>NC_136917.1:55406643-56820810 GCF_949752795.1 Hyperoodon ampullatus
ATTCCACAGGGCTTCCCACACAGTGATGGGGGTAAACGGTCATGTTGGGACCTTGGAAAATGACCTCCATTCTACAGGTGTTAACATACTGTTAGATTTGCCTTATCACATATCTGGCCATCTCTCTCTCATCCACCGATCCATCTTATTTTTCGACAAATTTTAAAGTAAGTTGCAGACATCAGGACTTCTCATCTAAACACTTCAGTAAGCTTATCATTTACTAAGGTTCAACATTTATCAGTCTTTGTAAGGCAAAAGTTACCTACAACGAAATGCACAATTCTTAAGGGAGTGGTGACAAAGCCATATGTGCACGTGCCCTGAACCCCTATAAAAGTAGAGACTTTTCCATCACTTCGGCCAGTTCTCTCAGGCCTCTTTTCATCTTACCCCCATACACACACACAAACACACACATGCATGCACAACCATTGTTCTGTTGCATTTTCATTTGCTCCCACCATTAGTTTTGCCTGTTCTAGAACATTGTACAAATGGCATAATACTGAATGTACTCTCTATGGCTGCTTTATTTCACTCAACATAAAATTTTTGAGATTCATCCATGTTGTGCCCTAAATTAATACTTTTGGGCTTTTTAATTGCTGAGTAATATTTTATTATTTGAATATATCACTGTTTATTGATTCTCCTGTTCATGGACACCTAGGCTGTTCCCCCTCTTTGGCTATCATAAATAAAGCTGCTCTGAATGTCTTTGTGTAAATCTTTTTGAGGACCCCTATGTTTTTATTTTCTCTCATGTAAATATCTAGGACTGGAATTGCTGTATTATGGGGCAGGCTTTTAAAATTTCTTATTAAATAAGAAGCTGCCAAGCTCTTCCCAAATGCTCGTTTTACACCATCACCAATAATGTATGAGAGTTCTGAGCACTCCACATACTCACCAACACGTGGTATTATCAGTGTTTTAATTTTAGCCATTCTGGTGGGTGTGTAGTAGTATCTCATTATGGTTTTAAGATGCATTTTCCTGATGACCAGTGGTGTTGAGTACTTTTTCTTGTGCTTACTGGACATTCTTAATCTTCTTTCATGAGGTGTCTCTTTAAGCCTTTTGCCCATCTTTTTTTTTTTTTTTTTTTTTTTTTTTGTGGTATGCGGGCCTCTCACTGTTGTGGCCTCTCCCGTTGCGGAGCACAGGCTCCGGATGCGCAGGCTCAGCAGCCATGGCTCACGGGCCCAGCCGCTCCGCGGCATATGGGATCCTCCCAGACCGGGGCACGAACCCGTATCCCCTGCATCGGCAGGCGGACTCTCAACCACTGCGCCACCAGGGAGGCCCTGCCCATCTTTTAATTGAGTTGTTCCTTTTATTACTGAGTTCTATGAGCTCTCTCTATATTCTGGACATAAGTCCTTTGTCAGATGTATGTTTTGCAATATTTTCTCCCCTTCTGTGTCTTGCCAATTGACATTCTCAATGGTGCCTTTTGATAAGCACGTTTGTAATTTTAATAAAGTCAAATTTTTCATTTTTTGGTAGGCCTATTCCTTTCTGTATCCCTATTAAGAAACCAATGTTAACCCCAGATTGCAAAGATTTTGTCCTGTGTTTTCTCCTGGAAGCTTTATAGTTTTAGCTTTTATGTTTAAGTTTATGATTCATCTTGAATTAATTTCCCTAGTTCCCCTAGTTTGTAAACATAATTTACAGCTGCTTCTGAGTCACAGCCCGGATTTGGAACTCACTGGCTTAAAATACAAATTTAGGACCAAGTAGCCCTAACCAGCCTTGCTCCCCTTCTCCCACCCCCTGGAAAGTTGTCACATGGAATTGATCCATATCACCTCCGGGGGTCTGCACACTATTAACTGATATGTGCTCCCTACCCACTCAGCTCAGGACAAGTATATGCTGAACTTTGTAAAGACCTATATATAAGCTCAAGGCTAATATTCAGGGACACGGCTAACTACATGGCTACCTGTAAACTATGATCTGAATAGGCAGGGAACCTGGGAGCCAACAAGTAGAGTGGACTCGACCAGCCACTGACTTCTTGTGTGACCCTGATCAAGCCTCTCCCTCTTCCTGAATCTTATTTTCCTAATCCACCAAAAGAGAGGCTGGAAATAGATCTGCTTAAAAATTCCAGACTCCCTTACTTCCTAACCTTTTTACTATCCCACCATCAAAAATAAACTTCTCTGGGCCTGAAGGGCTCATGTCAAGACACCATTCACTTTAAGCGTTTCCCATCACAATGGAAGTGTAGCACCTTATATCTTATCAGCAAACTGTTAAATTGGAATTTGCTGACCATTAAGAATGAGGTCCTGTAAGTTTAGAGGAACAGGGAGTAAGGACTGAAAAGGAAAAGGAGGCAGGGTTGGAAGGCTGCTGATCAAAGGCCAGCTCAGCTTACTGAACAATATGGTTTAAAGCTGACCAGGAAGAAAGGGGTTGTTATCAGTGTTCACATCAAAAGCACAAAGTGCCCAACCCAAGCCTCTCTTGCTTCTTCTGCAGAGAGAGCCAAAGCATGCCATACACAGGGCCACCAAGCTCAGTTACAAGCTCAGCCAGCCACCAAAGTCAACTGGGAGGGTAAGCCCGCTGGGATCCCCTCCCTAGGGTGGCGGACGTAAGAGATTAGGACATGCCTTACTTCTGACCTGAATTTGAGAGCATGGCAGGTGAACACGCAAATCAAAAGCCGCTTCTGGGCCCTTTCCTGCAGCTCTTGATATGGTTGATATACACTCGATAGCCTGTGTCCTTTAAATGTTCACTTCGCCTGAACCTTTCGGGCCCAGCTCCCCAGGCAACTCTGTGGGTTCCTCTGTCCTGAGCTAATCTTTCTTAACTTGGATAAAAAGGGATTTGTACACAAATATTATATATGAATATAAAATCATCACAAATGCAGTCATCATAAACATAAAATAATTATAAATATAAAATATACATATATATTTACACACACAGTTCATTCTCATTATTCACAGTAATTATGTTCTTTAAAGTCACTACAATTAGCAAACCTGAACCACTGCTCCTAGGGGACATGAGTTAGGTTCCTATGAGCCTCTGGTCACAATATTTTCATCAACTGATCAATACAGAACCCTGTTTTATGTGTGTTTCTGTTTCAAGACACCTTATCTAATATATACCATTGATTCATCACCATTGCACTCATGGCTACAGCACTGTAACTGAGGCCTGAACGAAGCTCATCTAACACGTGTTTGCTCCGTAAGGCATATCACTGTCTTCTTCTGCTTAGGAACAGTAGTTGGCACCTTTCGCACTGTGCAGGGGGCCATTTTAAACAGTGAAATCACCAGCAAAAAAGCACAAAAACACAAAATATGTTGTACTAAATAGCGAAAAGAACACGTATTTACAGTATGAGGGCCAAAACAAGAAGCCAGAGGGTCACCTTGTCCACCCTCAGCTGGGAACATGTGGGTTAAGCAACTGAAGTTTTTCTTTGCTCTGCACATATCTGCAAATGACTGTGAAAGCACCACAAGCATTGACTTTGGGGTACAAGGAAGTTTTAGAAAGTAGGTGAATTCACAAATACGGAATCTGTGAATAACAGGGATTAACTGTTATGTACATACACACACATATACATGAAATATCTTGAGCATACATGATGAAACTACAAAATGACTAAAGTCACCCAGAGACTCATGATACAGATTTAACAGATATTAGCAGTTTTCTAAATTTGTTTCTAATTGAGACCTTAAAGAAACTGAGTATCATACCCCTTTAACCTGTCTCTGTCCCTTTCTTCCCCTACCCCAAAGATGGTATGTACCATTCCTACAAGTGTTTCAATACTTCTACTACATGTGCACATGTCCACAGACATTATTTTTATGTTTTTAAAATGTACATAAATAGCTTATACCATACATGTATCTGATCTTGCAACTTGCTTTTTCACTTACTATTATGTTCTTAAGATTTATCCACATTGATACATGCAGATCAAGTTTGTTCATTTTATCCACTGTAAAGTGTGCCATTAATAAGGCATCGTATATTTATCCATAACAATATAGGTTATTCTCAGTTTTTCACTATTACAAACCATGCTGCAGTAAACAACCTTTTTCCATGTCTCCTTTTGTACTCATGTGTGAGTTTCTTGGCAAGAGTCAGCAAACTACAGTCCGAGGGTCACATCCAGTCAGCCCTGTGTTTTGTAAGTAAAGATTTTTTGAAAACAGCTATGCTCAATCACAGATTGTCTGTGGCTGCTTTTGTGCTACGACAGCAGGGCCGAGTCGTTCCAACACAGATCATCGTAGGGTATGTGCATGTTCAACCTTACTAAGTTTTGGATGGATTTTCCAATTTATACTCCACCAGCAGCATACTTTGAGAGTACCTTGGCTTACTCTAAAAATTCCCAAAGCTCCTTCCTTGGCTCTCTTTACTTATTCCAATCTCTTTCCATACACAACACCTGGAAATTTCATCCATTTCCACAGCTTTAACAAATGCCTCTATGCAGATGGCTCCCCATCTCTAAACATGTAACCCCAACCTCGCCCTGGCTTTCTGAGGAGCACACCTCCATTTCTCACTACTTGCTGGTCATCTCCATCTCGGAATTTCCCTGAACCTCAAACCCAGCATCTGTTCCTCCTCTCACCGCCAAGAAGGGTTTCTTGAGACAATGGGAGGAGTACACCTTAAAACTTGTGAACAAGCAGCTAAATTAGCACTCATTTTCAGTTGGCTGATACAAGGCCATTTAACAGGAAGAAGAATACACAAACCTATTTTCACACAGCAACTCTGCTCCTTTCTAGTTGTGACACCTCTCTGTGCCTCACTGCCCCACCTATTAAATAGGGATTATTCCACCCAAACCGAAGGATAAGACATCAGCAGAAAAGCTGCTGGCATAGTGCCCAGCACAGAGTACATGTTTAGTAAAATGCTCAGTAGTTAATAATCATTGTCTTGGTTAATGGCATCACTTTAATCTCAGTAACTTGGACCTAAAAGCTGAAAATTCTGTCTTTTTAGTCCCACATCTAATCAAGTGACAACTATATTTTGTTTTCAAAGTGATGACCATATCCATTCCTTCCTTTTTAGTCCCAAGACTACTTTTGGGGAGTTAGTACCCCTTGGAATGTCTTCAAACTGGTTTGACTTTTGCCCTCCCCCTGCCAACACATCCTTCATGTAGCCAAAGCTCTGAAATCACTTCTGCTCCAAAACCTTTATGGTCAGATCACCCCTGACAGTATAATGTCCAAATTTCTATGTGAGGCCTCTGGCAGGCTGGCCCCAACATTTCTATCTTACTTCCTACTTTCTCTTCCCCAACCTCATGCCCCAGCTACACACAACAACTGGCTATTTCCTACATCTGCCCCAGGCTGCTCTGTCTAAGAATCCTTGTTCCTGTATTTCTGGCCAAGAAAGCCCTTCTATTCATCCCTGCCTATGCAGGGCCTTCAAAGCCCTACTTATATGTGCCTCTTCTCCTAAGCTGTCCTCAACTCAACTCCCTTGTCTAAAATCATCTCTTCTTTTTCAAAACACTGTGTTCACACCTCACATGCATCACTTCCACTCTGAAATAAAGGCAAGGCGACAGATTTATCCCTGTAGATCCCAGAGGCCCTTGTGCACAGCTGGCATTCAATAAACATCTGATGAATGACATGATGAACCAAAGTCATTTAAAGTTCTGTCAATGCCCATCCTAGACTCAGTTTACATTAAGTTAAAAAGTGCCAATCCAATCACCCAAACAAGTTACGATATTAAAAATGAATCTAGGACTTAGAGAACCCTTCAAATCTGGGAAGAGCAAATTGCGTCTGTATCAGCATTTTAAGTATCAAATTGCTCACTTATAGTTTTGCTCACACCAAGAAAGTTAAGCAGTCAGCATCAGGGCAAGGCACAGAACCTAATTTCCTCACTCCCAGAAGTGTGTCAGCCACGGAAAAAAACAGGGTCGCTTAAAGTCGTGTGGCAGCTCACGCGGTTTCTTCTATGGCAGCTAAACTTTATATACTCCATGTGCTTAAAAATCACTGCTACCGGGATTTCCCTGGTGGTTCAGTGGCTAAGACTCCACACTCCCAATGCAGGGGGCCTGGGTTTGATCCCTGATCAGGGAACTAGATCCCACATGCCACAACTAAGAGTCTGCATGCGGCAACTAAAGATCCCACATGCTGCAACTGAAAGATTCTGCATGCAGCAACGAAGATCCTGTGCCGCAACTAAGACCTGGCACAGCCAAATAAATAAATATTTTTTTAAAATCACTGCTACCCTTCTTAAATCATCTTGGAGCACTTCAAATCAGTTCAGAAATAAAGGCTTTGTGATAATAATAATCATCTGGAGAGAAAAAAATCAAGGTAGGTCTCCACCTTACACTGTTTTGATGCCAAAACAAATCTCAGGTGAATATTTACCTTAGAATGGAGATGCATTCAAGCAAAGATAAAATACTTAAAGTGGCTCATAGCCTTAATATATAAAGAGCTCTTATAATCAGTAAGAGAAAGGTAAATAGAAAAACAAATGGAACAAAGGATAAACTATTTGCAAAAGGGGGACAAGTATTCAATAAACATGGAGAATATTCAAATTAGACAGAAAACAAACTGAAATTATAACAATGATATTATTTTTTAGTTTTTGAAAAAATTAAAAGATTTTTAAAAAATGGTAACAGTATAGATGTGGGCTCAGGGAAACAGACATTCCCGTGTGTGACTTACAGAAGTATAAATTGACAGTCTTCACTGAAGAACAAGCTTCAAAAATGGATCCATGTGTTCACCAAGTACGACACTTCTATGAATTTATGCTAAGGAGAGAATCATAGACAGAAGCCCACAAAGGAATTTTAGTGAGTACAGAAACCTCCCTGATATTATATGTAAAGTGTTATGTGTTTATACATTTTTCTGAGGAGAGTGCACACAATTTTCTTAATATCATCAAAGGAGTTTGTAAGTCACCCGAGAACTTCTGGTTGTGGAATAATCTTTAGAAACAAGGTGTGATGGACACTGCTAGCTGTCTATAAAATGTCCATTCTTCCCTTCTTCCTTAAGAATGGACCCCTGATTATGTAGACGCAAAACGTCACTCAGCTGAAAACACTACAATTCTCTTAGGTAAGAATGTGAGTCAGGTCCAGCCAACGAGACACAAGCAGATGCAAGCTACGGATTTCTGGAAAACTTCTGTTCCTCTGACACACACATCAACTCTTCTTTCTTCCATCCTTCTCCCTGCTTGAACCCCAGACACAAGGCAAGGAGGTGCAGCAACCATCTTGCAATCATGAGGTGACAAGGAAGACAAAAGCTTACAGCCTAAGGATGGAGAAGCAGAAAGATGGAAAGAATCTGGGTCCCTGAAGGCTTCACAGAGCCACCCATCTGTCCCAGACTGCCTATCTTATGTCTTAAAGCCTAAATATCCCCCATTTCATTGGTGGATTTTCAGTTGTTGACAGCAAAACTCATGGCTAAACTAGTACATATGAGAAAAATATAGTAAATTAAATGAAAATCCTACTTACAGTACAATATGTGTAAAGTGATCCATTTTGTTTCCGATAGAAAAAAACGTTGAAAACACAAACGTCAAAAAGTAGCCCCTATTCCCTGTGAGTGAGATGAGTGATACTCATTTTCCTCCTTATGCTTTTGGTCATTTTACACATTTGACCATTTTTAAAACAACAGAAACAAAGGATTAGCATCTTTGAGCCTGATTCACCATGGAGTAGCATGGAGGATCAGCCTCAGACATCAAGGACAAACACAATTATCTCCCTTTCAGATGAATTCAGATTCCTTCCTTCTATTCCCCAAGAGACTCCACGGGTCTGCCAGGCTGTATAACCTCATTACTCCTGTCCTGCTGTCCTTCCCACTCTTCCCTGTTTAAACAGCAGAGTTTCCCTGTAAAGTCTGAAAAGTAGTGACAAACCCATCCCACCAAGAGACATCCCCTCTCCTGCCCCAGAGGGTAGCCGGCAGCCATGTTTAGGGGATCACTGCCCTGATTCTGCTCTACTACTCTAATTTACACAGCTAAATGAAATGACTGTTCTCATTAAAAACGAGCCCATGTCTTATTGCCAGTGCAAGCATTCCCAAGTGCTCCAAAGCTGAGTTTGCCTGGGCCAGCAGCCAGCCATCTGCACTGCTCCAACAGCTTATGTAACTTGCTGGGTTTCCACCTTTGGCTTGGGGGATGAGGAGGAGTGTGAAAGGCAGGAAACGGACTTAGATGGAGCTGTCAGTCCATCATGTCTGAACAGCCTGCTAAACATTTGGTCACAGGGCATTTTTAGCCTTTGAAAGCAACATAAAGTGAACTGGATCGAACTAGCTTACATGCAGCAACAGCAAAAAAAAGGAGTCTCAGGTCAAATGGACTGGAGAAAAGGCTTCTGAGTGGGCTAATACAATGAGAGCCTCCAAGAGTCCCTTTTCTATGTCAACAGGCTACAGAGTAAAATACAGGCAGGTGCATAACTGTAACAGACGATAGGAAAATGGGAATCTTTCCCTTAGTCAATAACTTGTGAAGTTTAAAAAGGAGGGGGAAGTGGGCTTCCCTGGTGGCGCAGTGGTTGGGAGTCCGCCTGCTGATGCAGGGGACACGGGTTCGTGCCCCGGTCTGGGAAGATCCCACATGCCGCGGAGCTGCTGGGCCCGTGAGCCATGGCCGCTGAGCCTGTGCGTCCAGAGCCTGTGCTCTGCAACGGGAGAGGCCACAACAGTGAGAGGCCAGCGTACTGCAAAAAAAAAAAAAAAAAAAAAAGGGAGGGGGAAGTGCTGAATTAGCTCTAAGCCAGGTTGGGGTGTGCTGACACCATATGTGACTCAAGTACCTTCTCCCCAACCAGGGACAAAGGCAACTCCAGTTTGATTCTGGCCCGCAGCTCTGGAGGAGGAAGAAGCAATTAGTCCTTTTAAATAGAAAGTATATAGAAAGATCACGTGATTGAAGATAATTCTGCCCTGGAGAAGAGTAGCCAACCCGCTGCTTATAATGATTACCAGGAGCACACTCAGCCCTTCAAAGAACTTGCCAAACATTAACGTGTACCCTACATAATAAAACAGACTTTAGGAAATCTCATCCTGAGGGGAGCCCATGGCTTCTCCACTTCTGGGATATGCATGCACCAGTAGAGAAAGACCAGTAGAACATTTAGACTGTATTTGTGGTTTGGGGTTGTTAATGCTTTGTCAATTTGGCCCAAGTTGCTGCTACAGGGAGAGATTTTTTTGTTGTTGTTGTTGTTTTTTGCGGTACACGGGCCTCTCACTGTTGTGGCCTCTCCTGTTGTGGAGCACAGGCTCCGGACGCGCAGGCTCAGCAGCCATGGCTCACAGGCCCAGCTGCTCTGCGGCATGTGGGATCTTCCCAGACCGGGGCACGAACCCGTATCCCCTGCATCGGCAGGCGGACTCTCAACCACTGCGCCACCAGGGAAGTCCCAGGAAGAGATGTTTTAAGAGAGTCAGTATAGCAATAAGGGAATGGGTTTGCATCTAAGTTCAGCTGTTAGTTCTGACACTTACTATCTATGTGACCTTGGGTAATATTCCCCAATATTGATAACAGAGATAGTACATACCTCTGCAGAATACTGTTACAATTAAATGTGGTAATACATGAACACATCTAGATGTGTCTGGCATATGATAAACGCTGAAACGATGGAGTAACTACTTATTATTACTACTTCACTGGAGGGTAAGTTTCCTAAGAGCTGGAATCAGGACTTTATGGTTATGATTCCCTAGAAATACTCTAGCACAGTGTCTAAGAAGTAGGTACTTAATAAATGCATTATCCACCTTACTCAAAATGGAAGAAAAATAAAATGGTTGGGCCAGAGCTAGAATGAGAAGTTCAGGAGCTGAACTGTCCACAGAATCAGGGTGATGGCCCAAAGCCCTGCCGATAAATGGCTGGGACAGGCCAGGGTAAGAATGGACAGCAGGACAATTCGATCTCGACCAGACAGATAGAGTGGGAGAAAGGAGTTGCTTGACCACTGGGGCTAAAAATGATTGAATGCTCACACACTTATAATACCCTGAGCTCCCAAAGGAGCCTCCCCTGCCTCCCCCTCATCACCACTGGCATGGCTACTCACGTATAATATTTATTGATCACTTACTATGTGCCAGGCATCACACCTTAAGTGACACATATCTCATTTAATCCCCCCAACACACTGCTTAGACAGGTACTGTTATTATCCGCATTCTAAAGTGAGGAAATAGGCTTAGAAAGTTACTTAACCACCCAACTCGCAGGTCAGTGAGGCTGGGACTGGAATTGGTGGTGTCAAACACCAACATCCACGTCTTTTATAACTAACCAGGTGACACTGCCTCCACATGCAGCCTCTCTATCTGAATTTTTCTCCTCCTGGTGACTGCTTGCCTTTACAGAAAAGACAAGTTTGCACTGGGAAAAAAATGGCCAAAAGACTGTATGGGCATTTCACAAAAGAAGATATCCAAATGGTCTCTACATCATTACTCATCAAGGAAATGCAAGTACACAGCTAATGAGATACTACTATATACACACCAGATTGGCTACAATTAGAAAGATGGTCAGTTCCAAGTGTAGGTGAGGATGTGGAACAATTAGAACCTTCATGCACTGATGGTGGACAGGGAAATGGGTTCAATCCTTTGCAAGACTATTTGGCAATATCTACCAAGGTAAACATAGGTCTATCCTGTGATCCAGCAATCCCATTCCTAGGGATATACTTAAGAAAAATGAGTGCTTATGGCCAACAAAAGACATGTACAAGAATACTCCTAGAAGCTTTACTCGTAAAAGCTCAAATTTAGAAACAACCCAATGGTCATCAACAAAAGAATTAAAAACTTGTGATATATTGCCCATGATGAAATGCTTTATATCAACAAAAAGAACAAACTAGTACTACATGCAAGCATGGGTGAACTTCACAGACATACATTGAGGGAAAGAGGCCACAAAAGAGAGTATATGCCACATGATTCCGCTTACAGGAAGCTCAATAGGGAAACTAATCAATGTAAAACAGTGGTTCCCTAGAGGGCAGGGGATGAAGGGAGGTACTGACTGGGTGCACTAGGGAGCCTTCTGGGCTGGTGGACATATTTCATATCTTGATCTGGGTGGTGAATATATATTTATAAGTTTGGCTTGAAAGTGACAGTAAAGCATGACCCCTTGAGTTGATATTTCTCTCCAGAAGACCTTATTCTGGAGTTTCTAGATACTGGTCAGGCAAACAGGACTCTGCCAACCTCCCACTCCCTTCTCTTCCCTCCCCTCCTACATGTCTAACACAGGGACTGCAGGATTAGCACCTGGGAGTGGGCTCACAGTGGGGCAGTTTCCCTTAATTCTTACACAAATACCCTCTTTGCCCCCCATATAAATAATGTAGCCAGAATCAAATCTGGGTACTTTGTCCCTGAATTTTTCTTTTCCTTTTGATGGTGTATGGAAGAAATGTTTATATCTTTGAAAAGCTGTAAGTCTGCTCCTGCCATTTTCTTCTCCGGGGCTTGACAGGGCAGTCCATCAGTGGCATTCTTAGTCCTCAAGAGGCACATCTGTGTGGGTTAAATCCTAAGTGAAAACACTGAGTCAAAAGGAAGACTGCAGTACCTGCTGGATGCACCTCAGTTCCCTGCAGGAAAGAATTTGCTTTCTGGGCAGACTCACTCCAGCTGGAGACACAGATAAAACTGGAGTGGAACAAAACCCAGACACCAGCTGGGACCTCAGGATTTACTAGACTTAAGAGAGGAGGGGGAGTTTATTGGTTTGCTTGCTCGCTATCTCTCTCTCTCTCTTTTTTTTTTTTTACTATTATTATTTTAAATTTTTTTTATTTTAATAATTTTTTTAAATTTATTTTTTCTTTCTTTTTTTCTCCCTTTTCTTCTGAGCCATATAACTGACAGGGTCTTGGTGCTCTGGCCTGGTATCAGGCCTGAGCCTCCAAGGTGGGAGGACTGAGTCCAGGATACTGGATCACCAGAGACCTCCCGGCCCCACATAATATCAATCGGTGAGAGCTCTCCCAGAGATCTCCATCTCAACACTAAGACCCAGCCTACCCAACAGCCAGCAAGCTCCAGTGCTGGACACCCCATGCCAAACAACTAGCAAGACAGGAACACAACCCCACCCATTAGCAGAGAGGCTGCCTAAAATCATACTAAGTTCGCAGACACCCCAAAACACATCACCGGACATGGCCCTGCCCACCAGAAAGACAAGGTCCAGGCCCACCCACCAGAACACAGGCACCAGTCCCCTCCACCAGGAAGCCTACACAAGCCACTGAACCAACCTCACCCTCACTGGGGGCAGACACCAGTAACAATGGGAACTACGAACCTGCAGCCTGTGAAAAGGAAACCCCAAACACAGTAAGTTAAACAAAATGGGAAGACAGAGAAATACACAGCAGATGAAGGAGCAAGGTGAAAACCCACCGCACCAAACAAATGAAGAGGAAATAGGCAGTCTACGTGAAAAAGAATTCAGAATAATGATAGTAAAGATGGTCCAAAATCTTGGAAATAGAATGGAGAAAGTACAAGAAGCGTTTAACAAGGACCTAGAAGAGCTAAAGAGCAAAGAAACAATGATGAACAACACAATAAATGAAATTAAAAATTCTCTAGAAGGAATCAATAGCAGAATAACTGAGGCAGAACAACAGATAAATACCTGGAAGATAAAACAGTGGAAATAACTACCACAGGGCAGAATAAAGAAAAAAGGATGAAAGAATTGAGGAGTCTCAGAGACCTCTGGGACAACATTAAACGCACCAACATTCAAATTATAGGGTTCCCAGAAGAAGAAGAGAAAAAGAAAGTGGTCTGAGAAAATATTTGAAGAGATTATAGTTGAAAACTTCCCTAACATGGAAAAGGAAATGGTCAATCAAGTCCAGAAAGCGCAGAGAGTCCCATACAGGATAAATCCAAGGAGAAACACACCAAGACACATATTAATCAAACTATCAAAAATTAAATACAAAGAAAAAATATTAAAAGCAGCAGGGAAAAGCAACAAATAACATACAAGGGAATTCCCATAAGGTTAACAGCTGATCTTTCAGCAAGAACTCTGCAAGCCAGAAGGGAGTGGCAGGACATATTTAAAGTAATGAAAGGGAAAAACCTACAACCAAGATTACTCTACCAAGCAAGGATCTCATTCAGATTCAGTGGAGAAACGAAAACCTTTACAGACAAGCAAAAGTTAAGAGAATTCAGCACCATCAAACCAGCTTTACAACAAATGCTAAAGGAACTTCTCTAAGCAGGAAACACATGAGAAGGAAAAGACCTACAAAAACAGGCACAAAACAATTAGGAAAATGGTAATAGGAACATACATATCAATATTACCTTAAATGTAAATGGATTAAATGCTCCCACCAAAAGACACAGACTGGCTGAATGGATACAAAAACAAGACCCATATATATATACTGTCTATGAGAGACCAACTTCAGACCTAGGGACACATACAGACTGAAAGTGAGGGGATGGAAAAAGATATTCCACGCAAATGGAAATCAAAAGAAAGCTGGAGTAGTGATACTCAGATCAGATAAAATAGACTTTAAAATAAAGACTATTACAAGAGACAAAGAAGGACACTACATAATGATCAAGGGATCAGTCCAAGAAGAAGTTATAACAATTGCAAATATTTATGCACCCAACATAGGAGCACCACAATACATAAGGCAAATGCTAACAGCTGTAAAAGGGGAAATTGATAGTAACACAATAATAGTAGGGGACTTTAAAACCCACTTTCACCAATGGACAGATCATCCAAAATGAAAATAAATAAGGAAACACAGCTTTAAATGACACATTAAACATGATGGACTTAATTGATATTTATAGGACATTCCATCCAAAAACAACAGAATACACTTTCTTCTCAAGTGCTCATGGAACGTTCTCCAGGATAGATCATATCGTGGGCCACATATCAAGCCTTGGTAAATTTAAGAAAATTGAAATCGTATCAAGTATCTTTTCTGACCACAACACTATGAGACTAGATATCAATTATGGGAAAAAACCTATAAAAGATACAAACACACAGAGGCTAAACAATATGCTACTAAATAACCAAGAGATCACTGAAGAAATCAAAGAGGAAATCAAAAAATACCTAGAAACAAATGACAAGGAAAACACTATGACGCAAGGATGCAGCAAAAGGAGTTCTAAGAGGGAAGTTTATAGCAATACAATCCTACCTCAAGAAACAAGAAAAATCTCAAATAAACAACCTAACCTTACATCTAAAGCAATTAGAGAAAGAAGAAGAAAAAAACCCCCAAAGTTAGCAGAAGGAAAGAAATCATAAACATCAGATCAGAAATAAATGAAAAAGAAATGAAGGAAATAATAGCAAAGATCAATAAACTAAAAGCTGGTTCTTGGAGAAGATAAACGAAATTGATAAACCACTAGCCAGACTCATCAAGAAAAAAAGGGAGAAGACTCAAATCAACAGAATTAGAACTGAAAAAGGAGAAGTAACAACTGACCCTGCAGAAATACAAAGAATCATGAGGGATTACTACAAGCAGCTATATGCCAGTAAAATGGACAACCTGGAAGAAATGGACAAATTCTTAGAAAAGCAAAACCATCCAAGACTGAACCAGGAAGAAATAGAAAATATAAACAGACCAATCACAAGCACTGAAATTGAAACTGTGATTAAAAATCCTCCAACAAACAAAAGCCCAGGACCAGATGGCTTCACAGGTGAATTTTATCAAACATTTACAGAACAGATAACACCTATCCTTCTCAAACTCTTCCAAAATATAGCAGAGGGAGGAACACTCCCAAAGTCATTCTACGAGGCCACCACCACCCTGATACCAAAACCAGACAAAGATGTCACAAAAAAAGAAAACTACAGGCCAATATCACTGATGAACATGGATGCAAAAATCCTCAGCAAAATACTAGCAAACAGAATCCAACAGCACATTAAAAGGATCATACACCATGATCAAGTGGGGTTTATTCCAGGAATGCAAGGATTCTTCAATATATGCAAATCAATCAATGTGATACACCATATTAACAAATTGAAGGATAAAAACCATATGATAAATGCAATAGATGCAGAAAAAGCTTTCAACAAAATGCAACACCCATTTATGATAAAAACTCTCCAGAAAGTAGGCACAGAGGGAACCTACCTCAACATAATAAAGGCCATATACGACAAACCCACAGCCAACATCGTTCTCAATGGTGAAAAACTGAAACCATTTCCTCTAAGATCAGGAACAAGACAAGGATGCCCACTCTCACCACTATTACTCAACGTAGTTTTGGAAGTTCTAGCCACAGCAATCAGAGAAGAAAAAGAAATAAAAGGAATCGAAATTGGAAAAGAAGAAGTAATGCTGTCACTGTTCACAGATGACATGATACTATACATAGAGAATCCTAAAGATGCTACCAGAAACCTACTAGAGCTAATCAGTGAATTTGGTAAAGTAGCAGGATACAAAATTAGCACAGAAATCTCTTGCATTCCTATACACTAATGATGAAAAATCTGAAAGAGAAATTAAGGAAACACTCCCATCTACCATTGCAACAAAATGAATAAAATACCTAGGAATAAACCTACCTAAGCAGACAAAAGACCTGTATGCAGAAAACTATAAGATACTGATGAAAGAAATTAAAGATGATACCAACAGATGGAGGGATATACCATGTTCTTGGATCGGAAGAATCAACATTGTGAAAATGACTATACTACCCAAAGCAAACTACAGATTCATTGCAATCCCTATCAAACTACCAATGGCACTTTTCATAGAACGAGAACAAAAATTTCACAATTTGTATGGGAACACAAAAGACGCCGAACAGTCAAAGCAATCTTGAGAAAGAAAAACAGAGCTGGAGGAATCAGGCTCCCTGACTTCTGTGTATACTAAAAAGGTACAGTAATCAACACAGTGTGGTACTGGCACAAAACCAGAAATATAGATCAATGAAACAGGATAGAAAGCCCAGAGATAAACCCACACATATATGGTCACCTTTTTTTTTTTTTTCTTTTTGCGGTACATGGGCCTCTCACTGTTGTGGCCTCTCCCGTTGCGGAGCACAGGCTCCGGACATGCAGGCCCAGCGGCCATGGCTCATAGGCCCAGCCGCTCCGTGGCATGTGGGATCCTCCCGGACCGGGGCACGAACCCGTGTCCCCTGCATCGACAGGCGGACTCTCAACCACTGCGCCAGCAGGGAAGCCCCTGGTCACCTTATTTTTGATAAAGGAGGCAAGAATATACAATGGAGAAAAGACAGCCTCTTCAATAAGTGGTGCTGGGAAAACTGGACAGCTACATGTAAAAGAATAAGATTAGAACACTCCCTAACACCATACACAAAAATAAACTCAAAATGGATTAAAGACCTAAATGTAAGGTCAGACACTATAAAACTCTTAGAGGAAAACATAGGCAGAACACTCTATGACATAAATCACAGCAAGATCCTTTTTGACCCACCTCCTAGAGAAATGGAAATAAAAACAAAATAAACAAATGGGACCTAATGAAACTTCAAAGCTTTTGCACAGTAAAGGAAACTATAAACAAGACGAAAAGACAACCCTCCGAATGGGAGAAAATATTTGCAAACGAAGCAACTGACAAAGGATTAATCTCCAAAATATAGAAAAAGCTCATGCAGCTCAATATCAAAAAAACAAGCAACCCAATCCAAAAATGGACAGAAGACCTAAATAGACATTTCTCCAAAGAAGATATACAGATTGCCAACAAACATATGAAAGGATGCTCAACATCACTAATCACTAGAGAAATGCAAATCAAAACTACAATGAGGTATCACCTCACACCGGTCAGAATGGCCATCGTCAAAAAATCTACAAACAGGGCTTCCCTGGTGGCGCAGTGGTTGAGAGTCCGCCTGCCGATGCAGGGGACACGGGTTCGCGCCCCGGTCCGGGAGGATCCCACATGCCGCGGAGCGGCTGGGCCCGTGGGCCATGGCCGCTGGACCTGCGCGTCCGGAGCCTGTGCTCCACAGTGGGAGAGGCCACAACAGTGAGAGGCCCGCATACTGCAAAAAAAAAAAAAAAAATCTACAAACAATAAATGCTGGAGAGGGTGTGAAGAAGAGGGAACCCTCTTGCACTGTTGGTGGGAATGTAAATTGATACAGCCACTATGGAGAATGGTATGGTGGTTCTTTAAAAAACTAAAAATAGAATTACCATATGACCCAGCAATCCCACTACTGGGCATATACCCTGTGAAAATCATAATTCAAAAAGAGTCATGTACCACAATGTTCATTGCAGCACTCTTTACAATAGCCAGGACATGGAAGCCCCCTAAATGCCCATCAACAGATGAATGGATAAAGAAGATGTGGCACATATATACAAGGGAATATTACTCAGCCATAAAAAGAAACGAAATTGAGTTATGTGTAGTGAGGTGGATGGACCTAGAGTCTGTCATACAGAGTGAAGTAAGTCAGAAAGAGAAAAACAAATACCATATTCTAACACATATGTAGGGAATCTAAAAAAAAAAAAGGTTCTGAGGAACCTAGGGGCAGGATAGGAATAAAGACGCTGACGTAGAGAATGGACCTGAGGACATGGGGAGGGGGAGGGGTAAGCTGGGACGAAGAGAGAGAGTGGCATGGACATATATACACTACCAAACATAAAATAGCTAGCTAGTGGGAAGCAGCTGCATAGCACAGGGAGATCAGCTAGGTGCTCTGTGACCACCTAGAGGGGTGGGACAGGGAGGGTGGGAGGGAGACACAAGAGGGAGGAGATATGGGGATATATGTATATGTATAGCTGATTAACTTTGTTATGAAGCAGAAACTAACACACCATTGTAAAGCAATTATACTACAATAAAGATGTTAAAAAAAGAAAAAAGAAATTAAAAAAAAAGTATCTCTCTTCACATAGGCCTATATTCCTTTAAAAAATTGTTTTTGTCAGTTAATGTTCAATTTCTTTGTGAGTCTTAAGTTTCAAATAAAGAGATTACCATGATTTCAAAAAAATAATAATAAATAAAATAAAATAGATAGCTAGTGGGATGCATCGCACAGGGAGATTAGCTCCGTGCTTTGTGACGACCTCGAGGGGTGGGATAGGAAGGGTGGGAGGGAGATGCAAGAGGGAGGGGATATGGGGATATATGTATACATATAGCTGATTCACTGTGTTATACGGCAGAGACTAACACACCATTGTAAAGCAATAGTACTCCAATAAATATGTTTTTAAAAAAAAGAGACGAGAGGGAGAGAAGAGATAAAGAGTTTCTAGTGGAAACTGCCAAGGTGACATGTTATTAAGGAGAGAAAAATAGAGGAAATATTAAGAAAAACTTCTTATAAATGCCCCCCAACTTACAATAATTTTATTTTTTTACAAATAACAACCATCTATTATGATACTTAACAAGATTAATGATAATTCCTTAATATCATCTGATAGTCCACACTGAAGTTTCCACAACTGCCTCCAAAAACTCTTTTTGTAACTGTTTTGTTCAAACCAGGGTCCAACCCTGGTCCACACATTGCATTTGGTTAGGTGACAAAAGTCATTTTTGTTTTCAACAGTCTCCCCTCCCTTTTCCTTTACTATAGTGTTGCTGCACTGGAGGACTTTAATCTAAAATGTTTTAATTCTTTAAAAAAAAATCCAAAAGAAATTTGGTAAACTTTTGTTTTTTCAGTGTTTTTTGTTTGTTTGTTTTTGCTATACCACGTGGCTTGCCGAAACTCAGTTCCCCAACCAGGTACCGAATCCTGGCCACAGTAGTGAAAGCCCGGAATCGTAACCAGTAGGCCACCAGGGAACTCCATTGGTAAAGGTTTTGATTTGAGAAAGCCGACTGGTCAGACAGGTTAGCTATCATACCACCCATTATGCCTCTTTGTATTTTCTTCCCAATTTCAACCCTTACAAGAAGGGCAATACTCTCTTCTTGACATAAAGCTCCAACAATAAGATCATAACGTTTATAGGGTGTGCACTAGTGGCAAGTACTGTGCCAGGGAATTTTGATGGATTATCTCATCTAACTGTACAAAGAACTCTATGAGGTTAGTGTTATAATTATCCCCACTTAACAGGTTAAGAGACTGGGACACAAGATAATTCAAATAATACGTGATGAGGCCCGAATTCAACTTCAGGTTGTCTAAAACCAGACCACACACTTCATCATCATTCTCTACTGGTGTTTCAATTTTGAGTTTGAATAGCCTAGATCAAGGTTGGCAGGGGCTACTGGCTAACCCTGGACAGTAGACAGGGATACAAGTAAATGGAGAGCATGCCTTTCTCCAAAGGGAACCAAGGATTTCTCAGACATTATCTCATACCTCCTCATCACTGGAGAGAAAGAGAGGCAAAGAAATGGGAAAACACATTTGGGGCAGTACTGCTATTGAGGGAAACCGCATCCACTGAGGTACACCCACTGATGACCTTGAACCTCAGGCATGCCATATAGCCCCTCTGAATACAGCTAAGACCTGATGAGACAAAAACCTGACCCCACTGCAATTAACGCAGAAAGGAAAATTTTAAGACTCAAATGTGCTCATTCATGGGAAGGTCTGCAAGAGCCTAGGGATGAAATGGAAAATGTTGTCAAAATGTCAGAGTCATTGAAAATAAAGTCAGAGTGGTCAAGAGGAACCGGATCACCTTCCCATGCCTCTGCAGGTGATCCATCAACCACTTGGCCAAGCGCCTGAGGAAACCTTTCAAGGTAACACTCATGTGTTTTCGTGCTGGTGAATTTACCCTGGAAGGAAAGCAGTAACGGTAAAAACAGAAAAACACAAGATACCAGAGGCTCACTGAACTGTGCTAACGATGTCCAGCCTGGGGCATCTCTGACTCACTGACTTCCTCAGTGAATTTCTGTGGTCAGGGGAGGAGAGCAGATCTGTCTCTGAGGGGACCAAGTGTGAACTGTTTCTGCTTCTTTTCCCTACCACCTTCCATCTTCTTCCCCAGCCAGGAGATGGCTAGGGCTTCTGGAGGCAGCTGCAATGGACCCTGCCAAGTGGAGAAAGTCAAGCTCACAAATGTCAGTTCCTAACCCAGGAAACCGCAGAATTCAGCACAAAGACCTGAGGCTAATATCCAAAGATCAGCATCATACAGGGGGAAAAAAACGCACCTGGGCTGACCTGTGGCAGCCCTGTGACCTCCAGTACAGTCAATTCAACAAACAATTTGCCAACCTTCTATGTGCCTTTGAAACAAACCAAGAAATGTAAAGAGGATTCTTCCTTTGCCTCCTGTCTTTGCAGCATCAGGTTAATTGATGACTGTGCACCAGTAACGAAGTGTTGTGCATCTGTTTTAAGTTCCCTTTATTGGCTGAGCGATGCCACAAAACAAATGGCACAGATCATGAACCAAGCAAAGCCAGAGTCTCAAGGACGAACCCAGGGCTTATGTGTAACTTTTATACAGCTTTCTTAACCCATCACCACCCATAGCCCCCTATGAAGCACATCTATATGACCCTTTTCAGTTGCTCATTGAAGGGCCCATCTATCTGTCCCTCAGCCTGCCCAGGATCTAGTCCCCTTTCTACTGTTAACACTCCTCAGTTTCCCTTTGGGGAACCATCCCTTCGCTCATCTCTATGTGGTCGGGTGGAGCCAACCCTTGGGCTGGCACAGGACTCAGGTCTGGCCCAACAGTCACAGTGACCACTTCAGGGAACAGACCTGGTCCAAGCCAATGAAATGGTCAGCCCCGGGACTTCTGCTGGAACTCCATCTCTTCTGTGCTGAGCGTGCTACGTGGGTAGAGTGTAAACCAGGAGCTGCTGGTGTACAGGGGCCTCTGTGTGTGTGACACAGTGAGAAGCACCTACCTGAGCACAACGCCAAGCCAAGAAAAGCAGGAGCTGACAGGTTCAGACTCTAAATCCTCTGTAGTTCACACACTACTTAAGTTGATAAGCTTGTTTTTAAGAGCTGAAATTCCACCTACAGGGAACCAGATGTCTGTACAGAACTGTCTTTCCAATCTAGTTGAGTAAGTTCTCAATTTATATTTTTGGCATGTCAAAAATATCTTTCCCTGTCAGGATATCTTATGAACCCTGCATTTTTCAATACACAGTCTTATTGGGTGTGCTTTTTATTCCTTGGCTGAATTTATGTTGAATGGATATATTTATTACATATGGATGTTAAAGACTTCATGGAGACAATACAAAAATACAGTAATGATGACTGTCCTGGCGTGACAGACACCATATCCTTGGGTTACTTTCAGGGTCAGCAAAAGCACAAACCAAGAGGATCTGTCCTTTCCTCAGTCAAAAGCCCCTGCCCCTAAGAAACAGGAGCTGCTCTGCACAGACTGCTAGTATGACATCAGTTCACTTATTTCCTTTATAAACTTATGATTTCCTTAAAGGAGGTGCTTTTTAAATGTTTCACATTCGTATTTCAGGCAGATTTTCAAAAATGCTTGTAAGGAGTAAAGCAGTATTATGGAATTATCACCATGCAATAAAAATCTGCAGAATCCTTCATGGGAAAGGACTGTCAGTGAAGTGAAATAGAATATGGTGATATCAAATCTTAACTTGGGTATAAGGTTCGAAAGCTAATGTTTAAGGCAAAACCCAGATAGAGTGAGAATTTCTCTTGCAAAGCCCTTAAGCTGCGCACATAGCGTGATGCACTCTGCTTTGTTTAAACTGTACTGTACTGCCCATCAGTCAGTCCCACAGAGGCTTTCCCCCACTTGGTGGCTCCCTCCGCTGAGCACCTGTCAAAGCAGTTGCTTGTGTTCAGAGGCCACAATGAAGTGGTGTTGCTTGCAGGATGCTTACAGTTGAATTCACTTAAGATAAATGCATGTACCTCAACTAATTTCATTATGCTTTCACTTAACACTATCCACGTCACCCACAACACAAAGACTGGAGTTGCCTTCACCCTATATAGTCCTTTATTAAGCAATCTTAGGTACCCGGGATAATGAAGTTATACACTGTAGAGGGGCGGGGGGCTGTGTACATGGGAAACAACTAAGGAACAAAGCCAAGGCAAATTAAAAATACTTTGTGACCAGTAATTAATTGTGTGTAAGAGACAGGGGTCATATCAGGACCATCTAATCTGGTGGTTTTCAACCTATTAGTACAGAATTCTTTTTATCAAAAATCTACCAATACATTGGCTCAATCGAATGTGAAACTTCCATACACTAAAAAGATGAAAGCGAGGCAGCTCTGGCAGAAGCTGGGAGAAAACCTTCTTTTCACCTCAACAACCATAGAATCCCAGAGATTCCTGAAACATACTTTGAAAAACTACCAATCTAGGGCTTCCCTGGTGGCGCAGTGGTTGAGAGTCCGCCTGCCGATGCAGGGGACACGGGTTCGTGCCCCGGTCCGGGAAGATCCCACATGCTGCGGAGCCGCTGGGCCCGTGAGCCATGGCCGCTGAGCATGCGCGTCCGGAGCCTGTGCTCCGCAACGGGAGAGGCCACAACAGTGAGAGACCCGTGTACCGCAAAAAAAAAAAAAAAAAAAAAAAAAAAAACAAAACTACCGATCTAGAGATTATTCTCCCCACCTTTCATTATTGCAGGCCTAGGGAGGGTAAGCAACTTTTCCAAGGCCATGCAGTTAATGCATCACTGGGCAAGACACTGACTTTCCTGACTCAGTGTGCCACCATATCCATGACAAATCGGCCCCCTCCACTACCCCCCACCCCATCCATAAGATGTGATATTTCAAAACTGTGTGCAAAAGGCTAATGGAGATTTGGAAAGACTAAGGTCAGCTGTACCAGGTGAGGCAAGACTTTGTTTGGTGCTAGATCTTATAAAGTAAGTCAGAACTGAACTAATGGAAAAAGCCATTCAGGTGAAACGCAGAGTGTGAGAGTGGAGATGTGTGTCTGGGAGAAGGGTGGCAAGTGAACTGAATGGAAGGTCTTGGAAAGGGACAGAACCTAAAGCAGGAGGGGAGAGAAGGAGAAAGGAGCGGAAGGAGAACACGTTAGGGATGCTAAATAGCTCAGGAAAACCTATCTCCAAAAAGACGTACCAGGTTCCCTGAAGACACGCCTGCCGAACACATTCAATAGTCCTCACGGGGAGACAGTGTGTGTCTGGAGGGAAAAGCACAGGCCTGGGGCCTGCATCACAAGGCCTGGATGCAGGAGGAGGCTCTGCTAACTCATCCACAGAGGATGAGTGTGATTATAACTACCAACAAATTAAATGAGCTAATGTTTAGAAAAATACTTTGCAAATGTTAAACCAGTATACAAAGTTACTGCATTTAAGAACAGAACAGTAAGCAATCATTGCATGTGAATTAATCCATTCCAATGAAAAGCCAATGTCAAAAGGGCTCTTGCCTCCAATTCTCCAACATTAACAAGGCGTTTGTAGGCATCAGCCTGCCAAGATTCCGAAGTCAGGAGAACGAGACACAGAGAACCAGAGGCCCGCCCGGCCGCCCGCCCGAGGGTTCTTGGTTACACCGTTTCAGATATTGCAACGAGGCAAGCCAAGAAAAGCTCCACTGGTTATTTGGGTCAGAGACACTGAACTACCCAGATATTCAAAAAGCAACCACTGAAGTACAGACAAAGAAGATAGCCAGGGGAGTACCAAAATCAGACCCGCCCCCTAAATATACCAGAAGCAATCAGGGTAAGAATAAAACACTATATATAAAATAATGTAATTAATCAAATAGGAAATAAGACAACAAATGGACTCTAAACATGCCATAAGGATACAGAAGGGAAAAGTTAAAAGTGTTAGGGAATTGCCTTCTCTACAATAATCTCTTCAAAATGTAGGTGGAAAAGGAGAGGGAAGGGATTAGAAGCCAGCAATAAACACAAAAAGCCAAGGAAGGTCAAGGAAGCAAATTTCACATCCTCTGCCAGCACTCTCCCCACCACCACCCAAAAGCCAAAGGAGAGTCTTTTTTGGTTTTGTTGCTGACCCACTTTTGAATATCCATGGTATAAATAAGCATAGTTTCATAAAGCCTGGGAGGAGGGAGAGAAAAGAAGAGAAATGTCCTGTGTCTTAGGGTAAGTGACAGAACTCACTCCTTCAAAACACACTCATGGTTTTCATTAAGGAGTTCAAAGGGGCTTATTTTATTATTTAAACCTCCCTTTTACTCAGCCATAACCAACGGGTATTATTTTCAATACTGTTATTTTTTTCCATAAAAGTAATACTGATACATGGGTTAAAATCAAACTATACAGAAAAATAAAAAATGAAAAGTTAAAGTCCTCTAGACTCTCTCACAAAAGATGTAACCTTTAAATTTTTTAGTATCATCCCTGGAAAAGGAATTATTTATATACTAGGAAGGGCACGTGCGCATACTCATAAACATCGTTTTATTTACTCAAAGGAGATCATATTACTCAAAAAGTTTTGGATGTCACCATTGTCACACTGCTTTTCCCATCAGTACAGGCAGGCCAGCATCAGGTCAAAAGCACTGCACAGTAATCCGCTGTATCGACGCACTGTAACAGAATAAACCAGTCCCATGCTAATAAGGCATGTGAGCAATTCCTTTTTTGTCCATCTGTCTATCTGTCTATGTATCTGTCTGCCTATCTATGTATCTATCCATCCATCCATCCATCCACCTACTATATTTATTAGCTTTTTCAAACAAGCTGCAATGAACATCCTTATCTGCATCCCTAGCATTCACTCTAAGCCACTCTGAGCTGTAAGGTTCTGTTTTCATCCTGCAGTTAACTCTCAGTTAACTAACTGCACTAAAAAGGTCGGGAAATACTTCTCTAAAACAACCCAAAAATCAATCCTTAACACCAGTGAAAACTTACTGAACTATGGTGTAAAATGGAATAAATGAAAACTTACTTGGATAATCTGATATCCAATATATAGAAATATTTACCACTTTTAAAACATCATAGAAAAAAATAAAAACAATACAATATAAAGATTTGGGAACAAGCTTTTGTCTTTTTAAAAAAAGATCCAAGGCGGTAACAATCTTTTAAGGCAGTCCCTGTTGTCTCTAAGTCCCCTATTCAGATGAGTTTTCTTTTCCTCCAGTGTTAGAAGGGAGTCTAGGGGCTGCAGCTGGTCTCTGAGCAAACCACTCTCTTGAAACAATCTGGCATCAGAGGCTGAGAGGGAGCAGGCCTTCCAGTGACTGAAGGTGAGCCAGCCAGTGCCCCTCACTGCTTCTCACTTGCTCTTCTTCTCCATCAAGTGACCTCAGCACCATGTATCGCTGCTTAGTATCCTAAACCTCAGGTATCACATAGTTATAGGAAATTAAGTTAACCTGCTTAATGCCAGTTCCCTCAAATGTCTTTCTCCCAGACATGACACAGACATCTGTTTGTCTCAGATGTCACTCATCAGAGAGGCCCCCCCCCCGCAACTTCCCCCAGATCAGCCTGGTGCTGAACTGAAACATTTCAGGATATGGCTTCTCTAGGCTTCAATTTCTCAAATGCGACACGGGGACAATAACCGTACTGACCCCACAGGACCATGAGATAACACATGTGACACTCTGGGTGGAAAGAATGGTACACAATAAGGGCTCAAAAGGTGTCGGCAACTTTTGACATCATCAGTCTCAGTTTTGAAAAACGAGCAGGCACAGAAAAGAGTGCACTGGCTCTGACTACCAGAAGAAATAGATTTTTGCTTAGAGATATGATTAAACCTGCTCAAGCTTCCTGCAGTACGGCTAATTAGTTATATGCTGGGGCCTCCTCAGCCCAGGAGATAGCAGCTAATCCAGGGCTGCAATGAGGCAAGGACACAGCTGACTAGAAAAGGGGTGTGTGGCGGGGTGTCTCCATGGTGCAAAAGATAGTGGGTGACACTTACTGACTACGGCCAAGTTCCAGGCAATTGGAACCTTTTAGATGCTTTCCTTCCTCTGCCATTTCGGTTTCTTCACAAAAATGTTATTTTTATTTTATTTTATTTAACCCTGGTAATTCTGCCCTGCTAAGTAATCAAGAGCTTACAGTAAAGTTTCTAACACAGTCCCTTGCAAATGTGAGGTGCTAAAGAGAAACACCTATAACTTTCTTTCTTCTACCTAGAACATGTATCAAACACACATAACACCATACCAAGTGTCATTATAATGCACATCTCTGACAAAAATGACTTTTAAGTCTATACTTCAGTCCTCAAATTCATTCAAACTCAAATCTCCAATGTCACCTAAAGAACTTATAGAATCTTGGATTTCACCAACGTGGGACTGAAATCTGAATTTAAACAAAGAGAATCACACAAAGTTTCAGATAAGAGTATTCTTATCCTGAAAATTGGCTAATTTAGTCTTTGACTCATTCATTCATTCCAGACTTAGTTAGGCACCACCTTCCCCAGAAAGCCTTTCCTCCCTTGCCCACCCATAACTTACAGTAACATTCACAGTAGATTACTGTTGTGGTCCTTGTTCTGACTTGCCCCACATCACTCCCCCTTCTCGTAATGGCACCTCAATGTCCTCAACTGTCATGTAGATGGTTCCCGACCTTCCTACCCACATGACCCAGATCTGGCCAATCAACATATTCTGTCCTTCCTGTCTGTGGTCACAGACAGGGCTGAGCATGGAATGCAAATTCAAGACTTCTGTTGGAACTCCAGGGGAGATGGGGGAAATAAGGTCTTCTCACTAGGGTTGCTGGTGATGATGATGAGGCAAGACTGGAGCCACCAGGAGTGGATGGCTGTTAGTTCACACATGCAGAGGTGCAACCTATAGATGAAACCAATAGAGAGGAAAATGGAAATAGACAAAGTCTACCCCTGGAATTTTCAGTACATATGCCCAAAACTTCTCTTTTCTGCCTTGGGCCAGTTGCTGGTATTTGGAAGCAAACATGCTCACAAATACAGCTTGGCTCCACTGATTTCTTCACATGCCCATCTCCCTCCACAAGATCGCGAGCCCATGAAGGGCAGAAACTATGTTTTACTGCCTTTCTCTGCCCATAATTAGCAGAAGGCCTGGCTCAATATGTGTGGCAGCACTGTGCTCAGAGGGGATTTTCCAACAACCAACTATTCTATTCAAGAAAAGCTTCATATGCACCGGGTTCATTAGCTTAATGTGACTAACAGAATGCACAAAAGGGATCTGATTAGGGGCTGTTTATACACACTGATGGAAAACAAAATGCTGCATTCTTCCCTTTTGCTACAAAAGAGCCATCATTTATTAACTCTCTATATACATCCCAACCTCAAACTATCAACAACAACAACAAAAGCCACAAAGTTTCCAAAGCAGTGTCACTGAAACACCATCACATGAGAAGAGCAGAGCGACCACAGCAGGAAGGCAATGAAAGCAGAGGGAACACCTTGGTTGGGTGCCCCACTTCTCAACCTGTAAGCCTCACCCTCAGGGGAGCGCCGCTCTGAACACGTCTGCAATCTTCTGTGGAGATGATCCACAACTGGGTTACATTTTTACTGGGGTCTGAGATGCCACAAAGGTGGAGAACCACTGCTCTAAAGGATACAAATGGCATTTATGGCATTTTGTTTATATTCCCTTGCTAATTCAGTTAGGTGAAAATGACCGTAACTCAGGGAAAAAGACAGGAAATAAAGACAAGAAATAATTCAACTGGAGCTCTTTTACCCACAAAAGATAAAGAGTCTCCACAGAAGAGGCAACATAAAATCAAGCTTTACTTATGTGTTTGTTTAAATCTGGCCTCTGGTGGAAGAGGGAATAATTTCTCAAGAGTAATTGTCTCTAATGGAATGATCAGTGGCAGCCTGCAAATGTCCAGCTGGATGGAATTGGAAAAAAGCTTCATCCTCACCCTGCCCAGCCTGCTAACTTATAAAGGTTTCTTCACAAAATGGCCAGCCTACATGAAATGAGGGAATGGTGTCATTTATTATAGTGGAAAATAGGAAACAAACTAAATGTTCATAAGAAAGAAGGTCATTTAAACATTATAGCGTAAGACAGTGCAATCAACATGATTCATTAAACAAAGATTTACTGAACATCTATTATGTGCCAGCACTCTGCTGGGAAGTAGAGACACAACTGCAATCTAAAAGCTCTACATCTAAATTCATTAACATGGTAAAATCTCTGTGACAGCCATTTAAAGAGCACACAAACCAAAAGAGCACACAAAACACAATCCCATTAATTAATACACACAAACACACACACAATCACATGCATGTAAAGATACATGTACAAAATAGTGGATAAGTGCAATTCCATTAGTAAGTATAACTGTATTTAGAGAGGACTGAAATGATAGTCACTAAAATGTTACTTGCGGTCATCTCTAGAAGGTGGAAATTTCGGTAACTATTATCTTCTTCATATTACTTCCACCATATTATCGGGATTTTTAAGAGTGAGCGTATAATATTTGCATGTTAAAAAATTTTTTGAAACGTATCACAAAAAACCCAAGCTGGAGATCTAATGTGATTTTTTTTTGAGAAAAGAGAAGCCAAGGAGAAGTTGTAGGTCTTTATTTTTAATAACTGAATAATAATTGCTCACCCCAGGGGCTATGGTCCCATATAACAATATATAAGAGAACGGGCTGTCATACCAGATGATCTGGGCTCAAATTTTACCTTTGTCACTTATGAGCTATGTGATTTTAGGTAAATTAATCTCGCTGTGCCTCAGATCCCCAAACTGTAAACTGAGGCTAGTAAGAAGACCTACCTCATAGAGTTGCTATGAGGATTAGATGAATTAATAACAAAGGGGGAAGAGGTGATGATGATGCTGTTGGAGAAGAAGGAGGTCAAGCTGCCTCAGACATGAACAAGGAGCCCTGTTTGAAACATTTCTAAGTACAAGCCTGACTCAAGCCCTTCCGGCCTTTCTTTGATTCATTCCTCTCGTAGCAGCAAGGTCCACATCTCCAAGGGTATCAGGAGCTTCTAGAAAACTCCTGCTCATCATTAGCCCCATCAGTTTACCTCCCTACCAGCCAGTATAATCCACATCCATGCACTACCTTCTCCTACCTCCATAGCTACAAGTATGTTACTTCTCCAGCCTTGAAATTCCTCTGTTCTCCAACAAACTGGGCTCTTCCCTTGTCTTTGTGGTGTGCATTATGCCTTACCCAAGTAGGTCCTCTTAGTTCTAATTACTGTTTTATTTTCCTTCCCTTTCCTTTCCTTTCCATCCCTTCCCACTCTACATATTTTAGTGCCTAGATGGGTCTTTAAATATATTGATGTTTGAGGCATATTATTCTTCTTCACCTCCACTTCAACCTTAAACTCCAATCTTCCCATCCATCCAGCCATCCAGCCATTCACCTACCCACCCTTTAGTGATTAACAATAGTAAGACAAGCATTGTGCTGGGTGCTAAGCCAGGGTGGGCAACTGAGACTGGGAAGTACCACCACACAATCAAAAGTTAAATTGATACTGCACACAACTTCTCACAACCATGTAGTTTAATGGCTCTATTAAGAGTCCAATTACTTGACTACCCTATACAACTGGAGTTGACTTTGTCTTAGACTTTGTCTTAGTGTCACTTGTTTTAATACATATGTGGTCAAGTTGTATCTTTTTTTCTTCTCCTGAATTTTATTCCAGACAAAATATTATAGCACTAAAAGAACATTAAGAAGAATAAATTTTGGGGCTTCCCTGGTGGTGCAGTGGTTGAGAATCTGCCTGCTAATGCAGGGGACACGGGTTTGAGCCCTGGTCTGGGAGGACCCCACATGCCACGGAGCAACTAGACCCGTGAGCCACAACTACTGAGCCTGCGCTCCACAACAAGAAGGCCACGATAGTGAGAGGCCCGCGCACCATGATGAAGAGTGGCCCCCGCTTACCACAACTAGAGAAAGCCCTCGCACAGAAACGAAGACCCAACACAGCAAAAATAAATAAATTAATTAATAAACTCCTACCCCCAACATCTTAACAAAAAAAAAAAAGAAGAAGAAGAATTTTTGTTTGTTTGTTTTTGTTTTAATTTTTTTAGTTTATTTTTGGCTGCGTTGGGTCTTCGTTGCTGTGTGTAGGCCTTCTCTAGTTGCAGCGAGCGGGGGCTACTCTTTGTTGTGGTGCGCGTGCTTCTCATTGCGGTGGCTTCTCTTGTTGCGGAGCATGGGCTCTAGGTGTGCAGACTTCAGTAGTTGTGACACACGGGCTCAGTAGTTGTGGCTCGCAGGCTCTAGAGCACAGGCTCAGTAGCTGTGGTGCACGGGCTTAGTTGCTCCATGGCACGTGGGATCTTCCCGGACCAGGGCTCGAACTGTGTTCCCTTCATTGGCAAGTGGATTCTTAACCACTGTGCCACCAGGGAAGTCCCAAGAAGAATAATTTTTTTAAAAAGCCACCACCCTGACAGCAGCTGTTTTATTTTCTCATATCTTCTCTGTGTTTTTGTACGTGTGTGTGTGTGTGTGTGTCAATTTACACAGTTGTAATCATAACACACAAACTCTCATATTAGTTTTCTACTTATTGAGTAAACACTTTTCTGCATTCATTATTTATGGTTTTAAAAGCAGTATAAACATTCAAAGAGTTGTCATACCACAGTTTACATATTTATTGCCCTACTGATGAAAGCATAGATGACTTCCATTTTAAAAGACAACTCATTGACGGGTTAACTTCCTGTGTATATGCTTTTTGTTCTTTTCAATTATGGACTTGGAATAAATATTTCCAGCCCTGGGATTATCAGATCGAGGCTATGAAAAAAAAATAAAATTAAGGCTTTTAATAGCCATATGGCTATTAAACTAAAGAGTTTTAACAAGTAAACGTGCCTACAATCAACACTATTATCTACACTAATAGAAGGAAGCAGAGTTGAAGATAATCCAAGTTATTTCTATTTACAATTGGGAGGTCAAATATTTACCCATACTTTTACAGATTATTTATCTTCTTAATTACACTTCACATGCCAACAGAAGGCATGCAGATAAAAAGAGATCAGGTATGTCAAAAGTACTCTGAAATATTAAAAGACCAATACAAATTTGAATGCTGCTGGGGAGCAAGGGGACATCAGTCCCAGAATTCTAAGAAGGCCAGAAGTCATCTACACACAGATACCTGAGAGCTGCCTCTGTACGTATGTACGCACGCCCTCTGCTATGGTATGCTGTGAATGCCATTGGAATAGCTTTCCTATTTGTGACTCCACTTGGTTCTGAGTCCTCCAAGAGTAAAAGGCAAGTGTGTGTCAATATTTGACTCCCTTCTGGATTTTTTTCTACACCAGCCCAGCCATACAGAATCATTGCCATTCTGTATGCTGCAAAGCAAATCACTAAAAACAGAAACCAAACTGTCTAAAATGTAAGGGGAAAAGGACTGGGAGAGAAAATAAGATAAAATAAAATAAAAGTCTTATATTAAAACTGTCTACTAAAGATTAAACTAAACTACAAATTTTTACAAGCCCTTTAAATCACCATGCTCCTCCTATTTACATTGGATGCTTTTCAAAAGCTCGCCTCTACTCCAAAGTACACATAAAACCGACGAAATCACCATGGCTGGATCTCAGCAGTACCCTACACTCAGCCTGCATCCCCACATGTGGCACCTATGCTCCTGTGCAAGACATGATTTCATTTGGCCCGGGGTGCATCCTTGAAAAACACTTGTGTTACAACGTAAGAAAGATATTCCCTTGTTATTCTTTCTTAAGCTTTGTGTACATCTAAAAGAAGTCTCCACCTGGTACTGGCATGTCTTTAACATTTAACAGTTGCTAACACTCTTTTTTTTTTTTTTAAACAGAGAGAAAAGCTGGGCATAAACTAAGAGGTTTTAGCAAGTAAATGTATCTAGTTAAAATTTAACAATATAGGTTTGTCTCCATTTTATTTATTTTTAGGGTTCCCTTATACAGGAAGTGATACTAGTTCACCTAGTGAGAAATATATATATATATATTTTTAAAATAAATTTATTTATTTTTGGCTGCGTTGGGTCTTCGTTGCTGTGCTTTCTCTAGTTGTGGCGAGCTGGGGCTACACTTTATTGCGGTGCACGGGCTTCTCCTTGTGGTAGCTTCTCTTGTTGTGGAGCCCGGGCTCTAGGCACGCGGGCTTCAGTAGTTGTGGCATGCAGGCTCAGTAGTTGTGGCTCTCGGGCTCTAGAGCACAGGCTCAGTAGTTGTGGCACACGGGCTTAGTTGCTCCGCGGCATGTGGGATCTTCCCGGACCAGGGCTCGAACCCGTGTCTCCTGCATTGGCAGGCGGATTCTTAACCACTGCACCACCAAGGAAGTCCTGTTTCTTTTTTAAAAGGAAGTTTTGTTATGTAAAGAAGGTGAAACGAATCAAAGACAATAGGACAAGGGTTATGGGAATGTGACAAAAATGAAGAAGGATGTAGAGAAAAACTGAAGTTTGGAAAACTTCATTAGGCCTATTTACATTTTATACTTGTCACCTTTTGTATGTCTTCATCTCTTCAGCATAACTGTTATATCCTTAAGTGGAAAGGGTTATATTTTAATATCATGTCTTACTTCAACTGCTAGGAAACCTATATAGAAGCAAATCATCTAGCATTTCTAATTTCTGTCAGTTAAAACAAAAAATTAAAACTAGACATAGTGAGTCCAGTGAAAACACTGTAACTTCAGATTTGTTTTATCTTGATTTCTCATTGATCTTTTTGTCCATTTAAAAAATCATTATAATTTAACTTTGTTTATCTTGACTTCTGATTGCTTTTTGCTCATTAAGGGCTTGGAACCCTTCAGCTTTCAGGTTTCCCCCTTGTTAATTATTTGATCATCTGTAATGGATATTGTAGACATTCTAGTAAAATAGACAGGTGATCCCTTTATAATGTATGACTATGTGGAATCCTTTTGACATTTAAGTTATTTTGCCCCTAATTTATATTTCCAAGATATTCAGACATTAAAGGTTAATTAAGCATTCTCTGTAGTTATGTAAAAGGTTGTGCCCACTCTATTCTACCCTCAGGTCATCTGGCTTGCTTGTTTTAGGGTTCATGCAGCTTCTCTTACCACTCAAGTAGAAGCAATGCTTCACACATAAATAGCGATATTTATCAACCGGAGATTTAAAAAAAAGAAAAGAAAGAGGAAGCAAGACTGTCACCATTCAGTCTTGTTAGTCAAAAAAGGAAAATTCTTGCAGATCTTCTGGCTGGCAGCCCCTAAACTGGGAATATATTAAGACTATAAAGATACCAAATATAAGCCATCATATCACTGCCCAACAATGCAGATGATCTGGAAACTTGGCAAAAAGGGTCTTGGCTTTTCCTATTATTTTCCCCCCCTATTCTTCTACATAGGCAAGAGCCAAAAGCAACCCCACCCAAATAGTACATTCCTGTTTACTCAAGAAAACTCCGGAGGGGAGAGGTGAGGGGGGGTTAAAGAATGCAAAAAAGCAAAACAAACAAAAAACTGAAAGCAGTTTCAGGTTTGTCAGGGTAAACTTCATGTGGAGGTGCCTAAATGAAAGAAGCCTCAGTAGAGAAAGAAATATCTGGCATCATCTGTAGAAGATAAGCAAAGGAAAGTTTTATTTGGGAAATAATTTCCACGTACTCTTCCGCCACCCGCATCTCTCCTGCTTTGCTTGAACATTTGAAGTTACTCATTAAGTCAGTCTCGATACCAGCCACAAAGGTATCTTAAAGGGTAAATGATTTTTTTAACAAAGTCAGGAGTGCTGAGAGTTAGGAACATTGGCCAGAGCTCAAAAGATGTGTAATTTCCACTGGGAGGTGAATCTGTCATCATTTTTGTTTAATAGACATTGAAAATGAAAACAACAAATCTGGAAGAGAACCTACAAGCAGAAAAACTATGAACAGAGTAAGGAGGGTGAACTGAAACAGTTCAAACCGGACATTAGAAGACTATCAGTAATGGAATTTCAAGAAGGGCAAGACCTCTAAAAGTTGAATATTTTCAACACAGACCAGTTCCTTGTGGGAGGATGGAAAATATCAAGCATTGGGGAGGTTAATCTTAGCGCTTCCTCTGATTAACTGTATGACCTCAGGCTAGTCATCAAGCCATTCTTACCCCTATTGCCAATCTGCTCATCAGGAATACCAATAGGTCCAGTGACAGGCTGAAATTGCCTAAAATTAACAGTGCTACTCCTGTTACGCCATGATTTCCCTTTATGACAAAGGAACATTTAATGTCTCGGGACGTCTTTAACATTCAACAAATAGTGACTGAGTGTCAACCACGTGCTGGGCTGTGATCTAGACACTGGGGAGACAAAGGTGAGTGAGAGAAGGTCTAATTCAAGGAGTGTCATCCTAAAGGTGGGAAACAAATCATAAACAAGCAAATGGAGTAGAGTGTACCAAAGATACACAGGGTGTAGTACCAGAGGTTAGGAAGAGGCAAGATGGTAATGCTACAAATAGGGCAATTAGGAAACTACGAACGTGCAATTTAGGCTGAGATATGATGAAAGAGTGAGCTATGTAAAAAAACAAAAACAAAAACGTGAAAGCTGATTGGCAGAATGGTTTGCGTAAAGGTCCTGAGGAGGGAAAGAGACTGGTGTGCTTGGGAACAGAAAGATGACCAATGAAGCTGGCCTTTCTGGCCATACCAGGAGTTTGGGTTTTATTTTAAGTGAGCAGGAAGCTACCGGGGTGCCACGAAAAGTGGACTACTTTTCTCATTAAGCTTAGCCTTTTTAGGTACCAAAATGTTAAACCATTTTTTGACAGGAATTTCTTTCACATTAGATCACAGATTTTCTTTTCTGAAACTGAGGATGCGGAGCTTAACTTTTTCTTGTTGACTTGGGCTCAGTATCCATTACTCTTCAGTGCTGTCATCCACAGGGAGAACAGAGGCGTTTGACCCAAGATCACTGGGCTTTTATAATCCAACTTCTTTCTTCTTCCTCTGCTACCAAAAGTCACTCTCACTCCATCAGGTTGTCCCAGCTGCCTTACTGGAAACAACTTCAGCTATGACCGTTGGGCCATGCATTACACTGCCTCTTCTATGCAATCAAATGCACAGATTTTGTGACAGTTATTGCTGCCTAAAGGCTATTTCCATCACTAGGCCCTTGGAATACAAAGATAGATCAACCCCATATAGTTGCCTCTATTTCAAGGTTCATAAAAGTGTCACAGATGCCAGGGCTTGTCCAAAGTGGGGCCACCAGATCAAGCGGATATGGTAGGCAGAATTCTAAAGACGGCTCCCCTAAGACTGGTCCTGTGGTTCTTCAAACACTAGTCTAGATACAACTGTGACAGAGTTTTCACAATTAAAGTCCCAAGTCAGCTGAACTTAAGACACAGAGATGATCTGGATGGGCTTAATCTAATCACGAGTCCCTTAAAACCAGAGAGTATTCTCAGGCTGGTAGCAAAAGAAAAAGAGAGAGTCAAAGTATAGGAAGGATTCCACATGCTGCTGATGTCTTTAAAATGGAAGAGGCCACGTGATGAGGAGTGGGGGGCTGCCTCTGGATGCTAGAGTGGGCCCCGGCTGATGGCAATGTGGCGATTGTGGACTCAAGTCCTACAAACACAAGAAACTGAATTCCGCCCATCCCAGGGTTGAGTTTGGAAGAGGACCCTGAATCCAGAGGAGAACACAGCCAGCCGTCACTTTGATTTCAGCTGGAGCAGAGAACCCAGACACACCATGCTGGATTTCTGGGCTTCAGAACTATGAGCCGATAAATGGGAGTTGTTTTAAGCCCAGTTTGTGGTGATTTGTTACAAAGCAACAGAAAATTAATATACTGGGTGAAGCAGGTATCCAGTCTGCCAAATAATGATAAAATGAATAAATAGATGAGCTCTCACTATACCATTCCTACAAATGTCCATGTAAGAGCACAGCATAATGAAAAGCACATAAAATTAGGAGCCAGCAGCCCTGGGGTCTAGTCCTGGCTCTGCCACTAAGTACTTGCAGGATTCAGCATGGAATTCATTCTCCTTCTTGGCCTTTCTTCTACAAACAAGGGAAATGTTCACGCTGACTGTTAGGGTCTCCTCCAGCTCTGACATTCTGTGAGATGAATCATTCCTTATTACACGAGAAAAGTGAAAAGTGAACTAAAAACAAACGTGCACATTTTTCTCTATATATTTTACTTTCAAATGATACTCATCTTTTCCTGCATACTAGTGTACCTGTGTTTCGGGTCACAATATTTAAAGACGGTTGCAGAACAAAAATCTTCAATACTTCTTGTTGTAAATATATTCAACATATGATTGCTGCATTTATTTTTAGCACTGGTTGTAAGAGCACCTCAGAGGCTTTTCAATCTCATAGTTAACTATATATTTAGGCAGTCTACACAGCTCATCTTTGTGTAAAAGCTGAGTCAACACAATCCTAAAACTTATTTAAAACACAATCTGGATGTCAGATTAGGGGTTGGGGGGAGGGAAGATAGATATCTAAATACACAACTTAAAGCCTAAAAAATGTTCCCTGAATGAAAAATGACCGTACATGTTTGGGGGCCTCTGTTCAAATTCTCGTATCTATCCTTTGAATTTATCACTACTGATTCATATTTTAAAACAAACAGAGAGAGAAGGGCCCTTACATATATTCCCCTCTTATTTCAAATGTGCTCATGCCATGTTAAAGTTGCAAGTCATTCTGAACTGAAACACTATGAAATAAAAATCTCTCTAGAAAAGCTGTGTGGAGCTTATGTCGCAGTTCAAGTACTTTTCCACATTGGAAACCTGAGCATGTGCGAATGAAAAGATAATGTGTGAAAGTGGGAGGAATTATTGTGGGGAGAAGAGAGAGAGAGAGAGAGGGTTTTGCTGTGTTTAGATAAGCACAAGTCTCCTAAGCAGTTCAATTGCTAAATTCTCTGCACTTCAAGCTGAACTCTGAGTTGTCACGTAAGAGTGCTGGAGGACTTCCTATAAAAAGCAGGGTGCGCTGCAATAAAAGAAGATACTTCCCAATACAGGGCATCAGGGAATAAGAACAGGGCAGCACAGAAATCTAGATCAAACCAGAAAAGAGACCCTTCTTAGTGAGGAGGACCTGCCTGTCTGCATGCATTGTGTGCATGTATCAGAAGGAGGGCCTCGTTTTCACAGGATAATTGGTACAAAATCAAAGCCACAAGGTGAATATCTCTAACATGGGGACCAACATTTTATGATCAAATGGGGGTCTTAGGTGGGGGTGAGGGGGTTGATCAGGACTTTATCTAGAAAAATGAAATAACAAATAATCAAACTAAGCTTCCTTTAGGGCTTCCCTGGTGGCGCAGTGGTTGAGAGTCCGCCTGCCGATGCAGGGGACACGGGTTCGTGCCCTGTTCTGGGAGGATCCCACGTGCCGCGGAGCGGCTGGGCCCGTGAGCCATGGCCACTGGGCCTGCGCATCCGGAGCCTGTGCTCCGCAATGGGAGAGGCCACAACAGTGAGAGGCCCGCGTACCGCCAAAAAAAAAAAAAAAAAAAAAAAAAGCTTCCTTTGTATAAGATTTAACTTTTTTTAAAAGAAGTTTTTAGAAAATCCCAGACTTATTAGCTTTTACATTCATGACAAAGTTGTATTTTATTTTTTTACTTTTTATTTATTTTATTTTTGGCTGCATTGGGTCTTCGTTGCTGTGCGTGGGCTTTCTCTAGTTGCGACAAGCAGGGGCTACTCTTCGCTATGGTGCGTGGGCCTCTCATTGCAGTGGCTTCTCTTGTCGCGGAGCACAGGCTCTAGACACATGGGCCTCAGTAGTTGTGGCACACAGGCTCAGTAGTTGTGGCTCACGGGCTTAGTTGCTCCGCGGCATGTGGGATCTTCCCAGACCAGGGTTTGAACCCATGTCCCCTGCATTAGCAGGCGGATTCTTAATCACTGCACCACCAGGGAAGCGCCAAGATTTAACTTATTTCACCTGTGCACGAAATCTTAAGTAACTGTTGATGAGAAGTAAAATTTTTCGGACAAGATGCTATGATAATGCCGTAAGATAGTCTTTAAGTTCAACTTTAACTGCACAATCAAAAAGATGGTCATCATTGCATTTAAGAGCCTCATCAATTTTCCCAAGTTCCATTCTTAATCCTTTGATTCAAATCATTCTCATTTCAAGTGTCTGTCAAGTTGCCATCCTCAGGTGTTTTCTCCTCATCAGCTGCTAACTGGCCTAACATCCCCAGGTCCTCCTTTGTCTATGACCAGGCACAAGGCTCAAAAAGGTCTCAATACCACTCAATGTGACTCAATACCACTTCCGTGGACTTCATAAAATCCTGCAGCTTTTGTGAGATTTACAATTTCCCTGTGCCCTGCTTTTGAATATCTATCTGCCATTCAGAGTGAGACCAGGACACAGACAAGATGTCTCACAACAAACAAAAGTATGAAGGGAGGAGGACAATGGGTTAAGCTGTGACTAATTTTATTACTGGTCTGTCATCAGTTAATGTTTTCAATGAATCGTAACCTCTGCTTCCATAGGTGAGCTCCTAACTTCAGGGACTCACATAATGAAAACATAGACAAATACTCCTACCCGCATAATTATGCCTAAAGCCATGACTAGCTTCATTACGTAGTGTGGATTTAAGCATTCCCAACTAATCCTCAGTTGTCTTCTAAAGTAATAAGTACAAGAAGCCCTCCAGAGACTGTTCTAAAGAAATAACTGGGCTGGCTGGATTCCACTCCTTGCCAAAGCCAGGATTCGGGCATTCCGAGTGAGCCAAGCCAAGGACACAGCAAGCTTTACAAGGATTCACTCTGAGTATGCTACATGGTGCACGGGGACAGCCTGAGCCATGTCCTGGCCAGAGAGACAGGCTTCGAGGACACTAACATCTGGACCCGGTCATCGTCTACTTCCACTCTCCCTTTTAGAGGCCTACAGAGTGTTTAGCATTACTAACCTAAACAAGGTTCCTGACACAAAACATTGCAAGATGTCCTCTTCAGTCATTCCTTGGACAGCTTCCCCAACGGGGTCAAACGAGGACATGCTACTCTACAGTGTGTGATGCTGGAGATTTGAAGCTGGGCGTTTGCAGAGGACCCATAAAAGCCCGTTAATATTATGCCAAAACTTCTTATTTGGATATTTTCGTTTTTCACATAGTCCACAGTATCCATTGGATTTTTAAAACGGTCTCTCAGGCTTCCCTGGTGGCGCAGTGGTTGAGAGTCCGCCTGCCGATGCAGGGGACACGGGTTCGTGCCCCGGTCCAGGAAGATCCCACATGCTGCGGAGCGGCTGGGCCCGTGAGCCATGGCTGCTGAGCCTGCGCGTCCGGAGCCTGTGCTCCGCAACGGGAGAGGCCACAACAGTGAGAGGCCCGCGTACCGCAAAAAAAAAAAAAAAACAGTCTCTCATCTCCCTCCCCTGTTCCAATACCTCCTGTCTACATAATTTTCCTCCAGGCCAATCCCAGTACATCACTAGGAGTTTATATATAGACCATATTTCCTCAATTCTAGACACTTTTTTCCTGAAATTGGAATGCATCTCATAATCCTTGTTTATATTTAATAAAATGCTTCCTCCTTGCTCGCCGAAAGTGATTATTAAACTGATAGTGTGCCTCTGAATTGATGTCATTTAAGCTATATAGGAATATTGCCCTGTATCAAATATATCAGTAAATAAACAAACTGCATGTTCCTAAACAAACAATAAAAAACCAAAAAGCCTAAGACGGATACTTCAGTGTCCCCATGAGGACACAGGGTGGGCATCAAAACACCTGAAACACAACTGAGCTGATGTCCTATCACCACTGGATACTAGTCAAGTTTCAAGCACTTTCTCAATGTATCCTGAGTGGACTACGTCCCAGATACTGTACTATTGGAAAAAGTTACTGATCTAGGCAGGAAGACCTGACAAGTTCCTAAGAGGGAGGATACAGAGATCCCAAAGGGAAGCTGGCAGGCGGAGCTAACAAGGAAGCTGAGTGTTTTGGGGACAGAAAGAAAAGAGACCTGGAGAGAAAACAGGCCCAAATGAATGACTCCAGAAGGGCTGAGGTTGCATAGAGGGTAATTCATCAACTTGTTAGAAACCATATTATAACACAGAGGAGAGGTATCCTTGTGAATTTTCAATTATAAGAACAAAGAGACTCTACCAGAAGCCAAGAAGGTGGATGTAGGGACTCTGACATCAGGAGCAGAGGAAAAAAAGCATAGCCTGATCTGAGCTCTAAATTGGTGAACGTTATAATAAGTCCTCAGAAAAAAATCCCATTTATGGGGCGTAACATTCTTCTACTTCCTAGGAAGAGTGCAATTAACAGATCTTGACTACTGTCTGGTAGTCTGTAATAACCACCCCAAAGCCTAGATGGCCTTTCCCAGAGATGGGCTGCAGAACTAGAACATGTAGTGTTCGCAAATCCCTTGTAAAAAGCCCCTTTGTTTGGACACTTGCTGGCCTTGTACCATCTGTAAAAGGATAGGTGGAAACATGCCCCTCAGTGGTCCAAAGGTTCTGCAGGAATCTCTTGTACCAAACTGAGACAGCTCTGCAGCCCCATCCCAGGTGGACAGTTGAAGCTCACCTTCAGGCAGAGGGAATACCTAGTCACAGCATCTTACAGCAAAACTCTTTTGGCTGGTCTCTTGTCAACTGGTACTCCATCGTAAGTCCTACCTCACAAAAAATAAAAAGAATTAAAGGACAGTCTTGTTCATATAAGACAGGCTGCCTCAATTTTGGCAAGTCCTGAAATACTGAACTAGCAGGACACAGACAGTGTCCCCCAGGGTCAGGACTTGAAGGGCCAGCCAGTTAAAGAGGATGGAGGTGGTGAAACCAGCAGGTGCTTGAAATAGGCTGGCAAAAGCTCCCAACTTATGGGAAATGAGGCTCTGAAGCTATGAAACACCACATCCATAAACATTTGGTGCACAGAGACTCTCCTGCGTGGAGGTTTTAAAAACAAAAAAAGTTGTTAAGTTGAAAACAATTAGCCACTGTAATGCACAGGACTGGAAAAAGGTATGACAAGAGATGGAAAAGGGAACTATTTATGGCAGGTGTCTACGAGGGCAGGTGTCTCATCTATTGGCTTGTTAATTAATTCTCTCAATGCCTACATAGTGGCTGTACATACTTTATACCCAATACATGTTCACTGACGTGAACTCCAGAAGCTCAAAATGTTGAAGAGCAGTTTATATCCTCTCATGTGTCAATGAAGGAGAGTGACAGTGGGAAGGGACATCCTGGGTGGTACGGGGTGCTCAGTTTATCAAGTTACACCACAGCACAACTTCAGTGCACTGGCTGGGGCAAGGTGTTAAAAGCTACATCCTCCTCTCTGTGCCATCTGGCTGCTACCATCTTAATAAAAACACACAAGCAAGTACAGTAACTGCCAAGTGCCAATGAATGGGATCTCTATCATAACTAGGCCTAGGATAAGTTGAACTAAAACAAGGGCAGATTCGCAGACCTTACAATCATGAAGTTGACTTCCTTGGTCAATAACTCAGACTGGCTGTCAATGCCAGAAACACAACACTTTGATAAGAACAATGCAACCAAACAAGAAATAACATGGAGAAAAGAAAGAATCACCTTAAGCATTTCTTGTTTGAACTGGGAATAGAAACTGAAAGGAATAGAGTTGTTCAGGAAAAAGAAAATGCAATGGTGATTCTACTTTTCTTGCAAGCAAAGCTTTTTAAAGCTATTCAAAAATTAAAAAAAAAAAAAAAAACCACACCACTAGCCTGAGTATAATTGTGAATTGTGGCAGCCACAAAAAGGAAAATACAAGCACTAACCAAACTGAGGTAAATATCAGTATCAACCTAACACAGAAGCCCAATGGAGTGACTGAAAACCACCCCCCAATGCATGTGTGTACCCTCTCTCCCTCTGCCTCCGGTTCTCTGCCTGTCACCCTCTCTCCCCCTTTGTTTCTCTCACACACAAACACACACTCACTCACTCTTCAAAGTTTGCCCTTTGTATAACTCATCTATAATAGAAATGTGGTTATATTTTATCTCTGGGCAAGCTCAAAACGCAAGCAGACAGTAGACAAATGCACTTAGCAGTAGCCTTCCAAAGTCTCCTTCATGGACCCAGACCAAACAATATGCCATTCCTTCACTGGGTATTAAGAAGAGAGAGCTGGGACTTCCCTGGCGGTCCAGTGGTTAACACTCAGCACTTGCACTGCCATGGGCCCAGGTTCAATCCCTGGTCAAGGAACTAAGATCCCACAAGCCGTGTGGTGCAGCCAAAAAAACAGCAACAAAAAGAAAAAAGTTAAAAAGAGAGAGAGAGAGCCCTCCCCCAAATATTTATCCTCATGAAACAACCAGGTCCACATGAAATGACCAGGTGGCAGTGGACCACAGTGCCCCCTGACAAACTAAGAAACGCTATGAGCGTTTTTCCTCAGCACCCCACATACAGGCATCTTGCATGCCACTTCAGAGGTTTCACAGACATTACTGTTACACCCCTCCTCTAGTCCATCCTCAGATCCCAGAGTTAGCATCACTGTTCACCGCATCAGTGGAAGTGACTCAAGTTCTAGCTACCTCCTCACACTTCAAACTTGCCTTCTGTGTCTAATTCCTCTGCTTGTACCAATCCTCTGTGGATTGTGATGAGTACACAGACCAAGTCAACTACATGGTGGATGGAGTTTAGAACAATCTACTGAACAGTCTTCAACCCAGTAAGAATACTGACTAATACACCTACCCAAAGAAATAGCACACATTCCATTTATGGTGAGAGTGATAACGGCTCTGGTCCTGAGCCTGCTCACACGGAGGAAAGTATTAATCACTAGGCCTCTGAGCCCTTTGCAAAAAAGACTGGACAGTAGTACACTCTAAGTAGCCCCATCATTCTGTCTGCCAAGATACTTTAATGGTATCTGGAAATTAAACCTCAGGACATTTCCGTGCTTGCTTAATGTATTGTTGCCATGTTGACATAAATGAACAAAACTGGCCTGACAGTTTGAGAATCACATTTTCCTCCAATTTTTAGCCCCAAGGTTTTTTGTTTGTTTGTTTGCTTTTTAGTATTACTATTTTTGCTTTCTTGCTTTCTATCCTATTCCAAACTCTGCTCCAAAAAATAAATAAAAATAAGCACATCATACTTAGGATTTTATAAATCATTATAGTTCCACTGACTATAACTAACCCAAAAGGCAGTCAGTCTAGAGTCGGGATAGACCTTGCAAGTCTCTAGACAATGACGTAATCTATGTGCAGGCATACATAAAATCTAAAAGTCTCTAGAATTCACTTTTAAGTGGACAGCTAATTTTTATAGAATTGATGTGAAACAGTGTGTTATCTCCTCGAGTCTCATAAGTACTATTACTCTCCCCAGTTTACAGCTGGGTAAACTAAGGTTCAGAGATGTTAGGTAAGTTGTTCAAGGGTCCATGGTAGACTCAGGATTCAAATTCAGATTGGCTGACTCCAAAACCCATGCATTTAACACTTTTCCTCCTACCAGTAAAGTGAACAAGGACAATAGGAATCCACTTGCATACATAGTGAAACCCATTTGTGGAATTACAATAAATGACTATTGTCAACTTCTCTATTGTACCTTATCATTGCAGGTATGTGTGTGCATGCACGCATGTGCATGTGTATATACACACACATGCACACACTTTTTCTTAGGGTATATATATATATATATATATATATTTTTTTTTTTTTTTTCCCTGTACTCGGGCCTCTCACTGTTGTGGCCTCTCCCGTTGTGGAGCACTGGCTTCAGACACGCAGGGTCAGTGGCCATGGCTCATGGGCCCAGCCGTTCCACAGCATGTGGGATCTTCCCGGACCGGGGCACAAACCCGTGTCCCCTGCATCGGCAGGCGGACTCTCAACCACTGCGCCACCAGGGAAGCCCTAGGGTATATATTTTTTACGTTATAAATAAAGGGCCAAAGTAAAGAAATCATCTCAGGAAATGGAAGGCTAAGGTCAGCCCTAACCTATCACTCTTAGCTTCTTCAGCATGGTCACAAGGATGCTAGTGGTCACAGGTTCTCCTACAGCATGGCAACCTGACCACTAAAAAACATAGCTCTGAGCCTAATTATGCATTTTGCATAAATTAAAGGAAAGCCAGCAGCAAGAAGATACACACACACACACACACAAATACATACACAAGTACATGGATATACTAATATTATATATACATATGTGTGTGTATCTATCTATCTATAGATAGATAGATAGATACACATATGAATCCTAACTTTATTGTTAGTGCTACAGACAGTATACAACAGTTAGAATATTACAAACTTCTCAACCAATTCTAGATCTTTGGTCTCTAATAAGCCTTCTAACCTGAGACTTTCTCTGATTCAGGACACTGACTTCTGCCACATACCAAAAATCACTAAGAAATGGAGAAGAACTCCTGAGCAGCATGGAAGTAAATGTAGTTAAATTCAAAGCCTGTGGCTAAAAAGAGGAACACACTCCTGGGTATTCTTTTCTTCATTCATTCATTCATTCAAAAAGTATTTATTTAACATGGTTCTCAATCAATATGCTCAGTGATATTTGGCCTGGGGCTATTCTAGTACTAGAGATACAGGGAAGAACAAGAACACCAAGATCCTTGCCTTCACGGATTTCTATTTAGAGTGGCCCAATAGTGACCAGAACGCAAGACATTCAACAAATGAATTCAACTGTAGAGTACATAACAGAACCCAACTCAACTCACTGCCCCCGAGTTAATTCAATGAGTCATGAGTGCTTATGATGCACTCCAACCACTAAGCACTATAGGTAAATAATATTAAAGACAGAAAGAATATAATCGCTCTCTGCCATAAGTAAGTCAACATCCTCCTGAGATGACAACACACAGAGGTGTGAACTAGGTGGAGAAACTGCCAAAGCCAGGTATCATAATCCATCCAGATGTCTGGCAGAGCCAACAACCACTAGGAGAAATATGGCATTCATTTCTGCAAAGTAGTTCCAAGAGGGAAAGTTAAAAAGTACTCCAACATATTTCAACACTATGCATTCCCTCCCCACAAATAAAAAGACAAAACCAAAAAATCCACGTCCGTTTACCCCAAGAATGTTGATGACTTCCTTAGTCTGGCGGAAGTAAAGCTCCCTTAAGATTTATGGTAAAAGCAAAACTAATTAGCAATGATTAATTATAAGAGGGCATGTTTCTAATCTGAGGAATCTTAGCTCAGCTTCTGGTTCCCCTCACCCCCTTCTCTTCTTGCCTTTAAAAACAGAGGTAAAGATGGGGGGAAGCTTGCTTTTCTGGGCTTTGGGTCAAGACCACACAGCACGCGGGAGCCATGGCAGCTGGCTGGGGCCTGGCCGGGGCCACTCTCCTTCTGCTCGGCCTTTGGCTGTAACCACTAGACCACACGTCTGTGCTATTTTCCCAATGACCAAAAGGAAAGATTTTTAAAAGCATATTAGAAAAATGGCTTTGCTTTTTGGATTTGTTTACTTGTTCTGGTGTTTTCTTCCAGGATGGTGGGCCAGGATTTTGGGGAACACACCTAAAAAGAATGCAGTCACAATGGTATCATGAGCCTTCCTCACTTGACCATACTGGAGCCCGATTCAGCAAACCCAAAGATAATCTCACAAAAAATGCTTATCTTGTTCCACACCTCACCACAACCTAACTCACAGACCTCCTAATATTCAAAATGCCTCCAAATCCTTCTTCTGTCCATACATTTCTAAAAAATACCACCCTTGACTTAAATCACTAGGAAATATGACCACTTTCTGGCTTTTAGGGTATAAGAGAAGGCTGCAGAAATAGACCTAAGAACAGTTCAATCATTCTTCAAATGAACAAAGTCATTCAGAAAAGACCTCTCTTTTATCGACTGCCTTTCCTGCAGAAGAAAAAAAAAACTGAAACTACTCCAGCCATAATGTCCACTCCCATGAATCCCTGCCATGATATCTGAAAGAAGGCCAACAGTAATTGGTGCTGCTGTGAGATGCAGGGGGTCCCGCTACGGAATGTCTATTAAGACCATACCTCTGGACGTCTGCTGATGGTAATGTTCCTTTAAAAAGCCAAACCTCTAAACTGTTCCAGTTTAAACGAAACTAAGGAGATGTGACATGGTGGAAACCTGGATTAGAAAAAAATATTTTAGTGGGACAACTGGCAAAATTTGAGATCTGTAAAACAGATAATAATATTGCATCAATGTTAATTTCCTGGTTTGATACTGTGGTTATGAAAGATGTAACATTTGGGATACCTGTGTAAAGGGTACTCTGGAATTCTTTGTACTATTTCTGTGACATTTTTATAAGTCTGAAACAATGTTAAAATGAAAAGTTAAAAAAAACAAGCTAATACACACACACACACACACACACACACACACACACACACACACACACACACACACACACGTACAGCCTCTGATAAATTCCTGACTTGCAAAAACATCACCTTGCAGATGGAGGAAACAAAATAGGGAACTTTTAATTTGGCCTTAATTCTGACACAAATGAAAATCTAACTGGTGACAGAAACCTTCAGAGTTACAGCCTCGCCTATGCCAACCTCTTCAGAGAAGGTCAAGCAGTAGTTAACCTAGGCCACAAAAATGGAGGAAAGGGGCTTCCCTGGTGGTGCAGTGGTTGAGAGTCCGCCTGCCGATGCAGGGGACATGCGTTCGTGCCCGGGTCCGGGAAGATCCCACATGCCATGGAGCAGCTAGGCCCATGAGCCATGGCCGCTGAGCCTGCGTGTCCGGAGCCTGTGCTCCGCAACTGGAGAGGTCACAACAGTGAGAGGCCCGCGTACCGCAAAAAAAAAAAAATGGAGGAAAGAACTTCCAGAAAATATGAAATTATGTGTAGCATTAACAAAATAGGGAGAAGGCAGAATAGTGACTGCCCTCTAGAATACAGAGTGGCACGCATCTTCTATCTCTTCTCAGAGATGGACCCACAGGCAAAAGGGCTGAAAGGGACTCACACACTAGCCAGGTGGAGGGGCACACTATCTCTGGGCTCTTGGCTAAGAGCCCTTGTAGCTGTTAGAGACTGCAGCTCCCATGGCTCCTTGAGAAGGCAAGGAAGATTTTCAACCTGGGAGTTAGACGGGCCTTGTTAGCACCTGGGGGCGTCTGACAGGTTGCTGACCGCTGCTGGAGTACAGAGGTGCAGGCATCCTGAGGTCCCCATTCAGATCATGCAGCCTCGTGGACCTGGAGAGCAGCAGCTCAGGTGGGCCTAAGAAGTGCCCTTTATATTCACCACTCTGAACCTGAGCAGCAGGGGTTGGTTGCCAACAAGAATGAAGTGAAAAAGTCCTATCAACCAAGGAGGGACACCTGAAAAAGTTAGGTTTCTACCATGGGCTTTAGAAAACAGAACTAAGAGAAATGATGGGTGTGATCCCAAGGCCAGAAATTTGAAAAAGAAATACTACTACTACTATATATAGCATGAATCATGTGCCACTGTTCTATGTACTTTACATACATTACTGTATAAGAAAGGAGAAATATGTACGGCTGGGAAACATGAGAAAAGATTTTCAATCCCATTAGTAATTTTGAGAAATGCAAATGAGACAATTCTCCACCATCAGATTGACATACATGTACATACACACAGAGACCCACAATAATACAGTACTGGCAAAGGTGTGGAAAAAATGGGTACCCTCATAAGATGGAGCATAATTTAGGACTTTTCTGTGGAGAGAGTAATTTGTCAATAACTATTAAAACATTAAATGTGCATATACCATTCAACCAGCAATTCCATTTGGTAAGTATCCTAGAAAAATGCTCCAATAGGTAGACAGTAAAGTACATAACGAGGATTTCATTACACCATTGTTTGTAATGAAAAGCTGAAAACAACCTAAATGTCAAAGACTGTCTACTAATCCATATTAAATCTATACTAACCCAAAAATTCTACAAAATAGAAGAATTTATTTCTAGATGTACAAGTACAGGAATAAATACTCAGAGAAAATTCTAGAGGGACACACACTACACGTTTAACTCTAGAGAGGGACTTTTCTAGAGTTAAATGTGGCTAGGAATGAAAGGTTCCACAACCCAAGTAACTAATGCCAGTGACAAAGGAAGAATGAGAGATGACTGAAAGAATAAACGTGACTCACAGGGACCTTCTCCATTATTACTTTTGTTTAATAACAAAATTAGCACATGCTGACTGTGAAAAATTCAAACAATTCAGAAGTCCTTCTCACAATGAATCCTACACCCTCTAAGGTTAAACTAAAATAACAAAGACAAAAATAATGACAGGAGAGTAAAGGAGGACACGTTATAACAGGGGCTCAAGCCTAGAAAGGCAGCAGTGTGGAGATGAAGCCGACAGTGACCTGAGGCTTGCAGAAAATGCTGAAGACAAGCAAAAGGGCCTTTATGTTCTATGTAGACCCAAAAAATGAGCAAAGAAGTGAGAATATTAAACAGTGGATCTGTGCAGGTCTATAAAGGTAGGTGGGGAATCACCAAGAAACAGCTTCAGTTTAGAACACATCACACCAAACCAATACTTTCATTTGCCTTAGGTTCATTCATCTGATTATCTGACAAGTGGATACTAAACTCTTACTCTGTGACAGACACTATATATAAAAGATACAAAAACCTTTAAAAAAAAGTGACAATGGTCTTGTCCTCTGGAAGATGGCTATCCAAGCAAGAGGACCGATATTAATCAAATAATCACACTAATCGATGTACAATTATAAGCTGGGACAAGGGCTTGGAAGTCAGGAAGAAAGTCTCTCAAAACATCTTTGCAAAGAAATGGAGAAATGGGGTCCATAGACAGCATACAAGGGTCCATGAACTTCAATGGCAGGGGGAAGAAAATAAACCTTTATTTACATTAGCCTCTAACTGAAATTTAGCATTTCCTTCAAATATGAACGTGGGCAACAACCACATTAGTGTCAGCAGTATCTGCAACTTTGTCACCAGTAGAAATCACAGATATCTCATACTGTTACTGTTGCTGCAGGTAACTTGAAATATCATTTATAGAAGTTGTCAGACTGCCCTCATATCTTATTATTTACTGTGGTAATAAAGAGGTATATATTTATTTTATCACAAATGGTTTTAATATTTTGATAACTATATTTCTATATTTTTTCCTTTGTAAGCCATATATTTTATACATTTAAAAAATTACTCTGAGAAAGGATCTAGAGGCTTTACCTAATTTCCATATGCATCCATGGCACAAAAAAAAGATTAATGGTCACTCAGCTAAATTCTGGTACAAGTAAGTAGATATGTATCTAAATGAACTATACAATCAAGGAATTCAAATAACTTCAAATCTACCCAAACAGTCTCAAGTAATGGAAGCAACATGGTTCACGAAGAAAAATAACCTCAGTCATCCTCAACCCCTCCCCTTAGTTTTGACTCTAGTTTTTCAACAAGTATTTGCTGAGTGCTTACGCTGGGCCAGCTGCTGTGCTCGGCAATGGGGAAACTGCAGCAAACAAATGAAATTTCTATTAATGTGGCCCTTCCTCATCTTGGTATCCTCATTGTTCACCAAGGTAATTGGTGGACAATCTATAAATGTTTGCTAAATGCTAAACGAAGAATGCTTAGGACCTGAGTAAGCACCACCAGTGTGTTATTAAACTGTAAGGTTCAAGCCAAAATCTTCTGGCCATCAACATTTCCATTTCTTAGAAGAGTTTCATCAACTCTCCATCACAAAACAATTTCACCTAACCTCCTCCTCTTTTCTCCCAACTTGTAGCTCGGGCTCCTCAATTAACTATTCTATGATTTTCATGAGAAACTGTTCTTCTAAAGGACATCTAACCAAAGGGAACAAGGAAAGATGTGAATATTACTAAATTTCTTTTAAGACTTGAGCACACTGGTGTGATAGTATATGTACTGTTATGAATTCTACCTATATAAAAAGACTCACATGATTCAAAGATGAAGCTTGTGACCAGCTTCTTAACTCAGTAAGAGAAAAAGAAACACAAACAAGTAACATGGAGGTATAATCCAATTTCCCAGCAGCCTGGGGCTGAGTGGGGGTGGGAGGTGGGAAAATGGAAAGTAAATTAGGAACCTTGCTTTCACACGCTTCATCAGTTCACTCTATGTGACATTACAAAGAGAGCTTTCACAAAATGGGCGGAAGTATCCTTCCAAACCACCCTTCTACTCAGAAAGAAGTGAGACCTGCATCATCACACAGGAGCTTAGCAATTCCACCCACACCTTCCTAACCATCCATACTCCTTTGATTGCTTATTTTACTAAGAAAGGAAAATGTAAGCATCAGCGGTAGAGAGATGAGCTGAGCCTGGCATACAACTGGGATTACAAATTACCAGGCCTGGGCCGCATCGTAGCAAATGAGGCTAAAGATTATTTCATGCTTGTCCAACTCATAGCCTGAAAGTTCAGACTGACTGCTAAATGAAATCACATTTTCCGTACTAGTGAAAGCAGTTCCTGCCCTGCACTTTGGCGAGCCTGGGCAAGGTGAGTAAGTAAACTCTGTGCTTAAATGAGCCAAGTAATTTAGAAACGAAGCTAGAAGGAGAATCCAGGTATCCCTGCCCCTGTTCTCCAAAAAGATAATAGTAAGAACTAACTTTTAAAGAGCACTTCATCATGTAGAGGCCTTGTGCTAAGCACTTTACCTATATGTTGGTCCTTACAAAACAATCTTATAGAAAGATACTATTATTATCACCATTTTGTAGGCAAAGAAACATGCTCAGAGGGACTAGGTCATTTTCCAGTGTTAGAGAGCTATGAGTGGTGAATACGGATTTAAAGCCAGGCTGCCTCTGAGCCCACATTCTTAACCACCATGACATTCTGCCTCTGACCATGGGATCTCACCTGAACAGTCATCAATCTTATTTCTTCCTTTAAAAAACAGCTCACTCTTTTGGATATCAGGTGCAGACTGTAAGATGCAATGCAACTGACCATTTATCCTATGAGTTCTTTAAGAACTGACGGACTGGAACTTGGGCTTAGCAGAGAAAGGTTGAGAGAAGAGCACACTTTGTTCAGTCTCAAAGTCCACAAGGACTAAAATGGAAGATTTCTTTAAAATGGAGGTGAGCAGAAGGAAGCCATGCTGTCTTATCCACTTGCTAGAGGAGTGGTTTTTCCTTAGTCTCCCCGTTTTTCCCTTCTTCCATAGCAGCAGCCACAACAGAGGAGCTCCACTTAAAAAGGATGGGTAGATGCCATTCAACTATGACTTCCTAATAATTCAGCAGTGCATGGGTTGTAGTAAAAAGAGCACAGAGCTGGAAGCTAGGAGACCTGGATAACTGACCCAAGATCAACCACTGACTGGTCTTTTTAGGTAGTGTTCCCGCTTATATAAATAAGGGCGTGATACTGGCCTGGCTGTGGGCTTCATTCTGCTGCACAGTTAGGAGGTTGAGCCATATGAATTCGCAAATATCTGGCCATTTTTGACTTACAAAAGTGGCAACTTCATAGCTTCAAACGAATATATGTGATGCTACACCACCTGTTTCTTCCCGCTTAATTTAATTCCACATAATTCTGGCATCTGCCACCTTTCTAACTTTCTGGATGTCAAAAGAGATTCAAGGGGCTTCCCTGGTGGCACAGTGGTAGAGAGTCCGCCTGCCGATGCAGGGGACATGGGTTCGTGCCCCGGTCCGGGAAGATCCCACATGCCGCGGAGCGGCTGGGCCCGTGAGCCATGGCCACTGAACCTGCGCGTCCGGAGCCTGTGCTCCGCAGCGGGAGAGGCCACAACAGTGAGAGGTCCGCATACCGCAAAAAAAAAAAAAAAAGAGAGATTCAAGAACTGGCTCAAAGTGGAGAAATATTTAATTTTACTAAAGAATCTTTGGGTATGAAGGAAGACTAATACCTCTAAAATAAGGAGGTAAGAGAAGCAGTTCCAGACACACACCACTAATCACAGCTGCGGGAATATATGGGAACACAGTTTAAAGATTAGAGTGGTCCAGGTTCTGAGACTCCAGGTTACCCTATTAGTCCCACTGACATGCTGAGTCATCTTTCCATATAGGGGAGAGAGAATAATAAATACATCAGGTTGGGTGTATATATGTGTTGGTAATGACGGTAGACTGGTACTGATTCTAATCTGCTTGTTTAATTTAGTGAACATGCTTATGAGCAATATACAAAGAGAAAAGGAGAGAACTTCAGTTATAAGGAGCCAAGAGAAAGGAAATTTGCTGTCTCTAAAATTTCTCCTGGTTGCAGTATTTATGCAGCTTGAACTAAGGTTCTGTGTCCCATTTAATATGGAAAGTCTATTCTCAAGCCTGAGACAGTGGCCACAGAATATTAAAATGAAAGCTTATGTGGCTGGAATGGTGACTCTATAGCTTGTCAACCCAGATTTAGTAGAAAGTGAAGAAAATCAAGCAGAATCATTTCAATATCTGTAGGCCTTTTTTCTTTTCTTACCCTACTGCACTAGCTAGGACTTCAAGTACCAGGCTGAATAAGAGTGGTAAGAGTGGACATCTTTGCCTGGTTCCCATTCTTAGGGAGAAAGCATCTAGTCTTTCACCATGAAGTATGATGTTCAGGGTAAACTTGAGGTTTTCACTCCTGGACAAGTATCAAAGAACACCCTCTCTGAACTGAAAATTTAATGGAGTACAGATATCAGAGTTGGGAGAAACTGTGTCATTTTTGTCTACCTCATGTCTACTGCCCTTCCTCACATAATAACAATGCTTTGATTTCTCCTCAGGGGAAGCCAACCTTCCTCCACGGTTTATACAGTTCTAGTGCAGTGGGCAGGTGAGTCACATCTGGTCAGTTCACCTATCCCATCCTCTAGTCCAAGTATTTAGTCCACTAAAATTCAAATATGGGACTTCTTTGGAATTATTAGGCAAAGCTCTCTTTCTACTATACTTAGAGACCAGGGATATCAGGCCATGACTGAAATTTGGCCTTCTACAGGTTTTTATAAATAAAGTTTTATTGAAATGCAGCCACACTCATTCATTTACATATTGTCTATGGTTGCTTTTTTTTTTTTTGCGGTACGCGGGCCTCTCACTGTTGTGGCCTCTCCCGTTGCGGAGCACAGGCTCCGGACACGCAGGCTCAGCAGCCATGGCTCACGGGCCCAGCCACTCCGCGGCATGTGGGATCTTCCCGTACCGGGGCACAAACCCGTGTCCCCTGCATCGGCAAGTGGACTCTCAACCACTGTGCCACCAGGGAAGCCCTATGGTTGCTTTTAAGCTACAAGAGCAAAGCTGAATAGCTGCCATAGTGACTATGCAGCCCCCAAATCTTAAACTACTTACTCTCTGGCCCGTTACAGAAAAAGTTTCCTGGCTCCTGTTCTTGATAATAAGATGTAAGCCTGGAACAGTTAGGAAGCATATCACCACTACACAGAAAGAACCTCTTGGAAATGAAGTCAATACAAAAGAAGAAACCAACTCCAAATATTATGGAAGCCCCTGGATTCAGATGGGCCAGAACTACTATACCCCAATATTTTTCAGTTATGTAAGCCAATAATTCCAGCTTTTTCTCAGACAAATTTGAATTGGGTTTCCTTCATTTGAATTCGAATTCATCACATGGATCAAAACCATAATGCTCATTATAGAAACACAACTCTAATTTCTTCCTCCATTATATATCCATCAATAACATAAAGACATTTGACTTTTCTTTAGACTAGAATGTCACTGGGTGCTAAAAACTGTAATTTATTTAACAATTAACTAAAACATTGTAAAATCAACTGATTCGGGGTTCATTTACAGTTTTTTTTCCAACCAACCATCCTGAGGTGTTATTGAACAATGCAAGAACAAAAAGGGTGGAAACCACGATTACCAACGGCTCCAAAAAAAATAAATAAAATAAAATATCCAACACTGAATAATCAATCACAGAACAACCGAGCTGTAAGTATAAAAACAAAAGATAGGTGCTGCCATTAACATCTCCCTGAAGTAAGGGAAATACTCTAAGATCAGCTAGAGAAAGAGGTTTCTGCCCCCTTACCAAAGCCAAAACTCCCAAGGGGACAGCTTTAACTAATTAGGGAGATGGTGATTAAAGCCGGAGCTGCTAATTGTCTACTGGGTATATATCTCCGGTAATGCTCCCTAGAGGCTCTCAGCAATGGGAGACAAAATTAGGCCTAATATTCCTGCCAATTATACTGTCATCACATCTCTGTATTTCTCTCTCTCTTTAGGAAACTTAAAAGCACTCGGAGGTGTGGTTTTCAATGCAAACTCTATGTTGCTGAGAGGAAGTAAATTTATATTATGTTTAGAAAACAATTATTTGTGCTTAAACTTGTTTTAATGTGCACATCCTGGAGCAAGGAGATGTCTCTCTCAACAGCACACTTTCCATCTGCAGAGGCCAGATGTTAATCTACGGGAAAACTAAGGTGGTTAGTAAGAAAACCAAGCATATGCAGACAGAGAGCAAATATCAAGCGGTGGGAGAGGGAGGTGGGGAGGCTTAAAATGCAGTGAGTGGAGCAATTTTAGAACTCCAGCTTATCGGAGGGCACGCGCGCGCACACACACACACACACACACACACACACACACACACACACACACACACACACACACACACACACACACACACACACACACACACACACACACACACACACACACACACACACACACACACACACACACACACACACACACGTGGGTTTTTCACTCATACGAAGAATAGTATGCCCTGACAGGATTTTTCTTCCTGGGTATTTCCTCCCCTATGAGTTGAAGAAACATTCAGGAGAGTCAGAGAAAGTACTGTAAAAATGTACTGAGTGGGCTTCCCTGGTGGCGCAGTGGTTGAGAGTCTGCCTGCCGGTGCAGGGGACACAGGTTCGTGCCCTGGTCTGGGAAGATCCCACATGCCACGGAGTGGCTGGGCCTGTGAGCCATGGCCGCTGAGCCTGTGCGTCCGGAGCCTGTGCTCCACAACGGGAGAGGCCACAACGGTGAGAGGCCCGCGTACCACAAAAACAAAAACAACAACAACAACAAAATGTACTGAGTGAGGACTCTTGGAAGGCAATTTGACATTTTACCTCTATTAAAGATGAAAACCAAAGACATTTAGGGCTAGATATGGGTTCTAATTCTAGCTTTGCCACTGTGGTGGAAACTGTGAGCCACCCCAGTTTCTGTTCTTCCTCCTTGAAGTGATAAGATCCCCTGGGCACCAGCTGGGCCCATGGCTGCCTATGTTCAGCCTACTTTTCTCATCCTCCTTGGTAGATATATGTGGCCACGTAATTATTTGGGGGCCAACAGAAGTGAGATGTGCATCTTCTGGCTCCCAGATGCTCTCATCTCCATTATCTGCCTGGAAAATGGAAATGAATGGAACATGGAAAGCCATGGGTTGAGGATGGCACTGATACCGACCAGGGTTCTTGGCCTTCCCCAATCAACAGAAATTGACTAGAGGCCAGACAAGAAATTCAGGCAAGGCTTTATTGGGTCCACTGCTGCAGCAGGTGAGAGGGAGCAAGAACAAGTAACAGGTCCCTGAGGGGGGTCAAGATTGCTCCTTATATGGGGTGAGGGTAGGGGTGTGTCCAGGGGTCAGGCTGGAGGGGTAGCTTAGGTGGTCTGCCCACCCCTTAGGTGGTGTTGTGTGCAGGGGGTATGCACAGTACCGGGTTTTTGCTCCCGACCCCCTGCTTTTGCTCTGGGTTCTTCAAAAGTGGCTGTGAGGTTTCTGGCCTCTTTTTATCTTTTGTCCAGAATTTGCCCCAACTGCGCATGCACCCAGTTATTTTCAGTCCCTTATAGTTTCTTTGTATTTTGTTGCTCGAGAAGAGGTGTGTCCAGGTGCAAGCACTGCAGCAAAGGGCCCCAGGTCCCAGCCTGTCTCAGAACAATGACCCTGTTAGGCACAGACTGCTCACTTCTGAACTCTGAGACAGAAATAAACCTCTATCTTATTTAAGCCACTGCACTTTGAAGTCTCTCTGTTACAGCGACCTAGCCTGTACCCTAGTAATATAGCCACTTACAATCTGTGTAACTTGGGGCAAGTTATTTAACCTCTTCGAAGTTTCGGTTTCCTCATCCGTGAAATGGAATCATAACATTTACTTTGTAAGGCACTAAGAGGAATAAATGGGTTAAGAGACATCATGTGCCAAATCTGTGCCTTACACACAACTAACGGTAGGTGACAACAGCAAAGATGTGAAGGACTACTTAGGAAACTGCTTCCAAAGGCCTATGACATCAAGCAGCTATTGTGCCCACAAAGCCCCGAAGGTAGAAATGTATATCTGCTTTTGAGAGAGCTATCAAAAGTTATCAGGGGCTTCCCTGGTGGTGCAGTGGTTGAGAGTCCGCCTGCCAACGCAGGGGACATGGGTTCGTGCCCCGGTCCGGGAAGATCCCACATGCCGCGGAGCGGCTGGGCCTGTGAGCCATGGCCGCTGAGCCTGCGTGTCCGGAGCCTGTGCTCCGCAACGGGAGAGGCCACAACAGTGAGAGGCCCGTGTACCGCAAAAAAAAAAAGTTATCAGTAACAAAGTATTCAGGGAAAATCAGGGGTATCCTGTATTATAGCCCAGCAGAAGAAGATTAAATAATGTTTAATTAACTACTGTTTAGCAAACTGCACCTAAATCTTTAAATAGTTCTTTAAATCTTGCTCTGTATTATTAAATGTTATACAAACACTAGTTATTTGCTTATGCTTAGTTGCCTGTATTGAGTTCCATGTTTGGATACAAAATACCTGAGTAGAAAATAACATGAATCGATACAGACCACCTAACCAGGGTAGGCTAAGAAAGAGACACACAAATGAACTGGAATCATCTATACTAGACACCTCACTTGATGCACAGAGTTCTACAGTCAATGGAGGCTATGCATGCCTCATGTCCCTTGCACATATTTCCCCCTTTTGACAGTGCCTTCATAAGTGATCATTATTGGTCCAATTATTGGCCCTCTGACAATGTGGATTCTTTTTATCTTTTACTGGTACGACATGGTTAGACCGTACTCTTACGACTTCTGTAACCTTGAGATTTGCTGAATACTGGGGTTGAGAGCCTTGGCCGCAAAGTAAGATGACTACTGTGACTCTAGGGACTTCCCCCAAGGTTTCTCCATGGGTTTCTCATGTCACAAGATGGAGAAAAACCACAAGATTACATCACCCAGCAAAGACCAGCATCTCTGAAATGGGAGCATGGATCACATTACTAGACTTAACTCCTTTCGTGGGCCTGGGTAATCCCACTGCTTATAATGGGATGTGAGCCAACTACGGCAATGGGAGGCTGAACCAGAGGGCAATGAGTAAAGGTTCTACACCATCTGTATACACTTTTACCATCATCTAACCTGTTAAAATGGATCTGAGGTAACGCTTTGCGCTGCACTTTGTGGAGGCATCGATAGGTATTCAGTAAGCCAGACTGGACTGTGCTTCCTCTAAGAGTCCTCAGAGCACTATAATTGCCTCGGTGAAGGAGGGGTCTCTGGTGTGGCATCGTGCAGGACCCATGCCTTAGACTGAGAGGTCAAAGCTCAGGAGTTGCATCTACACAGAAGCAGTGTCAATATCCACAAACATCAGTCCAGGAATAAAAAAAAGTCCTGCTGGTACATTGGTCTCAAGAGCCCAAGGCTTTATTTAGAGCAACGGCAAAAATCACTGCACTAAGGAAACAACAAACAACTCGGGACCTTTATTCTTGCTCTACTTCCCTGAATTGTTACTTACAGGTTCCCTTCCATCCATGGCTTCCATCCAGAGCCTCCGGTCCTCTTCAGACAATGCCTGCATGGTGATAACTCCGGGCCTGCGGAGAAATGAGGACACGGATGTGAACCCAGCGCCACAGGTAGAGAGATCCTGATGAAGGTGAGCCTTAAAGAAACATCTAAGCGACCAAGTGAGAGCCTGCTGGGGTTAACGGCACAGAGAGAGAGAGCACCCCTCAGCTCTTCAGAGCCATCTTCCAGCCTCAGAAAGCAAAGCTATCACCCCCAAATCCCTCTCAATAAGCCCACCTCCCTCAGGGAGGTGGGAGGAAACACAGAAGACGGGACTTTACGTACAGGTAAGGGACACAGAGGAGTCAAGTGATTCCCTTCGGCGTTTGAGATCATATTCATTCCTCTTCTCCAAAATGCTTACTAGGGTACTTTACTCCCAGTAGGAGTACAATAAACACGTTCTTAAGTGAAGAGAATTACTGGACTCAATAAAAAGAGGGGGGAACATCCACGCTGGAGGGATCCTGGTCTAATATCTAGTCCAATGATTCTAAACTGCTTTTGACATGAAAAAGTCTTATGGGGGTAATGGGTGTTATAAATATGATTATACTAAATGTATACAGCACTTTTTTTTTTTTTTTGCGGTATGCAGGCCTCTCACTGTTGTGGCCTCTCCCGTTGCGGAGCACAGGCTGCGGACATGCAGGCTCAGCAGACATGGCTCACGGGCCCAGCCGCTCCGCGGCATGTGGGATCTTCCCGGACCGGGGCACGAACCCGTGTCCCCTGCATCGGCAGGCGGACTCTCAACCACTGTGCCACCAGGGAAGCCCTACACAGCATTTTTAAGTGAATCTTTACCATGGCAGATGCTAAGGTCTTTACATGCATTAGCACTTTTCACTCTCTCCTTGAAATCTGCTTGTTCTTTCAAACTGAGCACAAACCCTTCAGAAAGCATGCACACCATATCAAATGGTGTTTGTTGCATACCCCTTACAGATGTCACACAAGAAGAGGTGTGTGCCACAAACATGAACTTGGGAGAAGGGGCTACAAGCCCTCTATGCTCATTAATGCAGGAGTTCTTGACTTAGGGTCCACAGATGGGTCCCAGAGAGTCTACAAGCCACCCTCCCCCACCAAATGTGTATGTATTTTTCTGGACAAACAATTCAAACTGCAACCCACAAATAGTTAAGAATTAGTGACTCAAATCCTCATCTTTAAAGTTTGAGAAAGCCTAAAAGGAAGGCTGAATTCCACTGAGCAAGAATTAAGACTGCAGCACTGCTCAGGATCACAGAAGAGTGTGCACACACACGCACACGCACGCACACACACACACACACACACAGAAACGAGCTCCGCGATGCCCTGCGCAGCACAAGCCTGGGCCCACAAGCGCCAAAGCCTGTTCATTCAACCCAGCTACAGTCACTGTTCCTGGCTTATTTCCATAGTTCCAATGAATAGGCTATAGATCTATTAATACTTACGTTGAATGTATTTTAAATATCACATTTGTTTCTTTTCAGTCATCATCCCTCAACATCCCTGAAGAAAAAAAGTTTTCAAAGATGTGAACATGTAAGTAGAGACGGGCCGGGGATGAGGGGCACTGGGGTGCGGGTGTGAGTGCGTGAGGTGGTGAACAAGGCGGGGGGTGGGGGTCGGGGGACAGAAAGACAGAGAGGGAGGAGCAGTGGGGGGTGGGAGGGTGGGTAAGAGGGTGGATGAGAGGCAGGTGATGGGATGGACGCTGACTCCCGAGAGGGCATTCACTCCCGTAAAGGCCACACTGGGTGCTGGCACCCAGACAGAGTGACTCAGAAGACACAGTGACTCCCTGCACCGGCCAGGACACTCCCTCTTCTTCTCAGAAATTCTCATCCTCAGACCCAAGTGCCCATTTCCCACCACTATCGGCACATCCAGTGTGCCTGACCCGCTGGGTATATGCAGACTGCTTGCAGCCACAGACCTATGGCCGGGGGCTGGGTGGACTGATTCTACATTTCCACCTTAAAGCCACACACAAAGCTTTAACGGCTTTGAGATTAAAAGTCTACAAAGCTGCAGTCCACTGTGGAACTCTCTAGTCCCTGGGCCTGGACCTCTGTGTGTTGCTCTAAACGTTGCTGTGCCTGGACCCCTGGCTTCAGAATCATGCATGCCCTTAGCATAGAGGTGCCCAGCCCAGCCCCGCCTCACTGAACCTGAACTTTGGGGCTGGGCCTGCGAACTTGCATTTTAACCATCTCCCCAGGTGATCCTGAGGCACAGTTAGGTCTGAGGCCCCTCTGCCCACCCAGACGGCCCCCTTTTTCCTTCCTGTTTCCCCCACACTGGAGAGCAAAGACACCTTCCTCTCCCCGCTGGGGTAGAACTACTCTCTACATGCCAACGTGTCTCCAGTTCATTTCCTGCTAGGTGTTCACCAGCAAACAGTGAGACCACAATAGCCGCCTAGCAGACCAAGGTCTCAGGGACCTCGCAGATGTCACATCAACTTCATGGCACACAGTGTGAAATTTCTACCCAGAGCCATAAAGAGGAAGTTCAGACAAACTCAGAGGCTGTGAAGGGTGGGCCACTTGGCCTTAGTAACCAGGAAAGTCAACAGGATTTGTTTTCATTTCAAGAAGAAATATCAAAATATACATTCTTTTCCACATGTGGTTTTGTTCTCCTTTTTTATTGTGTGAGGGGGTGGTAGAGAGCTGAATAAAGTAGATCTAACACACCTGATTCTAATCTTATCACCCCAGGTTCAGAAAACTTTCTCTTAGCCAGGTGTATGTACATCTGGATCTGTATGTACTATCCTTTCTAGGCATCTAGAAAACACTCACTCAGCTTCAAATTTCTTTTCCTTTGTTACAACTTAAAACACTATTACATAAATCTCTTATGTGTGTAATTCCTAGAACCAAGGTAAATGGGTCAACTTTATTTTGGAATCAAGCAGTTAACTTCCTTTCCATATTTACCATCCCTATGCCCTTACTAACCACCATCCCTCAAAACAAAAGAAGACAAGCAAAACTCTCAATGGCCCTACACGTTCCATGTCAGTCCCTGTAAGACAGTATGCTTTCATTCAGGTATCAATTTAGTTCATTTCTGAAATGCACCTGGCTTTTCATAACTTAAGTGGAAAGAAAAAGAGAGGGAAAGAGACAGAACTCACGAGGTGGGAGTGTGGAATGAGAAAAGGAAAATATGACACAATAAAAGAGAAATGGAGTAAATGATCAGAGCTCTTTCCAGCTCTGCAAAGAATTGTGACCCTCAGATACAGAGAACAAACTAGTGGGTACCAGAGGCGAGAAGAGTGAGGGGGGGACAAAATAGGTGAAGGGGATTAAGAGGTACAAACCACGAAATAAGTCATAGGGATGTAACGTACAGCACAGGGAATACAGTCAATATTTTATAATAACTTTGTATGGTGTGTAGTCTATAAAAACATCAAATCACTATGTTGTACACCTGAAACTAATATTTTAAATCAACTATACTTCAATTTAAAAAAAAACAATTGTGACCCTATCAAATATATAATAAAAGAACAACTACAATAATAATAACCCAGCACTGTGTGCCAGATAGTATGCTAAGCATTATCTATTAATTAATTCATTTCATCTTCACAACTACATCATGAGGGAGGTATACTCTCATTATCCCATTTAGCAGATGAGAAGATCAAGGCTCAAACAGGTTAAGTACCTTGTCCACAGTTACAGAGCCAGGATCTGAACCAAGCAGTCTAATGCTTTGCCCTCAAGCACAAAGCCACGGGAAACGTGGAGATACTGCGGCCCCCAGAGAGCTCGTGTTGACCACCCATGTCCCTTGCCATCAAAAGGGACTAGACGCTCCTGCAAGGCCTTTAGTGAGCTCCTGCCTGGGATCAAATGAGGGTGAATGATAAAGAGCTCTGTGAAACCTAAAGTGCTTCATAAATATGAGGGCTCAGAACACCACTGTAGGCAAACAGCCAATCCAAAAACAGGAATACAATAATGGCCAGTGTGACTGTGGCTTACTTTCTACAGCAGTGGTTCTCCACATTTTTTTCTGCCTCTAAATACCCAAGAGATGGAAAGGCAATGAGTTTTGTAAAAGAACACAAAAAGCTCTAATCACAAAAAATAAGGATAAATTGGACTTCACCAAAATAAAGAACTTCCAGTCATCAAAAGGTACTATTGGGCTTCCCTGGTGGTGCAGTGGTTGAGAGTCCGCCTGCCGATGCAGGGGACATGGGTTTGTGCCCCGGTCCAGGAAGATCCCACATGCCGCAGAGCGGCTGGGCCCGTGAGCCATGGCTGCTGAGCCTGCGCGTCCGGAGCCTGTGCTCCGCAACGGGAGAGGCCACAACAGTGAGAGGCCCACGTACCACAAAAAAAAAAAAAAAAAAAAAAAAGGTACTATTAAGAGAGTAAGAGAAGATATTTGTGATTTTTATCTCCAATGAGATGAATATCCAGAATATGCAAAGAATGCCAACAAATAAATAGGAAAAAAAATGAACAACCCAATTAATAAAATGGATAAAAGACTTGTATAGGCATTTCATAAAAGAGGACACACCAGTGGTCACAAGCATAAGAAACAGGGTGAAGATGATGACTCATCAGGAAAATACAATTAAAACCACGATGAAATAAAACCAACACCCTTCTGAATGGAGAGCATTCAAAAGACCACCAATAACAAGTACTGGCAAGAATGCAGAGTTGTTGGAACTCTCATACATTGCTAGTGAGAGAATACAGTGATAAAACCACGTTGGAAATATCTACTAAAACTAAATGGACACCTGCCTTCTGATCTAGCAATTCTACCTCTAGATGTATCCCCTAGAGAAATGAGCACATACGTCCACCAAAAGACACATTCGAGAATACTCAGTTTTATTCATAATGGCCAAATTTTGCAACAACAAAAAGCCAAATACCCATTCATAAGAGAATAAACTGTTGTATATTTAAACAATGGAACAACAGACAACAACAAAAAGAACCAACTACTGCAACATCATAAATGAATCTCATAGACTTAATAATGAGGGAAAGAAGCCAGACACAAAAGACTACCAACGATGTGATTCCATTTATATGATGTTCAAATACTCACAAAAGTCATCTGTGGTGACTGAAGTCAGAACAGTGATTTTGTCTTGGGGAAGGAGTAGGGGCAGTGAGTGGGAAGCAGCCCAAGGAGACCTTCTAGGATAACAGAAATGTTCTATAACTTGACCTGGGTGGTCACACAGGTGTGTGTGTGTCTGTGTGTGTGTCTGTGTGTGTAATGACATTAAGACATAGACTTAAGATTTATGCATTTCACTCTGATTACACCTCAATTAAAAAATAAAAGTTTTAAAAAACCTAAGATATACTACTTCTCATCTAAGCTCAGTAGTTATCCTGACTCCAGTGCCTCCTAGCAGACAAGTAATTGAACTACTCTATGCTATTCTTTAAAAGGCAGATAATGAGTGCCTACCTCATGGGGTTGTTGTGAAGGTTAAGTGAAATATGTATAAGGCATTTCAAAGTGTCAGACACACAGTAAATGCTCCAAAAATTAGTTGTTATCACAGGGGCAAATGAGCGGCAGGTCAGTGGAAGGAATGGACGGCAAATGTCACTACAGTCAAAATTACGGATGGACGGGCTTCCCTGGTGGCGCAGTGGTTGAGAGTCCGCCTGCTGATGCAGGGGACACGGGTTCGTGCCCCGGTCCGGGAAGATCCCACATGCCGCAGAGCAGCTGGGCCCGTGAGCCATGGCCGTTGAGCCTGCGCGTCCAGAGCCTGTGCTCCGCAACGGGAGAGGCCACAACAGTGAGAGGCCCGCGTACCGCAAAAAAAAAAAAAAAAAATTATGGAGGGAGAAGAGCAGGTTAAAAAGGAAAAGAAATGAGCCACGATGCTTCTGATACACATGACCCCACCTCCAAAACACTGTCACACAGCACTGAAAAATCACACCTCTACCAGAAAGCAAGCCAGGCCAAAGACTGACATACAGGTTCTGACATCACAGCCATTTCCTTTTTCCTCCTGAATAAAGCATCACAGTGGCCTACTTTCCCCTTTTGGAATTAATGTCCAATAATTGATAAGGACAAAGAAGGGGCCTTCAGCAAATTCTAGAAAATCTGCCAGGGTGTTCCCACTACCCACCAGATGAGAGAAGGAACAAATGACTTACAATCCTTTCTGTGGCTCAATCCTAAAATTCTACATCAAATACAGTACCTCCTGTTCACTCTGAATATGTCCTTGGTTAGTGCTATATCCGGATCAGCTTGAGAAGCATGAACAAGGATCTGTAACTTTCTCTAAGCACCTCACCTCTCACACTACATAGGCAATGCAGAAAACAGTTATTCACCTATCACAGGGCAAACTGCTACCCACCGCCCTATCTCCTTCCAACTCTGGCCTCCACAAAGGGCCCTCATAAAGCAGTACATAGTTTATCCGCACATCCAGGAACCTGGGACTACTGATGTCAGCTCACAGCCTTCTCATCAGCCAGGAGCAAGCAGAATCACAACCAGCCCTGATTCCAGGCTTACTCGACAACCTCCCTACTCTAATCTTATTCCTGAATCTGAGTCAACAGGGGTGATCTCAGTGGCTTCGCAATTCACCCACTTCCTATTGGACCAGGAAATGCTATTACTAACTCACTCCACCCCACCGAAACAAACACACTCAGAATCTAACAGTACCATTCTTTCTAAATCGACCTCCAAAGATCTTGCGTTTACTCATTCATAAGACTATAAATCTTCTGCTGGCAAGAGTTCATTCCCCAGCTTCTATCCACACTATGGCACATTTAAGGGTCAAGTTCAGAGTAAAAGAAGGACTGTGGCATCCATAGAAACACATGTACTAACAGCCTGTACATGAAACCTACCTTACTACGTTTAGATAGGAAGTCAGAGGGAAACAATGAAGGTCTGGAGAATGGACTGCCATCCACAGGTGAAAAGAGATACGCAAGCGCCAAAGGAAGTGGTCCTTTGCTTTTAAAGTGCTACTTGGAAAACGGGTCCCTAGCCGTTCCTTGGCAATTTTAAGTGTTCAAGGTTTCAGTAGATCTTCATTTACACAAAGGTATGGCCAATGCAGAATAATCCTGGAGAATGACATCTCTTCCGTGCGTGTATGAAATTACAGAGTCAAACATCTATAGTGACCAGGCAAGTAAGCAAAATGAGTGAAACTGGATAAGATTCTTCCCTGCCCCAAGGAAAATAGGCTTGGTCTCATTTTCCTTAAAACATGCAGCCTGTTATTCTTCTACACTTTTGCTTTCTGATAGAGTCATAGGAACAAAGGGGTTCCCCCTCTATGAGAAAAACAACAGTGCAAATGCAAGGCAAAGTAGCAGCTGTCCCCTGTCATCATGATGGGGGACCACAGGGCATGGTGGAGACTGCAGCAAAGTGAAGAGCACACACCCCACCCAAAGGAGGCATCCGCCATTCAGCCGTATAAATAGCTGGCACATGGGAAGTCACGACCAACATTTACAGATTTTTCCCATTTTAAAATGTTGCCTTAAACAACTCAAGCCAGACCAAACATGTCTGTGGACCATCAGCCTGCGATTTCTGGGGTCTGTGTTTGTCCTTCTCTGCCTCTCCCACCTGAGCTCCACCCCAGGCCAACACCACATGTTATAATGTCATCTCATGCACCGGGACCAACAATGATGCATGTCTGTATTCTTGATGCACCTCACAGTCCAACTCAGCAGAAGCCTTTCCAGTTCATCAATGAAGGGGGAACCTGGGATACTTCCCCATTTTTTCCAATACTGCGGACCCAGTGTCATCACAGGAGGGCAATATTCATCTACTATCTGGAGACAAAAACTTATGAATCTGCAGAACTCTGCATGCTCTGAGATAATCAACCATTGATGATCCTTGTGCATTACATATCCTTGCACATGAGAATAATACATATGGCATGGTAACCTGGGTGGGGTACAGGTGAGAGAAAAAGAACGTGACGGGGAAACCAGACGTTGCAAACCAGTGGCCCACCAACTGCAACTAAGGTTTACTGAGTGTTTATTATGGGCCAAGCACCAGGCTAAGGACTTTGCTTGCATTATCATTTGTTCCTTGCAATGAAGTAGTACTATCATTATACTTCTTTTAAAAATTGAGACTCAGAAATGACTTGCACAATCTTGCACTGCTAGGTAGCAGGAAAGCCTCAACTTGAACCCAGTCTGCCTGACTCTAAAGCAAGGCCCAACTTTAAGCACAACACTGTACTGCCCCCTTGTGCAGGCAGAGTCTGTGCCCTGGGGATCCAGGGTGACCAGTTCCTTAGGAGGAAGGAGGGAGGGAGGGAGGGGGAGGAAGGAGGGAGGGAGGGAGGGGGAAGAAGGCACTTCTCTCTTTCATTCTCTCTCTCTCTGGAGGAAGGAAAGGGGAGAGGGAGGAAGGGACTTCCTCTCCCCCGCCCCCCACCCCAAACACACATACATACACACACACACTCTCACACACACACACACACACACCCCTTAAGAAGTTTTCAGAAGCAGGCTTCTAATCAATTATTTAGAAAGGATCTGATCCTAATGAATGAATGAACCATAACCTATTATAACCTAAAGCAGTGACGTCCTGGGAGGAAAGGTCCTAAAATAATTAGGACCATAGCAATGATAATAGTCTGAAGAGTAATATGGTCAATCACATCAGATAATTTCCTATACTTTTATTTTAAAGGAGACTGAAGTCATGAAACATCAGGAAGCCCAGACAGAAACATCTTTGGCACATTAAGTTACACGGTCTTAAATGAAACATATTCAGTGCCAGTGATGCGCATGCCATGGGCACCGAGGACACAGGAGTAAGCAGATTTCAACGCCCAGCACCAGGAGAAAGATTATTAATTGCCAGATGGGTAACACTCAGGGGGAATGCAAACACTTGTTATTTTGATAACAAACTATGAAAAATACTCTAATTCAAGAAATCTTCTAGGTCATTTATCAATTTTTCTTTGTTAGTATTCTATCTCATGATGATCAGACATGCAGGTAAGTGGAGTTTGCTGGTTGAACCATCTCCTTTCTTTGGACTTATGTAACAGCAAAATTTTGGTTTCGATTTTTTAAAAATAAACTCATTTTATATTTAGAAATTGGCAAACAAACTGGTATACTCAATCAATAAAACTCCAAATTTCACTATGCAGGCTAAAGAATAGAAACAGTAATAAGAATAGAAATAAGTAACAGAAGTAATATAAATAAGGTTGCCTTACTTCACACCACAGTCCATTAATGAACACATCCCGCTCTTACTTAAACCAGAATCAAACAGCGAATACTTTCTCATTTAATTTTTTAAAAGGGAAAAAACCCAGTAATTAAAAAAATACATGAATTCTAAAGATTCTAAGAACTTCTTAGCTAGCTCATTTTACAGAACAGCCAAGGAGCAATTCAGAAAGTACAATATTCCCCCCCACCCACCCAAATCATGGAAGTCAGAGCAGGAGAACACCCTCTGAGGAAGGAAAAAGCCATTTCCTCTCCAAAATGTCAATGGCACTGAGACCAGCACTCTAACCAACCAGCAGGAAGGCAAAATCAAATATTATTTCAAACAAGGGGTGAGAAGGGGAGGGGAGGGGAAGTTTGAAACCAGGAAAAATGGATTCATCTGTTGCAAAAGATAAAGACAGGCCACACCAAGAGGGAAAAGCAGGACTGGCTGGTTCTCAGCACACACACTGGAACGTCCCAATCACTCATCTGTTTTCATCATCCTCAAATAAGCTGTCCCTGAAGCAAAGAGCCCGACACTTGAGCTCGGAAAGCAAGGTTATATGTAATGTTTAAACAGAAGTTACATTAACTGACCATGCTTACTTCTGCAGGAAACTGGGTATGAAATGATCTATCACAAAAGGGTGGGAGGAAGGAATTTCTAGAGAAAGAATGAGTCACTTAGAATATCCTTCCTTTAAGAGGTAATATTCACATGATGATTTCTTCCACAGAAACACACACACACACACACACACACACGCACCACTGACTACTAAATGTCAATGTATAAAGGACAGCTAATTTTCAACGGGACCAGCTAATAGTTACTAATACATATACAAAACTGCCATCTAGAGGCTGAGCACTGAAACAAAGTCTGTTACATAAGATGATTCTTTTTGGAAAACACACAGTCTTAACACTCACACAATCTCACGAAGACACACCAACAAGTACATGCACACACACCACATACCAAACTAAGAGTATTATTTTAACTTAAAATTAGTACGGTTTCCTTTTGAGACCATAAATTGGAAGGAGGGGCTTAAACCTTTTATCTTGTATAGGAAATGTAGATAAATAATGGGTTATCGCATATATAGTTTGAAAACAGATTCTTCCCCTGGCAGCCCCTTTGCAGATATACACTTAAAGCACCTGTATTCACCCTCAGCTTATAGATGACTTGAAGAGTCATGGCACTATAGGAAAAAGGCATGCCATCAAAATGAAACAAACGGGCTCAAAGAAATACCCTCCAAAGCTATGGTTCACCATTAAGAACAAGGAAGTCCCGGGTTTTAGGGTAGAGTGAAAAACTTCAAAGGAACAACCTCTTCCGACAGAGAACTACCATCAGGGAAGAATATTACAGCATTCCACCTTCAAAGTAATCCTGCAAGGTTAGGTATGATTAGCCCCACCTTACAGATGTGGTTAAACCACCAGCCCAGACTCACACAGCTAGTAAAGAAGCAGATCTCAAATTCAAACTTAGGGCTGCCTCGATCTTTTACCAGCATCATGCAGCCTTCTATAAAAATGGACTTGAAATAAGAGTGGTGACTCATTGGAGGGTTGCGGTAGATTATTCAGATTTTCCATTAATCTTTCTAGCCGCCACTATTCTTACCAATCTCCCATTTTCCTGTTTGTTTGTTTTTTTGTCCTACCTATACAGAAATGCAGATTGTGTGTGTACTTGCTCAAATTTTAGTTTAAATATCAACTAACATGATTCAGCTCCTGTAGTCTCTTACACAGTACTTCACCAAAGTCCCGAAGGAAAGAACAAAATAATCTAACTCAAAAATTGCATTACCATAAAAAACAAAATTGAACAACCACATGCACACAGTACTGGATTAAAAGCTGGATAAAATGACGTTATTCTGCCTCTGGGAGCCAATTACCTGAGACAGATATTTAGAATGGAACAGTTATATAAAACATACCTAATTAAACAACCAGCCAACCAATACAAAGAAAAGCTCGTACACTGTGCAAATACACAGTACACGGTGGGACGCGAGGATAGAGTTGACAGTGGGTATGACATGCCGGGCTGGGACTGGTTCAGAAGAAAGCTGTCTCTCTTTACCTATTCGTGGAAAGCTCACAGAAGGAGGACTTTGGATTTGGTTTGCAAGAAAAATCAGATCACTTTTAAGAAGGAAAGTCCATTAGATTCATAATGCTTCATTAAACTTTATACCTCCACGGTCAGCAGAGTCTCCAGTATGTAGTTATGGTTAATAAATGAGGAAGGGAGGGGAGGGGAGAGGGAATGAAAATTCAGGGCATTCTAGTCATGCCGTCATTCTCTGTAAGAGTAGAAGGGTGAAGTCCTTCTGTGTGTTACATCTTCCCTACAGCATTCTGGTCCTCCAAGTTTGCTGGAACACTCAACATACTAGTATTTATACCTTCAGTTGCAGGAATGTATGTGTATGTGTCTGCCCATTCTACAGTCAAGGGTAAGATCCATGAAGGCAAGGACTATGCTTGTCTTGGTCCCTGTGACACCACTAGCACCCAGTACCCCTGTCATCCTAATAAGTTGTCCTTTGCTGCCCACCTCTGGAGAGTACCAAGGGTGGGAATGGGGCACTCAACACTCTACATAACGTCTTCAAATGTATGGACTTCTGTTGGGGTCAGCTAGTCCTGGAAAACATAAAGCATTCTAATTATTTCCTTTCCCCAAGTATAAGCACCACCCCTCAAGAGACTACATTGATTCAGTGCATCAAAAAGAAGCCTTTTGTTTCTATTATTTTCCATATGGTTTAGTGGTCCCTCCTGGAAGACATTTGGGAGAAAATACACATGTGCACATACATCTGTGAGACATCTCTTAAAGATAAACAAATGCAGAGATGCTGGGAGATGACTACCACCATGATTCTTTAGCTTAAACAAATATTTCCCCTACATTTGCTCATTCATTTCCATAAGTTACTGCACGGTGGAGTTAATTGTTCAAAGTGACTGAAGACAGACATTGGCAAGCATCACACGCCACTACCCCTAATGGCTGCTTTTAGATGAAGTCCCATTTTTACCCAGGAATTTTACACTAAGCTCCCTCAAAAAGAGTTAACACACTTTAAAGAAAAAATGATAAATCTATTCTTTAGTCCCTTAACCAATATAACATATAAACTTTCAAATGTTTGGTTCTATGGTAAGGTAATACAAAGGCACCAAAGAATGCTTCTTTATTAAGGGATAAGAAAGGATGACTTTTTAAAAAGCTAATGAAAGCTTAGGCTGCAGTAAAGAGTATCCAGAATACGGAAGATAATTTACGTGAGAGGGCTGCTTTGTGAAGTGGGGCTCCTTGTCAATTGGATTGTTTAAGGAGTGTGTTGGGCCATCCATCTAAAAGGCTGTCGGGGGCCCCTTTTATGGCTGTTTCAGTGAGAAAGGCCCTCTTATTCAATACTGTATTGGTTTGCTAGGGCTGCTGTAAAAAGACCCACAAACTGAGCGGCATAAACAACAGAAGTGTATCATCTCACAGGTCTAGAGGCTAGAAGTTCCTGCTCAAGGTGTCAGCAGATGGGTTCCTTTTGAAGTATGGAAAGGAGAATCTTTTCCATCCCTTTCTCCTAGCTTCTGGTGGTCAGCCAGCAATCTCTGGCATTCTTTGGCTTGAAGACACATCACCCTGATCTCTGCCTTCATGGTCACATGGCATTCTCCCTGTGTACCTGTCTGGCACTGGGTCTGAATTACCCCATTTTATAAGGACACTAGTCATACCAGATTAGGGCCCACCCTAATCACCTCATTCTAACTTAACTACCTCTGCAAAGACCCTATCTCCAAATCATTTTCATTGTCAGATAGTGAAGATTAGAATTTCCACATACGAATTTGGGAGGTACACGACTCAACCCATAACAAGTATCTTCTAGGAAAATAAGAAAATATTCTTCTTTGGAGAATGCTGTAGCAACACCCACAACTACTACAACCCACACATGTTCATTTAAAGCTATGTAATATTCTAAATGCTAGAGTCCTGAAAATGAATTGAAAAACAAAACCAGAAGGGAAATTCAAAGAAGCATCACATTGATTTGATGGACATGATACCTCGGTCTAAGCAATTTTTCAGTTTGGAACTGAAGTCACAAGAATTTCTACTAAGTTTCACTTTTCAATGTTGCAAACAACAAAATTCTCTTCAAAGAAAGCCAAAGGCATGAAGAGCTAAAATGAGCTTGTGCAACATTTGCTCAGAGAAGTCCAGGGGTCTTCAGCATCTTCTTAGGTCTGAACCTCCCCCCAAAACTAGTACTGTGAAAAAGGCAAAAAAACAGGCAGACACTAGAGAAAAGGGATAGACGAGATGTAATTACGTAGAGTTATACAATTATGTGGAAGTCAATATAGAAGGATGGAGGATACAGAGAAGGGAGTACAGGTCTAGTTTTGTGATGTCAAAGTTGTAAGAGAACTTAGATGTAAGAATTAAAAGTAACGTTCTGAAATGTATTCACGGTATTAAAGAGGATCTTTGACACAAGAAGTTCAAGAACTATAAATCTAAATCCCTAAGCTCTGGATTAACCCTTAATTTGATTTCTAGCTCATTCATGGGTCAGAGTCACATCAGTTCTTCCTAGAGGACGGAAATGTCAGGGATTAACCACTTTCCAGCAGGATTTGAGGATTAACAAATTGACGGCAATGCGTTGGGATACAATGAAAACAATCACCTGATAAATGGCACTATTGCTTTGATTTCTTACTTATGCTAGTCTCCTGAGATAAGCAGAAATGAGGGTCATCTTAAGAATAAAAGGTAAAAGGTAAAAGAAGAGGTGTACAAAAAATACATAGCATTTGGGCTTCCCTGGTGGCGCAGTGGTTCAGAGTCCGCCTGCCGATGCAGAGGACACGGGTTCGTGCCCTGGTCCGGGAAGATCCCACATGCCGCGGAGCGGCTGGGCCCGTGAGCCATGGCCACTGAGCCTGCGCGTCCGGAGCCTGTACTCCGCAACGGGAGAGGCCACAGCAGTGAGAGGCCCGCAAAAAAAAAAAAAATACATAGCATTTATGAAACTATGTGCCCTGTGCTTGGTCTGTGCTCTCTCTGCAGTGCCTCTTTAAACTGTTAGTCACGCAAGGGCTCTCTGAAGGGTACAGGGCAGGAAATATGGGAACAGAAGCAAGTGTGCTGCTTTAGTTCACCCACCATTAGTTTACGCACCAAATGCCAATGATTAGAGTGAGAAAGCCCTCCTCAGATTTCACAGTCAGCAAGGTGACTGTCAGTGGTGGCCCTGAAATTCAAGTACAGATAGCACTGGGCTTATCACTCGAAATGTTTCTAAAAATCCTGAGTTTTGAGGCAGCAAAGTGCCCTACAATGAGGTCCTACGACCCTCAGTTCAAATCCCACCTGAAACTTGGGTAAGACTCACCCTCTAAACTGTAGATTCCTCCTCAATACCATGAGATACTTGGAGCACAAGCTACCCTGGGCTGTAGTGAGGATTACATGTGAATTACATGAAATACATGAACAGTGTTCAGCTTCCAGAAAGTGCTCCCTTACTGCTGGTCCCCTCACCCCACCTCCATAGTTAACTAAAAAAGTGGGTTTTATTGCGGTTATCGTTGTTGCTTTTTTTCCTGGTAACCTGTAACAGAGGCTGGTGATCACCTTTACTACTAGCTATATTCTCCTCCACAAGGCTAAGAATTAAGCTCCTTAGTAAAGAAGCCTGAGGGTTTTTTATTTTTGTTTTGTTTTACTGTTGCTTGTTATGTTTCTAATAAGGAAAATGCTTTCATGTGCTCTGAGAAAACTGTACTGCAATATGCCTGCTGTTTAATGTACCAATTCTGACTAAGAATAGAGGATAACAGAAGAGCTTATTCAAAAAGTGGATTTCAAGGTCTCTCTTGCAGAAAGTCAGATTATATACGTCTGGGGCCTATAGCTGTAGTTCTAACAAGCACCGCTGTGGATGCTGAGAGTGAGTGGTTCTCACCACACAGTAAGAGACACTGATGTCATCAGCTTGCAACACTGACCTCCTAGAACATCACTTCCTAAAGGCTACAGCTTCTGCTACAGAGCAACGTGAAACATCATCACTGAGCCTGAAGGATAAAAGTATTCAACCTTAAAACCACACATCATCACATATTCTAAGTCAAATAATCCACGCTTTAGCATGTATTAATATTTTGATAGAACAAAACATTAACAGATACTACATAATGCTTATCCATGCTACAGTTAACATAATCTGGGGACATTCTAAAACCTCATGCTGTTAAATATAACCATTCCCTCTTTTACTTTCACATATCCTAGGTGCTAAACTTTGCATTTTGCCCCTCTGCCTATCCAGCTCAGCAGGTAGAAGCTGAGAAGTCTGTGGAAGGTTGAAAAGACAGCAGAACAGCTAGCAGCACATCCCCTCCTTGCTAAAGTACGCTAGTGAAAAAGCAAGGTGTAGGAGTCTTCCAGAGAACGGGACTCCGGGCAGAGTTCCCAGGAATGCCTCCCCTGAGTGTGTGGAAATGCCTTTTCCCTCTCACCTCAGTCCCTTCCTGGATGTGGGGGGAAAATGCAGAAAAACACTAAAGAAAATACTGCCAACAGTAACCTAATCTTTGAGACCAAAGACGACAACCTATACAGAAAATGGAGAGAAGGGGTTTCATTGATGTTCTGTGTTATTTCGGGTGATGGCCAGTCAGGTGTGACCACAAAAGGAGACAAAGAAGGGGCTCAGGCAAACCAAGTTTCTTATATTCACAGGTGTTAGAAACAGGACACTTGGCACACCACACAGGGCCACATGGGAAAGCACCAGCATCATCCAGGAGGCAGAAGTGGTCAGAGGGGAGAGCCTAGACCACGACCTTTGTTAAGAGTTTCTGCAGCAAAGGCAAGGGAGGGATAGGTAAATCGTTTAGGAGTGGTTGGTTTGAATAATTTCACAGGTGCTAATAGGCTGTGGGAGTGGTCCCTATGTGTCTGGTAGAGGAATATTGCCTCCTGGGCTGTTGGAGCCAGTAGAGGTGCTGTGGCTCTGGACCAGAAGTCCACACATCAATGGCGCTCACCACGCTGAGCCCTTGGCTGACTCTAAGAACTGGTCGGCCCCGAAAGGGGCAGGTTCTCCCCAGGCAGAAAGCATCACAATACGCAGAACATCAAAACTACAAATAAGGGCTTCCCTGGTGGCGCAGTGGTTGAGAGTCCGCCTGCTGATGCAGGGGACACAGGTTCGTGCCCCGGTCCAGGAGGATCCCACGTGCCGCGGAGCGGCTGGGCCCATGAGCCATGGTCGCTGAGCCTGTGCATCCGGAGCCTGTGCTCCGCAATGGGAGAGGCCACAACAGTGAGAGGCCCGCGTATGGCAAAAAACAAACAAACAAACAAAAAAACTACAAATAATACAACAGTACTATCTACTCCCCTCCTGCTTATTAAGAGGAGATTTAGCAGCCTCATTCTGCACCACAACTGCAGCCCCTCCACGTCATGCCAAGGGAACCAGAGATGATGACCTAGAAGCAATCGACTTCCCAAACCCACTCAGTATGCTGAATGTGACACATTTGCTCTCAGCTTATAATTGGGATGTGCAAAGCTTTTCCGGGCATAATACAGGGGGAAGGTGGTAGGAAGTGTTGGTAAGGGTGGAAATGAGATGGAGGAACCATGGTGAGTTTTAATTGCCTAAAAAGCAACTCTCGGCAACTTCTGGGAAACTTCTGAAGAAGAAAACAATTCAGCTTCAGAAAGAATCATTGACCTCATTTCCAAATCTAACAAGAGCTGCAACGCAGGGCACTGCCCTCACCCAGGCAGTCCTGCAAACAGACGATCATCTCTGGGAACTATTCAGCTGACCAGCATCAAACAACTGGCTCCATTTCCACACAAGTACATCTGCTAATCCATCTTTCATGGATTCCAACAATATGAACTCCAGTAAATTCCATGCTTAGAATAGAAGAGATGCCTACAAGGGCTTAAAGCATCCTGACTCAGGATTGGTTTAAAGTCAAGCATCATCTTAGTTTGAGGCACACTTTTTGCAATCCTCCTTTGCTACCCCAATCCAACCTACCCCACCATACAGCCCTTCTCCACTCCCTTCCCCTCTCACAACCCACACATGGTGAACGACTGGGGTACTCTCTTTTCTTTACAAATGATATTGACTAAATTCTGCATTTAGAGTCTAGCTTTTGAAATATCAAGTCAGGTAAACATGCAGGACATGCTAATTAACAAATAATAAAGGCTAACTGTTGAGCTTTTATTATTTGCCAGTCTGCCAAGTGTTTTATATGCCTTCTCTTCTTGAATCCTGACAATGCTAGGAACCAGGTACTATAACCATCTTCATTTTCCAGAGAATGAAATCAAGGCCCTGCAAGATTAAGTGACTTGCCCAAAGTCACACAGCCACTAAGCACCAAAGCCAAAATTTAGATCTGGGTTGCCTGACTTGAGAGCCAAAGCTGTAATAACTAGACTACTAATGAGACATGGTTAGCTTCCATAAACGTCTGATTTAGGCTAAACAGGCATGCTCTCTCCACGGGTGCTCTAGCAGCCTCAGGGGCCACAACACAGGGACACACCATGCCACAAGAAGGCATTTCAAACTGGCAGCACATGGAGCAGCACAGGCCAGGTGGTACTCGCGCTCCAGATCCTCTAGAGCTGCTGTAAAGTGGCCACAGGTAAACATCCCAGAGAGGGTAGATACTGGCTTGACAAAGTGGTGTAGCTTTTTAAAAAATAAATAAAATAAAATAAAGGGGATAAATGAACAGCATTATAGGACAATCATGCTGAGATTTAAGGATCTTTGTGCTAGCATTGCTGATCTTGAATAGACAGCTCAAATAAGCTTAACTCATGGCTTTCATTCAAAGAATTAACCTGTTGCCAAGTAAAGTGTCTCAAAGAACTGGAATGCTGTCAAACTAGCTTAACACCATGAAATGGTACAACTTAATGAGACTGTAAATCTTGAGGAACACAACACAGAGCTCCCTCTCCTAAAACTGATGTCGAAAGCGGTTTGCTTTCTTTCCTGGATGCACACACACAGTGGTAGGCGAAATACTGTAACTAAAAAAAAATTTTGTTTTTGAACATCTTTATTGGAGTATAATTGCTTTACAATGCTGTGTTAGTTTTTGCTGTATAACAAAGTGAATCAGCTATATGTATACATATATCCCCATAACCCCTCCCTCTTGCATCTCCCTCCCTCCCTCCCTCCCACCCTCCCCATCCCACCACTCTAGGTGGTCACAAAGCACCGAGCTGATCTCCCTGTGCTATGCGGCTGCTTCCCACTAGCTATGTATTTTACATTTGGTAGTATATAGATGTCAGTGCTACTCTCTCATAAAAGCTTTTTCTTTAATTGATAGAACTTCTTCCACTTTTCCCTTTATCTAACTCCTTTTGAATCATTACATAAAAATTTTTAAGTAAAAAATCTTAAAGAGGGCTTCCCTGGTGGCGCAGTGGTTGGGAGTCCGCCTGCCAATGCAGGGGACACAGGTTCGTGCCCCGGTCCAGGAAGATCCCACATGCCGCGGAGCGGCTGGGCCTGTGAGCCATGGCCGCTAAGCCTGCGCGTCCGGAGCCTGTGCTCCGCAACGGGAGAGGCCACAACAGTGAGAGGCCCGTGTACCGCAAAAAAAAAAAAAAAAATCTTAAAGAGCTGAAACAATCATGCTAAACAGTTTTCTTTAAACATATATTCATCCTCCTGAGACATAACACACATTCTCAAGAAGGGAAGCCCTGACATTAAAATTAAACCAACCAATCAGGGGCTCAGGGCTGAATCTATAGGATGGGGAGGCTATACTGATTCTTGCAAATCAGTAACTGGCCTGAGGTCTATATGGAGAAGGGAAAGAGGGGGGAAAAAACAGAAAGTTTTGAATGAATGGAAAAGAAACCCAAATTCGGCAATGTTTGTTCCTGAGAAAAAGTGTGACAACTACTCACCTGTCTACTGCTTCCACGTCAAAGCAAAACCGCTTCTCAATAGAGTCTGTTTTCCGCCGTGTGCAGGATTTGAGGGTGACTGATTCATCTTCTCCCTGTTGGGAACACACAGACTATCAAGATGAGGCCAGAACTCGGGCCATGCTCCTCTCCAGGACAAACGTGCCACATAAACAGAAGCGAACATTTCATCTTCTCAAACCTGAGTGTTCAAGACCACAGGAGGTGGAAGGTTGGTCATAAACCTTCTCAGACCACAGCCTCATGCAAATAAAATCTGTAAGCCATGTTTAATACTTAGAGCCCAATGTCTTGAGTACTAATAGATCATGATGGTACAGCATCAACCCATGCTAGGTTAAATTCTTGTTGATATTGGCTTAAATAGGTTGAATTTATAGATTTGATAAGAGTTGAAACAAGATTACCTTGAGGTCTCCTTCCAACTCTGGACTTCTATGACCTTGGTTCAATGGTCACTTCTCAGGGAAACATTTCTGGACTGGGTCAAACACCCCCAGACATGTTCACATAGCACCATGTACCCCTCCTTCCCTCACAGCACTGATCACAGGTAAGATTTGCTGTTGCTGTAAGTGATGATTCAAATAATGTCTCTCTCCTCATTAGGCTCTAAGCTCCTTGAGGGCATACTGTACTGTGTCTGTTTTTGCTTACCCTTGTGTCCCCAGAGACCAAACAGGCCCTGGAACAGAGTAGGTGTGCAATAAATATGTTTTAACAGCTTTATTGAAGTATAATTTTTAAATGTATAATATATTGCACATATTCAAGCATACAACTTATGAGTCTTGACATCTGTATACATCTGTGAAATCATCACCACAATCAAGGTAGTGAACATTTCCATCAGCCCCAAAGTTTCCTGGTAAGTCCCTTTGTAATCCATCATCCCTCCACCCAGTCCATTCCCAGGCAAACACTGAATCTGTTCTCTGTCATCACAAATTAGTTTGCATATTCTGTAACTTTATACAAATGGAATGCTCTTTTACGTCTGACTTTTTTCACTCAGCATAATTCATTTGCGATTCACCCATGTTGTACAAATCAAGTTTATTTCTTTTTGCAAATGATATGACCAATAAGGGGTTAATATTCAAAATATAAAAACAGCTCATGCACTCAACAACAAAAAAGCAAACACCCCAATTAAAAAATGGACAGATGACCTGAATAGACATTTTTCCAAAGAGGAAACGCAGATGGCCAACAGGCACATGAAAAGACGCTCAACATCACTCAACATCAGAGAAACACAAATCAAAACCACAGTGAGATATCACCCCACTCCTGTCAGAAAGGCTATGATCAAAAAGACCACAAATAACAAATGTTAGTGAGGATGTAGAGAAAAGGGAACCCTTGTACACTGTTGGTGGGAATGTAAATTGGTGCAGCCACTGCATAAAACTGTAAGGAGGTTCCTCAAAAAACTAAAAATAGAACTATCATATGATCCAGCAATTACACCCCTAAGTATATATCCAAAGAAAATGAAACATTAATTCAAAAAGATATATGAACCCCAATGTTCATAGCATTATTTACAATTGCCAAGATATGAAAGCAAGCTAAGTGTCCATCAACAGATGAATGGATAAAGAAGTAGTGGTGTACAATGTTCACTGCAGCTCTGTTTACAAGAGCCAGGACATGGAAGCAACCTAAGTGTCCACTGACAGATGAATGGATAAAGAAGATTTGGCACATATATACAATGGAATATTACTCAGCCATAAAAAGAAACGAAATTGAGTTATTTGTAGTGAGGTGGATGGACCTAGAGTCTGTCATACAGAGTGAAGTAAGTCAGAAAGAGAAAAACAAATACCGTATGCTAACACATATATATGGAATCTAAAAAAAAAAAGGTTCTGAAGAACCTAGGGGCAGGATAGGAATAAAGACACATGTAGAGAATGGACTTGAGGACACGGGGAGGGGGAAGGGTAAGCTGGGACAAAGTGAGAGAGGGGCATGGACATGTATACACTACCAAATGTAAAACAGATAGCTAGAGGGAAGCAGCCACATAGCACAGGGAGATCAGCTCAGTGCTTTGTGACCACCTAGAGGGGTGGGATAGGGAGGGTGGGAGGAAGACACAAGAGGGAGGGGATATGGGGATATATGTATATGTATAGCTGATTCACTTTGTTATACAGCACAAACTAACACACCATTGTAAAGCAATTATACTCCAATAAAGATGTTAAAAAAAAAAAAGTAGTGGTGTACACACACACACACACACACACACACACACACACACACACACACACACACACACACACTGGAATGCTACCCAGCCATTAAAAAAGAAACTTTGCCATTTGCAACAACATGGATGGACTTGGAGGGTATTGTGCTCAGTGAAATAAGTCAGAAAGAGAAAAACAAATACTGTATAATATCACTTATCTGTAGAATCTAAAAAATAAAACAAATGTGAATAGAACAAAAAAGAAATAGACTCATGGACACAGAAAACAAACTAGTGGTTATCAGTGGGGATAGAGAAGGAGGGAGGGGCAAGATAGGGATAGGGATTAAGAGGTACAAACTACTATGTATAAAATAAACTACAAGGATATATTGTACAGCACAGGGAACATAGCCAATATTTTATAATAACTATAAATGGAGTATAATTTTTTAAAATTGTGAATCACTATGTTTTACACCTGAAACTTAGGTAATATTGTAAATCAACTATACGTCAATAAAAAAAATAAAAATTAAACATTAAAACAAAAAAGGCAATTTTTAAAATCCATGGTACAAAAAAAAAGAGCTTATTTCTTTTTATTGCTGGGTAGTATTCCATTGTACAAATGGAATGCAACAGTTTTATCACACAACACTAATTTATTGTCTAAAAACACAGAGGTTTCTGCCCCTGATTTCTTCTCTTCCTGTCACGTAGGAATTTTTTAGGGTTCCTTTTTCTCCTATATCTGCCAATCTTTCTTCCTAAACTAGGGGGGAAATTAGCAAACTTGCCTAGTTTGTTGAATAATAGGAAATGTGACTACGTATGGTAAAACTTAACCACCCACTAATATCAGAATAGCACACAAAACACAGCAGACCTAGGAAGAGACAGTTTATATTCACAAGTCTTACATCTATTGTCTTTTACTGAATGGCTAAGATTAATTTCTCAGATTGAGAATTGCTCCTTCTGCAACACGTAAATGTATGACTGGAAATGCCCAAACATATGGACTTCTGACCATGTTAATGTCTAACTCTATTTCTGATTTAATGGCGTTGGACTACCTCTCACTCTGAAAGCTTAGGGGGAGGTATCCCTGAGAAATAGGAGAAAACAGGGGAACTATAAAAGATTGTCAAATATAAGCAGAAATAAGAAGAAGATAAGACGCTGTTCCCAAGAAGACCATTCCATATCAAGAAAAAATCTATAAAGATCTGTTCAAGTACTCGTGGTTAAAAAAACAAGGGATGGAGATAACAATCACTTAAACAAATAAATGAAGAGTTACAACCATAACAAACACTACAATAAAAGAGGCAAGCTGTGCTACAAATGCCTACATTAAGGGGATGTGACCTCGGCAGGAAGGTCGGCAAAGGCTTTCTTGGGCTGAGACCCGAAGATCCACAGGAGATAAAACCAGGAGCACAGATCAGGGGTGGAGAACAGCAGGTGGAAAGGCCCTGTAGTGGGGGTCTATGGAGCCCTGGAGGAACTGAAGGGAAGCCAGTGTGTCTGGAATCCCTGTGCAAGAGGGAAACTGGGCTGAGAAAGGGCTTGAGGGAAGCAGGGACCAGATCATGCAGACTGTGGTCTGTATACTGTGAGCAGTGGGAACATATGAAGGGTTTCAAGCCAGGAAAGGGACGGGGTCAGCTCTGGGCTGCTCCAGGGCTCCCACAGAGAGCACCCTCATCTCACAGGATAGAACGCGGGGAACTGTCTTTCACCACACACAGGCCTTGTCTCCAAGAGGATGCAGAAAATCCGCTCACATCTCCTGGACTGAAGCTAAGAGAAAAGCAGGTACTTTCAAAGGAAAATAATCCAAATGAAAGGGACAGGGAAGGAGAGACAGGGTGGACAAAGAGCGTGTTAGGAAAAGAAAACACCCTATATTCTACATTAAATCTGCCACCAGCTCCTAGGAGAGCTTTGTACAAGCACACATACAATGACATCACATGATTCTCCTGTATAAATAGAGAAGACATCACCTCTGGACAGCCAGTCTTCACATTTCCTCACCCTGAGGATGAGGAAACAGAATGGCGTCATGGAAAACTATTATTTTACACATATACAGTATTATTCTTTTATTATGATGATGAACCTCAGAATCAGGAGATGTAGGCTCCAGAATCAGGGTTTGAGCACTGGTTCAAAGTAACTCTTTCAACATACATCCTTAGAAATCATTCTCTCTCTCCGACCCACAATCTCCTCTTTTGTAAAGTAAGAAAAATGGATAAAACAGGATGATAAAGGACAATATTTTAGAAAAATATAAAACAAAATCTAAATATAAGTAATTATTACTAGAAAAATTATTTCATATAATATCAAGCTCCTAATATGGCAGCCTCTATTATGTGTCAGGCTCAGTCCCAAGAAGTTTACATACACCAATGCATATAAGCCTCTTAACAACTCAGTGAGGCATTTCCTATTATCCCACTAAAGTCTAAGGAGTCCCAAACACACACCATAATTCGTCTGCCCTTCACTTTCAGCGTGGTAAGAAAGGAGTAGAGAAAATACAACAGAGTTCTTCACTCCAGGTTTAGGAAAGCACAAGATAAATGGTCCCAAAATAAAGACTGTGTGAGAGAATAACTCAGTGAATCTGATTTCCAGAAGGACTAGGAGTTAGAAAAGGACTATGACTTGACCCAAGAAAGGCAGACCTAACTCTATTTCCATTTCATGAATAATAAGGAACTCCTATTAACGGAGATTTTTAATACTCCTTCTAACTCTGTAATTTCTCTATGTTTTGATATTTTCACATATCTGCTTCCCTGAGATTATTTATAAGTCAACTCTACCACTAACAAGACACATAAAAAGAGCCTTGGCTAGGGCTTCCCTGGTGGCACAGTGGTTGAGAGTCTGCCTGCCGATGCAGGAGATGCGGGTTCGTGCCCTGGTCTGGGAAGATCCCACATGCCGCAGAGCGGCTGGGCCCATGAGCCATGGCCACTGAGCCTGTGCATCCGGAGCCTGTGCTCCGCAACGGGAGAGGCCACAACAGTGAGAGGCCCGCGTACCGCAAAAAAAAAAAAAAAAAAAAAGAGCCTTGGCTTTTTTTGCCTTGATACAGGGAAGGACAGAGATGCTGATCAACTCCTGCGTTGTGGTCTAAGAGAAAGAAAGCCAGGAAGAAAAACTGGAAGTGGCAGAGAGCAAGGGGACAGCATGGGGGAGTAGCTAACAGTAATGACAACAGCGTCACATCACTGACCCGGGCAGTCCAATCTCAGGGCCAGTGCTCTTAGCCTCTACACTGTAATGCCCGCACATATGCAAACCCAACAGGATGCACAAAAATTTGCCACAGAGAAAAGGGCCAGGGTTGGAATACTTACAGAGGACTACTTTATCAACAGATTAGACACAGCCGAAATATTATTTAAACTAAAGATAGAACAAAAGAAATTATCCAGAACGGAGTCCAGAGATTCAAAGAAATGCAACATATAAATACTTTTGTTAAAAAATATTTAAATATCTCCAGAAGGAGATACTAAATAACAGAAAGAATGGGGAGGGGGGCAAAATTCAAAATGATAATTGGTGAGAATTTTCCAAAGTTACTGAAAGACACCAATCCTCAAATCCAGAAAGGCCAAAATGCCTAAGCACAACAGATTGGGGAAAAAAAGAAAAAAATTCACAGAAAGGATTATCATAATGAAATGTAGAATACCAAAAGAAAAAAAAAGAAGATATTATGAGGAGCCAGAGAGAAAAGACAGATCACCTAAAAAGAAAACACAGACAGACAGAGTGCTCCCAGAGGAAAGGAGAACCACTGGGGTACAGCAAGGAGCTCCCAGCAGTGGGGACCCCACAGATGCAGCCTGACTATCTCCTCCAAGGACGGCCACGAGAATATCTTCCATCCCACATGCTCTTCAATGCAATGTGACTTTGATACTCCCTTCATCAAGAGGCAGGGCCTATGTCCTCTCACACTGAAACTGGGTGGGCTTTTTTATGACTGTTTCAACCAACACATGGGGCCAACCTAAGGCAATATGACTTCTAAGCCTCGGTCATTAAAAGGTTTTGCAGGGTCTGCTTTTGTTGCTGGAATATTCACTCTTGAATCCTTTAGCTGCCCTGAGGCTGCCATGCTGTGAGGAAACCCAGAATAGCCCACGTAGAGAGGCCAGAGGACAGGCCCTGAGACTATGCAGAGCAAGAGGGAAAGAAGGAAGAGAATGGGAGAGGAGGTCAGGAGAAAGGAAGAGAGCTATATCTGACCAGCCCAGAGCTGCTTCAGACCCTTATGATCCAGCTCCAGTCATTATCTGATTGAAACAGCATAAGAAACCCTTAGCCCAAACCATCTATCCAAATGCTCCGCAAAGACCTTACCCACAGAAACTGTAGGAAATACTAAAATGACTGGTGTTGTTTTCAAAGTTGCTACATTTTTGGGTGACCTGTTACACAGCAACAGATAATTGGGACATCTAAGCTGCCAACTGGCAGCCCTCTGGGTATTGGGTGAGAGTGACAAGAATCAGTTTCACAGGATGAGGTCATCCAAGAATTTCTAGCATCTAAACACATTATACACACTTAACACTGTATATATGTGAAATACAAAAAGCTTTCTTAATTGCAGCTGCCAATGTAACTTAGTGCTCAAAATAATCATCTTGTTTTATTTACTTTTTCAGGTGCCATGCCTCCTGGAACTACTGTATAAAAATTAAGAAAATTACAGTGAAAATTGGAGGTGTTACTTCAAACATGCATTATACTCATCATATGTTAACCAAGCACATCAAGCATGAAATTTAAAAGTGAACTCACCCCCTTTCCTCCTGACTTTTGGTCAAATGGTACCATGGTGATTTGTTTGGAATCCCGTTGATATGTACAGTAGTGCTTCACCCAGGAAGTTCCAAAATGACCTGCAAGGTAATATTCCCCATAAAACATCTCTACACGTCCACTGCATGCTGGAAAAACACACAACCAGTAACTCACAGTGCTCACCTATCCTTAAACTGTTTCTAGGAGCGATATACTCTCCACACCAGCTAGACGTGAACAGGCAGAAATCTGATTCCACAAGGTGGAAATGGAACCGACCCAGGGCTTTCCCCAAGGACCAAGGAAGACTGTTTGCCACTAAATGCTGCATCCGATGGGTCTTAAAATATAAGGGAAGTAGAGGTTCCCTGGGGAAATTAATTCACTTTCCCATATTATCAATCTCCAACTGAAGTTTCCTTTCTCTCCCCTGACAGGAGTAAGATGACTGAGAAGGAACACAGAAAAGCCCCTCAAAGTGCTTGTCACCGTTCCCATCTGGTGTAATGGCTTCATGCTTCCCACACAGCTGTTCTGCGACCATGTGCACCCACGTACAGGGGTTCTGACCTACTTCCAAACCCCTAATTTTTACTTTAGCAGAACTCAAGAAGATCTGAAAAGCAGACAAGGAAAACCCAGAGACACCAGACATGTGGAACAGAAGTAACTGTAAATGCTCAAATGTAATCTAAGGAGTTTGTCCCTCAAAATTATCCCTCAGGAAAGAGGTAGATGCCCTACAGACAAATCCTGACAGTATCTGATTTTATCAGGTGCCTGGCCAATTACCTTATTTCAAACAACAAAGTACTGTTAGAGAAAGAAGGTATGATTGGCATTATTAGCCTGCAAGGACCTCAATCAATATGAGTTCAGGATGCTTATAGAGATCACATAGCAGATATGATTAAAAAACAATAATGACAACATGAAAACAGATTTAGCAGACATTTAACAATTATTTTTCAGGGTATGAACGCCCATTGCAAGTGTTGGATGTCACTTAGTATACTTAAAAAGCAACAGAGTGTCTACATTGGAGCATCAAGGACAAATGAAGACACCAACCATTCAACTGTGGTTCTGTGGCTTAGACAATAAATTCCAGTGACAGCACGACACAAAGATTTCAAAAGTGCTGTATCTTGGACACTTTGAGCATCATAATAAAGAAGGACAGTAATGGATTTAGCCTAATGAACAAAATGGGAACTCTGAAGTCCATACTGACAGTAGAAAGATGGATGGATAGACAGACGAAAGAAAGAAAGAGAGAGAGAGAGAGAAAGAAAGAGAGAAAGAAAGAAAGGAAGGGAGAGAGGGAGTAAGGAAGAAGGAAGGAAGGAAAGGAGAGAAGGAGGGAGGTAGAAAGGGGGAGGACGCTTCCTTATAGCACACCGAAAGGCAACTAATAAATGTGGAGGGAGTGGCAGAGCTGCAAAATCACCATTTTGCAACCATCACAGTAAAGGTCAGTCCAGGCCAGGATTGTCAATGGATGCTAACTCTATGGGAGGCGAAGTCTGATGAGGGAAGGGCACGGTCTTAAGGTGTCCGTCCCACAGACCGCTTATCAGTTACAAGGGAGACAGTGACAGCACAGTGGGGAAAGCAGAAAGTACCTTGACTGGGTGATCAAAATCAACAAGACCACGGAGGGCAGAGGAACATCCTTTGCTCCGGATGTGGTACCCAGGAAAAACACAGCATTACTTATGTAGGATTTGACCAGGGATGCATGACCTGAGTCTCATCATGAGGAAACATCAGACACACCCTCAATGAACAAAATTCTATACAAGAACTGGCCGATATTCTTCAAAAACATCTATGTCATCAGAGGAACTGTTCTAGGGTAAAGGAGACTAAAGTCGTCATACGACAACTAAATGCTGTACAAGCTCCTGTACTGGAGGAAAACAAAATGCTCTATAAGGGCATCACTGGGACAACTGACAAAATGGGAATATGAAATATTGTTTAGATGAAATATCTTATCAATGTTAAATTTCCTGGATATGTAACTGTGGTTACATAAATGAACGTTTTGAGAAAATACACACTGAAGTCAAGAAGCATGGTATATGCAACCTGTTCTCAAATGGTTCAGAAAAAATTATAATGTGTGTGTGTGTGTGTGTGACTGTGATATGCACACACACCCATACAGAGAGAGAAAGAATGATCTGACTGGAAAAATGGTAAAAATTCGTGAATCTGGGTAAAGGTCATATGGTCGTTCTTTATACTATTCTTGCAACTTTCTGTAAGTTTGAAACTACTTCAAAATAATAAGTTACAAAAACTTCCAAATTTAAAAAAAAAAGCTGTATTCTAATGATATGCTCTGGACCACTGTGTTGGAGAATCAAAATATGGTTCTAAAGATAATCAAGACATTAATGTTGAAAAAACACATGAAGTGTTTGAATAAAATTGTACAATGTCATGTGAGTGCTTATACTGACTTTACACGTAAGTGACCAATATTAATAAATTACGTGTTATAAGTGGACACTGAACTGTATTTTTATAGTCCTAAAAATTTTTATTTTCAAGTTGACTTAAAACTTTTGGGGGTGGTCTTCTCATTGGCCAAAGAAGATAAAACCATATATTCAGGTATAACACACAATTAAAGTAGCTTCTGTTTTTTACAAGCCTTAGCAAGCTCATACCTGCAAGAATAAGGGACACAAAACTCTCATCACAACCGATGCTCCAACCTCCAACCCCATTACTACACCTTTGTCACCAGGGAACAATTTTAAGTCCAAGGAAATTTTTGAGTAATCACTAAATAGAATAATCACTGAAACTGAGTGTTTTGTTCCATTAGGAAGCAGATAGGAGTGAAGATATTTAACTAATCCTAAATCAACAGTGCCCAGCCAGAAAGCACAGGTGGGAGACTACAAGAAGAGCTACCCATTAAAGAAAAACAATGCACTTTCTTTAATCTCTAGCACCGCACGCGTGAATTAAGTCTGGGAGTGCAATAGCCCAGTGCACGAATCTGAGTCATCGTTGAAAACACTGGGTTAGCAGCACCTGGCATTTCTTTTCTTGACGTCATATGGGCAAGTCAATGGCTCTTCTTCCTGGCTCTTGAAGTGAGCTTTTGTTTCTACTTTTCCTAAAATTTAAGTGTTGGAACGACAGGGGTTGAGGAGAAGAGAGAAAGGGCCTAAGTCATGATTGTTTGGGCCTTGCTGAAACAAGTCTCAAATGAAAACAACATCACCAACTATTAAGTCTACTGAAGGATATGACAATAAGGCCCAGCCAGCCAGACCTTTCCAAGGCCTCTACACCAAGGGTATGGTATATAAAGCTATATTGAAGGTACAGGGACCTCAAGAGTAGAGTAACACCAGGGAGAGAAGTGGCACCGCAGAGCCTCAATGAATTCCATGTTGCAAGGAAATTCCCAGTTACAAAGGAAACATAACACATCACTGGGAGGTAGACAAGACCTTGTGGACAGCATCTCTCCCCTAGGAAACCTAACTATAAAATCACTCTCCTTCATCGAAATACGTACTCCAGTCCAGGCACTACTGGATACACCCCCCAGCTCCTGGGAAAAAGGCATGAGTACACCCACACTGCTGGCCGACCCAGCACTCACGTTTCTCCTGGACGTAGAGGTACCCTTCCATGGTGTAGGGACTGATGGTCTTGTGGTCGAGGGGATTCTCCTTCATCTTCTTCATCAGGGATTCCACTTCTGACCTGGTGCCTTCAAAGCGATTTCTTGTCTAGGGTGAAAAGAATTTTATTCAAATCAAAGAAATGAAACCCTGTTCCCATCTCTAGCACTTCAGAACATCAACCTACAGAATTCTTAGATCTAAAACCAGGTAAGGAACATTCAGCAATCTAGGAATCAGGCAAAAAAGTTGCCTTTTAAGAAATATACTTTGGCCTTAAAGCCCTATGTCAGAATGACTCTCAAACTCTAGGGACCATCAAAATCACCTGGGGAACCAGCAGGAAATGCAAATGACCAGTTCTCACCCAGAAAGATAAGTTTAGCGCCTCTCAACCCAGACATGCGCATTTTTAACAAGCATCCCAGGCCACTCTGACTCAGATGGTCCACAGCAGGGTACGCCCTCCACCTCCCTCCAGGACAGAGATGCTCTTTCTCCAGCTGTTTGCTGATGGCTCCCTCCTCAAATGGAGCTGCTTCACTTAAGGTTACCCCTCCCCCAGGGCACCCTGCACCCAGCAACTAGGCGAAGCCAGGGGCCACAGGGGGAGGGTCAAGGGACCATCCCAGCTCCAGGGGGCCCAGGGCATCGGCTGAGTCCTCACCACTCAGCTTCTCCTCCGGCAGGGCCTGCTGCCCTCACTCTGTCACAGGTGCTTCTGCCAACACTGCCTCCGGGGGACCTGCTCTGTATAAATCTCCACTTCAGAGTCTGCCTTCTGAGGGACCCGGCCCAAGGGAAGCCATGCTTTGTGACAGCTCATCCAAGACCCTGCAAATTCCTGTTCTCTGAGGCACTGCAGAGAACCATGAGGGGGCAAGCTCAGGCTTCTGAAAGCGTGCAGTCCAACCCGCACGGACATACTTGGGTTTATTTGGACACAGGATCATCCAGAGACAAAGACAACATGCAGATTAAAGTGGCCCCATCACACAGGGAAGAAGGGGGTTTGAGCCCCAGTGACCGCTAACCAGAGTCCTAAGCAGGATTCTGTGCACCCAAAGGTCCTGCTGCTTACAATGTGGGAAAGGAGACTGGGAGTAGGGCGCACCTACTTGGATTTCCTGGCAGCCTCACTGAGAGTTGAACAACAGCACATCCTTTGAGCCCAAGGCCAGCATGTGTACCCCATCCCCATCCCCTGAACACACACACTCTGTGGTTTTATGGGACCAGGCAGCTAGATGCACAGAGGGAGGCTGGGCTGGGTGGGGCTGGGACTTCCACTGCCAAAGGAAATCCTGATTCTGGCGTTACAGATTTAAAACATAATCGGCAGCAGCACTTCCGAGAACATAAATAGTGCTTTGAAATAATGGGGGAGAGGATGATGCTCTAACCTGGGACCATCAAGCACCCTAGAAATGCCTGACCCCCACTGCCCTTTGAACCCAAGCAAGACCCATCCTCCCCACCTGCATCTTAGTCCATTTAAGTGATCTGTATGCAACCAGACCCATATTTTGTTTTTCCTTCCCTTAGCAAGGGAAAGGAAGCCTGTCCCCGCGCCTACTCACGTTCTGTATGCTGATAGTCAACTGCGTCTTGAAGTCGTTGAAGTCCTTGGCCAGTTCATAACCATGGTGATAGAAAGTAAAGAGTCCTTGTAGGAATGCCAGTAGCTGTAATGAAGGCAGAAGGGCAAACTTCACATAAGCAGGTTCAAAAGGTATTATGGAGCTGTATCTGAGTTCCCAGCCCCGGTTTGAAAGTCTAGAATAAGGTAATAATAATGGCTATCGTTTACTGAGCACTTCTTATATGCCAGGCACTGTAACTTCATATGCCCTGTCTCACTAAATATTCATAACAACCTATGAAATGAATACTGCTATCATCTCCAACTTATTAGTAAGGAAGCAGATTCAAAGAGGTTAACTAACTTGCCCCAAAACACACAGTAAGTGGCAGCCAGGATTTGAAACCAGGTCTCCTGGCACCAACAGCCAAGCTCTTCCCCTGGGAGCCTCATCACCTCCTAAGAAAATCGCTTCTTCAGAAGCTGAAGACCAGGGCTCCCACTCAGTCTCCTTCTAGTATATTCATAATATCAGGTTATCATGCAGAAGGGTGTGGTTATATTGATAACCAACAAGGAAGGGAGAAAAGGAAGCCGGTGTGTCCTGAGTCTGCAGTCTAAAAGGCAAAGTCAAATCAAAGAAAATCATCCAGATCAGATTTCAACTCAAGTGTGTTTCTGTACTTTCCAGAAGCTCTCCAGAAGTAAATGCTCTGGATTCCTTTATTAAAATAATCTCATGTTCCCACATTTTCATTTAGGTGGTTTCCCTAAATTCTCACTTAAAAGTGTCACAGGGCTTCCCTGGTGGCGCAGTGGTTGAGAGTCCACCTGCTGATGCAGGGGACACGAGTTCGTGCCCCGGTCCGGGAAGATCCCACATGCCGCGGAGCGGCTGGGCCCGTGAGCCATGGCCGCTGAGCCTGTGCGTCCAGAGCCTGTGCTCCGCAATGGGAGAGGCCACAACAGTGAGAGGCCCGCATAACAACAACAACAAAAAAAGTGTCACAGCCTAAAAGGTAAGCCCATTCCTTGTTTAGTCTTGTCTTTAGTGAAGAGTGAAAACATCTGTTCACGACAATTCTCACAACATGCCTTCGTATACTTAAAAACCATTCATGTCCCTACCCTAGCCCCTGCCAGCCTCCACTTCTCCAAGCTAAATAAACGTTCCTGCCCTCTCTCCTCTCACTGCCCATATGTAAACTTCACTGCTGTTATGCTTCCCTGGCCCCTTCCCAAGCTCTACATATCCTGCCTCAGTCCCAAATCTCAACCTGAAGACAGGATTATAGTTAAAGCCTGAACAAGGTTCAGAAGAACCAGAACCTCACCTCCATCACAAGCTCAGTTCGACTACATTTGGAGACCAGCCCCATTCTAACTTGAACTTCTCAATGCCAACTCACACCGTCTGAGTTGTCCCCTCTGACCTGCCTCAAATACGTGTTACACCAAGACACAGCTGCATCACTTTATATTGTTGTGTTTAATCTTCTAGTCCCTAAATGAACATACCTTTACTTATTAGACACAATCTCACTTTGTTTCACCTATTCTCCTTTTTTGAGAAGCAGCCCTAATAATGAGAGTAAAGGAAACTCTCACACTTTGCTTGTGGCAGGAATGGTAAGCACCAAGGTAGATACTGACCTGTCTTCAGACAAAGCCACATGCCCAGCCCACTTTATCAAAGAGCTCTGCACTGGAAAGTCAGGCAAAACCCCAGCTTATAACAATATGATCCCTTGATTTCCTGCTGCCTTTGTCCCTGGAGCATCTGTTCCCTTAGATCCTTACAGGAGGAGAGGGAACAGGCACTGCTGGGTCCTCTGGCTATAAAAACATCTAGAGGCACCATATATACATCCTTCACCTAAATTAAGGAATCGGTGGTAAGCCACAGAGAATCACCAAAGACTAACAATGAACTCTTTTCTTCAAAGATGACCAAAGTCTTTGCAAAGTCCTCTATGTAAAATACATTTTTGAGAGCGTGGCCCACACTTTTCCTTCTAAATGGCTCCAGTAATGGAGAAGGAGCTCTTATGCCAAACCTAGTGCCAGTATTCACAAGGACAACAGTCCTTTCTCATCTCTTCCCTCCCTGTTGTCCTTGAAGGCTGTGCCCCATCACTTTTCCAGACCACTAAGTCACCCTCTATTGGAGAATAACGCAGAAGATAAGCAGCTGATTCTCGAGTCATTCCTTCTATTAACGCTGATTTATGCTTCACTTAAAGTCAACAGGGCCTCTCTTATTCAGGGTAATTAACTATCTCAAACAGCTTGCTAAGATGCCACCTGGGTATACACACAAACACTCCAAAGGCAGAGAGCTGCCAATGTTTATTTTGGTTTTCACTTCCTCTGGTATCATGGCTGATTGTCCATTTTTTCTAAAGGAAATGATGCCTTAGGTATTGTTATCTTTGGGCCACTTCCTTCCTTCTCCCCTCACAGCATCTTTCGTCCCCTCCCCTACCTCCCACACACTGTATGAATCTTTGAACCTATGACCCCAAGGGAAATGAAAGTCCACTGCTCGGGGAGCTGGGCAAGGCCCACAGAAGGACCCCCGAGATGGAAGGATATGTCTGCCTCAAAGAAATGGTTCTACTCACACACACAGAGGAAGCTCCTGCTGTAGCCTCACCTGGTTATCAGGTAAGAGAAGCCAGCACGTCCACCCAGGCCCCTCCCTGGACAGCCAGACACGCAATCACAGCATGACAAAGGACGTGCCAGAGGAAGACCTTCCCAAGCCTCCTTTGCCTTCTTCCCCTTCCTTGTTTTCCTCTGAGAATAACTGTAAGAAAAATTTATTCCTATTTCCTAGCTGATAACGGATTTTTAAAAAAATAATAAACAAAAATGTAACTGTGTTATTAGTGATAGTTACATTATTCTGGACTACATGATAAATTTAAGTTTTTTCCATTTATAGAATAGAGCTACTGTTTGGGGTTGAATTTTTTCCCCCAAACCCAAAAGATATGAAGTCCTAAACCCCGGTATTTCAGAATGTGATTTTATGTGGAAATAGGGTCTGTACAGAGATAATCAAGTTAAAATGAATCCATTAGGCCCTAATCAAAAATGACTGGTGTCCTTAGAAAGGGGGAAAATTTGGCCACAGTAACAAACACAGAGAGAAGATAGTCCTGTGAAGATGAGGAACTGAAGTGATGCATCTATAAAACAAGGAATGCCAGATACTGCCAGGAAACCACCAGAAGCTAGGAAGAGGAAAGGAAGGATTTTTCCTTACAGATTTCAGGGGCAGCAGGGCCATGCTGACCTTGATCTCAGACCTTTAGCCTCTAGAACTATGAGACAATACATTTCTGTTGTTCTGAGGCACCCAGTTTGTGGTACTTTGTTACAGCATCCCTAGCAGAAGAATACAGCTACCAAGAACCATTCATTCACACTGATGAAGAGAAGGTCAGCCAGTAAAGGGATGAAAAGCTGGGCTGGGTAAGCCAGGTAACTCCCTTTAACTTGTCTTTAACCTATTACTGCAGTGGATTATGGTAGAGATTGAGATCATCTATGTGATGGGCTTAATTATTAATTAGCACAGGCGTGCTGGCAGGGGCTGCTCAGCAAGAAGGACAGAATCAGACCGATGTGTCAGAAGAGGCACTGTGCTGACAGGGTCAGGACAGGCGATGCCACTGACCAAAGCGAAAGAATGACAACCTGCAATGGGGCGGAAGCCGTGAGAAAGGACAGGAAGGCATAGCACCAAGAAATACTCTGGAGGCGAAATTCAGAGGCTGTGGAGCGTGACGAATGTAGAGAGTGAGCTCTCTGCGGCAGTAGGTAACCTTCAATTATGAAAACTCAGGGAAAAGACGGAATATGGCTTCACCTTCAAGAAGTCAGTTATGTCATTATCTGCGATCCCCATCTCCAGAACATTTAGTACCTCAACAAGAAAATTAAGGTTTCCAGGGCACACAAAAATATACGGTTTAGATCCCAGAAATCTGATTTTTCTTCCTTAGCATACTAAAATTTTGTTTCTTTTTCTGAAGGTCAATAACTTCTGGCACTTGAAGTTACTTTCTAAGAAACAGATGAACATAGTCGATGTACATGGAGGTTCCTTGAATGGCTGGAAGACTCCCTTGACTGCAATCAACTCAACACATGAATATCCACACCAGGCACCCCAACAATTTAGTTCAATTGATTTTTTTGCTTGTTTCCTTTCCGCCCTTAAGTAGTCAAATGCTGTTTCATAGAGATTAAGAGTCAGACCACTACAGCTCTGCTATTTACTAGGTGTGACCTTGCAGAAGTAAATAAATGTGCTTCCATTTCTTTATCTGAAAACAAAAACAGTACCTACCCTCAGAGATGATATAAGGATTGAATGACATAATGTGGTAAAGCACTTATTACTCACACAGAACATGACAGTTTCAGCTGATATCATCGACTGTTATTTCACGTTCTTCTTTTGTACAGTCTAGGCCAGCAGCTTAAACTTTAATGTGCAGCAGAATCGCCTGGAAGGCTTACAAAAAAATAGATGACTGGGCCCTACCTGCAAATTTCAGGTGTGGGGTAGAGCCTGAGAATTTGTATTTCTATGACTTTGAGAACCAGTGATCTGGTCAGTAGCTTTTTCATTGTGTGACTCTCTTCTCCCTACCCACAGCTCCAGCCACTCACCTGCCTATCGACAGGTTTGCTCAGAAACAAGAACTTCTATAGAAAAGTGAAGGTCACATATCTACATCCAACCTCTCCGCCAACTCATTTAACTTAACTCAGGACAAGCCCCTACCACTTTCTCTTCACTCTAACATGAGACCAGACCTTTTTTTTCATTAGCTCTTTAGGTGCCTCACTTTATGACTTCAAAAACATCTGCAAACCACAATGGTTCTCTACTTTTTAAATCCCTCTGGTACATCCATCCTATGCATGCTGGCACTGAACTGCTTGCTACCTTGGCTAGCTCTTTACCATAGACACTGCTTCCCCAGGGAGACTGTGAGCTCCTCAGACAGAGCAGCTGGGTCATCAGCATTTCCTATGTTATTCAGAAAATAAATGCTTTTAGATTTACCAAGACTATATTAAACCAAGTAGGCCCTGTTAATACTGGCACTTGACTCATTTGCTCACTTGAGGAGACCATGGGTGGCCAAAATTGATATATTCCTCTACTTCAGAATAAAAAATAATTGCTAACTGGGTCCTAATAAGCAATTATATAATAACTGGGTGTTACTTAGGTTAGCTCTATTCTAAGCATCTTACCTGGATAAACTCAGGTAATCCTCCTAACATCTTTATAAGATAAGTGGTATTATTATACCTATTTCACAGAGGAGAAAACTAAGGCTCAAAAAATAACTTCCCCCAGAATGCGTAGCTGGAAAATGGCTGAGCTGGGATTTAAATGCAGGCAGTCTGGTTCTAGAGCCCTTGACGATGATGCTACACTGCCTCTCAAAAAACCTAAGACACTGATATACTACAATAGCATGCCAGGAAACAGTAGGATAAATCCTTAGAGATTTCTTTAAAAAAAAAAAAAAAAAAGAGGAGGAAGAAAGGGAGGAGGAGGAGACGGTGGGGGAGGAGGAGAGGAAAGCCCACCTAGATGAGCAGAGTCCAACAGCTGAGCCCAGCCTAGGCTGGATGAACCCCACAGATGCGTAAGAAATAAACGTCTATTGTTGTATAAGGTTTTATGGTTATTTGTTAGCCAGCAAAAGCTAACAGATTCAATATCTGATTCACTATATGGAGATATCAAAATGGACACACAAAAAAACAACTCAAAAATAGGGTGGGTCAATTAAAATGCAACTCATCAAAATCAGGTATTTATAGAATAATATCGACCAAAGTATATGTAAAGATTATGAGAATCACACTGTTTTTTTTTCCTCTAGAAATTCTAGTAAAAGTAAAAAGGCCAAAGGCTAATTCTTCATGACAGTGTTTGAATTCCTGCTCCAGCCACGAGAGAGATGAGACTTTTTTTTAGTCAACCTGTGATTGAATGGCTGGTTTTAACACCTCTCGGCCCCAAGCAGGGAAATCAACAAGCTTGCTTTCTCTGACAGATAGCTTTCCCCATCTCACAGACCCTGCAGAAAGATGTGGATTTTGACCTGAGATCTTGGCAGAGATCATTGCTGGAAAGGAAGCTGGCTCTAAAGTTTCCATTATTCAGATAAGACTGAGGTAATTAATAGCTTTGAAGAATCTGCCAGATGACATGGCTGGAAGTAGACTCTCAAGATCAAAATAGCTCCAGCAAAGTAAAAGATGGACACAACAAATTCCAAGGCCAAATGGAGTCTTGAAACTACCAGCAAGTCTACGTGCCTAAAAAGCATCCCCAAAGTTTATAAATTAGAAACAGAGCACAGACATTCTTGACCAAAAAGAGTGGTCATTTTCTTTCAGTTTCTTATAGTTTTGTTATTTGCTTAAGAAAATCACTTTCTTAAATCTAGGTAGGTAATCTCATTTGTATAGAGACCTCAGGCTTGGGTCTAGATCAAAGGTTGCATTCAGGTGAAAAATTCAAGATCTGCAAGAGTTTTCAATTGAGGCCCACATGCTCATTTGGTGTTTCCATGGATTCTGAACACTAGTGCCACAGAGGGGTAGAGCAATACCACATCTGCACAAAACCACAACCACACTGGGGTGGCCTAAGCTACAGCCAGACGTGTCCCCACATTGCAACCCTTCTTGCCCACTGGAACATTCTGTCCAAGTCCAAATCCCATCACGATTCACTCACAACAATCCCCACGCTGCTTGGTTATAAAAAACTTAGAGTGAGAAATTGCTTTATATCGCATCTTTTAATACATGACTGGGATAAGGAGGGGCTTTGAACTTAGGAGGCAAAAAGAGAATGGTTTCCTTGGGTTACTGCTACATTTGCGTTATTTGAGGGAGAGAAGAAGCGGAGGAGGAAGGAGGAAAGTTAAGGTGTCATCACTATTGTTTGGCAAGATGGAAACTCCTCCCCTCCCCTACTTTGACTTGGAAACCAACCAGCACAATGCAAGGTAGCTAGAGGACGGAACCATTGCTGAATGCTCTACACCCATGTCTGTGGTTGTACTGGGAAGAACCCAGGGTAGCCAGTTGACCAAGCACTGTTACTAGCAGAAGGCACAGCATCAGGGCTGGTCCATCTCTTCATTAACAACTTAGAGCATTTCATCATCTAGGTAGTTGGAATGGCGGGGGGGGGCGAAAGTCTGGGTACACAATGAAACCTTGAGCATCTACTTACAGGCTCCACGAACTCAAACATCTTTCTCTCTTGGACTTCTTGCACCTTGAAGACATACTCCAGGGATACTTCATAGAAATGCTGCCGGACCAGGTCCACTTGGCTGTCTGCCTACAAACAAGATGGAATTTCAGAGAAAAATCAGGTCACTATCTGAGGAGAGGATTCAGCAAGCAGGCAAAAAAATCTCTGGAGATGGTTTTTAAAAACAAATCCAGTAGCATGAAGCAGAACTAAGAACAATGATCATGGTTACCCTAGCGCTAATTTTGTGCCAGGAACCATGCCCATAAAGCTGTACATCATTATTTTATTCAATCCTCATTATACTTTCAGTTATTTAACTCTCATTAAGTTCCTAAAAAGAAAATATCTTTAGGGGCTTCCCTGGTGGCACAGTAGTTGAGAGTCCTCCTGCAGGAGACGCGGGTTCGTGCCCCGGTCTGGGAAGATTCCACATGCCGCGGAGCGGCTGGGCCCGTGAGCCATGGCCGCTGAGCCTGCGCTTCCGGAGTCTGTGCTCCGCAATGGGAGAGGTCACGGCAGTGAGAGGGCCGCGTACCGCAAAAAAAAAAAACAAAAAAAAAACCTTAACTGGGGCTTCCCTGGTGGCGCAGTAGTTGAGAGTCCGCCTGCCGATGCAGGGGACACGGATTCGTGCCCCAGGAGGATCCCACATGCCACAGAGCGGCTGGGTCCGTGAGCCATGGCCGCTGAGCCTGCGCGTCTGGAGCCTGTGCTCCGCAATGGGAGATGCCACAACAGTGAGAGGCCCGCATACCGCAAAAAAAAAAAAAAAAAAAAAATCAAAAAAAAAAAAAAAGATATCCTTACCCCTAATTTACAGGAAGTAAATGAAATCTGCTAACATTAAGGAACCTGACATAGTTGGTACAAGGCAGAGCTGGGATTTCTGTCCTGGCTGATCTGCCTCCAACACCCCTGCACATTCCTAAACCATTAGACTCTACCACCTCTCCACACCCTAGGGCCGACCTAGGTTCCGTGGAAGACAGATTTTTAAAGAGAAAAAGAAAACATGCAGGGCCATCCTCCTCCCATCCTTCTAAATGAACAAAACAAGCCGACAGGGGGCAGGGGACCTCAGAAAAGAACATTTTCACACGTCGTACATACCTTCTTTGGACAAGGATGAACTATTAGTTTACCCCTAGAAGAGTAATTACATTGCTGCCTCGGAACCTCACCTCCTTCTCTGTGCAGGTGTGTGGGCTGTAAAGGCCCACACCTGGCTACAATTAAGCCGCTGATCTAGGATCCAGAACCCAGGGGAAAAAATGAGCATGTGTGGAGTAGCAAGATGCTATGCTAGGAAGTACCTCAACTATCACTATAAAGCTCTTACCCTTTCCACTATTTTCTTTAGAAATGAAGTATGTCATTCGATAACATACTTTACAAAGACAAAGCCCCCAAAGGAGTATTTCTTTCGGTGTTCCTTTGTCAAGATTCCTGCAGAACAAAACTGGGACAGACCTTTTTTTTTTTTTTTTTTTTTGTGGTACGCGGGCCTCTCACCGCTGTGGCCTCTCCCGTTGCGGAGCACAGGCTCCGGATGCGCAGGCCCAGCAGCCACGGCCCACGGGCCCAGCCGCTCCACGGCACGCAGGATCCTCCCGGACTGGGGCACGAACCCGCGCCCCCCGCATCGGCAGGCAGACTCCCAACCACTGCGCCACCAGGGAAGCCCTGGGACAGACCTTTTACTTCATTATACCAAATATGGTATTGTTAACCTGACATATTAAGGAGTTGGCAAATCATTCATTCATTCATGGAGTTTACAGCATAATGAGGAAAAGAGATAATTAAATAATCATGTAAATAAAAAGAAAATGACAAACTCTGGAAAAGCACAAGGTGCCATGAAACAATCCAAAAGACTCCATTCAAATCTCCTGCAAGCAACTTCCTCGCGGGGCAACGTCCATACTAATATGCAGAAGGCAGTCCCCTAAGTAACAGCTGCACAAAACCAAAATGAAGGGCTACGCCTGGGGGCATCACCTAAGCCTCCAAGCAGTAGAGCTGATGTCTGAGCACTGACAGAGCTTTATTTGGAGACCGGGTTTCAGAAAGTGCTTGCACCACGCCCCCTGCCAGGTGCAGCCAGTGGACCAGTGCCTGACACACCTTCCACCTGGGCTCCTGCCGGCTAAGGCCCGTAAGTCCCTGTAGTCCTTCATTTCTCATAGTGCAAATCCAACACACTTACACCTAGGGACGCATCTATTTCCCAGACCTCCCCCACACCCCTGATACATCCTCCCTGCTTGGGCTTGCCAAGTGAGACACAACAGAAATAAAAGTCATTCGGAAAAGCTGCAAGTTAGGCAGGGCTGGAGGAGCCAGGAGCAAAGTCCTCTGAGAAGAAGAGCAGAGCCCAGCATCAGTGAGAGAGCCAGAAGAGCAACAACCTGGGTGGGAGTTGCAGTTCTATCATTTTCTAGCCGGTGGGACCCGCTCCAGTCACTTATCCTCTCCGGGTCTCTTCCCCACACCTGAAGGCTGGAGATGCTATGATCTGCCCTTGCTCTGAGTAGAGCTGTTTCAAAGACAAAATGAGCTAAAAGATGTGGACATTTGAAAACCAGGAAGTGTTCTGTGCACACTGGGGGTTATCACCAGGGACATCTGAGCAGATGGGCTGTAATCCCTGCTCCTACCCTAAGCCAGCCACATCTTCTCTGGGCGGTTCCAACCCTCTCCTCACTGGCCTCCCTGCTTTCTTTCTCTGCTCCCACAATCCAGCCTCCACCCAGCAGCCAGAATACCTCTCCTAAAATCTCCATCAGCTGTTCTCACAACTCCTTCAACACCTCCCCCTGGCCTCTCCCATGGTCTGAAGACCCTGAGGAACCGGCCCAGCCCTCCTTCCCTCCGCCTCTCCCACTGAGCTCCAGCTGGGGCTCCTAGCTATCCTCCGACACTCCAAACTCTTTCTTGCCATGCAATCTTTGCACTTGCTGTTCCTTCTGCCTGAAAACCTCTTCCCCTAGATAAATATTCAATTTTTTAAACTTTAATGCACAGTAAGAAATACCTTTTACATTATGACCCAATAAACAAACACTTATAATTAGGTGCAACACACTTTCATATTTTTCACTCTATTCTAGCCTACTCTATGTCATGACCCAGTAACTCAGATCTTATGACACACTCACAATTTAAAGAACATTGTCCTAGCTTTTCACCCAGCTTGCTCTTTCTCTTCCTTCTGGTCTCAATTCAAATGTCACCTCTTTAGAGAAGCCTGCAATGACATTATTTTAGGTATGTTACCCCGGGGAGTCTCTATCCCATCTCCCAATTTATTTCCTTATCAATACATGAAATTCTTACTTATTTCTCTCTCTTTTCATGTATTGCCTATTAGAATATAAAGTCGATAACAGTAAAGGCCTTGCCTCACTTTTCCATTCCAGATCCCGGAACAGGGCCTGGCCCACAGCAAACATGCAACTGATGCTTGAGGAATAAATGAATTGATCTCTATGTGGCCCAGCACTGAGAAGAAAAGCATAACAGAATGCATTTCCAAAGGAAAAGGAAGATGAAATCCCAAGTGGAATGGTAGGTTGCTCCTGCCAATGCCCCTCTCATCTGGGCCATAGAATTCACCACATCCTAGCTCCTCTTGTGATGGAATCAGAAGCCGGATTCCAACCCCAGGGCAGGCAGTTCCCCTGCCCTGTTACTTAAGAAGCTGTCAATCTACCAGCTTGTCCAAGACACACCAACCATTCCGTGCTTCTTGGAAAAGAAAAATTCTCCTAGACTGTAGGTTCCGATCATTCATTTCACTCCCCACAACACACCCAACTCCTGAACGGACTTTCACAGAAGTGTCCAAGAAATAATTTGTCCAAGGAATGACTTATTATCTTTGAAGCCAGCTTCTGAGCCACTGAAGAAAACACTGACTTTTAAAAAGTCATCCACTAGATGGCAGTGTCACTCCACATCGCTGCCCAGTCATTTCAGCCGCCAGAGGTCCAGGATGGGCTAGAATTTACAAGTATTCATTCAGGCCTGCAATCAGGGAATAATTCTGGACCATCAAAGGAAGTAGCTTTCGTTAAATGTGTAGTAGGTGATTCATAATATTGTTAAAAGTTGATCTTTTAATAAATGTAAGGAAAATCATCACTAAATAGCTGAAAGACCTTGAGTAAATCACGTGACCTCTGCAAGGAACTCAGGTCCTGCATATGAAATTCTAAGAGGTTTAACCAGAGAAACACCAAGTTCCCTCCCTCTCTCCAATTCCCTTAGCTTGACACTGGCGTTGAATAACAATGGCTGGCAGGCAGCCCAGCAACATCCTTCCCCACAAGATGGCCAGAGAAGAGCTTACTGGGTTAAGGGAAACGGCTCCAGAGTCAGGAGCCAAGGTTCAAATCCTTGCTGACTAGCTATAGGCAGGCTATTTAAACATCTTTGAGCCTCAGTCTCCTCCTATGTAAAAGAGAGGGAATCCATCTGTACTTCATAGGGTGGTTAGGAGGATTTGAGCAGATTCCACATAAAGTGCTTAACATGGTGCCTGGTACATAAATATGCATTCAATAAACACTGGCAGCTATTATTGTTGTTGTTGTTAGTAAAAATATTATCATTATTATTGTTATTATTATGAGATTTTTTATTCAATTTAATTCAGCTTAGGTATAAAAAGCAATGCTTAAGAACAGACCAGGACTTGCAAGAAAGACCTGCAGCCCACTCCTTGCCTTCAAAGTATTTAGGAAGTGTGAATGGGTAAAAGACAAGGATTGTAACAAAAAAGCATAATGAAAAAGTTTCCACTAAGATAAATACTGACAGTGCTGCAGACAGAATGTTTGCCCACCTCACCCTTACATTCGTATGATGAAACCTAATCCCCAGTGTGACAGCAGCATTTGGGTGGGGCCCTTGGGAGGTGATTAGGTCATGAGGATAGAGTCCTTAAAAAAGAGGCCAAGGGGGCTCCCTCACCCTTTCTGCCATGTGAGGAGACAGCTAGAAGACAGCCATCTACGAACTGGGAAGCAGGCCTCACCAGATACCAAATATGCCAGTGCCTTGATCCTGGACTTCCCAATATCCAGAACTGTCAGAAACAAATTTCTGTTGTTTATAAGCCACCCAGTCTAGGGTATTCTCTTATAGCAGCCTGAACAGACTAAGGCAGCCAGTAAGAATGCCATCCAATTTGGGAGCAGGGGAGGGTGAGGAACAGGCCAGTTATGGGGATAATACTTTATATTTGTGTAGCAGCTGTAATTTACCTTCTCATACATGAAGTAGGCAGGACAGGTATTTTATGAGTATTTGACAAAGGAACTAGAGCGCAGAGAGACCAAGTACTTGTCCCAGGTCACACAGTCAACTACATAGCAGAGCAAGCCTTGAAAAGAAGGTATCTCTGCCAGTCTAGTGTTCTGGTCCCCATATTGCTATCTCAGGGGGAGATGCTATTGGCACAACCCTAAAAGAAAATGTGGGACTCATTCCAGATCAACTCACCAGGAGCCAGGCATGGAGAAAGCAGACCGGGAGGAGAAGCAGCCTCACTCTGGGGAAGCCATGCAGGTAGGATAACTACTGCGGGCCTCCCAGTACCAGTAGGTGCTAGAACAATCACATATTCTCTCAGCTGTGAATGCTTGCACTCATGGTGCATGGTCACCTAACTGCTTAGGAACTACAGAGTTAGCCAGATCTGGTGATTGTGAGCTCCAGCCAAAATGCCTTTCCCTATCGTTTCCAAACCCTAAACGCCAAATGATGTTAGAAGAATGATAACCGATCAGGACAGATCCTAAATAGAATTACGTATTTATCACGGACAATTCACATATCCTTGGGTATCTCGTAGTGCCCATAGACCCATGTAGAGTTGGGAATAGCCTTTTATGTATCATCCAATGAAAATCAGCATTTCCTTAACCTTCTCAATCACATTTGACAAGATTTACCCGAGCAGCTTTGCTACTTCAAGAATCTCTTCCTCCGCGTTGGCTTCTTTCTCCCTAACTCAAGCAAAAGATCTTCAAGGAAAGGTCAGCAGTTTCTTACTTCCTACAGCTCACCCCAAATACAATTGCTGCTGGTTGGTTGGCCAAGAACTGATCTGCAAAGCCCACTACAAACACTTCCTGTTGCTAAGTCTGTATCCATCACTCAAACAACTGATTCAAACACTCATTTCAAAGAAAGAGTTCTGAGCACAACACTTCCTAACTGAGGGTGTGTAACAAATCCTAGACTCCACCATCTCCTGAGTAATCCTCATCTTTCAACCTTTGACCCTACCATCTTCATATGAACAGAAGTACTGGCAAGGAATTTGCTCAAAAAGAAAGGAAACTGAAGAATGAGTGCTAGCTTGGAAGCCATAGCCTCGCTTTAGCACACACCTGAGACAGTTCAAGCAAATTGTTAAGAGCTAAATAAGATGATATTCATGTAGCCAAGTTTGGAGTTCCACTAGCAAACTGTCCTGTCTCCCCAAAACATAAACCCCCTCGCCACGCAAATCTCCATGAACTAAATAAAAATGGTCACAGCTCCAAGACCACAAATCTGACTTTTCTTTCAAAGAGAACTACTCTTAAAAAAGACCCCATGCAAATCCAAAAAAAACAGGGGCAGACCAGAGAATTTACTTTTTTGAAACAAAGATACCTAAGCACAAAATACATGAGACAATAAAATACTGCTTAAAAAAAAAAAAAAAAAAGACTAATGTCAAGTACTGGTTGGAATAATTTTTTTTTCATTTCACATTAAGGAAGGATGACCAAAGTGTTTCAGATGCTAACATTTCAAATCAGTGATTTAAGGAGGAGGTCAAAAGGCAGGGTAAGAGAGTACAGAATCAAGGTCAAGGGTGAGAGAAACAGGAAAACAGATCTCAGTTTGAAAGGAAGAAGCACAGTCTAGTGATTAGGGTGATCTTGACCAGCTGCATGTTTCTTGCTGTGGACAGGCGGGACAGCCGTACAGCGTGGCTGCATCAGGAAGGGACAAAGGCATGTGGGCAGCAAGCGTGGAATGCGGGATCAGAATGAAGCTCCAGCAGAGAGTAACCAGAACATATCCACAGCACCATGGAAAGATTTTAACACTTTATTCAGACACTAGTAAAGTTTCTTACCTCCTGAAGCTGAGATTCTTTCTTTTTGGAAGACAAATTCAAGTGTTTTTCTAAGATGCCACAATACTTCTCTGTCTCCTTGTCATACTTCTTTTTGGCTTCCTGGCAAAAAAAAAAAAAAAAAAGAGGAAAGGAGAAAAAGAGTAAAATGTTGCAGGAAGGAAAGCAACCTGGGTCAAACTCTTCCTTGCTCATCTTCATGGCTTCATCATTCCCTCAGACCCAGAACAGTGGCAGACCACCCAGCTCCTACTCTTCCAATAATGCCATGAAAGCAAGCAACCACCCATCAACAAACAGCCCAACCGTTTTGAGGGTCTATCACAGACCCTCACTACTATGCCAGAAATGAGGTAAATACCAGTATTTCAGAGTGGCAGAGCCAGGATTCCACCTTCTAGAAATTTCAGTTGTAAAACAGAAATCTCTAGTTTCTAACTCACAAGGACGTTCAAAGCCAAAGGAAGAAGGGAAGTTACCTGTGAAGCTAATCCCCAAACAGGAAGATCTACTTACACCTTAAATGGGACAAGTCTAGACTAAGAGTAGATCCAGCTTTAACTGTGTTCACGAAGTATGTCTTAATTTGTAGACCTAAATATTCCTTGATGCAATAATATCACATATGGGTCTTTAAGCTGAGGAATAATTCAAAACAAAGAAGACATTATCTTCCCAAATATGTTCACTGTGGCACCATTTATAATAGCAAAAAGAAAAAAAAAAAGCAATAGCAACACTGCTGCCCAGGAATAGAATTTGAGATAATTAAAGTATGGGGCATCCAATAAACATAACTAGGAAGGCTAGCATGATACAAACACGGTGCATCCTACAGAGAATGTGTCTACCTGCAGACAAACATTAGATGGGAAGATACTTCAGTGAAAATACTTGAGTTAAGAAAATGGGATAATGGGTGATTTTTTTTTCCCTCCATTTGGGAAATGTTTATTATCCTATATTACTGCTTTCAAAGTAATATATATATCGTGTTACACAGAATAATCCCTGCTCCCCCAAAGTCACTGAAGTTCTATTTCTATTCCCTAATTTACAGATAAGAAAACTTAGATGCAGGATGTTAACTTCTGTAAAAAGTCACAGAGAGTGACAGAGCTGGAGTCAGAGCCCAGGACAAGCTGCCTCCAAGTCCACATTCTCAGCCACACCTGGAAACACTGTCATAGGCGGTCTCTCTTCCCTCCACATTTCAGTGGGGATGGCGGGCAAGGGGCCTGAAAGAAGGTCTACCATGGCCTGGTAAACAGGATCAAATGTACTAACTGGGTGCATCATTCTGGCTTTTGACTCACGTGGAGCCCACAGCAGATATTTTTCTGCAACTCCAAGGCTTACAAGAGGAGAAAAAAATTTGCGGCCAGATAAGGAAGCTCAGATACACCTCTTCATTTAATGACGATAATAACAAGCAAGCACTCTGTGTTAGGATCCTTCAGGCACTGGAAATATAATACAAGACAAGGCAGAAACGGCCCCACCCTCGTGGTGGGACTGTTCCAGCAGAAGGAGAAACACAATTAACCAGTAAACAAACAGCCTGATTCCAGACCGCTGCAGGTGCCACAAAGGAAACAAACAGGGTTCAGTCGCAGAGATTCTTGCAGAGAAGTGCTCCAGAGAGGCCTCACTGCAGAGGGGAGGTATGATCCAAGACCTGCTCACCTCGTGAGGGGCAGAGTGGAGCCTTCCAGACTGGTAAGTGCAGATGCTCTGGGAAGAACACACTGGGCCTAAGCATGGAGGCATTACCAAGAAGCCGTCACCGGAAGCTCTGAACAGCACCATTTATCTGGTCAACGGCAAGACTCTAAGCCTCACAGAGTGGGCAGAATCATCATATACCCATTTGAGCTGGTATGTATCCATTTCTACAAATCTGAATTTTGCTTGAAAGTTTTACATACACAAACCAACATGCAGTAGCATGTGAAGACAAAGCTGGAGGAGATATTACTCCTACAAACAAGGAGAGGTACAGGCAAGACACTTGACTCAAGCAACGCTTTTCCTTCATGGAAGTCAGCGACTTTGAGCTGGGGTTCCAACTCTGACTGATGCTCGCACAGGCACTCCACCAGCCTCGTCGACAACCCCCAAAAGAGAACCCTGCGCCAGCACAGTCCAGAGGGCCAGAGGTGAGAAAGGGCTCAGCAACATGAGTCACTGGCATTCTGTGACTTTCTGGCAACTCGACCTTTGGGGGAATAACTCCTCTAGGATTGAGATCATGTTCTTAAGACAGGAGGGTGGTAAGACTCAGTCACTCAGGTACGGAGATGGTGTTCCCCTTCCAGGGAGTCCACGGTGGATGGTGAAATGGATCCAGCACAGAGTTAGGATCCTGGAAATTATTCCCAACTCCATACAAACCACTGCCCCTCTGGGACTCAGTTCCCTCATCTATAAACTGAGGATGACTAGATGAAATAATGGTCCAAGTCTCCCCTTTCAGCTCAGAGACTGTCTAACAAAAAAAGCATAAGGGGCTTCCCTGGGGTGGCGCAGTGGTTGAGAGTCCGCCTGCCGATGCAGGGGACATGGGTTCGTGCCCCGGTCCGGGAGGATCCCACATGCCACGGAGCGGCTAGGCCCGTGAGCCATGGCCACTGAGCCTGCGCGTCTGGAGCCTGTGCTCCGCAACGGGAGAGGCCACAGCAGTGAGAGGCCCGCATACCGCAAAAAAAAAAAAAAAGCATAGGAACACTCATCCCATCGCAGGACTGTCAGGACTAAATGAGATAAACCATATCCAGTGCTTGGTAGAGTGCCTGGCACATGGAAAGTGCTCGATAGAATTCAGTGCTGATGATGCTAGTGGCAGTCATGCTGGTGGCGGCAATGATGTAGTCCATCATCTAACCCCACCTCCTCATGAGGACACCACTTGCTTTCCAAGTTCCATGTCCATGAAGGCAACCCGTCACAGCACCCACCACAACTTGCAGTCACACGCTTATTCATATCATTCTGTCCAGTGCCTTTCTCCCTGCACACCATGAGCATGGTGACCACATCTGCATTTACCTGCATCGAACAGCAGTGTGGAGCATGGTGCCGGGCACACAGCAGGCTCTCCCCTGTTTTTTGTGAATGAACTGTGTGTATCGAATAGAATAGTTAATAGATTTTATGACAGTGTTCTGAGCGGCACTTTATAGGAGTTCACTCATTTCTTCCTCATAATAACTCTGTAAGGTAAGCACTCTCAGTATCCCCATTTCTCAGCTCAGGAAACGTGTGGAGAAGGTCAGTAACCTCTCCATGTTTACATGCAAGCGGCACAAGTGGGATTTGGACTCAAGCAGTCCCACTTTTAGCCACTCTCTCTGATGTCTATTCTACTTTCACTGGAGAGCCCAGCTTCAGCTGCAGGAAAAATAAACTCCCCCAAACTCAGAAATCTAAAAGCAGGGCCACAGCTAAGCCAAGCCCCAGGGTCCGCCCTACCCCAGAGCAGCCACGTTAGCACAAGAATGCTCCTCACATGCAGCCTTCACCCCCAGAACTCTAACTTCTGCTTCCTGCAAGTAGCAACAGGTTGTTATAGCAACCGAAGCACACCAGACCTGGGAGGAGGAGGAAGGGTAATTTTAGCATCACACGGGCAGACTTCAGAAGTAAGGTCTTTGAGGTATTCCTGAGTCTGCTCCCTAGATGGCCTAGTAGAGGGGTTGTTTCTCTGTGTTCTCTTAAGCACACGTAATACTGTGATATACATGTACGAGGATGGGGGGTGGGGAAGAGGAACAGGTAGACTGAAAAAAAAAAAAAAAATAACGAAGGGGGAGGGATGAGAAATCATCCCCAACGTCATCACCTCATTCTTCAACAGGAATGAGAGAAGACAATGTGTGTGAGGGGAAACATGTTTTGGTGAGTGACTATTTCATATAAATTTTTTAATTCTCGTGTTTCTCACCATCTACAGCCCCCAGCAAAGTACCTGCTCCTGTCACTCGGATCACTGATACTAACCCCAAAGGAACCCACTGAGCCTTCTGCTCTTCCTCCGTGGTAACTATGGTAACCCCCACGCCGCCCAAGGAAGAGGCTGGAGTGAGAGGCGTCAGGAGACGCCTACTGGAGAAGTGACTTCTGGAAAGATAACTCAGTGAATGGGTCTGCTCTGCCTCTGCCTCCAAGCTCTTCGGAACCTCCAGAGCCACTGTGTGTTTGCGGGAGGGGAAAGCACAGGCCCCAAGGCCACGAAAGAGACGGTGCTCCTTGGGTCTGAGGACTCAGGGAGGGGCACTCGGCATTTTCCCATCCATCCCTGGGCTTGTTTCCAAGTCTCAGACAAAATCTTAGTGGAATAAGACTTCCTTTAAATTATACATCCCTTAACCTCTGATAGAAGACCAATGAGCTCCAATATCTTCATAAATGAAAACTGTAAAATTGGTAGGGAAGTGCTGTAACAGTGGAAGAAGAATCTTGGCCATGGTCCCTCCTTCAAACTAGGGCCATTCCTCCCTCTGAATAACCCTGACTGAACCGAACATCTCTGTCACATCCTAATCATATTCATTTTTAGAAAGCACATGCACTTAGTTGGGGGCTGAGGGGAGAGCCCACTTTGTTACACTTCAGCTATGTTTTTCCCACTTACAGGATGGTATCTCTCAAGGCCATTTCACAACTGAGTAAAATCCACACCTTCTCCACAAGTAAGAGGGTGATGTTGCCCAAAACCCCCTGCAGGTGGCACAAGGGACTGCGGCCAAATGACTCACAGCTCCAGAAAAAAAAAAAAAAAAAAAAAAAAACTGGAAGAAAATCTTGAAAATCTTTTTGCTTTCATTGATTCCAATGAAAACATCTTGCCTGCAGGTGGTCTCTAACACTCTACTGAAGGTCAATCTCGCTAGGGTTGCCTAGTGATTTATCACAGGGCAGGGGACCCCAGAGAATCCACCTTTAAAAAAAGAATAAAATTCCCTTCTCAATCTTTCAGTAACAGGTTAGAGTCAGCCAACTTTCAGCTATAGTCCCTCCAGGTCAGCTATAACAAATGGTGACCTCTGGGTTGAAGCAGTCCCGCTTTTTGATTTGCACAATGTGTAATATATATTTTTAAGTTATTTGCCAACATTTTTTGAAAGCCAGGAAATTTCATATAAAACCCTTTAAGTTTTCAGTTTCTCTTGAAAAAAATGTAAAGGTCTAATGACAGAGGGCTCCTTTTCATACACAGCTAAAGTGGGCTAAGAAGAGGGTCCCCATGCCCACAGGGGCCTATCTGCAACCCCTGTCCTAGGCTCCAGTCCTGGACCTCCACAAACAATACAATTCCATGGTGTCCAAACACACAGGTATCTACTCACACAAAGGAGGTGTGGTTTCTTCCTTTGGATGATTTATGAACTAGCACAACACGATTAGATGTCAAAACACTAGAATGACAGCTCTGGGGTTGACCTCTCAGTCTTACTTCAGACACTTGTGAAGAACAGATGAGCTGGGCTTTAAGCTTATTCGCCCAGGATTCCCTGAAAATGGTGGGCTTAGATCTTCTGAAGAAGGTGGTGTGTTTTCCAGACCTCCTGCCCTAAAATCCAAGAACAAGGCTTGCGAAATTCTCACCTTGGCAGCCCCAATCTGCTCCTTCCGAAATTTCTCCAAGGGAGTGATGAGCACTTCACTGGCATTCTCAATCTGGAGAGGAAAAGCAGAGGGGTCGGGGAGGGGGACAGAGAAGCAGGGTCAGTAAAGAACCACAGCAGTCCTGGCACAAAAGGCCTCCCCATGCTTCAGTATAAGATCTCAGTAAGCACAATGGTGCACGTGTCACCTCTTCCTTACACCTGACCCAACAGCATGCCAAATCAAAATCTAGTCATCAGTTCAAAACACATTCTTCCTGTACATGAGTAAGATAGATTATTTAAAAATAAAAATGAGGACCTCTAAAAACGTAAGCAACCACACTGACGGCAGAGTGGAACTGGTGGCAGAGTAGGGTCTAAATTTCAAGCTTCAGGTGACATCTTCTTGTAAATGCTCATTCAGCCAAGTTATATTTAAGTAGATATATTTAAAGTAGGTCAACACTGAGTCTAGGTTAACCCTCCCCCCAAAAAAACCTCCACTTTTGGTGGCATGAAAACCACCCAAGCCTGATTCTTTGTAGCCCTACCAGTTCTGGAGGGGGATCAGGACGCTTGTGCCTCCTGGCCACTGGCTGCTTTTCAACTTCATCTCACTGCGCTCACCCCCTCAGGTCCTGCCCTCAACTAAACGGTCACCCGAACGCACCTCAAATGGGCCAAACCTGCCCCACTTCTGAGCCTTTGCATTTGGCTGTTCCCTCAGATGCTTTGTCCCCAAATAGTTGTGTGCACAACTCATTACTTATTGTAATTCAGGTTTCAGCTTAAAGGTCACCTCTTTAGAGAGGCCTTCTCTGACCACCAATGCAATCCAGAGAAACTTCCCACTACCCCACCAAGTGTTTTCTTCAGAAGATGTAAGCCAGCTGAAGTTTTCTGGTTCAGCATTACAAGACATGCACATGCGTGCACACACAGGCACACACACACACGCCACTCTCTTGTAAATGTTCACTTGTCCGCCACCATCCCCAAAACACAGAAGAGTGCTGAAACAAAGGAGCACTCAAACATTTTTCAATGACTAAATGAAAGAATGATTTCTTGATTGGCTGCCAACTGTGTGACCACAGGCAAAACATTTAACCTCTCTGGGCTCTAATTTCCTCATCTGCAAAATGAGTGGGGTGGATTGTTCCAGCTCTAAGATTCTATGGTCTTTTCTAAGACAGCACAATATTTTACAATCTTTCCTTTTAAGTCATTCATTGCTCACTCGTCACTCAACTAATTATTTCAGGAATCTCATCGCAACAAAGCATTATTTTTCTAAATCACATGCCTGTCCATTGCAATGAAACCAACAGAGTAAATGCCAGAAGCCATAGATGGAAACAGCAAAGAACTAACTAGACAATGTGAGGGGTAGAAGGTGGCAGGTCTCCAAATTTATTGCCACTTGCCTTTTCTTCCATTTTGAGAGCACTTATTTTAAAAGAGAGCATTGTAACTCTAGAGTGTTGCAATGCTATTTAACTTGTTTGATTTTTATTGTCATTTGATGTTGCTTTATTGGCTCACTTATTTCAGTCTTTCCCACAAATCAAGTGTAAGTCTCTGAAACTCACAATGGAGCTCTGAGCCACTTTGAGGCCACTTTGAGGTTGAGGCCCATTGGTTCTCAACATTAGCCGAAGGTTAGGCTCACCTGGGGAGCTTTTAAAATTCCCGATGTCCAGGCCACACTCCAGACCAATAAATCAGAATCTCTGTACTTCGATCCAGGCATCAGTGTTTTTTAAACTCCCCAAGTTGTTCCAGTGGACACCCATGGGTGAGGATCCAGCCCTAACTAGATGCTAAATATACAAAAGCCCTAACTTCCCACCTGGGAATCAGGACACCCAAGTCCTTGTCCCAGTCCTGCTACAGCACGCTATCAGCCTTCAGGAGACCTCACTTTTCTTAGCTGTCAAATGAGGGACTGCACACGGTGAGGAATAAGGTCTGTCTGGGTCTAAGATTCTATGACTATGTAATTTCCACTCAGTTCCAAGCACTGTGCTGATATTCAAGGCACAGCAGTCCATTCTCTGCCCTTCAAGAACTCATATTTCCTATGGGACACAAACACGTGCAGTGACTATCAGGACACAGTGTGGTACATGCAGAATCAGAGGCATGAACTAGACATTCAGAAAACACAAAGGATGGCCAAATATTCCATTTGGGGAGTCAGGGAAGGCTTCCCAAAGAAGGTACAGCTTTGCTAGGCTAAGCTGAATTGATGATGAAGCTGTCACAGGGTGAGGAGGTAAGGAAGGGGCTTGCGATGGCCAGATACTCAGACGCAGACAGCAGAAACTAGATTCACTGACATTAATAATAAAATTGCAGAGGCAAGCTGGAAAGTATAATCCAGTCATTGTTCCCTTACCCCAGACCTTAGCAACGTGCAGGGTATTCATCGTGATTTGCTCACCATACTCTCCACCCCCAAATAATAACTCTGCCAAGAATCAGACTCAAAAGAATCACTTCCCTTTCTAAGGCACTAGCACGTGCACAAACACACAAGCCTTCCTCTGCCTCCACCCACTACCATCCCTGCTGCTGCTGCTGCCGCCGCCGCCCTCCTAATTCTGGTTCAAGCACTCAGCAGTGAGCAATCAAGGCAAATAGTGTCTCTCTCTGCAGAGCATAAAGTGAGAGGCTTCTGCTCTCGTTAGAGTTTTAAAGAAATGCCAGCTTCTTTGGTATCACACGCACTTGGGTTTGAATCCAGGCTGTGGTACTTATTAAACTGTGTGATCTTGGGCATGTTACTTAACAGCTGTAAACCTTGGTATCTTCATCTGGACAACGGTGATGATAAAGGTCCCACTTCACAGAGTCATCATGAGGGTTAAAGTAGAAAATGCATGGCTACATGTCTTGGTAGAGGCTGTGAACTGAACTGCATCCCCTCCAAAATTCAAATATTGAAGCCCTAACCCCTGTTAAATTAAAGAAGGAGGCCATTAGATTGAGGTGACTCTAATGGCTTAGCAGCCTACATAAGCAAACCAAAACCTCAAGGTTAAGAAACTGAAATCTAAGAAACTGAAACCAATCACAAACAACTAGACTTTCCCAAATAAGGCAACCGCTTAAGCTAGAGCCAATCAAATAATTTCCTTGCTTTGTTTCCACATCTGCTATATAAAAGTCTTTGCCCTACCTCCTGTTGATGGAGTGCTCCTAACCACTTCCGGGTTGGTTCTGCCCAAGTTGAATCAATTTTTGTTTAAATACACTTAAAAATTAAACATGCCTCAGTTTATCTTTTAACACCCTCAATGTGATAGTATTGATATTTGGAGATGGAGCCTTTGGAGATAATTATAGGTCATGAGGAGAGAATCCTCATGATGGGATTAGTGACCTTGTAAGAGACAGGACAGTTTCCTCAACACTTTCTCTGCCCTGGGAGAAAACAGCAAAGAGGTGGCTGTCTGCAAGCCAGGAAGAGGGCCCTCACCAGGAACCAAATCAGCCAGCAACTTGATTTTGGACTACTCAGTCTCCACAACTGTGAAAAATAAATGTTTGTTGTTTAAGCCACCCAGTCTATGGAATTTTGTTACGGCAACCCGAGCAGACTAACACAGTAGACTTAGTCCTGAAACCACTGGCTGTTAGTATGGGAAGAGAAAAAAAATCCTCATTGATGACTCTTCCCTGGGCCTCTGGAGCACTGCTGCCTAGAGACAAGCCCACCTGGCGACACATCAGCATGCAGCTTCATTCCTGATGTCTTAGGAATAAGAGGGAAGCCGAAAAGAGCTTCCTGTGGAGCCAAAATCCCTCATCTGTGAATGCTGGACCACATCAGAATAAAGCCTTGTACAGAAGATCTCTCTTAAGAACCTGGAGATCAGTGTTTGGTTCTTGAATTTGCACACTGCCTCTCTTTGAAGAACTTCTTATGGTTCCCATCATTTACTAAGTACCCCTTGATTGGATGCCTACCAACATGGCAGGCACTGTGTTAGGTACCCTGGAACTGAAAGTGAAGGAGAGCTCTTGGATGGGTTTAATAAGGTGAGAAGGAGGGGAGCAGGGTAGGGCACCTTCATTCCCATTCTGCCAGTAAGGAATCTCAAGCTCCCAAAAGTTAAATAATTCAAAAGATCCACCTTAAGTCATATACTTTATATATACACCTTATAGTGAATCTTTAGTAGGACAACAATGTGGTTCTAAGTTATCCAGGGTAATCCTTTAAATATTTACAAAAGGTTTCAAACCCAGCAAGGATGAGAAGATGAGGCTTGCTCATGAGCCCAGAGCACTCAAGTGGCAGAGCCTGGACTCAAACCCTGTTCTTCTGACAACAAATCCTGTGTTCCCTCGATGTGACCGCACTGTCCAGGACCAAGGGCAGCCCAGCCATACTCACCATCCGTATCCGTTCATCTTCAAGATTCCTGAGGACAGTGGCAAACTCCTGCAAAGACCTTGCTGAAAAAGAGAAAGGGGCCATGAGGTGGAAGTAGAGTGACAGGCCTTTGGGAACCCTTCCAGATACAGCTATTGTGTTATGGACTGAAATCCCTTGGCATACGCAGAGACCTAAAGACAACTCTTCCCAAGGCTCCCCTTGTCTTTTCATCAGTAACCATTAAGGATGACCCAGAAATGCAGGATAATCCACTGGGCACTCTAGCTAGGGAAGGGTTTCCTTCAAGGAAAAGACCTGCCTGTTCCTGAGAGAACCCAGGACTGATGGGATGCTGGCCAGCTCCCAGGCTCCAGGCTGGACCGGGCAGAGTTCCTCTTTGGAGTTCAAGGATTTCCTGCCCAGGATTTGACCTCCTCAACCTTTGTTGTGGGGTTGCGTCAGAACCCAACCTTTTCTTTGCACCAGAGCTAAACAAACAACACTGCTGGCATTGGAAGCCACATCTCTGGCTTTTCCTTGGGTTCCTCCTCTCTGAGTCCTCAAGCCCCTTATTATTGCAACACAGCTGGCAGCACAGCAGTCAGATGTGGACAGTCTCTTTCGCAGGGATTATTCCAAAGGCAATAAGCACTGCATACAATAGCCCTAAGGATATTCCAGACATTCATGTAATGCTGGGGAAAACATCTGTATATTCAGGAGTTACAACAAAGATACATTTTCACTGCTCTCAGCTGTCTCCCAATTCCCTCTGCTCATCCCCAGATCCTGATTTTCTGCATGCTAACAGGGAATCCATAAGCATTTGGTGACTTAATTCAATGTAACTTGCTCAACTCTTGCTCACTTAATGGAGTCCACCAAGATGCCCAATGGAAGAATAAGGTGCAATGACTAGGCCCTGACAAAGACAGGTGTCTTGACATTGCAAATCCTCTGTGCTCAGTGTTGCCCTCAGAAGATGGACAGGGGATGGTGAAGAGCGACACGGCGCAGCAAGCTAACAAATGGTAACCTCCGCTCTCAGCCTCTTGTTAAGGAAAATTGCATGGGAGAGGTGGGGCCATGACCCAGATACGGAGCTCCTCTCCCCATCCGAAGGCAGCGACAGCTACATAGCTCTAGCCAACTGTTGCCAGGACAGAATGAGGGGCCGGCTGCTCAGGCTCCCCAATTTTCAAAGAAGCTAGAAAACTGGAACTTTACATAAATTCAACTTACATGGTAATTCAATTTTAAAAAATGAGTGCCCAAGAAAACATGGCTGCATTAGGACCTCAGCCCATGAGCCATCACCTGCAACCTCTGATCTAACTCTTCTCCCATCTACCCATGTTCTGCTTTTGCTCTAATTCTAAAGTACTGTGGTTGGGGGAAGAACGTTGCAGAGCCAGCCAGAAGCAGAACGCTAACAGAGGGCGGAGATAGGAGCCCCACAGCGAACCTTCCCGCTTTCTCCTGCAGGCCGCAGGGTGAGAGCCACTGCAATCCCAGGGCTCTGAGGAGAAGCCCTGGAGAGCCCCGGGCCCTAACCTTCACTCAACCCTGCCCGCTCCACTCTTAATACTGACTTCTTAATTTACAACACTTACATACTCCCTATTCCAGGGGAAAGACTCAGGGAGGACATTGAAAGCTGTGGCACACAGTGAACTTTTTAAACTCTTGCATGTGGTTATGACTTACCTATGCACATTTCATCATCTGTTTCTGCATCTCCTATGCACTGAAACTTAAATTCATTTAAGGAATCTGCAAATTTCCGCTTCGCTGAAGACAAATCTAGCAAAAAAAAAAAAAGAGAGAGAGTAAAAAATATGAATTACTGAAATAAACCTGTTTTCATGTTTCCTGCACCTTTTAGTCCTTTTACTAATACAGCAGCTAGCAGATCTGTTCCTGAGTCCATCTCAGAGCACAAAAGAATGTAAATTCAAAAGAGTGAATACTTGTTTATAACATGAAATAATTCAGAAGTTAATATTTTTGCTACATTTGCTTTCACAAGTCTGGTCCTCACTCTCTAATTCCTCAGGCTACGCATCGAGTCCTGCCACCTCCACCTGACGCCAGTGGGGGTCACTGAAGCTGTCCTCACATGAGACTCAACAATACCCCCCACCCCAGTGCAACGCACAAGGGAGCTGGCACAAAGGGCTTGGAACTTCACAGGCGCACCCGGACCTCCCCTTCCGACTCAAGGATGCGGGAGGCCCGAGTTCTCAGAACCCTCTGGGCTCCACTCAAAGCAGAGCAGCCGCCAACCTGACGAATCTCCACCTGAACCAGTTTCCTGGGTCACCTGGGTCACCTCGTTCCACCGCTGCCCCGAGAACAAAGCCCTGGCAATGTTCTGAGTTGGGGTAAAAACACACCCCACACATGGTATCTACAAAGAAACCTCTTGGAGGCCCTTGTCAAATTTAAAAAATAAGCTTTCATTTAAGACAGTAATAAAAGCCAATGATCCTTCCTGAACCCTCAGCTTCTGTTAAGGGTATAAACCACCGAGGCACCTTTAAGTGGCCTGACAGACAAGGCTGCTCGGCACAAACATGCTTAACTTAATTCCACGTGCAGCCTTCCTGCAGATTAGGCTAATCATTCAAATTACCCTCGGACATGTTTCCCTCATTGAAGGGGAAATGGCATTATGTTCAAATTCCCAGAGGAGAGAAATATGAGGCATAACTGGCAACGAGGTCTGGCTTTAATAAGGTACTGGGGGGAGTGGAGGGCGGGGATTCTGGCTTCACAGATCAACAGAGCCTCTTGGAATATAAGCATCCATGAGCCTCAGCCCTTCTCTTTAGCTCTTAGATTTGTCCCTCGAGGTTAGGGGTCACGTTTTTTCCATCTACTCGTTTGTTTGTTTCCTCTCCAGGTACCTGGCACTGCACCCTGGCTCAGTACATGATGAATAACGCGCGTGTATGGAGGAGGGGGCTGGGGGACTGTACACAAATCCAGCTGCCAGTGTTGAGTTCACCGATCCCAGTGTTCATCCCAAGCAACGGTGCCAGTGGAAGAGCCAAGCAGGGCCGTCCTGCTGTACTCAGGTCTGAGGCTCCGACCACCGTATGGATACCAGGGGCTCCTGCTCCAGGACCACCCTCCCAACCTGAGCTCGGATGACGTGGGTCCCGAGCTAGCCGTGGCTTGTGCAAGGCCCTCCGCTCGCTCGACACCAGAAGGGGAAGGCACTTGGAGTGGAGGAGAACACAGGAGCCAACGGCCAGCAGTCTCTGGTCTCTCCCTGGTTCGGTCAATTTAATGGAATGGTTCTTGGCCAGAAGTCCAAAGATGCCAACAGGGAAATCAGGCATCTCTTAAGACTTGCCAACCCAGGCTGAGGAGATCCCTGAGAACACACATCAGTCCCTGGCAAGTCAAAAAAGAAACAGATGCATCTGAAAGTCAGAACGTTGTGGGGAGGAAGGACAGGGGCGGCCACAGGCAGGCAGGGAGAAAAGGAGGGAGAATAATCTTTCCCAGACAAAGACAAAGCCCTCCGAGAGGCCCCACGTGTGGGGTGCATGGAATGTGGGCAGGTGGTCCTCAGTCTTGGCTTTGCTGGAATGTTTCCCTGATCAGAACTCACAGAGAAAGGCCTGAGCAAAGAGTAAGAACAGGACTGTTTCTCTATCCATTCAGCAACCCCCCTGTGCCTCCCCAATAGGGCAAGCAGGACTCAAGCTGGACCATCTTCTCAACAAAGTGGAAAAAGAGAGAAAAGTCAGCCAGGCTTGGGAAAGCTCCCAGCACACACCTGAAAGGCCATGCTGCCAGGGGCAGCTGCCAGGAAGGATCAAGGAGTGGCTAATAATGCACGACGGGGCCTCTGTGGGGCCTTCCACAGGAGACCCACTGAACCAGGAGCAGGCCTGTTAGCTTACAACCAGGAGGTAACCTGATTTCCCTGTGCGGTGGCACACAGCACACCCGAGAAGCGCTGTGGGCCCCACAAAGCCGATAAGGAGGCCGGTGCCCTGGATGGGAGATTAGGTAACGAGTCCTGGTATGGAGTCAGTACTGGGCTGTGGGCCCAGGAGGACAGCTGGGTAGAGTGAGAAGCCCAGTTACTGGAATCTGAAAAGGAACTCACCATGGGCTTGAATGACACATGCCAGACATAGCACTCTCTGGGTAAAGGTACAGTGGACGCCTGCTGTTTCCTTGTTCAGCATCTACTCCCCAACTTTAGGAATATCATCTCCAGCTTGCTTTGGAGAACCTCCCTTCTCCACCTGCGTTACATGGGGTCCTGCTTCTACACTGGTCAACCCCTTCCCCAGTTCCCTGCCCTCACCCCAACCTCCACTGGCCCCTGGGTTCGAGTTGCAGCTCCACCATTTACCAGCTATGTAGCTAATCCTGGGTTAGTCATAAAGTCTCTGTCAACTCACCTCACAGAAGTTGTCATCCTCTGAGTGAGGAGACCTACTGAAGCTGCGGGGCTGTCGGGAGAGCCAGCGAGACACACAGGGGAAGCACTGTACGCTGTCAGCTTCAGCTCTAGGCAAGGCTGGGCTACTCTGCCTTAATACATTAGTCCTGCAGTAACAGGACCCAGGGAAGGGAAGCATGATTACCCGTACTGAGAGCTCAGAGAACTTAAAGGACTGACATAAGAGCACACAGCCTCTAAGAAGTGGATCTGCAACTCGAGCGAGTCCCCTGAACTGAGGTCCTTGTGGGCACACCATGCTGCCTCACCCCCTTCAGATCAACTCCTCTCCATTACTTGGGACAACAGAGAGGACATCAAAAAGAGAACACCCAGGCTTCCCTGGTGGCGCAGTGGTGGAGAGTCCGCCTGCCGATTCAGGGAACACGGGTTCATGCCCCGGTCTGGGAAGATCCCACATGCTGCGGAGCGGCTGGGCCCGTGAGCCATGGCCGCTGAGCCTGCGCGTCCAGAGCCAGTGCTCCGCAACGGGAGAGGCCACAACAGTGAGAGGCCCGCGTACCGCAAAAAAAAAAAAAAAAAAGAACACCTAAAAGCCACTGCCTCTTGGCTACTGCCACCCAGTAAGAGTGCTGGCATCTTATGTAGGTGATCATGTGGGATATGCAGCTGCACAGAGACTTCTTTCTGGAGCCTTTCACTCTGATGCTCACAGGAATCTCACATGCACATTCCAGTAAGAGGAGAGGAGAAGGCAGGGAGGCTGGCGCTGGGTGCATGCCAAGCTCCGTGGCCCCCTGCTCATATAACCCCACTGTTTCATGTTCAGGCAGTGCAAGACATAGCGAGCAGCCAAGCAGAGGCAATAATATTTACTTTGCAGAAACATCTGTTGCTAGAAAGGCAGAATGCTGGCCAGAGTGGAGAGAAGGCGTGACTGGCAGCCTCTGGGGAGGACAAGGATCTGTTTTACAGAGTAAGTAGGCTCTGCCGCTGAGTGAGGAGACCAGGCGGGTAGGGATATGGAAGCAGCTGGAAGTCTGGGCCCTGACGGGCTGCTCCTAAAGCTGCCTGCTCACTCGGGGACCAGAGAAAATTGCCCTTCTCTTCCTGGAGATGCCATGCTCTGCCACAGCAGACACTAATTCTGCAGAGTTTAAGAGAGTAAGCCAAGCATAAACCTTTCTTTCACCAAAACAGCTGGTTTATCCTAATTTTTTAAGTTAGAATATACCTTGATTTACACAAGCTTTACCAGTAATAGCACAAGTCAAGCCACTTCCTTTTTTTCCTTTGGTAAAACTTAACACACATGTGCACAAATACACAGGCTCGTGAACACACACATAATGAAGGACTCAAGGTAACCTTACAATTATATTTATTTTCAGTGCATCTGACCTCCAAAGTTACCAAGATTGGATATAACTACCCTTAAAACGTTTTGCTACTCTGTCACATGTTCCTGGACTTAGAAACTGATTACAGTTAATAAAGACCAACTGCCGAAAGAAGCACTTGCAACAGGATTGGCCCCCTGGCTGCTTAAAACCCAAGAACACCAAAGTCCCCAGGCCTTGTTAATCTCTCCCTTCTCTGAAAGCCAATTACACTTACACTCTGTGCCCCATCATCCTGCATTTAGAATGACTCTGGAACTATTCATGAGTGGTTTTGTATCACAATGCACAATGAGTGCCTAGGACAGGGCTGAACAAGGTAGCCCTCAAAGCCTGTTGCATCCATCTGATTGGCCACAGCAACACAACTTGGCTTGTCTGGAGTGTCTGAGATTCCCCAGATGAGAGGACCCACGATGAGAGCTGAGAGGTGGACGTGAGCCCGAGAGGTTACAGCTTTTCCCCACAAGCCCCATTCCCAGGTAAAACTTAACACACTCAAAATGAAATTCTCTCTCCCCTCCTACCGGCTCCCCAGAGAGCCAACCAAGGGCCCCTTCCTATGTCCCTCATTGGGCAAAGGGCACCATCATTCATCCTGCCACACAAGTCAGAGTCAGACACCCATGTGTCATCCTTGACGGCAACGGTGTCCTTCCCAAGTCTGGCCATTTTGCCTCCTAAGTATCTCGGTTCTGCACTCTCCATCACTACCAGCAACCCCTAAACCAAATACCCCCATTGCCTGGATAACTGCAGCTGTCCCTCCCTGGTCTCCCCACATCCACTATTGTCCCTCCGGCAGTTCTCCACCCAATCGTGTCGGCTCCAGCAGTGAACCCTGCGACGGTTTCCCAGAGCTCTAAGAACAAAGACCAAAGTCCCTTCCAAGGCCTGAGAGGTCCTGCAGGGTCTGGGCCACCACCTCCCAGTGGGCTCTGGAAACCCTGGCCTCTGCCAGTTCCTGGAACGGGCCCAACTCCTGCCTGCAGCCCTCAGCTCAACAATTCCTTCCTCCAGGAAGCCTTCCCTGACTCATCTAATCAGACCAAACCCCGCCCCAATTTCCCTCCCAGAATCCTATGTACCTCTTCTTCACAGCAATTTTATATCACTCAGGTAATTATTTGATTAGTATCTCCCTGACTTGTAAGTTCCGTAAGGGTGAGGACTGTGTCCCTTCATGCTCACCACTGTATCCTCAGATCATGTATCCTCAGAACCTAGCACAGTGCCTGACTGAGAGCGGGTGTCACAGAAAGAACAAAGGGAGAAAGGAAGTCAGGCACTCCACTAGTTCATCACACTCAAAGGTGAAATTCCCGATTTTATGCTTGATGAGTGGAAAAAAAGCAGATTAGGTGCATTAGGTGAAACTTTCCAACTTATGTAAGTCTGGTTGGAGCTTACACATGTAAGAATGTGCTTACTGTTAACATACAACCACCTGCCCTGATGCTGTCCATTGAGGAAGATTCCCACGGAGCTGAAGAAAGAGCTGGCAGCATGCACGTAAAGTAAAACCTTCTCTACACCAAGTGACCAGGGAAAATGAGCTACGAACACGCCAACTGTTGGTCACAGCTAGGTGTCCCCTTTCAGCCCCAGCACGTCCCCAAGCCTGGAGCTAAAACAGATGAAAGAAGCATTCCCAGTTGACTCTTCTCTCTTTCCCTGTATCTGGGCAAGCTGAGAACACATCCTACCAAAACCTGTGCTTGGAGAGAGGCATTTCCCCAGGTCTGCATGTGGCATTTTAAACTGAGTAACTGTAAGAAAAGCAAGCGACGTCCCCTTGTTAAACGCCTGAACGCTACATTATATAAGCAAAAAGAAACAGACCATGTTCAAATCTTACAATACTAACATTTGTCTAGTTTCTGTGATGTGCAGCCTTGCCTGTGGCCTCTAGATGGCGAGCAGCTGTATCAGAGAAGGTGTGCCAAGACTCAAGGAGAAACAACAGGGCCAACCTTCAACCTGTCCCACTGATGAAGACACCCACCAGCGAAGCAAATGTCCAGGGGACATTTGTCAATCAGCAATGGAGGGAGGGGCCCTGGCCTCCACGGTGGGGAGAAGTGTCCTAATACATTCCAAGAAGCTGTGTTGATCTTATCCACTCAAGCCTGAGACATGGAGGAGAAGGGCTGGAGGGATGAAGTCACCACCGAGGTGTCTCTCGCATTCTTTCAAATCTGGCTGGAGAAGACTCGGAAAACCTCTCATCTCTCTAAAGGGTGATATACCCACCAACCACAACAGCCACGGCATGTCACATAATGTGCATTCTGATTACACATCTGCATGCTTTCCCTAAGGCCATTTCCCCTAGAACTTCATTTCCTAAATGAGGCCATAGCCAGCACTGACTCCAGAGAATCTGTTTTTTCAACCAGAGCACTAAGGGTAATTAAATTTTCAGAGTTGATTTTTAAAATGAAATCAAATAGAGAACAAAGAAAGGTGTGTCATCCTTTTCCAGAGGAGGTTTCTGATTCTATTTGCATGAAAACATCCTTCAAGAATATGGGAGACCAAACCCACCTTAATCTATATCAAAATAACTTTAAATATATTATGCATTAGTTTATTGGATACTTACTGTGTAATATGTACCTACTAAGCAATTTAAATCATTTTGTCCCTACAACCATTGTACTGAGCACGTATTATTACTCCCATTTTGCAGACGGTAAACAGACTCAGAGAGGTTAAATAACCTGTCCCAGCCACACAGTTAATAACCGGTAGTTTAAGAAACCTGGTCTCACCGATCGCCAAACTCTTAACTATTATACCATATTGTCTAATTTACTCAAATATTTTAGAATCTAATATCAGTGTGCTTAAAGGAATAAAAAGATGACATGTACACATTCCATACCCTGGAGGAGAATACAATTTAGAAGGGTCAATCTGTGTATACAAACATAAATTAAAGCAATGCATGCTAAGGCAATCTGAGAGTTAAAAGAAAAAAAAAATAGCCACAGAAGTGTAAGAGGGATACTATTTCAGCTGGGGCCATTGAAGGAGGCTTCCCAGAAAAAGAAAAAAAAAAAAAAAAAAGAATAGGAAGTGGCATTTGAAGTGCACCTTAAAAGTTCAGTAGTATTTGGATATCTAGAAATGGGAGGAGGTGCAGGGCAGGGAGGCAGGGATGGGAAGGTATTCTAGAAGCAGGAATGGGAAGCAAAGAAATGCAAAAGGAGAGGACCTACCCAGAAATAGCAGGAAGCCCAGCTTGATGGATAGCAGATAAGACTGGGAAGAGAAGTTAAAAGGAATTGAATGCCAAGCTAGCGAATTTGAACTTCATCCCCAAGGAAATGGAAACCAGATTTTTATACAGAAGAGAGACTAGATCAACTTAAACACTGATTAAGCCTTTCACTAAGGAGCTAGCCCAGAACTTAGTTTGGGAACTTCTACTCTGACTTTCCATCCCACTTCAGCCAAGAACACACAACCACAGTCAAGGGGCTTTCTCCTTGTGGGATGACACCTCTCAACCTGGACAATGGTGCCCACCACTCAGCCTGGAGATAAGGAGAGCATGAGGGATTCAAAGAAACTCTGCTCCCTACTAAAAACTCCAAGTTCAGGTCCAGTTACGAGTGATCATTAGCATCATCACTGTATATACATAATTACAGCTGACCCTTGAACAACACAGGGGTCAATCATATAACTTATAGTTGGCCCTCCGTATTCACAGTTCTTCCACATCTGCAGATTCAACCAACCACAGACCACGTAGTACTGTAGTATTTACAACGGAAAAATATCCACATATAAGTGGACCCACCCAGCTCAAACCCACGTTGTTTAAGGGTCAACTGTATATACAAATAATGTATACAAAGACATTTGTATTTCCCAAGTGCTATATTAGCTTTTCCTCATAAGAATATTGAGAGTTTAAGTGATTACATTTGATCTTCTATAGATAAGGAAATCAAGGACTAGCTGAATGACACTGCATGTCACATAGTAAGTGCTTAATGAACATTTGCTAATCAATGATCATTATGTTAAGTGAGTCAGCATCAGACCTACAATGTATAAAAATTAATAAAAATTAATAAACTCTAATTAAAATAGTGTCAGGGGGCCAGAAGGGCAAGCTCTCATGTCCTACAAAGTTAGTGCTCAGGAGGAAAAAGAAAGACTTCCTCTTCTTGCCTGGCAAGAACTTAGCCAATGAGAGACTGTCACAAGTCAGCCAATGAAAAGCCACTATACTTTGAACTCTCAATTCTTCCAATGGATTTACTATAGCCCTCCCAGCTTCCTTCTCCCCTCTTTGAAAGGGTTCTCCTCTCCCTGCTGGGCAGGGACTCGCATGTGGCTCACCATGATTGTAGACCCCAAAGGGAAAATCTTTGTTGATTCCAAATAAACCCACTTTGTACTAGAGAAATAACTGGCTGTCTATTTGTTCGAGGTCAAGATTTTGGTGGCCTGAATGGGGATCCAGAGAAGACCCCCAATGACTCCAAGGCTGGTGAGCAAACAGGTGTGACACCCACTTCAAGCCCATTATTGCTCACTGCTTTTCTCACCAACCCTGGGGTTTGAGGGTAAGTTATTCTCCCTCTCTCCAAATCCAAGCTTCTGCCCTCTCTGCGTTTTGAACCTCTGCAGATCTTATTTGGTATATATTTTTAAGACTTTGTCCTTTCTGGTTAAGGCCTTGTTCTATATTCAAGCACTCACCTGGCACTTCAGCCTGATTTTTGAAGTCAGGCTGTTCCAATTCAAACTGTGCTAGCCTTCAGTCCATTCCTTTTGGAATAGGGGCTGTTTCATTGGAACTGTGCCACTTCAGCCTTGGGCCTGATTCCTTTTGAAGTAGGGGCTGGGGCTGTTCTACTGGAACTGTGCTGTTAAGCCTTTGGCCTAACTCCTTGGGGACTGAACTGCTCTAGTGGAACTGTGCTGTTATATCTTTGGCCTGACTCCTTCAGAATTAGGCTGTGTCATTAGAGCTGTGCTGAGCAGCCTTCAGCCCAACTCTTTCATGACCAGATTGTTCCCTTAGCACTGGCTGGTAATCAGCCTGCAGTCTATTTGAGCTGTTTAGGCTGTTTGAAAATTACTCTCTGCTTAAGAGAAAAACCTCTGAGAGATGGGAGCCCAGTTATGTGACTATTTTGAGGGCACTCCCCACATCGGGATTCCAGCCAATTTTGTTTAAATACCACAATCCTTCCTCAGGTGCATTTCTAACTAAATGGACCTACCTAACCAAAGGCAATTTAGAATATCAAAGCCATTATGGGGAACTTTTGAAATCCCCAAACTTTTCTTAAAACTGAATTGGACAACCACAGCTCAAAAATTTCCAAAACTGAATGAAATGCCTATTTTGATTGGTATTTTGAGGCTTCTAAACATTATCAGAAGCCTAAAATTGTCTTTCTGAAAAATAAGATCTTAAGATTAACTGAGACAAACAAATGATTAAAGAAAGATAAAGTGGCTTCTGAAGCCTCCAGCTCCTCTTCCCGGGTTCCTTTGTCCCAGGCTCTGCCTCTGGTGCCATCTTCTTCCTTTCCTTCTCTGCCACCTACACGTCTATACCCTCAATTCCCCCATATTAATAAGTCTCTGGTCGAACTTCCCTTTACTCCTGAAACTCCTCCCACCCCCTTTTCCTCTAAACCTATCAGAACCTGATCCTCTAATTAAGTTTTCTGAGGATCCAGAGGCCAAACACTTAATTTCTTATATTCCCAAAGTTGAACTGCAAACCACAGTCAAAGATTTTCCCAAAGTAACCAAAAATCCTCACAGATTTGCTGGGGAATTTAATATAGCCATTCAAATTTATCAACCTTATTGCTCTGACTTATATCTGCTAGTCATATGCTTGTAGGTGAAGGCCAGGCCCAGCATTGGATGAAAACTGCTAATAGGGAAACTCCTGAAGGTCCCTAGAATTACAACTGGGAAACCAGCCCACTCACTGACTTACTGTATTAACAGGCTCAGGCAATCACTAGGCAACTTCATCAGGCAATTCCTAGGGCTTTTCCAAAGTCTATTGATCAAAACAAAATTCAGGCATTCAAACAAAAATCTGATGAACCTGTTCATAAGTATTACAACTGACTTCAGATTATTTTTAAAAGAAATTCTGGTCTTCCTTCAGATATTGATTCCATTCACACAGCTCTTAACTCTATGTTTATTAATGGGCTAAACTGGGGCCTTTCCCTTCTAGTAAAAAGGACCAGGATGGAATGGGAAACTATGTCCACTCCAGATTTAGTTAATCTGGCAAACCAGCTCTCTCACACTGTGGACGAGTCACCTAAAAGGAAAACTGCTATAATTCTTAATCTTCAACTACAGCAAATGAAGGCCCCAAAATGAAACCAAAACCCTCCTAGTTTCTGCTATTACTGTAAAGAGCCAGGACATTGGAAAAGAGATGACTACAAATTTAAGCACTTCAGGTACCTTCTGCTCTCTAACCAACCTTTCCAACGTCCTCCCAATTCTCAATGGTGGGGCTGCAACGAACTATAAAGGCTCTTCCCAAGCCTCCTTCTTAATCGGCAAGGAGAAATATTTCTCCAGATTATGGATGAATCTCTTCCAGTCCTGACATTGGAGCTACACTCTCCGTGCTCAACCCCACTATGACAAAACAGCCCCAGCCTCAGGATACTAAATGAGTTCAAATAGTGAGGATCTCTAATGAACCTCAAAAGGTTCCTGCTCTGAACCTACTCCCTTTTGTGTAGGCTCTTGGAGAGATAACCCCCTTTCCTCTGTAGTTCCTCTGCCCCATCCATTTATTAGGCTTAGACTTCTTAGAAAAGTATCACGCTGAAATGTCTTTCTCCTAAAAGGGGAAAATAACTCTAGAAGTTGACAGTAGTTATCAAAGCAGCCAACCAAGTGAATTAAACGACCCTTTGACATCTTATATTTGGTCCATTTCTGATGATACTAGAGCTGATTCTGGAAACACTGATCATTTGTCCCTATTGAATCAGCTACCAACCTTCTTAGGGGCAAAATCTCCAACTGATATTGGCAAAATTCATAGCACACCTCGCATCAAGATTCAAAGAGATCCCTCAAAACCTCTCCTCAGAATTAATCAATACCCTATAAGAAGCCCTTCAAGGTACAAAGCCCATAAAAGACTACAAGTCTCAAGGCCTCATTATCCCTTGCACTAGGCACTATTTCCTGTAATACTCTTATTTTTATGGTAAGAAGATCTAAGGGCCAAGGGTAGAGGTTTGTCCAGGACCCCTGAGCAAGAAACAACATGATCCCTCGACACCCTGCTGTTCTTAACCCTCATACATTACTAACATCCATTCCCACGAAAGCAAATTCTTTACTGTAATTGATGAATGCAGGGCATTCTTTAGTATTCCAGTTGAAGTTTGCCAGCACCTCTTTGCCTTCACTTGGGAAGAAAAAACAATTCACCTGAACAGTAATGCCTCAGAAATTTATTTCTCACAAATCCTGAAGGCTGATTTGGATGATAAAAAGTTCTCTGGAAGTTCTACTTTGTTGCTATATGTTGATGATTTACTTCTTTGTTCTTCTTCTCAAGCCTCCTCACTGGAAGATAACATACACTTGCTAAAGCTTTTAGCCTTAAAGGGACATAAGGTCATCAAGAAAAAACTGCAGTTTGCCAAAACCCAGGTTCAATATTTAAGGTATCTGATATCAGAACAAAGGCTATACCTAGATCCAGATAGCCTTCATGGTGTCTTAAGTTTCCCAAAACCCAAAACTAAACAACCAACTGTGAGGTTTTCTCAGGCTAGTTGGTTATTACTGAAACTGGATTCCAAATTTCTCTCTTATGGCCAAACTTCTGTGTGTTTTACTGAAGAACCACCACCCTGACCTAATTTTATGGGAAGAACCAGACAACACAGCCTTTTAAAGGCTTAAAGGAGAATTCAGTGAACCCACTGCCCTTGGGCATCCCATTTATCAGATTCCCTTTTTCCTTTTTGTATAGGGAAATGAACGGAAGGGAACATCCTTGGGGTACTCACCCAAAAACATGGGGACCACCATTGACCAGATAGCACTACAGCCAGCAACTGGGCGCTACGGCACACAGAAAACCCTTTTGTCTTGGACCCATTACTGTCATTGCCCTTTTGGTTAAGGCCAACAAGAAATTCATTGTGGGATCCCCTTTAACCATTTTTGTACCTCATGCAGTAGAAGCCCTCCTGAATTTTCATCACACTCAACATTTCTGTCAGCCACCTCACCTCCTATGAAGTCCTTGTGTTAACTGCTCCTCACTTATTACATTATAATACACTTCACCTAGCTACTCTTCTCCCCTATGTCACCGAAAAAGTCCCTCACAACTGTTCAATGCTGATAGATCACCTCCTGACTCTTTGTGATGACCTGTAGTAAATTCCTTTGGGTAAGGTTAACTTCTCATGGTTCACTGATGCTTCTTATTTAAAAGATGACAATGCGAACGTTGTGCTGGGTGTGCTATTTCAACTCCTTTTGTTATTGTTGAGGCAACGTCTTTACCTATGGCTACCTCAGCCCAACAGGCTGAATTATACGCTCTTACACAGACCGATACGTTCGGCAAGGGCAAAACTGCCAGTATTTATACTGATAGTAGATATGCTTTCAGAATAGTTCACGATTTTGGAATGTTGTGGAAGCAACATGGCTTCCTTACTTCCAGGAGAAATAAAATTTTAAATGGCCCCTATGTTCAGGCATTATCAATTGTGATACTTTAACCCACCACTTTAGTTATTATTAAGATTCCAGGGCATTCTAAACTTGATTCTCTGGAAGCTATGGGAAATCACCTGCTGACATTTCTGCAAGGAATGCTGCCCTTAAAGAAACCAAGAGTAGCCAAACCTCTGTCATAGTCCAAATAAATAGTTCCCCAAATGGTAACTTAGAAAAGCTGGCTAGAGAAGCCTAACAATTGGCCTTTAAAAAGGAAAAACAAGGTTGAAAATTAAACAGTCGTTGGTTTGATAAAAAGAGAAAGCACTGGTTCATACCAAATAACAACCAGTCCTACTGGACACTCTAAAATTCCCGCTCCTCACCACTGCACATCCATTCAGCCATTGGTCTACTGACAAAATGATGGCATTTGTGAATCAACATTGGTGGGAAACATTAACAAGGCTGCAAAAAGTGCCTACCTCACTTGTCACACTTGTCCAAAGTACAACCTAGGGAAGCCTGGGTACTGCTCTCCAACATTTTATTATTATTATTTTTTTTTGCAGTACACAGGCCTCTCACTGTTGTGGCCTCTCCCGTTGCGGAGCACAGGCTCCAGACGCACAGGCTCAGCAGCCATGGCTTACGGGCCCAGCCGCTCCACAGCATGTGGGATCCTCCCGGACCGGGGCACGAACCCGTGTCCCCTGCAACGGCAGGCAGACTCTCAACCACTGCACCACCAGGGAAGCCCTGCTCTCTGACATTTTAAACTGCCTAATAGATCATTCAAGTCTGGCAAATAGATTTCATACAGCTTCCTCCCTCCTGTTGATATAAATATATTTTAGTCATTGTATGTTTTCATACTGGACTGAATGAAGCCTCCCCCTACAGACAGTTTACTGCCTCTTCTGCGGCTAAAGTTCTTTTGGAAAAGATTGTGCCTACCTGGGGAACTCCTCTCAACCTTCATAATGATCATGGAACCCACTTTACTGATCAAGTACTTCAACAAGTCTGCACTGTTTGGCTGGTGTTATAACACTTTCACTGAGCTTATCACCCTCAATTCTCTGTTTTAGTCGAATGCACTAATGGCGTTATGAAGACTCAACTGGAAAAATTTGAAGCGGCCCTCCAAATACCTTTGCAAAAAGCATTGCTGTTGACATTTCTAAATCTGGGATCCACCCCTTCTGAAACTCAAACTTTCACCCTTTGAGACAGTCGCAAGATGCCCAATGCACTTGGCTCATGCTTCTTTTAACTCACAAATGGTAAAAGGAGAGCTACTCCAATACTGCAAAGGCCTAATTGCTTCTATTAAAAATAACCATTTTTGGATAACTAATAAGAACCTGCTGTATAAAAAAATAAATAAAATTAAAAAAAAATTATGGTAGAGCAATCTTTTCACAGTGCACTCTCGGGAGGTGAATACCTTAAGTATCACACCTTGCAACCTGGATGTTTCATTTACTGGAAAAGACACCTCCAGAAAGACTCTCTTCAATTTCACTGGAAAGGACCCTATCAGGTACTACTAACCAACCTTTGTGCAGCCAAAATCCAGGGAACAGACTCTTGTATTTACATAACACACCTAAAGAAAGCAGCAAACCAAACTGGATCTGCACATCATCTGGTGACCTGAATGTAAAGATTCCCCAGAATTGAAGCAGACAATATCTGATGAGACAGCTTTTCCAAGATATCTGGACCAGGCCTGCAGAAAGTTTGTCTGCCAAACCTTTGATGATGACACAATATTTCAGATGGTCTCCAATGACTATGATCTTGATAACACATGGACTTTAGATAAAAGTGCCTGAGAGTTCCCTCTCCTACCCCTCCTTATTACTTGGATGTGACCTCAGTAGGTTTCTGTGCACTTTCCCTCTGCTGTGGAACACTACACTCAGAAAAGGTCCTTCCTTACACTGAGGGACAAAAAGCTGCTAAAACCAGAAAATCAAACTCTTGACCAGTGATGCTTTCAGAGAAGGATCTTGATCAAAAGGGGGAAATGAAAAAATTGATAAACAAAAACCTCAATTAAAATAGAGTTGGGAGGCCAGAAAGGGGAGCTCTCACACCCAACAGTGATAGCAGAGCCCAAAAGGAAGTAGAAAGACTTCCTCTTCTTGTTGGCGAGAGCTCATCCTATGAGACACTGTCAAAACTCAGCCGATGAAAAGGCACTATATTTTAAACACTCAATTCCTCCAATGGACTCTTTGTTTACTATAGCCCTTCCAAATTCCTTTTCCCCTCTTTAAAAGAGCTCACCTCTCCTTGCTGGGCAGGGACTCACATGTGGCTCACCATGGTTGCAGAACCCAAATTGCAATTCTTTGTTGATCCTGAATAAACCCATTTTTGCTGGAAAAATAACTGGCAGTCTATTTGTTTTAAGTCAACAGATGAAAACTCAACCTCTAAAGACTCCAGCCTTAAATGTGAATTGCTCAGCCCTGACACAAAGCAGAACAAGAACACAGAACACTGAGGTACAGGATTCAGAACAATTACATTTACATAATGCCCCGAGACCTTATAAGACAGCAGGTCAGCACAGGAAAAACTCCCTGAAGGAAGAGAGTGATGGTTTGCTTAGTTAAAACAAAGAAATCCATTTTGTGAGGGACTAATCAAGTGAAAGGAATAAAAAAGGGTATTTCCAGGACATTCAAGTACACATGTGCGCGTGCACGCACACACACACACAGAGCAAAGTCAAGGGCAATTCAGAAGAGTGTGAAGTGCATGGACGCCATGAACAGGGGTTCAAACCTTGGATCTGCCAATTACTAGATGTCTGACTTTGGGCAAATTACTCAACCTTCCCAAACGTTCAGATAACTATGAGGATAATATGTACCTCACAGGGTTGTCGTGGGAAGGAAGCAAGGGAGGGAGGAAGGGAGGAAGGAGAGACAGACAGAGGGGAGAGAGAGCGAAGGAAGAAAGGAAGAAAGAAAGAGAGAAAGAAAGAGAAAATATATTATGAAAGAGCAAAGCACAGGGAAGCCCTTAGATGCTGGTAGCTTAGATGCTCACAGCACAGGCTGAGTTCAAGTTTACTTGCAGGTCAGAGATAACAGAATCGACAAAAGGAATCTTAATTAAGAGTAAGAGTTAAGAAATTTTTGCCTCACTGATTCACCAAACTAATCAAAGAACCCCATTCTAGTGAACTATGAAAAACACATTTGAGTCCTTAAGGGTTTTCCTCACATGCTTAGAAAACCCTAATGCATCTAAAAATTAAAATTTTCCTTTCACACATTGCAGATGAAAGCAAAGGCAAAAATCCTGAACTAAATAACACTGTTTTTTAACTGACCTATAATTCAAAGCAGTATGTGTTTCTTCTTGAGAAGTTTATTAAACTCAAGTGGTACCTTTTAAATGTACTGGGGAAAGAGTGGTATCATCAAACCCTTTATGTCAATTGCCTGGGGAAGGAGGCCAGACCCAGATGAAACAGATAAAAGAGTGAGCGCTCACATGACATCAAGCTAAACGGGATTTTCAGGGTTCACAGGCCTGAAGTGCCTAGCTTCCTGAGAAGCTGGAATTTGTGCTTTGCCCCTAAAACAGGCATGTTTTAGAAAACGGTGGGAGGGGGACATGAAGAAGAGACCACATAAGTCAGACCAAAGGAACCGGCAGGGAGAGTGAGTCAGACGAGTACTGGGAAGACCAGGAGGGGCCAGGGGGGCGGAGCTAGAGTGCAGGCTGAGAAGGGTGAGTGTCCTCTAGGTCAACATCACTGCATTATGCTCAAGACTGAGCAGAGGAACAGATTGGGGGAGGGACAACTAAGCCCAGCTTGGGCCTCAAGACTCAGCTTTTGCTTCTAGAATGTCCTCCCTTCTTAGAGCAGAGCTTCTCAAACTTTAAGATGCACCCAGTCACCCGGGGATCTTGTCAAAATGTTGATTCTGATTCAGTATGCCTGGGAATCTGAGACTGCATTTCTAACAAGTTTCCAGGTGATGCCAGTGCTGCTGGTCCAAGCACCACACTCTCCAAGGGTTGGGATTCCCACCCGAGACCCTGAGAGCAAAGATCACAGTGTCTTTATCCTTCCAGGACAGTGCTTAGGGCATACAGGACTTCAATATATATATGGGAAGAATGGATTCCTTGAGAGGAGTTAAACTGTAGCAGAAAGGACAGAATAGAATCTAAAACAAGAACCAGAAATGGGCTGCATCCTTGCTTATCCACCAACCATGCGTGTGAACCTAGGGAGAGTTACTTAACGTGCTCGGCCTTAGGAAAGTCATTTGAAAACCAGAAGGATGAACCACTTGATCTTTAAGGCCTTCTAGCTCTAAAACTCCACCCAAAATATTTTTTTCTGTGTCTTTTTTTAAAAACCATTTTAATGGTGAGGATATATACTAGATATTCCTCCAGCGAGGCACACCTCTGTCATTCTCAGACAGCAGTTTCCAAAAATCCAATTGAGAGAACACAGATTCTGTTGGTCTCGGCAAATAACCATAGCAACTAATACCCCCCAAATAAAAAGATGTCTTCACAATGATGTGCTGGCTCAATTAGATTAACAGGGTGACGTGTACCATCTCAAAATTTATCGTCGTAAATTTACAGTGAAAGCCAGACCTTCTTGGAAGAGGTTTGTAAGTAAAAAAGAGGCCTTGCCAATAAAACAAAGACGGGACGGGGAGCCAGAAAACCTGAGTTGATGAGGAACTGGAGCAGGGCTGCCCTGCCTATCCTAGATTCACACAGACACAGCCCATCACCCAGATGTGTATCCAGAACTTGGTTAAACAGCTGCAGATCTCAGTGCCATCACTTGTACCAGGGAGTTAGCAAGGAACTGTGCTCTCTCCATGCCTCCTTCATGCATATAATGAAAGGACACCAATACTGCTCCCTCAGAAAAGGCTTCAAAGAGATTTAGCAAAAGAACTGTAAAGCTTTTAAATAAAAAAGAGGACGATTGCAAAATAGTAAATTAGGGATGGTACAACTCATCCTGGGATGCAGATCTTCCTGCTCCAAGGTCTTTAGATGGGAGTTGGAATTGGGAAAAGAAAATGCAGCATCTGTAAGTTCCATAATTTACCGTCTTTACACACCCTCAGGCCTGCCTCTTCCTGGGTCTGTGAAATCACGTTCACTCTGAACAAATTCAGGCAAGCAAGAACCTCACTTGAAAAGCAGGAAAAGGGAAGCCAAGGTCCATCACCTCCCTGTAACCCCCAAACCCTTTCCAGCAAAGGACAAAAAGAAAACAACAGACAAACCAAAAGAATCAGGGCTCAACTTCCATTCAACTGTTATTAACTCAGAAAGTCCAGGGCAGCAAAACCTGGAGCTGAAACACAAAATCAGCTATATCACTGGTGTTTCTCATCAACAGCTATGATAATTTAAGGGTAGTCAAGGCAAGACAAGGCGCGGTGAGTAAAGCGAGGCTTTCCACCAGCCACATAAGCCTAGAATAGTGGGTATGGGCTGTGGCTTTGGGAACAAACTCGCAAGGTTCAAAAGCCCACCTCAGCCCCCTACATGGTCTCTGTACACCTGTATGAAATGGAGAAGAAAGGAAAGCTGCCTCTGAGGATTTCTGTGAAGAAAGAAATGATGCTCAGAAGTGCTTAGCACCAGGCCTGGCTAAGCCAGCAGGCAATAAATGATAGGTATTTGTAGTATAGAGTTTTACGCAATAACATAATCAAATGTCAGGCTGACTTATTTCTGGGTAAAGATGAGAGGACCGCCAAGCCACTCGGCCTCCTTCCACCCACCTTTACGTCCACCACCAGGCTGACCTCACACCATTCCTATGATCTAAAAAGAATCCACCTAATCCCTGGGCACAGCTCAGACTCTCCTCCTCACTAATACCACGCCTCAGCACCAGAAAAGTTCAATTAAAAAAGGAAAATCTGCCTTTTGCCCCTGGATTAAATTCATGTTTCCTGAGGGGAAAAAAGAAAGTACCTAGCAATTCTGAACACAATCACACCTGATAACGTTCTCGAAAGTTAGTTTCACTTTCTTTTATCCCCTGTTTAATGAGCCACTTCCCTGCTTGCCCCCTTAGGGGAGGCTGTGCCCCCGGACCAAGCAGGGAAGTCCAGGTGGGCACCATTCCACCCTCCTCGCAGGTTCCACAGGAAACCCTATTTCCCCGCTGTACTGCCTCCTTCCCCAACTGTCCCCTCTCCAGCGCTGTCCCCCAGTCCACATAAGAAATCAGGCTTCATCTAGTTCTCAGAGTACCCCCTCACCCCACACCATCACAGAATTTGAGGGACCAAAGAGTAGTGTTTCTCAAAATATAGTGAAGCATCACTTGTGACAGCCTCTCCTAGGGAGCCCAGGCCAGCTACCTGGATTCAACTTCTGGGGCTAGGGCCCAGGAATCTGGACTCCCCAGAAGTTTTCATACATGCTGAAGTTTGAAAACTGCTACCACCTGAACCCTCAGAATATCTCGTACTCGTACCAATAATGGAACCTCGCCAGATCATGAAGGAGCTCCTCTGCAAAGAGCAAGCCGGAACTTCTGACTCCTGGCAGAAGGCTTACAAATGTTCCCAAAGTGACAGTAGAGGTGGGAGGAGGGAAAACCATACTTCAATTTAAAAATCACAGATTCCAAACCCTGAGCCTTTTCCCAAGAATGTTCTCAATCACATCTCCTACTGTGAAGCCCAAACAACTAACTAGGAAAGCCACTCTATTTAGGACTTGATTTGTACAGACCAGGCTCACGGCACTTGGAGCTGAAGAATGGCCCTGACTGGCTAGAAACCTATCCAGAAATCAGGCTTCCCAAAGAAGTGGCAGCTACCTTCAGCGCCTGGGGAGCCAAGTGCTCCTGGACCAGGCCTGGGCTGGGGCTGCCAATACAGGTTCTGCCCGTTTAATCTTCTCTGAGCCTGCTAATAGTAAACCTGACACAGACTGCACTGAATCCAGGATACAGGTCCACAGGGCCTGAGAGATAGGAGTACCTGAGTCGCTTCCGGGGTGTGCAACCTCATTCAGGGACCCACACTTGGAAGGGCCTGCTTGGTTTAATGCTATCCTGTCATCATCTTGAGATTCTTTAATTTTTATCTTTGAACTTGAGTTTTTTAAGTGAAGTCTGGTGTGATGGTAGAGCATGTATATGAGCTGAGGCAAGAGCTACAACATGAGTGTCATGCATGTCTGCCAGGGTTCCTTTTGGCTCCATGTGCATAGGGTGTGATGCCCCTTGAATAAAGGACTTTGGTGGACCCACAATGTGTGGGAGTTGAGCCAGACTAAGAGCGAGCACAAGGTAAGTGTGTGATGTCTACAACTGAATAAGCAGGAACACTGACAGCCCTGAGAAGCCACGCTTTCCTTTCAAACCAGAACTCGTGAAATGCAAAAAGGTGGCAAGAGCATCCTAAGAAACATGAATGACTGAGGAACCCTGCCATGGCCTGCCTTACTCACAGTATTTCCCTGGATAAGTGAACTATTATACTGTCCATGACAGGGCAGTCATGGTCAGTATAATAGGGCAGAGAAGGATGTAGCAACACAGTCCCATTTCCTTTCAGTCCTTGTTTATTCATCAGTAAGCCAAAGGGAGAAAGTGTTGGTAGAATGTGCAAGTATCAGGAAGTGAAATAAAAACAGTTCCGTTAGGGCACTTTTCACAGAAATTGAACAATCCTAAAATTTGTATGGAACACAGAAGACCCCAAATAGCCAAAGCAATCTTTAGAAAGAACAAAGATGGAGGTATCATGTGCCCTGGTTTCAAACTATATTACAAAGCTCTAGTAATCAAAACAATGTGGTATTGAAATTTAAAAAGACACTCAGATCACTGAAACAGAATAGAGAGCCTAGAAGTAAACCAACAATATACGGTCAATAAATCTACTAGAAATGAGCTAAGAATATACAATGGGGAAAGGACAGCTTCTTCAGTAAATGGTGTTGGGAAAACTGGACAGCCACATGCAAAAGAATGAAACTGGACCACTGTCTTACACCATACACAAAAATTAACTCAAAATGGATTGAAGACTTGACTATAAGACCCCACACCATAAAACTCCTAGAACAAATCATACATGGTAAATCCCATGACATCAGTCTTGGAGGTGATTTTTTGAATTTGACACCAAAAGTAAAGGCAATAAAAGTAAAAATAAACAAGTGGGACCACATCAAACTAAAAAGCTTCTGCACAGCAAAGGAAACCATCAACAAAATGAAATGGCAACCTACTGAATGGGAGAAAATATCTGCAAATCATATATCCGATGAGGGGCTAATATCCAAAATATATAAAGAATGCATACAACTCAACAGCAAAAATCCAAACAATCGAATTTAAAAATGGGCAGAGGATCTGAATAGACAATTTTCCAAAGAAGACAAACAGATAGCCAACAGGTACATAAAAAGAAGCTCAACATCACTGACCATCAGGGAAATGCAAATCAAAACCACAATACGATGTTATCTCACATCTGTTAAAACAGCTGTTTATCAAAACAACAATAAACAAGTTTTGGCAAGGATATGGAAAAAAAGGAGCACTTGTGCATTATTGGTGGGAATGTAAACTGGCGTAGCCGCTATGCAAACAGTATGAAGGGTCCTCAAAAAATTAAAAACAGAACTACCAAATGATCTAGCAATTCCCCTTCTGGATATGTATCTTAAGAAAACAAAAACACTACAGATAATCTCTGACTTACAATGGTTCAACTTACAATGGTGCAAAAGCAAAACACTCTCAGTGGGAACCATACTTCAAATTTTGAATTCTGATTTTTTTTCAGGCTAGCAGTATGCAATATGAGCCTCTCTCATGATGCTGGGAAGTGGCAGGAAGCCACAGCTCCCAGTCAGCCACACAATCACAAGAGTAAACAACTGATACACTGACAACAATTTTGTTTTTCACTTTCAGTACAATATTCAATAAATTACATGAGATATTCAACACTTACAAAATAGGCTTTGCATTAGATAATTTTGCCCAACTGTAGGCTAATGTAAGTGTTCTGAGCATACTTAAGGTAGGCTAGGCTAAGCTATGATATTCAGTAGGTAAGATGTATTAAATGCATTTTTTACTTACATTTTCAACTTACAATGGGTTTATCAGGACATAACCCCATCATAAGTCAAGGAAGATCTGCAATGCAAAAAGATATATGAACCCCATGTTCTGTGCAGCATTATTAACAATACCCTAGACATGGAAACAACCTACGTGTCCATTAATGGATAAATAAAGAAAATGTAATGTGGGTGTGTGGGTGTGTGTGGGTGTGTGTGCGCACACGCGCGTGTGCTGGAATATTATTCATCCATAAAAAAGAATGGAATCTTGCTATTTGTGGCAACCTGGATGGACCCTGAGAACATTATACTAAGTGAAATAAGTCACAGAAAGACAAATGATGTGGGATTTCACTTGTATGTGGAATCTTAGGGGGAAAAAAAAAAAACACTACCTCATAGATACAGAGAACAGACTGGTGGTTACCAGAGGCAGGGGGTGGCAGACAGGCAAAATGGGTGAAGGTGGTCAAAAGGCACAAACGTCCCATTATAAAATAAAGTCATGGGGATGTAACGTACAGCATGGTTACTATACTTAAAAATACTGCATTGCATACTTGAATTTCGTTTTTAAGAGAGTACATCTTAAAAGTTCTCAACACAAGGGAAAAGAAAGTTTGTAACTACATATGGTGACAGATTTTAACTAGATTTATTGTGATGATCATTTTGCAATACATACAACTATTGAATCATTACAATGTACACTTGAAACTAATATGTCATATGTCAATTATATCTCAATAGAAAAACTATTTACAAAAAAAAACCAGTTGAGTCATTTTGTGCAGTGTTCTGATCAGAGCAATATTAATATGCATATGAGCTATGCAATACGAATTGTATAATTTCAGTGATTCTACATACAAGTCAGCTGATCTCACATTTACATTTAAAACTGGCATTGCACAATATCAAGATGAACAGTAAAATTCATACTAATAGTTTAAATTTTCGATTGTTCTTTCTTTAAAATAGCATTAAATAACAAATTAGAAAACAAACAAACACACACTATGAGAGAGACCATAAAAGAAAAGGCCTTACATTTTAATACCTTTACCAGCACTCATTCGGGCTTTACGAACAAGGGGCCCCACAGATGAGGTAGCCAGCCCTGGGCACAAGCATGCCCGAGACTGCTTTCCCACCTGCAGTAACTTTCTCCTTTCCTCCAGCTGGCACCATGAGGAAGAGCTCCACTGCTGCTGCATCACGGGGCCCAGGCCGGCACCGTCTCTGGCCTGCACTCCTCACTGGTCTGCCCACCCCCTCCCGCTCCCCTCCAGACCATGTGTCACTCAGCTGCCCAGGATGACCTTTTCAAAAAGCAGATCTGATCTTGTCACGGCCCCTTCCAAACGCTTCCCAACTATAACTCTTCCCTTTCAGCTCAAAATAACTACAAATCTGAGTAGAGTTTGTGGGTGGGGGAAACTCGCCTCAAGGGCACATGCCACTGGCCTCGCCCTCCCTCGGCCCTCTGGCCAGCTCAGATCCTCTAATGTGCCAGGACCCCTCCAGCCACAAAGCCCAGCATGTTCCCTCTGCCCACAGCACTCCCCCAACCTTCTCCACCTTGTTGCTGTCACCCTTCAGATTCCGCTCAGAGGGTCACTTCCTCGGGGAAGTGGCCTCCTCTCATCCCCCACCCACTCTCAATGGTAAGCTCTCCCGCCTCCTAGAACTTCCCTTCCCACCCCTTTACACGATAGGTGATTTCCTTTGATTTTCGTGGCTGTTTAATGTGTACCACCAATGACATAAGAAACACCAAGCAGGCAGTAGCCAATGTGTTTTGTTCATAAATGCACAGTTATCACAATCCTAGTATGTAGTAAGTAAGCCCCCAATAACTTTTTTAAATAAATAACTTAATTCAAGTGACTCTTTTTAAGAGTTGAGTCAGGAGAGTGACAAACCCTGCAACCCTCTTTTTACATAAAGGGAAAGCTGGATCACTGAAATGAAGACCAGCCATCCCTTTATTCACTCCATTACACTCACTAAATCAAACAATGGGAACCCCATTTCCTAGGTTTAGCCTTGAAGCCACAAGACACACTTTCCCCACTCACTTTCTTCCTCATCCAACAGAATGCCTACAATGTTTTCAAGGTACCACTATTTCTATCTTAAAATCACTTTGCCTATAGGCAAATGATAGGCAAAGAATTTGCATTTGTATACCTAGACAGCATATCTAGGTATATCAGAACTTTAAATACATAATCTGGTGACAAATTACATCTTGCAAATGCAGAAGCCATCCTTTCTAATACACCAGGTACCACTTGAGGGAAAACACACACACACAGAAACATACCTTAGGGGGCAATGTTTCTTGATTTGGCTTTGGAAGGTCACCTGAAACAGATCGCCCCAGACTTTATGAATCAGAAATTCTGGGAATCAAATCTGGAAATCAGATCTGAAAATCAAATTTCCAGATTGGCAATCAAATTTGGAAATCATAGTAACTTTAAGAACCGCTGTTATAGGAAGACATTGTTGAGTCATTTGTTTAAATGCAAGGGGACTGGAGGAAACTACTGACACTGAACCTGAGAAAGCAGGGACACAAGAAAGAAAAGGAAAGCGATGTCCCGTCCTGGACCCAGAAAGTCCCTGGCAACAAGCCTCCAAGAAAGAAGCAGGAAACTGTTCCCAGAGAAGAAAAGGAGCCTGGAAAAACCCTAGGTCATTGTCGGCTAGGGTTGTTAATTATTCTGGCCATTTTATTCTTGTGGACACTTCCTCCTCTTTCAAGGTGCTCCGGGGACAGCCAGTAAGGAACCCTGACATCTGTCTCCCTCGCTTCAGGAAGGACAGGGTGAACGTGAGCCAGGGAATGCACCAGCAGGGCCACCTCTTGCGGTCTCACAGCTTCCTTTAGGCTGAGGAGGGTCCTATAGCCAGGAGCCCTCCCCAGAGACTGGAATTCCAGCCACTGCTGGTCCACCCTCCCCACCACCTGTCTCCTGCCTCTTGTCAACCCAGAAGCCCTGAGGAATGAGAAGGTAGACAGGAAGCCTCTCAGCACGCCTCCACCAACTTCAAAATCCCCTCCTGCAGTGGGCTGAATAATGTCCCCCAAGTTCATGTTCACCTGGAACCTCAGAACGTGACTTTATCTGGAAACAGCGTCTTTGCAGATGTAATTAGCTAAGAGAAGGTCATACTGGACTAGAATGGGACCTAAATCCAAGGACTGGAGTCCTCATAAACAGAGCAGAGGACACAGACCCACTGGGAACGAGGGGGCCGAGACTGGATGCAGTTACAAGCCAAGCAGCACCAAGGATTGCCAGGAGCCACTGAAGCTAGGAAGAAGCAAGAAAAGATCCTTCCACAGAGCCTTCAGAGGGAGCACAGTCCTGTCAACACCCTGATTTCAGACTTCTAGCCTCCAGAACCATGAGAGAATAAATTCTGTTGTTCTGGGCCACCCAGTTTGTGGTAATTTGTTATGGCAGCCCCAGGACGCTAATACATCTCCTTTCTTAGGAAGCCTAAGCCTTCAAGTCACATTGTGGTCAAAATCTAGGGCTTCTGCAACAACACAAAAATGAATGCTTGCTCTTCAGATACCCTAGCCGGCCTGGCCCTGGCCTCACTGAGAGCAGCTCTCCACACTCAGGTAGTCCCGGCTTCCCTCCCAGATCAGCGCACTCCCAGGCCCTCTTCCACCCCGCCCGACACTACCGGCACCTGCCATCCCTGACAGCTGCACACACTTTGCCCCGCCATCCTGCACCGGCCCAGGCTGGCCCCCGTGTGTGCCCAGGGCACCCAGATTTCTCCCTCTGAGCACCTTTCACACTTGCTCAGTGTGGCAGCTCCAAGAAGTCAGAGACCTTGCTAGTCCTGTACTCAATCACAGCCCGCTGCCCACCACAGGTCACTACAGAGGAGCGGCTCAAAAATGTCAGCAAGTGCATGAGCCAATGCACAAACAGCAAACTCAATGGCATGCAGGTCCAGCCTTCGTTCTTCATTACTAGGCCCAGAAATGGGATGGGTGTCAGTAATTCTGCCTTCTGTGTGACTTCTCACAGCTGTGATTATACTCCTGCTACAGCATGTCCCACACTATATAGATCATTCATTTATCCTGTTATTCATTCAAAAACCTATGTTGTGAGCATCTGTGTGCCTGATACACTAGTCTGGAGAGACAAATGTAAGCAAAAAGCAGACACAGCCTGTGACTTTACAGCATTACAAATGGTGATGATGAGGTGTCAGGCAGTCATTAATAACCTCACATCAAAGCTGAAAAACAATAAACCAATCTTGTTCATGAGCCTGTTTCCTCTGCTAAATTATTTCCTGCTCTGGGTTCCTAAGGCCTAGAACAGTACCTGGCACATAACAGGCAATCAATAATTCTGAATGGCTGGAGGACGAATAGGTTGAGAATGGATAGATGGATGGAAGGACAGGTGGGGACGGTGCCTGGTATGTAACAGGCAGTCAATAATAGGATAGATGGATACACAAATGGATGGATGGACAGATTAGTGTATGGATAAGCCTCATACATAACAGGCAGTCAATAATGATGGACAGATGGAAGGATGGATGGATGGATATCTAGGGAACAAAGCACCTGGGATGAAACCTGTACAAAATACAACCTCATCGTGCAAAAAAGTTCCAGAACCTTCTTAAGTGGTACCTGTGGAACCACTTCATTTCATCCCAAACCAACCAGCTGCCTCCTAGCATCTGAAAGAAATAATAATTCTAAATGAATCTGGTATCCACCTCTTCTGTAAATATTTAGTAGAAAATCAGCTTCACCAGCACAAATATGTTCTCTCTTGCTGCCCACCCCTCCCCTTTCTTTCTGTAATGGGGGTTTTAAAAGCCTATTTTGTTCATTATTCTCCACCACGGTGAGTATTTACTGCTCTAAAATGTTGATTCTTGCCAAAATGCACACCACAGACCACTTACCTGGTTGTGTCATTCTTAATTATTATTTTTGTGATTCTTCCTTTAAGTACCTAAGAGAGACTTTTCTCTGAGGGAATCAGAGCTGGCTCTGAAAATTTACTACCATTTACACCTGGGTGAGGGGGGCTGTGGGACGCAGGTAGAAATACCACAAGCTGGAGAGAAAAAGGATAGGGTGGGGGGTGTCCCTCTGACAGCATGTCAGGTTAAAGCCCCCTTCTATGGCAGCCTGTAGTAGAGAAACTGTTTGCAGTAAGACAAACAAACAAACAAAACACAACTAACAGAGCCCCAACATAAATGTTTACCCTTGCACCGAACAGCTGAGTCCCAGAACAACAGAGGAGATCCCCACGCACCTCATCTTTGGGTCTGGCTTGTATCAGGTTAGATTCCCTGCATTTCCAGGCTCTCATTGGTCTCCGTCAGTAATGAAGTTAAAGTCATTCAGACCCAAGGAGGCCTTTCTTCCCTTTGATTTCCCTCTGCTGAAGGTAAGAATAACTTTTGAGTCTCAGAACAACTGTTTCCTTTGCTCCCAATTCAGGCCCAACAGCAACATGTATCTTCCAGAGCAACAGTTCATTCACTCATGCTTTACCTCTCCACTGAGTGCCTCCCATGTGCCAGGGACCGTGGGAGGCAATGAGAATAAAACACTGAACAAAACTGATAATAGTCCTTGTGCTCCCCAAGCTGCAACCCGGTGGGGATAGACACTCAACAGACACACACACACACACACAAACACACACACACTATAATCATCTAAAAGTTCACTGGCAAGAATGTAAAAATGCAGATGGCAGCTGGGAAGGAATGATGTAAAGAGGAGAAAAGGAGACTCCCCCTCCCTCCCCATGAGGCAGAGAGCCACATGCAAGGCAGAGGGGGAAGTGGCTGATCAGCTACCCAGAAACAAAAGACTTTTGAGACAGGCATTAAGAATTCCCCTAACATGTGGTGATGGCTTCACAGGTGTATACAGATGTCAGAATTTATCAAATTGTACAACTTAACATGTGCAGTTTTCTGTATGCCAATTAAGTTGTTTAAAAGAAAAGAAAAAAAAAAAAAAAGAATTTCCGCCCCTCCTCCCAAATTTGCTACCTACCTCTCATGATCTCCAGGATGATGAAGGTTCCTGTAGCTACAAACTAATAAAAATGACTTAGCTACCCCAAACATCCCACCCAGCCATATTCCTGTTCTTGATCTGCTCACAGCTTCATTCATTCATTCCACAAGGATTTATTAAACACCTACTACAGGTCAGATACTGTCCCCTGTGTTCTCCATTATATGACGAACAAAAGCATATACAACCCAGCTCTCCTGGAGCTCGTAGCTTCCTACAAATGTACACCCAAGCAGAATGCTGTCTACATACTGAGAAGGACTTGCAAGATTCTCAGAACACGGAGTTAAGGCTACTCTGAAGAATTTTCAACATCATGAAAGACAACAACTTATTGTAAGCTTACTATGTGCCCAGCCCCTAAGTGCTTTAAAGGTATTATGTCATTTAGTTCTCCCCCAATCCCTTTAAAATAAGTATTATTGTTTAAATCCATTTTACAAATGGGAAAATTGCCAGTTAATTGGCAGAACCAAGATATAAACCGAGTCAGGCTCTAGATCCCACAATTTTAAAATCTAAGCTATAGCAGCAAAAGGATAAGTTGCCCATCAACTGCCCCAGAAAGCCACTTTATAGTCTAAGCGATTCTTCCAGTCCAAATTCTGCTGAGCAGATTCTCTGACACTCCCCCATTAGTACTTCCACCACCTCTGGAGCTTGACAAAGGCAATTTTGAGAAGTGAGGGAGGTCACAGGTTTCAGAGCAGCAAGAGTCTTCAAGAGAGAGATTGACTCTCACATCTCTCTGTGCCAAAAGAAGGGCTCAATGTTGCATGGAAAGACAACAGTTCAATTCCCTGGCTACAGGCAGAGTGATACCCAAGGCTTCTGGCTGGTAAACTTTTCTGTTGTTGGTCTTTTAAGACAGAAGTAAGGGACTTTCCTGGTGGCACAGTGGATAAGACTCCGCGCTCCCAAGGCAGGGGGGCCCGGGTTCGATCCCTAGTCAGGGAACTAGATCCCACATGCATGCCACAACTAAGACCCGGTGCAACCAAATAAATAAGTTAAGTATCAAAAAAAAAAAAAAGGGCTTCCCTGGTGGAGCAGTGGTTAAGAATCTGCTTGCCAATGCAGGGCACATGGGTTCGTGCCCCGGTCCGGGAGGATTCCACATGCCGCGGAGTGGCTGGGCCCGTGCGCCATGGCCACTGAGCCTGTGCGTCCGGAGCCTGTGCTCCGCAACGGGAAAGGCCACAACAGTGAGAGGCCCGCGTACCGCAAAAAAAAAAAAAAAAAAAAAAAGGCACAGGCAAGACACAAACTTACTGGGAGAGATCATAGTTATAACGATGACAGAGAGTCCAGAGGAACACAGAACACAGACCTCCTCTGGATCAAAGAAACTTTCCATCAGCCCTCACCCAGGGGCTCAACCAGATCATGTAAAATCAATCCACTGCTGGCAGTACACATGCAGCAGGGAGCCAAAAATGCATCAACGTGTGAGAATGCATGTGTGAAACGATAAAAACCCCTGTGACGACAAGTCATAGGCATCTGTATTAATAGCACAACTCCTATCATTAGAGTCATTCAGGGAAAAATAAAATAAATCTGCTCTAAGACAGCCTCCATGAAGAAACCAAACTCTCTGAATGTCATGAGAGATACAAGGATGGGTTTAAGAATCTAGATCCTGCCACACTTTCTTTTCTAAGAAGGCCTTTTACCTTGGCCAGCAGACACATTGATCAAGAGGAGTCCGGCAATGAGTGTGCAAAGGGCTGGTCCCATGTCTCCAAAGGACAATGGGGTCCCCTCGACAATACCCACTAACACCTGTGAACATCCCACAATGCCTCAAAGGCTAAGTGCCTCCCATCTGAGACGTGCCCCTTCCAAACTACCTCCTGCTGCTCAGAGCCCCTACCTGGTAAAGTGTCCTCTAAAACTTAGCCCTACTGCTTACCTCACTCACAAGACCCCTTTGTTCCTCATTAATATTTCTCAACCCAGCATTACCTGCCTCTGCACAGAAAACCTGCAGAACCCTCTAGAACAAGTGCTTATCATAACTTTAGGAAAATATGCCACTGGAAAAGGAGGAGAGTCTAATGATGCACGGTGGGGGGAAGGAGGATGCACTGAGTGCTACAGGAACAGAGCAAGTGTCCAGAGAGGGAGGAGGATTGCAAGAAACAGGGAGAGCTTTAAGAGCACCAGTAGGTTTTCCCTGGAGAGGAGGGTGACCATCTTCTCTATTGATTAACTGTGTCTCCAACCATAGAGCATATGCTATTCAGAAACCACATGGCAGTAATATTTGAAAATGAACACACGTTCCTTCCTGAGCACCATTCATCTTTCTGGAAGACAAGCCAACACAAACATGAGTGCTTTGGGACGGAAGAGAAAAGATGTGGCTGCAGTTGCTTCACCTGCTCTGAAGTCTTGTGATTTCTGGTTATTGTGTTTGTTGTTGGTTTTGTTCTTGTTTTGTATGAGAACCTGTCTCACTCAAGGATGAGGAAACTACAGAGTGGAGAGAGTCCACTCCTACTCACCATGAAAACCTACTTGAATTGCTTCCACTAAGATGAAAGTTATCCTGTCTTCTTAATGGTTTCAATCTTTCATAACATTATTTAAAACTGCAGTTCTTCATTCCCATCCTTTGCCTCCCTTTAAAGTGCTGTTTGTGGTTCAGAGAAGATGGTGATAGAACCTTTTTTTAAAAAATATTTATTTCTTTCTTTGGTTGCGTGGGGTCTTAGTTGCAGAAGGCGGGCTCCTTAGTTGTGGCATGTGTGTGGGATATAGCTCCTTGACCAGGGATGGAACCCAGGCCCCCTGCATTGGGAGCACAGAGTCCTAACCACTGCACCACCAGGGAAGTCCCGATAAAACCATTCTTTTTAAATCAAGTTGGAGCTGGGAATGGAATCAGTATGGAAGGGATAAATATCACAGCAGAAACAGTCAGTAAAAGATGATCTGGAGCATTACCTCCAGTTTAAAATCAATTTAGTGCAAAGATAACTAATTGCTCCTGGGATCTATAACACACCAATATTTATCCTCTGACAGTCACTTCTTAATAAGGTCAAGAAACCAAACAGGAGGGAAGAAAGGACTGCTTGGCCCAGAGATGAAAAATCCACTGGTTAATTCCCACAAGCCATGGCTGGACCACATACAGTGAGGGAGCAGATCCCTGTTTTAAAGAGCTTCCAATCTTGCTCTTGGAAAACCCAATGATGAAAATTTCCCAAAGAATCATATGTTAGGGCACAGATGTTCAAAACTAAAGTAATAACCCTCCAGAAAGTAGGCACAGAGGGAACTTATCTCAACATAATAAAGGCCACATATGACAAACCCAGAGCCAACATCATTCTCAATGGTGAAAAACTGAAACCATTTCCACTAAGATCAGGAACAAGACAAGGTTGCCCACTCTCACCACTACTATTCAACATAGTTTTGGAAGTTTTAGCCACAGCAATCAGAGAAGAAAAAGAAATAAAAGGAATCGAAATTGGAAAAGAAGAAGTAAAGCTGTCACCGTTTGCAGATGACATGATACTATACATAGAGAATCCTAAAGATGCTACCAGAAAACTACTAGAGCTAATCAATGAATTTGGTAAAGTAGCAGGATACAAAATTAATGCACAGAAATCTCTAGCATCCCTATACACTAATGATGAAAAATCTGAAAGAGAAATTAAGGAAACACTCCCATTTACCACTGCAACAAAAAGAATAAAATACCTAGGAATAAACCTGCCTAAGGAGACAAAAGACCTGTATGCAAAAAACTACAAGACACTGATGGAAGAAATTAAAGATGATACAAACAGATGGAGAGATATACCATGTTCTTGGATTGGAAGAATCAACATTGTGAAAATGTATACAATCCAAAGCAATCTACAGATTCAGTGCAAGCCCTACCAAACTACCAATGGCATTTTTCACAGAACCAGAACAAAATATTTCACAATTTGTATGGAAACACAAAAGACCCAGAATAGCCAAAGCAATCTTGAGAAAGAAAAACAGAGCTGGAGGAATCAGGCTCCCGGACTTCAGACTATACTACAAAGCTACAGTAATCAAGACAGTATGGTACTGGCACAAAAACAGAAATATAGATCAATGGGACAGGACAGAAAGCCCAGAGATAAACCCACGCACATATGGTCACCTTATTTTTGATAAAGGAGGCGAGAATATACAATGGAGAAAAGACAGCCTCTTCAACAAGTGGTGCTGGGAAACTGGACAGCTACATGTAAAAGAAGGAAATTAGAACACTCCCTAACACCATACACAAAAATAAACTCAAAATGGATTAAAGACCTAAATGTAAGGTCAGACACTATCAAACTCTTAGAGGAAAACAAAGGCAGAACACTCTATGACATAAATCACAACAAGATCCTTTTTGACCCACCTCCTAGAGAAAGGGAAATAAAAACAAAAATAAACAAATGGGACCTAATGAAACTTAAAAGCTTTTGCACAGCAAAGGAAACTATAAACAAGACGAAAAGACAACCATCCGAATGGGAGAAAATATTTGCAAACAAAGCAACTGACAAAGGATTAATCTCCAAAATTTACAAGCAGCTCATGCAAGCTCAATATCAAAAAAACAAACAACCCAATCCAAAAATGGGCAGAAGACCTAAATAGACATTTCTCCAAAGAAGATATACAGATTGCCAACAAACACATGAATGAATGCTCAACATCACTAATCATTAGAGAAATGCAAATCAAAACTACAATGAGGTATCACCTCACACGGGTCAGAATGGCCATCATCAAAAAATCTACAAACAATAAATGCTGGAGGGGATGTGGAGAAGAGGGAACCCTCTTGTACCGTTGGTGGGAATGTAAATTGATACAGTCACTATGGAGAACAGTATGGAGGTTCCTTAAAAAACTAAAAATAGAACTACCATACGACCCAGCAATCCCATTACTGGGCATATACCCTGAAAAAACCATAATTCAAAAAGAGTCATGTACCACAATGTTCTTTGCAGCTCTAGTTACAATAGCCAGGACATGGAAGCAACCTAAGTGTCCATCGACAGATGAATGGATAAAGAAGATGTGGCACATATATACAATGGAATATTACTCAGCCATAAAAAAGAAACAAAATTGAGTTTTTTGTAGTGAGGTGGATGGACCTAGTCTGTCACACAGAGTGAAGAAAGTCAGAAAGAGAAAAACAAATACCGTATGCTAACACATATATATGGAATCTAAAAAAAAAAAATGGTTATGAAGAACCTAGGGGCAGGACAGGAATAAAGACACAGATGTAGAGAATGGACTTGAGGACACAGGGAGGGGGAAGGGTAAGCTGGGATGAAGTGAGAGGGTGGCATGGACTTATATACACTACCAAATGTAAAACAGATAGCTAGTGGGAAGCAGCCGCATAGCACAGGGAGATCAGCTCAGTGCTTTGTGACCACCTAGAGCGGTGGGATAGGGAGGGTGGGAGGGAGGGAGATGCAAGAGGGAGGAGATATGGGGATGTATGTATATGTATAGCTGATTCACTTTGTTTACAGCAGAAACTAACACCCCATTGTAAAGCAGTTATACATCAATGAAGATGTTAAAAAAACAAATAAACAAAAAAAACCTAAAGTAATTCTTTGCCTCCCAAAGAAATCACTGTAGGCAAGATTCTTTCACGAAGTGCTCACCTAGGCAGCAACCACACCACATACACAACAGACCTTTCTCTAACCCCATGCTACATGAAGCGAGGAGCATTCACCTTGGCTGATGAGCTAAGGCTTGAGAACTACCTATGGTGAGAACTTGACCATAAAAAATAAGGAAAAACTGGAAGAGAGTGAAGGAGGGAAACATGACTGGGAAATCCACAGGGCCACCCACGACATTTACTTCAAACAAGTTTTTACTTGGGTCAAGGTCTTATGGTCTCAAATTTAAATGACCCCAGGAAGAGAGGTGGCCACCTAGTCCTGTAATGTTCTATCGCCATCACAATGCTGACCAAAAGCTCAGGGAGTACCACCTGTTCACAGTCCAGGCAAAATCAAAACTAGTGTCTAGAGTGACTTACAGTTTAAGTAAGGCGGCTGAGAGGGGTGGCATTCTACAGCAGAAATAAACAGTCCCAGGTCACACTGTGGGCAGAAATCAACTTCTCCAACTGAAGTTCAAAATTCCTTTCTCCCAAGTCACTCCCCTTCACCAACTAAAACTCCACCCCCTCCAGACACAGCCATTCAGCTGGGCTGAACAACTCTATATGGAGCCCCTCCCAGGTGCAGGCACTATTTTAGGTCAGAACAAACCCAGCCCAGGCCCCATCCTCCTGGGGCTTACACAGCCCTGCTCTCTTCTGAATCAGAGGGATCCAAGGGTCCCCAAACACACACACCACCCAACCCTCCTGGCTGAGCATTTGCCCTTGCTGTTCCATCCACCAACAATGTTTAACTTCCCCGTTTCCTCTCGTCCAGATGGACCAATCCATCCAATACCATCTCCTCCATGAAGTCCACCCCAATGCCACACCAGCCCAACTGTAGCTTCTCCCTCCACCCACACAAAGCAGGTGTCACTCCCCTCCCTTGAACTTCTTCATGGCACTCTACTTGTGCATGTAATGGCAATTAATATGTTACTGTCCATTGCAGTATTCACTGTGACCTGGGTTTGGGCTGGGCTGGGACAGCCTCCCCAAGGCTCAGTTTCTGTATCTTTAAAACAAGGAGCTGGGCTTCCCTGGTGGCCCAGTGGTTGGGAGTCCGCCTGCCGATGCAGGGGAGACGGGTTCGTGCCCCGGTCTGGGAGGATCCCGCATGCCGCGGAGCGGCTGGGCCCGTGAGCCATGGCCGCTGGGCCTGTGCGTCTGGAGCCTGTGCTCCGCAACGGAAGAGGCCACAGCAGTGAGAGGCCCACATACCGCAAAAAAAAACAAAAAAAAAACAAGGAGCTAAGAATACCTAAAAATAATAAAAGGAAAAATAGCCACCTTTTAGGGAGTTCTTACCATGTACCAGAGAAATGTTGTGAAATTTACAAACATTGTCTCATTTGATCCTCAAAATCCTATGAGGCAGGCACTGTCATCCTCCTTTCACAGATGAGAAAACAGAAGATCAGAAACGCTGAGTGATTTGCCCAAGTCCACAGACAGCAAGCAGCAGAGCAGAGGTTCCCACTCTGGCAACCCTCCACCCGGGCCCTCTCTTAATCACTAGGCTCTACTGCCCTTCTTTTCTTCAGTTTCCTACCTACCTCACAGGGCTGTTCTGAGATAATACAGGAAAAGGCCTTTTGACACTGACTGGTTCCTGGTCTTTCTGTCCCCAGAAAGGTAGCATCGTTTAAGGGAGAGCTATTGGCATATGTGTGTGCTTTAATGAATAAATGAATGCATGAAATGAAAAGAATGAAGGGCATCAGCTGAGCTAGCAAAATAAGAGAAGGAAGAGTCTTACAAGTGGTTACTTAACATTCTATATATAGACCCTCACAGGGCAGCACAAAATGTAGCCTCTTTCTTTTTTTTTTTTTTTTTTTTGCGGTATGCGGGCCTCTCACTGTTGTGGCCTCTGCCGTTGCGGAGCACAGGCTCCGGATGCACAGGCTCAGCAGCCATGGCTCACGGGCCCAGCCGCTCCACAGCATGTGGGATCTTCCCGGACCGGGGCACGAACCCGTGTCCCCTGCATCGGCAGGCGGACTCTCAACCACTGCGCCACCAAGGAAGCCCGCCTCTTTCTTCACAATGTCTTTCCGATGCATTGTTATAAGGGGGAACGGTGTGAGAGGTGACAGCAGCGGGGCGAGCAGGAATGACACAGCACCTCCCAGGAGCAGCAGGCCCAGTTCTGCAGCCCTCCCTAAGACAAAACCCCCACTGGAGGGAAATCCCATCCAAATCCTCTTTGTCAGGGCAGAGAAGGTCAACAAGACTAATCCTCCAGAGGACCTGGAATTCTGGTTCACCTGTGCCACACCAAAGGACAGCCTCCCGGGAGCAAGACAACGTGCCTCAGGGTGGCACACCCCACCCTCCTCCTTCTCTGAGCTGACTCATCCTGGCCTCACACATGCATGCACCTCAGCTCCCACCTGAGTGCAGGCACTATCCCAGCATGTGACCTTGGGCAGGTCATGGGCCTATCCAAGCCTCATTCTTCTCATCTGGAAAATCCAGATAATCCCAGAACTACCCTCAGAGTGCTGATGGGAGGAGTGAACAGATAATCCATGGAGCCATTGCCTGGCACACAAGGAGCACTTGGTGTCTGTCAGCTATAAACGTAGGCAGACAATGGGGACACAGAGGGACCCCAACATCGCCCTGCACTGCCCTTGCTTCCAGGAATGGCAGCTTGGCCCCCTGCACTCCAAGCAACCAGTGCATGGTTCTTTACAGGAATTACGTGGCCAATCTCAGTGTGGCACATGAACTATACCTCTTTGACAATAACAAGAGCTTAAAATGCAGCTGGTCTTACAGAGGGGTAAAGACCAGTGGGTGGGGATAGAAAGGGGAAAATGCAAACAGGGAAAGGGAAGAGAAGGATGTCGCCTAACCAGCTGCCGATATGCCAAGAGCTGTGCTGGTGGCAAGCCCAGACTCAGGAGAAAGCAGACACAGATCCCTTCGGGGACTCAGCACTCAGTCTATCAAGAAAAGAGACCCGAGTGTCAGTCCTGCCCCTCAAGCCATCACAGCAATATCAGCCAACTGGGAGATCGGCCACCAGCATTTGGACATCAACCAGGGCAGACAACTTGGCTGCTTTAGCTGGTTTTAGTCTTCAGAAACTGATATGCCTCTGTACATAAACAGCAGACACAGAAGTCTCTTCCTTTTCTAAAAATACACATCTGCAGTTCAGCACTGAGAAGGCCATCTAGAGCCCATAACAAAGCCGGCATCTGCAGATGTCCGGGCCCCAGGAGGAAAAGCATTTCCTTTATCAACAGCAAAGGGTGTGAAGTTACCCTTCACCCCGGAGGATGGCTCTGTCTCGGGGAACAGCATGGCCCAGAGGTACTCCGCGACTGCGACAGACTGGACCTAACTCCCACCTCTGCCACCTGTCCTGCTCAGTTAACTTCTCTCAGCCTCAGTTTCCTCATCTGTAAAGTGAGAGTGAGAGCCGCATACACCTGGTAGGGTTCTTGTGAGGATCAGAAATGACTGCAAAGGGACTTCCCTGGTGGCACAGTGGATAAGAATCTGCCTGCCAACACAGGGGGCATGGGTTCGAGCCCTGGTCCGGGAAGATCCCACATGCCACGGAGCAACTAAGCCCGTGCGCCACAACTACTGAGCCTGCGCTCTAGAGCCCGCGAGCCACAACTACTGAGCCCGCGTGCCACAACTACTGAAGCCCGCGCGCCTAGAGCCCATGCTCCACAACAAGACATGCCACCGCAATGAGAAGGCCGCGCACTGCAACGAAGAGTAGCCCCCACTCGCCGCAACTAGAGTAAGCCCGCAGGCAGCAACGAAGACCCAACACAGCCAAAAATAAATAAAATAAATAAATTTATTTAAAAAAAGGCTGCAAAGCACCTAGGACAGTTCCTGGCATACAGCAGGCCATCAATACACAGGAGCTTAGTCATTCCTGGAATCCCAGGGTCTGCCTCTCCCTTCATCCCTCTCTTATCCCTGAAATAAGCCAGCCAGGAAGACAAAGACTGATTTTCCCTGCTCCCTGGGCAGCTCACTCCTGAAGGCCATTGCTGGTGTGTGTTCTGGGGCAGCAACTCCAGGGCCAAGCAAGCAGGAGGCTGCTTGTTAGCAGATGGAGTGGAGGAGAAAAAGAAAGCCCATCCCCCAGTCCTCAGAGAGGGCTGCTCCATGCACCCCGGCCTCAGCTAAGGGCCAGGGGGCAGAGGGAAGATAAGGCAGGGTCCCTCCGGAAAGGAGGCCACAATCGTCTGAGAGCGTTTCCTTCTGGAGCTCACAGACAAGGAGCTTTAGAAGGTCCTGCCTGAATCCTCTGACATTGAATAAGATTTGGGGTGAACATGTACTTTCCTGGGAGACAGTCCAGAACATCCATCAGACTCTCAACAAAGTCTGTGATACTCCCCTCAAAAAAAGGCTTTAAAACCACCAACTCATTAAGGGAAAACAAGAATGTCTGAGAAAAAGAGAACAACATACAATGATCTCTAATTTTTAGTTCACGTGTAACGATACTTACCAGGTGCTTTACCATGTGTCATGTCACTCAGTCCCCACGACAGGGGAAGATGACAGTCACCATCCCCAGATGAGGAAACTGAGGCTTAGAAGAGGATACCACTTCCCAAGGCCCCTGGATGAGCAAATGGCAGAACCAGGATGCAACCCCGAGAGTGTCTGAGGCCAGGGCTCAGGATCCTCGTCACCACATCATAGTGTCACCTTCTCCAGGCCAAGCCCCAGATCTTACAAACTAGAAGGAAGGGTGCAAGGAAGCGCAGAAGGGAAGGGAGGGGTGGGTGGGGGTTAGAACCTGACTTACAGTTCAACAGTCTTTCCACTACACCCATCCTTCCTGTCTTCACACACTGACACTGAGAAATTTTCTAGATGTCAGGAAAGAAACAAGAAGTCGTAAGGAAGTATACAGAAAGCTGGGTGTGTTACATCAGTACCAAAAGCCTCAATTTCCTTGCTGGAAAAATGGGGATTTTAAATGACTACTCCATGCACATCTGGGATGCAGTAAGCATTCATGAATGGTAGGGCATCATTGCAATTATTAAAATCTGGTTTTGAAATCGCATGTCCTAGTGATCGAAGGTGCCATCTTTATGTCAATGAACCCCACACTGTTTGCTTCAATGAGCCCACCTCCCTGTATCCCTGAACTCTGCTCAAATGCTGCTGAAAGAGAGTCCTCACTTTGGCTCCCAGCACTGATCACACTCTCCCCTCCAGCTGCCTGCTAGGGAAGCCAGCTGCGGCAGCCAGCAAGACTTGGGAGCAAGCCTGGGTCCCAGAGCCAACTCTCCGACATCATCTGAGGTGCAGAGAGGTCTTGGAAACCTCCAGGGTGATTACAGGAGGCAGGGAATATTCATGGCAGGCTTCTCCAGATACTGAAAAGAAAAACAGAAAATCAGTATAAGAAGTTCTCCAAGGTGGGGCAGGTCCCCCTCTGAGCCAGATATGCCAACAGGTGAAAAAGCCAGGATTTTGGTGGACAAGGGCTTGGGAGAACAAAGGTTTGGGAGACCTATGACTCACAGCCCCTTCATCCCTACAAGAAACACATCTAACTGATGTGATTCTTCAAGGAAGATAATTTTCATGAGTTGGACCCACTCTTCACAGCCAGAATATACCAACTCTAGCACCATCGATGATGTCTCCACACATAAAACAACTATTAACAATAACAGCTGCATTTATTAAATAATTATACTCTGCACTGTCCTTTACATATATTATCTCATCTAAGCCTCAAAATGCATGGAATTTTGAGAGAATTCCCATCCCTGTTTTACAGATGGGAAATTAGCTTTGGAAAGTTGAAGTAGCCTGTCCAAAGTCATAGGGCTAGTAGGTGACAAAAGAGATTGCTCTTACTACTATGTGTTTTCAGATAAAATATTGGGTTCTACCCATGGCGCCTCTAGACATCTACTTCTCCTAGTCCTTCCAGAAAGTGAGAAACTTACTTATTCCGCTCTAACCTAATCCAAAATACTTTTTATGCTAGGTACTGAACCCAAGATAAACTCCACTAAGCCAAGCATCAGTTATGCTCAGAAGCACACAAGACAGGGGCTTAAATAATACACAGTATATGTGAGGTGAGGATATTAACAGATGAGGGAAAGAAGGATGTGACCATGAACCTTCTGTCGCACAGACCGACATACCCAGAACATTCCACACTCCTCTCTTCTCAAGACCAATTTCAAGAAAAGATGCCTTCTCCCAAGAGAACAAAACTCCAAAATGTTAGTAGAGTGTCTCTAGAATAAGGAAAGGTGACCAAAGAAGAATGGAGAGGAAATATCACTTGGAAAAAAAAGCGCACACATAATACCACGCAAGTGTTCTCCATTAGATTTCCCAAAGCAAGTCATGACTTTGGAACCCACCCATTAACACAAATCAAAATAATCTGAACCAAATGTTTCCATTTAAAGGCCCTTTCCCCCTTGAAGAGTTCTACAATGTTCTACCAGGGTAAATGCACTCTCGTACACCAGGCCACCTCACTCCAGTAATTACCACCAGACTTGAGGTTTGCTTGGCTCTGACCAAGCCAGCAAAAGTCTATGAACCCCAAAACCGAGAGCAGAGATCACAAGGGCAGTGGGGAGAGGTAGACACAATGAACATGGGAAATTCTGCAACAGTACCGCCCTCTGGAAATGAAACTCTCTCTCTCTGGATTTCTGTTCCTAGGTCATCCTTCAACAGGGCTCACACCCTCTTCAATTGGCCATCTCCTTTGCTCCAGCCAGAGGGATCTGTCACTTAGCAACTACTCTCCAACAAAATACTAAGGAAAACTGGGAAACCAAAACTAGGAAGCCAAGATGAGGTCAGACTTTTGACAGCTCTTGCTCCCGTGCCCTCATGGGACAAGCTTCAAGCAGAGCCAAGAAATCCATAGTTTCCATCAGACCTGGGCTCAGAGTGAGAGTAGCTCTGCAGAGGTGGCCTCACTCGGTGTCACTGAAGAGTCACCCTGGACCTCCCAGGTCAGGGCAAAGGGTTCTTATTAAACTTCAAGGACTCAATACACTGCAGGAACCACAGCACCCACAGTGCTCATCCAATCCATCCTCAGTTACAGTGTAAGCACAGCACCAGTGAGGTCTCAGATTTGGCCCAATACATCTTCCAGCCTAGGCAGCTGGCTTAGCACCACAACTGACACCACTCACCACCTCCTTAGAGCCCTTCCTTGACGCCTCACCTAAAGTTGGTCCCTCTCTATCAACCATGATTTGTTTCTTTCCTGGAAATTTGTGTGACTTACAGTTATTTTGCCTGGTTGCTCTCCTTTTTGTTTGCCTCCATGAACACAAGGCCCCTGCTTACTGTTTTATCCTCAGTCCCCAGAGACTGGCACAAAGAAGGCACGTAACTAATATTTACTGTATGGGTGGGATAAGATGGTGAGAGGAAAACCACACAGAAGCCCTTGCAGATCCTCATGCGGTAAAAGATACATCCTAATGTTACTAACCTCCCGAAATAACCTGTTACGGATCCAGTTTTCATACGTTTATAAAATCTGTTCTTACGACTTTTCACACTTTCAGTCTCAGGGAAAATAAATGAATTACATGTGTTTGCTATCTACCGTGTGAAAGGAACATTTCTTTTTATGTTCCTAAATTACCTCTGTTGAACCTTTTCTTAGAGGGGGAACAGAAGGGAAAAAACTTGCAGGATAGATGTTAAAGGGGTGGCTAATCCAACTATTATTCTAGGATTTTGTGAACAAGCCCACACTTACCCTAGCCATTCCTTGAAAATTTTCTCCCAGCTTATGAATGGAGTATGTATACGGGGAGCCCAAGAAGAAGGCTATGTGAAACTCCACAGATATCTTTTCTGCTGACTCTGTTGGCCAACTAACGAGGCTGAAATAACATCATGGCAACTACCACTTACCCCAGGCTCTCCCATCTGTTTACCTAGGAACCTTGTAACTATCTGAAATTTCTATCCATTTACTTGTTTACCGTCTGTCTTTTCCACGTGAATCTGAGTTTCATAAGAGTAGAGCTTTGTCTGCCTTGTTCACAAGCATGTAGAACATTTTTGGCCCCATTAAACAATTGTCAAAGGAACTTAACAGTAACTACGTGCTTTGAGGTTGCCTAGGCTTCTGAACAAAGATGATGGGCTTGTTCCTTCCTGAAAGAAAAAAGTAATCTATGGATTATTCCTCCATGATGAGGTAAAGCTCTGCCAGCCCCTCCCCATCATATATTCACATGGCTGTGGGTAAACTCAGTTCAGGTTCCACCCAAAAACTGTGTAAGCTTAGCCTTTGTAACAACTGCAAATTCATAAATCACACTAACCATCATGATACAGGGACTCAATAAACTACCCAGGCCCTGAATGAGTCTATTTAGCAAGAGTAGAGTCAACATATACGTGGCAGATTATATTCTCCAAAGATGGCCACACCAACACAGCCCAACCCACATGTTATTCTTACGATGAGTGAGACACAACACTCATCCATCAAGCAGTGGGACTACATTCCCCTCCCCTTGAACCAAATGGGCCACTGCAACAGCCTCAACCAAAAGAACATGGCGGAAGCGATACTGCACAACTTCAGAGGCGAGATCAAGAGCCAAGATGGCATCTGTCCGGTGTGCACTCCCTCCTGGCCTTGACACATGACTTGGGAGCCCACAGCCACCTTGTGGAGCTGGAGAGACCATACAGAGAGACCACATAAAAGGATGACCAGTTGCTCCCACCCCCAGCTGTTCTGGTCCTCCCAGCCCAGGTGCCAGACACGTGAGTGGGCCAATGAGTCAGGTGATTCCAGCCCCAGCCCTCAGGTCACCCTGGCTGACGCTGGGGAGAGCTGAAACAAGGTGTCCCTAAAGAGCCCTGCCCACACTGCAGATCCATGAGTAAAATAAACCTTGTTGCTTTAAAACCATCAAGTTTTGAGGTAGTTTGTTTTTCAGCCACCATAGCTGGAACAACATACCAAATCAGTAATAACAGTCCCTCATCTGTAGTTCTCACCGCCAACACTTCAGTCCACATGCAGTGTATATTTACATACAAATATACAATCCCAAAATCTCTGGGTCAAGGAAAGTCATAAAACAAGAAGCAGAAAAAATACAGAACTGCACAGCACACAAAGCTTTTCCAAGTTCTCCGGTCTCTGAGCTCTTTGGACTCAAAGAAGCTGAGTCTGGCTCTTCGGCCAGCTGCCATTTTCCCCCTTCACTGTTCATTTTCATTCGCATGAACAGAATGGAAAGTGAAAACATTACCCTTTTGAACAAGCTCTTTTTACCAGCTTGTTCACTCCCAGAAAAGCCTTGCTCCAGAACTTTTTTGTTTTGAATAAGCCAGAATAGGGATTATTTACCTGTGTGAGAGCTCTCTTAGATCTGTTTTGGCAGACTTAAATCAACCAAACTTGGAAGGATATTCTTCTAATGAGGAAAATCCTTTAAATTTCACTATTTATTGAAAGAACATTTCACATGCATCTGTCTATGATCCCACATGGGTGTCAGCATCAGACATACATGAGTTCAAATACCAGCTCGACCAATTAGCAGCTGTGTGACCTCGGGCAAGTTATTTAACTTCTCTGTACATCAGTTTCTTGTACCTGTGATGGAGATAATAATAACCCTCAAAGGGGTGAGTTAGTATAGCTAACACTTATAAAGTGCTTACCGTATGCCAGACACTGTTCTAAGTGCCCAAAGGCACTCAGACCATACCTGGCCCAGGTGGGTACTCCATAAGCAGTGGCTGCCATGAGCATCATTATTACCAACGTTAACATCAGTAGATGACGATTTTTTCCTATGACTGAAGCCATAATGCTTTGGGATAACTCTGTAAGTATCAACTCTTATTACAGCACAAGAACCATGAGGCTCAAATTTATAGTCAACTCATAAAACTGTAAACTTGGGCTTCCCTGGTGGCGCAGTGGTTGAGAGTCCGGTGGCGCAGTGGTTGAGAGTCCGCCTGCCGATGCAGGGGACACGGGTTCGTGCCCCGGTCTGGGAGGATCCCACATGCCGCGGAGCGGCTTGGCCCATGAGCCATGGCCGTTGAGCCTGCGTGTCCGGAGCCTGTGCTCCGCAACAGTGAGAGGCCCACATACCGCAAAAACAAAAACAAACAAAAAAAAAACTGTAAACTCATAAGATGTATAAGGATCATCAGAGGTGTCTGTTAAAACGAAGATCCCTAGCTACACCTCCTGAGATTTTGATTTAATAGTCTGGGATGGAGTCCAGGAAGTTGCTTTTTTTTAATTATTATTATTATTATTTCTTCTTTTTAATTTATTTTTGTCTGCATTGGGTCTTAGTTGAGGCACGCAGGATCTTCGTTGAGGCATGTGGGATCTTTCATTGCGGTGTGCAGGCTCTTCGTTGTGGTGTTCAGGCTTCTCTCGAGTTGTGGCTCTCGAGTTGTGGCGTGCGAGCTTCCTCTTCTCTAGCTCTGGTGTGCAGGCTCCAGGGTGTGCGGGCTCCGTAGTTGTGGCACGAGTGTTCCAAAGGGCATGGGCTCCGTAGTTTGTGGCACGTGGGCTCTAGTTGAGGCACAAGAGCTCAGTCAGCAGTTATGGCACGCAGGCTTAGTTGCCCCGTGGCATGTGGGATCTTAGTTCCCTGACCAGGGCTCGAACCCGAGTCCCCTGCATTGTAAGGCGGATTCTTTACCACTGGGCCACCTGGGAAGCCCCTGGAAGTTGCTTTCTTAACACCCCCACAGGCGATTCCAACAAACCCTACCCTAGAGATGCTGGTGTAAATTCTGGAGTAAATCAGTCATGATGCCACAGAAAGAGCATAAGCTCAGAGTCAGAAGTTCCAGCTTCTAGTCTCAGCTTTGCCTCTAACTAGTTCTACAGCTGGGACACAGTCCCTTAACTTCTCCGGGTCTCAACAAAATGCAGGCTTCAGACTAGGTAATCCCAAAGGTGCCTCCTTCTCAAAATTGATCCCACAAGCCGACCACTAGAACCAAGTCCCTCAGATACCCCCTTGTTTTGTGCATTTGTAGCAAATGAACTAAGAGCTCTAATTTATTAAGCCCCACTGTGTGCAAGACCACTGCCTGGGATGCTTCATTCATTTAATTATTTTTAATGTTCACAACTGTCAAAGGTTCAATAACTGCCTGAGGTGACACAGCCAGTAAGTGGCAGAGCCTTGATTCTATCCCAGGTTTACCTGACCCAACACCTGTGTTCTTACACCATTATGCCTTTGGCCGTCTCACTGCAAAATTCATTTCTTTGCATTTCTTTTTGTTTTGTTTTGTTTTATTCCATTGAGAATTAAAGGTAAATGCCTATACTCCTCAGCTCTGCAAAGAACCAAAGGACAAAAACAGGACAGAGGAGGAGAGAAAGTGGGCCAGCAGGGAACCACAGCAGAAAAAGTGGGTCTTCTTATCATCCCAAAAGAGCTCAAATGAAGCTCAAAAAACAAGATACCACGTCAGAATGATGTCTTTAGTAGGAGGAACTGCAAGGGAGGTGGGAAAAGAGGAGAGCAAAGAAGTGAACACAAGCACTGAGGTTGGTCGGCGGGAGAGGGTGAACAAATAGTGTTTCACCAAGATCTTCCCTCCCTTTCTTAATTCCTCTTACGGGAAGAACAGGACTTTCCGACAGAGTATCCTCTACCGTGCTTAGAGATACAATGGGAAAGTTTCTCATTATGTCCACTCTTTTGTTTTCTCTTGCCAAGTAACTTAAAGGGAACCTAATCCCAGGCATCTCGCCTCCAAACCTCATTAACTTCATCCCGGGGACTCAGAAGGAAAACGGAAAACTGGTACAGAGGAGGAGAAAGAGTATTCACTATGGCAAGTTCCAGAGGATGGGTTTATACAAACACTGGGTTTCCAAATTTGTTCTGTGAGAGATTTAAAGGGGTATCTGAAGGACAGGCAGCCTTGGGTAAGTCACAAGGAAAAAGCACAGGACTTGAAACCAGAAAACCCCAAGTTCGGATCCCAGCACTACATGGGATACATCCTATCTGACCTGGGTCAAGTTACATCATCTTCCTTCAGATTCCACATCTGTAAAATGGGCACAATAACACCAACATCATAGACCTGTCTTAAAGAACAGATGGACTAAGGTATGTGAGATGCCTAACATGGTATCTGACCCAAAGTTTTTCTAAATTGGGAAAGAGGTAAGCAAAAAATGAGCCATAAAGTCTTCTTTATATTTGTTCAGTTGCAGACATCTTCAAACTACTCTGCAGGGAGACTAAAGATGGGGGCACCCTGCAATTCTCTTCCCATCTTCACTCTTCTGAAGTAACCCAGGGACAACTCCTGTGAAAACAAATGCCTTTGAGATGTATCAAAACACCCATTGATGCCAATGAAAACCATGGTGATTACTTCAGACTGGGTGCATAAGAGATTCAGTATCATCTGAAGCCCAAAACAGAGCAAAGAGAAAAGGTGGCCTAATAAACACACCCAGGTAAGGGCATATAGCTCTTGCTTTACAGGTGTTGTATTGAATTCCAGTACTGGGAGGAAGGAAAACTTCTTTAACGTTGTAAATGACCTATAGGACTCATTCATCACAGAGGAGAAGGCTGTCGGGCTTTCAGGAAGCCAGCACCTCTCTCCAGGGGCTAAGAATGAACCCTAGATTCAGGGAGAAGCCAAACCCCAGAGAGATCATTAACCGAGTCAGGCAGTGACTTGGCATGTCAGTTCAGGACCTTGTGACTTAACCACCGCCTAGGGTGCCTGGCCCTGGAATTCAACAACAGAGGAGGCTGGGGTCTGGCAACAGGGTCAGCTATCCTGCCTTTGCTCTCTAACAATTCAGACAACATGTCAAGGTATGCAAGGGTTCCATTCCTCAGAGAAGCATGAATGGCTACCAAGGCTCTGGACTCAGCATGGGCTTAAATCCTGGCTCTGCCATTAACTAGCTCTGTGATTCAACTCTCTGTGCCTGGATTTCCTCAACTGCAAAATGGGTATAATAAGAGAATCTATCTTAAAGAGTTTTGTGAGGACTGTATGAGTGAATACAAATAAAGAGCCTTGATCACAGCAAGTGCTCAATTAAATGAAAGCTATTACTGCCTACCTCACTGTGTTATTAGCCAGCCCTTATTGGGCTTTTCTTCTGTACCATGTGCTAACCATAGGTTGCTTCCTTTAGTCCCCCAAAGCTCCATGAGTCAATGAAAGTAAAGCACTGAGCTCAATGCTCTGCCTGAACACAGAAAAGGCTCAACAAAGGGAGCTCACTCTTGCTACTGTCATCACCCAATCAAGCCCAAAACACCCCTTCACTCAGTTCTAAAAAGACACCTGGGTAAAAACAATTCAAAGAAAATCACCCATTAGCGTCTATTGGGTAACATATAAATTGGGTATTTTTATGAGTCAGAGCCTCTCATTGTATCAAGCCTTGATATTACCTTGAATATTTCATTTTTATTCAGATTCCAGGACCCAGGAGTTAAATGAATAAGGCCTCCTTGATACTCTCTTACACTGGGAGTCTATGGCCAGAAGAGAAGAGAAGGGGTCTCTATACCACAAATCTTACCTCTGATGGTTCAAAATGCCATGCGCTTTGAGAACACCTATTTAAACTCCAGAAAAGCTTGTGTGGTGGTAAAGCATTAGCTTTATATCACTTCATGAGCTAGGCAGAGACCACCTCAACCATGAAAGAATTACCAAGAAAAGATAAAGAAAAGATGCGATAAAGCTCAAACTTGGTTCAAAAAATAAAAAAAGTCAATCCCTAAAAGCACTTCTTTCTACTTCTGATCCAATCCTTTTCTATCAGAGGAGGATAAAATTGACGCCCCACCTGCCCCAGGCTACTTTGCTCTAACAAGTGACAGTGTTCACCTGTGGACCAGGTGGACCAGAGCCTCAATGCTGTAAGTAAAGTTCTGTTACTAACAATAATCTTGGTCTACACAGTAGGAATAGCACTCTTCAGGAGTATGGCACATTGTTAAATGGCCACAGATCTTTAACGCAAGCTTCTCTGCAATGTGAATTTGCCATTCCATGGGCTTCCCTGGTGGCGCAGTGGTTGGGGGTCCGCCTGCCAATGCAGGGGACATGGGTTCGTGCCCCGGTCCGGGAGGATCCTGCGTGCCGCGGAGCAGCTGGGCCCATGAGCCATGGCCGCTGGGCCTGCGCGTCCGGAGCCTGTGCTCCGCAGCGGGAGAGGCCACAACAGTGAGAGGCCCGCGTACCGCAAAAAAAAAAAAAATTTGCCATTCCTCTTATACAGAAGTGGAGTCCAGGGCTTCCCTGGTGGCGCAGTGGTTGAGAGTCTGCCTGCCGATGCAGGGGACACAGGTTCGTGCCCTGGTCCGGGAAGATCCCACATGCCGCGGAGCGGCTAGGCCCGTGAGCCGTGGCCGCTGTGCCTGCACGTCCAGAGCCTGTGCTCCGCAACGGGAGAGGCCACAACAGTGAGAGGCCCGCGTACCGCAAAAAAAAAAAAAAAAAAAAAGAAGTGGAGTCCATTTCTCCACTCCCTTGAATCTGGGCTGGCCCTGTGACTTGCTTTTAGCCAGCAGAACGTGGCGGAACTGATGCTGCGTGAATTCCAGAGCCTAGGCTTCAAGAGGACCTGAAGCTTCCACCTTTGCCCTCTTGGAACACTGTCCTGAGACTGCCATTCCATGGAGAAGCCCAGGAAGAAAGACCACATGGGAGAGGCCTTGTGTCCCAGCCGAACACACTTACATGAGTGAGCCCAGGAGAGGCTAAGAGAAGCACCCAGCCAATCTACTGAGTTGCCAGAGTAGACATCATTGTCACCCTCAGTCTCAAAGGTTTGGGATGATTGGTCGTACAGCAAGAGATAAGGGATACAGATACACTAACTGGAGTTTACTTTGTTTTGGAAACTCATTTCAAAAATTATCTCATACTTCTCAAACTCAAGAACAGGCAAAAGCTAGGTTGCTGGAACTTAGCAATAGTGGTTACCTTAAGAGAGCAGAGATGGGATGGGAGCTTTATGGGATGCTGATAATTTTATTTCTTGGCCTGAGCAGTGATTACACGGGTGCATTCACTTTGTGATAATCAAACTGTGCAATCCTGAAGCTGTGGACTTTTTTGGATATGTACTAAACTTCCATTTTTAAGTTTAAAATAAGCCTGTCTTGGCAAAGTCTCTTTGAGAAGCAAAGGTATGTAGCTAAAGGAAATAAATGATCATGCTCACAATTTCTTATCTGTTGATCAAAATTTCCTCAGAGAAGCATATAACACACACAAGTCCAGTTTTAAAAACTGAACCTCACGTGTTAAATATGAGCATGTTTCTTCCTTGCCAAAAACATGACCCATTTATGAATCTAAAGACATCCCTGAAACCCCAGGAAACTCTGTAATGCCTAGGTCAAGATATTCAATTGCTGAAATTTTCATGTCATTTCAGAAAGATTGTATAAATCATTTCCAAAGTAAAAGGTCCTCAGAGCTTCTGCACTCACAGGTATGTCTCCCTCGGTAGGTCACATGATTAGTGGACATTTGCTCCTGTCCAAAATATCCACTAAGATGTTTGGTCCACACCAAAAGTTCCTTGAAATTTGGTCCTATCAAAAATATCCATGAGTTAGACTTCCCTGGTGGCACAGTGGTTAAGAATCCACCTGCCAATGCAGGGGGCATTCGAGCCCTGGTCCAGGAAGATCCCACATGTTGCGGAGCAACTAAGCCCATGAGCCACAACTACTGAGCCTGCGCTCTAGAGCCCACGAGCCACAACTACTGAGCCCGTGTGCCATAACTACTGAAGCCCTTGCGCCTAGAGCCTGTGCTCCTCAACAAGAGAAGCCACCGCAATGAGAGTAGCCCCCGCTCACCACAACTAGAGAAATCCCACACGCAGCAACAAAGACCCAACACAGCCAAAAATAAATAAATAAACAAATTTTATTTTTAAAAAAAACAGAATCCATGAGTATATTTGGTCCATGCTACATGGTCCTTGATGTTTGGCCCGGCCAAAAACACCCATGCCTGGAAAATATCCCTGGGTTCAAACAGCCCGAAACATTTACTTACACTTTTGGTTTACAGGATTAATACATAAAAAAATACTACCATGTCTTATTGGTCCAATAATTGTATTGAGGCTGTATTGCCAATGATAACCCTTCTTGCCTCAGTAGTTTAGCTGGCAATGCCACATGGGGTTAGGTAGATGGGTCAGGGTTCAAATCCTGCAAAAGAGCAGGATTTATATTAACTATGCATAGCCAGGAAGAGTCCTACCGTTAGAGAAATGAACAGAGGATGACTGACAAGTTGAGGATGGAATCTCGTGATGTATGGTGCATTAATATGTTGTTACTGGGCATTTGGCTGGATATGGCTGGGTCAGTCAATAAGAGCTGAGTTTGAAAAGAGGAGCTTGGTCAAGCTGCTATGTAAAATGGGAGGCAAGTGTAATGTAAACACTTTACAAAGTACCTTGCTTGTCTCCTACCACATAGAGGTCTGGGTGTGAGAGTCACCATGAGGGGGATAACAGGCATTTCATTAACTTCCATACAACTACCCCATCACCCAGGGTTAAGAGGCAATACTTCCCTTGAATCAGTGCCCTATGGAGGTACGATCACAGTACCCACAAAAATGTCTGACACCATTTAGAGAGGTTTTAGTGGGTGTGACTCCCACACTTATCAGTCAATTGGTGGGGACCACCACACCCTCAGCTTGTGCCTACCTACTGGCTGACTCAGCCTGACCAAATCAGGTGTCGAATCCATAAGACATTAGTAAGGTTTCCCCTACCAGTAAACCACTGACCATTGGTCAGACAGCTGCAAAAGAAAAAATAATAATAATAATAACCCTTCTTCTGCTGCTTGGCAATGCAACATCTTTATTTGAAAATTCCACCAGAATATGGCAGAAATAGTATACTCACAATAGAAAAGCCCATGCTGCATTATAATGGTTTTTGTTACCATTTCCATTTCCTTAAAAGAGATAAGACTAAAAGGCACTGGCACTTTGGAGAGGAGAACCTGCAACGCTTGATGTACAACTAACTAGTCAGGATTCGGATAACATTACAATCAGTCAAGATGGGACAGGAAAACAGCAGCACAACATTGGTGCTAAAGGGAAGGAAGGAAAACCCTGAATAGGTTAAAAGGACACACAGAAGAGGAACCAAATGCAACACTATCACAGGTACTTCTAAGAACTCTTCATGATATTCATGTTGATGAGGTCCTATTAATGTTATGAGAAAGAAACTCATTAAAGAGGCAAGTAAATAGAATTGAAAGCAGACTTTAACCTTTAAACCCAACTTCAAACCCAAACCCAATGCATGGAATTCAAACTCCAGAGGAATATAATAAAGTGACCAGACACAGAAAACCATTTCTTACGCATGATCCCTGTGCTCAAGATGACGACAGAATTCCTATTTACAAAACTTATGACAATATTCAATATTTAAGTGCCAGTCCCACATTATCCATAATGGCACCTTCAAGGGGGCACCAACACAGTTCACTCAGTTATTTACTGTGCACAGTGTAGCACTGGGTTAGACTATGCCATTGATTCATGCACTAACAATGAAAAGGTGAGAAGACACAGGTTTACATATGAGAAGGTACTTGCATTTGCAAGGGAAAGAAATCTCAACATTAACCCTTCACTGCGCATGATGGATTTCAGAATTGCAAATATAAATGGGATTAGACTACTCCTAACCAATGCACAAGTGAGAGGATGCTTGTTTCACTTTTCACAATCACTGTGACAAAAAAATATCTTCTTTGGGTCTAACACGCGAGCATACAACAATGGAAAGTAACACCCATAAGTGTCATCCGTGTTGTTTGGACTTCCATTTGTGCCTTTGGAAGATGTAAATGAAACTTTTAAGCACTGTGAGGGATGCAAAAGAAAAGTTAGGTGACCTAATGGTTTATGTTGAGAAAGTGTACGCCCATGGAAGGCATGGCAGAAGATGACCAGAAGCTCCAAGATTTCCACCAGAAATTCGGACTACATATATGTCAGTACTGAATGGCGATCACAGGACGAACAATGCTGTGCTGACAGAGCAAATTTCAAGAGCTGATGGTAGTGCACCATACCTCAATCTGGAGATTTACTGACATACTAAAAGGTGAACAGCAAAGCAATCAACAAGTTAGCACCCAGGCTCTTGGTAGTCACACTCAAATACAGCCACCAACTACACAATACCAACAAAGTCAAATTCGTATTACTGAAATTGTTTACACATATATAATAACCAGTAATCAGGTCAATATCTACCTGAAAGATTGCTCAATGACTTAAGAGTAACCCTCACAAACTGCATGATGAGGATGAATAAGAATAAATGTGAAACCCAAAATTCATCATGAATTACAATAAAAATAATGTAAATGAAATTTTAACTAAGTAAATGTTTGTATCATTTAACGAATCATGGACCAAATATCTCAATGAAAGTTTTGGACAGGACCAAATTTCAAGGACTTTTTGGCATGGACCAAACATTCTGCAAGAGATCACACAAACTCCATAAGGCCACATCTCTTTCTCATCTCTCTGTCCCCCAGTCCCAGCACTCTCATGCCAAAGCCAAGCAGAGTCACTTGTTCACACAGAAAGAACTCAACAAACGTCTGTGGTTGGTAGGACATCCCCAAAGCCCTTAACAATGTTTATATCCCTTGACTAAGTATAATTCCTCTTCAAGGACTCTATTCAAAGGAAATGATTTTATTAAATGGGGACAAAGATTTATGTATGAAACTATCAAGTTCTTTAATACAGCGAAAAAATAAGAATGGAAATACTCTAAATGTTTAAAGTTAGGAGATTAGATAAGGATATTATATTATATCCATAAAGTAGAAATGCACAGACATTTAAAATGACATTTAAAAATGACATTTAAAAATGACATTTAAAAAGAGAAAAGAGGGAATTCCCTGGTGGTCCAGTAGTTAGGACTTGGTGCTTTCACTGCCACGGCCCCAGTTAAATCCCTGTTCTAAGATCTAAGAACTAAGATCCCGCAAGCCACAAGGCATGGCCCCCCACCCAAAAAAAAAAGAGTGAGAGAAAACAGGTTCTCTCTTTGTGGTAGGATTATGAGTGTCTTTCTTCCTACTTCTTTAAAACTTTCTGTAGTTCTCAAATTTTCTACAAAGTACAAGTATTCTTCACTTTTCACTTAAAAGATAAAAGAAAGTAAAAATGTAGAAAAATGTGTTGAAATAAAGGTGATTAACATTATAATCTATTTCTCTTTTAGTATCTCTTTATGATTTTAGTATCTCTTTATGATTCATCCATTACTTACATTCCTTGCCTGGAATCATCACTTCAGCTGTTTACAAATCTTGAACATTTTACCAGAATCAACTCCCACTGAATCACAATAATATATTTATCTATCTTTCTTTCCCTCTAGGCTCTGAGCTCTTCATTTTCTTTGTAAACCCAATGCTCAACATAGTGTTTTGCTCTTAATGGGCACTCAATATATTTTGACTGAAAGTTGCCGGATGTCAGGGTAACAACAAGATTTACCTAAACTTCATGGCAGCAGTGGCCATGTTTTCCTATATGTCCCATGCCGGGCACACAAAAGATCCAAAATTAGTATTTGTTATTCGTCTTAGCTTAAGCTGCCGTAACAAAATACCACAGACTGGGTGGCTTAAACAACGGATATTTATTTCTCACAGTTCTGAAGACTGGAAGTCTGAGATCAGGCTGCCAGCATGGTTGGGTTCTGGGGAGGACTCTCTTCCTGCCTTGCAGGGAGTCACCTCCTTGCTGTGGGCTCACATAACTTCTTCTGCATGCATATGCATGGAGGGGGCGGGGGGAAGGAGGAGGGAGAGGGAGAGAGAGAGAGAGGGAGGGAGGGAAGGAAGGAGGGAGGGAAGGGGAGAGAGGGAGGAAGAGAGAAAGAGAGGAGAGAAGCGAGCACACGTGCACACGCATGTCTCTTCTTATAAGGACACTAATCCTATCCAATCCCACCCTTATGATCTCATTTAATTTAATTACCTCCTTATAGACCCTATCAAATACAGTCACATTGGGTATAAAAGCTTCAATATATAAGTGAGGGGGGGCACAATTCAGTCTATATCATTATTAAATGAAAACTGACATATCAACTCACCGGTGGACCATTAAGGTGACACCAAAAATAGACTATTACCTGTGACCAAAACAAGGACTGAAAAACTTCATCCTATGTGTCTTCTGATAAGGTGCACCAAAGACAGGTATAAGATTTGGTATGTCTTCATAATTTCATGCACAACAGCAAGTCAAGAAAGAATATGGGGAAACACAAAAGACCCCAAATAGCCAAAACAATCTTGAGAAAGAAGAACAGCACTGGAGGAATCATGCTCCCTGACTTCAGATTATACTACAAAGCTACAGTGATCAAAGAGTAGGTACTGGATTTCCCTGGCAATCCAGTGGTTAAGACTCCACACTTCCAATGCAGGGGGCACAGGTTCAATCCCTGGTTGGGAAACTAAGATCCCATATTCCACCTGACGCAGCCAAAAAAAAAAGGTATGGTACCGGCACAAAAACAGAAATATATATCAATGGAACAGGACAGAGAGTGAAGGAATATACCCACGCACTTATGGTCAATTAATCTACAACAAAGGAGGCAAGAATATACAATGGAGAAAAGACAGATTCTTCAACAAGTGATGCTGGGGAAACTGGACAGCTAACATGTCAAAGAAAGAAATTAGAACACTCCCTAACACCACATTCAAAAATAAACTCAAAATGGATTAAAGACCTAAATGTAAGACTGGATACTATAAAACTCCTAGAGGAAAACATAGGTGGAACACTCTATGACATAAATCACAACAAGATCCTTTTTGCCCACCTCCTAGAGAAATGGAAATAAAAACAAAATAAACAAATGGGACCTAATGAAATTTAAAAGCTTTTCCACAGCAAAGGAAATCATAAACAAGACAAAAAGACAACCCTCAGAATGGCAGAAAATATTTGCACACAAAGCAACTGACAAAGAATTGATCTCCAAAATTTACAAGCAGCTCATGCAGCTTAATATCAAAAAATCAAACAACCCAATCCAAAAATGGGCAGAAGACCTAAACAGACATTTCTCCAAAGAAGATACAAAGATTGACAACAAACACATGAAAGAATGCCCAACATCATTAATCATTAGAGAAATGCAAATCAAAACTACAATGAGGTATCACCTCACACTGGTCAGAATGGCCATCATCAAAAGATCTACAAACAATAAATGCTGGAGAGGGTGTGGAGAAAAGGGAACCCTCTTGCACTGTTGGTGGGAATGTAAATTGATACAGCCACTACGGAGAACAATATGGAGGTTTCTTAAAAAACTAAAAACAGAACTACCATACGACTCAGCAATCCCACTACTAGGCATATATCCTGAGAAAACCGTAATTCAAAGAGTCATGTACCACAGTGTTCATTACAGCTCTATTTACAATAGCCAGGACATGGAAGCAACCTATGTGTCCACTGAGAGATGAATGGATAAAGAAGATGTGGCACATATATACAATGGAATATTACTCAGCCATAAAAAGAAACGAAATTGAGTTATTTGTAGTGAGGTGGATGGACCTAGAGTCTGTCATACAGAGTGAAGTAAGTCAGAAAGAGAAATACAAATACCTTATGCTAACACATACATATGGAATCTAAAAAAAACAAAAAAACAAAAGAAAAAACAGGTCATGAAGAACCTAGAGGCAGAACAGGAATAAAGACGCAGACCTACTAGAGAATGGACTTGAGGACACAGGGAAGGGGAAGGGTAAGCTGGGACAAAATGAGAGAGTGGCATGGACATATATACACTACCAAATGTAAAACCGATAGCTAGTGGGAAGCAGCCGCATAGCACAGGGAGATCAGCTCGGTGCTTTGTGACCACATAGAGGAGTGGAATAGGGAGGGTGGGAGGGAGGGAGATGCAAGAGGGAAGAGATATGGAGATATATGTATATGTATAGCTGATTCACTTTGTTATAAAGCAACTGACACACCACTGTAAAGTAATTATACTCCAATAAAGATGTTAAAAAAAAACACACAAATGGGACCGAATTAAACTTAAAAGCTTTTGCACAGCAAAGGAAACCATCAACAAAGTATAAACACAACCTATCAAATGGGAGAAAATATCTGCAAATGATATTACCAATAAAGGATTAATATCCAACATATGTAAACAGCTCATACTACTCAACATCAGAAAAACAAACAACCTGATTAAAAAACGGGAAGAACCACCAAATAGACATTTTTCCAAAGAGGAAATGTAGATGGCCAACAGGCACATGAAAAGACGCTCGACATCACTAATCATCAGGGAAATGCAAATCAAGACCACAATGAGATATCATCTCACACCAGTCAGAATGGCTGTCATCAAAAAGAACACAAATAACAAATGTTGGCGAGGATGTAGAGAAAAGGGAACCCTCGTACACTGTTGCTGGGAATGTAAATTGGTGCAGACACTGTGGAAAACAGTATGGAGGTTTCTCAAAAACTAAAAATAGAACTACCATATGACCCAGCAATCCCACTCCTGGGTATATATCCAAAAGAAAACAAAAACACTAATTCAAAAAGACAAACGCACTCCAGTGTTCACAGCCGCAATATTTACAGTTGCCAATATATGAAAGCAGCCTAAGTGTCCATCAACAGATGAATGGATATAGAAGATGTGGTTTATATATACAGTGGAATACTACTCAGCCATAAAAAAGAACAAAATTTTGCCATTTGCAGCAATGTGGATGGACTTGGAGGGCACTATGCTAAATGAAATAAGTCAGACATAGAAAGACAAATACTGTATGATACCACTTGTATGTGGAATCTAAAAAATACAACAAACTAGTGAACATAAGAAAAAAGAAGCAGACACACATATAGAGAACAAACTAGTGGTTACCAGTGAGCTGGGGGGAGGGGCAGTACAAGGGTGGAGGAGTGGGAGATACAAACTACTGGTTGTAAGATAGGCTCAAGGATGTATTTACAACACAGGGAATATAGCCAGTATTTTGCAATAACTGTAAATGTAAAGTAACCTTTAAAAAGTATATAAGAAAGGGACTTCCCTGGTGGTCCAGTGGGCAAGACTCCACGCTCCCAATGCAGGGGGCCCGGGTTGTTCCCTGGTCAAGGAAATAGATCCCACCTGCATGCTGCAACTACGAGTTCACATGCCACAACTAAGAAGTCCTCGTGCCACAACTAAAGATCCTGTGTGCCACAACTAAAGATCCTGTGTGCCGCAACTAAGACCTGGCACAACCTAAATAAATAAATAAATAAATATTTTTAAAAAGTGTATAAAATTTTTTTTTTAATTTTTAAAGAAAGGACGAATTTGAACCTGTATGTGATATATCCAAGCCTGTGCTTTAGAACAATTAATGAGGGAGCAGCAAGTCTGGATCCAGATGTGAAACACAGGAGGTGAGAACTACCGTTAGAAGCCATTTCAGGAGTCAACTGAGTGCTGTGGTGCTGACAGTAGGAATATCTATGGTGCTAGTAGCAGGTAGAGAGGGGAGAGAGTAGATGCAAGGGGTATCACCCAGGTCAGATCCACAGGAAATTGTTACCAACTGGATGAGAGACACAGAGAAGGAAAAGCGGCAACGATAGTTATAAGGGGAAGGGAGGATGTCAGGGCTGGTGGGGGGAGAGCTGACCATCCAAACATCAAGGGATGGGAGGAGGAGGATATGCTTTGCAGAAGGAATGGGAGGGTGGTTTGCATGTGAGGCATGCTGAATCTGAGCTGCCAGGCGAAATCCAGGTAGAGATGCTAGTCAGTCAGCTGGAAATGGATGCAATGAACCCGAGACGTCAGGCCAGAGGTGGATACCTGAACATCATCCACAGAAGTGAGTAAGATAGCTAAGGAAACTTAAGTGAACTGAGCACAGAAACTCAGAGACCATCATCTTCAAACAACAGAAAAAGAGGCCAAAGAACCACGGAAAGGAAACAAGGAAAAGTCAGAGGCAGGAGAATCAGCGTGACGCAGTGCCACGAACCAGAAAAGCAATGTCTCCAGGCTGGGTGGAGTGCTCAGAACCAGCCAGACCACAGAGACATCGAATGGCTGAGATGGAGCATTTGGATCTGGCTTCCACGTGATCAGTGGGACCCTTGGACAAGTTGTTTCAAAACGGTGGGGGGCTTCCCTGCTGGCGCAGTGGTTGAGAGTCCGCCTGCCGATGCAGGAGACGCGGGTTCGTGCCCCGGTCCAGGAGGATCCCACATGCCGCGGAGCGGCTGGGCCCGTGAGCCATGGCCGCTGAGCCTGCGCGTCCGGAGCCTGTGCTCTGCAACGGGAGAGGCCACAGCAGTGAGAGGCCCGCGTACCGCAAAAAAACAAAAAAAAAAAAACGGTGGGGAGAGCAGAGCAGGGAGCCCCAGAAAGCGAGAAAGAGGCAGCTGCTAACAGGCTGAGTACCTATCGGTGTGCCAGGCATCGCGATAGGAATTGTGTATGGATTATCATCTTTAATCCTCACAAACATCCCTCAAAAGTAGGCGCTATTATAATTTGGATTCAGAGCATTTTGTGTAAAACTTAATAAAAGGAGCATATCTACAACGTCACATTTGCCTGTCCGAAAAAAAAAACCTCATACATATTTTGATGTAGCTATGGAGACTTGAGAGCAGGCATGTAGGTGGAAACAGATTATCAAAGAAAATGATACAAACTGAGAGGGGGCGGAGTACGGAGTGGTCTGGCTGGACTAAGCACAACCGTCAAAATGTTTGTATGGCAAATGGATTTAACTCCCAGTGGCTTCCGTGTGTGTGTGCATGTGTGTGTGTCTGTCTGTCTCTCTGTCTCCCACAGGAACTGCTTGGGAGAAAAACGTACAGAACCATGCTGATGTGGTCAGTTAGCCCCAGTGCAAACTTGTACTATTAGTAACAATTTTTGAAGGCTGATTTTTCTTATCCACCTTCACAGCTATACTAATTAAAAAGTCTGAGTTCAGCAGACCATTCATTGAAAAAAATCAATGTGATGACTCATAGGTCATCACAACTACGAAAAAATATAGTAGAAAATTATAGAAAAACAGAGTATAACACACTCTCAGAAATATTTCCAACCTGTGGAAATTTTACACAAATGGGAAAATTGGGGGTTTTAGAAATCCTTCACTTCTTCCTCCTACCCTCTACCATAACTCATTATTACCAGAAAATAATTTTTTATTATCACCATAGTTGTCCTCAATTGCGCTAATTAAAAGATACAAAAATCACCTTGCTTTTCTCAGCCAGATACTTAAACTGTACTTGAAAGTAATGAGCTGTTCTGTTAGAATTGTTTTTTTAAAAATGCTAGCAATTCAGGGCTTGCAAGAAGCCCGAGTAATAGCAGCTTCTTTGGATTTAGAAACCCAAAAATCTGTGGATGCTGTTTGACATTTATTGAACATGAATAACATCCCCACATGCTGTGTTCCTGAGGCTTGCCCAGCATTCTAGGGAAAGACTTAACGCACACAGATAGGCTCAAAAAAGGTGTACCATGGACCAATATATCCTAACACTAATCACCCCTTCCTACTGTTCTCATCAGGCCAAAAACATCCATCATTTGTACCTCTCCAAGGCAACAACAGTATAAAGCTCTGAGTTTGAATGTTGCCTCTGCCACTTCCCAGCTGGAACAGTGGCTCAGGGTCTGAATCAGTTTCATCCCCTGCATGATGGGAATATCAGAGCCATGAACTGAAGACGCTAGGCCAATATGGCAGACATAAAGGAGCAGCAGAGAAAGCCAGACACTCTGGGCACCCACTCTGGGTTCACCCTTACCTACTAGGCTGGGTGATACTGAGTAAGCTCATCATTCATTTCCTTTAGGTTTCATACTCTTCCCAATTATCATATCTGATTTTAGCCAATTAGCCTTGAAGTTTTGCTTTTTCAATCCAGAGACCCCAATCCCATCACGTCGTCCCTTCCTCTCTCCCAAAATGAGGATCTCAAGTGCTCACTGCTCTGCAGATCTGTAGCTTTTTCAAGTTAATAAGGGTGGAACTTGTAACAACCATTCCCAGAACCATTCTTTCTTGCTGACTTGGTTGGAGGCCAAGGAGGCAGCCTCACTCTTATCATCATCTACTGGGGAAAAACCCCACTGGAAGCTGATGCTCATTCCTACTGACCAAGGTTTCAAAGGAACCTGATGTGATCCATACACTGGGTGACCATATCCAAACCAGGGCAATTTTGAGAAAAGGGGCACTATTAATAATCATTCTGAGATAGCAGCTGTGACCCAGGACATACAGTCCATCCTGGCTGGGTCCTCGGCAGGGAGGAAGTGGGTATACAGCCTTCTCTCTCCCTTCTACCAGGTTTCAATCAAGGAAATCCAGAGGTCACAAAGTTACAGTAACCTCAAAGCCTCCTCTCCTCCCTTTCAGGACCAGCCTTTCCCTGACTCCACAAAAGCACACGCCTAACCAGCACTTACTAACCTACATCATCAAACCGTGCCTTTCCCTTGAACACAGTGGCCAATTTCCAATAACAGCAATAGTGAGGACCCTGAGCACAGAAGCACCTAGGCAGGTCAAGCAGAAATGCAGTCAGACTAGCTGGTTTGGGCTAAGGACAAGGTCAGGCTGACGGAGGAACGAGAAGCACCTTCTGTTTGTCACAATCACTAGCACAACAGTCCGAGTCTTGGTAGGGGAGGCAAAAACCAGATTTGGGCAACACCACATAAGAGCCACGTGGCAGCTCTCCCTGAGAGTGCTGGAGTGCTGCCAATCCCCTGAAATACAGAGAATCACCCACACGACAAATCCTTGTAAAATCAGACCATCCCCAGCCTCACAGCAGCTGTCAATCACCAGTCCCCTGCACAGGAGAGGAAAGCCTTTCTTCTTAAACTAACCCAAAGACATAGTATTTTAGTTACTAATTATCAGGAAAAGGAAAGCAAATTTGTGTCAAAACAAAAGCCTTTGGGTAAAAGAATAATATATTTTTTTAATTTTCAATTTCACAACCATTTTAGAATTGTCCAGGAAGGACCTTGGTTTATGTGTTGGGCTTAAAAGAAACAAAAAGGGAATAAAATAATCTTAATTCATAATGACTTGTTTTATGATGCATACTCTGTAAGCCCAAGAAAAGTCTGTGACAAGAAAAATTAAATCGGTACAAGTGGAATAGCACAAGGTGCAGGAATAATTCTTCCATTAAAATGCACTCCAATTTTTTTCCGTAAGAACAAGCAGAGATGTCAAAGAGGACAACACTTTCCATTTTTAACAGATACTTATCTCCTGAGTATCTCCAGCATTTCATACAACCTGCCAGAGCTTCCCAGGCAGTTCCAGGCTGAGGACCCCAATACGGAGATAATTCCTACCCGTGAAGGAACTTCCCAAAGCAAAACGTCTATTACCGCAGAAGAGGGTGTGCAACTGTTCCCAGAACAAACCATCTACTAGTCCTACTTCAATCCTTGCTAGACCGAACAAAGTCAAGGGAACAAAGACCAGGAAGAGTGATCTTGAAATTGATTACAGCGCTGGAAAAGAGGACATAAACCACAACATTTAAGCAATAAAAAGCATATCAACACTTCCTGGATGCCAGGGGCAGTCATAGCTGGTAATAACTGACATTTATTGAGCTCTGACATGTGCCAGGCACTAAGTGAAGCACTTATATGCACTAAGCTCATCCCCCAACAATCCTGAGAGGCAGGTTCTTCTACCATCCTCATTTTGGAGGTGAAAACCCAGAAGCAACCTCTAGATTTCGGTCAGCAGAGCTAGAAATGGGCCCCCACGTTAACTCAAGTACCCACACTGTTGACCTCTACATTATATATACCCTCCTACTATTGGTCACCCAGCTGGCAGAAGGGGAGGCAAGGACTGGACCCCAGGTCTTCCTAGCCCTAAAGGCCATGCTCTTAACCCACACTCTACACAGTTACCTGAATGCTATCACTGGTCATGCTGCCCCATTCTCCACCAATAGGACAAATTCCACTATCACCAATAATAACAGAGGCCATCATTTATGGAAGGCTTGCCGTGCCAGGATAAGAAAACTTTGGCTTAGAGACATTAAGGTGACTCAGATCTCAAATATGTACGGGAGCCCAGATTTGAGCTGGGTCCCTTGGACTCCAAAGGCTGAGCTCTCAATCCCTGCAGCAGACACCAGGGCTGTAGCAACACCATGACCACAGGCCAGGGGACCTGAATACAAACAACCACAGAGGCCAGGAGGCCAACTCCAGAGTTGGCTGTCACAGTCACTGGCTCGTATTCTTCAAGTCTCACCCAGCAGCTTCCTGCTTTTTATTACACACACACACAAAATAGAATAAAAAGCCCAGAAGCTCAGTGTCCTCATTCACAGCAGGTTAGACACAATCAACCCAAAGGGAGTGAGAGGCAGTTAGTGACAATCTCAGTGACTGCAGGTGAGGTGACAAATGACAGAGAAAGGGGAAGAAAATGAAAAACTGAAAATGAAAACACAAAATTACATGGTACATGAATGAAACACATAATAACAGGCCTGAGTCACCAAGAAAAAATTGGCCTCTGCTTAAGCATCCTGTTTTCAAAAGCAGGCAAATGCCTAACATTTAAACCAGGTTTTGATCAAGTATTTCAAATTTTTCAAGTCTTGGCATTTGAAATAGTAAGAGGCAGAGGGGTTTGGTGGAAACAGGCATAGAGGGCAGTGGACTGCCCTGGGCTGCAGTGCTGAGAGCTGCAGCACGCCCAGCTCTGTGGCCAGGGACCCAGGGAAATCACTGCACCTCAGGGGCCTCAGCAAGGGGGTGGGCCTCCCTCTCCCTTCCACCGCTAGAACTCTGTGAGAAAGAACACGGTACAGTGACAAGTCATGTGCTTTGGAGCCAGGCAATCCTAGGATGAGTCCTAAACTACCCCACTGGCCACTCGTGTCTGGTTTGCTCACGATGATGACCCTGGCGCCTGGCACACAGAGGAAATCCAGTAAATGATTATTCAATGACTGAATGAAACCATGCAACCTTGAATAAATTCCTTCACTGTTTCTGAACTTCATTTTCCTGCACTGCAAAGTAGATATGACAATTCCTACATTATGGAATTGTAAGGATTAAACGAGTTAATTCTGTAAAAGCTTGCATAGGAGCCGTACTGTACTGTACAGCTCATCTTCAGCTACCTGGAAATCTGAACTATGAAGCAGCCCCCATTCCCCTATGATAATGGACAGAGGAAGCACAAGTGCCCCAGCCTGTCAAATATATGAACTGCAGTTTGAGTAAATATCTACACCCTTCCTCGAAAAATAATCCCCAAATTCAATACTGTCTCACTGGTCATTAATACCCTTGTGAGCTAGAAAGATGTTCTAAAATTTACAAATGAAGACACGGGGCACAGCTGTAAGTTTCCCTGGGCTAACTAGCAAGTCGGTAACAAAATCTAGACCTTCTGACTCTGCTTCCTCCTCATCATCTCTGCTCAGCCACTGGAAACTGAATACCCACAGGCATCCTGTGCAGAATTCTACAAATCCCAGGCCGGACTGACCAACTACAGGAGGAAAAGCAACACTTAAAGTCACAAGCAGATTTTAAAACGTGTTCTGAGCACTGATTCCATCAAGGACACCTATAAATGATACTTTCTGGCTCAAGAAAAGTTTCCTCCTCTCTGATCTAGAATCTCTGCTAGACAGAAAGGCCTTCTTAGAATATTGGCTCCTAAGTGCTTCTTGCTTTATCCTTCAGTCAGTGTTGCCAATTTTGCTTTTCAAAAAAAGAAAAAAATGTCCTGAATGTCCCAGGAGGAATTTATCATCCCTCTAAAGAATTACAATAGAAAAATAAAAACCCTTTGAACTTTTGGTGGCCTGGGGGCAGGGAAGAGATTAAATCAAAGGAGCCAAAGACACTGCTGCAGGCTGTGGTGTGTGTGTGTGTGTGGGGGGGTGTCTCCAGGAAGAGGCTGCTGACCTGGGCCCCCTCCTGGGCTGGGCGATGGGGAGGGACCAGGCTTCGGGGTCCTCCCTCTCAGACTCCATATCCCCATCCTCATGTCCACTTCCAGCAGGCGGGACAAGAAGTGAGACACCCCACCCCCACCCCAGACCGTTTGGCAGTGGGTGGAAGCATCTAACCACCCTCTTCCTCCCGAATTACTCCTCCTCGCTCAATAATGCTGATGGGGCTTCCCTGGTGGCGCAGTGGTTGAGAGTCCGCCTGCCGATGCAGGGGACACGGGTTCGTGCCCCGGTCCGGGAGGATCCCACATGCCGCAGAGTGGCTGGGCCCGTGAGCCATGGCCGCTGAGCCTGCGCGTCCGGAGCCTGTGCTCCACAGCGGGAGAGGCCGCAACAGTGAGAGGCCCGCGTACCGCAAAAAAAAAAAATGCTGAAGATATTATAATATTAATAATTCTGATAACAGAATTATTATTACTAATACAGAGTATTCACTGTGTGTTAGCATTGTGTGTAATACATTGTTGCAAGCACTTTAAATATATTAGCTGATTTAAATTCTCACAACTAGCCTATGAAGGAGGCCATGTTATTATACCTAAGATCACACAACTAGGGAACCATACTCTTCACTCAAGCCCACTTCCCAAGCTTGAAGGAGACAGGAAGAAGCCTCTTTTTCTTGTTGGAAGGAAGGCAGAACACAGATCTCACATACAGGAGGCAATGAATAAATATAAATGAATAAAAAGAGTACTTAGCCTGTGTTCATACTAGTTATCCCAGGAAAAGGTATCAACCCACTTCTTCCCTTCTTTGCCTGGAGTAGCAGAGGGCAGAAGACCCTCAATAAGTATTTGTTTAACATAAGCCAGATTCTCCCCTAACTCCTAAAAAACAGTTGCTGGACATTTTGCTGAAAGCCTAGACCTTACGGTGCTACTCTTGATGCCGTGTTCCATTAGTAAGGCCTCCTGGGAAATCCTTTTCTAGTCAATGCTTTGCGCTTGGATCCCTCATTTCTTACATGCTCTGAAGTCCCACAGAGACACAGCTGCTGGGACCACTTTCTGTGGGCGTCTTGACAGTTAAGCATGGTGGCAGCCGGCAGTCTCACCTCCCACCTTTGCTGGATGCATCATCAGCCTGCTTTTAATCCTGCCAAGCTCCGTGCTGCCTGGCACCAGAGGTCAGAAGCTGCACATGGGTAATAATTTAACAAATCACCTGTCTGGTTCTCCTGCCAGGACACCCACCCTGGAGCTTATACAGCTGCTGATGCTAGGGTTGCAGTCCTGCGGGATGGCAGGTACCAGGGTCTCGGGGCCCACACACTTTCCAGCTCTGTCCTGCCAAAGAACATCCAGGTGAGGTGTTTGATAAGAGGTGACCCTCAGAGTCTATACCTCCTACTCCATACCTAGCTCCTTGGGGATTTTTAAATACTCCTATTTAGCCAAACGCACGACTAACAGACAGAGCTCTCCTCAAGAAGTAACAACACATACTCCCAGAAACCTGGATGGCAGGAACATCCCAGCACACACCTGTAAGACACAGTGAGAGGAAAGCAAACTGCAGCGACATCCACCACAAACATTTTGAAACCTAAATAGAGTTCTACAACCAAACAACCAAAATGTGTGATGTGAAACTAATTGCAGAGCTTGTTCCAAAATGTATGAGTCACACCCAGCCCAGGACCACAGGAAAATAAGTGAAATGGTTCTCAAACTATTTACAATACCTACTTATTGTGTTTGCCATTTACCTATAAACCACTGAAAGAAAAGATCTTTTCAGGGTGACAAATAAGATGCCCACTTTTAAAAAGTGACAATTCTGCCACGACAGACCTTACAAAAGGACAAATTGTTTTGCTCACTGCAGTGGTAGGGGGAAGTTAACCTAAGGAGAGACTGCCTTTAAATAACCATTAGCAAGCTGTCACAAGCAATTACAGCTGTCAAATACTTGCCAACACACACATTATGACATTCACATTAAAGACAGCAGAGCACAGATTTTTAGGTTAATCTAAAAAAATGTTCCAAACCAGACTCTTAATCCTATGTCTTGAGAAAGAAAACGGGCTTCTTTTTTTTTTAAATCACGATACTTGCTTCTGACCAGTGCTTTGAGATTCGTTTGCCACTAACACTAGATAACGGCAGGGTGACACGATGTATTCCAAAAACAAAGACAGCAGTGTCTAAGGTCACAGAGGCCCTCCAACCAGGCTTCAGGGTGGACACTGGGGGAACTGGGGCCGCACTTACCAGTCTGTGGCTTTACTTCTGCAGAGAGGAAGGGGAGTAGCGTGCCGAGTGGGGACTTCCACCAAGCACCTAGGTAGCCAACACTTTCTATCTGTATCTGTTTACATTTCAAAGGAGCCAAGCAGAAGCCACAGCCCCACATACCCCATCGTTCTCTGCAGGTCAGTGTCCTTACCTGAACAGAGTTAAATGCTCGTGTACTCAGCACGAGCTTCAAAGTCAGATGGCTCGGGGTCCCATCCCCACTCTATCTTTACCAGCCACGTGATGCTAGCCAAGTTACTTTATAAGTTTCCACAGCTGTAAAAGGGACATAGTGATACCACCTGCCTTGTAAGATTGTTGAGAGAATTACATGACAGAATGTACTGGAAGTGCTTAGCACAGGGCCTGTCTCAGCAAGAACACTCCATAAATGACAGCTGCTTTTGGCAACTTCATCAGTATTTCTATAAACGGAGGCTCACCTGTGAATCAGAGGGGCAAAGGTCGTTAATCCACTCAGTCATTTAGCAAGTATTTACTGACTGCTCCAGCAAGTGCCAGGCACCATGCTAGAGGTCAGAGATACAACAGTGAGTAGCGTGCGGCTCAAACTTCAGCAACTCCAGTCTGCTGGGGAGATATGCACATAACCAATATGGTGGCCAAGGTTCCAGATTAAAACAAAAAACACCCACACAATGAAACAGTACAAATGCCTTTTCATAATTTAGAATGAATTTTATTTGTGTCATGGGTCAAAAATATACATATCAGGTACCATATGATATTTGTTCCTTACACAGGAATTATACTAAGATTCAACCGTGCACTGCTTTTGCCAACATACCCACAGAGAGTTAATGTTCAACAGTGGGCTAAAGTTCAGCCCGAACTGGACGAGCTGCCAGATCAATATACACCAAAATGAAGATAGCCTCCCCCTTCAGAGATGAACAGAGTCCAGGGTATATGTCACCAGACAACGCACAATCACGAGACTAAAGACTCATAGACATCCAGCTGGCTGCATTTATTAAGTGTGAGTATGAGTCATCAGGCAACTCTCTAGGCAAATGTAAGTCTAAACGGACAAGTCATCCAAAAGTTAGTGCAACAGAAAGGTGAAGAGTGAGCCAACTCTAGAAGAAAATGAACGAGCAAAGACCACCTCAAGCTAATGATGACCAGCTGAGAAGTCAATTCAATTATTTCTTCAAAGCCCAAGGTGATAACTCTTTGAAGAAATTCCTTATGGGGAATGGAGTTTGTTCAGCAGATCAATAGTTCATCACCTCCAATTTATTTGCCTCAAAGGGTTGGGTCAGATGCCACTTTATGGCCAACATAAAAGTTCACATGAATTAACCAAAGCAGGTAAAAGATCCCTTTATCTAGATCTAACTCAATTTATAATCAGCTGAGCACCAATGAGCAAAGGACAAAGATGAGAAATATTACACATCAAGGAACCCTATTTCCTAAAAAAAGATTTTAAGCAAATATGGCTTTTTAACAAACATTCCTCCTAGCACAGAGTTGACATTGGAAACTGATTCACTCACCATATGGAGAGAGTTACCCAGACTAGTGCTTCTCAAATTTTAATGTTCATATAAATCACCTGAGTATCTTGTTAAACTGTCAATTCCAATTCTGTAGGTACCAGGTGGGGCTCAAGATTCTGCATTTGTAAACAAATTCCCAGATGATACAGAAGCTACTGGCCCACAAGCCATACCTGGAGAGGCAAGGACCCAGACCAGCCAGCCATGATCCAGCAATGAACATCCCCCTTGCAGTGAGGCATCTGTTCAGGGTTATAGATGGCTCAGAGAGTATAGTGGAAGCCAAGGACTCCACTACCTAGAAAAATGCACGTGTGCACTTGCAGCCATGGGCACATACACGCAAAACTGAAGGAGCCACTGAAGGAGCCTCCCCACCTCTGTGAGGTGGTCCATGGAACCCAAGATAAGAACCTCTGCCTTTGGAACCTGCCGGTTACTGTTGCCAACACCAGATAAGCTGGGTGTGGGGTAGAGGGATGCATCCCCTTGACCACTTTGGCCCATGTGTGAGCAATTCACGCGCTCTTCCCTTGGTCGAAGGTATCACAGTTAAGACGCCATAAAGATGATGCATAATAAATGAGAAATAAAGAAAGAATATCAGGAAGCTCCATAATCTGTCTCCAAGATATGGCTGACTCACCTTGAGCCTGAGTTCCACCTCAAGGAGCCTTCCCTTCTGGCATTGTCTGTCCTAAGCAGAGCAGAGGCTGTCTGAATCCCATCATTATGTGGCACTGCCTTCCCAGATGATTAGGTTTCTAGTCTAGACCTAGGAGTAGAAGACTCTCCTCCTACTTACTCTTTCTTTTTTTTTTTTTTAACGTCTTTATTGGAGTATAATTGCTCTACAATGGTGTGTTAGTTTCTGCTTTATAACAAAGCCTACTTACTCTTGAAGTCTCAGTTTCCTCACCTGTAAAATGCAGTTAAGAACAGATGCCATTTCATAGCATTCTGGGGAAAAATAAGAAAGTGCATACAGGATATGCCTGGCACACTGCAAGTGCTTTAAAAATGTTTCCTTATTATTATATTTTGATTATTACGCCCTTTATGAACTTGCAGAGATCAAGACCCATTCCCAAGGAAAGAGTTCTTTCTTTTCTAAATGGAAGAACTTAAATGCTATGCTGCACCTTGGGGGGCAAAGGCCAGCTCCCACTGTCCTGCCACTGCACAGATTCACACAGCCATCAGAGAACCATGCTGGTGGTGGCTGCTGCCACTCACAAACCCTGTGGCTGTCTTTTCTGTTTCTTTTTTTTATTGTGGTAAAATACACTGTGATTGTCTTTTAACAACCACTGTGGCCAGGCATTGTGTCTCTCTACCACCGGAATCAAGATCATATCCAAAGCCTCCAGCTCCAGGCTGGCATCGTTCAATACGAGCCTTAGCTTTTATTAGCATCTTGAACTAACCAGGCCAAACCCAAACACGAAATGGCTGTTCAGAAAAAAAAAAAAAAAGAGCCACAATGGTAAGAAAACCTTAATAATTTGTGATGTTAATTTATCCAGCAACCTTTTGTCCACAGACCTCAGAAACTCTTAACAAGAAAGTTTTACTAGTTTGCACAACAATCCTAAGGACACTGGGGTGGGTAAGAATTGGGTACTCAACTTTGGGGTCTCCTGGAGCTCTTTAAGCTCCAGTGTTCCTCAGTGCAAGGTCCAAGAATCACCAGCTTTAGTCACCTAAATGGTTATGAAAATACACATTCCTGGGTTCCACTACAACTGCAACATCAAAATTTCTGGGGAAGGAAACTCCAATTTTTAATAAATCACCCCCAGAAAGTTCCAACTCACACTAAAATTTTAAACCAAGCTAAGACCTACCCTCCAGGAAAAAAGGCAGACAAATAAATACACCCAAAATTTTGCCTACAACTTCAAGGGATTCACAGACCTTCTGAAGTCTTCCCTTGGCCTCACAGGTAAAAACTCCTTGTCTGTACATCACCAATCACTGTTTCCCAACAATAGTCATTCACATACTACCTTCACTTTCTTTTTCCAAATCCATACTGTTTAAAATTTTTAAATAAACTCATTTTTACTTATATGTATTCTGAAAGGAAATTTTATGTGTAATAGCTGTGAAATTGTGGGTTTGATCCTTAGCTGTAAGTTTTCCAAGTAAAATATATAGTTATCAATACCAAAAAAATTGTCACTGCATATCCTAAAACCATCTCCCACGTTACCTAAGTGACATAAGTTCGACCCCTCTTTGGGAGACACTTTAGTGTCATCCAGAGATACGGACCCACTGAGGGATTTTATGAGGCACTCGTGGCTTGTGGTGTGAGGGGCTGTCTATCCTGGCAAATCCCAGACGACCTCACAGCCTCAGTCTGCGTATGCCCGGCACAGCCGGCTCTGGGAGAGAGGGCTTTCCTTCCTGCCAGAAGGCCAGGAGATAGGACACACTGACCTGTCCACATGCCCTTTCTGTGACTGGCCTGCCCCTATCAATGAGGTGAGACACGCCCATACCATCCCCAGCCCTGCCTCCTCACTGCAGGGACAGAGGTGGGCATCTGAGCTAGCAGGGCCAACCTGCTTCTGTTTGGGGAATCTGTAATTAGGGCACAGAGGAGCCTGTTCATTGATGCTGAGCATTCAAACTGGGGAGTGTTTCAGAACTGGGCTGGGGCGGCCTCTTTCTCCCTCGTGCACACACTGAGAGGAGAAAGCTGGTCTGTGGAGGCAAGTAAGAAGAGACGGCAGCAGCCCCAGAGAGAAAGTACACGCAACCCGGCTCCAGACTTCCCAATTCCTGGTTCCCGGCCAGCTGCACTTCCTGCCCTCAGGGTCCATGGGACATGCCGGCATGCCAGCAATAAATTTCTCCTCTTGGCTTCAGTTGGTTTGAGCAGGCAGCTGCTCCTTGCAACCCAATTACCACTACACTAAGACTGCTTGTGCTGCACAGCCCTGGCTCAGATGACCAGGTGGAGGGGAAGAAAGGCCAGGGGCCAACAGCCAGGAGCTGGAGCCAGGGCGGGCACCCTTCCAGACACACCCAGAGAAAGGGTGAGGCTGGAACCCTATCATAGGGACACGGAAGGGGGATTCTTGTGGGGGTCCCCTCCACATCATTCCAGTGAGAGGTTCACAAGCTGAAGGTGGGCAAAGCATAAGAAAGATGACAAACACAGCTGACATTTACTGAGTGTTGGCATATGAGCTGGGCTCTTTACAATTATGATCTCATTTATTCTTCCCGAGAGCCCAAGGAAGGTGGTAATGTTATGTTCCCAACTTCATACATGAGGAAACAGACTCAGAAAAGTTGAGTGCTTGCCAAGGTGATAAAGCTCCAGAGTCTGAGCTCTTACCCATCACGCTACGTTGCTTTATGAAACAATATTAAAGGACAGCACAGAGACCCCATGCAGAGCTCGTGTCTGAGTGACAGCAGAAGGTGCAGCCACCAAAGGGTCTTTCCTCCAGCAGCCCTGCCGGCTGTGCCAGTCCCCGACCCCAGCCAGCAGTACCACACCTGTGGGCACAGCACCAAGAACATAAGGGTGTGCAAAGGTAAGAAGCCGGGAGAGGGGTGTCACCTGGCTGGGGTGTGGTTTGGCCGGCCCAAACAAGGCCCAGTAGAGCCTGGCTTGGGTCCAGATCACAGACACAGGGTTAAAGTAGAGTGATTTTTTTTTTTTTAAAACAGTAACTGGTGCCTGGCATCTCCTCTGTGGTCCCACATGGGGTGGAAGGGAAGATACACTCCCAGGTCAGGCAGATCTAAGCAAACCTGTCCAAGAGCCATGGTATCAGAGCTCCTAACAAATACTGGGACAGAAATCATATTCCCGGGCTTGGGACTGGATGACATGCTAAGGGAGGGAAAGTAGAACCTCAATCATGACCCCAGAGCCTGCTCTGATACCCCTGTTATTCATATCGCATTCCTGAAACCTGAAACCCAGAGCGGACAGCTAACCTGTCACAGTTCAGGTGACAGGTTCCCCAAACTCCAAGTAGATCTCAAGTGTGGTCAGGAATTTTAAATAAGGCACCTGAACTTTTCAATGTTTGTGCAGCAAGTTTTCCTATGAAAACAGTGCTGACACATCCACTTCTCACCATCTTTGCGGGAGGAATGAAGAGTGCAATTTGACAAGGCTGGATGATATGACTGTTCTGGGCAAGGCACTGAGCCAAAGACTAAAGTCCCACCAAGCTGTCCTCACCAGCTTACAAGAGCTGGGCACTTACTGGATGGCTGCAGGGATTTGGGGTTGCAGTCTATGGTCAGGGAACCTGAGTAACAAAGATGCTGGCTGAAATAGCGGCCGACCCAAGATCCAATGCCACCCATAGACCGCCTAAGGTTCTCTTAGTCTTCATGTAGACAACAGGAAAACCCATCTTATAAACCAAGGCTTCCAGGGCACCATCCCCTCAGGGTCCCACCTGTTGTATCTCTGGGTTTTCCTCACTCGGCTCCCCGCTTCCTTCTCTTACCCTCAGAGGGAGATGGTCCCCCAAGTGCTGCCCAAACCCCTTACTATAGACTGAATGTTTGCGTCCTTGCCAAAATTCACACATTGAAACCCTATTCCCCAACGTGATGGTTTTAGGAGGTGGGGCCTTCAGGAGGTAATTAGGATTAGATGAGGTCATGAGGGTGGAGCCCCATGATGGGATTAGTGCCCTAAAGAGTCACAAGAGCACTTGCTCCCTCCCTCTGCTCTCTGCCAGGTAAGGATACAATGGGAAGTCAACAGTCTGCAGCCCAGAAGAGGGCCCTCCCGAGAACCAGACCATGCCGGCACTCTCATCTTGGACTTCCAGCCTCCAAAACTATGAGAGATCAACCTCTGTTGTTTATGAGCCACCCAGTCTGTGATGCTTTGTCATAGAAGCCCAGACGCACTAAGACACCCCTTCTCCCTCCCTTGGCTGCAGCAATAACTCTGCGAAGGTGGCACACACCTCTCTCCCTGGCCAACTCCACTCCTGCTTTTCCAGCCACCTGCTGAGCTTCGTCACCTGAGCGCTGTGCTGGCACCTCCATCTTGCTCCCTCCCCTCATACCTGTTTCTCTGCCTGAGTTCCTTATTTCTGGCACAGGGAAGAGAACTAGCATTTACTGAACTTCCAGCACTTGCCAGGCACCGTGCTGGGTGTTCTCCACGCTCCTACAGCTAAAAGAATCATTACAGCCTCCCACCATGGCCTCTGTCTCTGTGGCTAATCAGTGATCTGCCCCGTCAGCATTCTCTCTCATCTCACTGTCCAAGTGCTGGGCAGGCACCCTGGTTGCCCCAGGCAAAGTGAAAAAAAAAAAAGGACACAGTTTATGCAATCTTTCTCCAAAACCCACAGCTGGGCTACACCCGACCCCGCCTGTTCCTTCTCCCCTGACCCTTCCCAATGTGAAGCTGTGTGAACAGTGAGTCCAAGGGCTCTGTCCCTGTCTCTGTCCAGGTCCTGAGCACCACCCCACCTGCCCTCCCCAATGACGTGCAATCCTCACTGGTGTGTGCTGCCCACAGATTTGGGAAATCCTGGTACAGTAAAACACTTACATATCCCCATGGGAAAAAAAAAAAAAAGGACACTCCGAGTGTCTCCCACTCGGCCTCCCCACCACAGTCTTGCCTGCAGGCACACCGTACTAGACACCATCTTCTTAAAGCACAGCACCCATGTCACCAGGACCTTCTACGGCACCTCCCCTTTGCCTCCATGCCAACCCCAAGTGCCTTGCCTGGCCCTGGAGGCCTGCCACAAACTGGCTCTCACATACCTTCCAACATACTGCTGCTCACTGCTTCCCCGCCAGCCTGCTGGGCTCCAGCCAAACCATGTGACTACTGTCCCTGAAGCCAGGCTGTGCTTTCCAAGCCTGGGCACACAGTTCCCTCCATCCAGTGTGCCTTTTTCTCCCACTTCTTCAGACTCACCTCCTCTTTCTCCTCGGCCTGGTGCAGGCATGGCACCTCCTGGAAGATGCATTTGCTTATTCCCCTGTGGAGAATGACCGTGTCCTCCTGTGAACTTGGGAGTCCCTCGTGTACTCCTCCGATGGCACTACTGAATTGCCTTCTCCTCTATGAGACTGGACGTGCCTTAGGAGCAGGGACTGAACAGGATTATCTCTGCAGTCCCCACCATACCTAACACAGCTCTTTTCACCAAAACAATATCCATTCATTCATTCAACATGTATCTACCCAGTATCTACTATGTCCCAAGTTGTTACAGGTTGCTCGGTATATGATGGTGAACCAAAAAAGACATGGTTCCCACCCTCACAGGCTTCCCAATTAGTGAAAAGACAAACTTTAACCAGTGCTTACCCAGATGAGTGTGCAGTCAGCATGGCTCTGTGCTGCAGTAGGCAAGAACCAGGGTCCTACAGAAGCACAGGGAGCCAGGAAGGCCAGCCAGGGGAGTGAGGCTGGGATGAGTCTGAAGGAGGAGTGGTGAGAAGGGGAAGTGGCAAAAGTGCTCCAGGTTTCGGTGGTGGCGTATGCAAAGGTCCTGTGGTGGGTAAGAACGGCAGGCCACTGCAATTGGACAATGTGAAGGAAACAGGAGAAGGATGCACTGTGACTGGGGCATCTCAGTAAATGCGTGGAGTGAATATGAATACATGACCTACACCTAATTAGCATACTTTTTTTCCACACACACACACTGTATTTTATTTTTACAAGAGATAAATAAACTGACACCAAGCATTGTAAATGGAAGACCACAACAAAAGCAACAATGATTGCAATTACCAAATATGAAACACACTCATACTACAGCATACCTTTTTTGTCAGTAAAACCAACCAACCTTAGCTCTATAGCAGAACACTAAAGAAATATATATATATGCTTCTTTCCCATTTTAAAAAAATTTCCTCCTTAAGCGTGAGCGCTGTTCCCAGAAAAAGATTAAAGAAAGTTCTCCTAGCTAGGAATGGAAAAGCAAGCAAGACTGAAACCTGATAAAAATCATATAACTCCGTAAGTAATAGAATGAAGCTGGCCACCGGACTGGGAAAATAAACGGCCTGTGAGTCATCCTGCATCAATAATAAGAACAGAGGCTAACCACTGGCTAACAACTGTTGAGCATTAACTAAGAGTGTTACCTGCATTCTCTCATTTGACTTCACAACATCCCATGAAGCAGGTACTAATGTCACTTCCATTTTACAGAGAAGGAAACTGAAGTTCAGAGAGATTTATAACTGGTCCAAGGTCACAAAGGCGATGAACGGTAGAGCCAGGATCAGTGGGATGCCAGAGCTTTACCCTTAACCATCATACTACACTGCCTCACAAGCCAGCTATAATGTCAGCACTTCTGGAATTGTATTTATTTTATTTATTTATTTTTTTTGCGGTACGCAGGCCTCTCACTGTTGTGGCCTCTCCCGTTGCGGAGCACAGGCTCCGGACGCGCAGGCTCAACGGCCATGGCTTACGGGCCTAGCCGCTCCGCTGCACGTGTGATCTTCCCAGACTGGGGCACGAACCCGTGTCCCCTGCATTGGCAGGCGGACTCTCAACCACTGCGCCACCAGGGAAGCCCTGGAATTGTATTTATTTTTTTACCTCCCCCCATATTTAAGCTACTAAACACGGACATTGCAAACAAGATGAAATAATTTCTGAAGGAATGCAATGAAACTTCTAGTGTCAGCTCCCTTCCTGTTCTAGGTCTCCCTCAAAACACCCCAACTCTTCCTCCAATTTTAATAAGGAAAAGTTTTCCAGTTCATTGCAATACTTAATATCCTGAGAGAACAGGAATTGGAAACCGATGAATCTTCTCAGGCCACATCTCAGCCAAAGTCAACAGACTCCAAACCCCTCTCGTAGGCAGTCGCTGTTTACAGTACATCTAACCAGAAGGAGACGGGGTTTCAGATTACTGGAAAGCTCTTGCCATGGTTTTCCCAACTCTTGACAAGTTCTGAGTCTTGTCTATGAAGGACAATATCATGCTTTCCCTGTCAACAAATCCTTCCCCAATCTATTTCTACTCCTCTCTCTCAAGTCCTGTCTGAAGTAGCCAGGACACAGGGTAAATGATCAAAGTTTACCTACCTGTTGTGGGTAAAACTGTCCACCTACTTGAGGCCTGGCTGACCCTCCTGAGGAGGGTGGTGGTGGCCTAAGTAAGACACCAGCAAGATCTCATTAAATCAGTAATGGTGGCCCCCAAAGAGCCAACGTCCAAGCCTGAAGCTGGCTGGCTTTACGATCCTCCCTAACACCCTCAAAGACCCATCTGAGCACGTCAAGGCCTAGGTGATAGGAGTGTATTTTAGACCTGCATTCCTGAACCACACTGTTATGGGCTGAAGTGTGTCCCCCACCCCCCTCAAAATCCATATGTTGAAGTCCTAACCCCGAGGATCTCAAGGTGTGACTATATTTGGAGAGAGGGCCTTTAAAGAGGTGATACAGGTAAAATGAGGTCATATGGGTGGCCCTAATCCAATACGACTGTTTCCTTATAAGAAGATACTAGGATTTAGACAATGACAGAGGGCAGACCATGTGAAGACACAGAGAAAAGACGGCCATCTACAAGCCAAGGAAAGAGGCCTCAGAAGAAACCGACCCTGCCGACCTTGATCTCAGGCACTGAACCTCTGGAACTGTGAGAAAATTAATTTCTGTGGTTTAAACCACCCAGTCTGTGGTACTGGGTTATGGCATCCCCAGCAAACTATATATGCACACTCTTCGAGTCGCTCCAAACTCCAAGTCACTCCCCATCACCCACTCTTGGCAGGGCACAGGCAGACTGGTTTCCCCTCTGAAGTAGTCAGACACTGGGCACATACAGCAGGGCATCTGGGTACAAAAGTCATGATCAGACAGGTACTGAGTGCTTGAGTCCATAGAGACTTTTGTCATTGGGACTGGGAGCCCAGGACAAAACTATTTATGTTTGCATAGTTAATTACAAAGGTGATAAGTAGAATTTTTCCTTCTGGAAATGAATGGAATTCAAATGCAGTCATACCCCTCCACGGACAGGTGCCAAGGCCCAGCTCCAATACCTCGGTTTTAGCCCAACCATGCTATGGTGAGTTTTTCCCATATGCAGTAATAAAGAATTGTGTGAAACAGTTCCTTACAGCACATTGCAGGGGGAGGATTTCTGCCCAAACAACCCTCCTACTACAGGAAGAGAGGAGGCGGCTCTGGGGGAAAAGCAGGAGAGAGGGAGCCTTAACAAAAGGGCAAAAGACGTCATCCAGGGAACGAGAACGTCAACTCTTCACGGCAGTGAGGTGATGAGTAAGTTTATTTCAGGGGGTGCCAGGAGTTCTCAGAGTCCTATGATTAGGTTAGGAGGCTCCAAGCCATGCAAGTTTCCCAGAGGCTCTGGGGCTTCGAGAATTACTTAAAGGCCAAGAAATAAGGAGAGAGTATTTCCGTTGGGCGCTGCGGAAGCAAAGGCAGGCAGGAGTGGGCTCAATGGGCTCAAAGCCTGGTACGATGCTGGGCACTTAAGTATCATAACAAAACAGCTGGCATTTACAAGGCAACCGCTGAGCCAGGCACTGTGTAAGCACACTTCCCACACTGGCTCACTGAAACCTCACAACAACCATAGGAGGGAGAACTATCATTACCCCCCATTCAACCCATGAAAATAAGACCAGAATATAACCTCTGCGAAAGCCTGAGTTTTTTCTCTATTTTGTTCACTAGTATATTCCTAGCGCCTAGAACAGTGGCTGGGTCATAGCAGGCACACAGTATTTATTAGGTGAATCAATGAAAACAGAGGTTACAGGTCAATGTCACAGAAGGAGCAGGCCCGGGATTTGAACCCATGCTGTCGGTGCCAGATCCCACGCTCTCAGCTTCTGCTCTGCCACACAGGACGGAGAAAGCTCGCTAAAGAGCTGGGGAAATCACCTGGTGTGAAGACAGCTTGGTCCACTGCACTTTTCAGCGTCTACACCTTCTGCTCCTTAGCACAGGCAATGGCACTCTGCACCCAGAGTACACAGCAAAGTCAACCAAGGGGCCAGGGCCCATAGATGATCAGAAAAAGGGGCAGCCAAGAACGTGCCCTTCCCTCAAACCTGTGACACTCCCTGAGGCCTCACATACCAACTTGCGTCATATCCAGTAACTCACCTGAGTGTGGAACGGGGAGCTGGAGGGAAAGTGACTGGAAGGAGAGAGATTGATTCATCTGACTCACCAGGAATATGTTCAACAGAGCGGGTACAATCTACGACAGAACTTCCTAAAGTACGGTGAGCATCCAACTTCGCGGTGTACAATATCATCTTACATGGGGCTTCCCTGGTGGCGCAGTGGTTGAGAGTCCGCCTGCCGATGCAGGGGACACGGGTTCGTGCCCCGGTCCGGAAAGATCCCACATGCCGCAGAGCGGCTGGGCCCATGAGCCATGGCCGCTGAGCCTGCGCGTCTGGAGCCTGTGCTCCGCAACAGGAGAGGCCACAACAGTGAGAGGCCCGCGTACCGCAAAAAAAAAAAAAAAAAAAAAAAAAATCACCTTACATGGCACATAAATACACATTAGAGCTGATATATTGATCTCTGAGGTTACTTTCTATATTGACCAAAGTATACTGGTACTTTATTTATGGCCAAATTATAAAATACCCTTTTCAAACAAAGAGAGGCCTTTCAAAAAGAACAGTACTCCCATTTATGTAAACACATGAGGTAAACAATAGGTGTTGTGTTATGTGACAGAAAATTATCATGGAAGTACGTGAGTGACTGAAGTTTGGGAACTGCGGTTTCCTGGAACTTTCTAAGTTCTCTGTGTCAAATGTTCCCATCCCTGCACCTCACGCACGCATCCACCCAGACATGCCACAGCTCAAAAGGAAGAGAATTTCCAGAGACTAAATTTTTGAATTTCCTTCAAAATTTCTTAATAAATGACTACACATGAGAGACACAGACAGCGACAGAGAGATTGAGAGAGACAAAGACAGAAAAAGAGAGAGAGAGAGAGCACAGACACAAACACAAAAGGCATGTTCATTAAGATATTATGAAGTTAACAACAGGGCTTGACCCGGGGCTAAAGCCCTGCCCTCTGCTTGGGGAGAGCTGTAACACAGAGCTCCTTTTGATACTATCCTGAATTCCACACCGATTCTTTCGGCTATTATTTTATTGCATGGTAGCTGAGCTCAGCCCTGTCCAAAGACTCGTACTGAGGTCTCTGGGACCTGTTCCAACAACAACACACAATGAGGCCTTCTCTCTCTGATAAAGCCAGGAGCCCCTCCCTCTGTGATCTGCCCCCCTGCTCCTCCCAGACAAAAGTAAAGTCCCATTTTGAGAAGAATTCTGCCAGCCACATGCGGCCTTCTCCTCCTCACCTTCCCTGTTGGGGATAATCAAGTTTCAGGTCGGCTGTGGGTGGGAGGACAAGCTGAGCTCCAGGACGGAACCTGGGAGTCGGGCCAGTTCCTGGGAGAGAAGAATGCCTTCAAGGCCATGTAAGGAAAAGCTGAAAGGGAAGCAATGGTACCACCACCTGCTCTAATCCAACATGAGCTCCACAAGAGCAGGGGCTTGTCTGACTCCAAAGTCAAACGTAATCAGTGACTGGTGCTCAGGAGGTGCACGGTAAACACGTATTATGAATCAATCAGTCAAGGAGTGAATGAGTGAGTGAACAGATGGATGGATGGATGGCCCCAGCAGTGCTGGAAGGAGTAAGTGAAGAAGTATGACTGTAAGATTATTTTCTCCCTTTCTGCTTGAGAACTAGCAACTGTATAAACAGGAGACCCCAAAGGGCTACTTTTCCCTTTTCACAGCCACCCCCAGCAGGTGGTGGATTAACAGCAGGACCTTTGACCCCTGAACCAACTGGGCTTATAGCAGAACGCAGCAAACCGAATGCAACTTTGACTTTCTCCAGGACATGCTCAGACACTCCCAACTTGCGTCTTGATCTCTGGACCAAGGAAGAGAAGAGCAATTCTGAGAATGATAATGATTTGCACCAACAGACTTGACTCTTCCTTCTGAAAAGTTCAAAGTCCTTCACATCCTGGCTTCTCTCAAGGGACTTTTATTTAGAGAATATAATTTTTTTCCTTTCCTTTTCCTCTTTCTCTCTTTGCTTATCTGCATTTTCTAATCATTTTACAATGAACATAGATTACTTGAGTTATAAAAATGTCTAACACAGACTGATGAAACACACAAATAAGACCATTCAAAAAGGACACTGAAAGTGCATATTTTATAGAGTTTCACTGGAACATTTCTACATTACAAAATTTAACACTGCCATGTCATGCAATCGCACTCAACTAAGTCCCTTGAAAAGCAAATTGTAAATTTCTGATAAAAGTCAAAGCTCATGACTTAAAATCAGAACACCCGGTCATACAGGCACTTATCTTATAGAAGGGGCAACTAACTGCTGGGCAAAGTGCCAGAGAATTAGAGAAGTACAAGGACACAAGCTTAATAAGTAATGTGCCATATATGGTTAAAACATATGTTCTAATTCATCCATGGTAAGAAAAGCTGTGCAGCAACCCTTTCCTGGGGCAGAAACCTCCAGAAGCCAATAGGGGCCAGGGTACCCTCTGCAGCGATAGAAGAGCTTTCCTTTCTTCGTGGGGCTGGTTGGTCCATTTTGGGGCCCAACCCTGGTCCCAAACCGATGGACCATGCTCTAAGCAGCTCGTAACCACCGGCTAAGAAGGGCCTCCATTTCTGCCGTCCTCGGACCTCATTGTCAATGGCCAGTCTGTTCCACAAAGTGGTGACAAGGAAAGCAGCTGGTCTAGTCATCAAAAGACCTAATTTCGAGGTCCAGTTCTAGCCAGACCCTGCACAACTCAACGACTGCATGCCTTGGTCACTCCGTTTTACCAAAAGTTAGTAACATCAGCCATATCTCACAGGCTGTTGAGCATAAAAACCAAGGCAAATGTTAAATTGGGAGGGGGAAGAAAGGGAAGGGAAGGGAGAAATTATTTAAGAACCACTAAGCAAAATTTGATACCAGTTAGATAGATGGGATTCCACCACCTCACTATGGCTGAAGTGTAACAAGCAGAAAAGAGATTCAACACTGTTGTTCAGTCCAGTGTTTACCTAAAATCCAGAATTCTTAAACTTAAAGCTAGAAGAGAAATGGATAGAACTTTGCAATTTCTCATTTTCTAGCCACAGGAAATGGCAAAGCATTTAAACTGTGGCCTCTAAGAACTGCATGAAGACAGCGGATAAGAAGCCCCCGTTTCCCAAGGGCAGGCAAGGGGGGAGCCACTTGCACATGGCCCAGCAGAACCCTCTGTCCCGCAGACACCCATGAGCACCAGGGCAGGCGCTCACATCCTATCCTCAGCCCCAGGAGCCAGGGTTGCACCTCGGGTGTGAACTTGAACGTTCTGGGGATGTATCAACAAAAGGGGTGAGGAGGGCAGCCAGGGCAAAGACTTCCCAAGACTGAATCAATAGAGCCATCTGTAGACAGAGGGGCAGCAAACAGAGTATGTCAGACACACCGGAGCTGTGTGGGCTGCTGCAGGGAGAACTTGCTAAGCACGGCCCACGGCAGCCAACCTCAGCAAACTTTTCACACACGAGACCTCCGCAGTGAAGGGAGACCAAAGTGCTGGGCCTCTGGGAATGAGATTTGAGGTAGAAATGGCTGAACTGAGGGGCCTGGGTTTTTAAGAGAACAGGCTGGGTTTGAATCCTGGCTCTTCACCTCTCATGCGGTGGCAAGTTAAATGAACAAGTTACTAAGCATTCCTGACCGGAAGTTGCTTCACACAAAAAAGGAATAACACAAAAAACCTCTCTAACACAATTGTTGCTAGGGTCAAATTACACCATGCCTGAGCGCACTTATTAGCACTGTGCTGGGCTCCGAGCATTGCATTCTTGTTAATTTCATGCGTCGAACAGGCACTTTTGTGATTAATTGGAAAAAATGGCTATGTGTACTTAAGGATCATGTTACAGAAAAATCCTACTCCCTGACCCCAGGCTAGAGTGTAGGTACTGGAGAGCAAGACTGGGGGTGCCCCTCCCCCTCGGGACCCAGGGCTGCTATTCTGTCCCACAGCTCTCACCACAGTTCTGCTTCTACAGAGCCTCCAGCCTCAGCAGAAGATGCAAAGAAAACAACTGCCTACCCTGAAGAGAATCAACTGTCGGGTAGCCCCAAACATGCCTGAGAAATCCATCCTGAGCTTAGCCTGGCTTCCTCACACTACCAAAGAGACTGAAGACGGCATGAGCCCATCCACTGCATATATTTACAGAGTCAGACGGCTAAGGAAGGAAGGGGGTGACGTGCTTGGGAGAGTCCTTTCTTGGTTTCACTAATCTTCTATTTTGGTCTCACCCAGGCATCACTCCAGATGCCCACAATCCACAATTATATAAGAAAATCAGGAAGGAGGCAAAACACAAGGGCCACCATGGATGCCAACAACCTCTTTGCCAAAACCTTCTTTGGAAAAGTTGTTCCCAGATTCAACAACCAACTTAAACTAAATACCGAAGCGCACGTGCACGTGCACGCACACACACGCGTGCATTTGGGTGCCAGTTTTACTATTCCAAGCACAACCATTAAAAAAAAATTTTTATCACTATCACTGAATATAAAAAGAACAGTCTTAACTATTCCAAAATAATAGGAGAGATGCATTCTCAGAATAAGACACATTATATAAATTTAGCTTTGTGAAAAACCCGTTATATTGTCTGCATTTTTCTCAGCAAAAACTGTGGGACTCGGCATTTGAGAACTGACAGTCCAGAAGGAGACATTGCTACTTTCCTGTAAAGGACTATCACTGTGGGAAGACTATAAAATGTATTCCAATACCTGTGTCCAAAAACAGCAATGGAAAGAGAAGCCTTTTGCCCACTCCGCCAAATATGAAAAGAGAAGCAGCATTAGCCTCCGTGGACATCAGGATCTTTCTGGCTAACTCCAGCTGTCCTTCCTAACTGTCCTAATTTAAAATCTGTCCAGCTCACCTTTCTGGGTTCTGGCATTTTACTCCAAGTCATCATTGCCTTGCTGGCTAATCCAAACCTCATTTCCACTTTTGAGCCTTCGTGTAAACCCATTTTTTACTCTCCTTCCTCAAAAATCTGCTCAAGGAGAAACGTACTATATGACCCAGCAATTCCATTCCTAGTTACCTACCTAAGAGAAGTGAAAACAAAGCCACACAAAGTAGAGACTGTTCATAGTACCAACATACATAATAGCCAAACAACAGAAATGATCCAAATATCTATGAACTGGTGAATGGAAAAACAAACTGTGTCCATCTGTACAATGGAATGAACTAGTGATACATGCTACAACACGGATGAACCTAAAAACTGTGTGGTAGGTGAAAGAAACCAGACACAAAGACCGCATATTGTATATATATGACTCCATTTCTATGAAATGTCCAGAAAAGACCAGCATAAAGAAAACAGATCAGTGGTTGCCTACAAATGACAGCGGGATTGACTACAAATGGGCAAGAGTGACATTTTTCATAATAATAAAAAAAAAAGTCCCTGCTCAATTCTATGCTTAATATGATGTTTGGCAGAATTCAGTAAGTTTCTATTTGCTGAAGGAGCCACTGAGTGAGTGGGTGAGTGAATGAGTGAACAAATGAAAACTAATTTCCCAGAAGCCCTCCCTAGTAACCTGAACCAGGTCCACATACTTCATTCACTCCTGTCAGCCTCAGCAAGTTATGTGTAATAGTTATATAACAATGAATTGTGTTACATATATGTGTGCGTATGTGTGTATGTATATGTGTGTACCTATATCATCTAAATCTTTGGATTAGGTTGAACTATATGAAATTGTCATTTTTTGTAGGTCAAAAATGGTTGGTAGAATATTGGTAATTTCATGTAATTCAACCTATACATGCAATTTTTGATGTAGGAGACAAGAGAGAACAGAGGCATTTAAGTCAGACCAACCTCTGTGTGGCTCCAGGTTCCATCCCATTTTCGAAGTTTCAATTTCCTCTGGCAGAGAAATGGGGATAATCATAGGACCTTGCTCCTAGGGATGCTGTGAGGATTACTGGGCCAATGCATGGAAAGTACCTACCAGTGTGGAGGCAAAGTCACCAAGGAAGTGCTCAGTAAATTACAGCAATTATTGGTACGTGCTGATCCTATCTCTCTATGAAACTATATATCCCTCAGTTATCAAGGACTGGGATTTTTTTGTATTCGTGTGTTCCCTAAACCTGCAGACAAAGGATGCTCATTGCTGGATCCTGCCCAGGGAAAGCTTCCAAATGGTTCCTGAAGCCTGAGAACACAGCTCCCTGGATGCCACCAGAGTCCCTGCCTGTGGACCCCCAACTCCTCCAAGGTGAACCGCAAACATCGCTGCAGGACTCTTGCGATTCCATTCCCAACATCCTCCTCACCACAAGCTCAGCAATACCATGCAGTAGAGGAAATGCCATCAGAGAGATTTCCTTCTGGCTTATTTCTCAATAAAGACGTCCGGCTGCTATGCAACGAGCGTTTTAGTGGATGATGGGGCTATTCGGAAAAGGATGGGTTTCTACTGGCAACAACAAAGGATGGTGGCTGCAGGGGAGAAGCAAATAAAATTCTATCCCTACATCCTATTCAAAATTCCTCAACTCATTTGTAGTAGTCATAAAGTTAGACAATGATTCCAAACAGGGGAAACAGTGGGATTAAATTAGGGTTGCCAGATTTCGCAAATAAAAATACAAGACAACCAGTTAAATTTTTTTTTTTTTTTTTTGCAGTACGCAGGCCTCTCACTGTTGTGGCCTCTCCCGCTGCGGAGCATAGGCTCCAGACGCGCAGGTCCAGCGGCCATGGCCCACGGGCCCAGCCGCTCCGCGGCATGTGGGATCCTCCCGGACCGGGGCATGAACCTGTGTCCCCCGGCACCGGCAGGCGGACTCTCAACCACTGCGCCACCAGGGAAGCCCCAACCAGTTAAATTTAAGGTAAACAGCAAATATTACATTACAAAATTTTCATTGTTTATCTGAAATTCCAGTTTAACTGGGTATCCTGTATTTCATCTGGTAACTCTAGATTAAATTGGTACCATAGAACTACTTTATTTCTCTGACACAGGAGAATGCATCTTCAATGCAATTAATTGTTCTTTAACCACAGAAAAACTATGCAGGCCAGAAAGATAAGGTTCCCAAATTTAGTGAGAGTCTGTATGAAGCTAGATTAAGGGGTCTATACAAGCCACCATTTACTGAGGTTGTAACCAGCACTTTGCTAAGCACTTTATATGCACTATTAGCTCACTGAATCCTCAAATTAGCCCTATGTACTATTATCTCTATCTTACAGGTGAGGAAACTGAGGCTTAGGGGAGATAGAATCAAACCCCAGTTTGGCCGTATGCTAACACATATGTATGGAATTTAAGAAAAAAAAATGTCATGAAGAACCTAGGGGTAAGACAGGAATAAAGACACAGACCTACTAGAGAATGGACTTGAGGATATGGGGAGGGGGAAGGGTAAGCTGTGACAAAGCGAGAGAGAGGCATGGACATATATACACTACCAAACGTAAGGTAGATAGCTAGTGGGAAACAGGCGCATAGCACAGGGAGATCAGCTCGGTGCTTTGTGACCACCTAGAGGGGTGGGATAGGGAGGGTGGGACGGAGGGAGACGCAAAAGGGAAGAGATATGGGAACATATGTATATGTATAACTGATTCACTTTGTTATAAAGCAGAAACTAACATACCACTGTAAAGCAATTATACTCCAATAAAGATTTAAAAAAAAAGAAAACCAGTTTGGGCCTCTCAATTTGAACCTAAAAATTATTAAGTCTCAAGGCCTCTCACCAGAGTCCCAGACTCAGCCTACAATCTATCAGGTGTCCCTGAGCTAATTCCACATTTCCAATGCTCTGGTAAGTGAATTATATCTCAATAAAAGCTGTTAAAAAATGTTTATCCAATATCTACTTCTCTATCAATAAAACTGAGAAACTTCAATCCACAAAACACTCTAGAGCCACTTCAGCTGATGATTATAATTGCTTTTCCTCTCTGCCATTCTACCGCCAGATCTCAGCAATTTCACTTCTAATGAGCCTTTCCGCTAAAATTAAGGACAGAAAAAACAAAAAGGTGACCAAACCTTAAATGAGTTAAATCCTTCTGACTGGATACAGCTCTGTTAAAGGATGCTCTGAAAATAAGACTAGAATCAAAATGAAATTTGAAAAATGTCAACTCAACACATCCATTTATCTCCATCATCACCAGTGATCATGGGGCTGGGCTACAATTGAGAAAATTGTAGCCATTACTGTAAAAAAGAAAATTCCCTGGGGACTTCCCTGGTGGCACAGCAGTTGAGAATCTGCCTGCCGATGCAGGGGACACGGGTTCGAGCCCTGGTCCGGGAAGATCCCACATGCCACGGAGCAACTAAGCCCGTGTGCCACAACTACTGAGCACGCGAGCCACAACTACTGAGCACGCGAGCCACAACTACTGAGCCCGCATGCCTAGAGCTCATGCTCCGCAACAACAGAAGCCACCTCAATGAGAAGCCCACGCACTGCAACGAAGAGTAGCAGCCATAAATAAATAAATAAATAAATAACATTTTTTTAAAAAGAAAAAGAAAATTCCCTGGACATTCATTGTAAACAAATGCCTCATTCTTACAGAAGGTACCACAGAACAGTTTTTCTCATCCCAAGGCTCACAGTCTCTAGAGCTGCCAGGGGTTTAAGAGGGAACAGATCCTCTTTGACGTTCTTCTTTTCAGTCCAGTTTTTATCCACTTTCTCCAAGGTTACTGAATCTGACCCACGCCCACTCTAATCTCACCAGACTGAAGGCTACTGCTTATATGGATACTCTAACCAATGGCTGGCATTACAGATGAGCATGAATGGCATGGATTTAAATCATTTTTAAAGAATGCAGTGTTTCCCTGAGACGTGTGGGCTATACTCTAACCACCAGAGTTCAGGACAAGGCCTTTTCATCCTTATTCCCTATAAGGAAAACAGTTGGGTATGGTGAAATTCTTCAAACACGGGAGTAGACAAAAGCGGGGGGGATTTCTTCATCATATTTGCCTTTCGGAGGCAATATATCTCCTTGGTAACTATTCTAAAAAAGAAAAAGGGGAAAAAAAAAAAGCCTCTACTAAATCTTACACCTTAGCAGGCAGCCTAGAAAATATGCCTGTGATTCAGGCAAGATACCCATTCCTTTTTCTCAAAAGGATGCTTAGTTTGTTTTGTTTTGTTTGTTTTTATCAAAAAAGGGCATCTAATATCTTTCCATGTGGATCTCATGGCTTTCCTCACCTATGAAATGGAGACGGTGGCAAGGGTGATAGCATCACTACCTTCTAAGGTCGTTTTGAGGATTCACTGAGAGCGTGTACAGGATTTACAGAAGTCTGCCACGCAGGGTATCATAGATACATATTAGTTAGGACTGTCACTATTCCGCAGCACAGCACTAGGAGCATGGATGTTAACTTAGAGATGACAGGAGGTAGAACTGTATGGTGTGTAAGACACGATTCAAAGGTTCCTGCGGAAATTCCCCAGCTCAAGACCAAAGAAGTGAATTAAAGCCATGTCAAAACAATTTTAAAAACAAAGAAAGAGCAATCAGCCCTGGGCCCCAACCAACAACCACACAATTAAAGGTGCCTCAAGCACAGGAAACAGCACCTACAGTGAGCTGATGACTGAATCATACATACAAACACACACATTCCACCCGGAGCCTGTCTGTGCCCTGATGTTCCTCATAGGATGGGGAGGTTTGGACACTTGCTTTTTTTTTTACTTTATTTTTTTTAATTTCATTTTGGCCACGCCACACGGCTTGTGGGATCTCAGTTTCCCAACCATGGATTGAACCCAGGCCCCCACAGTGAAAGTGCCAAATCCTAACCACTGGACCACCAGGGAACTCCCTAGACACCTGCTTAGACTGGAACAAGAAATAAGCCTGGCTCATCATCTCGACCCCTTGCTTTCCTCTCACCCTGATGCCAAGACCTTCCAGCAGACAGACACCACACGACTAGGAGGTTCCAAGCACACGTGAGCACTGGAAACACGCTGCTGGGTTCCCAAGAAGAACTGCAGAAAGTCAGGAAATCACTGCACTACCACCACAAGCAGGTCTATTAATGAAGCACAAATAATGGGATTAGACAAGAAAAGAGAAAAAGAGCTTGGCCTTCTGAAGGTAGTTCAGTGGAAGAGAAGCCCAAAATAAAGGGCCGGGGAGCGGGGGTAGTCCGATGAGTCATAAAGAACAGACATGAGTAAGCTGTGTGTCTCTATGGTCCTCCCCAGCTCTGCACCCCAACATTTAAGTTAGGAAAAATGTATTCATCATTCATCCACTTAGCCTGGGTTTTTTATAGTTATTTATTCTGCAGCCAGTGCTCTCTGGTTCACCATGCCAGACAAAGGCAAGATAAGCACGGCTCCTCTCAGAGCTCGCATTCAAGGATAGGAGGAAGATAACAAGGTACCACCTGTAGATTTGCCCCAATGGATCAGCCATTTCATTTAATACTGTGCGTCCCAGGCCAGTGAGTCAAGCAGGACAATAAGCAGCCGTGAAGCCAATTACAACGATGCTCCTGTGGCTCATGTCATTCCCTACAGCTGGCACAACAAAGCCTGTGCAGGAATTCACAGGTATGAATACTCTCAGCCTCAAAGCATCACTGGTAGGGCTGCTGAAAGATCAGGTCAGTGGGGGACGGATGAGGTTGGGAGTCTCACCATATTGCAAATTAATAAGTTTCTCCTTATGACCCTTTGTGGAGCAGCTATTATGTGCCAGTCACTGTGCAGACAACTGAGGATACAGCCCCAGACCCTGTCCTCATGGGGCTTAGAATCTAAGTGCACCCTTCAGTCTAAGTCATAAAAAGTTACGAGAAGGATCCAAAATACAGAGGACAAATCTCCAAAGGGGATGGGGGAACACATTAAAATATGCCTCTAAAAAAACGCATAGTGGGCTTCCCTGGTGGCACGGTGGTTAAGAATCTGCCTGCCAATGCAGGGGACACAGGCTCAAGCCCTGGTCTGGGAAGATCCCACAGGCTGTGGAGCAACAACTCTATGTGCCACAACCACTGAGCCTGTGTGCCACAACTACTGAAGCCTGTGTGTCACAACTACTGAAGCCTGCACGCCTAGAGCCCGTGCTCCCCAACAAGAGTAGCCACCACAATGAAGCCCGCGCACTGCAAAGAAGAGCAGCCCCCACTCGCCGCAACTAGAGAAAGCCTGTGCACAGCAATGAAGACCCAACGCAGCCATAAATTAATTAAATAAATAAATAAATAAATAAATAAATAAATAAATAAAATTAATTTTTAAAAAAAAACCCATAGTTGCTGTCCATCAACAGATGAATGGATAAAGAAGATGTGGTACACACATACAATGAAATACTACTCAGCCATAAAAAAGAACGAAATTTTGCCATTTGCAGCAACATGGAAGAAGTTGGAGGGCGTTAGCCTAAGTGAAATAAGTCAGACAGAGAAAGATAAATACTGAATGATATCACTTACATGTGGAATCTAAAAAATACAACTAGTGCATATAACAAAAAAGAAGCAGATTCACAGATATAGAGAACAAACCAGTGGCTACCAGTGAGGGGTGGCAATATGGGGGGGGCGGGGGAGTAGGAGTTACAAACTACTGGATGTAAGATAGGCTCAAGGATGTATCATACAACACAGGGAATATAGCCAAACTTTTACCATAACTGTAAATGGAAAGTAACCTTTAAAAATTGTACACAAATTAAAAAAATTTTTAATGGGATAATAAATGATAGATCTTACCTCAAAAAAAAAACCCCACAGTTGTTACTCATGATAGTATTCACTTTTGTTAGAATTGTGACACAGCAGGAAAGGTGACATTACCTGAGGTTTGGAAGGTTTGCTGCAGAACACATTCTGGGTACCCCTTCAAGGCATTCCAGCTGGGAAGGAAGAGCCTCACCTCAGCAGGGCTGTGTGCATGCCCAGGAAGCTGCCAAAGGGCTGCTGGGCTTTAAGGAGACCCTCCCCCCGCCATGCAGAGCAGCACAGCCCAGCAGGTGAAGAGGCCCAGGAGCAATCCCATCTGGATTCTTCTCTCAGCTCAGCCTTATGTCCTACAGCCCTGGGCTAGGCAATTGCTTTCTTTGGGATATAGTTTCTGCAATTATAAAACTGCAAGAACAACAGGAAAGGGAGAAGCATGGGAGCAGAGAGGGGGACACAGGACCATTTCACTGAGTGCATGCACACAAACAACAGCCCTGAAAGCCAGCTTAAGATGACATGATTTGGTTTCTAGTGGAAACTCTGTGCTCTTCCTCTTCCTCCTTCACACTACGAAGAACACTTTCGCCATCACCACCCTTCCAGGCAGAGTGTTTTTGAAAGGCAGCTCTTGGGCAATCTACAACTTCCTCAAATGATGCACGATGCTTGAACTGAGTGGACTATTGGAACATAATATCCAGCTAGACCCCAGCCAAACCCCCAGCTTCCTGGCTGCTGACCCCAGGTAGAGACCAAACGGGCCTGGCAATGGCCTAAGAGGCCAAGGCAGAAGGTCACTGAACAGGGAAGCCTGGGGCAGCTTCCAGAGGAAGTAGCACTTGAGCTGAGATTTGAAGGAGTAGTAGTTAGGGGAAAGGAGGCAGAGGAGGGCAGCATCAGAGGGAACTGTGTGTGCGAAGGCCCTGTGATGGGAGGCACGTGAGCATCAAAGGGGTCAGAAAAGGCGCCTCGCAGCTGGAAAATGCAAAGATGGTACGAGATGAAACTGGAAAGGCAAATGGGCCAGACCAGGATACGGGGGTGCACTGGGGGCCGCTAAAGGGATTTAAACAGTAAGGTGACATGATCAGATTTTTACTTTGCAAAGACCGTTCTGGCTACCGAGGTAGTCACAAGCTAAACAATGAGTCTTGGTGGCAAATACTAGCAGCCACAAAATGGAGACAGGTGTCTGAGACACCAAGAAGGAGGAAGGCTGGGGAAGAGAGGAAAGGAAGAAAGTTCAGGTGAAGGGAGATCCAGGTCTTTCCCTTGCAACTTGACAGCATCAGCATCAACTGGGGGCTTGTGAGAAATAGAGTTCCAAGCCCTATATCAGAACCTGATTTTAACAAGGTCCCCAGGCGACTTGGATGAGCATTGAAGGTTGAGAAGCACTGTTCCAACACAGGCTGGGAATTAGTCTTTGGAGATCATCAATTATACCACTGATGTCTTGTATTTTTAAACCCAGCTTTAAACACAGTCTGTAACGAAGCTGCAAAACCCAATACCTCCCTTAAAGCTTAAGTAAACTGGAATCACAGACAAGGCTTGCTGTGAAAGAACTCTTCCTAAACTAGCCAGGAGAGGAAATTGGCATCTATCTGCTCCTTGACTTTGCTAAATCTACACATATAGCAACCACGTAGGGCGACAACAGCTATGACACAATGAAGCATCCTTTATCCACCCTCAGAGGATCCGGTTATCAACTGAACAGAATCCAAGCCTCTGCCAAAGCTTCCAGAAACACCTATGAGTCAGTCACCTTTGAGAGACACTCACACAACTATTCACCTTGCTACCCACTTGAAAAATGAACGAAGCCACTTGCAACATTCATCAATCTTGCAGATTACAATGCTATCTATATAAAGATACTTGTTGGCTCAATCACTGCTTTTCTGTGACGTCTAAAATAAGTCCCTTAATCATTATGTGTCCCAGCTTTTCCCCAACTGCAAAACAGGAACCCTAGCATTTATGCCCCCAAGTATGCTTTAGGGATTAGGGAAATGATGTTTTCAATGCTCTTAGATGTACATCTGTGCTATTTAGTTCATATAGCTTTGATTATGTCACTGTGCTACTCAAAACACTTACACTGGCTTCCCAGTATCCACTAAATGAAGACAGTCTCTTCACTGTGGCACCCAAGTCTTCTATAGTCTAATCCCCAAAACCCTGGCATGCTTATTGCATAGATGCTCCAGCCAACCCAGACTGGTTATTGTTCCTGAGCAAACTCAGGCCTTTTCAGTCTCTGCTTTAACTAGTGAGATTCCTAGTAGAATCTCACTACTACTAGGAACCCTATTGCCAATCCTTCCTAAGTCTATACCCACTGTGTATTGAGATCCAAGGTATGTGTAGGCGTTGGCCAAAGGGGATGGGGAAGGCACCAGGGATACCAGGCAGAAAGAACAGAAATATTCAATGGGCTGAACCCATCATCCATTGGAGAAACCAAAATAAATTTAGGAGGACTGGAACACAGAGCACAGACATGAAGACAGTGTGAAGCTGGAGGAGCAGGCAGGGGCCAGAGGACACAGGGCTCAGAAAGTACTATCAAGACATCTGCATCTTATCCTGAAAGGGCTAGTGAAAAGGTTCTTGAAAGCAACCAGACTATAATACTTGAGAACTGTTTTAGGGAAGGCAGAAGGTACCTCTAAAAACATCTTATGAATCTCTTTCAACCCACTGTGCCCACCAATGAAATTCAAACTGTTTTTAGGAAATATTTGTGGCAATTTTAATAGTAGTACATCGTCTCTTTTAACCAGAGGTTATAATCACAGAACTACAGACCAAATAGGAAATTTAGCAATCATTTACTCTAAATCCTTATTTTAAAGATAAGAAAACTACAGTCCCCAGAGATTAAATGATTTGCTCAAAGACAGAGGCAATTTGTGGCAGAGTCAATATTCAAACCCAAGTCTCATGGATTTCTAGGCAAGGGAGAACAGGATGCAGTAAACATTCTGATATAGGAATCAAAGCATTCATTCATTCATTCAACAAATATTTATTTATGTACCAGATGCTATTCAAAGCACGGGGAATACAGAAGTGAACAAAGATAAATATCCTTGACCTTATACAGTTTTCATTCTAGTAGGGAGAGACAGACAAAAAAGAAACCATAATAAATAAATTATATAGTATGTTAGAATGAGAAACATACTACAGGAAAAAGTAGAATGGAGAAGTAGGATGGGAGGGGCTGCCAGGTTAGACCTCACCGAAAAAGTATCAATTGAGAAAAGACTTAAAGAAGGTGGGAGCTTGCAGGATACTGAGGATTTGAAAGATCATGTGGTTTCTATCCATTCCATCATAATTTGCCTGTACGAAGTGCAGGTAATAGGTTGACATCCAACCACCAAGTTCAACAAACAAAAATCCACAATACTAACATTCTCTCTGATATACAGAAAAAAAAAGAATTCTCCTTCCAGCTTTAATAAGAGGCCTTGACAGGCTGATGAACTGGAATGTAGTGAAAAAGTGGATAAGGAGGGAATTTCAGGCTGGAAGCAAAACAAGTATATATTCTGCATTTTGATAATGAACCAAGACAATTTATTTCGGTTACTGCCAAATATGGATTAAAATGTGGGTCGCTTCCTGAACAGACCAGAAATGAAACTGAGATTGGCACCAAGTTCTCAAAACCTGATGATGAGTTGTCCAGAACAGAGAAAAAGCAGGCATCAAAAGAGGAAGAACAATGGAAATTACAAAAACTCTTAGAGCTCAGCCCCATCTTCCCCCCAGAGTATGCTGTGTAGTGGCAAAGGGTCACCATCATGATTCCAAGGAGCCAGTACCTTCTGAGCCATCCTCACAATAACCCAATGGGGTGGGCACCTCTATCAGACTTACTCTACAGATGAGAAAACTCAGACAACTGAGTCTCTGAGAGGTTAAAATGCCCACACGGTTCACAAGCAACATGGATAGGAATGGAACCCAGGTCTGACTCCACAATCCATACTGGGGCTCAGCAAACTGTGGCCCTTAAGCCACGATGGTTTTTACCTTATTAAATGGTTGTAAAAGAAAAAAAAAAGGCATAAAAGAAGACTATGCGACAGAGACTGTATGTTGCCCACAAAGCCTAAAACGTTTACTATCTGGCTTTTTAAAGTTCGCTGATCCTTGTCGTCTAATCCACTAAACTAGCCATCAGCAGATTCAAAACAAGCGCTACAGGATATATTCTGCTTCCCAAATCATAAGTATCACAAGGGGAAACAGGCTCTGGAAAATGGAGAACTATTTTCGCATACTGGCTGGACTGTAAGATAATCAATTGTTGCCTGGGACATTATGGATCTGCTACATTACTTAATAGTTCTCATACAGAGTTTTGTGTTTTTTACAGTTTGTCCCAGCAGGGGCAGTCCCCTCTCACCCTCCTATCCACCGGACACCCCATCCCCTGCTCCCTAGGCAGGTGGCTCCCAAACACTATTCTCAGGCTGCCCATGGTCTGCCCAATCCTGGTGGTCCCCAGGGCTTCCTAACTGTCTCATTTCTTGCCCTCCAAATCTGAATTTCCAGGGTTACTTTACTTAAAAATAGCCTGATAGCCCAAATTAACTTATCCAAACATGGCCAAGAACCATGAGATATTTGGGAAGCAGAGCCCTTTCTCTTCCCTGGAAGACCCTGTTCAATCTATGCAGGCCAGGGTGGAGGAATTTTGTTGCCCTGGCAGCCCAGCAGCTATCCCCTCTTCTTCTGTATTTACAGCACCCTAATATTCCTCTGGGAAACCATCCATTCCTGACACTTGGAACATGTATCTCATATGCTGTTGACTCCACTCTGGGCTCAGGCCAGGGGAGCTTCAAGGATTATCTCAAAGATGTGCACGTGATTCAACAAAAAGCCAATGAGAACCACGCTCAGGGCTTCGGTTCGAACTCTTGGCCACAGGTCCTCTTGCCAACATGAGGGAAGAGGTTGAGAATGGCATCAACCTATAGGAAAACAGCATGGAGAGATGCAGAGAGACTGGGGCTTGCAGACACTGTGTGAGCCACGGGACCCGGGCTGGTCGGAAGTCAGAACATCCCTGGGCTTTCCAGCTCCAGACTACAATCAATTCTCTTCCTGCGTAAGCAGCCTGGACTGGGTCCTCCCTCCCTCAAGATAGAAAGTGGCCTGTCTGGCACGGTCAGAGTGCAATGGAATCGTCATGTCTACAATGTGCTTTATGAAAACCGACTGCAAGGATGGTGATAACAAAAGCTGCCTTCACAGTCACCAACACTCCACTTTCATGCTGACAGCAGGGGAAGCTCGCCTCTCTTCTCCCAACTGCTCCTGGAATGTGGGGCTCCCTGAGAGCTGTCCTTCTCATTTAAGGCTGAGTTATCTGATTAGAGCTGAGACCAGTGAGGCTAAAACAGTAAGACTCTCACAGTCAGTCTTTCAAGTTAGTACACTTGATCTCCTCCCACCGAAAACTAGTATCCCTCAAGCCTCCAAGGGAAGGCAGAGAAAAAAGGCAAAGGGAATTTAACAGTCAGTGGGTGAGTTCTCTTGCTTCTATTATGTCCAAGGTTGCTCGGCAACCGGCCTCAGCCTTGTCATTCCTGTGGAAGAGCAAAGGAACGAATGTCAGACCTCCAGGTCACGCAGCATGTCCTGTTTATGCCCCGAGACTCCAGGGCAGGGGTGGGTTCGTGCTGTTCTACAAAACTGGCCAAATCCAGCCCACAGAGCACCTGCTGTCTTCAGGGGCTCTCTCACACTGGCCTCGAACTTTCCCCTTCAATGAACGTACGCTGTGGATGTGGATGTGCCCCCAAAACAGATTAAAAATACTTTCAAAAACAGCTTGTTAGCAAAACAGAGAAAAGGTTCTGACACGGAAAGAACTCTGTTATTATTTATGAAGATAGTAGAAATCAACAGGGAGCGGAGGGCATGGTGCACAGTCAGGAAAACACGGGCCAGCTGGTGTTTCAGGTTCAGGACTTTCTGGAATCCTCCATGACCCTGTGCATTCCCTGGCCACCTCCAAGGATTTGGATGCTGAAAGCACTGCCACAATGCTCTGTGACTCTAGGTCATGAGCTCATTTCCAACAACGGAGAAGTCAGTGGGGACTGACTTCTGCATGAAGAGATTTCTGCATTTGGCAACATATTTTAGAAGTAACTGTGGCACCAGAGCCCTGCACAGTCAGTACACTGCAAGGGAGGGAGGGAAAAAATGTGGGTCAGTGAGTCTCTAGTGCTCAGATGTCGCCAAGCAGGGCATATGTGTGCACACAGAGAGACGTGATGCTGTTTCTTCTCTCTCCCTGCCCACTCCTAAATTAAATATCTAAGAACGGTGGCTTTCCACACAAAACAGAGACAGAGCCCAAGAAAGACAGGGACAAGAAACTGATGCTCGTGCTTAAATTCTATTTAGCAAGACAGCAGTCCTAGAAAGTAAAGGACTGTACGGGAAGCACTGTCTTTTGTTGGCTGATGCCTGTTAAGACCCATTTGTCCACATAAAACTATCCAAATGAAGTGATATTAAATCTTGTAAAAAAGTCACTGCAAGGTTTCAGGAAAATTTTCTACAGACAGTATGCCTGGGTGGGAGTAATACCCTGGGAGAACAATGTGGTTCCAGCTGGAAACGCTGTCAGCAAACAACATACAGCCTGCAACATGAACAAAAGAAATGTTTTTTTAATCTTTTTAGAGGAAAATGAAAAACAAGTCTTTTAAAATTGATTATCAGGCTTATAAAGGATGCCTTCCCATTTGTGCTACTTTAACTAAAATGATTATTAAAACTTAACACCTTTAAATGAAAGGGTACAGAGACTACCCTAATTTTCAAAATCTCTCTTTTTAAAGAAAAAGACATGAACAAACAGCCTTGTTGATTTAAGGATCAGCTGTAAGTCCCTTTCTTCTAGGTGTGAAGATTATGAAAAGAATCACCTCACAGAAGGTTAACTGGCCCAGCCAAGGGGACCTAGGCCTCTTGCTTGGTGCTACTTATGACACAGATTTTAAAACGTTAGATTTCTCTTTCCTTTCTTCTGCCTCATAAACATAAAGATAAAGAGGTAAAGAAAGATCTAAGAGAGAAATAGAGCCAGCACAGACAGAGGGATGGGCAGCAAGGAGGAGGCGGGTGAAGCATCAATCAACTCTTTGTTCTGATTCTTGCTTTTTCTAACTCATCATCATTTCCTGTGCTACCCCAAAGGTAGACTGGATTGTCATCCAATCAGAGCAGTCACACCTGATCTGTCCAAGAAGGACTCTTTAAACAAAATAAAATCTAAAGAGAACCAAGAGATGCTTGAGGCCATGAACACTTAGAGTTGCTTTCAGAACACACAGTCAAGTGGTCGGGCTCTTTGAAGGGACACTTGATATCATTCATTCAACATGCACTGGGGAGTTTAAAGGGTGGAACAGGTACATTACCTATAAAATGGGGTAACAGCATAGAGGAGGGGGTCACGTGGTCAGGGGAGGACTCTTTAAGGGGACCTTTGGCTGAAACCTGAAGGACGAGAAGAAGCCGACCCCATGAAGAGCTGTAGCAAAGGTGTTCCAAGCAATGGAAAGGTCCTATGGCTAGAAAGTGCCCTGGCCTGAATCCCCGGAGAAGCCAGCCTAGATATGTTCTCAGAATGTCGTGTGCTGTTGTTTTCCTCAGAACCGCCTGAGTGTTCAAGTCTGCTGAGAGACAAGAGTGATGGGGAGGTGGTGGGCGGGGGGTGAATAAAAGGACTGGAGTTCGAAACAGGAATAACTCATGACCAGAGGATGGAGATCACCAACATCCACTTAACACCAACACTTATCTAAAAGGCAACTTTTTGTCCATTCCTGCAACAGATACTTAGGTTAGACTTAAGGATAGAACTCCCTGTTAGAAGTCAGCTGCCTGCTCAAGAAAGTGAAGGTGTTCACCTCTGGGTAGTGAGGCTAGGGGTGGGGTGGAACAGGCACCCATGGGATGTGTTACTTTTAGAATGGCTTCTGACAAGTCAGCATCCCAAACAGTCCTGAAGAAGCTGCAGAATCTTGTGAGTGGATGTGTGTAAAACAAAGATATCAATATAATAATGGCCAGAGTATGAAGCCTGGTCTAATTTCTAGAGATAATCCCTAATACATGGGTTTATCTCCAGTGAGAAAGCCAGAGACTCAGATGTAGACACTGCACAAAGACAATTTTTTAAATATCTATATTATTCCTACCTTACAAAAGGTGAAATAATCAGTCATTAGAGTAGCTGCAGTGACTTGGGCCCAGATGCTGTTCACAGCTAGCTCATTTAACCCTTACAATGGGGCTTCCCTGGTGGCGCAGTGGTTGAGAGTCCGCCTGCCAATGCAGAGAACGAGGGTTCGTGCCCCGGTCCAGGAAGATCCCACATGCCGCGGAGCGGCTGGGTCCGTGAGCCATGGCCGCTGAGCCTGCGCATCCCAAGCCTGTGCTCCGCAACGGGAGAGGCCACAACAGTGAGAGGCCCACGTACCACAAAAAAAAAACAAAAAACCCTTACAATGTTCTCAAGCAAGCACTATTATTCCCACTTTATAAATGAAGAAACAGAAGATTTAAGGGAATGGGCTAAGATTATAGTCAGAAGCATAGCACTGGTTGAGAGCACAAGTGTTCACAGTGGATAGAGGTTCCAATCCTGAGTCCAATACTTTTTACCTGGATGAGTTACTTTTGCTTTCTGTGTCTCAAGTTTTCCAGTCTATAAATTGGGGTATCAGTACATACCATATAATACTGTTGTGAAGGTGCAATGAAATAAAGTTTGTAAAACATGTAACAAAAGGTTCTGACATATAATAAACAGTTACATGGTGGTAAACATGCTACTACTATTATTATGGTTCAAATGAATGTAACCACATGCATTCAATATATGGGACTCTTCATTCTGTGGAACTCTAAAAAGACATCTTCTCTTTGTCTCCAAGGTTCTGCTCAACCAGCAGGAAAAAAAGGGAACAAGTAGAGAGATGGGAGCTGAATCTTAAAGATATGGAAAGAAATGGGACAGCCTATATAAATTTGCTTAAGGAGCTAATGATGGCATAGCTAAAAGGAAGTTCATTATAGATTGGTCAATGATCATGGAAAAAAGAGAGAAACAACCTAACTGTCCAAAAGTAGGTCATTAGTAAGTCTTGAAACAGCACACATGGAATATTACACAGCCACTAAAAACAATCTCAGAGAGTGGGTAATGATATGGAAAGATGATCATAACCTGAGTAGAAAAGATGATAAAACCAAAGTGAGTATCTCTAATCAGTACTATTGGTATGATTTGCATTTTCTTCTTTTATTCATCTGTAATTTCTAAGTTATCTCTAATCAACATGCATTACTGGCATAATCAGAAAAAAAAATTACAAGTTTGTTTTTGGAATGCTTGTTTTGTTTTGTTTTGTTTTAATGATTAGCCTACATGATGAAAAAGGCCAGGGATATACACCTCAGAAGAAGGTAGAAGGTGCATCCTGCTATTTTCATGTTAGCGACTTTGTGAACCACAGGGTTGTCAGCTGGAGGGAGAGAGATGTAAGCTATCTGATCCAGGTCTCATTTACATATATCCAAAATAAATTATTTCCAGAGATTCTACTGGTAAAGACTCAGATTTCATACCCACTTTCCTGACCTATCCTAAATAGGTTTCTAGGTCCCTAATTGGCATTATAAATATACATAATTATATCTGAACCTATTCAACTAACCCAAATACCATGCTCTCATTCAGTGTCCCCAAATTTATCTTCGTGAAATATAAATCACTGACCCACTTTTGTTGAAGACAATCTTAACAGCACCCCCACCTCAATGATAAAAAATGAGGCTTGCCACCAGGTCCCATTAGAGAAGAAAAATATAAGGTCCCCATCAGAGCAGCTAACCAGCTGGCCAGCCGTTCTATACCCTCTCTGGTTCTGAGCATCCTTTCACCTCTGGAACCTAACACAGGAAGTGTAACAGGAAAGGGGACCCCACACAGTGTTTTCTACAAGATGGGACCACTGACAGCCCACATTTCTTCCTGGTTCTACAGATTCACAGTTACCTCAAATCTAGAAGTCTTTTTAACTACAGCCCTAAAACTCCGGAAATTGGTTTCAGGTCATTCCCTTCACAAAAGTCTTTGTTTTTCCCAAAATCAAGAGGTTAGAGATCAGTCACTTTTTTGGCCCTTTAGCAAGGCAAAATGGAGTGGGGGGAGGGCACAGTGAAAGAATGAGAGGAAAAAAGAAGGGAAAGAAAAAGAAGGGACAGAAGCAACTGAGAGAAAGAGAAAATAAACAGATGGCAGAGAATGTGTTAGCTACATCTGGGCTGGCATTTCCTAGAACAATACAAGCTCTTTTGTAGGGAAGAAGGGCTTTCATGTTAAGACCTTAGACAGCCCCAAACCACTGCCATTTCAGCACATATGAAACTTACTTCTTTACCAACAGTTCCTAAAATAAAGCTAAAACCCTCCAAATATGACTATCCAAATCAATGTATCACTGAAATATTTTCCTCTGTAGAAATAAATGATGTTACTCTCTTCCGCTCAAAACAAAGGCATCTACCTACTGGATATTGGGTGTTCCTTCCCACTTAACACCAGGAGATTACTCTCTCCAAAGATCAAAACCCAGAGAAAGACAGGATAAAAGAAGTCCTAACCAGAGACCTACATGCACTCAGGAATGAGTGTGAATTAGTCCTGCCACACTAGCACATTTGTCAGGGGGGTGAACAGAATAGAGAAGAAGTGAGTTCCAGATCCAAACACCCTGGCACTGAAACTGCAGCATTCTGGAGAAGCGCAAATTGTTTGAATGCACTGAAGGAAAAGGATATGTAGCTTAACACGATCTAAGGACAAAGCAGACAGGAGAGCACCACACTTTGGACCATGGGTTAAAATCCTGAGGAAGTGGTTGCCTAGGGCTGGGGGGAATGGGAAGGATGGGGATGATGGCTAAGGAGTGCAGGGTTTCTTTTAGGGATGATGACCAAACATATTCTATAACTACTTGTGGAGATGGAATAAAAATTCTGTTAACATACTAAGAGCCATGAACTGTACACTGTAAATGAGTGAACTGTGTGGTATGCGAATTATATACCTCATTAAGCTGCTTTGAAAAATCCTGAGGCAGGCCCTCCAAGGTCTCTGCCCACCACTGCCTAACCCCATGCTGGCACATTTGAGGAGCTCAGTATCTGGCTGCTTGAGGTGTCACAGTAAGAGACATGAGTCATCATCTTTCTCCTCTGTAACATTTCACAAGTCTTTCATTTAAGATAACCACCAAAAGCATTTCAATCTTCTTTCTTAAAGAGACTCAGTTCTCCAGATTTGAGGGGAGGGGGAAGATGAGACCCCAACATTCAGAACTGAAACTTGTGAAAACAAGCCAATTTGGGGTTCTCGTCAGTTGATGACCATCTTTACGCTTGAACTCTGTGCCTCAAAAAAAAAACCCCAAGCCCTGTTGGGTTGTCTTTTCATTGCAGTATGGTGTGAACTCATGCCAGCCGGAAGAGGTGGGGGAGAAGGAAGCAAGCCAAAGACAGATCCCAAAAGACACGGGGGCCAAAAGCTCTCAGTTCCACTCCAATTTTCTATGCAATGGAGCAGAGCTTCCCTGCTGGGAAACTGATTCCAAGCATGCTGGCTCTGGAAAGAGGAAATGGGATTTCTTTCCGGAGACAGAACCATCTTGTAGCTCTACACAGAGCTGGCAACAGTGGTAGCTTGCTGACCTTGCACACTGAGCTCAGGGCGGCTTCGATCAGAGGGCCAGGAGACGGCAGCAAGCAAAGCCATCTGTAGTCTCCAAGGCCTGATCAGAGGACCAGATGCCTCGGGCGCAGCCAGGACTGGGTGAGGCATCCATCCCCAGGGCTTGCCTGGCCTCCATACCTCCCACAGCCAGAGTTGTGAGACTGATGCTCTGCTGGGTACCGACCCAGGGCAGGATTTGTGTCAAACATCTCAAGGCACTAGTCAGATACAACAGGCGGCAGGAAAGCTGCAGGGCCCAACACCCTGAGGTCCCACCAGCAGTGGCTGTGGTCAGCTTTGTCACCCAGCCCTCCCACAGAGGCTGAAAACCAGCTGAGATCAGAACAGAGATAAGGAGGAGCTGTTGCCAGAAATGAGTTGCCCAAGGGCAGCTCTGAGGCAGCAGGTAAAGGTAAGCCTTCTCTGGGTTTGGGGCACCTCACCCTCCAGGACCATCCGCCAGTCCCTCTACTGCTCTCCCCAAGACAAGAGTCCCCCCTAGCTGTGCAACAGCTCAGACAGCTCATTATGCTTCCTCAAGGTTTTTAGAGGAAAAAAATGTGCAACGTAATTACAAGCTCTGACCCCAAATGACTTTAACCCTGACAGGACTCACTGTGGGAAAATGTATGCCCTGTGACTGCCCGTGAGCATGAAGTTTCCCTTCAGGAGCTTCTCCGACCCCCAACGCCACAGAAGGGTCCTGGCTCACAGGCCAAACTCACGGGACAACTGCATCCCAGGCATGGAGCCCCATGCTGAGATATTCTGAAGTCGGGAGAACTCGCACCCTTTGGAGCCAATCCCCCATCATTCCTTGACCTGCCGTAACGTCCCCTTCCAGATACCTGAGGCTGGCTGGCACAGCTGCGCACTGCAAGAAGGGGACAAAGGATCTGAGACAGGCTTACGTAGAATCTCCTCAGGCCTATTCGACTTAATGTGTGGTCCGAGGACCCCTCCATGCAAACCACCTGCGGAGGTCCCTGCAAGGAATGCAGATTTCCGGACCTCACCCCAGAGCCTGTGCACCGTAGTCTCCTTGGGGGGAATCCAGGAATCTGAAATTAAGGAAATTCTTACACACATTCACATTTAAGAACCACTACCTTATAACAAGGACAATCTAGAAATGACAGTAATGACATTCGATTACAGGGCACTTACCATGGGCCTGCTTACCCTGCTACTCACAATACCTACAAGAATCTCATTTATTCCTCAGAATAATATTGGAAGGTGAATATTTATCACCCTCGCACTTAAACTGCTTTCTCTAGTTTCACCTCCAAAGGGCAAATCCAAAGACCTTCGAGCAAGCCCTCACCCAAACTGCCAGAAGGACACACCTCGTACTGAATCAGAACAAATCTCTCCTTCCCTATTCTACCCACCTATTCTGCGGAATGTGGATATTCCCCACAATTTCAGCCCCCACTCTCTCCTCTCACTCCGTGCCAGTGGTTCTCTACCTATGCTGCACATTAGCAGTACCTGGAGAACCTTTAAAATTCCCCAGGCCCAGGCTGCAGCCCAGACAAAATTACATCAGAATCTCCGGGGATGAGTCCCAGACTCATCTACCTGGAGGGGAATTCAATGGACAGCTAAGGTGGAGAACCACTGCCTGGACCTCTAATAGCATCTGGTGAAACGCAAACCTACAGCAGTACCCCCATCTCTCTCTAGAGCACCTGACCTGTGCTCCCCACCACCTGGTAGGTGTCTCCGCCTGTAGGTCCCATGGAAACAACTCAGCAAGGACACTTAACCCTGTATCCCCCATCACCCCAGGTTCTTCTCCTGGGGTGCACAGTTCAGCCAGTGCCCCAAGCCCTAAGACAGAAACCCTGGGGACACCCCTGCTCCTCCCTCCTCTGTCCACTGTTGACTACGTTCTCCTCTTCAGCCACACCAGCAGGTCTCCCATGAAAAGTGCCAGGGAATCTTGATTTCTCCTCTATAATTTATGGGCGTTTGTTTGAATATTCAAATAACGATTCCATTGAGTAAAACAGATTTTCAGCAAATGTAGTCCCTGCCACTTGCTCTGCATACTCCCTGGCACAGTGCCACCTACCCTGACACCTGTACCTTAGTCTGAGAAGCACATCTTTGCCCTTCCCTCCTCTCCCCTCACGGCATGATGGCCACATGATGTCCATTCTCTCACACACTTCTGCTTCAGGACAGTGCAAAGCAGAGTGGAGCTCAAATCACTGGTGAAATATAGGACTATTTTAGATGATACAATGACAAATATTGTTCAATTTAATGATTATGATTCAATGACTATTTAAAGATATTCTAGAAAAAAATATATTGCTAACCACATCAAACCTATGATTTCAGAATGCTATAAAGTTCCCTTTTGAAATAAACATAATTTTTAATGAGTAGACTTTTTCAAAATAAATACATGTGGTAACGGTGGGGCAGAAATAACCTAGGGGGTTTTAAAAGACTGATGGGGGCTTCCCTGGTGGCGCAGTGATTGAGAGTCCGCCTGCCGATGCAGGGGACACGGGTTTATGCCCCGGTCCGGGAAGATCCCACATGCTGCGGAGCGGCTGGGCCCGTGAGCCATGGCCGCTGAGCCTGCTCGTCCGGAGCCTGTGCTCCGCAACGGGAGAGGCCACAACAGTGAGAGGCCTATGTACCGCAAAAAAAAAAAAAAAAAAATAGACTGATGGTTAGGAACACTGTTTCCTTGGACTTGATGTCTTCACTTGCCTCTCCCCAAGTTCTCTGCTCCCTCCCCCAGAAACCCTTTTAAACCGATAGGAATCATTGCACTGTGGACTGTCTGTTCTTCCCTGGCCTCCTGAAGAGCAGGGACTATGCCCGCCCTGTCCCAGAACTCCACTACCAGGAGCCTTCCACCCCAACATGAGCAGTCCCAGGCACTGGAAGAGAGACCACAGCCAACACGTGCCTTCCACCAGGGGAAGTGCTAAGCTCTGCCGAAGAGGCAGCCAGAAGAGAGAAGGACAAAAGCGCCCAGCTCCCTCACCACTCCCCAGAGAAGCTTCGCAGACAGACAAGGTGTGCCTACTGGCCCAAAGTCACGGTCTCCAGTCACCAAAGGTGGGAGACTGCCCTCCTTTACACCTGCCAAACTTCCGAAATAATGCGCACACTGCACAAAGATAAAAACTCAACAGCACCCTCACTAGAACCACAAACAAGCTCTCTGGCGCCCCGCATGCAAGTGATCCCCAGTCCAGCTCTGTCTCATTTTAGGGAATGACTTTGTGGTGACTTCTGATCCCAGAATGAACAGTACACACAAACTGGGGAGTAGGAAATGGAGAAAATTCTAAGTGTTGTTTCATTACAGACACCACCCTATAATAAACCAAATAGTGAGTTTCCTTTCTACTCTAAAATGTGATTTATAAAATTCAGTTCACTCAGAGCTTTTCAGAAACACTCCTATGAGATATTCATTGAAATGAAAAATGTACATACCCTCTGGCCCAGCAGTTCCATTTCTAGAATGCATCCTACAGACCTACTCACTCATGCGCCCATGACAGGTACCAGGAGGTTCACAGCGGCATTGCTTATAATGGTAAAAGGGTGGAAATCATCTAAATGTCTATTATTTGGGGACTGATTAAATAAACTATGTTACGTCCATATAGTGCAATACAATGCGATGCTAAAAATGAATTTGCTCTATACGTACCAATATTGAATAATATTCAAAATACATTAAAATCATGCAAAATGCAAAAATATGCAAAACAGTGCATATGGTATGCTACTGGAGAAATATATAAATCTGTATTTGCTGGCACATGCATAAATTATATCTGAAAAATATTCAAGAATGGGTAAAATGTTGCCTGCAGTAGAACAACTAAGGATTTGGAGACAGGAGGAATTTGAGGATGCTCACATTCCTTCTTGTCCCCTCTAAATTGTGTACTATTTACAGGTATTACTTACTGACATAAACTTTCGAAAAAGAAACATAGGTATGAATTAAAATAAAAATGCTTTTTAATTTTATTTCATTTGCTCAACTGATAATCATCTTCTACACCTGACCCACAAGTGTAATAGTGAGATAGGCAGTCAGGAATCTGTTACGGTTTGGGTCCTATCTGCTTGACAGTCTCTGTGGCACAGAAACAGCCTCAAGTTCAACTCAATCTGCCTGGAAATCTATCTAAAGTCTCACGGGAGAAGCCAGTTCATATTTTCAAAGTGTTCAAATCAGCCTGGAATAAACTTAAAAGCACATTTGATAGCAAGATCAGATGAGCTTTGAAACCTACCTGTGGTGTTTTTACAAACCATGTAAAATGGGGTTTATTTTGGCTTTTCCTGTGTGGCAGCAGCAGGAGTCAAACCTTAGCTACTGGCTTGGCCCAGAGAAGCCAGCCAGTTAACAAGGTTTGATCCAGAATTCCCAAGCCCCTCAACCCTTTGTCCATCTGGCAAAGAAAACACACACACACACACAGACACCCCCCAGCCCCAGGAATCTCCTCTTTCTAAATATAGTAAGCACTGCCCAGTCTCCAAGCTCACCCTCTGTAGCATTCTGTGCCTTCCAACAGAGGTGAAATGAGCCAGATATAAACACACCGTGACAGCTTCTGGCCCACACTGCCAAGCTGTTTTCCTTACTATTTCCTCTCTTTCTCCACTCTAGGTTTCTACAAAAATGTGTAAACCTCAGTGACTATAATTTGTAAATATTCCTCTGGCCACTAAGGCTGTTTTCCTCACCCTACCAAATGTAATTTCCCTGAAATTTGAGGTCAGAATAGCCTATTATATATGGGCAAAGCCACATCCCATCTCCCATTTTATCTGTAAGAACTTGCAGCTCAGAAAGGATTTCGGACAGGTCCGAGGCTAATTAGGACACAGCCAATTAACTGTAATCTCTCTCCCTCTCTCTCTCTCTCTCTCTCTCTCTCTCTCTCTCTCTCTCCCCCTCCCTCCCTCTCTCTCTCTCTCTCCCCCCCAACCCTGCCCTCGTTCCTTTAGAATCCGTGTCAGTGCCTCACAGAAGGGCTTGTTCAGGGATGCAAGGACCTAAACAGTCGATGTGAAAGAGCTTTAAAAAATGGAGGCTGGCAACAACTTCACCTTGAGGAATCTATCCCATGGAACTCCTGGGACCCACACACAAAGGTGGGTGTGCAAATAATCACTGCAGCACCTTCTATGCTGAGGCAATCCAAATATTCCTCAACAGGAGACGGGGTAAATAAGCCATGGTATCTCCACATAGCAGAGCTCTCTGCAGGCATTAAAAAGAATACACTGTGTATGTGTACTGACATGGAAGATCTCTAAAAGAGAGTCTCAACCAGAAAAGCGAAACACAGAATAATTCATATTCTATAACCCCACCTAAGAAAAAAAAATATGCACAGAAAAAGGACAAGAAAAAAAGCACACCAGTGGTTAACTCAGGCAAGCGGGTGCTTTACTCTGTATAGTTCCACACTCTGTGATTCTTTTATGAGAACGTATTCGTGAACTGCGTATATGAATTTTTTTGTCTTTGCACTGTAAGATTAGGTCATCCATTCATACTGTTAATTTGACCCCCAAAACTAATCCTTCCCAAGTCATCTTTATTTCAGAAAATAGTGTCATCATTCACATAATTGCTCCAGTTAAAAACATTTGAATCATTCTTTTTTTTTTTAAGATTTTTTGATGTGGACCATTTTTAAAGTCTTTATTGAATTTGTTACAATACTGCTGCTGTTTTATGTTTTGGTGTTTTGGCCCTGAGGCATGTGAGATCTTAGCTCCCCAACCAAGGATCGAACCCACACCCCCTGCATTGGAAGGCGAAGTATTAACCACTAGACTGCCAGGGAAGTCCCTAATCATTCTTGACTTTTATTCTCAAAGCCCAAATCCAATCAAATAGCAAATCTGTGGGATCTACTTCCAAAAACACCCAGAATCTGACCACCATCTCCAGTGCTGCCACCCTAGCCCAAGGTGCCATTGCCTCTTACTTCACCTATTATAACAGCCTTCTAACTGCTCTCCTTGCCTCCATTCTTGCCCCACTAAATTATCCTCCACACGTGGCCTCCATAATCTCTTAAAAACACAAGCAGGATGATGTCACAACCTCCTCCTTACACTTAGAATGAAACCCAAAGTCCTTTCTGGGACTCAAGACCTCTAGGACCTGGCCCCCAGACCTCTCTCCCTGTTCATTTGCCATCACTCTGCTCCAGCTATGCTGGCCTCCCTGCTAGTCCTCAGACACCCCATGATCTCTCCGGCCTCACGAATTCTGCACCTGTTACCACCACCTTAAAAGCCCTTACTCTAGGCTAGGGCTTGGAAGACACAGTAAGAGTGGAGCAAAGCTCCATATCTGAAATGAAAGCCTTCCTCTGGTGGCCTAAGATATATAATTTGGAACATAATAGGTTATAATTTTAAACATTGAAACTAGGGTCAGTCAGAAATTTAATCTAGAAAATCCACTTTGTTAGCTTCATACCGGCATCCCTCCTTTGGCAACCTTTTAAAAAGGCAATGGCCTAAACAGGGTAGCAAAATCACCTTCATGAATTGCTTTCCCCAATAGCTTGGTGGTGATAATGGTTCCTCCCTGACCCATTCTCATGTTGTCAATTCCTGGGGTTTGTGATCATTAGCTTACACTGGCCAGCACTAGGAAGTTTAGCCTGAGGCCTCCGCCCAGAGGGATGCTGGCTGGCCTAGCTGGAACAGAGATCTGAACCACAGCCGTGTCAGAATCACCTTCCAAGCCCTGGAATGTGAAACTGATCAGTCAAGTGCATCTGAGGTTGAAGCAAATGGAAGCAGAAAGTCCTCAAATGAGGGCAAATAGAGAAAATCTACCTAGGGGAGTGGTGTTCACTTAATCATCAAAAGTTTTATGGGACAAAAAAAAAAAAAAAAAAAGTTGTATGGGACAAAGTAAAAGGATAAAAAAAAAAAAATCCAAGGTATAAAATAGTGCCCAACAAAAAGATCTGAATAGATATGTCAGCAAAGAAAATGCACCAATGGCCCTTAATCATATGAAAAGATGCTCATCATCGTTAGTCATCGTGGAAACGCAAATTAAAACCAAGAGATATCACTTCACACTCACTAGGATGGCTACAATCAAAAAGACAGACAGTAACAAGTACTGGTGATGATGTAGAAAAACTGAAACCCTCAGACGATCCTGGTGAGAATTTAAAAAGATGCCTCTGCTGCAGAAAACCTTTCGGCAGGTTTTTTAAAAAATGAAACATAATGGGCTTCCCTGGCGCAGTGGTTGAGAGTCCGCCTGCCGATGCAGGGGACACGGGTTCGTGCCCCGGTCCGGGAAGATCCCACATGCTGCGGAGCGGCTGGGCCCATGAGCCATGGCCGCTGAGCCTGCGCGTCCGGAGCCTGTGCTCCGCAACGGGAGAGGCCACGGCAGTGAGAGGCCCGCATACCACAAAATAAATAAATAAAGTCTATTAATTATATTTTTTTAAAAAGGAGGGAGGGGAGAACTTAAGCCCCAATCAGTGGGCTGAGCGCAACAGATTAGATGCAATTTATTCAATCCAGTTGAGAACAGAATAATTGGATTAAAGTGGAAGGACTTTTTTTAAAGCCAGTGTTATATAAAAACTACAAAATCTTGTTTGGATATAATTTGCTGTTGTTTATATTTGTATGAGAAATACTCCAAATGTCAGTACTGCAAATTACCACCATTTACAAATAATTAGGAAATGCCTTTTTTTTTCTTTTATTTTAAAGGTGCTAAAGCAAAGCAAAGGAGCTGAGAAAAAACTTTTTGCTACCTAACTCCATAAGCATTTGTTCCATTAGGATTTTGTGAATAATGTAATTACTCCTAAACAAAGCAGGTTGGCACTGAACAGCCTTTGGGAATTTATACCATTAATGAAGGACTCACCTCACTACTGTAAAAAGCCTACACCAAGTCCTAAAGAAATATAAAAGGGTGACATGCTCTAAGCACACAACTCTTGATGTTGATTTTTTTTTACTCTTGTTTTAATGAGCAAAGAGGAGGAACTATTTATCTTAACAAATGAGACTCAAGAACAAGTTTTTGGCCTCCATGTTCAATGCTTTAGTACCCAGTTAAAAGAGAATAACTTTCAGTTATAAAATAAATAAGTCATGGGATGTGATGTACAGCATGGTGACTATAGTTAATAGTACTATAATTGTATATTTGAAAGCTGCTAAGAGAGTAGATCTTAAAAGTTCTCATCACAAGAAAAAGAATTCATAATTATGTATGGTGACATGTTAACTAGACATACTGCAGCAATCATTTCATACTATATACAAATAGCGAATCATTATGTTGTACACCTAACACTAAAAAATGTTCTGTGTCAATTATATCTCAATTTAAAATTTTTTTAATTAAAAAAATAAATGAATGCTAGGAAAGTATGCATTTTCTAAAAAATATTAAAAAAGAGAGAGACTCATTGGTAATCAGTGCTACCCGCAAAGAGCAACTCTACTGCTTCAAAAAGCCAACAGATAATCAGACGCCCTCATTTGTCTCACTAGCTTACAATGGCTCTTTAATCATATGATGAAGAGAGAAACACAAAACTTCAGAGCACAATACAGAATCTTAACTATTCTTTGCTACTCAGGACTCAGAGCCTGAAAAACAACAGGGACAATATTCTCACTTAATCTAGCACCTGCTGCATGTTTCTTCTTTCTAGTGTCTAGATCTCCGAACAATTTGCATCTTCACTGCCAGGGTGCCTACTGAAGCACTGAAGGGTCATGTTCAAGAGAAGGCCCTGCAGTCCGTGGTCAGCTTCAAAACTTGGTTGCACAACTTCCTAGCTGTGTGACCTTAGACAAGTTACCCAAACTGTAACATGCACACAAATAAGAGTATTCATCCCACCGGACAGTGGTACAAACACTCACGAGACAATGTGTGCACTTAGCATAGGGCCGGGCCCTTGGTGAGTGTTCAATAAACAAGAGCTGCTGGCAAGGTTTCAGGTTTTCTGTTTGCTTGTTTGTTTGCTGAGGAAACTGACAGTGCCCCCAAGGTCTTACAGCATATATGTGGTAGAGCTTGGACTAGACATCAGGTCTGCCTGATAACAGAGGCCTGGCTCCTTGCATTGCACTCTGCTCCCCAGACCTGGGTCTCCTCAGGTTGCATATTACGGGCTCCAAGTTAACTCCTCCAAGTCCACTTCTTAAATGAACTCAATACTGATGTGTTCCCTATCTACATAAAAGGGCTGGAGCCATATATAAATGCATTCCTGGAAGGCATCTTGTGGAAGGACTGCTATAAAGAGAATGTTATATCAATGCCCACTAGGATTACTAATGTCCAGAATCCAGACCCACTCTGAAATGTGGCATTATCCATGGAGATGAGTGGTTATCAACCCAGGACCAGAGATTTCTGAAACATTTAAGACAGACATGCTTTTTCTGGAACACATCTGTCAGACTGGGCATTTAGATTATGGCAATTAATGACGGCTTGTACTATAGAAGAATGTAGATATAATTTTTACTTTTTTTTTCCTGTAATGTGAGTTTAGGGTCCCTATTGAGCCTCATGAATGCCCTCTAGCAGATATTATTAAAACTATTTAGATCTCATTCTTTTTTTTCCCTTAAGTAATATACTACCTAAATGTTCTTTCTTCATGCCTTAGCAAAAAATCTTGTAAGTGTGATCTCACTTAAGTACATCAGACTTTTTATCTGTCTCTCCGCCTAGGGTTCAAGTTCCAAAACACAGAATTTTGCTTTGTATATATAGTTATGACTACAGATTTATACAACCCTATTTCTGTTAAAAGATAAATGTCCGTTGAATTTAAGATTTGATTATTGACAGACAAATAGCAGCTAAAATTTATTGTTGTGGTTTTTGCTGGCATTCTTATAAAACTACTTATTTCTGTTAAAATTCTCTGTGGTTGCCTTGGAGATGTGATGCAGGTCAGAATTACTAACCTCTGTGAATACAATGAAAAAGGCATGTCATCCCCAAAAAGTCTCATGAAAACTATGGTCTCATAGTCTTTTTGTAAAAAAAAAAAAGTGTCTCCTGGCAGGCTACCAACAGCAGAGTAAGGTTTTTTTCAGTATCACACACCCCGCCCCAACTTGACTGAAAAGCTCACTGACAGAAGGGGTTGGATCCTTGGTCTTGTTTTGGTAGGCTCCCCTGCGTCCTTCAAAGTACCGTGAACTAGAATGAATCCATCAGTTCCCCATCATGAGACACCTGGGTTTTCCCTAGGACATGGTTCAGTCTTTGCGACTCCACCTCTACTTAAACCCCACTGAAGGAGAGCAGCTTATGGGTTCAAAGTTTCCCACCTGAAATTCCAATCAAGAAAACTGTGCCTCAAGATGCCCACCACCATCTAAGAGAAAACTATTAAAATTACACTTCTGATATCCAGAAGAGGCAAATCCATAGAGACAGAAAATACATTAGTGGTCGACTAGGGCTGGAGGGCGGGAGGATGGGGAGGGAGGAGTTGGGAGCAAATGGTGGGGACTGACTGCTTATGGGAACAGGATTTCTTTGGGGGGCAATGAAAATGTTCTAAGACTGATTGTGGTGATAGCTGTACGGCTCTGCGAATGTACTAAAAACCATTGAACTGGATGCTTTAAGTGAGTGAACAGTATACTAAAGCAAATTATATCTCAATAAAGATATTCTACCCCACTCCTCCCACCTAAGACTATCAAAATAAGAGAACTCACTCTATCTCAGAAAGAAGTCTAACTTAAAGGGGTATATCCCCAGCAGCAAGTCCATAAACCAACTCTGAAGGTGGAAAGAAACACAGTTCCTGAAAACCCACATCACCTCTCAAAACCAACAGCCTAATTCACTTTCAGTTCTGTGAAACCACATTTGGTTTGCCATCGAGTCCATGAGACAGCCAGACATGAAGTCCAGTGCATTCTGCAAGCTTTTCCTGCGAGGCAAAGAGAGGCAGCCAGCTCAGCCACTGGATGGGGGATGGGGGGTGGGAGGGTGTAGAAGGGTTAATCTAGCAAGAAGATGGAAAATTTAAGCTACCAGAATGTTATTAGGAACAACAGAGATGTTGAGAGACTTTTTTTTTTTCTCTTTAACTTGTGGGGCTTTTTTGTCATAACCATGACTTTATACAAATAGGATTACCAGGCTTCTTCCCACCAGTAGTTAATACATACACAACTGTGTAAGTTACCAACAACTGGCATGAAGAAGGCATGGGCCTAACTCCTTGCACCCAAATCAAAAAACTGTTCATTTGGATGGACAATTCTGCTCTTAGTGACTCTTGCTCCGAGTCTTGACAACCCTGAATGCTGGAAGATAATAACAGCTACCATTAATTGAGCAATGCTATGCACCAGGCTTCAAGCTAAGTGCTTTCTTTACATGCACTGTTTCATTTTGCACTCACAGCAACCCTAGGAGGTCAGAGTGGCTACTCCCATTTTACACAGGAGGAGCTCAGGCTTAGTGACTCACCCAGAGTCAATCAGTAGGTGATGGTGTCAAGAATGGAACACAGAACATCCTAAAACTCTGAATTCTACAAGTCTGAACTTCATCGCCTGCCTCTATCATCTCTACAGAAAGAAAAAAGGACTAAAACACACAGAATCCTCTTGACTGAGACACAGATTAATCAGGTCAAGGAAAGAGTGCCCACAGAAAAGGCCTGGACAAATCAGCACAGAAAAAAGTGACTCGGAGTCATCACATCAAACAAGAACTTTCTCCAAAAGCAAGATTTTTTGAAATGTAGGTCCCAAATTATTTTATTGCTTATCTTCCATGTGTCCAGCCCAGAGGTTTGAACTCCAGGGAAAGACTTCAAGGAGTTCCTTTGTTTATCAGGTTATCAAGGGGAATCAAGAGACAACAGACCTATACTACAGTTTTGCTTCAGAGTTAAGTGCACAGGCTCTGGAATCAGACAACTTAATTGCTGTGATGCCTTGGGCAGGTTACTAATCTCTCTGAGCTGCAGTTTCCTCATTCATAAAGTGGAAGTAGCAAGAATAATGATCTAGCTGAACTTCAGCAATCCCAGTTTTATCGTCTCAGATTAACACACAATGAAAACCTTAACCCAAAGATCTGTGAAAATTAATTACAAAATAAAACCATAAAATTTTAGAGCTGGAAAAGCCTATAAATCATCTAAACCAGTGTTACTTACACAATTATGTATTTATTTTTACGTATGTATTTTTTAAAACACTGGCTTTACATTTACAGTAGTGATAAAGATGATCCAAAGAAAATGAATACACAAATACTAATATAGTAGTATACAATGCAAGAAGCACCTAATGACAACACAATGCCCGAAGTCTGGTAAATAGTAATCACTTCTACCCTTTTTAAGAGGTCACATGACCTGTTCAAGCAGTAGTAAGAATAGAAGAGTATAGTTAGAAATAGAGCTGGATATTAAGAGATTAGAACACCTAGTTCTCCCCCAAGTTACAGAGCTGGTCCATTCCACTAGACAATTTGAATAACTCTTTAATTTTATCACTGCACTGTTTCCTCCTACCCAAAGAATTCTTACATGCCCTCCCCACCCCCCAAAAAATCGTAGCAGGCAAATAAACTGCCAGTCACACAAATGCATCCTCCTCAGACTCATGGCTGAGATACAAAATGCAAGTCCAAATTCCAACAGGCTTGGTCCAGGGGGTCCCTTCTGGGCAAGAGGGATGGGGCGGAATTAAGAGCTCAGCATCAGCAGGAACTCCAGCTCTGGTTCAGACCATGTGGAGGCTCAAAAACCACCCTGCCGTTAGAGCAGTGTGGCTCTGGGCTAGTGATTTCTGCAAGTCTGTTTTCTCATTTGTAAAAGCAGTAACAGTACATGAGATAATTTGTGCGTGAAGCAGTGCCTGGCATGGAGTAAGTCTTTACAACCTCAGAGGCAGCAGAACTGTCACGACTACTTCAGTGCCTGGGGCAATATCTAACACACAGCAAGCACTCTAAATGTTTGCTGAATAAAGAAGAGGTCCAATTAAAGCCAGTCTGAGAGTCACTCAAAATTCATGGGCCCAGGGCTTCCCTGGTGGCGCAGTGGTTGAGAGTCCGCCTGCCAATGCAGGGCACACGGGTTCGTGCCCTGGTCCGGGAAGATCCCACATGCCACGGAGAGGCTGGGCCCGTGAGCCATGGCCGCTGAGCCCGCGCGTCCGGAGCCTGTGCTCCACAACGGGAGAGGCCACAACAGTGAGAGGCCCGCGTACCGCAAAAAAAAAAAAAAAAAAAAAAAAAAAAAAAAAAAAAAAAAAAAAATTCATGGGCCCAACCTATAAGTGGGCCCCTAACTTACTCCAAACCAGGGTCACATATTCCCTGAACCAACGATGGTCCTGGTCATTCACAAAAGAAGAGTCTGTTCATATGCTTCAGGTCACAGCCTCCAGCAGAGACCCTGCCTCTGAGGAGCCTTATTACACATCAAAGTTCCATGTTTATTTCACCCCAAAACACTGGCACTTGCTGCCCTGGGGCTCCACTGTCTCCCTCTTCATTTTTAGAAGCAACAGGCTCACAAAATGACACCTCAGGCACTTGACTTCACGTCTCCTTTACAGAGGTTTGGGGACAATTCTCACAGCTAGGGCCCCACTCTGCCAATGCAAGCTTTCTTAGCTGAAAAATACCACCTATTAAGAAATCCATCACAGAGAAAGGAAAAGTCAAAGACAATTCCACTGTCTGCCTTTTTTCCTGATTCTCAAAACTAAAAGATGGACCAAACTATTTTTAAATGGGTAGACTGAAAAGGCACCCAAAAAAAGATCTCAACAATCCAAGGCGCTCTTCCCTAGAGCGCTCCTGTTTGGCCAGAAGGAGACATTCCCTAGCTCTGCAGAAGACAAGGCAAATCATACACAGAATGCAAAACTCATTTCTCCCCTGCCAAAGGGAAATTTGCAAAAATTGTTTTACAAAAGGTTTGAGGATCTATAAAGATGAGTTTAAACTTCTCCTTTCTGAGTGAGGACCGAGGACATTCCTTCTCAGACTTTTGAGTTTTCAAGGATATTGGGAGAGGTAAAAGGGGAGCGAGGGAGCGGGAGAGGGAGAGAATATGTTCATTCTATTTTTAAACCCTCGCCCACAGTTTAGAGTAAAGGAACACTCTGATTCTGTACTCCCACCCCTATTACCTTCTGCTAAACACAAGAATCAGAACCTGCACACGTACGTGACCCTGATTCTAGATCTGGGGGGTACAGGCTGCCAGTAATCCAGAGAATCGCGAGCTGACCGACCATCCCACCCAGCCCTTCTCTGGGCAGCAGCTGTGCCTTTCGGAGAACCCGGCGGCCCTGAGCAGGCTGGCGCTGCGCCCAGGGAGCGAAGCAGGCACAACCCGCCTTTTTCCGAGGGGAGGCAGCGCCCCCTTGGCGGGGCCCACTCCATTCCCAAGGCTGGGCACCCAGGGGTGAGCAACTCTTCCCCAAAGGAGCGGGAGTCGTGGACGCGAAGGGGTTTCCCAGCAAGCTGCGGCGCACCAGGCACCCCAGTCCCACTCCCAGGACACCTGTGTGCCGCGCACACCCGCCGCGGCGCCCCAGAGCGCCACTCGCGCTCGGTCTCCTCCCAGCCACCCCGGAATGCAAACTGCCGGGCGACGGATCTTTTCCCTCACCGTCTTGTTGCTAGTTCGCCCATTATTACGTATCCTTCCCGCCCCACTACAAGCATCTACACCCGTCCCTCAGTGCCCGGGGGCAGAAAACCAGACGGACACGCGACCCCCAGGGCTGAGCGCCTCCCGACGGCCCCTCCCGCCCCGGAACTCCGTCCCCGCCAGGCTCAGGGGCACTCACTCTTGAGCGCGCTGACGAGTGACTTCCCGTCCTTGATGAGCTCCTTGATGAATTTGTTGGTCTTGTCCAGCTCCGCTTCGTGTGACTTGAGCGTCTCTCGGAAGTGCGGGCTGTCGAGGCAGCAGTCGCTGAATTCGAGCGCGGGCAGCCCCATGGTGTCTGCGGCGCCCAGCCGGGGGGTACGCCTCCCCCGGGGCTCCGGCGGCCCGCAGCCCCGAGCACGCACGCGGCGGGACCACGGCCGGCACCCGCGACGGCCGCCGGCTCCACAGGTGTGGCGCCGGTTAGCCCTGAGCGCGGTGTCCGCGGGCGCGCACGACTTCCAAACCAAGCCGGGACCCGAACGAAGGGTGGCTGCTCCGGCGGCGTGCAACCGAGCGGCCGGGGAGCAGGAAGCGCAGCGGCGGACCCGCAGCGGCGCCGGGAAGGGAACGAGAAGTCGAGCGAGTGCAGCCGCCTCCTCCCCGCCTCCTTCACCAGTTCGCTCTCCAGCAGCCTCAAGCGCCCTCTCACAGCAGCCTGGGCCGCTCCGCCGGCGTTCGGGCCGCACTAACCTGCTAGCAATGACCTAATCCCAGCCGAGCCAATCAGACCCCCGGGCCTCCCGGGTACGCCCGGCCCTTCCGCGGCCATGACCCAATCAGCGGGGCCCGGAGGCGGGGTCTGGGCCAGGGGGCGGGGCCCACGCCACTGCCTAGGTCCGCAGCACAAGCTCCGCCCGCACCCGCCCGCGCGGTGTTGCAGATCCGGAGACCCGAAGGTGAGCGCTGCGGCATGCCCCGTACCTTGCCGGCCCGCATCCGAGATGGTGCGTCTGAAGGTCTGGGGAGCGGAAGAGCCTAGATGTGCCGAAGATGAAAAATCTGGGAATTTAGGGCTGCAGTCCCCCTCACACTTCAGGCAATCGAGCTTGCACTCAAAATGCAGCCCCCTGCCCCAGACGAACCCCGAGCGCACCAAGCGACCACATCGCTCCTAGGAACAAGCTCCTTCCAGTCGAGGAGAAAATATTTTCATCTTAAAATTACCAGCCCTTCTTGCCTGCAGTCTTCCCGCCCCCTACAGTCCGGCCCCCTCACGGTCACTCCTACTCAAAACCCGCCCACGGCTGCTCTCAGCCGAAGGATCTAACATCCTTACGAAAATTTCAGCCGCCTGTTGTTTCACTGCTGGGCACCTAACACAATTTTACATAATTACGTCCACTGCCTGTCGTCCTTTGCTGCACCGTGAGCTTCAAGAACACGAGCCACCGCAGTTTTCTTGTGCGCTGCGGCATCCCTAACACCTAGAACAGTGGCCGGCATCTACTAACAGATACTGAGCGCTTACCGTGTGCTACGTGTGCTATGGCGATTGATAAATATTTGTGGAATAAATGAATGGATCCTTTCCCGTGTCCCTCTCCACCTCCTACCCCACCCCACCCCCAATGCGTTGCCCTGTAGCCCTTTGGTTCCACCACAAGAATCAATCCAAGCAGCTCACGCACTGCACTTGCCAGGCTGGACCCCACAGTGTCTAGTGCTGAACTGTGAACTCCTAGAAGATAGGGACTGTCTTGGAATAAATCATTTGTATGTCTAGGAACTAGCAGCCCTCCAGTTAGGTGGTTTTGTGTGTTGGGGGGGGGGTTGTTGCTGTTGTTTTTCACATAGGTCTGCTATGTTCAGGCACTAGGCTAGATGCTAGAGATGCAAAGATGAATAACACAGAATGAACCTGACTGCTACTGGTTAGTGGGAGAGACAAGCGACAAGCAATAGCAATGCTGCATGGTAAGTTAGGATAGAAGGCCTGGGTGCTCGAGAACATGGAGAAGGGATTGCTAACTCAGGGAGCCAGAGAAGGCATCGATGTCGAGGTACTGATTTATTAAATGCATAAATGAATGAATGTGATCTATTTGCCAGTTGCAGCTACAAATTCAGACTTGATAGCAGGCCCAAACAGCTATCAGATGGATAATTAAAACACTGAAAATAGTTGTTCCTCACCTGCCAAGAATGAGAAAGATGTGGAATGGAAATCCCATGAAACTAAATCTGTTTAATGCAGTATCTTGAGCACTTAAAAGTAGGTGTTCTGGCTCTTAAGTGATACATAACAAATCACACCAAAACTTAATGGATTAAAACAACTATGATCTCTTTATTTTCTCTCATTATCTCTGTGGGTCAGGAATTTGGGAGAGAGCTTGGCTGGGTGATTCTGGCTTGGGGTCTCACATATGTTTACAGTCATATGGTAACAGGAGCATCTCCCTCTCTTCGGTGGGCTCAGGACTTCACTGTGTGGTCTCTCAATGTGGTCTAGTTGAGTTTCCTCACTGCATGGCAGCCTCAGCGCCCCAGTGTGAACTTTCCAGCTCACAAGAGGAAAGCTGAATCACCTTTTATGACCTAGCCTTGGAAGACAAACACTTCTTCCACCTTCATTGGGTACAAGCAAGTCACAAGCCCAGATTTAAGGAGAGAGTAATTAGACTGTACCTCCAGATGGGGAAGTAACAAGAAAGGGAGATATTAATGCAGCCATCTCTGAAAAAAACCAATCTGCCACTGCGGGCCTAGCACAAGGCAAAGTATTCAATAAATGTTAAATGAATGTAACAAAATGAGGTCCACAATTATTTATTTTTATTCTACTGAGGAATATTGAGCAAATGTGCATAAATATATATGTATTAGTAAGAATAATAATGATAAATATTACCCATCATTTGTTAAGCTCTTAGTTTGTGCCAGACACTATGCTATATTATGTACATGCATTTAGTCCCTACAAGGGAAGACTGGTACTAGGATAATTCCCATTTTTCAGATGAGAAATTGAGGCCCAGAGTTGTAACTTGAACCAGGTTACCTAGCTAAGAAGAGTGTGTGGCACATACACATACACAAACATATACCTTAATATGCCTGTTTACAAGTGTGTAACTTCTGAATTTAATCCAGAATTTCCACAAAGACCTCCCACACTTTCTGCAATATTATCAGAAGAGAATCAGAATGTAGTAGTACTGAGTACAGAAACTGGCCCCTGGAAGGTGCAGCTGTCTCTCTCTCCCTTGAAAATAAGCTCCATGAGATAGAGATTCTGTGTTCACTATACAGCCCCAGCACCTACGACAGCAAAGGGCACTTCAAAAATGCACAATGCCAACGGGAGGGGCACCTGTTTAATAAGGAAGAAACAATGACTTATGTAACAACATAGGTTGTGGCCATGAATGCAAACAGAACAGTTAAGGCCCAGAAATCACTGTCATATGAAATATAGAAATTATTTAGGCAAAATGATTTGGCTGAATTTCTTTGGATGAATATCTGAATTCCTTCAAATTAACCAGTTAGTTCAAATACTTCTAGTTTTGATATCAATGTATTATTATTTCTGCCTTCAATTGTCCAATTAACTTTTTTTTTTTTTTTTTTGTCTGCATTGGGTCTTCGTTGCTGTGCACGGGTTTTCTCTAGTTGTGACGAGCAGGGGCTACTCTTCGTTGTGATGCACGGGCTTCTCATTGCGGTCGCTTCTCTTGTTGAGGAGCATGGGCTCTAGGGGCGCAGGCTTCAGTAGTTGTGGCTCACAGGCTCTAGAGCACAGGCTCAGTAGTTGTGGCGCATAGGCTTAGTTGCTCCACGGCATGTGGGATCTTCCCAGACCAGGGCTTGAACCCGTGTCCCCTGCATTGGCAGGTGGATTCTTAACCACTGCGCCACCAGGGAAGTCCCTCCAATTAACTTTATATCTACCATACAATTTACCTCCCATTTGTAGAAAACAGGAAAGCACTCTCACATATGTTATCTCCAAGCCCACACAATCAGAGGTGGGCAAGGGTCACTGGCTCATGATTCCTGAACACAAGCTAGAGAATGGAGCTGGTCTATGATGAAAGTTCATCAGTCCTCACGTAACTGAGGACCAGGGATAGTGTAGCTTCAGGGCAGCTTCTGGCAGTTTAGATGATGACATCAGTATAAGGTCTCTCTCTCCATCACTCCAGCTGACCGTCCTCTGTGATGCCTTCATTTTCAGTGGCTCTTTCTGCTTCTCCAAACTTACATCAAGCACTATTTGCAGTAAGAGAGTTTTCTTTCCAAGAAGTCTAGCAGAAATTACAAGACTGAAACCAGAGGTGAAACAGCCCCACTCCTAACACATAAAGCGTTGGGAGGAGTTTTTCCCACAAAGGACAAGCAAAGTGCTGTTAACAGAAGAAGAGAGAATTAATTGCTGCTGAACAGGCAGAAGCAATAATATGCAGTACACCTGACCGGTCCCCCAACCCCCCTCAAAATGAGTGTTCCTTCTGCTACATTCTCCTGGTTTTGTAGTTCTAGTTAGCATTTATTCATTCTTTTGTATAGTTGATACCATGTCTCTCTACACATGACTTCACCTTTGTGTTTTTACTGGATAAGACATCAATTTTCCTATTTTAAAATACTGATTTGGGGGTAATGGAAAATCTATATCTCGATTGTGGTACATAGGCATCAACATTTGTCAAAATTCATGGCTGCATTTTATTGTATATAAACTGCACCTCAATAAAGTTGGTTTTAAAAAATGATGATGGTGGTGATGTTAACGATATTTATTAAGCTTTTGCTGTGTAGTAGGATTCATGCTAAGCACTTTATTGTATTTCCTCACTTAACCTTTAGTAGAATCCTGGGAAGTAGGTACTGATACCCTTCATATTGGGTGGGCCATAAAGTGCCTTTGGTTTTTTAAGTAAAAATAAAAGACACATTTTTCATTTTCACCAAGAACTTTATTGAACAACGTATTCACTGTTTTGTTCTACTACCTTCTGCCATTTTTCAGGCAACTTCATAATTCCATCTTCCCAAAATTTTTTATCGTTTTGAGCAAAGAACTGTTCCAGGTACCTTTTACAGTCTTCCAGGGAATTGAAATTTTTTCCATTAAGAGAATTTTGTAAAGATCGAAATAACTGGAAATCCGAAGGTGGCATGTCCAGTGAATATGACGGATGAATCAGAACTTCCCAGCCAAGCTGTAACAGTTTTTGCCTGGTCATCAAAGAAACATGCAGTCTTGCATTATCCTGATGGAAGATTATGCGTTTTTCTGTTGACTAATTCTGGACGCTTTTCATCGAGTGCTGCTTTCAGTTGATCTACCTGGGAGCAGTACTTGTTGGAACTAACATTTGGTTTTCCAGAAAGAGCTCATAATAGAGGACTCCCTTCTAATCCCACCATATACACAACATCACCTTCTCTGGATGAAGACCGGCCTTTGGTGTGGTTGGTGGTGGTTCATTTCGCTTGCCCCACGATCTCTTCCATTCCACACTGTTGTACAGTATCCAGTTTTCATCGCCCATCACAATTTATTTTAAATACGGAACGTTTTCATTATGTTTCAGTAGAGAATCGCATGTGGAAGTATGGTCAAGAAGGTTTTTTCCACTTAACTTATGTGGAACCCACACATCAAAGCGATTCACATAACCAAGCTGGTGCAGATGATTTTCAAAGCTTGATTTGGATATTTTGAGTATGTTGGCTATCTCTTGTACGGTACAACGTTGATTGTTCTCAATTATTGTTTCGATTTGATCACTATCAACTTCAACTGGTCAACCCAACGATGGAGCATCATCCAGCAAGAAATCTCCAGCACGAGACTTTGCAAACCACTTTTGACACGTTCGATCAGTCACAGCACCTTCTCCATACGCTGCACAAATCTTTTTGTGCGTTTCATTTGCATTTTTACCTTTCTTGAAATAATAAAGCATAATATGCCGAAATGCTGGTTTTTTTCTTCCATCTTCAATATTAAAATGGCTAGACAAAAATTCACCAATTTTGTTAAGTCTATTTTTAAATGCACGCTGGTATGACAGCTGTCACATACAATCTAACAAAATTGTTTCAAATGAAGTTAAAGATAACTAAGTGCTACCAGAGCCATCTTACGGAAAAAACCGAAAGAAATTTTTGGCCCACCCAATAGATAAGGCAGCTAAGGCTTCGAGACGTAAGATGCCTAAGGTCACATAGTTAGTGGTGGAACTAGGCTTATTACTCAAATCTATCTGCCTTCAATAACTATCTCCATACAAGGTGTCTATCAGAAAGACATTTTACACGTTAAAAAATTAATAATAGCCAAATACCTAAAAATGGAATAAAATCACACATGAATGAGAGAGGAGGAGAATTGTATGTGTTTTTCCAGGACCTTTTGCTAGTATGTCCCCAGTACATCAATCATTATACTAGCCTCTAATTTGTTTTGGCTTTAAATCCCAGGCCCTACAATTCGTGTAGTAGCAACTGACTGAAGCAGACATGATATTCTCATTTTCCTCCAAAGAAAAGAGTAATCTATCCTTATAAAGCCACTGGCTTGCATTCTTTAAGGGAGGTAACAGCCCTTAATTAACATTCTTTGGCTCAAGATATCAATGAAACATATTACTTCCACTACACAAATCTGTTTTATATGTTAGCAATTTTTTTTTTTTTTTCCGGTATGTGGGCCTCTCACTGTTGTGGCCTCTCCCGTTGCGGAGCACAGGCTCCGGACGCGCAGGCTCAGCGGCCATGGCTCACGGGCCCAGCCGCTCCACGGCATGTGGGATCTTCCCGGACCGGGGCACAAACCCGTGTCCCCTGCATCGGCAGGCGGACTCTCAACCACTGCGCCACCAGGGAAGCCCTCCATTTTTTAATAATTTATTTATTCTATGCCTGCTGCTTTTCTACCCGATGTCCATTCTCCCATCTTCTTTACTCATTTACTGAGGAAGTACTTATATAACATTTACTATGTTCCAGATACTCTTCTAAACACTTTATAAAACTTAATCTCATAACAACACTCTTCTTATCTTATCTCCATTTTATAGGGGAGGAAAATGAAAATGAATCACCTATAGTCACATAACCACTGAGCAACAGAGCTGAGATTCTAACTGGTAGTGTAGCTCCAGACTTAGTCTATGTTACTAGCAGAACCTCAAGTACCCAGTTAAAGATTTCAATTCCTCCGGATTTCACACAGCTGCTCGTGGCCATGGGCCACTTTACTGGCCATTGAGATATGATTGGAAATCTACTGGGTAGGGTTTTTTTTTTCATAAGGAGACAACTAACACATGCCTTTTGCCCGCCTTCCTTCCCTCTTCTTTTTGCCTAGAATGTGGGTACAGTGCATGGAGGAACAGCAGCTATCTGGCAATCATGAGAAGGAATGCCACATGCTAAGGACTGATGGAGGAAGACAATGGGAGCCAGATGCCTTAGTGACATCCGTGAGCCACAAAGCTTATCCCCAAAGTGCCTACCTCTCAACTACTCATCACATAAAGGGGAAAAAACATAACCTCTTTAAGCTCCATTAATGGGGTCTGCTGCTACTCAAAGCCAAACAAACCTTAACTGATAAAATGCACTAATCACAAAACCTACTGTTTTACCTCCTCCTGAAATTTGGTCATCTGCATTAATACGTGGTTCTTAGGTAGCTTCCAAAATGGAAAATTATTAGTTTTAAGGATTTTTTTTCTTTTCCATTATGCTTTATTACAGAATATTGAATATAGTTCCCTTTGTTATACATTAGGACCTTATTGTTTATCTATTTTATGTAAGTGGTTTGTATCTGCTAACCCCAAACTCCCCATTTATTGCCCCCACACCCCCTTTCCCCTTTGGTAACTGTAAGTTTGTTTTCTATGTCTGTGAGTCTGTTTCTGTTTTCTATGTCTGTGAGTCTGTTTCTGTTTTGTAAATAAGTTCATTTGTGTCATACAAATGATTCCACATATAAGTGATATCATATGGTATTTGTTTTTCTCTTTCTGACTTACTTCACTTAGTATGATAAACTCTAGGTCCCTCCATGTTGCTGCAAATGGCATTATTTCATTCTTTTTTATGGCCGAGTAGTATTTCATTATGTATATATGCAATATCTTCTTTATCCATTCACCTGTCAATAGACATTTAGGTTGCTTCCATGTCTTGGCTATTGTTAATAGTGCTGCTATGAACACTGGGGTCCATGTATCTTTTCGAATTGGAGTTTTCCCTGGATATATGCCCTGGAGTGGGATTGCTGGATCATCTGGCAACTCTATTTTTAGTTTTTTAAGGAAGCTCCATACTGTTTTTCATAGTGGCTGCACCAATTTATAAATATTTCCACCAACAGTGTAGGAGGGTTCCCTTTTCTCCATACCCTCTCCAGCATTTTTTTTTTTTTTTTTTTTGCGGTATGCGGGCCTCTCACTATTGTGGCCTCTCCCGTTGCAGAGCACAGGCTCCGGACGCGCAGGCTCAGCGGCCATGGCTCACGGGCCCAGCCGCTCCGCGGCATGTGGGATCTTCCCGGCCCGGGGCACGAACCCGCGTCCCCTGCATCGGCAGGTGGACTTTCAACCACTGCGCCACCAGGGAAGCCCCCAGCATTTTTTATTTGTAGACTTTTTAATGATGGCCATTCTGACCACTGTGAAGTGGTACCTCATTGTAGTTTTGTTTGCATTTCTCTAATAATTAGCAATGTTGAGCATCTTTTCATGTGCCTGTTGGCCATCTGTATGTCTTCTTTGGAGAAATGCCTATTTAGGTCTCCTGCCCATTTTTTGATTGAGTTGTTGTTGTGGTGGTGGTGGCAGTTATTGAGTTGTGTGAGCTGTTTGTATATTTTGGGGATTAAGCCCTTGTCGGTTGCACAGTTTGCAAATATTTTCTCCCAGTCCATAGGTTGTCTTTTCATTTTGTTTATGGTTTCCTTTGCTGTGCAAAAGCTTATAAGTTTGATTAGATTTCACTTGTTTATTTTTGCTTTTATTTCTACTGCCTTGAGAGACTTAAGAAAACACTGGTACAATTTGAGGGAACGTTTTGCCTATGTTCTCTTCTAGGAGTTTTATGGTGTCACATATTTAAGTCTTTAAGCCATTTTGAGTTAATTTTTGTGTATGGTATGAGGATATGTTCTAACTTCACTGATTTACATGCAGCTGTCCAGCTTTCCCAACACCACTTGCTGAAGAGACTGTGCTTTTCCCGTTGTACATCCTTGCCTCCTTTGTTGAAGGTTAATTGACCGTAGGTGTGTGGGTTTATTTCTGTGCTCTCTATTCTGTTCCATTGATCCATATGTCTGTTTTTGTGCCAATACCAAACTGTTTTCATTACTGTAGCTTTGTAGTATTGTCTGAAGTCTGGGAGCGTGATGCTCCAGTTTTGTTCTTTTTCCTCAGGATTGCTTTGGCCATTCTGGGTCTTTTATGGTTCCATATAAATTTTAAGATTCTTTGTTCTAGTTCTGTGAAAAAATGTCATGGGTAATTTGATAGGGATCACATTAAATCTGTAGATTGCTTTGGGTAATATGACCATGACCATTTTAACAATGTTAGTTCTTCTAATCCAAGAGCATGGGATATCTTTCCATTTCTTTGAATCATCTTCAGTATCCTTTATCAGTGTTTTATAGTTCTCAGAATATAAGTCTTTCACCTCCTTGGTCAAGTTTATAAGAAAGTTTTCTTAAACATTTAAAGTAAAGACAATATCTGAATTACAGGGCAGGAATGTGTATTAAATGAGGAAAGATATTTAAGAAAAACAATAAACCATTAATAAACATAAACTTATTCAAAAGCTGAGATGAAACCAGAAAATTGTCAAAAGACAATTTCAATACAGCCTCAGGGTCACTTGGATCAATAAAAGTAACTGGCCTATTTCTTACCATTGTTGCTGCTGAAATGACCAAATGAATCAGCTTACTTACACAAAAAAACCTAAACTAAAGTAGGCCCGTACACCTTGCTCTCTTTCTTGCCTCTGGATCTTCTCATACATGTGCATACTTTAAATGTACATTAGCATATAAGAGGTCCTGAGAAGTCCTGTAGTAAATAATCCTGTGAGATTTTGCTTAACCCAGTATTTCTCATATTTCTTGGAACATAGAATCCTGTTTTTCCTCCAGTGTTACATTCCACATAGTGCTCTAGGAAACACATTCAGGAAATGAACAATATCACAGACAACAGGAATAGGGACATAAGGAGAAAGGGTTAATTGTTAATCTTTTGGTTGACATTTCAGTGGTTGCAAAATAGAAATTTTGTCATGGGGAATTAATAAACTTTCTAAAGCAACTAGAAAACTATCATATCCAACTTCAAATACTTATTAATGGATGAACTTTTCTTCCATGGGAATTCATATTCTGTTAGATGGCTCTGGTTTTGAGGTGATGCTGTGGTTTTTAGTGGGTGCCTGGGTCTACTGAAGGTGGCACTGTTGGGGGCAGAGGAGGGCAATATTTCAAAAGAGAAATTATTCCATCACTTTCTTCTAGGGAGAAGCCAGTATGAAAAATCAATACTAAAATGGGTTACCTTCATCTAAACACTGGGCAAAGAGGATATAATATCTGCTGTATCTACAACAGTGGGTGATGGCAGTTTTTTTTTTTTTTAATTTATTTTATTATTTATTTATTTGGCTGTGTTGGGTCTTAGTTGCAGCACACTGGATCTTAATTGCGGCACGTGGGATCTTTTGTTGCATTGCACGGGCTCTTCATTGCAGCGCACAGGCTTCTCTAGTTGCGTTGCACAGGTTCCAGAGAGTGTGGGCTCAGTAGTTGCAATCTGTGGGCTTAGTTGCCCTGCAGCATGTGGGATCTTAGTTCCCCAACCAGGGATTGAACCCGCATCCCTTGCATTGGAAGGTGGATTCTTAACCACTGGACCACCAGGGAAGTCCCAGATTTCTTTTATTTTCTTCCCTACTTCCCTTTGTATTTCTTTTCCAGAATTCCCCATCATTATATTTTTATTACCCAAAACTCATCTATAAAAAAATTTTATTACAAAACTCATGGCTGTAATACTTTCAAACTAAAATACTAAAATTTTCCAATTTAAAAACTAGACAGGGCCTCCCTGGTGGCGCAGTGGTTGGGAGTCCGCCTGCCGATGCGGGGGATGCGGGTTCGTGCCCCGGTCTGGGAGGATCCCGTGTGCCGCGGAGCGGCTGGGCCCGTGAGCCGTGGCCGCTGGGCCTGCGCGTCCGGAGCCTGTGCTCCGCAACGGGAGAGGCCGCGACAGTGAGAGGCCCGCGTACCACAAAAAAAAAAAAAAAAAAAAAACTAGACATATTTTAAAGGTTGCGTTGTCTAAAAAGTAACAGTGTGAACCACCCCTATGCTTCCCAAAACTGGTCTGATGACCTGGGCCTGCCCAGAAAGAAGTTTTCTCTGATCTGTCATGAAATGAAAAAAAAAACAAAAACAAACAAACAAAAACAACCAGTGACTGTATAATGAGTTTTTTATGATGCTACATGTATTCCACTTAAATGAGTGCTTTTTGAGATATGTCCTTCCTACATATTTGGTACTGGTGTACTCATTTTTTGGCATTAACATACTCCTTTTTTTTTTTTTAAGATGATGAGTGAAGATAGTAGCTGTAGTCTTTTTAAATATCCTTCGGCAAATTAAAACTTGGAAGTCCTCTGTCCCTCCAACTTTGTTTATTGTTTGTTTTATCTTTTATTTGATGGTTAAGAAAAAGTGCCTTGGGCCAAGGGAACCTGTGTGTCTTGTTGGCTGCTGTGTTCCCTGTGACCTGCAGAGAGCCTAGCAATAGTAGACTATCAACACAGTTTGACAGATGTTAAAAGTTTGAGGCACATTAAAATCTTCAAGAGTTTATTTGAGCAAACATCAATTAGAATTGGGCAGCATGAAACTGGGAGTGGTTAAGAGCACTCCACCCACAGGAGCTAGGAGCGATGACTCGGAAGCAAAGCAAAGAAACTATTTGATTGGCTATAGCTTAAGTGGTTGCCTTATTTGGGAAAGCCTCGTTGGCTGTTTGTGATTGGTTGTTCTTAAGTTTCATTTTCTCAGATTCCAGTGCACTGACTGGCTTGGTTTAGGTTTTGGTTACATAGGCCACCAAGGCATTAGAGCCACCTCAGTTTGATGGCCTCCTTGTTTAACTTCTTTAACACAGACTAACCAGAGGTTGGCAGACTTTTCGATAAAGGGACCCACAGGGTCTGCTGCACCTACCTGACTCTGCCGTTGTGACAGGAAACCAGCCATAGACTACACCAATGAAGGAGTGTGGTGGTGGTGTCCCAAAGAGCTTTACTTATGGACAGTGAAATTTGAATTTCACATGATTTGCATGTGTCACAAAATATTCTTCTTTTTATTATTTTTCCCATTTAAAGATGTAATACCTATTCTTCGTTTGTAGACCATATAGAAACAAGCAGTGGGCTAGATTTGGCCCACAGACCATAGGATACTGACCCCTGGGCTAACCAAATAAAAGAATGAGTGACCAAACACAGAGCAAGGCTAGAAATTCCAGAGATGTAGGTCCCAATCCTTCCTTGGCACTGAGTAACCATGACCAAATTAAAGCACTGGAATAACCTGTTTTCCCAGCTCTAAGTTAGCAAAAGCAATTCAGATCTATTTCTTAGAGCTATTGTTACTGATAAGTATTATAAATGACAGTGGGGAAACATTTTGCAACTAAGAAGCATCAAATAATATATCCGTGAATATAAAAGAGAAAATATTGACAGTAGATAGATCTACTAAATTGATTTAAAAGATTTAATTTCCTACTGTTTTCAATTTAAAAAAATGATAAAAGCAGGAGTCCCACTGAACGCCTATGAATTATCTTTGAACTGAACTATTTATGGAATCACAGAACTGTGGAGCTTCAGAATAAAAAGAGGGGCTTCCCTGGTGGTAGAGTGGGTAAGACTTCGTGCTTTCAATGCAGGGGGCCTGGGTTCGACACCTGTTTCAGGAAGTAGACCCCACACGCATGCTGCAACTACGAGTCTGCATGCCACAACTAAGAAGTCCGCATGCCGCAACTAAGAGTCCACATGAAGTCCATATGTCGCAATTAAAAAAAAAAAAAAGATCCTGCATGCTGCAGCTAAGACCTGGCACAGCCAAAAAGAAATAAATAAATAAATAATAATAAAAAGAAGAACAAAAAGAGATTATGGGAAACATCCAGTGCAATCACATTGTTTTAAAGGCAAGGAAACTGAATACTAGGGAAGATACTTCCCCAAGGTCACTTATTTAGAGAATGAAAATAGTCTAATAAGAAAAGATACCGGGCTTCCCTGATGGCTCAGTGGTTGAGAGTCTGCCTGCCGATGCAGGGGACACGGGTTCGTGCCCAGTCCGGGAGGATCCCACATGCCGCGGAGTGGCTGGGCCCGTGAGCCATGGCTGCTGGGCCTGCGCTTCCGGAGCCTGTGCTCCGCAATGGGAGAGGCCGCAACAGTGAGAGGCCCGCGTACCGTACCGCAAAAAAAAAAAAAAAAAAAAAAAAAAAGAAAAGATACCTTCTGAAGCCTGAATTAGAAATAAATAATCAGAAATTTCATTCTTATGATGAAAGGAACATAGGGTTTCCATTCCTAGATTTAAACACTGGATTTGACACATGGTTTTGAATCTCAGTTTACTTAACTGAGTCTCAGTGTCTTCATCTTCAAAACAGGAATGATAATTAATATCTCATAGAATTATAGTTAAGAACAAGTAAAATAATATACACAGTACATTGTCAGGCACACAATAAATGCTCAATAAATTATAACTTGAATTTCTATTATATGAACTTTTAAAATCTCATAATTTACCATATCTGCTAAAAAAATATTAAATTTGTGGTTTTTAAACTGAGCTAAGAAATAAGACCTAAATATTTGATGCTCTACCAAAAATATTTTTATCTTTATTAGTTGAAATACTTCCTTGAATTTCTGTTTATAGCATTCCTGGAAGACAACGTAAGGCTGTTTTCAAACTTGAAATCACCAACATACTTTCACTTTAGGAAGGGATTTGCTTGACACCACTTAAAACAAGTTTGTCACTGAAATACCCCAAAGATTATTCAACTACAGAGAAATTCTAGCACCTCTAAATTTGTATTTTTGTTTCTTACCTGACAAAATTTTGTGAAGATAAGGAATGTAGTACTTAAAACCTAGTTAAGAATGTCCTCAAATCATCTTTTTCTAAGGAATGCCAAAAGCAAAATCTTGAACGTCAGACAGACATGGGTTTTAACCAGAGCCCTGCCATTTGCTAGCCGTGTGACCTTGGAGTTAATCCATCTAAGCCTCGAGATTTTTAAGTGTAAGATGGGGATAATAACAGTACCTACCTCACAGGAATTTTGTGAAGATTGAATGATAGGATGAATAGAAAAAGCTTACTTAGACCAGTGTCTGCACTGCAGTAAGTGTTCCCCAAAAAATTTTAGCTAAATTAAATGGTAACTAACCACTTTGTTGGAAGATGAACTTTGATAAGTCCCCTTTTAATAATCTTTTGTTTCCTCCGGCAGATGTTAGGTGAAATTGTAAAAGATTGATTTTTCAGCATAATCCCATAAGTTGTCGAGGGCAGGTGCTCACGTAAAGGTGGAACCGGAGGTAGGTTTCCACCCTTGTTCTATAAGAGCCCCAGGTTCATTTCAGGACCTAAAAGAAGAAGATTTGCTGACTACTTTGGAGACATCAGGATCTTAGTCTTCAGAGAAGCTTCCCTGCCCTCCTACTGGAAACTAGTCCCCCGTCTTAGTCTTCATTGTTATTCTAAATCTTAGACCCCTGATTGTTTTCTTCAGTGTAGACATAACAATTTGAAGTTATTTTGTTTATTTGTTGACCCCCTACACACATCGTCTCCCTCTCTCCCACTCCTCCCCACTCTGCTAGAATGTAAGCTCCCTGTTGGCAAAGATGGTGCTGGGACAATGTGGTTCATGGCTGTAACCTCAGGGCCTAGGACAGTGTCTGTGTATTGTAAATTCCCAGTAACTATCTAGTGAAAAAATGAACGAATGAATAAATAAATGATTTTATGAATGGGCAGCCCTGGCAGGTGCTCAGTGCTTCAGGCTTTCCTTAGAAGTGTAGAAACGAAGGTGAACTGATCTTGTAGTGGCCACAAGAGGAAAACAGAACTAGTAAAATTCACGACCACCCAGACCCAGTAATGAAGTCGGGGACCACAAGGACTCACAATTTCTAGGGGGAGGGAACAAAGGAAATATATGGTAGCTGGGCGACCCCAGGCCAAAAAAATTATACACACACACACGCATGTGTGCATGCATACAGAAATACATTATCCAGTGAGACTTGGGGTAAATTAGAACTCGGTAGGTTGTTTCTTATTTCAGGCACAATAATCTTTCTTTACTTGGCCTCTGGGTCACCAGCCACTCACTGCCTCTTGGGTCTCCTTTCTCACTGGTCCCTCCTCCTTGGTTTCCTTTGCTGATTCCTCCTCATTTTCCCAACTTCTGAACACTGGATCATTCCAGGTTGTTCCTCAAACCTCCACTCCATACACATCCCCTAGATGACCCCAACCTGCCTCATGGCTGCAAATACCATCTGCACACTAACAACCTCCAAATATCTATCCTCACTTTGACCTCTCCTCTGAACTCCAGACAGGTACACACAACTTGAATGCTCAATACTCTCCTTGTATTATATATCTAAATAGACATCTCAAACTTAAAAAGAGACCAGAACTGAACTCTTGATTTTCTCCCCAAACCTGCTCTTCCCAATGGCAAATCCATCCTTGCAGTTGTTCAAGCCAAAGCCCTTAGAGCTGTCCTCTTCTTCCCTCTCTACAATCCACATCTAATCACTGGCAAATTCTCTTGACTGAGTCTTCAATATACACCTATAATCTGACTACTTTTCTACCTCCTGGCTACCATGCTGGTCCAAGCCACCATCCTCTTTGCCTAGATTATTACGGCAGCCTCCAAACTAGTCTCTCTACTTCTGCCCGTGCTACCTGTAGTTAGGTCTCCTCCAAGCAGCCAGAGTGATCCTTTCAGAACATTAAATTGCATCAATAATCTCCTCTGAGCAAAACCCTCCAATGGTTTTCCATCTTTCCAAAGTAAAGGAAAAACATGATCTGACCCAGGATACCTCTTCTCATCTCATTTCCATCTTTACCCCCAACTCACTCTGCTCCAACTGGTTGACAATCCATATGATTTCAAATTAATTTAGAAAATATTAGTCTGAAAACTTGGGAAAAGGCTTAAAAGATCTGACTATAAGTAAATAAACTGTTTACGCTGGAGAAATGCCTGATTTTTTAAATTAGTCATTCTCTGATCCCATGGTATCAGATCAGCATAAATATTTTAGGGTCTTTAACATTTGCCTGGAGTTAAGCTTTTGGGCCAGAAAATGCAAATTAGATTACCTCCAAGTTTCTACTGATAACCCTTGATGATCTTGATCTTGGTCTTGAATAACATACCCTTTAGCTTTCAGTATTTTAGGGGGTGCCTTTTTCACACTATAAAAGTACCAAGGCTAAAACACCTGCTCTACTTAAGAGGAAACATAGACTTTCAACAGACATTTATTGAAATCCTACTGTGTTTCAGGTACTGGCTAGGCATTGGGGAATCAAGGATGAATGAGACATGCCCATGTCTTCAAGGAACCCACAAGAGAATCCAAGTGGCAGCAAGAGGACCTGATCTTAATAGTGCAATGACAGAGGGATGCCCAGTGTGCTATGAAAGCTGACCAGAGGACACCCAGCTCAGCCTGAAGAGGACTGACAAGGCCTCCTAGAGGATATGGCACCTCAGCTGAAGCTTAAATTATGTGCAGAAATGGGGGTATAGGGTAGGTCATATTCCAAACAGGAGGTACAGCATGAGCAAAGCCATGAATCTGTGTGCTGTGTGTAGGAAACCACAAACGTTCGAGGAAAACTGCTCTTAAGGTGAGACTGGAAAGGAAGACAGAGAGCAGGACACAGGGAACTTTATTTAGCATTTTAAGAAGTATAATCTGGGGCTTCCCTGGTGGTGCAGTGGTTGAGAATCTGCCTGACAATGCAGGGGACACGGGTTCGAGCCCTGGTCTGGGAAGATCCCACATGCTGCGGAGCAACTAGCCCCATGAGCCACAATTACTGAGCCTGCGCGTCTGGAGCTTGTGCTCTGCAACAAGAGAGGCCGCGATAGTGAGAGGCCCGCGCACCGCGATGAGGAGTGGCCCCCACTTGCCGCAACTAGAGAAAGCCCTCGCACAGAAACGAAGACCCAACACAGACATACATACGTACATACAAACATAAATAAATAAATAAATAAATAAGAAGTATGATCTTTGTTCATAGGCAACAGAGAGCCACTGAAGCAGGAGAGTGTGACTGCTACGCAAACACGCTTAGAGGCAGGCAGACCAGCAGGGAGGCTATGGCAGCGTCCAGATAGAAGGTGCTGCAGGTCTGAATTAGGGCAGGAGCTGGGGAGATGGGGGAGCAGGAGACAGACTTAAGAAATATTGAGTTAAAATTAGTGGAACTTGATGTGAAGCAGACAAGGAGGAGGAGGTTAAGGATAATACCAAGGTTTCTATCCTTGAGGGTATTACCAAGTACAAGTAGTAATAGGATCAGGCAGGAAGATGATTTCATTGTTAGGTATGTTGAACTTGAAACATTAAGGGAAAAGCATTCATTCATTTATCCATTCATTCAAGAACTATTTATAAAGTGCCTACCTTGTGAATGTCCAAGTGTGAACCTGAAGGGAGAGGGGTCTGGACTTCAGAGAGTTGGGTGTCATTAGCACATGGGATGATCAGGAGTTAACCTTCAAGGATGGTGGGCACAGTACCTGGCACAAAGGATGCTCTCCTTGGGTACCTGTTGAAAAGAATGAATGAAGAGCTACCCTGTGAGAGTTTGTAGGAAGAGAAGAGCTGGGAATCAACGATGAAGCTCTAGAAAACATCAATGGTTCAGGGTTGGGCAAAGGACACAGAAATGGAGTAGTCCGAAATGTGGAGGACTGGAAGGGTGTGGTGTCATGGAAATAAAGTGAGGTACACATAGGACCCAAGTACACACACATTATCAGGTATTAGAAAGGCTTCATGAGTTATTTCTAAGTTGAAGGTGAAATAGGTCTCTAGAAAAATCTAGATAAAAATGAGAGTTTTGGAACCTTGAAATCCAAGGGCTACTGGGCAATAGTTGAATTTCTAGTTACCAAATTTCATTACCAAGTTTGTGCTATTCTGTGCTTTTGCTTTAAATCACTTTGGATAACTGCTTTTTTTCCATTTATGATGATTAGTTTCTGTTCCTGGCATTAACTCCCTAATGCTGATTTAAACCAGAGGATATAACTTTGTCAGTATGAGAACAGCTGAATGTCTAAGACCTGACGATAGCATTCAGTTAGTATTATTTTCATGTGCTGGTGATAGAGATGGTGGCTTCTGGTCAATTCTATGTGAGTGTGGTGATTACTGGTTGTAGACATCTGATCATCTGGTTTTTTATTTTGTTTTGTTTTTTGCCTACCCAGCATCCATACCCACTTTTATGGTAACAGCACCTGAGTTTTTCTTGGGGAACCATTTCTTCCCCATTTCTAGTCCAGGTCATGTGGGTGGAGCTGACTGCACTGGGCTTCAAGGAGAGGGCATGTGACCCAGAGTTGGTCAATAAAACACTGCCACCCCCTGGGTTCAGTGACTGGCTAAAGAATGGGCACATGACCAATCAGGCAATGAGATAGTATTCTTGGACTTGCTAGAGAAACCAGGCCAAAGATATTCTTTACTGAACTTAAAGCTGGATGGGTATACACCAGGAGCTAATGGGAACCACTTCACCACGGGGAGAGCCTGTCTGAGAATGAAGCTAATACAGAGGAAAGAACTGCTGAGAGATGAAGAAAGAGAGAGAGACTAAGTACTACAGGCATTCTTGGAAAGCCCAGATCTGGCCACACCTGAAGCTACACTTCTCAATTACGTGAACTAAAAAATTCCCTTTTTAAACTTTGGCAACATTTTGTTAGCTTTTCCACCACTTGCAACCAAAATGTCCACATGAGAGACACAATACCACCTCTCTTCTTTCTGCTTCAGCCACCAACTGGGAATCAACTGTCTCAAGTCAAAGTCACTTCCTTCGGCCAGCCATCCTATGAATGCAATCCACACTACACTTGGCATTTTCAGGTCAGCCTCTCGTCACCTCCTGCATCAGCCTCCCTCTCCATTTCTACTTTGTGTCCCGGAGCTCTATTCATCACCTGAACTCACTGAACTTACAAAGCCCTAAGTTCTAAGATCCACTGCTGTGGCCCTCACTGCTTCCCACAGACTCTTCCTGTTTATTGTATTCACCTACAGCAGGCTCTTTCTACCCTGCCAATTGTTTGTTTTAATAAGTAGAGGCAGGATTGGATGGAAGCCACTTCTGTGCCCAGGCTTGGAAAGCCCATTGCCAAATGGTTGGGTTCTGGCCACCACCCAACACCACTCGGTACACTCTGTTTGAGCTCAAGTCTTCTTGTCCCAAATGTCATACCTGCTGCTTTTTTTCCCTCTCTCCTGATGACAAGTTTAGCCTGATGTGATTCCCAACTCTGTCATCTCTACTGTTGCCATGACACCCAGGACCTTTGACATTTTCCCTCAGGAATCTTGGGAATTTCTGGGAAATCATACCTTAGTGGTCCAGAAGAATCTAGCTTCCAAACACTATTTCACAACTACCAAGATGACACTCTCTCTCCTCAGATAAGGTTGTATTCCCTTTTCCTGCCTCCAAACAGGCAAGGTACCTGTTTGGAGACATCTGCCAAGAATGGAAAGTAACTTTCTTCAGAATTATATAAGAGGATAAGAATTATTCCTTTGGCTTTTTCCTGAAATAACAGGGAAATAACAAAGGGACCAATGCTTCTCTGAGTGCAGATGACAAGGTGATCTCCTTCTTCTGCTTTAATTATCTTTCTCTCATTCAATAAGTATAAATTCAGTAGCCTTCCATGTTCTTGTCAAGCCCAAGCACTGCGTTGTAACCATTCAACTCAAATTCAACAAATATTTAATTGAGCATCTATTACATGCCAGGCACTGTGCTAGGTAAGGGGTGTACAGAAGAGAATAGGACAGGCAAGAGGCCCGCTTCTAGGTCCTACTCCAGTGAAGGTTAAAGAGAGATAGCACATAAATGTAACAAATAAATGAACAAAACGTCAGACAGTGAGACGTGCTACCAAGAAAATGTAAGGGGTATGGACACCAAGGGGAAAGGAGGGGTGGGATGGATTGGGAGATTGGGATTGATGTATGTACGCTACTATGTATGAAGTAGTTGGCTGGTGAGTACCTACTGTATTGCACAGAGGGAAAAAAAACAGGTACAATCTGTTTGCAGGATATGTATTAATTTTAAAAATGCATTCCAATATACGTTAAGTACAGACAAATACTGTTTGATTCCACTTATACGAGGTACCTAGAATAGTCAAATTCATAGAGTCAGAAAGTACACTGGTAGATGCCAGGGGCCTGGGGGTGAAGGGGGGTGTGGAGGAGGGGAATGGGGAGTTAGTGTTTGAAGGGGACAGAGTTTCAGTTTAGGAAGGTGAAAAATTCGGGAGATGGATGATGATGAGAGTTGCACAACAATGAATGTACTTCGAGCCGCTGAACTGTACAGTTAAATATGGTTAAAATAGTATGTTTTATATTATGTGACTTTTACCACAATAAAAAGACATTAAAAATAAAAGAAAATATAAGGGGATAATACGTTTCAGAGTTAGGGAACTATTTTAGATAGAGTGATCAGAGAAGGCTGTTCTGAGGAGGTAATATCTGAGTTAAAACCCAAGTGAAGAGAAGGTACAAACCACATGAAGACCCCGGAGAGGAGTACTCCAGACAGAAGGTCAGCACACGTGAAGGCCCTGAGCTTGCAGCAAGCTTGCTGCATTACGGTAGGGGGAGATAAAATATGGTCCAGGGACCAAATTCGGCCTGCCTTCTTTATTTGTATAGCTCAAAAGCTAAGAATGGCTTTTACATTTTTAAATGGTTGGGAAAAAAATATTTCATGACGCATGAAAATTATACAAAATTTGAATTTCAGTGATCAAAATTAAAAATTTTTTGGAACACATCTCATTCATTTATATATTTTCCATGGCTGGTTTCATACGTCATTGGCAAAGCCAAGTAGTTGCAACAGAGGTATGCCCTGTAAAACTTAAAACATTTACTATCTGGCTCTTTGCGAAAAAGTTTACAGACCGTTATATTAGAGGAACAGGAAGAAATACCTTCCCAGGCTTGAGAGAACCTTGAATTTCTTTAATGATTTCTGATCCTTTTGACTGTAAATAAGAGAAAACCTGTTTCCAGTTGACTTATGTAACATGTAGGATTAGCGATAGCCATAAACTCTTTGGTACTTTTCCCATCAAGAGGTAGAAGCTATGCCATCTCTTTTTGAAGCTGGGTGGGCTTTGTGCCTGCTCTGACCCACAGTACATGATAGAAATGATCCTGTGCCAGTCCAGGCGTGGGCCTGAAGAGCCTGGCATCTTCCACTTTCTGCCTCTTACAACACTTTTGGAGCCCTGCATCTCGTGCAAGAAGTCTGACCACCTTGGATGGCCACGCAGGAAAGTCCACGTGGACGTGCTCTGGTTGAAGGTTCCAGTTGAACCCAAACTTCGAGCCATCACCACCAAGATGCCAAATATGAGGGAAGCCATCCTAGACTCTTCAGATAGGCCGTCGGCCAGCTGAATACCACTGAGTGACCTCAGTTGATGCTACATGGAACAGAAGAATCACCTGCTTGGCTTCCTGGCCCACAAAATTGTGAACTGTAATAAAATGGATGCTGTTGTAAGCCACTCCATTTTGGGATAATTGTTTCACAGCAACAGATGACCAAAACAAACAATACAGAAATTTTACCTCACGTAATAAGAAGTTCAGGGGTAGATTAGGGTCCATCCACAACATATCCTGGTTCTGCTTTTCTGAAATTCCTTGGCCTCTGCTCTCTGCTTTGAGTTGGTCTCCTTGTTAGACTGGCAGATGGCTGCAGCAGTTCCTGGAGTCTCCTTCAAACCTGACAATGTCTAGAGGAAGAAGAAAGATTGTTCTTAGGAGAAAGAATATGCAGACTGATCAGGATTTACCCTGGAATTAGGGAAGGAGTCTCCTCCTCTGAGTCACTAGGGAAAGGATGGACACTTGATCAAAACTGGTGGAAGAAAGGTAGGAAGAAAGGAAGTGGATAGTGGGTCAGCAACCCACTGTGTTCAAGGTATCCTTCTTCTTCCTATCATTCATTTATTCATCCATCCAGAGTATTTTAGGTTGAACCATATGAATGTTTTTTTAATAAGTCAAACATAAATAACAATAATTTCAAATGGTTAAAGTTTATATTTAGCAAACCTACACTATAGTGGTAGGCATAGAGCTAGATGTTAGAGCTACTGCAATTAAATGGTGCTAAGTTTAAGGAAAGGAAAGAACAGGGCCAGCTACATAATCAGCAAAACTCAGTCAAAATGAAAATGGAGAGCCCCTTGTTGAAAAATTATTAAGAATTTCAAGATGGCAACAGCAGAGCATTAAACTAAGCACGGAGTACTTCTAAGTACAGGGCCCTGTATGATTGCCCAGGTTGCATGGCCAAGAAACTGGCCCCGAAAAAGAACAGGTGTCCACAAGAGAGAACAGCGGGGGGCCTAGTTAGATTAGGGGGACTAGGAAGGAGGACGATCTTTAAGCAAGGATCTGGAGGATGGATATGAGTAGCCAGGTGAGAAGTGGAGGAATGCAGATTCCCAGCAGAAGACTAGCGTTCCTCCTTCTCCATGTTCTAAGTTGGTTAAGAGACTTAGGCTGGCCTGTCATCAGTTGTGATGAGACAAAAAGATAAAGGTAACAGATCCCTTTCCTGTCTGTGCCAGCTCAGGCCTTTTTCCCAACCCTTTTCTGTGCTCCAGATCTTAGCACTTGGGTAATCTACCCACATAATCTGACCCTTCTCCTGCAGCACCACAGATGGTCAGGACAGCCCCAGAGGGGCCCCAGCCCTCTCTCTCTGGTGCTTGATTGCAAGTGCTTCCTGGGACAACAGCCTAACTTCCTGATCCAGTTGGCCTAGGCTCGTCATAAACAAGGAAGAATCCTCCCTGTCCTCACATTCCCCAAACCACAAACCATGAAGATAGCTAACACTAATTGGACCTCAAACATTTTTATCAACAAACCTGAATCTTTTCCCTAAAATCACTTTCTTCCATTTTTAGTTCTACAATGTTCCTCTTCTATATTGGAGCCTGTGGGGACTTGGCATAGTGGGCCTCCAAGTTGGTTGTAAACAGAATCAGATGAGAAGCTTATTAAAAATACAGAGGCACCAGCCCCATGCCAAACCCAGCTCCTCTATTTTTAACAAGTTCCACAGGTAACCCTGAGACACTGCCAGGTCTCTGAACCACTGCTTTAGCAAGCTGGACAGAATAAGGAAGCAATTCCCATATGGCTGGCAGGAGTCAGAACGTTTCATTTCTGTTGTTACCTGTGACCCCTCAGGCAAACTACTTTCATTCAGGGCCTCAGTTTCCCCATTAAGTCATGTGGTGATGATCCCTCCATAACACCTCTTCCCCAGAGGCTCTCTGTGTCGTAAAACTCTTGTTGCCTTCCCAAAATCTAGTCCCCCTTGTGGTGGCAGCACCTGTTTCTCCTGGGACTAACAACCCCTCTCCCACTGCAGGTAGGCTTGGCAGGAATATCAATCAAGGTGCTCCTATGCCCCCTGGCTGACCTGTAGGCCCAAGACCTAAGTTTGGCCAACCAGACTTTCTCTCCCAGGAAAATAAATCTTGGGACAAATGAAGCAGAGACTGAAAATAAATGGAGTTGATTCATCTGGTAGGGGTGACCAGGGACCCTGCTCCCTGAGCTATTCTGGTTCCTGTGCTTTCAGAAATCTGGTTCGCCAGCTTTTCCTTGGCATCTATGAGCAACCTCATACCCTTCTAATAAATTCTTTTTTTTTTTTTTGGTTACATGAGCCACAGTTGGGTCTGTTGCTTGCCACCAAGGAATCCTGTTTCTTAGCATCGAGTTCTTTGATAGTGCTCTATATGATAATGATATCATAGCTTCCATTCTTATAAAGCCATTATGAATAATGCTCTTTTAACTAAAGTGACCATTCTATGGGAAGTCGAGTTTATTTTAATAATGATGTCTTTGTTCCAGTAATGACAGTGAAACCTCCTCAATAGGTAAGAGATTATTCACTGTCCTGCTGAAATATCTTAAATGGAAACAGGCTTTGGGTAAATATTCTTTATCTAAACGAGGTTCATTGTTCTGAACCCCAGGGAAAGAAAAGAAAAGAGAAAAAGGAAAAGAGTTTGGTTTCCATTTAAACCATCTCTCCTTCAGCTGCATCTCAACCTTTACACACAAATTTAAGAAAAGGCCTACACTTTAAGTACTTAAAAGAAGGTTGGAAATTGCATCCAAATATGCATTTTAAGGCATAACTACCACAGAGGAAACAGCTTCAGTGGTTTAGTGGTTGAACCCTTTCCTCTCAGCAGCCTCTATTTTATTTCTACCCCATCTCATTGTTACAGTTATTACTATCTCTTGCCTTTGTTGATGTCTTCATTATTACGATTCTAGCTAACAGTTATTGAGCACTTCCTGTGAACCAGGCACGATGCTGGATGTTTTACATGCATTACCTCATTTAATCCTTGTAACGGCCCTTCATAGTCATATTATTATTCCCATTTTACAGAGGGGAAAACTGAATTCAGTAAGGTTAAACAATAGGGGTAGTGGGCAGTAGAATCACTTAATCATTTATTATCTGTGTGTCCCTATCTGTCCCCAAGCCTTCCTTCCACCGTGCCCTATTGCCTTAAATGGAAGGTGCCTGCTTAGTCCAAAGCATCATTGGAAAGAGTATTAAATGAGGCACTGCATCTCAAATACAATGGCAATTGAACTCACTGTTCGTGTCATGTTCTGTTTCCTGACTATAAAGTACTGGAAGATAGGAACTATGTTTTGTCCATCACGGTTTCACCACACATGTCTAGCATGGAGGAAGTGCTCAACAAATTATTGTGGAACCAACAACTATTTTGTAGGGTCTTTAGACCTAGGGACCAGCACAGGGTTGGAGAAAGAAGGGTTAGTGTCAAGAAGCCCCTTCCCAGGAAATAGAAAATTCAGGTACCCCTAGGAAATTCAGCCAATGTAAAAGTTTGGTTAAGCCTTTAAACAGCATCAGATGATTCTGAACTTGGGACCCTTGGAAGCTCTTTCTCTTCCATCTTTTAGGCACAGTCATGCTTTGGCTTGAGTTTATGAGGAGTGGAAGTTTCTAAAAATCTGAAAGGGGAAGTATAAGCTAAAGGCTGAAGTATCAGTCATACTTTTTCCAGGGCTGGTTAGCTCACAAAATGCTCAAATCCAGCTATCATGCTCTCCGTTGAGGACTGGGAGCATAATGTTATTTTATTACTTTCAGAACTAGAGCTAATCTTTGGTAGATACAAGACCCATTTATATCCTTTTGTGCCTCAGTTCCTCAAATGTGGAAAACAGCCAAATAAGGACATAAACAACCAACCAAAATTTCCCACCAAGTGTATACGGTTCCCTCAGTACAGTCTTGTTCATTCCCTGCTATTAATTCAGAGTTTGGCCTTTGGATTCAGGCCTTTGGCTGGGCCCTGTACCAGCCGAGTGACCTTGGGCAGAACACTGTAAGCTCCCAAAGCTTCAGCAGTCTTGCCTGTTGTTGGGAGAATGATAATGTGATAATGTGTACAGAACGATTCGCCCAGTGCAAGGCACGTGATAGGCAGGCAATAAACTGTGACTTAGGAAGTAGTGATATCTCTGCTGGCTCCACTTACACATTTCATTCAAAACAGTCCAAAACTCCAGTGTGTTCTTGGTGTTTTAAGTGGCAGGTGTGATCTGAAGTCATCCTTCAACCATGTAGATTATTTTCTCAACTTCTAAGTTATGAGCAGAATTAATTGGGAATAAGGCAATGAAGCTACATGGACATATTTATCCTAACACTTCTGCCCTGAACTCTCCCTTGGAAAAGTTTCAATAAACTAAATCTATTACCCTTACAAAGATTGCTTTGATCATTTCTCAAGGAAAATAACCATTGGTATTGCACAAACCTTGACTGTTTTATGGCCCAAACTTTCTATTTCAAGGCTCAAATGTGAGGCATGGAACAGGTTTGATTTTGAACACAGTGCAAAGACGACACATTACTGCTTTCTCAAAAGGGACTCTTAACGGGCATTTCAAAACCCCTATCCTCCCTCATTTTCATTAGATCACTAGTCAGTCCTTGACAATTTCAAGCCAGATGAGTTCAAAGGTTCAAAAAACCCACTAGATCACACTGGCTACAGGTAGGCCCATTTGAATGAGAAAAATCCTAACACAGGGACGAGAGAACTCTTTTCTAAAGTTAGGTGTGGCTACCAGGACCTACTTGAGCTGCTGAAATGTGGGCAGTATTCTTTAAGAATCAGAACATGGGGCTTCCCTGGTGGCGCAGTGGTTGAGAGTCCGCCTGCCGATGCAGGGGACACGGGTTCGTGCCCCGGTCCGGGAAGATCCCACATGCCGCGGAGCGGCTAGGCCCGTGAGCCATGGCTGCTGGGCCTGCGCGTCCAGAGCCTGTGCTCCACAACGGGAGAGGCCACAGCAGTGAGAAGCCCACGTAATGCCAAAAAAAAAAAAAAAAAAAAAAAAAAGAATCAGAACATGATTTTATATGGCCCCCTTCTCCCTGCCAGGGTCAGTTGAGATTGATCTGGATGTGTAGTGTGAGCAAAATAACCTTTTGTTGTTTGAAGCCACAGAACTTTTACGACCACTGGATTCTACAGCATAACCTAGCTTATCCCAACTGACACAGCAAAGATCTAAATGCATGTGACATGGAAAACAGGCATACTCATGGTGCCATGCTTAAATCCTCTCATCTTGGTCAACAATTAATTTCCAGAAGCTAGTGGTTTGGTGGGATGGAGAAATGAAGCTCTGAATCACAGTCAATGTCCGAATAGTTTTAACAGACCAGCGGAAAGATTCAAAGAGACCTTTCCAAAAGAGATCAAAGAGATTTCTCTGCCATCGTGAGAAACACAATTCCTAAATCTGGAATTCTCATTTATCTATAGACTAGTCCACTGACATCCTAGAGAGAACCCAGAGCAGGCTGTCTCTCCCTCATCCTCTGGCACTGCCCAGGGGAGTTGGATAGCTGGGACTGACCTCAAACTGAGAACACATTTGGATAATATCATCCAGGCTAAGTAACCCTCACTCTAAGGAGTTTATAATAGAGAAAGGGCTCAGGGTGATACCAATCTCGTACATGTCCTCGATTCCCAAGCCAGCCTCTCCATGAAGCAATCAGTAATCTTCCATATATTTTCTTCTTATTGCTGGAATCAATAACATTATTATTTTAATTAAAAATGCACCCGAGGGCTTCCCTGGTGGTGCAGTGGTTGAGAGTCCACCTGCTGATGCAGGAGACGCGGGTTCGTGCCCTGGTCCGGGAAGATCCCACATGCCGCGGAGCGGCTGGGCCCGTGAGCCATGGCCGCTGAGCCTGCGCGTCTGGAGCCTGTGCTCCGCAACGGGAGAGGCCACAACAGTGAGAGGCCCGCGTACCACAAAAAAAAAAAAAAAAAAAAAAAGCACCTGATCTAAATCTCACGATTAGGTAGGAACTATTATCTCCTCGTCTACAAATGCAAACAACAAACTTTAGAACAGTCAAATAACTTGTCGAAAGTCGGCCAGCCTAGAAATGGGAGAACTTATACAAACCCAGAAGCTGTTCTCTTAGACAAGGTACCCTTTACTCCCGGTCCTGGCCATAGTGTTAGATCTCAATTCCCACACCCAAGAGAGAAAACCCTGGAGTTTTTCCTTGTCTTCGTTTTGTTGCCAGTGACCTGATTATATCATTTCTGGTCTTGAACCAACGTTGCTCCAGTATATTCCCTAGGAGAAGCAGGCTCTCCACACCTGCTTAGTTTCTTCCTGGCTTTGCAAAGAAGAGTCTGGGAAACTAACCTAAGAATAAAGCAGAACAAAAAGATCCAAGGGGAAAAAAAAAACCTCACAAAGGGAGAGAAGTTATTTTCCACTTTGATAATTCTGTGTGACTAACTAGTAACTGTGGAAGAGAAAAGGGATCTGTGGGCTTGTTTGAGAGCCTCAGGCGGAAACAGACACTGTGGGACCAAGAAGGGGGGCGGAACCAGAGGCTGCAGCCAGGAAACAAAGGACAGGAAACAGGATTTCTTTTTTTCCTACGCCCAGAACAAAGCTGACGTGAAGTTTGGCAGGAACAGGGACCACCATTTCATACTTCTGGTGGAAAAAGTACAAGTGCTCAAAATTGAAGATATTTGGGAAGGCATGAGTCATGGAAGAGTGATGATACATAATATTCTCTTTCTGAGAACAGTCATTTAATATTCCTACTCAGCATACTTTTATTGTTTGACTACAGTCCCCGTGCCTTTCATTGGAAGCCAGATAAGGGCTAGAATCCTCTCACCTTGCTCATGATGGGATGCTCAACCTGGAAAGCTAGGCTCTTTCCTACTCTCCTTCTTTCTCTGTCTCCTATATTGCTGGTCTCTCTTCCTGCAATGCCTCTCCCACTGCTGTTACTACAGGATACTCTTCTTCATTTCTATTATTTTTATTTTTTTTTTTTGCAGTACGCGGGCCTCTCACTGTTGTGGCCTCTCCCGTTGCAGAGCACAGGCTCCGGACGCGCAGGCTCAACGGCCATGGCTCACGGGCCCAGCCGCTCCGCGGCATGTGGGATCCTCCCGGACCAGGGCACGAACCCATGTCCCCTGCATCGGCAGGCGTACTCTCAACCACTGCGCCACCAGGGAAGCCCTTCTTCATTTTTAGATATTAGCTTAGATGTTACTTCCTCAAAGGAGCTTTCTCCAACCTTTATTCTGTAGCAGAGATTGCTAGTTGCCTTTCCAGGATTCATTCTCCCTTCTTCCTTGTTAGGTGCATCCTTCTGATTTTGTTGGTGGTGAAGTTCCCAGTAAAACACTATGTTTCCCAGCCTCCCTTGCAACAGGGGGTAGCCATGTGACACATTTTAAGCCAATGAGGTGTGAAGAGAAGCTGTTAAGATTGTACTTCTGGAAAATTTCCCTAAAAGGGAGGTCAATTCAACCAGCAAGCAAGCTAGCCCTGTTTGCATTTGACCCTTGCTGCTCCTGGACCTCTGTCATGATGAACAGCACTCCAGCAGCCTTCTACTCAGCATGAGGTCAAGGACTCTGATGATGGCAGAAAGTTAGAAGGAACCTAACACTCTGATGACACTGAAGAGCTGCCATACCAACCCTGGTCTATTTACTTTCAGACTTCTCATCCCCGCTATGGGAAGAAACAAACCCTAAATTTTTTTTTTTTTTTTTTTTTTTTTTTTGTGGTATGCGGGCCTCTCACTGTTGTGGCCTCGCCCGTTGCGGAGCACAGGCTCCGGACGCGCAGGCTCAGCGGCTATGGCTCACGGGCCCAGCTGCTCTGCGGCCCCTAAATTGTTTAAGCTACTGTTCATTGGATTTCTGTTACTCCTAGCTGAATAAAACCTCCACTGATAATCCTCACACGGGTAGATAAGTACTTTCTTGATTTCTCTCTCAAACATACTGTCCTTTTCCTTCACAGAACTTCAGCTTTATAATTATTTGTTTGATTAATAGTCTGTAAGCTCCAGGAAGTCTGGGACTCATTCTCCTTTGCTCGCTGTTATATTCCCAGCACCTAGAAATCTGGACTAGATTTTGGGGGTGACCACTGAATTCCATTGCTAATCGGCCCCACCAATGACTGAAAAAACAGTCTGAATGTCAAGAAAGCACACAGAAGTTCTTCAAAGGAACTGCACTAATGTTGGAATCTCTGAAGAGACAAAGTAGAAAATAAGCCGAGCATCTAGATCAACAACAAAGCAGAATAAACTTGCCCTTTTAACCCAAGCTGTCTTGTTATTTCATCGCCTGGACTAAGTTTTTGCAGGAGACAATGGCACAGCTTTTATACAGAGGGTTCAGTTAAATGACAGCACAAACGATAAAGCTGTGAGAATTTTGGAATTATTAACAATGGTCACTATTGTGATGATACTACTATTTGGTGAACATCTCCTTCAACTATTCTCTCAAAGTAATTATTTGCATTTATAACCAATTTCTCTGCTTAATAATGCCCAGGCTTTTAGCATATTGACTTTCCTCTATGGGAGGACATTATCCAAATAAAACTGTTGTCTCATGTTTACTTGTGTGTGTTGGAAAGAGCCATTACTACTAGAAACTGTTTAGACTTCGTTCAATTTCATTTTTCCTGGAAAATATTTTCAAATTGTTGCTTTGGTAGAAACATGTTACCTGGATAAATATTTGTCAAAGTGTTGCTTTGGTAGAAACATGTTACCTGGATAAATATTTGTCAAAGTGTGGTTGCACTTCTTCCCACTCAGGATTTAATAAATTTGCATAGACAGTGCACAGTCATGCAGAGCACACATGCAAACCTCAGCTGGGGAGTGTAAACTTGACCATCAACTCCTGGTTTGCAAGCAACCCCTGACTGAGTTTGGGTTCCCCCAGAAGCAGACCTGGATTTGAGAGCAACTAGTTGATGTGGGAGGTAAAGGTGATAGAGGGAAGGAAAGCAGCCAACAAGGGGTGTGCTGGTTAGTCAGCAACTACAGCAAGTGACTGCAACTTAACCCTACAGAGAAGCTCTGAGAAACAGTATAAAAGCCATACCTCAGAAGTAGCCCACCAGAGGGGTGAGGGAGCTACGGTACTTTTATACCAATTTCCATCATCATTGGTTGAGGCTACTCTCAGGGATGTGAATTCCCTGACAGCCCACAGAGCAGGGCAGAGGCATGGGTGGCCTTCTATGGTCCTGGACAAAGCCCTCAAGCACACAGGTGCAGATCCTGGCAGTTAGAAAGGTCTAGAGCACAAGGAAGAAGTAAGGTCTAAAGGGCAATGAACCTCTGCTACAGCGTCCTTCAAGTAAAGCTCAGACATCAATATCCTATTTCGTAGGTGATATAGGAGAAGTCTTTGGATGGCACATGGACAAACATTTTTTTAATAGTTACAAATTAGGTTTAAAGTTTCCTTTTACTTAATGCTTAAGATGTTGCTTTTCCATTTGTGAAAGTGATGTAATAAATAAATTGTAAAAGAAATCAAGGAAAACCAAAGTGATCCATGGATTTAAAGAAGAATAGTGAAAAAAAAAACAATTATACAGATGGTATACCAATACGCAAAGGTAATGAGGAAATGACTGAAGTTTGGGAAACACCGATGAGTATTTTACAGGTAGTGACACAGAAGCATACAGCTAGGCCACTAAGTGTTTAATAAATGTCTATTGTGTACCCAGCACTCTTCTAGAATATAAGAGACTTACAAGGCATAGACCCTGCATCAAGGAGTTTACCAGTGGTAGCGGTGGTAGTAGTAATGATTAGCATTTAGTGAGAGCTTATGCTTACCCTCTCCTTGCTTGCCTTCCTCTGGGAAGCTGTATCAGCTTTCATAAAATACGTGAAACAATTAAGGGCTGTCTATGCAGAGAATGAGGGCCAGGTTTTGCTAGAGGATGGTTTCATTAAGTTTTTTTTTTTGGCTGCACTGGGTCTTTGCTGCTGCGCCCGGGCTTTCTCTAGTTGTGGCGAGCGGGGGCTACTCTTAGTTGCGGTATGCAGGCTTCTCATTACAGTGGCTTCTCTTGTTGCACAGCATGGGCTCTAGGCAAGCAGGCTTCAGTAGCTGCAGCACGCAGGCTCAGTAGTTGTGGCACACGGGCTTAGTTGCTCCGCACCATGTGGGATCTTCCTGGACCAGGGCTCAAACCCATGGCCCCTGCATTGGCAGGCAGATCCTTAACCACTGTACCACCAGGGAAGTCCCCACCAGGGAAGTCCCTCATTAAGATTTCAAAGAAGAGAAAAGAAGCCTTCATGGTAGCCTGAGCAAAGACAGAAAGAAGCATCCTAGCCCATCAGCGGTTGCAGTCAGAGAACAAGAAGGCACAGCCTTGGATTCTGTATCCACTGACCTATTTCCTACCCCACAAGCTACAGAGCTGGACTCAGCAGCTGGGAGCTGGAAGGATGGAGAGGAAGCTAGCTGCAAGGACGCTGCCAAGCAGCCCCCAAAATGTGCCGCCTTGAGAGGCAGCCTTACTGTGTAAGAAGACATAAAATCCAGATGGCAATTTTTGGATTTTTAACTTCCTATACAGAAGTCACATTTTCCAGTACATCCTAATTCTATTTAGTGTGTGTATTTGTGTGTGTGATGGCCAAATATCATTAACAAAAGGCAGGAAAATGAAGAAAGTCATTAGGCTAGGACGGGCTAGGCAGCTGCACCAGCTCTGTACTCTTGGGGGGAAGGTACAGTGGGCAAGAGCCTTTGCTGGGCTACATCTAAGTGTTGTGTAGCCTCCGGGGACCATCACACATGTGTAGGCACAAATCTGGACTGACAGCAACATCACATTCAATCAAGTCCTAGTCTGACCCAGAAAGCCACAGACTTGCTACAGAAAATGCTTGAATGGTTGACTCGGAAAACAAATAGGTGCTTATTTGCATTCAAACTTGAATTTGCATGTTGTTTATTTTACTTAGGTTCAGAGAAGGGAACTGCAGTCTATGCTCACATAGCCCCACATCCTTCTAATTTCAAACTGGGTTCATTAGCCAAGCCTAAAACAACCCACGACTGGGCAGGAAGGAGTGAGAAGTTTAATCAAGAGGGCACATTGGAATCAGATAGCCTGGCTCTGAATGCTGGCCCCGTCACTCACTCTAGTATGAGCCCTGGGGGAAATGTGCTTACTTTTCCAGAGCTTTTCTTCTTCTGTAAAACGGGGACAAAACTAATACCTACTTCATAGGTTGCCATGAGAAATTAAATGAAGCAAATTTTTATCTCGGTGCCTGACTCACAGTAAATGCTTAAGAAATGCATGATCACAACTAAGTATGACTGATTTTTATTGTAGCAATCTTCATTCTACCTTTGATGTCCTTCCCCACTGCAGAACATCAAAGGATACTATTAAATTAATTAAACAAGGAGGCCATTAGACTGAGATGGTTCTAATGCCATGATGTGACTGCCTATGTAAGCAAACCAAAATCTAAGCCTGGAAGTACCTCAAGCTTACGAAATCAACACCTAAGGACAACCAATCACAAACAGCCAACTAGGCTTTAAACTACAGCCAATCAAAGAACTTCTTTTCTTTGCTTCCACATTTTCTCTCCGTAAGTCTCTCCCCAGCCCCTGTCGGAGGAGCGCTCCTAACCACTTCTGGATGGGCCCTGCCTGATATGAAATGATTTTTGCTCAAATAAACTCTCAAAAATTTTAATATGGCTCTATTTATATTTTAGCAGTACAAAGAGGAACTGACACAGAAATGGGGCAAGATTTGACCAAATCCATACCTCATAAGGAGATAAAGGAAGAGAGAAGAGGAGGATGAATGAGTAAGGCTCTGAAACACCAAACAGGAATGGAAGATGGAGGAGAGAGACAGCCCAGCGTAAGAATACACGTCTACCCATAAGCACAAATTCATTTGACTGTGACAGAGGATAACATTTAAAATAACTTGGCAGGAAACTTCATGTGTTTATTCCTAAATAAAAAGAGGAGAATTAAAATGTCTACTGGAGGGCTTCCCTGGTGGCGCAGTGGTTGAGAGTCCGCCTGCCGATGCAGGGGGATGCGGGTTAGTGCCCCGGTCCGGGAAGATCCCACATGCCGTGGAGTTGCTAGGCCCGTGAGCCATGGCCGCTGAGCCTGCGCGTCCGGAGCCTGTGCTCCGCAACGGGAGAGGCCACAACAGTGAGAGGCCCACGTACCAAAAAAAATAAAAATAAAAAAATAAAATAAAATAAAACGTCTACTGGAAGGGGGACAGAAAGCCATGCTGCTGTAGTATCAAAGCACTGAGGCAGCCATGTGGCCAGAGAACACTGCTTTATTGCAGGAGCCCTGGTCTCCCCGGTACCACGGAGACAGCTCCTTCATGATTTTCTGCTCCCACTTAGGCCCCCATACAAACTGTCCTCCACCCAGCAGCCAAAGTTATCTTTTTTTTTTTTTTTTTTGCGATACGCGGGCCTCTCACTGTTGTGGCCTCTCCCGTTGCAGAGCACAGGCTCCGGATGTGCAGGCTCAGCGGCCATGGCTCACGGGCCCAGCTGCTCCACGGCATGTGGGATCTTCCCGGCCCAGGGCACGAACCCGTGTCCCCTGCATTGGCAGGCAGACTCTCAACCATTGTGCCACCAGGGAAGCCCCAAAGTTATCTTTTAAAACTATAAATCAGATTATGTTACTGCTCTGCTTCATATCTTCTCTTAGCACTTCCCGCTGGAATTCAAGTCAAATCCACTCTCCCAGCCATGGCCTGAAAGGTCACGATCTGGCCTCCTGTTGCTTCTCCGGCCCCCTTTTGCACCATCATCTTGCTGCAGGGCTGTTCCGTCCACCTGGACTGCCCCTGCCCGCATCTGTGCCTGGCTGGCTTCCTAGCATGTGAGGTTCTACTCAGACCTCACCTTCCTGGAGAGGCCTTCCTCAACCACCCAACGAACTGTTCATCCTCCCGTCCCATTCTCTATTCTATCACTTTCTAGCACGGTACCACTGGGCAAAATCACCATCTATGTGTGTTTATACACTTATCATCTGACTCATCCTCCCTGCACCAGGATTGAGCTTCTGGAGAGAGGAAACTTGTTCCCGAATGAATCTCAGGGACTACAGTGGCACCTGGCACACAGACAAGATTTCTTGAATAAATAAGTAAATAAATGTGCATTTCAGTCTCTTAAACCCTCCGCTCTCCCCACCTGCCCACCATGGGGGAATCTGTGATGTGGAGCTATAAGCAGAAGCTGCCTGAAGCCAGGCTGTCCTTCTCTTTTATGAAGATCTTACCACGTTGAAGAGCAGATGGTAGGGGACTCAGGGAGCTGGAAGGGTGAGGGGCCTGGCTTTGATAGGGAGAGGAGGAGCAGGACTGCAGGTTGGTGAGTGATGAGGCCCTGGAGACATTCCCTGGGGTCACCTGGAGACCTGGGAGTTGCAGGATGGGGTGGGGGGAGAGCTTCATGGTAGGCTCACGGAGACAGGTGTGAAGGCTGGCCCTGTGCCCTAGAGGCATGGAAGTGCAGGGTCCGCAGACGTCAAATGCTCACCTGAACCTGGACAAGACGCATGCGTCAGTCCTTGTGTCCCCTATTGGCATCTCCCTCACATCCGGGCACCCTGTGAAACCCAGAATAATAACTGACACTGAGTCTCCTGAAAGTCTGACAGAATGGGGGCTTAGAGTTGGATTTCATTTGGTTTTTTAAAAATTAGGAAGCGATCGGACATTTCAGATGCATGTGATTTCTGGAAACACTCCACTTGCTGCTCCAATACCTACTAAAGAAATACCCACACTTACAGCAACCTTCATTTACTAAGACTTTAGAATGCCAGGCCTGGCCTGGGCACTTTTTGCCCCTTACTCCCCTTAAACCACAAAACAAGGCTATGAGGGAGGTGCTATTATTATCTATTATCTATCTATCTACCATCATTATCTAGTTGTCACTATCTATTAATAGCTATCATTATTATTTATCATTACTACCTATCATTTTCTATTATCTATTTAATCTATCATCTGTCTATCTATCTATCTATCTATCTATCTATCCATCCATCTACTAACAGATTTAGAAGCCGAGGTCCAGAGATGCTTGGCAGCCAGCTCCAGGTCCCTCTGGGGTACGTGGCAGAGTATGGGGCTCCCTGCCCCTCATTACCCAGAGGCGGCTCCACTTTGAGGTCAGTCCCCTTGAGACCTGCACCCCTGCCCTTACCCCCTCCGCCTGCGAGGTTTGTGAACTCCTGATCAAAAGCCAATCCCCTGGCTAGGGCTTTCTGCATCAGTTCTTTGTCTTGCTTCTGGAAACAAGCAAGAGCGGGCTGCCTGCCTGTCTGTGGATGAGAACAATCCCCGAGTCTGCTCTCCCAGTGGAACAAGGTATTCAGTCCTGCACGGCTGCAGGGCAAGGGAAGGGGGTGGGGGATTTCTTTCCTCTAGAGGTTTGGGCTAGGATAATTTTCACCCTGAAGAGGTTACAACACGAAAGCACTGAGGTGGAGTGAGCTGGCCCGAGTCCTCCCCTCCCCCAGCACCTGCTGGAGGCACCAAAGGTGACAGAAACACTGCCTGATCTTAGCAGTTCCTCCCTACCCACTGCATGATATTAAAGGTTGTTTTCTTGCCTCAAAGACACAAAGATCTCTTCCTAGAATACCTGGAGGCAGGTGAAGTGGGCAAATACCACAAAGAAAAAAATATGATCACTTGCACCTTTCTAGCAAGGAATAGTAGTCTATTATGCAGTGTATCTTTTTTTTTGTTTTTTTAATCATTGGGGCTTCCCATCTGCTGCCCTAACCACACTCCTCACTGCACCTCCAGTGCAGCCCTACTGCCCAGGGTTTTTCGTGGATGGAGGAAAGATCCAGGAAAATGAGCTCATAAGGGAGCAATTGAGATTTAATCACTTCCTTCTTGGGAAGTGAGGGCAGGTTGGGGATGAGGGTGAGGAATAGCATTTAAAAAGAGGAGCCTAGAGAAGATTATGTTTTGGACAAAGGAATGACTCCAGTGATGGAAGTTCAGACACAAAGGCAGGGCAGGAAATAGCTGGGACCCCATCACAATGCAAGTCTCTGGCTGGGGCCTGAGGAATCTGCTTGGCTGTTGAGGGAGCTTCCCCATCCCAGCTTTTTTTGGGCCTGACCAGTAAATCCTAGAGAAGACTCTCCAGGGATGCCATATGTGCCCCCACTCTGTCTCTGGCCGCCTCTCCACAATCCCACGTGCTACCAGTTTTTATTCGTGAAACTAGGCCTGCGTCCAGGGCCAGTGAGGAGGGGTGGAGGCAGCCCAGGACAGGCTGAGCTTCTAGGGCAGAAGTGGCCTCAATGTCAGACACTTGGCGGTTCAGGGTAATTACATATTCTCACCAGGCTCAGTTAACAGGCTTAGTCAATGGAGTTCTTGATAGTCGGGGCACTTGTGGACTGGGGGCCATCAAAAGGCTGCTCAGTATCCTACTGTATAGCACAGGGAACTCTACTCAATACCCTGTAATGGCCTATATGGGAAACGAATCAAAAAAAAAAGTGGATATATGTATATGTATAACTGATTCCCTGCTGTACACCTGAAATTAACACATTATAAATCAACTATACCCCAGTAAAATTTTTTTTTAAAAAGGCTGCTCAGGGGCTTCCCTGGTGGCACAGTGGTTGAGAGTCTGCCTGCCAATGGAGGGGACACGGGTTCGTGCCCCGGTCCGGGAAGATCCCACATGCCGCGGAGCGGCTGGGCTCGTGAGCCATGGCCGCTGAGCCTGCGCGTCCAGAGCCTGTGCTCTGCAACGGGAGAGGCCACAGCAGTGAGAGGCCCGCGTACTGCAAAAAAAAAAAAGGCTGCTCAGTCCTGTTGCTGCTTCCAGAAGCTGGGGAGGGGTCGGGTGTGGAGTTGACTGACAGCCCCTCTGAATCCTCCCCAGGGGTGGTGCCCAGAAACTTTCCAGAGCCACTCCCAGCAATGACTGAGCATGGTGGGGTCCTAGCCCACGACTCTGACTCTGGCTGAAGGACCCTCCACTGGCCTGGCTGAAGCTCTTAGAACCACACTGTGGTCTGAGTCTCATTCCTAACAATCATCCTTCCCCAGGTCTCCTTAAACAGCTATCAGACCTGCAGAACAGGCTGAAGACACTCCCTGCCCAATCCTGCTCCCCTCCCTTTTCCACAAATAATCTCTTGCACTTCATCACATCTTGGCCATCTGCTTCTCAGAGAACCCAAACTAGCACAGGAATGGTTGAGAAGGCAGGCAGAAAGATGGGGCTTGGGGCCTGCCTCACTCACCACCAGGAAGGCTGAGGACATCATCCTGAGTAGAATAGGGGGCACAGAATCACTGGCACAAGGTGGCAGCCTAGTGGCTGAGTTTCACTGGTGGTGGCCTGGGGAGGTGTCCTGGTGGAAGGGAACAGCCTGACAGGTAGAGGAATCTGAATGATACTGGGGGGAGGGTGAGTATCTACAAGAAGGGCAGAGTTAGATGGTTATTGCTAAGTTGTCTTGAAGTGCAGCCACCAAAGAGAAACCCAGGGTCCTTAACAAACAGTTAAACAAACAGTTAAAGGCTAAGTGTGAGAGCCAGAGGGTTTATTTGGTAGTTTACAAAGAGGCCCTTATTTCCTGCAGTGGAAAAGCTAACAGAGCCGAGGAACTGAAGCAGGACGTGATTGTCTGAGTTTCAGAGTTCCAGAGGCATTCAAAAGTTCAGCCTTAGACTAGCTGTTGTGCTAAGGTTCAACCCTGGCTGGAAAATCTGGCCCCTGAAATGGTGCGATGGGGACATCTGGACAGATGCTCCAGGAGGTGCCTCTGCAGAGGTAGCTCACCTCTTTCTAGTACGAGTTCGCACTTCCCTGTGCTGGATGGTCTTGCAGAGGCTTCTCCTCACAAAGCCTCTCGGGAGCTGCGCTCACCTTTTGCTAATAAGGATTAAATTCCAGGATGTGCTGGGCCTGATAAGGGAGGAAAGAGGCTGTACAATGAGAGCTGTAAGACTTAGCTAGCATGTGCCAGCAAGAGCTGGAGACCTCAGGGATTCGATTGGAGGGTTCCTGACCAAAGGGTAAGAACATGGGACTCTAAATACTTTGACTTGGAGGTACTTTCTTGGTACATGGGAGCTAATACTTCCTGTCCAGTACCCCAGGGGTCAAGGCAAACTTACTGCTAGGGTAGCTATAGTAGGCAGCCTCCAAAAGGGCCCCCGTGCCCCCTGCCTCCTGGTACTCATGCCCCTGTGTAATCCCTTCCCTATAGGCTGGACTATAGGCTGGACTTATGACTCATTCTACCAAGTAGACTATGGCAGAAGTGATGGGATGGCACTTCCATGATTAGGTTGGCTTAAGTCTTAGCCTTTCTCTCTCTCTCCTTCCGGCTCTCTTTCTCCTTTTGGTGCTCTTTCTTTCTTCCTGAACACACACTTTTTCTTTCTCTCACAGAGTCCAGCCACCATGTAAAGATGTCCAGACTGTCTTGCAGGAGAAGCCACATGGAGAAGGGAGGTCCTGGAGGATGAGAGGTCATGTGGAAGAGAACCATGACATCCCAGCCAGCACCAACTGCCAGCCACGGGAGTGAGCCTTCTTGGGAGCAGCCCCTCCACCGCCAACCAAGGCTTCAGACGATGCAGCCCCGGCTGACACCTTGACTGCAACCTCATGAGTGTCCCTGAGCCAGAACCATTAAGCTAAGCCACTTCCGACGTGACCCGTAACAACTGTGAAATAATGTGTATTTGTCGTTTGAAGCCACCAAGTTTTAGGGGATTTGTTCCATAGCAAGAGACAACAAATCCAATAGCTCTTAGGAGGCTGGAGAGAGTAAGTGAGCCACGCTGAACAAAGTGGAAATGCCTGATTTGCTCTAAAAGATAGGAGAGGGAGGAATAAAGAAGCTGAATGCTGGAGTGGATCCATTATGTGAGGCCAGCGGATCACAGGATACTGTTCCATGGGAAGGTCCAGATGACACACCATTAACTAAGACCATCAGGACCTTATTAACTCAGTGTCACTATGAAGTTTAGTGGTGGCTTTCCTCTGCAGGCCAGAGGGGCAGTCACAGAGCTGGGCTTGTTAATATCCATGGGGATGACCCCTCATTCTCAAGTGACAGAAGCCAGATATCAATCATCAGAAGCTAGCTCTGCTGGCTTTCATCGTAACCACTGGCAAGTTTGGAAGGGCAGCCAAGGGAGATGGACCTACAGGGGGTTGTGGAGATTGCTGACAGAGCAAGGCATTCCTAGATGCAGAATAGGTGGGCATCTCAGAGTGACACCATTTATAAAAACAACAACAAAGCAAGAGTGGAGGAGCAGGAGATGGGGGGCAACTGGCCCAATAAAGAGTCTTGGTCCCTCACTCAGTTTCCGGATCAAGTCAATTTTCAGATCCAGAACCTGCTGATTGAAGAGGTAGACGGGTCCTTAACAGAAAGGACCCAGCAACACCATGGCAAGTATACACTAGAACATTTACTCAGGTTATTATACACTAAGAAAATGGGAATATCCAGATATTTAAGAGACCCTTGGGCAGATCTGAAGTGACAATGATAGCCAGAGACACAAAGCATTATCATGGTCCCCCTATAGAGTAGTGGCTTGTAGGGATCAGGTTATAAATGGAATCATGGTATAACGTCTGGCTCATGGTAGGTCCACTGGGTCTGTGAAACCACCCAGTGATTATTTCCCCCATCCCCGAGTGTAAAATTGGGATTGATAAGTTCAGCAGTTGGTGTGGTACCTATATTGGGTCCTTGGCCTTTGGCATAGGAGCTATCATAGTGAAGAAGGTCAATTGGAAACCTCTGAAGGTGCCCCCTCCTTCCTGGCCAAGAATGTAAATAAAAAATACTATCAATACATCCTGGATGGATGGAAAAGATTAATATCACCATTAAAAACTTAAAGGATACAGGGATGGTGGTCCCTCTTGTATCTTCACTTAATTTGCCAGTTAGAGCCCTGCAGAGACGAGATGGATCTGGAAAATGACTGTAGATTATTGCAACTCAACCAATTAGTAGCCCTGATTGCAGCTACTCTGCTGGAAGTGGTATTTTTATTCTAGAAGATTAATAAGGCCTAAAGTACATGGTAGGCAGCTCTTGATTTGGTAAATGCATTTTCTATTTTTGTTAGAAAAGAAGATCAGAAACAGTTCACATTATCATAAAACTGACACTTATTTAGTTTTGCTTCCATGCTCTTTTAACTCTCTCACCTCCTGTAATAATACAGTCCAAAGAGATCTGGACCACCTGGACATCCCACGCAACTAATATTACACTGATTCATTACATTGATGGCATCAGACTGATAGGACAGGAAGAGCAAGAACAGGATGAGCAAGACACTGGAAGACTTAGGAAGACAAGTGCGTCACAAAGAGCAGGATACGAACGCTGTGAAGATCCAGGGACCAGCCACAGCCACAGCCACTGTGAAGTTTTTAGGGGTCCAATGGTCAGAGATGTATCAGAACATCCCCTCTAAAGTAAAAGACAAACTGCTGACAGACCCAGTGGGAGAATCACGATGCTGTTCCAGGATTCTAAGGCAGGGCCAAGCAATCCACAGCAGACAAGCATACACCTTTGGAGAAACAACTCGTGCTGTGTTGCTGGGTCCCAGTTGGGACAGTCTACAACTGCCTATTATGAGCTGGGGTCTGTCAGATCCACCAAGTCACAGATCCACCAAGTCACAGAGTTGGGTGGGCCCAGCAGCAGTACAATGTAAGTTGGAAATAGTGTATTTGGGACCAAGTTGCATGGATCCAGACTCCCAGGTCACCTATCACAGCTGCACAAGCATCCCTTCTCCAGCTTACACTTATGCTATATTGGGTGTCCTTAAGATCAGCTGCAGGCAGAGGAAGAAGGCCTAGCTGGCTTTATAGATGAGTTGGCCTGGTTGCCAGCTACAAGGCAAAAAAGGATGGCGGGGGCTTCCCTGGTGGCGCAGTGGTTGAGAGTCTGCCTGCCGATGCAGGAGACACAGGTTTGTGCCCCGGTCCAGGAAGATCCCACATGCCGCAGAGCGGCTGGGCCCGTGAGCCATGGCCGTTGAGCCTGCGCGTCCGGAGCCTGTGCTCCGCAACGGGAGAGGCCACAACAGTGAGAGGCCCGCGTACTGCAAAAAAAAAAAAAAAAAAAAAAAAAAAAAAAAAGGATGGTGGCTGCAATATAGCCATATTCAAGGGTGGTCTTGAATGGATGAGAAGAAGAGAGAAAATCTTCTCAGTAGGTACAGCTGCAAGTGATGCATGTGCTCACCCATTTTGTGGGAAAGCAAAAGTAATCTGAGGGGAGAATATATAGAGATTTATGGGCTGAAACCATCAGGTCATCTGATCAGCATCATGGAAGAAAAAGGGCTCCTTATTGGAATGGGAGAGGCTCCTGGAGTGCCCCTGGCCTGAAAGGAGAGAATTGAGACACTGCCTAACAAATGAACAAGAAATCTGAATCTTCTGTTGCCACCTTGGAAAGAGATGAACACTCCAAAACTGACAGAAGACAGTAAGTGGGAGTGGGGTCCTTCTTACTCTCCCTTGCTGGTGTCTTCTCACATCTTGGACCTGTGAATGATGGGCAAGTGCTTGGATTCTTCCATTCCTTTAATTCCTTATTAAACTAACGTCTTAGAGGATGTCATGGAGTCTTGTGACTTAAAGTACACCTGTATGCCGATGGCTCCCAAATTTATATGTCAGTTCATCAAAATTAAAAACTTTGTCCTTCAAAGATCATAATCAAGAAAGGAAAAGACTACCCACAGAATAGAGAATAAAATTTGTAAATCATATTTCAGAGAGAGACTTGTATCCAGAATACACAAGGAACTCTTAGAACCCAAAAATAAAAGGACAAATAATCCAATTAAAAATGGGCAAAGAATAAAAAAAAATGAAATAATGCCACTTGCAGCAACATGGATGGACCTAGAGATTGTCATACTGAGTGAAATAAGTCAAATAGAGAAAAAGAAATATTGTACGTTATCGCTTATATGTAGAATCTAAAAAGAAATGATACAAATGAACGTATTTACAAAACAGAAACAGACTCACAGACTTAGAGAATGAACTTACGGTTACCGGGGCTGGGCGGGGGGTGGGGGGAAGGGTGGAGGGAAGGGACAGTTAGGGAGTCTGGGATTGACATGTACACACTGCTATATTTAAAAAGGATAACCAACAAGGGCCTACTGTATAGCACAGGGAACTCTGCTCAATGTTATGTGGCAGCCTGGATGGGAGGGGAGTCTCGGGGAGAATGGATACATGTACATGTGTGGCCAAGGTGCTTTGCTGTGCATCTGCAACCATCACAACATTGTTAATCAGTTATACTCCAATATAAGATAAAAAGCTTTTTAAAATGGGCAAAGAATTTGAATAGGTATTTTTCTAAAAATGATACACAAGTGACCGATAAGCACATGAAAATATGCTCAACATCATTAGTCTTCTGGGAACTGCAAATCAAAACTCAATGAGGTACCACTTCATGCCCACTAGGATGGCTATAATCAAAAAGACAGACAACAACAAGTGTTATTGAGTATCTGGAGAAATTGGAATCCTCATACATTGCTGGTGAGAATTTAAATTGGTACAGCTGCTTTAGAAAACAGCTTTAAAGTTCCTCAAAAAATTAAACATAGAGTTACCCTATGACCTAGGATTCCACTCCAAAGTATATACTCAAGAGAACTAAAACATATGTTCACACAAAAACATGTACATGAATGTTCACAGCAGCATTATTCATAATAGCTAAAAAGCGGAAACAACCCAATTATCCATCAACTGATAAAGGGATAAACAAATTACGGCATATCCATACAATGGAATGTTATTCAGTCATAATAATGAAATCCTGATACTGATGGATGGACCTTGAAAACATCATGCTCAGTGAAAGAAGCCAGACACAAAAGGCCATAAGTTAGATGATTTCATTTTTATGAAATGTCCAGAATAGGCAAATCTATATAGAGAGGAAGTAGATTACTGATTGCCAAGGGCTTGAGGGGACACAGTACTGGGCAGTGACTGCTAATGGGTATGGGGTTTCTTTTGGGATGATGAAAATGTTCTGAAATTAGATAGTGGTGATGTTTGCACAATCATGTGAATATACTAAAATCTACCAAACTGTTGACTTTAGAAGGGTGAATTTTATGGTATATGAATTAGCTCTCAATAAAGCTGTTATAAAAAAGAAAAAAAACATACAACTGAGAAAGAATAATGATATGTCAGTAAGCCAAAAATGATAAATGCTGGAGAGGGTGTGAAGAAAAGGGAGCCCTCCTACACTGCTGGTGGGAATGTAAATTGGTACAACCACTATGGAGGACAGTATGGAGGGTCCTTAAAAAACTAAAAATAGAGGTACCATATCATCCAGCAATCCCACTCCTGGGCATGTATCTGAAGAAAACCATAATCTGAAAAGATACATACACCCCAGTGTTCACAGCAGCACTATTTACGAGAGCCAAGACATGGAAGCAACCTAAATGTCCACCGACAGATGAATGGATAAAGAAGATGTGGTACATATATACAATGGAATATTACTCACCCATAAAAAGGAATGAAATTGAGTCATTTGTAGTGAGGTGGCTGGACCCAGAGTCTGTCATACAGAGTGAAGTAAGTCAGAAATAGAAAAACAAATACCATATGTTAACACATATATATGGAATCTAGAAAAATGGTACTGATAAACCTAGTGGCAGGGCAGGAATAGAGATGCAGACGTAGAAAATGGACTTGAGGACATGGTGGGGAAGGAGAGGCTGGGAAGAAGTGAGACAGTAGCATTGACATATATACACTACCATGTGTAAAACAGATAGCTAGTGGGAAGCTGCTGCATAGCACAGGGAGATCAGCTCGGTGCTTTGTGATGACCTAAAGGGGTGGGATGGGGAGGGTGGGAGAGAGGCTCAAGAGGGAGGGGATATATGTATACATATACCTGATTCACTTTGTTGTATAGCAGAAACTAACATAACGTTGGAAAGCAATTATAATCCAATAAAGATGTAAAAAATAATAAAGATAATTAAAAACAAAGATGTGGTACATATATACAATGGAATATCACTTAGCCATAAAAAAGAATGAAATAATGCCATTTGCAGCAACATGGATGGACTTAGAGATTATCATACTAAGTGAAGTAGGTCAGACAAAGACAAATATATGACATCACTCATATGTGGCATCTGATTTTAAAAAGTGATACAAATGAACTTATTTACAAAACAGAAACAGACTTACAGATATCGAAAACAAACTTATGGTTACCAAAGGGGAAACGGGGGGTGGGGGAGGGATAAATCAGGAGCTTGGAATGAACATAGACACACTGCTATATATAGGACAGATAATCAACAAGGACCTACTGTATAGCACAGGGAACTCTACTCAATATTCTGTGATAACCTATATGAGAAAAGAATCTTAAAAAGAATGAATATATGTATATGTATAACTGAATCACTTTGCTGTACACCTGAAACTAACACAACACTGTAGGTCAACTATACTTCAATAAAATTAAAATTTTAAAAAATAAATAAATAAAATACAAGACTCCTTCCTTCCAGAAAAAAAAAAAGAACAGGGTGGTGTGGACCATTTTCTGAAAGTTCTCACACACTCCGCTTCGCCCACCAAGGCTCTGTCACAGGCCAGGTGAGGAGCCCTGGTATTTTTCCATCACAATTTCTTGGCCTCAGACTTAACATGGCCTCAGATTACATCACTTTCCTACTTTCTTTGCTTCTTTGTGTTCTGTTGGCCAACACTTGCCTAAGCTGCTGAGGGAAGTCTAGTTGAATAAGGAAAAAAAAATCTAGGGTCTGTGGGACAGAAATTCAAGCTTCATTGTTGTAGAGCAGTGGCTTTCCAAGTGTCCTGGTACATCAGCATCACTTATGCAGCAGTTCTCAAACCTAAGTGTGTTCAAATTGCTGAAGGACCTGTGGTTAAAGTCACCTGTTAAACATGAAGCCATCCGAACCCTGTCTATTTAAGTGAGTCTGGGGTGGGACCAAGGACCCTGCATTTTTGAACAAGTGCCCAGGAAACTGGATGCAGGCAGCCTGCGGACCACACTGTGAGAAATACCTCCTAAGGAGCTCGTTAACGATCCCGGTGTCTGGGTGCGGCCACCCACCTACCGATTCAGAACTTGCAGCTCTATGTGTGTCCTTCTCCACAGAGGAACCCAGCACACAGCTGGGGCTCCACTACTACAGAAAGCATTTCATTCAGAAAAAAAGCAGCCAGACTTTCATTTTTGAGGTCTCTTCGTCCAGGGGCACCCATCACCCGCTGAAAATCAAGGTATGACAGCTGTCGGCACAGAAACCCTGGAGAAGTCCCATGTGCCCCAGCAGTTGAGATCCTTAACAAAAATGACTACAGAAATGCAAAGTATGATTGTGATCATTTTACAGAGCTTTTCTCTCTTTTCCTGGGTCTTGTGGAATTCCCACAGTGAAAGTGGCCACCTGGAGCCACCCACCTGGCTGGGAGACCGGCCACTCCATGATTCAGGAGCAAGGGAGGCAGTGGTGGTAGCTGTATCTGTCCATCACGCAGAGTCAGCGAGGCTGGCGCTCGTCCTGAACAGCTGCACAGCAGCACCTGATGGGCTGGCTCTGTGGCGTCAGGTGCCAGGTTGCTGCAACTGCCCTGGAGAGCGTGCTCTGTCAGAGGGGCTAACTGCACCTGGTGGGAACGATGTAACCTGCAGGAATGCCAGATTCGCCTGCATGCAGACGAGTCCACTGGGGAAAGTCAGCAGCCTCAGCACTGAATTACGGCTGATTCAACTGCAGAATCTGTGGTCAGACTTGCCTGTTAGATGGGATGCTTCTCAAGGGGACCAGACGGCTTCATTTGGAGTTTATGATAAAAGCTGAAGTATCATTCAAATGAATGTAACCCTCATTTCCCAGTCAAAGGCAAGTGGAATCACGGGTCCTTCTTAAGCTTAAGCTCCTGTCCTGATCTCCCACCTCCAGTGGGTATCACTGGGGATGCTTAAGCCACTGCTCTCTCTCATTCATTCAACAAACATTTACCAAGTGCCTACAATGATCATCTAACTCACATTGTCTAGGTGATTGCCCTGGACCAGGCACTGGGCTAGAGCTGGCATGGGCGTCTTAAACAATTCTCACCAAACTATATGAGCGAGGGACTCCACTTTACAGATGAGGACACTGGGGATCAAAGAGGCGAAGCAGGTTGCCTAAGGTGCCACAACCAATAAGAGATACAGCAGGCCGCCGGACGGTCAGCCCTTCCTGTGTGCCAGGCTGAGCTGAGGCAATGTCCTCTTCCTGCCTTTCGGTGGATTCACTGATCTCTTCACTCTACAATCAAACCTTTATTCTTGCTATGCATTCTGCCCCTCAGCCTATCCACCCTGCCCCCTCTGGCACTGGCCCTTCTTCCTATCTATCAGCCCTCCTAGGTAGATTCTCCTGGCTCCTCCTGACGCCTTGTCACCACTCTCTTCATCTTCCCTCCACCTGTGGCTCGCCCACTGGTTGGCCTCTCGAGCCCTGGTGCCGCTCAGAGTTCTCTGACACTCAGCTCCACAACCTTTCTCCCAGGAAGACACCCCTGACCCACCCCCCTCCCCACATTCACGACTCCACAGTGTGACCTCATTGCATCCTGAAGATGCCTTTATTCCAATGTGATATCCCATATTATGACAGGTGGCATTTCTATTTGTCAGAATCCCCTATTAAAATGGCTTCATGATCAGCTCGGTGCTTTGTGACCGCCTGGAGGGGTGGGATAGGGAGGGTGGGAGGGAGGGAGACGCAAGAGGGAAGGGATATGGGAACAGATGTATAGGTATAACTGATTCACTTTGTTATAAAGCAGAAACTAATAAAAATAAATAAATAAATAAATAAAATAAAATGGCTTCGTGATGTTGTACTGGTGCCCATCCCCGTACACAGCACATGATGGGTTCCCAATAAATGTCTGTCAAACTGACCAGAACTGACTCACGTGCCTTATGCATCAGGGTATAGGCAATAAAAAAAAAGCAGGCCTGATATTTTAACACAAGAAGGTAGGCGTAACCTCACGAATATCACTCATGCTCAGAAGAGAGAAAAACAGGACAGAAATATGGTAACAGAACTACACAGGAAAGGCACACAGGTTAAATACATGACTCAGGAATCTGAGCACCTGGGTTTGAGTCCCAGCTCCTCCACTTGGTAACTATGTGACCTGGAACCACTGATTTCACCTCTCTGACACTGTGTTCCATCTGTACATGGGACTAACATCTTACAGGGTTGTGGGAGGATTAAATGAGATAATCCATGTGAAGCATTTAAAGGAGCACATTGTTAATGTTTGGTGAATGTTATATTTGTTTTTTGTTCATAATATATGGATTTGATAGTAAGAGTGAGGGCGGAAACTAGGAAGAAATGAGATAGTATTTTGAGACTATGGTACAAACCCCCAAGTTAGAAAAAAAATACAGGTGAGAATTGGCCAACCAGAGGCCCAGACTTTCAAGTTTGTAATTAGCCGCCATATCTAAAAATTAGGAAACTTCACGTTAAGCAAAAAATCCAGAGTTCTGACTTCTCTTGAGAAGCAGGAAGAGTTGGCAGCTCTGGGCTTCTACTTCCCCATGGTGATAACTGTCCGGATGTGTGTAATAACTGCTCATTTATTAAGAGCAAACACCAGCTCTCTAGCTCCCCCAGCACCCCCCCTGCCCACGCCCTACTGCTTCTTACCTGGCCCGCTTCACAAAATAGGCATTTGAGTTTGTGACCCCTGTCACAGCTGATGCCTTCTCAATAACAATTTATTCTTATGCACGGTTCTCCTTTGCTCAGGAATCTAGTATATCTCCCTAGTACTTCCATCATCAAACTCAAACTTTAACGGTCACCTCCCCAATCTGGGGACTCATCCAGCCTCACTTCCCAGGACTCCCCATCACACCCCAGATCCTCCTAGTACTGGGCTGGCACGGGCCCTCCCTCCCTTCTGCTCACCCGAAGACCCTGCCAAAGCTAAGCTCAGGTCCAGCCACACGCCGCCCCAAGCTTCCCCCATACTCTGCATCCTGGAGTGCTCTCCCTCCCCCAGGCTTGCACAGCGCTTGGGGCAAGAGCAACCACGATCCCAGTGCAGTCAGGGGTTCTCGGGATTTACCCCACATGGAAATCTGCCCTTGTCCACTCGGTTCTCTCCTTTCCCCCTGCCCCTTGGGGTCCCCGTCCCTGATGGACCTATCCCTGGACTTTTGTGATTTAAAACAAAACCAGAATGGAGTGGGAGAAATAGGACAAGAGATGTGTGAGGTTGGGGGAAAAGGAAGAGAAAAACAGGGCAACCCTAGGGCAGGCGGTTGAGCAGGAAGGAGAGGGCGGGCTGCAGCAGCAGCGGGAGAGAATGGAAGGCCAAGGACAGAGAAGGGAACTTGGCAGGTGTGTGCTTCCACGCTGCCTCCCCCTGTAGCCAGAAATACAGCCTTAGGGCCCCTCTCGGTCTTTGGTTCCCAGTGGCAATCCCATCTCCTACAGGAGAGTGGAAGCTCCGTGAGGGCGGAAACCCTACTGAACGCTCTTTTATATCCCTCAGAGCCCAGGGATTCCACAGGTTCATGCAGAGTGACTGACCTCAGTATCCTCAGGTGTTCTCAGGTAAGTGACCTGAAGAAGACGTTGGACATCAAGAAGGCGGGCTCCTAGATTTCAGCTCCTGGCAGAAGTCTGATGAGATCAGATAGCAACGTGGTTTTGTGTCCCAGAACTAGGGAGATGCTCCAGACTAGAGAACAGTGGTGCTCAAGCTAGAGCCTGCAGCGCAATCACCTGGAGGGAGGGGGTGGAGCCACTTATCAAAAGAGATCACTGCCCCGCCTCCTGAGCGTCTGATGCAGCTGGTCTGGGATGGGGCCAAGAATTTGCTTTTCTAACTACTTCCCAGGTGATGCTGATGCTGCTGGACCGGGGATCACCCTCTGAGAAACCCAGCTCTAGAGTGCAGGGCTGAGGTCTAAGTGAAGCCACATCACTCAGCTACTTTATAGAAGAAAAGTAACCATTCCCTCCCCCGCCCTTCACTGCCTAAAAGGTCACTCAACCTTCTGCTTCAATGCCTTCACCTGGACCATGGATGCCCATGGCAGTGTGGAGGGCGCCCCCATGTGGCACAAATGGAAAATTACCTGAACTGTAACCTGCTCGCTCTTACCCTTAATAAAGATTACTGAACAAATTTAGTTTTACCTGCTGGACAAAAGATCCTGGGAAACGTGAGATGTTCATCATTCACTAGATCTGGTCCATGTGTAGAGGAGGGGCCAAGGGTCCATTAAGGCGGGTGATGGGTCGAATACTTGGCCCAAAGTTGCCTGGGGACAGCAGAAATGATTTATTCTCATGGCTTTGGGTGAGAAGTATTTTAGGAGAATAGACCAAACCGGATTACTCACTAAATTCTCTGTTGGAGAAAACGCCTTTGTAACAGACATTAGAACTGAACAATTTCAAAGCCCTGGGAACATTATATGACTAAGAAGGAACCTTAGGATGATTATGAACAATTTCCCCTCTGACTTTCCTGAAATTAGAAAGCTGGCATTATTAACTGTGATCTAGTGTAAAAACACTCTGGCACCCAGCTCGGTTACCAACTGATTCATCGCAAGCACGCAGCTTCTCGCAGGCGTTACAACATCCTTATAGGCTTTGCTGCCACCTGCTGCTCGGGCCTGGATGTGCAGGAAACTGGGGTGTAACCAGGAAACTGTCAGCTGAGCAGGCTTCTCAGACTTCACAGTACATGAGAATCAGCTGGAGGGCTTGTTAAACCATAGATTTTTGGGCTCCACCTCCAGAGATTCTGATTCGGTGGGACTGGGATGGAGCCTGAGAATTTGCACTTCTAATAACTCCCTGGGTGATACTGATGCTGCTGGTTGGGGGGCATGCACCTGGATGGCATTTGTAGTTTCTCTTTATGTCACACATGTTCTAGACCTTGACCATTAATCAGTGTTAGTCGCAAATGACCAAGAGCCTCTAATTCAGGGTTTCTCACCTTGGGCACTACTGATATTTTGACGTGATAATTTGGTGTGTGTGCGTTTTTTTGGGGTGGGGGTTATTCTGTACATTGTAGGATGTTTAGCAGCATCCCTGGCCTCTACCCACTAGACGGCCAGTAGCAGCCCTCTCAGGCATCACCAGACGTGACATCCCCAGTTGAGAACCGCTGCTCTAAAAGGTGGGCAGATTTTCCTCTCTCATTTGGTAGACTGTGATGGCATCCTCTAGTATTGCCTTAAATACGTAATGCTACTGACCTATAGGAAACTTCCAGCTCTATGAGTTTAACTAACAGAAAAAAAATAGCTTACATTTGTTGACTACCTACTCTGGGCAAGGCACACTGTTAATGCTTTTTAATTACCCCCTGTAATTCCTACAACCACTCTTTTACTGATTAGGAAACTGAAGCTTCCAAGGGTTAAATAACTTGTCCACGGTCATGGTTAATACCAGCTGGATCTGGGTGGTACAAGGGGAGTGTGGAGCTGAACCAACCAGCAGAGTCCAGTAAAAATATAAAGCAAGTCACAAATACAAGCCACGTGTGTAATTTTACATTTTCTAGAAGCCACATTAAAATAGTATAAACAGTCAAATTGATTTTCATATCTTCTATTTCACCCAACATTTACATCTAAACTGTTATTTTAACATGCAACTAATATTTTTTACATTGTTGATATATTTCACTTTTTTTTTTTTTTTACTCAGCCTTTGAAAGCTGTGTGTCTTTTACACTCACAGCACCTCTCAGTGTCCACCAGCCACAGGTCAGGTACTGGAGAGCCACACATGCTCCCAGCTGCCACACAGCATCACCCAGGACTAGACTCTCCACCTCAGTCTAGCCACCCTCCAGCCTCCATGTGTGGAGCAGCATGTGTCAATGTCACCTCAATGTCCTTCAATTTCTGCCTACAATTCAGCTATTTTATCAGATCCCTATACCTATTCATGGACCCTGCAATCTGTTCTTGGAATATCTCTACTTATTTTAAAATGAGGGCTACAGTTTTGTGAAATTTATCAAACAGTAGATTCCTCATCTGGTGGCCAGACTGTTGACTATCATCTAATTTTAGTTCCAATAGCTTTTCCAGTGGCTGTTTTCCCACAGTCTGTGTTTGTACTTGCATCATAGAGATCATTCATCTTATCTGACGCTAATCACCGAGGCACACGTTTAATCTAACTCCCGAGTCTTTTGGTTTATCTCCCAACATCTAGGAATGTTCACCCTCATTCAGGGACTCTGCCTTTCAGCAGCCTCTAGACGATGTTTCTCCCTGCAGTTCTCATGCAGTCTTTAGTAAACGTTTCTCATCTCTTAGGAAACCATTTATTCTCTAGAGAATTTTGCAATAAACCCCTTAGTCTTAGCACATTTGTTCATTCAAATTTTACATGTATGAAAAGCAAGACAGACTTAAGTACGAAGGTCAACTTACACCAATTAAAAAGGAGCAATAAGAAGAGCTCATCCTTATGAAATGCTTTCTATAAGCCATGTGCTGTGCTCAGCACTCAGCACATTTTCTTTTTAAAATTAATTAATTTATTTATTTTTGGCTGCATTGGGTCTTTGTTGTTGCACACCGGCTTTCTCTAGTTGCGGTGAGCGGGGGCTACTCTTCGTTGCAGTGCACAGGCTTCTCATTGTGGTGGCTTCACTTGTTGCAGAGCATGGGCTCTAGCCACGCAGGCTTCAGTAGTTGTGGCATGCGGGCTCAATAGCTGTGGCTCACAGGCTTAGTTGCTCCATCGACACACATTTTCTTATTTATTTTTCCTAATAGTCCTACCAGGTAGGTGCAACTAAAATTGCATGTCAAGGTGAGGAGAGGAGGCACAGCGTTTAAGCAACTTGCCCAAGGTCTCCCAGCTAGCAACTAGCAGAACCGGGAGTTGTATCAAAATCTGTTTAATGATAGAGGTGATTGCCTCATCTCTACACTCCACTGTCTGAAAAGTGATTTGCAAATATTGCTTTTATTCCTGAGTTTGTAAGGGTGTGGGTCTAGATTACATCTCCTTCTCTTGATAGGGAAGATAAATAAATAAATAAATAAATAATATCAGCAATGTTGACAATGGCCAAGATATGGAAGCAACCTAAGTGTCCATCAACAGATGAACAGATAAAGAAGATGTGGTTTATATATACAAGTTAATACGACTAAGCTACAAAAAATTGGAGGGCATTATGCTAAGTGAAATAAGTCAGACAGAAAAAGACAAATACTGTATGATACCACTTATATGTAGAACCTAAAAAATACGACAAACTAGTGAGTATAACAAGAAAGAAGCAGACTCACAGATACAGAGAACTACTGGCTACCAGTGGAAAGGGTGGGGAGGGGCACTGTAGGGGTGGAGAAGTAAGACAGGCTCAAGGATGTATTGTACAACACAGGGAATACAACCAATATTTTGTAATAACTGTAAATGAAGTGTAACCTTTAAAAACTGTGTAAAATTAAAAAACTAATAAAATATAAAATTCTTGGTGTTCTAGGGACTGCCTCTGAAGCCAGATGCCAGGACCACCCAGGATGCAGGGCTCTTGCCTTGAACAGGGGGCTGAGACTCGGGTCCGTCAGGAGGTCAAATCAGGAGGCTCAGCAAGGTCATATCGGAACCAGAGCCAGGAGAGCATGGGTGCCAGAGTGTGACGGGTTTAGGAGTGAGTGGGGGTGGGGATGTGGAAGTGAGGAGGGAAGACAGGTCTCCAGGGGGAAGAGAGGGAGAGAGGGTGGGAGAAGAAGTGTGATAGGGCTCGGGGGGTGGGGGGAGGAAGGTTATGATTTGCTTTGCAGTTTTGTTTCATTACACTTGAGCATGTTGCAATGCTGATGGGGAGAAAATTAAGAGTTAAAGATACAGGAGGGGCTTCCCTGGTGGCGCAGTGGTTGAGAGTCCGCCTGCCGATGCAGGGGACACGGGTTCGTGCCCCGGTCCGGGAAGATCCCACATGCCGCGGAGCGGCTGGGCCCGTGAGCCATGGCCGCTGAGCCTGCGCGTCCAGAGCCTGTGCTCCGCAACGGGAGAGGCCACAACAGTGAGAAGCCCGTTGTACCGCAAAAAAAAAAAAAAAAAAAAAAAAGATACAGGAGATCTTGGGGAGGGGGTGGATGTGAATCAGCAAGGACCCTAAAGAATCAGGACAAGGCAGGTGTTTGAAGCCCATGTGGGGGACACATGTTTGCCGGTTTGATACCAAAGCCTTCTTGCATCTGCATCACCCCATCACTTCCCACCGCCAATCAACCACTGTCTGCCAATCAACCACTGTCAAGATTCCCATGGCCGAGTAGCTTAAGTGTTTATAGTCAGAAACATTTTCCTTCCACTGGACATAAGTTCCTATCCCTGTCAGTGAGGAAAGCACACAACACACGATACCAGAACACATATCCCCAGGTGGCCCATGTGCACATGACATAGTTTGATACAAGAGCACCAAATCTGTCTCCACCTAAAACAGCTCGCAAGGGGTCAGCCTCAGATCCCTGAGATATTGCACCATTTGGATTACCTTCCTTAAAAATCCTGTTAAAATACAAATGGGTCAAAACAAGCAGGAAAAGAGCACCCACATTCACTGCAGCATAATTCACAATGGCCGAAAGGTAGAAGCAACCCAAGTGTCCATCAATGGATTAATGGATAAACAAAAGGTGGTATGTATGTTCATACAATGGAATAGTATTCAGCCCTTTTTAAAAAGGAAGGACATTCTGATACATGCCACAAAATGGATGAGCCTTGAGGACATTAAATTATTTTTATTCTTTTTTTTTTTTTTTGCAGTACGCAGGCCTCTCACTGCTGTGGCCTCTCCCGTTGCGGAGCACAGGCTCCGGACGCGCAGGCTCAGCGGCCATGGCTCACGGGCCCAGCCGCTCCACGGCATGTGGGATCCTCCCGGACTGGGGCACGAACCCGTGTCCCCTGCATCGGCAGGCAGACTCTCAACCACTGCGCCACCAGGGAAGCCCCTTGAGGACGTTATACTCTGTGAAATAAGCCAGTCACAAAACAATAAATACAGTATGATTCCATCCACATGCGCTATCTAGAGTAGTCAAATCCATAGAGACAAAGTAGAATGGTGGTTGCCAGGGGCTGGGGGGAGGGGGGAATGTGGAGTTGCTGTCTGCTGGGTAAGGAGTTTATTTGGGGAAGATGAAAAGAGTTCTGGAGATGGATGGCAGTGATGGCTGCACAACAATGTGAATGTACTTAGAGCCACTGAACTGTATACTTAAAAATTGTTAAGATGGTAGCTTTATGTCATGTGTATCTTACCACAATTAAAAGAACTAATTTAGGGGCTTCCCTGGTGGCGCAGTGGTTGAGGGTCTGCCTGCCGATGCAGGGGACACGGGTTCGTGCCCCGGTCCGGGAAGATCCCACATGCCACGGAGCGGCTGGGCCCATGAGCCATGGCCGCTGAGCCTGTGCGTCCGGAGCCTGTGCTCCGCAATGGGAGAGGCCACAACAGTGAGAGGCCCGCGTACCGCAAAAAAAACAAAAAACAAAACTAATTTAAAAACCTAGCTCATTTAAAAGGGGCCACTTGATCCCTTGTTCTCATTTATTATTAGACTGGCTCAGCTTTGCTTCTCAGTAAAGGAAACTCAGCAGAGAGCAGGACATCTGAGGAGCTGGGATCTGGGAGAGCTGATGAGAGGCAACAGTCCCTGTGGCTAGCAATTCCCTGGGCTATGGGATGTGCTTTGAGAAAGGGCAGGTCTTGAGTCCCGTCCTGACCTGAGAGGGACAGCCCTGTGGGGTCCTCAGTAGCAGGAGGAGAATGTGAGCCCCACACACCTTGGGGAGCTGCTTGGGGGGCAGGGAAGGGAGACAGCAGCCTCTGTGCACTTGCCAAATGGCAAGTGGCCTCCCTCTGGGGGAGTAATACTACTACACAGTTATTATTACTATCCAGGCTTCTGTGAGTCAGCACCACTGGCTTATTTAGAAAACTCACAGCTGGCGTAAGTGAGCCCTGACACTGCGAGTCAAAGTCAAGGGTGGGTGTGAGAGTGGTGGACCCACACCCATGACCCATGATCCTCTCAGTCTAGTGCTTTCTTTAATTTGGCCAGCACCTCCTCCACCATCAGACCCTGGGAAAGGAAGCCACTTGGCCACAGAAAGCAGCATCTGAACCCTCATCAATGAGAGAGACAGAATTGTTACACTGATATGGAAACACTAAAGGAAGGAATAAATTTCATTTCCATGCATCTCTAGCTTGAGTTCCAAGCTCAACAGATGCTATATTTATCAAATACTTTGTATTCTATGACAGGCTTTGCCAACTTTCTGTTTTTAGACACATCAGAAAAAGTCCACGTTTGATTTCTCTTCCTTCTGGCTTCTCCCTCCCCATTTGTGGGAGGGGTGGTGGTTTGGGTGGGACCCTATCCTTTCAATAGAAGGTAAGTGACAAGGAGATGGCAGCCATCTGAAAACTCACCCTGGTGCCAAAGCATCCTGATACGGGCTCTGCCTCCTTTGCAGAATGATGTCTTGTCCTGGCTTCACCCCATCCCAGATGGCATAGCTGATGGGACAGGAAAACACACATATTTTAGAGTATTTACAGCATCGTTTCTCCCTGCCCCCACTTCCTGTGAAGGAGGATTTAGCTTTGGCCCACTAAGTTTTGGAGCCTTTCTTGTGCAGAAGGTAGGAAACTATGGGAAGGGATTCTGAACTGTGTGGTGCTGTAACTCAGATGCCTTGATGGGTTCACCGAAGCAAAGGTGGAGAATCACCTAATGGAAAAAGCAGAACAGATCAGAAGGTGAGAAGGGGGACAAGAGAGATAAGAGCCAGGGATGGGCTGAACTGGGGGGAATTAAAGAGATGAATTCTGGGGGACTGGAGTAGCTGCTGAACTGCCATGAGGAGGATATGGGAGAGAGATGCGAGAAGGCTTTCAGAAATGTTCTTGGTGTTATGATTGGAATCCATCCTCCCCCTTGGCATTTTTAAGAGATTTCCGTAGAGACATAAAGTGGTTTTAAAGTTATTTTTTGTATGAGGGCCTGGTGTTTATTCAAGGCAGCCTGGACCGCTGGAGGCTAGCGTTTCCTGGTAAAGGAGAGCCACCCTTCACCCCACTTCTCCCATCAACACAGACTGTAGTCCAGCTATTTCAAACTGGTCTCCAGTGGGCTCGGTTTGGACCCCAGATGGATCTTGTTTGGCTCATTGAGAGTTAATTTTTTTTAACCACCACTGAAAATTGGGATTTCACATTTAAAAAGCCCACATTTCCTACTTCTCTTGAAAAAATTGGAAAATCTGGCAACTTGAGACTTTCATCCCCCTAAGGCAAAAATAAGCACATGCTCTCTGGTTGACCCCAGTGCCCACCACTCACATAAGGTGTGCATGTGCACAAACACCTGGACAACTTCCTACATTTATATTTCTCACCATCTGATAATGGCAGACTAGATCATTGGGGTCTGCTTTCCTGCTGGGGACCATTAGAAAGGCTGGACAAAATAAGAATAAAATCAGCCTGAAGGCACCAAAAGCTTAATAAGATCATGAAGAATTGCCAAACCAAGTTCTGGGAAAAGATGGCCATTCAGGGAGACAAGCCCAACAACTGGGGGCCCTTTCCCCCTTGGGATATTTGCTGCCTCAGGAAGAAACAACTAAGAAGCTGAGAAGTTAAGCAGCACCTAGGCAGCTCTGCACGTCTAAGGGGACACAAGGTGGGATCCAGTGCCCACCAAAGGAGCTGGGGTACTGTAACACCCCACTTTAGACAAAGACCCTGAAATTGCTCCTTAAGACTAGGTGAACTGAAAATAACCAGATTTTGCAGAGTCCCAACCCAGCTTCCAATGAGCTTAATTCTTCAAACTGGATTAAGGCCAGATTGGCCAGACCAGATTGCTAGTATCCCCGGGTGCCTAGCAGAAGCAAACGTTAAGTACAGTAAGTCCTCTACACACAAACCTTCAAGTTGCAAATTTTCAAAGATGCGAACGTGCGTTCGAGTGTCCAATCACCTAAGTTAGTTCTGTTTGAGGAGGCACACCTGAACATAGAACGGTACACAAGGGTTGCAGCAGTCGTTCAGAATGCAATCCAGTGCTACTGTGTCATCTACAGTGACAAAAAAAAAAGAGCTACTACCCAGACACCACTGGATCGATTTTTTCAAGAGGGTAGATAGAATTGAATCCAGCAAGGAACCAGAACCTGTGCCATCAACATCAGGTGTGAGTGAAATTGCAGCTGCCCTCCATCTCCTATCGCTGATGATCCTTCAGCTCTGCCATCTCCCACCTCCTCTCCCTCCTCCAGTCAGTAACTCTTCTTGCCTATTCGGTTGATGCCAGCCCCTGTATGCCAGCTGTTGTACTGTACTACTGTACTTTTCAAGGTACTGTACGGTAAGATTAAAAATGTTTATTTTTTGTTTGTTTGTTATGTATTATTTGTGTGAAAAGTATTATAAACCTATTACAATACAGTACTATATAGCCGATTGTGTTAGTTGGGTACCTAGGCTAACTTTGTTGCACTAACAAACAAACTGGACTTATGAACGCACTCTCAGAACGGAACCTGTTCGTATGTAGGGGACTTAGCGTACTCTCTGGAGGAAGATAACACCATAACGTCTCACTTTACTTCTACTAACAATTTTTCACGTACAATTCGGTCTGAAGGTACCCAGACACATGAGGAAACAAGACAACGTGAATGAGATCCAACAGAAACAACTACAATGGAAACAATTCCAGAGAATTCCACTTTTGGAGTTACTGGACACAGACTTTGTGCAAAGGAGATAAAAGATGAGATTTAAAAATATGGCAGAGAACTGGAAATTTTTTTTAAAAAGGGACAATAATGATTTGAAAAATAATCAAATAGTAATTTAGAGTTGAAAATATAATAACAAAAGTAAAGAGCTGAGTGGATGGGTTTAAAGCGGATTAGACACAGTCAAAGGGAGAAGTGATGAACTGGGAAGTTGGTTAGAAGAAAACATCAGGATGAAACATGGAGAGACACAAGGATGGAAAATACAGTGGAGGGAATAAGAGATATGGAAGATAAAGTGAAGATTGAAGTTCTAGAAGGAGACAAGAGAGAGAATAGGGCAGTAGCAATAATTTGAAGAGAAAATATTTGAGAAATTGCCAAAATTGACTAAAAACAAGCCACAGATTCCAGAACCCCAAGCAGGATAAATAAAAATTACACCTAGGTACGTCATAGTAAAATATATGAAAACCAAAGACAAAGAGAAGAAAAAAATCTTAAAAGCAGCTATCATTACTTGAAAAAAGGAACAGACTGTTAGCTTACTTCTTGACAGAAACAATGGAAGCTAGAAATTAGTAGAATTTAAATATCTTTCAAATGCTGAAAGAAAAGAAGTGCCAACCTAGAATTCCACGCCCAGTGAAAAGAGCCCCTAATAACAAAGGTTAACTTAAGACATTTTCAGGATTCTTTACGAGCAGCAGATACTAAAACATGTTCTTTAAGGGAAAAGAAAATGATTTAATATGATAGATTACAGGTGCAGGAAAAAATGAAGAACAATGCAGAGATTAATTTGTGGAAATCCAAATGAAGTAGACTGTACAAAATAACATGGCAATGTCCACTGGGGATTTAAAAAGTTAAAATATATAACAAGTACACGTAAGTAAGGAGGGAAGGGTAAATGGAACTAAGATGTTCTAAGGTCCTTGTATTACTATGGAAGAAGATAAAAATGTTAGTTAACATTAGACTTTGATAAATCAAAGATACATATTGTGATCTCTAGGGTAACTTCTAAAAGAATAGTAAAAAAAGTATATAACTTGCAACGTAAGAGAGGGTAAAACAGAATATTTAGCCACTCCAAAAGCAAAAACAGAAAGGAGGATAAAAAGAACATAGAGCATGTGACAAATGGAAACATTTAATAAGATGGTAGATTTGAATCCAGATATATCAGTAATTTCATTAAATGTAAATGAACAAACTACGTCAATTAGAAGTCAGAGTATTGAGCTGGATTTTAAAAATCTATATACTGTTTATAAGAAACACATCTAAAATATTAGTTTTAAAATGTTGAAAGTTAAGGGTAGACAAAACATAAATATTAAGCAAAATCATATTAATATTTATAGTATATATTAATATCAGACAAAACATATTTTCAGGCCAAAAGCATTACTACAGCTAAACAAGGATATATCATAATGATAAAAATTTCAATTCACAAGGAAAATAGAATGATTATAAAATTTGTATACATTTTATGATGTGGCTTCAAAACATATGAAGCTAAGATGGACAAAAATCACAAGAAATGACCAGATAAATAAGTAAGGATATAGATTGATTGAACATGATCAGTAAACTTGACTTCGTGGAGATATATACATATATATTTTATATATATATATATTTTGTGTGTGTGTGTGTGTGTGTGTGTGTGTGTGTGTGGTACGCGGGCCTCTCACTGCTGTGGCCTCTCCCGTTGCGGAGCATAGGCTCCGGACGCGCAGGCTCAGCGGCCATGGCTCACGGGCCCAGCCGCTCCGCGGCATGTGGGATCTTCCCGGACCGGGGCACGAACCCGTGTCCCCTGCATCGGCAGGTGGACTCTCAACCACTGCGCCACCAGGGAAGCCCCCCCAGCAATTATAGAATTCAGGTTCCCCAAATATTTATGACTCTCACCTCCTCACCTTCCAAGCAAATAATAGGACTAAAATTCTCCACCTCATTTTATGTTAGGTGTGGCCATAAGACTCATTTTGACCAATGAAATGTGAGTAGGAGTAACTGCCAGGTGCTAGTGTAACAGTAAACATCTCTCCCCTTTCCTTCCTGTAAGCAGAGGGCTGGACCTCCCTCAGTCTGGGCCCTCAACTGAGGATGACACGGAGCAGACCTGCCCATCCAACCTACACATGGACATGTCAATGTTGATGTATGAGAAACAGACCTTTGTGACTTTAAGTCACTAAAATTTGGAGATTATTTATAAATGTAGTATAACCTGGTCTATCCTGAATAATACAAGCAGAAAAAGAAAAGGACTACTTTTCAGGCACAGAGGTGAGCCTGTCTTGAAAGAGTATGGTGTGACAAGTCCTGGTGAGTTCACTATGACTTAAGCTCTGGGGAGGTGGGGTGGGAACAGGGCTGTTGCAGGAAGAGCGGCTCCCAAGAAGAGCCCATAAAGACTGGCTGGAGGCAAGTTTTGAAGGACCCTGGGTTAATAATAAGGAATGGATACTATCCTGGAAGTTTTTTGAATGTTCTCCAGAAGTTGGTGACTGGCTGAATATTGGTAGTAACTGAGAGGATGAACTGGGGAGAATCTAACTGGTGTGAAAGGAGGGAATTAGGTGGGGAACTTTTCCCAATGAACATGTTACACATTTTTCCCCACTTCCTAGAGGTAGCCATTTTAAAGAATTTGGTGAGACTTTCCCCAGCAATTGCATGCACAAGCAAACACACACAAAAAACCAATTTTTAAAACACAAATCAGGGCTTCCCTGGTGGCGCAGTGGTTGAGAGTCCGCCTGCCGATGCAGGGAACACGGGTTCGTGCCCCGGTTCGGGAAGATCCCACATGCCGCGGAGCCGCTGGGCCCGTGAGCCATGGCCGCTGAACTTGCGCGTCCGGAGCCTGTGCTCCGCAACGAGAGAAGCCACAACAGTGAGAAGCCCGTGTACCACAGGAAAAAAAAAAAAAAAACACACAACTCAGATCAATCTCATTTAACCTGCTGTTCTGAAATTTTTTTCCAGTTAATATCTTCATGGTTATTTTCTGTGTCATCTCAAAGAAATTTGCCTCTTTCTTTTTTTATTGGCTGCTCAGTATACCATTGTATGGATGTACCAAATGATGTAGCTATTCCCCTGTTGACAGACATTTAGGCTGTTTTCACTCTTGCAATGTTGCAGCAGCCATATTGTGAATCATATCCATAGATTTTTGTCTCTTTTTCTACAGACAGCAAGACCGGTTTTGCCACCATTTTAATGGTGAAAAGTTTAGGCTGGGTAACAGGAACACACCCAGGTAGGCCATTTGAGATGACAGTTTTGGTTAGGGGGCGCCTGGTATGCCTCGATTATGCCCAGAATGGTGTCTTGAACATAGTGGGTACTCAATAAGCACCTGTTCAATGAATGAATGGATGAATAGGTCCACATCCACTGTAGACACTTGGACAAGGCCTGCCCTGCCCCCATCTATAACAGGCTTTTTCAACTCCAACACTATTGACTTTAGGGCTAGCCTGGATACTTCGTTGTGGAGGGCACTATCCTGAACACTGCAGCATGTTTAGCAGCATCCCTTGCCTCTACCCCACTAGATGCCGTGAGCACAACCCCAGTTGCAGCAACCAAAAATGTCTCCAGAAATTGCCAAATGTTCCCTGGGGAAAATTTGGTCCCAGTGATTTTTAAATATGGACTGTATTTGTGTAAGGGCAAAGGCCCTTTCTAAAAACAACTGACTCTGCAAAGGTTGATCTTATTCACCAATCCTTCCACATTAAAATGGCCTTTCTTCCTGGGTTTTCACAGTCCTTTCATAGAGATTGCTGAATACATTTTCCTGGCTTTTCACAGTCCTTTCATAGAGATTGCTGAATACCTTTTCCTGGCTTCAGACCTTATTCCTAACATCTCCACCATGAGTTAGGTCAATCTTCGTAACATACAATCCTCTTTATACGTTCTCTCATCACTGAATACCCCTCTTTGGAAGTACTTATCAAATGTGAATTCTTACATTTATTTGAGAAAGTACTAAATTAATGTTTCCCCTCACTCAATTCCCTAGAGCGACTCATAAGTAAGAATTTGGCATGTCACAGGTCAGTTTTTGCTCACCATTTTTATATCTAGTGCCCAAAACAATGCCTGACAGATAGTAGATGCTCAATGGGTGTTGGCTGGATGGGTGGGAAGATGGATGGATGGATGGATGGATGGATGGATGGATGGATAAGAGCCTATTATCAGTCAACAAGGGCTGACTGATTCACCCATTTTTGCCCTTATGCCTTCTAAAACAATTTTGAAAAATAATGTTACTTATACTCACATTTAAAAATTGACGTTAAAGGTTCACCACTAAGTTCATATGGATTCAAGATAATAACTTCCAGCATATTGTAAATATTGGAATTAAAAAATTAAGCTGTGACAACATTCTTTAAATGTACCTCTTAATCTGTTTTTATTTCTAATATTCTCTACAACTTTCACGGTACTCTCCCTCAAATTCAAGGGATGGAAGAGACAAAGTTGTTAAATTTAAAACTGCCTTAATTAGTTATTAAGGGAAGTTGAATTAAATTTTTAAAGGAAGCTTCCAGTTTGAGAACCTGGATCTGGAAATTTTTACATTTTGGGATATGGCTCCTTAGTAAGATTTTTGAAGAGTGAGGGGTATGCTTTCCAGTAAAGGTAGGATTATTATGCACACAGACATGTTCTCAGGCAAATCAGTTTTAGGAAAAGGTACCTAAAGAAACTGGGAACCTGGAAATTGGTTCTCTAAAAATAATCCCTGGTGTGCCCATTGGAAAGTCTTGAAGACCACCATCCTAGGGGTAATGCATGCTAGTGGCCAGCAGAGGGCAGTGTTGGACAAGCTATTGGGCTCCATCTCCCTGGCTCTCCCTCAAGGTAGCCGACAGAAAGGGCAATTCACGATGCAGTGGGGACCACAGCCTGGGTGGCCCCACACAGTCCTTTCTGGTGTGTGTGTGTTTGCACAGTGAATTATTCACAGGAAACTGGCTCCACGGAGAATGGAGGCCTGAGACTCTCCATTCTGTACCTAGAATCAGGGCCTGGGACTGTAAACAGATGAAAACCTTATTCTTTTTCCCATTCAAGAACTGAGGTTGGGGAAAGAAACTGAGGATTGAAGTCATGGATCTGAATCAAATGTGAGGTTTTGTTATTCTTCTTATAAAATGAAAACAACAGTGAAATCTCAATAATTTATAGCTTCAGGAGACAGGGAGCAAAGTGACCGAAAGTTCCTGCTCTTCAGTCAGATGATGGGGGCTGGGACCTCTCTCCTTGGCAAGTTCACCTTCCCCAGCCTCTGCCTCTCTGGCTGTCAGACTGGAACAGGATTACCTTCCCCACAGAGCTGTTGCGAGGATAAATGAGACAAACGCGAGAAAAGAGCTCAGCCTGAAAACGGCATTTAGCAAGGGCTCAAGAAATAACAGTGGTGATGGCGAAGATGATGATATAGAATTGGCATTTTGTCAGGCATGAGGGTTTCAAAGCTTCCCATTCAGGTCTGAAGAGGAAGAACCAGAGGCGAAAACCCAATCTTTTTAAATATTTTAAGTTTTACAAGCCTAGGAATTAGAAGCAGAAACAGCCAGGGGAAACAGCCAGAATCAGTGTGATTCAGTGTAAGAGCCTCACTCCTCCACATTGCTTACAAGTGCCTCCCAGGGGTGGGGTCCCACGTGGGGTCCCACCCAGCGCTGGTAAGAGGGTCTCTGTGTCTACAGCAGTGTGTAGATGATGGCCAGATGCGTGTTGACTGTAGGACATGCCCACCAGCCTCAGATATAAAAGCAGTGACTTTGTTCATTAGATTGATCTTCTGTGAAACCTCAAAGGGTGGGGATGAACTGGTTAAAATAAAGTTAGTAATCTGGACTAATAGCTCAGATATATTAAAAGTAAGGTTCAGAGCAAGCCTCCCTCTCCCCTTCTGCCTTATACACAGGAAGGTAACACGGACTAGTTCAGAGAGAGGCAACTTGGATGAGATAACTGCCCTTTCACCTGGCAGCTGTCCAGCCCCCAAATAGCTTTTGTGTTTGGTCCAAAAATAAGATCACATGAGAGGGGGAGAAATAAATACACAAGTGCTTGTCCTTGGGCTTTCTGTGGGTACACCAGCCGCACTGGTAGGGACCCATGAGGGTGGCCTGACAACGCACGCCCCAGGCTCCCCAAGGCTGGGGAGACCATCTGGATCAGGGCGGGTGTGGTGTGTAGTGTGCACACAGCCCTTCTCTGGGGGCTCCCTGAGCTCTATACACATCAGAGAGGGAGCAGGAGAGAGAGAACAAGCAGCTCCAACAGCCTGGACTCCAGGGGAATAAGGGCATTGCCTCCTTTGGTGAAGGCCACGCCCTTCCTCCCGCGGTGGCCTGCCTGCAGCGGTCCTGGTAGGACAGTGTGGATGCCGTAGGCTGCGCAGCTGCCATCACCCCAGAAAGAAAGTGCCCCAGAACTAAAGTACAGAGGTGAGTGCATCCGCTTCTCCAAGGGGCTCCGATTGCTGTGGACTTTCCGCTTGGCTTCAGGCTTGTGCTCTGCATGAATGCTCTCCCCGCCCCGACCCCTTCTCCCTGATCTGAGTTGGTGGCAGGCTTGAGGCTGTGTGATGGATGCTAGACTAAAGCATTCCTGTACTCCCTTCTCTCATTCGGAGGCCAGCTTGCTTCCAGAAAGAACTGGCTGAGTCAAATTCTTAGCAGGGAAGCAGGAAAGGGTTTCTACAAAGTGAATTATCTTTGCTGAGATCCAAGAAGACATTTCCCAGAAAATCATTAGACAAATCCCATTGCAGTAATGCTAATGCTTAGTTTTTTAAAAGCTCTGCATCGAATAGGAAATAAATAAAAGGATGCCAGCTGATGCCCTATAATTGGGCAAAAGGGAGAAAACACAAATGGCATCTGCAGAGCTTCCTTTCCCCTCACCCCCCTTCCCCATCTCTTCCTGACAACTTTAGAACCCTGCAAAATATACTTAACAGATCCAAGAACTCTCTTCTTTGGTTGAGAACAAGAGGAATAACATCAAGGGTCTGGGGAGAACTGCTCTGTAAGCAGAGTCAAGGGGCAAAGAAGAGCGACATTTTGCAGAGTTTTGGGTTCTCCTTCTAACATCTCCGCCACCTGAGCACATGACATGTACCTGTGCCTATTGAGGGTATGGACAGGTGTCTCCATCACTTGCACACGCATACCATTATTCCTTGACACACACCACCCCTCAGCTCAGGACCACAAATATCTATGCTAAGAGTAAGCCAACAGAACACTGCTGGGGACAAGAAAACTCCTTGAATAAGTCAAGATTCTTCTAGTGATAATGGACTGAAATCCAGTTTGAAGAGACTTAAACAAAAAAAAAACAAAAAAAGGGAAAAATGTTTTCCTCATGTAACTGAAACAGCCAGGGTTTTGATATGGTGGGATCCAGGTGCCCAGATGATGTTATCGTGAATCTGTCTCTCTCCATTTCTTGCTTTGCATCCCTGTGTCATTCTACTCCCAGGAAGACTCACTCACCCTGGCGATAAGATGGCTGCCAGCAGCTGGGGGCTGACGTCCTACTGGCCCAGCCATCCTACAAGAATAGGTGTTTTCCTTTCCCAACATTTCTAGCTAGAGTCTCAGGGTCACATTTCACTGAACCAATGTGGATATTGTGCCATCCCTGCCATGGGGGTGTAGTCATCCCCACCCAAAACCACATGGCCTGAAAGCAATGAAAGGCTGGGTCCCCAAAGACCATCAAGGGGGCTGCATGCAGGATGGCCAAGGTCATTGGTTGTCACTTTGTACTGCTTTTTTTGTGATCGTCTAGATTAAGAGCCAAAGCTCCTCCAACATAACCCCTCCTCCTTCCTCCCTCTTATAGTCCACAAAAATGTATGCATGACAGAAAGTCTCATAGAAAGGATAATTATTAGTAGAACAGGTGACTAAAAGACCCCATGGTATGTCATCCCTAGAGACCCGAGAGTGGGAAAGACACCAGAAGGCTTGTCTCTGGCTCAGTCTCCAGACTACCCACCATACCCAGACCCACTGGGCCCCCAACCTGCTGTGCTCCCACAGGTCTCCCCTTCCCTTCACCCACCCTTGCCCGCTTCTTCCTCCCTCTGCTCTGCTGATGTGAACCCATCTTGCCTTTCAAGGGCCAGACTCCGTGCGGCCTCCCCTCCGAGGCCGCATCTGGCCCACCCAGCCTTTTCTGTTCTCTCCCTCTCCAAATTGGGACAGCGTTGCCCCTCGGCACTGCAGTCCACTGTTTACCTGTTCTTTAAGAACTGCATGTATCTTAGTTTCTCTCCCCGCTTGAATTTTACATTCCTGGGGAAAACTAAGTTTCATCCCCAGCCCTCCCTGTGGTGTCTAACACACATTAGGTGCTTCCAACCAATAAAAATAAAAACAGCCTCCCTAAATAGCTTAGAGAGGATGGCTAGATTACTTGAGATCCTTAATTCTGATTGTATAAGTAATATAATAACTATGACAAACACCGATGGAGCTCTGAATGTATACTGGAGCCCCTGACAGGCATCATCTCAGGTAATCCTCACAGTCACCCTACGAGGTAAATACCACTATTATCCCCATTTAACAGATGGGGAAACTGAGCCTCAGAGAACTGAGTCACTTATCCTAGATCAGAGAGCTAGTAAGTGGCAGCCTGGGAGTTAGAACCCAGGCAAGCCTACCATCTCCTTTCCTATTAGATTCCTCAGTTACATGTTTATCAGTGGTACTTTCTGCTGCCTGATTTGAAAGAGCGAGGGGCACAGGTGATTGGTCAGAGAGCAGGAGGAAGTTCAGATATTTTAGGCCCCTCTTCTGCCTCTGGGGCTCCCAGTGCCTCTACAGGGGGTTCGCCCAGGGATAAGGGGTCACATCCCTACCTCAGAGCCAACAAGAAGGTCAGGGGCAGGGGAATTTCACAAAAGGAGGTACCTCTGGGGCTCTGCAGAGAGCGAGGTGCTTTTTGATTAAATGAGTTCTTAGATTAGAATGGTCTTTGGGGAAACGTTAGCTGGAGGGTGGGCTTTAGAATTTGTCTGCCCGTCTGGCTGCCCATCACTAGGCATGGCCTTGTCCTTTCTCCTGCCCCCTAAACAGGGTGACCAGGCCAGAGGCCTCCCTCAGAGGGCAGCTTGTAGGATTTGGAAGGCAACCAAATTCAGCAAATTCAGATCTCAAAGGAAACCCAAATCTTGAGTAAACGGTATTTTTTTTTTATAACGTCTGTGCCTCTGCATCCAGGCACTGGCCTCTTGGTTGATGCCGTCACCTGTGGTGCTGGGAGCCCTTGGTCTGAGGGTATCTTGTTTCTCTGATGCACAGGAACCTGCTCTTGTGGGTTAGCACCTTCTCAAGAGCAGATCCTATTGGGTTTATGCCATTAATCCGCAGTTTCCCTGAGAGGCTCAGAGAGCTGGCATCCCCACCAGTGAGGCACAGTGAGATGAAAGCACATCCCCAATTACACAGAAGCAGGGAGGGGCCCGGACTCTGGGAAGCGGGCCTCTGAGGTCTTTAGGATCCAAGCCTGCTTGCTTCCCCAGGCAGTCATGATAGAACAAAACTAAAACCAAAAGAATTAAATTGGCTAAGTAATATGCTTTGGGTAAATATTTAAGAGAAAAACCACCGCTAGATCCAAGAGAAATAAAATCAAATATTCACACAAAACTTGTATACAACACAAATGTTCCAGCACCATTACTCATGATATCTAAACAGAGGAAATAAGCCAAATGTCCATTAATTGATGAACAAATAAAATATGGCATATCCATACAGTGAACTATTATTCAGCAATTAAAAGGAATGACGTTCTGATAAATATGGATCGAACTACAATGTGGGGGCTTCCCTGGTGCCGCAGTGGTTCAGAGTCTGCCTGCCGATGCAGGGGACATGGGCTCATGCCCCGGTCCGGGAGTATCCCACATGCCGTGGAGCGGCTGGGCCCGTGAGCCATGGCTGCTGAGCCTGCGCGTCCGGAGCCTGTGCTCCACAGTGGGAGAGGCCACAGCGGTGAGAGGCCCGCGTACCGGGGAAAAAAAAAAAAACCTACAATGTGGATGAACCTTAACGATATTATGCTTTATAAGGAAAAGAAACCCACACTGTATGATCCCACTTATATGAAATGGCCAGAACAGGCGAATCTACAGAGACAGAAAGTAGACCGGTGGTTGTGTAGGCCTGGCGGGAGGGCAGGGATGAGGAATGATTGCTAATGGGTATGGGGTTTCTTCTGGGGATGACAAAAAAAGTTCTAAATTAGACAGTGGTGATGGTTGCACAACTTTGTGAACATACTAAAACCACTTAATTGTATACTGAAATGGGTGAACTCCAATGGTATGTGAATTACATCTCAATAAAATTGCTCAGAAAACCCCCAAACCATGGCTAATGAAATAATGAACCCAGTGACAGGGCCTTGCTGAAGGATGTGGTCTTAGCCCGTCTGCTCTGATAAGCTTATGTCTCATCCCACCACGCTTGGCCCCAGGCCACCCAGACAATTCAAGTGGAAAGAATATAGACGGAAAAGATAGGCTCCATAGATTTCTCCCCAGAGTCTAAACTGGAGGATCTTTTTTCTTCTTTCTTGTACAGATCATTTCAAATTTTATGGTATCAATCTCACTATTCTATTTTTGTTTCTGGGTTTCAAATCATGCTTCAAAAAAGCACTCCCCATCCTAAGATGGTAAATCTCACTACCTAATGCTTTCCTCTAATGCTCTTCTCTAATGTTGTCCTCTAAGGTTTGTCTTATTACATTTAAACCTCTTATTTAATTGGGAATTTAAATAATAAACTGGGGATCCAGGTTGTTTTTGTTTGTTTTACCAAATAGATAGCCAATGATTAGATCAGGAGTTTTAAAATTTGAGATTAAAATGGACTTGGGGCATCTTGTAACTTCCTGAAACTCAGTATGAAAAAGTGTGTGTGTGTGTGTGTGTGTGTGTGTTGTATACATTCCAATGCACCAAGGCCCAATCCAAGTCAACAGGACAGCTGTTAAACAATTACAGGGGAGGCCTGAGTGATTACCCATAGGGAAAGTTCTCTGTCATATATGAAGGGAGAATCCCACCCCCTTTGGCTTTGACGTGTTACTGAGGCAGAGAACGAGGGGTGCCTCTCACTGGCTCCCCTGGGCCTATAACACTTTAGGTTTTTGATCATTTGCTGACAAACCAATGGAGCTGATACATCATTTTAGCTGACAGAACTTGGGGTCCTCCTGTCACAAAGAATTGGAGGAGGTTTCCTGTCCAATAAATATAAATAAATGATATAATGAAAATAAAACTGCCATTCCAAAGAAAATAGCAGATCCTTCCATGCAGACTCGTGCGTTCACGTAATAAACGTATAAGCAACACCCACTGTGTGCCAGGCACTGTCTAGACTGGTGGTTCTCAAAGTCTGGTCCGTGGACCAGCAGCATCAGTATCACCTGGGAACTTGTTAGACATGCAAATTCCCAGGCCCGCTCCAGACCTACTGAATGAGAAACTCTGGAGCTGGGTTACAGTCATCTGCGATTCTGATGCACATTCAAGTTTGAGAACCATTGGTCCAAGTGCTGGGAATATAAGGGTGAAAAGACAGATAAAATCCCTGCTCTCCTCATGGACTTTACATTCCAGTGTGTGTGGTAGGAGAAGACAGACAACATACAAGTAAACAAATAACTGAACATGATAATTCTCAGCTAGTAAAAAGATCTATGAAGAAAAAGCAAGATCTATGAGGGGCTGATTTAGAACAGGTGGTCAGGGAGGAGCGTCTTGAGAGACCAGAAATGAGACCAGAATGGGAAGGAAGGGCCAGCCATGTAAAGAATCAAGGGGCAGAAAAGAAATGCATGCACTTCAGGCAAGGGGAACAGTAAGTACAAAGGTCCTGAGGCAGGACCACACTTGGCCCGTACGAGGAACAGTGAGGCCGGAGCACAGTGAGAAGGAGGAATGCCTCGGGGATGGATGTGGAGAGGCAGGTGGTGACAGCAAGCTTAGCTTCTGCTCTTAGTGCCAGAGAAAGGCACTGGGCAGTTTTGACCAAATAGAAACATGATCTGATTTACCTTTTAGCAGGATCCCTCTGGAATGAACTGTAGGGGGTAAGGGTAGAAGCAGGCAAGTCGGCGAGGAGGTTTTGCAATAATGCAGGCAAGGAAGATTGGCACTTGGATGTGCCAGACCAATGCGCAAAGATCTATTATTAAGTGAAAAACAAACAATGCAGGACTGTGCCTAGTAAATCGCTTTTAAGCATACACACATTCAGGTGCATAAAGATATTTCTGCCCCTCAAAGGATCCAGAAAAAAAAGTGAATAGTGCTTATCTTGGGAAGAAGGGGGTTAGTGAGGGTCATTTTATACCTCTCTGTACATTGTGCTTTTTTTTTTTTTTTTTTTTTTTTTTTTTGCGGTACGCGGGCCTCTCACTGCTGTGGCCTCTCCTGCTGCGGAGCACAGGCTCCGGACGCGCAGGCTCAGCGGCCATGGCTCAGCCTCTCTGCGGCATGTGGGATCTTCCCAGGCCGGGGCACGAACCCACGTCCCCTGCATCAGCAGGCAGACTCTCAACCACTGCGCCACCAGGGAAGCCCCATTGTGCATTTTTAACATGTGCACAAGGCATTACTTTTATTTAAAGATAAAATATTTTAAAATAAAAATTGAAAAGCTGAGATCGAGGAAAACATACAATAGGCAATGGGTGACCAATATCAGAAAGAGGAAGCCTACTTCTCATGGGTGTGACCCTCTCTAATTAGGCATCCTCCCCTGAAGCCACTGAGAGCCAGGCTGACAAACTGGGACAAGTTCCTGTTCTTGGGTTACAGTGGGAGCAGAGTGAGGCACCTTCTCACCTGAGGACCTCTAGACCCTATTTCTGTCCTGTAGCTCTGGTGATGTTTGTGTCTGTTGGGTCTCCTTGGGCAACGAATACAATTTCCTGTGAATGTCTGCTGTATTTCCCTGTGCCCTATTTGTCAAATTGCTCCCCTCCGTCATCTTGGCAGCTGGTTCGCCAGGAGGCCAGCATGCCCTTCATTTAATTGCATGATTGGGCATAAACAGAAGGAAATACTTTACTGCGGGGAGAAAGCTGCAGGCAGTATCTGATTTCTCTTGTCAGCTGATTAGGATTTGTTGAGTCCGAACAAGGTCAAATGAGATTAGAAAGAAAATGCAGTGTGTCTGGTATGCATTTCACATAACTGTACCATTTATGTAAACAGGATGTACGAAGGGGAAATTTTAAAGCAAATACTGAATGTCAGCCTCAAGGTTCAAGAACAAGAAGTCAGGGCTTATGTGTTATGCCGGGAGAGAAAGAAAATTTATTTTCTGAGACATTTGGAATCCTGCTAAATCTATCACGCTCTGATTCCTTTTTCATGTTGGTGCAGTTAAAAAGTGACAGTTTTACGTCTGATTTTCAGAGGCACTGAGCACAGAATAAGAAAAAACCAAAGAAACGCCCCATTCTACCTTTCTCGTCCTTCTAAAGCTCTTATAAGAGGTTTAGAACCACTTTCTGTAATAGCTGCCACTGAAGTGCTTGGTAGTGAGTCAATCTCTTAGGACACGGAAGGGAAAATCTCACCTCCAGCACCGGCCAGAACATTCTAGACGTGGCTGACTCCGGCCAAGGCTACAACTCTGTGGATAAACCTATCCGGCTTCTACTAGGATTTTTGTTGGTCCTCCAAATCTGTCATTTTCTTCCTTTCTCAGATCCACCCTCTGCAGTGCTAGTAAGCACGCATATAAAGTTTTAATCACTTAAACACCTCAAATAGTTTTAATGGCTTTAAAAGTGGTCTCGGGCTTCCCTGGTGGCGCAGTGGTTGAGAGTCTGCCTGCTGATGCGGGGGACACGGGTTCGTGCCCCGGTCCGGGAGGATCCCACATGCCGCGGAGCGGCTGGGCCCGTGAGCCATGGCCGCTGAGCCTGCGCGTCCGGAGCCTGTGCTCCGCAACGGGAGAGGCCACGACAGTGAGAGGCCCGCGTAGAGCCAAAAAAAAAAAAAAAAAAGTGGTCTAAACGTTTTGAGGGAAGATATGGTTTCTGTTACACACTCTCTATAGGACCTAGCATCTTGTGAATGCTTAATAAGTGGCTTCGACAGCTATTATTTCCATGGACTATTTCCTAGCCCAGAGCTGGAAGGCTATTCTGAGGCCAGACTTTTAAACTAGGAAACGTCCTGTCCCTTCCCATGCTAAATAACAGAGGGGCCAGGAAGTATTAACAGTATCATGTCTCATGACTCCAAGCATCTGAACATATATTATTTAAATGATAAATCTAGATGTGGTATACACACACACACACACACACACACACACACACACAGGAGTACTACTCAGCCATAAAAAAGAATGAAATAATGCCATTTGCAGCAACATGGATGGACCTAGAGATTATCATACTAAGTGAAATAAGTCAGAAAGAGAAAGACAAATACTACATGATATCACTTATATGTGGAATCTAAAATATGACACAAATGAACCTATCTATGAAACAGAAACAAACTCACAGACATAGAGAATGGACTTGTGGTTGCTATGGGGGAGGGGAGGTGGAAGAGGGATGGAGTGGGAGTTTGGGATTAGCAGATGCAAACTATTATATAGAGAATGGGTAAACAACAAGGTCCCACTGTACAGCACAGGGAACTATATTCAATATCCTGTAATAAACCACAATGGAAAGGAATATGAAAAAGAATATATATACGTATAACTGAATCACCTTGCTGTACAGCAGAAATTAACACAACATTGTAAATCACCTGTATTTCAATAAAATAAATTTTTTAAAAAAGATAAATCTAGACACTTCCATTTCAACATGGAACTTGAAATAAATATGGAACTTGAGGGAAGTTAAACCAAAACATTAAAAAATTCAATATTGAGGAGAATTATATTACAGTAAGTACTTTAAGGGACTGAGGAATCAGTTCCCAGTATTTGGACAGGAACATTGCCAAACAACACCTGATATGTAATAAAGAAATTGGTTTATATTAGTAGCTAGGGGTTGTATTTGCCTGAGAGCTGTGTGGTTTTTTGGCTTTTTTTTTTTTTTAACAGCATTTCACAACTAGATGTAATGGAGAAGTAACACTAAAATAATGACTTACATTTGCATTACCGGTGTTCAAGGTGCTGTCACACGCTTGGGCACATTTGATTGTCACCATAATCATGTTGGCTTGCAGGAAAGACGTGGCTCGGAAAGCCTCATGACTCCCCTTCAGGAAGGAGGGAGTCAGAGCCCTGAGATGCTGAGCAGCCCAGAAATGGTCAACAGCCCTGTGTGGGCAGGTTCAAGGGTGCTAGCCTGAGGTGAGAGACCGGCTTTCAGACCCGGTGAGGACTTAGTAACCACGGGGGCAACCTGGGTGAGACGCTGAGCTGTATCTCTGTCCTCGGTGTTTTTAGGGTGTTTCCTAACTTTACAATCTATCATTCCATGTGGTTAAAAACAGTTCATCTGCCCCCTGCATGCAGCAAAGCAATTCTCCAATATGGAGAAGATGACTGTCCGAAATGTTTTCATCTGTGATCCAGAGGTCCTTTGGAATCGTGCAGATGCTCGAGAAAATTACTATTTTTAAAAAAGCAAATTATTAGGACCTTTGAATATGTGGAAGTGGCAATTCATGGAGGTTCCTGTTAATAAAGTTTGGAGAAATCAACTCTTTCTGTACCTCTCAAGTCCCTTTTAGGAGAGCTGTGGCTCATCCATTTTCGGAGCTGTGTGATGTCTGTGCCTCTAGTTCTGCCACAGGAGGTGAGCTTCTCTGAGCCCGTCCCTTCAGAGGCACATGAAGCCTCCCTGGCTGCTCCCTGATGAGTCTGGAGAACAGTTTTCCACCCCCACCTTCCCAGAGGAGGGAGAGACCAGTGAGCATATTTCTAATTCCAACAGGTCAATCTGCACCTCCTATCTGAATCACCAGGTGGGCAGGCTTGCACACACACTCTGTGACACCTCCCAGGCTCAGATGCCTGCATAAGCAGGTAGGACTCTTCATCCATTACAAGAAACTATTAATCATGTTTCCATTTGGTCTCTTCAAAGACACCTCCTGAACTGTATCCTTTCAGTCCAGTTTCATTCCTCACCTTGTGGCCAAAGAGTTATTTGTACAGGCAGCTTCCTCTCTTCGTTACCCCATCCTGGCCAGGGGCACAAAGATGCCGCCCATGGTCCATTGAAGAAATCCCCACCTGATGATTCGCCTAGTTCAGCATGGACACGCTTGACCACTGGTGAGGAAGGGCAGAAATATTCTCTCTGCAGCCCCTCCCCAGCCCTAAACTGCATGGCCACTGCCTCGAGCAGCTTTGCAAAATGGGAACAGCACAGACAGACACACACACACTGCCACACACAGACATCTACACCCTGTGCAGGGATGCCAGATGCCAGAGCCGAAAAGGATTCCCTTTCATCCAGCAGCCTTCTGATTGCAGAGGAGTGTCTCTGAGCCGTGACCCGCTGTTTCCCTGCCAACTGAGGCCTCAAAATAAACATGAATCTGCTCAGACAGATTCAGACAGGCTACTAGTCCATTCGGCTCAGCCATTTGCCCCAAGACAAACCACGCTAAAATAACACCCAGGAGAGCTGCCACTGCCGTCTGCTGTCTCTGCCTCCCTTCCCTGCTGGCCACCAGCTCTGTGCCCCTGGGCCTGCCGCTGGCTGCCCAGGGTTGGGGGCCCTTAGAGCTCTGTGTGCATCCCTGTGGGCGGGATCGCTAAGGCAGGTCCCCTCTGCGGATCAACGAGGCCAGAGAGAGACCTAGAGGCTGCATTATCAGCCCCCCGCCTGCCTCCCTGCTTCCCACACAGCCCTGCGGGACTGGGAGCCAGCTCCGTGGCACGGTGTCTGCAGGCGGACCAGCAACCTGATGTACGTGCCACGGCCCGTCTCCTCTCCCCACATAGAGCCGCAGCCACCGGGAGGTTCAGAGAGTCGGCTTGGGGCTGCAGGAGAAGCAGCTGCAGCGCGGTGACAGTGACACCACAGAGCGGACAGACCAAGTGGATCCCCTTTCCCTTCGACCGGAGAGAGGAGCAGCCCTCAGCCTGCAAGCTGTTCAGGTAAGAATCAGGGTTTCTGTTCTGAGCAGGTTATAGTATATCCAGAGCTGAGGTGGAGGGAGGGAGGGAGGGAGGGAGAGAGAGAGAGAGAGAGAGAATGTGTGTGTGTGTGTGTGTGTGCGCGCGTGTGTGCGTGTGTGTCCGAGTGCAAGTATAAGGCTGCTTGGAAAAAAAAGAAGGGCTGGCTAATCGCACAGACATGTAAAAATAGCACCTGGAGTGCAGAGACTGTGAGAATAATCATGCACCCGCTGCCCCCCTGATGTTCATCCCCGCACTGCCGGGCCATGAGGACTGGAGGGGGCGGAAGGTTCTCATTCATTAAGGCCTTTGTGGTTCAGCAGGACACTGTGGCCTTCGTGAGCCTGCCTGGCATCATCCTGCTTGCCACACTTACCCTCTTAGGTAGCCTGGAAATTCAGGCACCTAGAAATCCTGTCCACTGGGTAGGCACCTTAGATTTGGTCAACCTTTTGATATAAAAGTTGGGCTAAAACATAGGATTATCTGAGTGTGTTTGAGAGGGTGGGATTCTGATGGCCCTGCTGGTCACCTGGATTACTTCTTACTGTCCTTCTGATCTTCTTTGAAAATCACATCCTCATTTCAGTGCCCCTCCAGATAGGCACCAGCAGAGAGGGAATGGGAATGGCTAGCCACTGGGCACATTCTCTGGCACTGACGCTATCCACACCTACGTCACTATTATATGCCCAAAGTATGTAAGGCTTCTAGACGGAGCGCTCGAAAACTTCAGATCTCCAGGTGCTGGGGTGGGAATTTCAGGCGTTTAATCACGGACCCATTTTTCAGAGACCCAAGAGGGTACCCACTTATCTCGCCTCTCAGGTGCAAGAGCTCACTCTGTGCCTCAGCAGACACAAATGCTCTGCGCTCTCTCCCCCTGTTTAAATCCACCCCCACTTTCCTGCTTTGGTGACTGGCACTTTCCCTTTCATTCGCTATAGGGATGCAATCGTTTATGATTTAGCTCCATGAACACCAGTGGGCGGATGCAAGCATCCGGGCAGAGGGTGAACTGGGCTCTGAGTGAGGGCGAGCCAGCCCAATGGTGGCAAAGGGTTGGAGAGAAATCAGCTTTGCCAAGTGGTGTCTAGCAAAGGGCTGGCCAGCTGCCTCCCAGGGCTGTCTGGGTGAATGAATGTGGATTTTGGTGGAGACTGTGATTCACAGTCGCAAACTCCCTTTGTTTTCTTTGTGTTGGTCATTGAGGGCTTCCGAGGAAATTCCCCTTTTGAGATCATGTACCTGACTGTCTTCTGTTGATTCTACCTTTTTAGCATGAGGAAATGGATTTGTAAATGCAGTACTTCATCAAAAGCAAAGTTAATACACGAAAAATTAAGGGACGAGACATTGAGTTACTTGTAAACTTCCTCCCAAATCTGGTGTGCACATACACATATATGACTTGCCAGGTTCCAAAAAGGATTTAAGGAAGCAGTATCCAGTTCATTAAATGGTTTGATTACACAGGTAGGTAGCACCAACTCTGATGATGATATTTCCACGGTGACAGTGGACAGACACCCATGCGTTCTATCTACACCTAGCAAAGGGATGTCTGATGCCAGGACTGAGATGTGCTCGCTCACTCTGCTGACGTGCATTATGTGGACCCTGAATAAACTATTACAGGTCATGGAGCCGCTGGCCCCACTGTGCCAGCTTCCAGTAGTCAGAGACCATACAGAGGGGAAGACACATCCCTTCCACCTCATCAAATAGGCATTACTTGGCTAATGCAATACTCCTTGATTTAAGCTACTGAAAAAATAATCTGCAATCAGTCGTGCTACAGACATACCCTGTTTTAGGTCAATCTAACAACTATCCAGGACACATAAATTGTAAGTGAATGACTGTTTTTCCTTAAGAAAGGATTCACTCGTCAAGTTCATCAAATACTGTCAAGGTGTCCCACCTAAAGATGGGACTGGATCCAGCCCATTCAGCCATGAGAAAGGTGGGGACTTACCTGGGGGGGCAGGTAACAGAGAATGAACCTGGGCTGACAGGATGTCCAACTCAGCTGGGAGGTAAAGGAGTCCAAGGTAGAGGAACAAGGACAAGCATCTAGGCCAGTGGCCTATAGCAAGAGAAGAGGGAGGGAGGGAATAGTAATTATTATTATTATTATTATTATATATATATTTTTTGGTTCCCCGGGGTCTTAGTTGTGGCTCCCGGGCTCTTTAGTTGTGGCATGCAAACTCTTAGCTGTGGCATGCATGTGGGATCTAGTTCCCTGAACAGGGATCGAACCCAGGCCCCCTGCATTGGGAGCACAGTCTTTTTTTTTTTTTTGCTGCGTTGGGTCTTTGTTGCTGTGCACGGGCTTTCTCTAGTTGCGGTGAGTGGAGGCTACTCTTCGTTGCGGTGTGCGGGCTTCTCATTGTTGGTATGGCTTCTCTTGTTATGGAGCACGGGCTCTAGGCGCACTGGCTTCAGTAGTTGTGGCTTGTGGGCTCTAGAGTGCAGGCTCAGTAGTTGTGGCGCACAGGCTTAGCTGCTCCGCAGCATGTGGGATCTTCCCGGACCAGGGCTCAAACTGGGTCCCCTGCGTTGGCAGGCGGATTAGCCACTGAGCCACCAGGGAAGCCCAATAGTAATTATTTTGATTCCTAAATGTTACTACTTAAGAGAAGCAGCAGAGGGCTTCCCTGGTGGCACAGTGGTTGAGAGTCCGCCTGCCGATGCAGGGGACACGGGTTCGTGCCCCGGTCCGGGAGGATCCCACATGCCACGGAGCAGCTGGGCCCGTGAGCCATGGCTGCTGAGCCTGCGTGTCTGGAGCCTGTGCTCCGCAATGGGAGAGGCCACAACAGTGAGAGGCCCGCATACCGCAAAAAAAGTAAAAATAAAAAAAAAGAGAGAGAGAGGCAGCAGAACAGTGGTTAAGTACATAGATTCTGCAGCCAGGAAGAAGCTGGGGTTCAGTTCGGACTCTGACACTTACTAGTCCTGTGACCTTGTGCCTCAGTCTCCTAATCTGTAAAATGGGGTAATAAAGTACCAGCCTTATTACTGAAAGGATCAAATGAGTAATAGTCTTAGCTCAGTGCCTGGTTTATAATGAGTAAAATCTAAGTATTTCTTGTTGTTATTGTTATTACTATTATCATTGAAAGGTGACTTCTGAAAAGGTTGCTCACAAGTCCATTTGTCCCAAGGTCCTAAGTGACTCTCTGAGTGACCATCAGTGCCACCTTCTGGGCAGCTGGAAGTGCTTTTGCTTGGTGTGGAGTTTTGCTTGCATTTCCAAGCTTTCAGAATAAAGGAACTTCTGTGCTGGTGGCCAGCGTTTCTTGAGCCCTTATATGAGCCAGGCACCGTGCCTAACTCTACGTGTGTGATCTCGCCGGATTCTCGTAACAACCCTGTGAAGTAGGGCTGTCATGGCTGCAGGAATTGAGCTCGGTGGGCTGGGCCATTTGCCTACAGTCACACAGTTACCAAGTGGCAGAGCCAAGCTTACACCCAGGCTGTGCTGCTAACCAGTATGCCATCTATGATTTGGGGGATCACTGGAGGTGTCCTGAGAGGCAGGTGGAGTTTGGTGACAGATGGACTTCAGCAACAGATGAGATCTGAAGGCCCTAGAAAGTAGACCAGAATTTGGAAGCTTTGCCAAGAGACGGCAGAACCCTAAATTGGCCTGGGGACAGAATCTCAGCCTTGAGGACCCATGACCTTTGGGGTTCGGTGTTTGGGAACAAGACATGAACGCAGGCACTGGGGGACAAGGTGGGCCTCAGGCTTTCCTGCAGCAGGCAGTGGATGGTGCCCAAGAAGAGAGGAAATGGTACAGAGACGGACACAGCAAGGGTGCTGGGCCAGATAACCTGACAGCCCTCTAGCCTAAGGTCAGAGGTCATCTTGAGCTAAGCCCGAGGTCAAGACTAGGTGACTCCAGCCGTGGAGAGAGGAGGAATGGGCAATCCAGAAAGTAGTATCTGGGCTCAGTGAAGTTTATAGTGATGTAAAAGGCTTGATTTGCCAATGCAATTTCTCTAAATTGAATGCTTAAAACATGACACACAGAGATTTGTTTTATGCATAATTGTTCAAGCCCACCTCTCTGACTTCACCCAAGGAAGGAAATGCTGGCAATAGGAACAGGTGTGAGAGTGTGCCTACCTCACACCAGGGCTGTGTAGATCTGGGGGTTACTGATGAACAAGACTCATCTTTGCCACTCCAGAACCTGTGGTCTGGCCCAGGTGTTTTCAAACTTTAATGTGCATGTGAATCACATGGGAGCTTATTTAAAACATCAGGTTCATAGATAACAGACTTGTGGTTGCCAAGGGGAAGACGAGGGGAGGGACAGAGTGGGAGTTTGGCATTAGCAGATGCAAACTATTACATATAAAATGGATAAACAACAAGGTCCTACTATATAGCACAGGAAACTATATTCAATACCCTGTGATAAACTATAACGGAAAAGAATATTTTAAAAATGTATGTATATGTATGACTGAATCACTTTGCTGTACAGCAGAAATTAACACATTATAAATCAACTATACTTCAAAAAATAAGTTAATTAAAAAGATTTTTTAAACTTCAGTTTCCTGGGACCTACCCACACAAGTCCTGACGCAGCTGGGTTCATGAGGAGCCCAGGATTCTGCAGTTCCTGGCTGGGGCTCAGCTGGATCTGATGCCTTTGGTCCACAGGCTACAGCTGAAGAAGCCTCGGGCTGACCCTTGCTCTCGTTCCCTTGTCTTCATTGCTGTTCATGAGAACACAGTCATGGGGCCTGAATCAGTGGCAATTAGCCTCTTCTCTGTCACAGCTTCTTCCTGGACCACCATTTTACTTAGGCTAGACCTCCGCTGCTGGTAATAACAGCGACAGCCCGCCTACTGCATATGCCGGGCACAGTACTAAGCCCTTCACAACCATCCCGTAAGTTAGGTGCCATTATTATCACATTTGACAAGTGAGGGGAAAGGCCCCACTGCCAGTATGTGGCAGGTTTGAGCTATGAACCCAGGCCCTGCAGATCCCCAGAGCACAGCCACGGAACCCCCGGGCGAGGCTATAAACATAGTTTTCGCTGTCAGTTCAACCCTCCTTTCTCACTCTTGGGTGTCTTTCTCCCCTTCACAGTCCTATCTTGTCCTCCCCCATCCCGAGACTCCCATATAATTTCTTCAGAAGATGATGTGTCCCTGTCGTTCCCTATTTTTATCTCATTCAATAAGTCAAAAAGGGTGTGGTCAAAGGGTGGGTAGAAGGTAGTTGTTATGGGTTAAGTTGTGTTCCCCCCTCAAATTCATATGTGGAACTCTTAACCTCCAGTATTTCAGAATGTGACCTTATTTGGAGATAGTGTCCTAACAGAGGTCATCAAGCTTTGTTTATAAATTTATTTATTTATTTGTTTATTTTTGGCTGCGTTGGGTCTTCGTCGCTGCCTGCGGGCTTTCTCTAGTTGCAGCGAGTAGGGGTTACTCTTCGTTGCGATGCGCGGGCTTCTCATTGCAGTGGCTTCTCTTGCTGCGGAGCACAGGCTCTAGGCACGCGGGCTTCAGTAGTTGTGGCGCACAGGCTTAGTTGCTCCACAGCATGTGGGATCTTCCTGGACCAGGGATCGAACCCGTGTCCCCTGCATTGGCAGGCCGATTTTTTTTTTTTTAAACTTCTTTATTGGTGTATAATTGCTTTACAATGGTGTGTTAGTTTCTGCTTTATAACAAAGTGAATCAGTTATACATATACATATGTTCCCATATCTCTTCCCTCTTGCATCTCCCTCCCTCCCACCCTCCCTATCCCACCCCTCTAGGTGGTCACAAAGCATCAAGCTGATCTCCCTGTGCTATGCGGCTGCTTCCCACTAGCTATCTATTTTACGTTTGGTAGTGTATATATGTCCATGCCACTCTCTCCCTTTGTCACAGCTTACCCTTCCAACCCTTCCTATATCCTCAAGTCCATTCTCTAGTAGGTCTGTGTCTTTATTCCTGTCTTACCCCTAGGTTCTTCATGACATTTTTTTTCTTAAATTCCATATATATGTGTTAGCATACGGTTATTTGTCTTTCTCTTTCTGACTTACTTCACTCTGTATGACAGACTCTAGGTCCATCCACCTCATTACAAATAGCTCAATTTCATCTCTTTTTATGGCTGAGTAATATTCCATGGTATATATGTGCCACATCTTCTTTATCCATTCATATGTCAGTGGACACTTAGGTTGTTTCCATCTCTGGGATACTGTAAACAGAGCTGCAATGAACATTTTGGTACATGACTCTTTTTGAATTATGGTTTTCTCAGGGTATATGCCCAGTGGTGGGATTGCTGGGTCATATGGTAGTTCTATTTGTAGCTCTTTAAGGAACCTCCATACTGTTCTCCATAGTGGCTGTATCAATTCACATTCCCACCAGCAGTGCAAGAGTGTTCCCTTTCCTCCACACCCTCTCCAGCATTAATTGTTTCTAGATTTTTTGATGATGGGGCAGGCCAATTCTTAACCACTGTGCCATCAGGGACGCCTGGTTATCAAGTTTAAATGAGATCATTAGGGTGGGTCCTAATCCAGTATGACTGGTGACCTTTTAAAAAGGGGAAATTGAGACACAGTGACATATACAGAGGGAAGATGATGTGACAAGAGACAGGGAGAAGACGGCCATCTACAAGTCAAGGAGAAAGACCTGGGCCAGATCCTTCCCTCAAAGCCCTCAGGAGAAACCAACCCTGCAGATGCCGTGATTTTGAACTTCTGGCCTCCAGAACTGTGAGACAAGAAATTTCTGTCGTGTAAGCCACCCAGTCTGTGGCACTTGTTACAGCAGCCTTAGGAAACAGCTACAGTAGGAATCAGATTTCCCCTCTAGGCCTGGATCTGGGCTGATCTAGGTGAAGGCCAACACATTCTGCCAAGCTGTGGCAACTTTTTCTTTAATTCTGAGTGCTTTTCTGTTGGCTTAAATAGTGTTCTTGGGAGCCACAGGTAGGCCCAAGGCCCAGGAAGGAAGAAGGAATGAATAGAAAGGATGAAGAGGAAGGAGGGAAGGGAAAGCAAAGAAAAAAGGAGGCAGGAGCAGAAAGAGAAAGAGACAGTGGAGACCAGGATGGGCACACTGGAGGCCATCCCTGACCAGTTCGGGTCATGCAGCTCATTCATGGGGCCCCTCCTGTGTGCCAGGAGCAGGCCACTGGGCCTGGGACCACCAGTCCCTACTTGCATGAGAGTTAGAGGCTAGGTGGGTCCACCAACATCCATCGTGCAGGAACTCCCCCTGCAGGCACAGGGCAGAGTGCTGGACCCAGTCAGGGGCTCTGGAAAAGCTTCGGCGGGGAGGTCATGCTTGGGCTGCGATCTGGAGGATGAGCAGGGGTCGGATGGGCGAGGGCTGAATGTTTCAGGTGGAGGGAGAGCATGAGCGAAGGTCACATGGTGTGAAAAGTGTGGCTTCACCAAGGAGCGGAGGGGAGGCCAGTGCAGCTGGAAGGCAGGGAAGCAGGGGGGCAAGTTGGCGTCAAAGAGGCAGATGTGGGCTGGACCACAGTGGCCACACTGAGCATTTTGGTCCTTTGCTGAGAGCCACAGAAAGCCAGAGAAGGAGGAGAACCTCTGTAGGGTAAACTCTGATTTCAACAAAGGACAAAGAAGTTGCTGGTGTGGTTCAGCAGCGGGCCAGCCCTGAAGCAAGACAGCAGGCTCCCTGAGCTCACAAATCTAGGGTTGGCGGGCTTCCCTGGTGGCGCAGTGGTTGAGAGTCCGCCTGCTGATGCAGGGGACATGGGTTCGTGCCCCGGTCCGGGAAGATCCCACATGCCGCAGAGCGGCTGGGCCTGTGAGCCATGGCCGCTGAGCCTGCGCGTCTGGAGCCTGTGCTCCACAACGGGAGAGGCCACAACAGTGAGAGGCCCACGTACCGCAAAAAAAAAATCTAGGGTTGGCTGCATCATGATTTGGGAATAAAGTTCCAGGCCACTTCCCAAATAGTGTTCTAGCGCAGTCCCCCTCAGCTGAGCATGTTCTAGGTGTTGGTCATGGCCCCACTGGAAAGGGTTTAAAGAGGGACAGCTGTCTCCTGCTGATGAGGTTAATTTGTGAGCTTGGCAGCCAGGCCAGGTTCAGACTGGGGTCGACCAGGTGGCCCCTTCTTTGGTATCATTTGAAGGACACAGAGAGGCCTTGTGAATATAACCTCTCCTTCGCCTGCTGAACTTTGCCTGAAGCTATGGGAGAGGGCCAGCAGTCAGCAGGCCAATTATTCAGCAATGCCCGTGGACAAGGGTCGAGATTCAAGTTGTGAAGGGGAACGAGGCAGGGGCAAGAAGCCCAGGCAGACTCCCTGAGGCACCAGGGGTGAACGTGGGCAGAGACAGGTCTGAAAAGAGGCAGAGAGTATAAAGGAGGAGGGCAAAGAACTTGACGCCAAAATTTGCCTTATTCATGATTTCACACAAGCAGCGGCAAGGTGGGCCCGCAGCTGTGGGAATTCCAGCTTGGGGTTTGCAGCCCTCTCCTGTGCCCCTGCCACCAGAGATGCACACCCCATTCCCATCACTGGGAAACTCCTCATCGACGCCAGCGGCTGTTGGCATAATCCACGAGTGAGTCCTGACGTCAAACTGAACGCCACGTCTTTGCCATATGCCCTGCCGGCCACAAAAAGAATTCCCTTCCTTTTCCTTCCAGCAGAGGGACTGGACTTGGCTTGGCAAGGATGAGTCCTTGGGGCAAGTGGAACACATTTTGGAGAAGAGAAGGGACTTTCAGGAAGGTGAGAGCAGCCAGGGGGCCTCGTGGGGAGCAAGATCCTCCCACTTCTCTCACATCCCCCACTGGCTCTAGCCCCACCAGCCTCTCTTCCGTTCCTCTGCTGTTCCACGCCCTTTCCTGCCTCTGGGACTTTGCAATTGCTGTTCCATCTGCCTGGAGTGCTTTCCCCACAGTTCTTCACATAGCAGACCTCTCGTCAGCTCCTTGAAGAGGCTTTCTCTCCTGTTATTCCCTATCCTACCTCTGTTTCCTTCATGGCACTTACGCCAGTCTGTAGTCATCTTGTCAATTTTTTAAGTTTGCTGTGATTCATTCTCCCCCCTAGAACGTAAGCCTCAGGAGGGCAGGACCTCATCTGTCTGGTTCCCTGCTCTATCCCCAGGGCCTAGGACAGAGCCTAGGCACATAGTAGGTGCTCAGTAAATGTTGGTCCAATGAATGAATGCATGAGTGACCGGTTCAATCTTGGGAGTGGGAAAGCCAAGACCAAGGACAGCAGTGGGACCCCCCAGCCTCTGTTGCTCCTCACAGCTCTAGAAAGGGGCACGTTACGTCTGAAAGCAGCACCGACAAGTGCGCACCGGGGTCCCCGACCCCGACTCGAGTGAGCAGGCCCCTGACAGTGCCCAGGACCCCATACTTTGCGTCAGCTGCTCTGGCTTAGTGTGCTCAATCTCAGCTCTTCAGAGAACTCGCTTTGGGAGCCTGGAAAGATCCAGCCTAGTTGTATTATTCATGCTCAAAGATGAATGCCTTCTTTTGGCTGATGGGCATCAAAGGCAAACAAGTGACGTCAGGCACCCAGAAAGGAGACATGGATCCAGCGCGTTCCAAACCTCACACCCAGGGAGGTGGGTGGAGCCGCTCAACCTTGCCTTTGCCACCAGGTCCCATGGGAGCGGAAGCGGCATCTGCACTGATAAATCAGTGCATGCGCAGTGCTGCCCCAGTACCTCCGGGACACAAAGAGCTGCTACAAAACCAGGCTGCGCTTGTCCTTCCTCAGAATCTTCGTCAGAATTTAGAAATGGCACCTGGAGGACAGCGGAGAATGAACGCTTCGGCGTCCCTCCTTGGAGTCTACACGGCAAGCTGCAGCCCTGGGAGAGCGTGTCCCTGGTTCAGGGTCCCAGGCTGGCTCGGCCCCCCGGCTTCTTGGCCTTTAGTGCTAGGGTGGTGTTTACGTTAAAGGAGCAAAATGTTCCTCCTTAAGCCTCCACTGGTTTTTCGTGTTTGAAATGCTAATGGGGATGTTTCTAGGGGCAGAGATTCAGGTCGGCTTCAGGATGGTTTCTTCACAAGGATAAAATCCCCATTCCCTTGGCCTCATAGAACTTGCTGCTGTTCTCCCAGGTCAGTCCTGGGATCTCTGCTGAGGGCTCAGGAGGCAGTGTTCTAAGTTCCTTGGAAAGACAGCTGACACGGGAGACCAAGAATTCTCCTGATGGCTCCACTTCTGTCCTGTCTCTCTCAGCATCCTTTTCTTATTTCAGAGTGACAGTCTGCGGGGCGTGATGCTAGGGAGTATAATGGTTGAGGCAGGACGGCTTGGGTTTGAATTCTGGCTCTGACACACAACAGCTGAACAGCCCTGGCCAAGTTCCGTAACCTCTCCACTTCTGTAAAAGAGACATAATAACGGCGCCCATACCCTAAGGTTGTTGACGGTACTATGTGAATTCATACAGGTGAAGTCTGAGAAAGTGTAAGTGTTGTATTATCAGCATTAGCCGTTACTCCCTCATAGGGCTGACTTAAGACTTCAGTGAGACAGAAATGTTTTACTACATAATGCATAGCACACAGTATTTGCTCAATAAAATATTAATTATTGGGCTTCCCTGGTGGCACAGTGGTTAAGAATCCGCCTGCCAATGCAGGTGACATGGGTTCAAGCCCTAGTCTGGGAAGATCCCACGTGCAGTGGAGCAACTAAGCCAGTGAGCCTGCGCTCACTACTGAGCCTGCGCTCTAGAGCCCGCAAGCCACAACTACTGAGCCCTCGTGCCACAACTACTGAAGCCCGCGCGGCTAGAGCCCGTGCTCCGCAACAAAGAGTAGCCCCCCCGGCCCCGCCCCGCTCGGCGCAACCAGAGAAAGCCTGCACACAGCTATGAAGACCCAACACAGCCTAAATAAATAAATAATTAATTATTATTGCTACTGACAATCTTCGCAGTCTGGCTAAGGTTTTTTGGAAGCTTTCCTAAGAATGTATTTGAACTGAAAAAATGATCTTGTGTTAGGCTTTTGTGGTGCTCATGTGTGCACTCTGTGTTATCACTTTGTTCTTTGTTTTTTACAAAAATCATTATTATTAAAATTCCTATTAGAAAATTTTTTTTTAAAATGATCTTGGAACATGAAGGTCACCTGCTGCCCTGCTGTTCCCGTCAGTCTTTTTTGTTCCAAGGGACAATTATCACCCTACGCTCTTTCAGCGCTTAAAATCCACATGTCAGGAACCTAGAACTAGCCAAGAAAGCAACAGCCCCCTTAAAGAGTTCAAGCATAGAGCAGACAAGCCTCCCTGTTCAGCAGTTTTAAGCTGCAGGCGTTTGCAACAAACAATTAAAGAAGGCTTGACTACAGCAAGGCTCCTTTAGCACAATTCCTTAAAAGGCTTTGGGATTCCCACCCCTCCAGGGGGCATGTGATTCCTCAGGGCATGGATTCCTTCAAACTTTTGCTCCCTGTCCCCTGACCCTGGGCTTTGAGTTTAAATTATTTGAAGCCTGACTGCAGGGTGAACTTGATGGCCTGCTGTAGGCTGTGAACTGCACAGTTATTCTACATTCAGGCTGCCAGATGCGCTGCCTCGCCCTCCTGAGTGACTGTGGGTAAGGAACTTATCCTCTCTGTGCTTTGTTTTCCTTCTCTGCAAGAGTTCCTCTTGAGAGGGGGTTGTGGAGGTTATTAAGGGGACGTGGACAGCTCCAGCTGTCTCTCTCCATACTTGCTAATTTCCTTCCCATTCCTTTGTGGGTCTCCTGACCATCACATAGTGGGGAATATGGAAAAACCCAGTGGTGATCAATGTTGTAGAGGTTTGCAAATATTCCCTTGCACTAGGTGACCATGAGCACATCACTTGGCTTTTGGAGCGGCACAGAGAGATGGATTACGGGAAGGGGTCCAGGTCATAGCCTGGAGGAGGGGATGCTGGCAGCCCTAACCCTCAGTCCAGCCCATTCTTGCACCACGGAGACCAGGCCCAGAGTATGGATTTTCAGCCCGTGGCTCTCCTGGGTCATCAGACCTTTCACTAAGGCCTGAAGATCGATGGTCTCCCATCATGGAGGTGGACCCCTTCCTGACACACTCTGACCTTCCGCAGATGCTTCCCTACCTCCCACTGCAGCCGGAGGATTTAACACACAGCTGGTTCAGGATGGGTCCAAATGCACACAGCGCAAGTTGGGGGAGAGCGTTTCCAAGGCGATGTCCAAGTTGTTTCTAGCAACCCACTGACCTGACCCTCCCCGCCTTGCACTGCCCCAGAACTGAGCCAAGATTGTGGAGGGCGGCTACACCTTGGGATGTCTGGCTGGGACCCTACTGTGGTGGGAGGTTCGGATCCCACGCTGGAATGGGCCCTGGGGAAGGTCAGGGGGAGGGTGAGCCAAAGCAGGCTTCATCGCCTCCCTGTAACCTCCCGCCTTTCCCTCTTCTGCTGACAGCATGGCAGTCAGATGTGGGGTGTGGAGGCCTCTGTTTTAGGAACTATAAAGAATAGCTCTTAAAAAAAAAAAAACTCTAAACATGTCTTGCTCTAGGATGGAAGCATATCCTGAATTGGTGACTTTAAAGTCTTTTCATCTGCTGCAGACCAAGAGGAAGACCTCTGGTGACTAATGAGGAGTCCTGCCTTCATCAGACTCTTGCAGTTATTTTCTTGAAGTCAAGGTCCCTTTTTCTTCCTGGCCAGTCCCACATCCTGCTGGGCCTGTGCTGGCCAGCTCCTGTTTCTCATTATCTCTCCCCCATCCTCTTTAAAGGCTTCTCACTCCACCCAGGGGTTTTATTTTTAACCTTGAACGGTTAATGTTAGGGCTGAGCAGGACACACTGCCCACATTCACGGGAAACTGGGCTGACTGGAAAAGCATCCCCCTTTTCGGAGACTCCTTCCCTCCCTCCCTTCCATATGTATTGGATACCTTCTCCATGAGGGGTCCTGCCCCAAGGATACAACAATGAAGAGAGAGACATGGTCTCCACCCTTGAGGAGCTTACGTTCTAATGAGGCAGGGGAGTGGGGGACAGAGTATACACAAACATGCACACACACACGCACGCACGCGCACACACACACACACACCCCCCAAGTAAGCCAACAAATAAAGAAATGAAATAAGTAGAAACTGTGATAAGATCTACAAAGGAAACAAACAAGGTCCTGGAACAAGAGAAGCTGTTACAAATTGGGTAGAAAGGAAGAGCCTCTTGAAGGTGACATAGAAGCAAAGGCCAGAAGTATTAAGGGGCTCCAGGTATGCAAAGAGAAGAGGTGAAGACTATCCTTTGTGGAAGGAAGAGCATGCGATAAGGCCCCGAGGTGGGCAAGAGCTTGTGTGTTCTAGACTCCAGCAGAGGCCAGGGTACGTCAAGTAGAGTAGACAGTGGAGGAAAGATGAGGCTGGGAAAAAAAAAAAAGATGAGGCTGGAGAGGCATGCAAGGACAAGATCATGCACAGCCTGGAGTCATGCAGAGAGTTGGGGCTTTATTGTGAATGCACTGAAAGCCACTGGGGAATTAGAATTAGAGGCGGCATGCAGCAGTGGACATTTTAAGACCCTCATTTGATCCTGAGTGGAGATTTAACTCTAAGAGGGGTGGAGGGAAGGCAAGGGTCTGAGTTAGGAGGCCTGGGAGTCATGCAGAAAGGAGATGATGGGGGCAGAGGCTAGAGTGAGGCAGGGCCACAACTAGAAACAGGCTGTCTCTTCCAGGAATTAGCTGGCTGCTAAGCATCTTCCTTCCAAAGAGATCAAAGAACAGAGCTAATAAGACAAAACAGAACACCAAGCCCCAAAGTCATGGACTTTGTCAGAATGAGCAACAGAGTTTACCTATCCTAATGCCTATACTTAATCACGTTTGTTAGGTTTCCAAACAGAATTAAGTAAGATCTTTGTCCAACGTTGGCTCCCGAGAGTTTCTGAAAGGTGTAGAAATATTCTGGTTTCTCTTTAAACCACGTCAGCTCTCTCTATCCATTACAACTCTGCCTGGGATATGAGGTCGAATGGCTTTGACTGAGTGATCTGATCTACATGCAAAACTCAAAGGTGACTTTATATGCCTGAATGACCTAAACAGTGGTCCCTGCTCTCCAAGAGAAATACAGCTATGTTATACTCTTTGGAAGAAAGGAGATGGAAAACAAAACAGAACAGCAATGTAGCCATTCTACATAGAATAACAGTAATAATAGTTACTATCTGTTGTGTACTTCAAGGCACTTTACTTGTAACTCATTTAATCCTCCAAAAGGCTGTTGAGGTAGGTAACACTCTTAATCCTTTTTACTGATGATGGAGCTGAGGCTTAGAGGGAAGGGAAATTATGTTTGGTGGGAGAAGCAGCCGAGTCACGGCCCAGAGGCTGGTCAGCCTCCATTGGCAGGACTCCTGACTTGGTCCCTGGGCTTGGTGGCTGTCTGCTTTGGTCACCACTGTGTTTAAAAGCAGCACAGAAAACGACCTCAAGGATATCATCCAAAATGCCAGTAGAACAGGGATATGAGTAATTTTGTTTTCTTTTTCTGTTTTTTGGTTTTTCTTTTAATGTTTTGAATTCACAGAGTCTGGTACATAGTGGATTCTCAAAAACTTTGTATCATGAAGTTGTTGAGCTAATGAGTATGCATTACTTAAAAATTTATTTTTAGATAAGTAATTTATTTCATTATAGGAAATTTAAGTCATACTAGAAAATACAATTTAAGAAAATTAAAATTTACCCATCATCCAGAGATAATCACAGTTAAAATATTGATAATATTGGTACCCTCCAGTTCTTTTCCTGTGTTTATGTATATCTGTATTTGTGTGTCTGTCTCCTTACCTGCCTGTGTGCGTAAGAAACAAAAATGGGATCATACTGTCTTTACAGACTTTTACTTTTTCATTTAGCAACATATCATGGGCATTCTCCATTCCAATTAATATTCTTCTAAAACAGAATTTTTAATGGTGGCAGTGTATTCCTCTATAATCTAATGAGTCCTCTATTACTGGATATTCAGTTCATTGTCACCATTATTAATAATGCCATAAAAAACATTTAAACATAGCTCTATTACTATTAAAGAGGAAAGAACATTATATATTGAAATAGAAAAGAGAGAAAGACATCTATTTTTAGGGCTCATTTGGGTAGGCCAACCACATTTCTCGCATCTGTCCTTCAGAGTCACTTAAAGATGTGGAGATGTCATCTGGAATGTTCCACATTTTCCCAGGCCTGGTCACTTGTCACCTCTCAAGTATGTTTTTGTTGCAATTCTGCCACAATGGAGGTGGGTTAAGGAAAATCCCAGTTGTGGCTAAAATGTGGGCCCTGAAGTTAGACAACTAGATTTAAATTCCAGTCCTATCCCTAACCAGCTATGTGACCTTCAGCTGGTTCACTGTTCTGAGCCTCAGTTTCTGTGTGTAAATGGCACATACCTCAGAGGATGTAATGAGGTAAAACAGGTAAAGCTCTTCTAGCATCTGTCCAGCATGGAACAAATGCTCAGGAGATGGTGATTTCTATTATTATGAAGGCAGAGGAAGAGTTTCCTCACAAGTTCAGTGCTTTGGGAAACTCCCTCCCAACCTACACTGCAGGATCTGAGGAAAATGAATTTAAAAATCACTCAACATACCCTCTGGCTATATTGCCCTTTTACCCTTTGTGTATGCACGTGCACACATGTGTGTGAGTGTGAAGTCTAAAATGTTAAAAAAAAACAATGAACTCATTTTCCCTTCCTTGCCAAGAAGCAGGTCTGTTAGATTAGAGATATATTTAAATTCTGTTGTTCACAGCTGCATAAGGAATGTACCTTTTCTTTCCATTTTGCCAGCTGTGTTTTATAACCGTCTATCCTAAAATAAAAACAAAGCAAACCAAAAAGAAGCAGGACTATCTACAACAGTTCTAAATTGCTCTCAGTTTTATATAACAAAACAGAGAATATCTAACCCCTAAAACACAGACCACAGAAGGAATTAACCTGACTCATCTATCGTACACTGTTTAACAAAGACACGCTACTGGCACATAGTAGGTGCTCACTGAACCCTGCTGAATATATTTATTGAATATATGTTTTCCTTACAAACAGCAAGCTGTCGCAAAATAAATCAGTATATTCATTTCATCTAAATACTGTCAGAGCCTATTCGGAGGGGCTGAAGAAGATGATAGATGATTGAACGAACAGATGCTTTCTGAGTTTGTAAATTGAGTGTTGGGAAACTTTCTCCTCCTAATTCATGGCTCTTGAAATATGTTTATGATCCTGGTGGAATTGTGTAGGGATTTCCTACACCTCCATCAGGGGAGCACATGTGATAAAGCACTTCTGATGACCAGGCCAAGTTTTTCCATTTTTGTCTAAATATGGGAAATGTTCGGAAAAATCTTAGTGTATGTGTAATAGTGTATCCTCAATACCAAAATGGCTCTGGAGATCACAGATAACACGTCTGATTGTAAGGTAACCCAATGTTGGGCCAAGATTTTAATTGCAGTCGAAGCCCTAAAGTCAAATAACTCTGAGACCCTGTAATTTCCAAGTAAATCACTGGAAGTGGTAGAACTACCAGCATCTACTGCCCTTAGGTATTCGTTTCTTCCTATGCTTTGAGGGTGTCGGTGGAGATCACGCTAGGGGAGATTCAAAGACAAGATATGTCTTCTGCTCTCATGATGTCATAAGCCAGTGGAGGGGAGAGACAAACCAACAACTGGATGGAATCTTAGAAGGAATCAAAGTATTGCTAGGCAAAGCACCGTACCGTGGGTCCTCGAAGGAAGGAAGGAAGGACCTTTCTTACTGGAGCGATGAGGGAAGGCTTTGCAGTGGATGTAAAATGTGATGTAGGCCTTGAAGGATAAGAAGAATTTTAGCTGATAGAGATTGGAAGGGAAGGGCCTTCCAGGCTGAGGGAACAGCATGAACCAACTCATGAAGCCCTGGACAAGCAACAAGGAGGGGAGGGTCCCACGTGGCTGAGATGGGGAAGGACAGGGTGGAAGGTAAGGTTTTCAGACAAGATATGGGGTCATGGAAATCCTCTGCCAAGGACTTAGGGCCTTAACGTCTGGGAAGTGGAAAGCAATGGAAGGTTTCTGATAATGGAAGAGCGCACGTCTTCCTTTAGAAGAGGGACTGGGTGGCCGTGTGGAGAAGTGATTAGAACAGCAATGCTGCGAGACCAATCTCAAGGCTACGGCTTCCGTTTTCCTTTTCTGGTTAGCCTCTTAGCAGCTTTGGGCAGCATGGCCCAGAGCCAGCGTCCCCTCTGAATTCTGTGATCCTATACCTTGGGGCCTCTAGTCTCCTGTGACTTCTCCTTTGAGATCACCGGCTGCATGGGGGTCTCTAAGAATGTGGGGTGTCCCCCAGGGCGGCTGCCTCTGTCCGCCTCTCTCTTCAGGTCGTTCTCCCTTGAATATCCCCTCTCTCCCCTTGGCCCCGACCCTCCCGCATCTGCTTCCAACTCTGGCTTCTCTCCAGAGTCCCATTTTCAGGTCCCGCTTCACACTCTGCTCTGTACGGATGGTGCCTCTCACCTGGGATGCAGCCCACTCCACAGTGCGCTCGGCACCTGCCCTGCTGATCGGGCTTCTGGTTCTGTCCATTCTCCCATCCATTCCTCCATCCTCCCCACCCGCGCCCTGAGCTATCTCTGACTATTCCTTTGTTGAGTTCCTAGCATTTGCCAAATCCTCTTCATGCTCCTCCCCAAGTGACTTTATTTATTTTTTTATTTTTTTAGTCATTCATAGACATTTATTGAAACTGCTGTGGCAGCTACTATAGAAGAAATACATGTTCCATATATTGCTAGAAAACTAAAAATACAAAAAAGTATAGATAATATTTTGGTGTACTTCCAGACTTCCTGCTGGTTTTATATAGTTTCAACTTCTTGCATGAACAAAACTGCATGAATTAAGTTTTAAGTAATATAATTTGACTATAGGGTAATGCATACTTATTACCGCAATATTGTGATATACAGAAAATTTAAATGAAGAAAAAGAACTCATCCAGAATCCTAATGAAGATCATCATTAGCAATTGGTGTGTGTGTGTATATATATATATATTTTTTTATTTTTATTTATTTTTTTTTTTTGCGGTACGCGAGCCTCTCACTGTTGTGGCCTCTCCCACTGCAGAGCGCAGGCTCTGGACGCGCAGGCTCAGGGGCCATGGCTAACGGGCCTAGCCGCTCCACGGCATGTGGAATCTTCCCGGACTGGGGCACGAACCCGTGTCCCTATATATTTTTTTAATTAATTTATTATTTTTTTTTAATTTTTAGCTGTGTTGGGTCTTCGTTGTTGCGCGCAGGCTTTCTCTAGCTGTGGTGAGTGGGGGCTACTCTTTGCTGCAGTGCGTGGGCTTCTCATTGCAGTGGCTTCTCTTGTTGCAGAGCACAGGCTCTAGGTGCACAGGCTTCAGTAGTTGTGGCTCGTGGGTTCTAGAGCACAGGCTCAGTAGTTGTGGCACACAAGCTTAGCTGCTCGGCAGCATGTGGAATCTTCCCAAACGAGGGCTCGAACCCATGTCCCCTGCGTTGGCAGGCAGATTCTTAACCACTGGGCCACCAGGGAAGCCCTGTATATTTTCTTAATATAATCTCTCCTATGCATTTTTAAATAGCTGAAGTTATTTTGTATGGTGTTTTTAAAATTTTTATTTTATTTAGTTTTTTATACAGCCGGTTCTTATTAGTTATCCATTTTATACACATCAGTGTATACATGTCAATCCCAATCTCCCAATTCATCACACCGCCACCACCCCCCGCCACTTTACCCCCTTGGTGTCCACATCTGTGTCTTTATTTCTGCCAGGCAAACCGGTTCATCTGTACCATTTTTCTAGGTTCCACATATATGCATTAATATATGATATTTGTTTTTCTCTTTCTGAATTACTTCACTCTGTATGACAGTCTCTAGATCCATCCATGTCTCTACAAATGACCCAAGTTCGTTCCTTTTTACGGCTGAGTAACATTCCATTGTACATATGTACCACATCTTCTTTATCCATTCATCTGTCAATGGGCATTTAGGTTGCTTCCATGACCTGGCTATTGTAAACAGTGCTGCAATGAATATTGGGGTGCATGTGTCTTTTTGAATTATGGTTTTCTCTGGGTATATGCCCAGTAGTGGGATTGCTGGGTCATATGGTAATTCTATTTTTAGTTTTTTAAGGAACCACCATCCTGTTCTCCATAGTGGCTACATCAATTTACATTCCCACCAACAGTGCAAGAGGGTTCCCTTTTCTCCACACCCTCTCCAGCATTTGTTGTTTGTAGATTTTCTGATGATGCCCATTCTAACTGGTGTGAATACAATACCTCACTGTAGTTTTGATTTGCATTTCTCTAATAATTAGTGATGCTGAGCAGCTTTTCATGTGCTTCTTGGCCATCTGTATGTCTTCTTTGGAGAAATGTCTATTTAGGTCTTCTGCCCATTTTTTGATTGGGTTGTTTGTTTTTTTGATATTGAGCTGCATGCGCTGTTTGTAAATTTTGGAGATTAACCCTTTGTCAGTTGCCTCATTTGCAAATATTTTCTCCCATTCTGAAGGTTGTCTTTTCATCTTGTTTATGGTTTCCTTTGCTGTGCAAAAGCTTTTAAGTTTCATTAGGTCCCATTTGTTTATTTTTGTTTGTATTTCCATTTCTCTAGGAGGTGGGTCAAAAAAGATCTTGCTGTGATTTATGACATGGAGTGCTCTTCTTATGTTTTCCTCTAAAAGTTTTATAGTGTCTGGCCTGACATTTAGGTCTTTAATCCATTGAGTTTATTTTTGTGTATGGTGTTAGGGAGTGTTCTAATTTCATTCTTTTACATGTAGCTGTCCAGTTTTCCCAGCACCACTTATTGAAGAGGCTGTCTTTTCTCCATTGCATATCCTTGCCTCCTTTATCAAAGATAAGTTGACCATATGTGTGTGGGTTTATCTCTGGGCTTTCTATCCTATTCCATTGATCTATATTTCTGTTTTTGTGCCAGTACCATACTGTCTTGATTACTGTAGCTTTGTAGTATAGTCTGAAGTCCAGGAGCCTGATTCCTCCAGCTCCGTTTTTCTTTCTCAAGATTGTTTTGGCTATTCGGGGTCTTTTGTGTCTCCATACAAATTTTAAGACTTTTTGTTCTAGTTCTGTAAAAAATGCCATTGGTAATTTGATAGGGATTGCACTGAATCTGTAAATTGTTTTGGGTAGTATAGTCATTTTCACAATATTGATTATTCCAATCCAAGAACATGGTATATCTCTCCATCTGTTAGTATCGTTTTTAATTTCTTTCATCAGTGTCTTATAGTTTTCTGCATACAGGTCTTTTGTCTCCTTAGGTAGGTTTATTCCTAGGTATTTTATTCTTTCTGTTGCAATGGTAAATGGGAGGGTTTCCTTTATTCCTCTTTCAGATTTTTCATCATTAGTGTATAGGAATGCAAGAGATTTCTGTGCATTAATTTTATATCCTGCTACTTTACCAAATTCATTGATTAGCTCTAGTAGTTTTCTGGTGGCATCTTTAGGATTCTCCATGTATAGTGTCATGTCATCTGCAAACAGTGACAGTTTTACTTACTTCTTCTTTTCCAATTTGTATTCCTTTTATTTCTTTTTCTTCTCTGATTGCCGTGGCTAGGACTTCCAAAACTATGTTGAGTAATAATGGCAAGAGTGGACATCCTTGTCTTGTTCCTGATCTTAGAGAAAATACTTTCAGTTTTTCACCATTGAGAATGATGTTTGCTGTGGGTCTGTCGTATACGGCCTTTATTATGTTGAGGTAGGTTCCCTCCCATGCCCACTTTCTGGAGAGTTTTTATCATAAATGGGTGTTGAATTTTGTCAAAAGCTTTTTCTGCATCTACTGAGATGATCATATGGTTTTTATTCTTCAATTTGTTAATATGGTGTATCACATTGATTGATTTGCGTATATTGAAGAATCCTTGAATCTCTGGGATAAATCCCACTTGATCATGGTGCATGATCCTTTTAATATGTTGTTGGATTCTGTCTGCTAGTATTTTGCTGAGGATTTTTGCATCATTATTCATCAGTAATATTGGTCTATAATTTTCTCTTTTTGTAGTATCTTTGTCTGGTTTTGGTATCAGGGTGATGGTGGCCTCACAGAATGAGTTTGGGAGTGTTCCTTCCTCTGCAATTTTTTGGAAGAGTTTGAGAAGGATGGGTGTTAGCTCTTTGCTAAATGTTTGATAGAATTCACCTGTGAAGCCATCTGGTCCTGGACTTTTGTTTGTTGGAAGATTTTAAATCACAGTTTCAATTTCAGTGCTTGTGATTGGTCTGTTCATATTTTCTATTTCTTCCTGGTTCAGTCTTGGAAGGTGATACCTTCTAAGAATTTGTCCATTTCTTCCAGGTTGTCCATTTTATTGGCATAGAGTTGCCTGTAGTAGTCTCTTAGGATGCTCTGTTTATCTGTGGTGTCTGTTGTAACTTCTCCTTTTTCATTTCTAATTTTATTGATTTGAGTCCTCTCTCTCTTTTTCTTGATGAGTCTGGCAAGTGGTTTATCTATTCTGTTTATCTTCTCAAAGAACCAGCTTTTAGTTTTATTGATCTTTGCTATTGTTTTCTTTGTTTCTATTTCATTTATTTCTGCTGATCTTTATGATTTCTTTCCTTCCACTAACTTTTGGTTTTGTTTGTTCTTCTTTCTCTAGTTCCTTTAGGTGTAAGGTTAGATTCTTTATTTGAGATTTTTCTTGTTTCTTGAGGTAGGTTAGTATTGCTATGAACTTCTCTCTTAGAACTGCTTTTGCTGCATTCCATAGGTTTTGGATCGTCGTGTTTTCATTGTAATTTGTCTCTAGGTATTTTTTGATTTCCTCTTTGATTTCTTCAGTAATCTCTTGGTTATTTAATAACGTATTGTTTAGCCTCCACGTGTTTGTGTTTTTTACGTTTTTTTCCCTGTAATTGATTTCTAATCTCATAGTGTTGTGGTCAGAAAAGATGCTTGATATGATTTCAATTTTCTTAAATTTACCAAGGCTTGATTTGTGACCCAAGATGTTATCTAACCTGGAGAATGTTCTATGTGCACTTGAGAAGAAAATGTAATCTGCTGTTTTTGGATGGAATGCCCTATAAATATCAATTAAATCTATCTGGTCTATTATGTCATTTAAAGCTTGTGTTTCCTTATTAATTTTCTATTTGGATCATCTGTCCATTGGTGTATGTGAGGTGTTAAAGTCCCCCACTATTATTGTGTTACTGTCGATTTCCTCTTTCACAGCTGTTAGCAGTTGCCTTATGTTTTTTTTTTTTTTTTTTTTTTTTTTTTTTTTTTTTTGTGGTACGCGGGCCTCTCACTGTTGTGGCCTCTCCCGTTGCGGAGCACAGGCTCCGGATGCGCAGGCTCAGCAGCCATGGCTCACAGGCCCAGCCGCTCCGCGGCATATGGGATCCTCCCAGACCGGGGCACGAACCCGTATCCCCTGCATCGGCAGGCGGACTCTCAACCACTGCGCCACCAGGGAGGCCCTGCCTTATGTTTTGAGGTGCTCCTATGTTGGGTGCATATATATTTATAATTGTTATATCTTCTTCTTGGATTGATCCCTTCATCACTACGTAGTGTCCTTCCTTGCCTCTTATAACATGCTTAATTTAAAGTCTACTTTATCTGATATGAGTATTGCTACTCCAGCTTTCTTTTGATTTCCATTTGCATGGAGTATCTTTTTCCATCCCCTCGCTTTCAGTCTCTATGTGTCCCTAGGTCTGAAGTGGGTCTCTTGTAGACAGCATATATATGGGTCTTGTTTTTGTCTCCATTCAGCGAGCCTGTGTTTTTTGGTTGGAGCATTTATCCATTCACGTTTAAGGTAATTATCGATATGTATGTTCCTGTGACCATTTTCTTAATTGTTATGGGTTTGTTTTTGTAGGTCCTTTTTTTGTCCTGTGTTTCCCACTTAGAGAAGTTCCTTTAGCATTTGTTGTGGAGCTGGTTTGATGGTGCTGAATTTTTTAATCTTTTGCTTGTCTGTAAAGCTTTTGATTTCTCCATTGAATCTGAATGAGATCCTTGCTGGGTAGAGTAATCTTGGTTGTAGGTTCTTCCCTTTCATCACTTTAAATATATCATACCACTCCCTTCTGGCTTGTAGAGTTTATGCTAAGAAATCAGCTGTTAACCTTATGGGCGTTCCCTTGTATGTTATTTGTCATTTTTCCCTTGTTGCTTTCAATAATTTTTCTTTGTCTTTAATTTTTATCAATTTGATTACTATGAGTCTTGGCATGTTTCTCCTTGGGTTTATCCTGCCTGGGACTCTCTGCGCTTCCTGGACTTGGGTGGCTGTTTCCTTTCACATGTTAGGGAAGTTTTCAACTATAATCTCTTCAAATATTTTCTCGGGTCCTTTCCCTCTCTCTTCTCCTTCTGGGACCCCTATAATGTGAATGTTGTTGCATTTAATGTTGTCCCAGAGGTCTCTTAGGCTGTCTTCATTTCTTTTCATTCTTTTTTCTTTATTCTGTTCCACAGCAGTGAATTCCACCATTCTGTCTTGCAGGTCACTTATCCATTCTTCTGCCTCAGTTATTCTGCTATTGATTCCTTCCAGTGTATTTTTCATTTAATTGTATAGTTCATCTAGCTGTTTGTCCTTTAATTCTTCTAGGTCTTTCTTAAACATTTCTTGCATCTTCTCGATCTTTGCCTCCATTCTTTTTCCTTGCCCCTGGATCATCTTCACTAGCATTATTCTAAATTCTTTTTCTGGAAAGTTGCCTATCTCCACTTCATTTAGTTGTTTTTCTGGGGTTTTATCTTGTTCCTTCATCTGATACATAGCCCTCTGCCTTTTCATCTTGTCTACCTTTCTGTGAATGTGGTTTTTGTTCCACAGGCTGCAGGACTGTAGTTCTTCTTGCTTCTGCTGTCTGCCCTCTGGTGGATGAGGCTATCTAAGAGGCTTGTGCACATTTCCTCATGGGAGGGACCGGTGGTGGGTAGAGCTGGGTGTTGCTCTGGCAGGCAGAGCTCAGTGAAACTATAATCCGATTGTCTGCTGACGGGTGGGGTGGGGTTCTCTCCCTGTTGGTTGTTTGGCCTGAGGTGACACAACACTGGAGCCTACCCGGCTCTTTGGTGGGGCTGATGGCAGACTCTGTGAGGGCTCACGCCAAGGAGTACTTCCCAGAACTTCTGTTGCCAGTATCTTTGTCCTCAGAGTGAGACACAGCCACCCCCCACCTCTGCAGGAGACCCTCCAACACTAGCAGGTAGGTCTGGTTCAGTCTCCTATGTGGTCACTGCTCCTTCCCCTGGGTCCTGATGTACACACTACTTTGTCTGTCCCCTCCATGAGTGCAGTCTCTGTTTCCCTCAGTCCTGTCGAAGTCCTGCAATCAAATCCCGCTAGCCTTCAAAGTCTGATTCTCTAGGAATTCCTCCTCCCGCTGCCGGACCCCCAGGTTGGGAAGCCTGACGTGGGGCTCAGAACCTTCACTCCCGTGGGTGGACTTCTGTGGTTTAAGTGTTCTCCAGTTTGTGAGTCACCCACCCAGCAGTTATGGGATTTAATTTTATTGTGATTGCGCTCCTCCTACGGTCTCATAGCGGCTTCTCCTTTGTCTTTGGATGTGGAGTATCTTTTTTGGTGAGTTCCAGTGTCTTCCCGTTGATGATTGTTCAGCAGTTAGTTGTGATTCCAGTGCTCTCGCAAGAGGGAGTGAGCGCATGTCCTTCTACTCCTCCATCTTGAACCAATCTCCCCATGTGACATTAGACCCATTCCCTCCCTTCTACTCTCACAACTCTAGTTTCACATCTTTTGTCTATTTCAATTCAACAACTATTTATGAAGCACTGGGGATTCTGCTAGGGGTATAGCTGTGTGAAGGAAGCACAAGGCCCCTGTCCTACGCAAGCTTGCAGTCAAGTAAAGAAGATGAAGATTAAGCAAGAACTTGAAGACTGATGAATTTTTCGAGATGGAAACACACAGCAAGTGCCCCTCAGCCTCTGCTCTGCCTCTGCCCAGCCCTCCCCCACCCCCACCAAGATTTTCCTATAAAATGTTACCAGAAGCATCTTCCCAATTCCCTTCTCAAAAATCTCCACTGGTTCCCCACTGCTTGCAGATAAAAGTCTACACTCTTTGGGACGGCATCATTAGGGGGTCCTCGGTGGTGTGACTCCAAACTAGGTGCACGGTCCTGCGCATCCTGCATGCACCCCCCTGCCCCCACTCAGCACCAGTCACTCAGGCTGAGACCAGACCACCTCTACCTGCCCATGCCCAGGCCTTTGTTCAAGCTATCCCGTTCCTCTGCCACAGGTTCCACTAAATCCTCCTGGACCGCTTCTCCCTCCAGCCTTTGGCACCTTCATCACAGCATTTATCACAGTCTGTCTTGCTTACGATTCAGCTTCTCATCCTCCATCAAGGACAGGGAACTTGTCTTATTCATCTTGAACAATCGAACAACAAAATAATAGCTAAAACTATGAGATGCTTTAGATGTGCTGGGCGCTGTGCTAAGTGCTTTTACCTGCATTACCTCCTTGCACCCTCATGATGAACATGTGGGGTGGGTGCTATCACTGGACTCACTTTACAGGTCAAGTAACTGATGCTCAGAGAGGTGAGCTGACTCTCTGGATTTAAACCCAGGAAGCCAGACTTCAGAGCTCATGCCTTTGACCTCAACTCCACCTTTATTCCCTTGTGTGTCTTGTCAGGTCCCTGTGCTTAATAGGCCCTTAGTAGGTATGGCTCAATTAAGTGAATGGGGACATTGAAGCCAAGAGCAGTCTCCGCAAGGTCATATGGCAAATCACAATCTCTGGGGAAATGCAGGATGTTTAGTGGCCGCGTCTCCTCTTACATGTGTTAACTAGGAAATGGAGCCAGTTTTCAAAGCAAAGCTAAACATTTTTGACTGATTCAGGGGCAAAGGATTAGAAGGAGGCTTACTGAATCCAGGAGGATTTAATCTGGTTGGATTAGGGTGGCCACAGGCTGCATTCACAGCCCTTGTTGGACCAGGCATCCAAAGCCCTTTCCTTTCACATATCCGCGGCCTCTCTACTGAGTCTGAGAGGAGGTATTTCCTGAGGGGAATACCCTCTCCCCAACACTGGACTAGATCTGTCCATTTCCTTAAGGACGGGGCATGGTGTGGAGCGCCAGTCCTCTCCGTGGGCCTGCCCTGCTCAGCTCCAGACAGACCTGCCTTTGTGAGCAGGGTGGGCAGGCAGGCAGGCAGGCAGGCAGGCACTGCTTGGCATCCCACGTCCTGGGAGCGGGGCCAGAGGGGAGAGCTGGGACAGGAAGGCTGGGAAAGGAATAGGGCTGCTTTCCCAGAGGGCTGAACACGCAGCCGCCACCAGGCCGTCCGGGTGACCCCTCCATTCGTTTCTGTGATAAATGAGGCAGGAGCTCGCCCCCGAGAGCCTGCAGGAATAGAGCCCCAGGCTCCAAAGCCTGAGAGCATCAGGCATTTTGACCTTTCAGAGGCCCCCCCACCAGAAGAAAACATTTGCAGCGTGGGACACTCAGTAGTGGGAAAGCATCACTCCTGGCTTCCTACTGCCTCTCCCCGCAAGGGCCTGGGAGGGGCTCCAGGGAGCCTTCTCTCGCTGTACATCTTCACTAGCCTTAAGTCTGCTCGTCTTACTAACCTGTAGACATCTTAATACACCACTTTGGGCTCCATATCTTGGCTTAAATGCCACATGTCCTTCTCTGAACGTGTCAGAGCATGTACAGACAGGCAGACAGACTAGTAAATAAGTAAATGTGGGGAATCTTGTCTAACATGCCGTGCTTTCTACTTTCTGACTCAACCATGCCATGTTGCTGCTGCTGCATTTTGTGAAATCTTCCATCCCACACCCTCCAGCACATTACCCCCCCATCCTGAAGATTTTTAAGTGAGCAGAAACAAGCTTTGAGGAGCTGGGACCTTTTGAACACACTCTTTAGACCACGAGAGTCATTCTGTTACAAATGCAGTGAAGACTCCTAATACCAAGCTCCCCTGAGGGGCAGGCCCACGATGCTGCTCCAGATTCAGTCCCCTGAAAATGACCTTGACAGGGAGGCAGTGGCTGTTTCACTGGCAAAGCCTGAGACTTTTATCAGATGCCATGCCGCACTAGAGCGGCTTGTGTTACACGGAATCCCCCCAGCCAAGGTGCAGCAAGGCAGGCCAATTATAAAAGGCAGAACAAGGCAGATTGCAGGGCAGGGGTTGGCGGGGTGGGGTGGTGGGGGGGTGGGGAGTGTGTCTCATCTCAAAAGAGAAAGGCTTGCCAGAGAGCCAACCTGGGGAAAAGGCGTTAGCTCCATCTTCTGTGCTCACGAAATGATGAGAAAGATTAGGGCTCAAGAAAGGGATTAGTCAGGCTTCCCTGGTGGAGCAGTGGTTAAGAATTCACCTGCCAATGCAGGAGACACGGGTTCAAGCCCTGGTCCGGGAAGATCCCACATGCCGCGGAGCAACTAAGCCTGTGCGCCACAACTACTGAGCCTGCGCTCTAGAGCCCGCGAGCCACAACTACTGCAGCCCACGCGCCTAGAGCCTGTGCTCCGCAACAAGAGAAGCCACCACAATGAGAAACCCGCACACTGCACTGAAGAGTAGCCCCTGCTTGCCGCAACTAGAGAAAGCCCGTGCGCAGCAACAAAGACCCAAGGCAGCCAAATATTAACTAATTAGTTAAATTTTTTTTTTTTTAAAGAAAGGGATTAGCCAAGTCTGTCTACCCGTGAGGCTCTGCAGCGTCCCCTGAGGAAACGCTCATTTGTGGCACCTGAAGAGGAAGGCTGTGTGATGCTCTCAGGACCACGGAGAGCTCTGGATGGGCGAGACCAAGGGGGGATCTGAAGACATGGGGAGGCTCTGGGTGTGTGAGTTACTAATGTTAAAAATGTAAAGCCTGATTGATTCTGATACATAAGACTCATTAGGTAGAGGTAAGAAGCTTGGAGAAAAACATGCCATTTACATGTCGGGCACAGGATGCCAGCAAGGACAGAGGCAGATAGCTCGGTGAAGCGAGCAGGGGCACAAGAGGAGACGGGAAGATGAAGCGACAGAGAAGAGCCTTGTTGGGGGAGGTCCTGGGTCATGAATTGCTTGAGAAAACCCCAGCCAGGGTTTGGGGTGGCCTCTTCCAAGGGGGAGTGAGCCAGCCCTCTTCCCAAGAGAAACGGTTCCTGAAGTCATGTGTTCAGAGTCCTGAGGGAGGCAGAGGGAAGGGGGAGAACAGGGCAGGGGGAGGGGTTTAAGGTGAGACGGTGGGAGGCTACAGTCCCAGCCACAGTGACAGAGCATGAGGCCTGACTTGGGTTCTGAGATCTCTTCCCACTGAGAGTCTGAGATGGATGCTTGTGGTGGGGCTCCTGGGGTAACTCAGGAAAAATAACAACAATATCGATGCTTCTAACAAGATGTAATCTTGTTATATAAGGTAACATTATTTATTTGTATCATCCTCTAACATTGATACAGTGCAGCACTGTGCTAAGAAAGCACTTTACATACCCTTATCTCATCTTATCCTCACAATATCCCTTTGAGTGTAGGTGATATTGTTATCCCCCTTGTAGAGCAGAGGAAACTGGGGTTCAGAGAGGTGACACTGTCGAGCTTCGGTCTCACGTCCAGCAGTAGCCAAGACAAGGCTTGCCTTCTGCAGGGCTAACTCCAGGGCCCAGGTTCCTGTCCCCCAGGGAAAAGGCTCAATCAGCCCAGAGAGAAGGAAACCCAGGATGTGGACACAGCCACAAATCTAGCCCGGGTAGAACAGCCACAAAACACCTCCACTGTCACTTACTGGATGGCTCCTTCTGTATCAAACCTAAGGCACCGTAAATTGTAAGATACGCCATCATTTTAGGTACCACTAAGAAATCAATGCATATCCTAATATTAGAGATGTTAAAATACCAAAAGAAAACTGCATCTGAGGCTTGGGAAAATGTTCTAAGTGCCATGATGTGCTAAAAGCCTTGCCTCTGCTATCTTACTTCAAGCCAACAAATAGCCCTTTCTTCTCACCCCTGCTGCTAGAGAGGAGAACACAGCAGAGGCTGTGTCATGGTCAGTGACACGGCACTATGGAGCTGGAGAGCCTGGATGTGTCCTTGGCAACCTCCTGTGCCCCCAATCCCTGTCCCTAACCATCAGGCGACACTGCCTCTGAAGGAGATGGGCCATCTTTGTCATTTGTTCCTTCTGGTGGGCAGCCAGCTAAGCAAACCAAAAACACAACAGAGGCACTGACTTCTAGAGAAAAGAAAACCTTGTCTCGTTCATCTTCACAGGCTCATCTATGCCTGGATTTACTTCAAGTCTCAAGCTCCCCCTGAACTCTGGGGATGTGCCATCCTCTGGTTGCCAGGTCAGGTGACCCATTTAAGAAGATCTTGCAGCTCTAGCCCTTACTTTGCCTAGTTCATAAGCCTCTTCAGTCCCGGGTCTTTCTCTGACCCATCTCTCCTTTTTCCCAAACTCCAGTTGGTGATTTGTGCCAGATTTTGCAACATCATCCTTGACCCTGAACTTTATTCTTCCCACATCTTCCTTGTCTCCTCCCATCTCTCCAAGTGTCCTAACTCTTTGGCCTGACCCTGCCTTGTTCAAGAGCCTTATTCACATCTTAATCACTTCCTAGCCCTGTTTCATACCTCCTTCTCATTTAAGGCTTTCTGGAATCCCTGCGTGTCAAAATGAACACATGGGGAAAAGAGATGTGGAATGAGGAGGTAGTCCTTGTTTTAATTTTTGATGCCAAGACCTCCATCACCCACTGTGGGCTGTGTAGCTACAAGATGGCCTCTTGTAGCCATCTTCTTCATCAGGCCTCTTCCCAGCTATGTATCATCATATATCTGCTTGCCCACTGTTGTGACCTCTTGGCTGTCCTTCCCATGATTTTCCATAGTGAAGGAGGCAATTGTGCTTTCAAGAAATCTTCTCCATCTCTTTGAAACACCCTTCTTCCCTCCCCTCCAGGCCAATGAGTCACTCTTTCCCTGCACATCTCTTCTCAGAGCTTTCCCGACAATGGAAATGAAGGAGGGTACTTGGCACTTTCCCCTTTCTCAATATTGCTCCCCACTCCAACGAGAAATTAAAATCACAACTTGGACACGTCTCCTAATGGCAAAATCATTCTATTGGGAAATGCCCATGTTCTTTTTTTTCCTGATTAAGCTTCTTCTCACTCAGCCTCTGTCCTTCAGAATCTCTCTTCTTTTCTGCAGGACTGTCTCAACTCAGCCTAACGTCCCACAAAGCCCCAGTTCAACAAAATTTCCACTTTCCATCTATGTAAACTTTTACTGAAGGTTCAGTATTATTTGTTTTCATGTTTGATCAAAGTGCTAACCCTGCTCAGTACAGGTTTCCTTTGCTCTGAGTTCCCCCAGGGCAGAGACCTGTCTGCTTCATACATTCACTCCATCCATGCATCAGGAGGACACAGTAAATATGTGCTGAGGGAATGAATGACTCACAGCCACTGCTGGGCTTCTACATCCATTTAGGATGTGAGTGCCATGAAGCATCTGTTCATTTGACACATCTCTGTGGTACCCTACCACGTGCCAGGCCCAGTATTAAGCATGAACAAGAGTCCCTGCTCTCTTAAAGCTTCACTTCTAATGGAAAAGGATGGTTTAAAAATCATTCAATTGGAGCCAAGCCACCAAATACTGGACTCTAATAAGTGTGTTGGAGAAAGTCTTGAAACGACCGCAAGTTGACTTCATGCTCGCCCTGGGAGAGCTAAGAAACTGGGAAAGGGAGAGTCAGTTAGAGAAAGAGATGAGGACATTTTTTAACAGCTTTAGATACCATACAATTCACCCATTTAAAGTGTACAATTCAATGCATTTTACTGACAGAGTTGTGTAAATACTGCCACTATCTAATTTCAGGGCATTTTCATTGGCTAAAACCCGCGCACCCATTAAGCCATCACTCCCCAGTCCCTCCTCTCCCAGCCCCTGGCAACCACAAATCCACTTTCTGTTTCTATAGATTTGCCGATTCTGTGCATTTCACATAAATGAATTATATAATATACAGTGTTTGTGACCAGCTTCTTTCACTAGCATATTGTTTTCAAGGTTCATCTATGTTATAGCATTTTATCAGTACTTCACTCCTTTTTATAGCCAAATAATACACTCCACTGTATTGGATATACCACATTTTGTTTATCCATTCATTCACGATTTGATGGACATCTGGGTTATTTCCACTTTTTGGCTATTATAAACAATGCTACTCTGAACATTAATACATATGTTTTTGTACAAACATATGTTTTCATTTATCTTGGGTATATCCTTGGGAGTGGGATTGTTGGGTCATATGGTAACCCTATGGATAATCATTTGAGGAACTGTCGAACTGTTTTCCAAAGCGGCTCACCAGTTTTACATTCCCACCAGCAACGTACAGGGGCTCCAATTTCCCCACATCCCTGTCAACACTTGTTATTATCCATCTTTTGATTATAGCCACCCTAGTAGACGTGAACGGTATCTCATTGTGGTTTTGGTCCGCGTCTTTTCACATGGAGATGAGAATATCTGTATTATGTCTGCGAGGCAGCCACTGATTTGATTCCCAGCACAGTGTGTGCATGTCACAGGTGCTCAATAACGTTGCTGAATGAACATAACTAAGAATGGAGCACAGAAAAGTGCCTTGAAGGACACCGGCTCCATGAGCTACAGCAGGCCTGGAAGAAGCCTTGGATGAGGGAGAATATTTTGCAAAAGTGAAGCAATGTATTTTGATCCCCTTCACCCCATCCTGCTGCCTTTAAATCATGTTCCATTTGGAGCCTCCCTTCCCGGAGGCTAGGTCAGGAGCCCTGTCACCTGGAGCCAGGGAAGGAAATGGGAACGCCAAATAAACAGGGCAGTCGGCTCAACTGCCAAGATTTGTAGAGAGAAGATTTGAGAAATTGCTCGAGCTCCCTTTTAACACAGCAAGGGCTGGGCCTGGCAGACAGACTGTGGAGCTTCTACCACCCTGTAAGGGGATGCCCATCTGCCACAGGGGGGTCAGCCTTGAAGATGATATGACTGTGTGTGTGTAGGGGGTGGAGGTGGCTGTGTCTTTGGCAACATCGCAGTGAGCTTGGGGTAACCCTGGCCCTGCAACATGGGGAGGCCTGGAGAACTGAGAGAGTGGACAGGCCTGGGCCCATGGCAAGTGGGCGTAGTCTGTACTCCAGATGTCCTGCTGTTCCTGTGTGATACAGATACTCAGATGAGGGCCAGAGGCCATTGTGTGGTGACCTGTAGCAGGGCTAGGGACAGACCTCCTGGGCTGGGAGGCAGAGACCCAGAGGGGCCCATTGGCCGGTAAGAGCTAGTCAGCCAGGGAGCCGCCCTGGGCCCTGACCAAGCCAAGAGAGACCAGGGCCTCAACTTGAGCCGTGAAGGCCGCAGGTGGGCAGTAACAGAGCAGGAAGAGGGCTCCACACCTAGACCTTGGGCCCCAGAGGCCCCTGAGTGAGGGTCTCGACTCTTCCAGTGAGAGGCTGAGTGACCTCTGCTCCCCTTACAGCTAGACGATGTTTCCGAGAAGAGCAGGGAGGGTGGCCAAAGATGGGGGACACTCTAGGGGTGGAGCATCACCCACAGGACCTTTTAGATTCTTGTACTGGATGAGACTGATGTCGCTCTTCAGCTACCTAACAGGTGAGGTCTTGGGAGGAAGCCCAGGCTACAGACAAATGAAGAGCAGCTCCAGTCACGCTGTGTGACAAAACTGGTGACAAAACTGGTGAGCTGATTCACTCAGCAGTGAGCCAGGCCCACATGGACAGTGGGCACAGGACGTGGTTGGAATCCAACCTAAGTCTGCTTGTGGCTGTGTCTGTGGCCACTTCCAGTGGTCCCTTCTGGAGTCAAGGACCGTCTGGGCAACTCTCCACCAGAACCAGAAAAACAGCTCCAAGTGCATGTCCTTTCACATGTTTACCTAGGATTCTTTGAGAAGCTTTTGGAGGCATGTGGATGGGCCAGGCTGAGAAAACATCACTCCTCTAACTGTGGTTCCTCCCATTTTTTGAGCCCTTCCTTTGTTTCAGGTGCCGTGCTAACACTTACACATGTCACTGAATCCTCCCAGCAACACTGTCAAAGTAGGGACTATTATTAGTTATGCTTTATAGGTAAAGAAACTGGGGGCTTGGCGAGGTTTCCCAGGATCTTCTGTGTGTAAGTGTTTGGATCAGTATTTGAACACAGTGATCTGGCTGCAGAGGCCGGGGACTGGAGCACCGGGTATACGGCCTCTTATTTTTCTATCTAAAAATTCCCCTTAGAATTGAAGCAAGAGCTGTTTATTAAAAAAAAAAAATTTAATGTTATTGTTTCATGTTTGTAAAAAAAAAAATACTTGCCCATTTCACAACAATAAGGATGGTTAAATAGAAAAATGACAAGTAGCCAAACTGAGTGAGAATTCTTTTCAGCGACTCTTCCCCCAGCACAAGGCAACTCCAGCAAACTCAAGGCCTCAGCTTTGCTGGTTATGTAACTATACCCAAAAGACACTACACCCAGCTCATCTCAAAGCATGTGTGTTTCCACCCATCTGTCCATCCACCCATCCATCCACCCACCCACCCACCTATCCACTGATCCATCCACTTTTTCATCTCACAATTATTGAGCCTAGTATGTACAAAGCACCAGGGACCCGAATGAACAAGGAAGTTCCTTCCTTTGAGAAGTTCACAGTTGGGGCAGAAGCACCCCCAGAGTACCGTGTATACAGGTGCAGATGGTGGTTCAGCAGGCATGGAGTACAGGACAGATTTAAAAAAAAAAAAGGGGAGTGAAGAGAGGCAGGCATGAGAAGGAGGGGCTTTGCCTGGTGAGCTACCCCCAGATCTCTGCACCTTCTCCTCCTTCAGGTCTCAGCTTAAATGCTACCTCCTCAAGGAGTCTTGCCTGACGATTCCAGAGTTGGATTTACCCTTTACTCTCTGTCTTGGTTCCTTGAGACTGAATTTTTCTTTCTTCGCCCTTTAATTCATATGTGTGGGTATGTGTATTATCTGTGAAGTCCCTGGTACAATGTGGTCCCATAAGGACAGGGACAATGATTTCCCTTTTTCACACAAGTATCTCCAAGGCCTGACATACTTGGTTTGTTGCTTGGTGCTTGGTTTGTTGCCTGAATGAATAAAGGTTGGAACCAGATCATAAAAGGCCTTGAATGCCAAGCTAAGAAGTTTGGGCTTTGGCCTGCAGGCAGTGAAGAATGAGCAAAGGGTATTTGAGTGAGGATGAAGCATGATCAGATCTGTGGTTTGGGAGGACAAGGCTGGAGGTGTTTTGGGTGAGGTAAGAGGAATAAGCTATGGAGAGAAAAATTAGAAGCAATTGCCTTGGATAGGAGTTAAGATTTTGCTGGCCCGACCCAAGACACTGATGGTAGTGAAGGAAAGGAACGAACATGTAAGGAATATTTAGGTCAAATCATTAGGAGATGCCTGTGGGTAGCGAGGGAAAGGGGATATGACCAAGGTCTGTAGAGTTCGGGTTACTCTGTAACCACTGTACTGTCATTCATTAAGGCAGAGGCGGTGTGGGATTTTGGAGACACAGGTGGAAGCTGAGGCAGACAAGGACATGCAGGGAGAGGAGGACAGCACGCACATGGCTGAGAGAGGACAGCTGGGACAGACCCCTGAGGGATGCTGGACGTCAAAGGGGGGCTAACGGACAAGAAGCCAGGACAAGATGCTGAGCAAGTGCAGTTAAAGAGGGGGACCTGGAAGCCAGCGCAACTGTCAAAACCAGACAGAGGAGAATGGTCTGGAACGGGATTGAAAACGCTACTGCCCATGGGGGTAGGAGAGTGCATAAGAGGAAACAGTGGAGACCCTGGGTCAGGCTGCCCCTTAGCCTGAAGGTGGGTGCAATGGGTCAGATCTCCTGATGGTTAAAGCAAGGGCAGACAGCGCTGGGTCCAAGTGAAATCTCCCAACTGGTACATGTTGAATCGATTAAGAGCAACTACAACCAAAGTGCGGCTCCAGCAAACCACACAGCCTCAGGCCACCTCTGGCTCATGTGTCACCAGTTTGCAACCCCAGTTTTGGAGGACCTCATGGGCAAGCTTTTCCAAGGGCAGTTTTGGTGGAAGGAGGACTCCAGAGGGCTGGGGATGACTGAGAAGGGGTGGAGGCAGTGACATTTTGGGGGGAAGCTCGGCCGTGGGGAAAGCTGATAGTGAGGAGGGAGCAGAAAGGCCCCAGGGACGGGGGGAAGGAGCCTTTAGTGGAAGACATTTAGCAAGTTTGGGGCTGAAAGGAGAGGCTGAGAGCACAGCATTCTTGCCCTCTTTTCAGAGGGCTTTACAAGTGTTATTGTTTTCTCTTTATATTAGAAAAATACCTGCGATGTATTTTCACCGACTCCATCCCACTCCCCAGAGGTAATCATTTTTTCAGGTTTCTATCTATGTATCTACACAGACACATATAATTTTAAAAATCAGTTATGGGATAATTCCACACATATTGTTCTAGAGCTTTCTCTTCCCCACTTATCTAGGTTCATATATTGTATGTCCAGCTCTCTCTTTTTTTTTCCCACCTGCCTGGGATTTGCTTGGCTGTATAATTTATCATTTCACTACTCATGCAACATGGTTTCCAAGCTCTTTCTGTGGCAAACAGTGCGGCTGTGAACCTCATACATTGATCTCTGGGCCCTGGAGTGAGTCCCTCCATATGACAAACTCTTAATATTGGACTCACTGGTCACAGAGTCCGCACACAGTGTACGGCTTTCTCAGAGGACTTGTTCAATTTGTCTGCTTCTTCCTCAGGGCCTGGGTATAAAAAAATGCAGGGAAGAAGGTTTGTTTCCAAGGAAGCTTATACAATTGAAAACAAGGCTTTAATGTATCCCAATCTGATGACTATACAGCTTTCTTTTTTTTTTTTTTTTTTTTTTTTTTGCTGTACGTGGGCCTCTCACTGTTGTGGCCTCTCCCATTGCGGAGCACAGGCTCCGGACGCGCAGGCTCAACGGCCATGGCTCACGGGCCCAACCGCTCCGCGGCATGTGGGATCTTCCCAGACCGGGGCACAAACCCGTGTCCCCTGCGTCGGCAGGCGGACTCTCAACCACTGCGCCACCAGGGAAGCCCACAGCTTTCTTTTTAATCAGGATGCTGTGAGTAGGGTGGTACTTATTCACAGGTAACGCCTTCATTAACCTGATAAAGACGGGACAAATACAAATAACTTTCAGAGAAAATAACACTCTACTCTTCTTGGTTTGAACATCCATCTTCTAGGACTAGAGTCAATATTTGAAGAAGATACTGATTCCCGAGGGCCCACTGAAATACGTTAAAAGAGCCACAATGTGGGAAATTTGATCACTTATTTCAGGGAGATCAAAGGTTGAAGGCTATTAAAAAAATTTTTTAACAAAATTAAACGCCTAGGATTTGGTATTTGACCTGTGAAATCATCAGTTTAATTATATTTGCAGAAGATCATTCTTTGGCACACAGGAGGGAAAAACCTCTCTCATTCCTACAGAGAACACAAAAACAGGCAGGACAAACAAGGTGAAGCATAAACAGCCTCTTTCAGGGACCCTGATTTCCCGGCTGCGGTCGGCACACGTAGCTCAGAGCGCCCTCTTGTGGACCTGGGCTCCACTGCACCAGCCTGGGCCCAGCCCACTAAAGGCAGGACAAGTCTGATTTTCAGTTTGGAAAGCGGCTCCAATTCTAGCTTCAACACATCTTTGAGTTTCTTCTGCCTTAGCCACTGAAACCCCGAGATGTTCTTTTTCAATATTTGTGCTACATTTTCAGGTTACACAGGACTCTGCCTCCTCTTAAGAATGATTCCTTGGTGACTCTTTTTTTTTTTAAAAAAATACCCTCCTTAGATCTGAGTTAAGCCACTGGGATTCCTCGTACATTTGTTAACTGTCGGGAATAAATTCGTAATTTTGGATAAGTGGGAACTAGGTCTAGAAACCCCCGGAGAACGTCAAACAGTTGTATGTGTCATTACCCAATGCATTTGAGCAAAGTCTGTTTAAGACTGTGGGTTTTTGTCTCATTCCAGAAAGTGGTCAGAACCTTAGGTCAGCCTCATATTTCCTCTATTCCTTTAACAAATATTGCCAAGCACCTACTATGTGCCATGGGTGTTCACAATGGGGGACAAGAGGAGGATAGTGTCACTTTAATCCCTCACATGTTTTTACTGCAAAACAGTTGAAAAATCTATGAGCATCATAATGGGTTACTGGAGCCTCAATAAAGTTCTTTCAAATTACCTTTTAATCTGTCATGTGCTGCAGCTATTAAATTTAACTAGGTTAATCCTCTCAACTCAGAAATGGCTTCTAGCTTCTTTAAAGGGGCTATTCAATCCACCAAAGAACACGCTCATAATCTGTTATGACAGGAAGGAGGGGCTAGGATGAAAGGAAACAGCTCTTCTGAAAAACTAACTGCCTGTTTTCCTTGGAGCCAGGGTGGCCAGAGCTGAGGCCGGCCCCCGTTTGGATGTGGGAGCCCACAGTTACCTGGCACTTTCTTCATGAACGCTGCTGGGTCAGCACCAGCCTCTAACCAGTGACTTGCCCCCTGCCCCGCTCATCCTCTGGGCAGAAGAGAAGCCCCCTTTCTCTTTCTCCTTCAAGGAAGACCTGGGGCCCATTTGCCAGACTGAGCGGCATCAGGTCCTGGAAAGGACCAGCCCCAAAGAGGGGAATGCTCCCTTGTCACCAGACCACAACGTTTACAGAGTCAAAGACAGCAGTAACAGCACAGGGGAGTGAGCCAGCAAGGTCATCCAGGAGAGATAAGGCAATGACGCAAGGCCGAGGGCTTAAGGCACCAAATCCCACAACAACTTCCAATGAGATTCCACTAGTTATTTATGCTCTGACTTTTACTAAACTTCAGATGAACCTCGGAGAGGGAGACATCCTTTTGTCCTCACTTCTCTTAGATTTGTAACCGCAATACGATGCTTCTTTAGGAAAGTCATGGATCCTTCTAGTCTGCTATCCAAATGACAAGTGAACTTGGCTTTTTAAAACAGCTAACCTTCTCTCTAAAATTGCTCCAGATTTCCAAGGGGTGATTCTGAACGACTGTATTTTGTGGGCTTGCTCCATCCAAAGTTCTGAACTTTCAGGTGCCCTTTCCCAAGTTACACTGTTTAATTAAACCCAGTCCATTCAATTCAACTCACCAAATATTTATTGAGCCGAGCACTGTGTTAGAAAAAGACCTGAACGCTGCCCTCAGGAAAGTCACAGACCAAGGGATGAGACAGATGAATAAACAAATCATTTCAGTCCAGCATGGTAGGTGCAATGATAGAATTCAGTACAAGGCGGCACTTTTAAGCCTCTCATGGAGTTATGGTCTGGGGGGAGAGCCAGACATTAATTGGAAAATTGCACAATTAAAAGTAGAGTTTAAACTTTGACCAGCGCCATCGGGGAGAGGCAGGCGGCACCATCGGAGCTTTAATGGGACATGTGGTCAGGCAAAGTTGAGTCGGACATCCTTGAAGAAGTCGCAATTGAGATGTGAAAGATGGTTCAGGGTAAATTAGCTGTAGAGTGGAGGGAACGGTGGTCCTGTGTGGGAAAGCATGTGCAAAGGACCCGTGGCAGGAGATCACATAATGTATCCAAGGGACCAAACCAAAGCTGGTGTGGCTAGAACACAGGGCTGGAGGGGGATGGTAGGGTGGCTGGGCCAGAGAGGCCTGCAGGGCTGGATCCCAAGCATCCCCTGGTCAGCCATGGCCTTCACTTCTGTGTGCTTATCTCCTCGTCTGTGTAAAGGGGATCAGAGCAGCATATACCTCGAAGGAATGAGGGAATCCCTTTTAGCACTTCGAGGAATGACTGTGAGTATCAGCTGCTGTTATAATGTTGTAATTATCATCCTCATCATCTCACCAGGATGAGCCTGTGGATGAGGACCCTGCTGGCCCAGGTCAGATATTTCTTTTTAACACTTCACACTAGCTACATGGGCACAGTTCCATAGAGGTCTCAGAGGCCACAGAAATCAGCAAAGACTCCTATAAGGGTAACCGCTGGCTTTCTGGAAACATTCTGAATGAATGGCCAGCTGGACTGCTGACCACAGGGCTCAAAAACAACCACCAAGAGTTTATCCCCAACTACCCAGAAAAAAACCGAGACAGAGGAAGGAGGACAGTGCCTCCCGAGAGAAGGCTGTCTATAAATAGAAAATTACACTGAAAGAAGACAAATCGCACTTGATGTGAACCCATTTTTGACTCTGTCTGGAAATGCAGGGCAGAAGGAAGTGGAGGGGACAGGGAGTGAGCAGGTGTGCCCAGGCCGAGGCTGCCTGCCTGCGGACCGGCATGTACTGTGACCAGAGTGATGACGAGGGGCTGTGCTGGCTGCCAAGGCGCCCACACCTAGGGACAGACCCCAGCGCTCCCAGGCTGCTTCTGCGCTCTGACACGTGCCCGGGCTGCAGATGTTGGCCCCCGGGCTGAGATGGGGAGAAGCGATGTAGGGCGCGATGGGAAACATGGAAGGAGCTTCAGAGGCATAGGGAGAGCAGGGCTGGGCTCCTGGGCACCTCTGTTTCCTAAAATGGGCTGTTGTAGCGTGGAATGGGATAACCTATCCGGTAAGTGCTCTCAGTAAACATCCGCTAACAAACCAATTAGCACTCTCTTCAGAGCAACCTGGAGCCTCCAGTACCCACGGCTTTTCATCCCAGTTCTGTAACCCCTTGGCAGCATGGCACTAGGGAATTTCCGAACATCTCAGTGCTTTGTATGTCTCATTAGAAAAGAACTGCAGGTACTTCTCTGGTGGCGCAGTGGTTAAGAATCCGCCTCCCGATGCAGGGGACAAGGGTTTGAGCCCTGGTCCGGGAAGATCCCACATACCGCAGAGCAACTAAACCCACGCACCACAACTAATGAGCCTGTGCTCTGGAGCCCGCGAGCCACAACTACTGAGCCCATGTGCTGCAACTACTGAAGCCCATGTGCCTAGAGCCCGTGCTCCACAACAAGAGAAGCCACCGCAATGAGAAGCCTGCGCACCGCAACAAAGAGTAGCCCCTGCTCACCACAACTAGAGAAAGCCCCTGCGCAGCAACAAAGACCCAACACAGCCAAAAACAAATAAATAAATAAATTTATTAAAAAAAAAAAAAAGAATTGCAACCTGACCATTTAAGTGGCTCTGCTTCAGAAATATTTACAATAATAAGAGGTAACATTAGCATGTTTTCACTACATGTCAAACGCTGTTAAGAGCTTTCCAGGGAGGTCACAGCACCAATACTAACACCTGAAATCAGAATGTCTGGGTTCGAATAATAGACCAATGCTTTCCTGGATCTGTGGCCTTGAGCAGTGACTTAACCTCCCTGGGCTTTAGTTTCTTCATCTGTAAAACAGGAGTGTTCATAATACCTATGTCATAGGGTTCAGGAAGGAGTTGATGAGGTAGCGCAGCGAGCCTGGAACTGAGCACTTAAACCTTCATGCTTATCATCATTATGAATTCCCTTGGTCTATGCTACCCATGACCCCTTATGACAGCCCAGGAAACTGAGGCTGAAAAAGGGTTGTGTGTCCACACGATGAAGTATTAATCAGAGCTAAAAAGAAACGAGCCATCAAGCCATGAGAAGACATGGAGGAACCTTAATGTATATTACTGAGAAAGAAGCCAATGTGAAAAAAGGCTACATCCTGTATGATCCCAACTACACGACATTCTGGAAAAGCCAAAACTACGGAGGCAGTAAAAAGATCAGTGGCTGCCAAGGTTTCAGGGGGAGGAAGGTAGGGATGAACAGGTGGAACACAGAGAATTTTTAGGAGCGTGAAATTATTCTGATACTATGATGGTGGATGCGTGTCATTATACATTTGTCCCAACTCACAGAATGTACACTCCCGAGAGTGACTTCTAATGTAGACTGTGGGTTTGGGGTGACTCTAATACGTCAGGGTACGTCAATCAATTGTAACAGATGTACCTGTCTGGTGAGGATGCTGACGGTGGAGGAGGCTTGCTTGTGTGCTAGAGGGGACACATGGGACATCTCTGCACCTTCCTCTTAATTTTGCTATAAACCTAAAACTGCTCTTAAAAAAAAAAAGTCTATTCATTAAAAGAAAAAAAGGTTAAGTGACAGAGCTCTCGGGAGGCAGAGCTGAGGCTCAGAGCCGGGGGTCTCGCCCGCTTTTCTTGGCTGTGGTGGTAGATTCGAGCTCTGCTGGGCTGAAGCAGGGCACAGGGAGGAAGCGGGCTGAGGCTCAGGAGGAAGGACAGCGGGCACCTCTGTGTTATCTCTATGTGTTCCTTGGTCTACGGGGGGATCCCCAACGCTTGCCTCTCTGAGCCAGTGGCCCTGCCCGAAAGGTTCACAGGATGGAGGCATGGACGCGGCTGAGTTACCACCTCCCCTTGTTAACACACACTCAGCTCCTGGGGGGATATATTTGGGTGTCTGCATGCTGGAATGAGCGTGTGTGTAAGCGACATATCTATACTTACAGTTTGAGATGTTTCCCCTCCGACTCAGGCCCTCACCTCCAACAACACAAGAACTCCCCATTCTCCACGGTAATACATTTCTAGAACCTGCACCTTGTAGCCGATTATAGGTGTTGATCATATTCTTCCATGAGAATAACAGAGTGGAGGAGGGCTATATATTTAAGATCTCTGTCCATAATGAGATATTAAAGCAATACCCAGCTACTATCAACCACCGTTAGAGTTTCAAATAATGAGGTTACGAGACAAACTATAAAATATACGTATTGACTATAAAGGGGATTGAACAAGCACAGTCATACGCATACTTCTTGCCACCACTGTCATCATTTATTAGCCATGTAAGAAGTGTCAAGTTCTAAGCAGGTTATGTGCCTTATGTCATTTGACCTTCTCCTTTTAGGCATGTAGTACTACTACTGTCATTTTGCAGATGGAGCAACTGAAGCTCAGAGAGGTCAAGTGACTTCCCAAGGGCACACAGCCACTAAGTAAGTAGTGGACTCCACGGACTGTATTTATTTAACTGCAATACTCACATTTCCTGGCCTCTTGAACCTTTTGGACATTTCATCTTGATAAATCCCCATGGATTTATCTCCCTCCTATTTTAAATGTCAAGCCCTAGCACATAGCCTGGCACAGGGGAGCTGTGGATCGATGTTACTCTCCATCCCTCCCCTCCACCATCTATCTGCCCCTGCCCTCCCCCACCCCCATCTCCTCTCAGAGGAACAGCTGTCTACTGGGTGCTTCCCAAACTAGAGGATGCCTAAGAATCACTTGAACATTTCTTCATTATAATGTGGATCCAGTAGGTCTTATGTGGGACCCAGGAATTTTCATTTTATAACAAAAGGGCCATGTAATTCTGATTTGGGTGCTCTCTGGATCATACTGAGAAATTTTTTAAGAAAATCAATTTTTCTTATTTGCAACACTACTTAAAAATGCATGTGGTTAAAAAAATTTAGAAAGCTTAAAAGAGTAGCTGGTTATAAGTACATCTCTCCATGTGCAAGGGAGAGCTCAGATATAATGTTGCGTGAATAAATGCAAATGCAAATGCAAATGCAAATCGTAGAACTATACGAAGTGCACCGTTTACAGGCATTAGACTCTCTCTCTGTCTCTCACACACACACGCACGCACGCACACACACACACAATTCATAATAGTGGCTGCCTCAGAGGACAAAAATGTTTAGAAAAAGGGAAACGAGGAACTTCAACTTTCTCTCTAATGGTTTCTTTTTTTTCCCAGTGGGTATCAAAAATTATCTTTTATTTTTGAACTAGTAACTACATTCTCCTGCAATTATTTCCTTCATATACAAAAAAAAATCTAAAGTAAATCTGAGAAAATGTTAACACTTGTTAAATCTGGGTAGAGCACACACAGGTGTTTTTAAAATTATTTTTGTTTGTTTGTTTTTCTTAAATAAAAAAGAAAGCTACCCTGCCTCCCTAGTCACCCAGTGTCCTTCCCTGAAGGCAGCCGCATGTTTATTTTGTACCCGTCTAGGTCAGTCTATGTGTTAACAAGCATACCAGTCTAATGTGATTCTCTCCTACCCCCTCCAGGACCCAGTCTCATCAATTAAATTCTCTTTTAATCTCCAATCTATTCAATCCCTTTCCCTGAACATCTCTTCTTGACAAACATTCCCAGGTCTCTCATTTGAGGAAAGCTTCTCTCCATTCCTACTCCTTCAAGGCACAATTCTCCTCTTGGTGTGACCACAGTCCTTCCTGGGCGGGTGGTGTGGACTCACTGCTTCCAACCACTCACCATTGACTCAAGCCTCTCCTCCCCTCACTTGGTTCCTCCATCCATCCATCTGTGGGAAGAGAACTCCATGGCCACTTCTTGGTCTCTATGTCTCTTGACTTTTCTGCAGAATCTGATGCTTTGGGTCACCCCACTCCTGACCTCGCCTCCTGCCCTGACCTGTGCCATCATTCTCCATCCGTCTCTTTCTTTCCCCACTTCCTCATCTCGGCTCCCCTTCTCTCACACCCATACCAGGGCTGTCCCCACGGTCCACCAATGCTTCCGTCTTCTCTTCTTTCCACTCATGACCTCACCACACCCCACACTCTGACCCTCAAAAAGCATTTTAGTGAGGATGCTTACTTCCTTTTGGGTTTGCTTTCTGTGACCTCAGAACCACATTTCCAACTGTCTGAAGGATACACCCATCTCACTGTCCTGCAGATAGAGCAAATTCGACCTGCCAAATTCAAAGCACTTACTCCTCAGGAATTCTGTATTTCTGCTAGGTGGGTGCTTCTCAAATTTAATAGGCATACAAGTCAGCTGGGGCATCTTGTTAAACTGCAGATTCTGATTCTCTAAGGCTGGGGTAAAGCCTGACAATCTGCATTTCTAACAAGTACCTGGGTGATACTGATCCAAGGACCCCATTTTGAGTAGCAAGATGCTACAGAGATTTCCGTTCTCTAGGTCAGGGGTTCTTAACTCTGTCTAAAAATCAGAACCGGGCTTCCCTGGTGGCGCAGTGGTTGAGAGTCCGCCTGCCGATGCAGGGGATACGGGTTCGTGCCCCGGTCTGGGAGGATCCCACATGCCGCGGAGCGGCTGGGCCCGTGAGCCATGGCCGCTGAGCCTGTGCGTCCGGAGCCTGTGCTCCGCAACGGGAGAGGCCACAGTAGTGAGGGGCCTGCGTACCGCAAAAAAAAAAAAAAAAAAAATCAGAACCACCTGGGAATTGTACTAGGTATAACACAGTTAAAATTATGCATATGATAAAAAAAACTCAAGCAACTTAACTCCTCTTTTGCCTGGCCCCAACCCAGACAAATGAATCAGAAGTTCTGGGTGTCTGGCGTAGGCACCTGCATTTGTAAATGACTACTGAGCACGTGCTTGGGACTGTGCTAAGGACTAAAGAGACAGTGGTAAATAAGACAAAGTCCTATGGAGCTTACAAGTTAGTAGAAGTGATGGTGATAAAAGAGAAAAACAAATACTGGAGAGCATTTCGGGTGAGTGCCATAAAGGAAAAAATGGAGTTCTGAGGTAGAGGAAAACTGAGAAGGAGCTACTTTAGTTAGGATGGTCAGGGGTGACCTGCAGAGGTGACATCTGAGCTGAGATATGAGCCATGAGAAGGTGGACAAGCAAAGGTCTAAGAAAAGAGGAGCACTTCAGGCTGAGGGAACAGTGTTTCAGACAGAGGGATCAGTAAATGCAAAGACGCTATGGCAGGTCCATGCTTGGTGAGCTCAAGGAAGACAACAAAAGCCAGTCGTGTGAATGGAGCAGGACAAGCAAGGGAGGAGAGGAGAGGGTGAGGCTGGGAAGAGGCTGGAGCCTCATCATGAGCCTGGAGGACACAGTCTTCCCATGGATAAAGCAATGGGAAGCCGATGCTAGGAGGTTTTCAGCAAGCAAGGGGATATGATCTGACTTAAGCAAGCTGCTATATGAGGGTAAGAAATGAAACAAGGAAGCAGGTAAGAAATGATGGTGGATTGGAACATAGTGGAGACGACAGAAGAGGCTGGACTGAGGATATATTTTGGAGATAGAGCTTGCTGATGAACTGAATGGGGCTAGACGAAGGACAGAGAAACAATGACTGCTCCTTTTTAGGGACACTTAGGAAGACTTTTAAATACCTGAGGGAAAAAAGCTGGGGAACTGGGTGGGGAGAACCAACAGTTCTGTCTAGACCATCTTAAGTTTAAGATAATTATTGGACATCCAAGTAGAGATGCTGAGCAGGAAGTGGATTATAAGATCTGGCTATAAATTACCTTTCCAGCCTTACCCCTTCCCCATGAACTCATTATATATGAGCCATCCTTAATTCAAAGTGTACTGTTTCCCAGACACAGACATAGAAAACAAACCTGTGGTTATCAAAGGGGGAAAGGCGAGGGTGGGGGGAGGATAGATCAGGAGTTCGGGATTAACAGATACACACTACTATACAGAAAACAGACAAACAGCAAGGTCCTACTGTATAGCACAGGGAACTATATACAATATCCTGTAATAACCTGTAATGGAAAAGAATCTGAAAAAGAATATATATATATCTCCTTCCTAATATCTCTGTCATTCGTGTGATTTGTGTCTCCCGGGAACTCTCATTAAAACGTGATACCTCGTTTGTAGCATTCGTCACTTTCTCCCCCTATTTGTGTATATTTACCTCCCATGCTGGGCGTAAGTTCCTGGAGGGTGGGGCTTGCATCCTACTCTTTTACCCTATCTGCCGTGCCCAGCACATAAAAGGCTGTTCATTAAATGTGCTGGATAAATAAATGATTAGGACATGCCCTGGGATGATAGCCTGTGGTTAATCTAGTCACTGGAGATCAAAGGTGGGAGGTTTTCTTAACCCTGAAGGAATTGATGTTTGCCGACTCCCCAGATTATTGGTATAGAACTACCTAGTACAATGCTAAGAGTCTTGGCACATGTACATCATTGTTTATCTCTCAACAGTAATGCATGTAACCTGCTTAGGCCAAGAGTGTACGCCTTAAAAAAATCTGAATCTAATTTATGAACTCACTAAAGAAGCCTATTATTAGAAAAGCTGGTGGTATGGTCTTTCCTAAGAAAAATACTGCATTTGTAATCATCAGCACTGCTGCTCCATGCCCAGCTGTGATAAGACTGGACTTTGGTCCACTCTGCTTTCTGTGGATACATGTTCATCATGCTTGGGCACTGGAAACGGGTGTTGAGCCCTGACCATTTTATGACCTTAGGCCCAGTGTGTCCATGAGGTGTCACTAAAATCAGATTGATTTATTCCAGTGCCTTTTGCTTCACCGTGTGCCAGGTCATGGATTCTGAAGTGGGGAAGAGACCATAACAGGTCAGACATTGGATCTTGGCACACAAGCTGACAGACACTGAGAAAGTGAGAAAGACAAGCTAGAAATGGAGAGGAGTGACCATGGAGGGAGGCTGGGCAGTGGCCTCAGCTCAGAAGGGTGTGAGAGGTAAAGGAGGACTCCTGAAGGAGCAAGGGTATGGAGGTCGAGTGAGATGAAAAGAGAATAAAAACATAAAGGATGGGGGGCTTCCCTGGTGGCACAGTGGTTGAGAGTCCACCTGCCGATGCAGGGGACACGGGTTCGTGCCCCGGTCCAGGAAGATCCCACATGCCGCAGAGCGGCTAGGCCCGTGAGCCATGGCCGCTGAGCCTGAGCGTCTGGAGCCTGTGCTCCGCAACGGGAGAGGCCGCGACAGCGAGAGGCCCGCGTACCGCAAAAAAAAAAAACAGAACATAAAGGATGGGGAAGTAACGGAACTGCTGGAGGAAGGTGGTAAAAGAACAACATTCTCAACGCCAGCAGCCATCACCTATTGAGTGTTGGTTACAAGCCAGGCACTGTGATAAGGGTTATATACAGATTGTCTGACTTACTTTTCTCATGACCTTGTAGTAGGTACTATCATTTAACCCATTTTACAGATGAGGAACGTAAAAATCAGAGAGGTTAAGAAATTCACTTGGGGTCACAGAGCTAGCAACTAGAAGAGCTAGGACTCAGGCCCAGCTCTGTTGGATGTCAAAGCCTCAGTTCATAACTGCTGCTCTCTATCACCTTCTGATATTGATTCAGGGGCATTTCCTCTCACCATGCTTAGTGTATGTAGGCTAAGAAACGCAATGTCTTCCAACATCCCAGAGAATGAGGTGCTGGGTGGTGAGCTAATTGGGAGGTGTACTTCAAAAGCCCTGCCATGACTGAGCTGTCTGTCGGGTGCGTGAGCCGTCGGAGCAGAGATGCTCTCATCGTCATCAGGGAATACTCACTGCATTGTGTCAGGCCCCACCTCAATGTTTTTTTATTGTCTGCTCTACACCATGAGTAACGCCACTTTCCACTTTAAGCTGGGAGCTTCAGGAGATGACCGTATTATAAGCCAGGGTTGAAAGCTAAGCACTGCCTGGGGGATTACTCACCCACTGTAGGATGCAGCCAACATCTCACCCTCCCACTCAGGATGCTGCTGGAATATCCTCTTCCTTGCCAAAGCCTAAAGGAAATCTGGTTTCTCCTGGAATCAGGCTAGGAATGGTGCCAGGTTATCAGAAAGTTGGCAAGTGAACTGGTTCTCCAAGTGGAACTACTGTGGTGGTTCTGGTCCCCTCCTGGGTGGCTGCTTGTTTATGCATTTGGCATTTGTGGAAGGCCTACTATGTGCCAGGCACTCTGTTCCACGATAGAGCTACTGCAGTCATCTACATGGCTTTAGTTCTTGTCTTCAGAGAGCTAAGTCTAGGGGAGAATAAGCAGGTGATTCCAATAAAATGTCATAACCAGGAGAATGTAATAAATAATATGACATGGGAAGCTCAGAGAGTTTGGGGAACTAACAGCTGAAGAATTTATGTCAACGTAGGAGAAGCAGGAGCTGGCTAAGTTCCTTAATTGTAAGCAACCAAACATGACTTTGACTGATAATAAACAGAAAGAGAATTTGGAGAAGCTGGGGTTGCCCACAGAATTCCTGGGAAGTTGTGGTAGGCCTGAATCACACTGCAAGAAGGGTCCAGCCAGACCAAGACCTGTGTGTGTGTCTGGGGGGGTATCCCTCAAATACAGGATGGGGCTTTAGACGCTGGGCAGTCAAAAAGGATGACAAATGTCCAGGACAACAGGTAGAAGTGGGGAAGATGGGGAGCAGAAGGCTGTCTCAGAATGACCTAAGATACTGAGTCAGAAAAGCCAAAAGGAACAGCTTAAAGAAGCACTGACTTAACTGAGGTGAGCAGGCACTGAGGCCGCAGCCAGGCTCTCAGGCACTTCCTTAATGAGTGAAGTTTGCTGCTCAACCAAAGACTTCAAGGCTCTGTGGGGAAAAAAGCCTATTGCCAGCAGGTAAGTAGGAACTATGTTTTGAGCGTTCCTTTTTTTTTTTTTTTTTTTTCTTTTTTGGTGTTCCTGGGGCCATTCTGGAAGGTCACAGTTCTGAGTACATGCTTGAGATTACAGAGCCCAGCTAAATCTGAAAAATATTCTCTGCAAAACAGTTAGAAAAGATGGTTTGGACCAGCCAATGGGATAATGATAATAACTGGCCTTTATTGCTTGTGCTATCATGCGCTTACGTGCATTATTTCATCTAATCCTCATTATAAGCCTATTAGTTTGCAGACCAACAGACGGAGGCACAAAGATTATAAATGGCTTGGCCGAGGTCCCACTGTTAGCAAATTGTGGAGCTGGGATGCAAATGTAGATTTACTTTACTAAACTGATAGTCTGTTGACAGAAGACACAAAGAAGTGAGCATCAGATGAAGAAAAGTGGTCATAGAAGAAAACATTTTTTGTTTCTATGCTACGAGATTGGAAGCCTCATTCCTTAGCTATTACCTCTCTCATGGGTACCATTTTGAATCTTAAGGTCAGTTATTGCTCCCTATTTAGAAATTTTCAAATTTTATACTTTAGTGAGGTACTTTTAGCAGTAACTCAGGGTGTTAACCTGTAGATTGCAGCAAGAGGTATATATAGTATTTTTAATGAATTGTTAAAATAAAAATGTCTCTATACAAACAATACATGCTACTTGTAAAAAAAAATTGGGGAACTATGGAAAAGAAAACAAAAATCACCTGTAACCTTGCCACCTAATAATGGCTATGGTCACACTTTGGGGTCTCTGTGTATGTATGTATGTATGTATGTGTGTGTGTGTAATCTGTAGCCTCTCTCTCCAATGCATATATACAGGTATTGTGTTTTAAAATCATAGTTCTTAATATCTTAAATAATTGCTATTGCCTCAATTTCACCTTTTTCCTCAAGGGAGAATTGTATTGGAGTATTCAAACTGGCAAACCTACTAAACGAGTATCAGTAGACAGAGTGGAGCGTGATATGGAATGCAAGGTCCTTTGTTCAAATGAGTGGGCAGAAGACATGGGGGCCTCCTGGGGTACGCCGGATCTAGTGTGTGTGCCTGGTTCTTTCAGGAGGATTTGCTTTTTCATTATTTATTAATATTTCTAGTTGGTAAGCATTACCTGAAAAACATTTAACGTAATGATTAACCTAATCAGGTAATCACTTATTCATTAGGAGAGATTTATTGCACAATCTACCATGCGGATGACACTGAACAATGCCATGTGGATAAAAAATCAGAAGAGTAGCTTTTAGAACTGAAGAACTGAGCACCAAATGGAATCTTGGTTCTGATCCCACTTCCCCTCCTCTGGCCTAGGGGACCCCATCCCTTCCCACATCCTGGTCACAGGCAGTTCAAACCTCCACAGTCCAGCACACACAGCGATGTGGCCTTCTCAGGCAAGAATGCGGTTTGGCCTTCACAGCCCCTGCTGAGCATCTCCTTCCGGAGCCCACGTGGCTCAAGCCAGCACAAAGCCAGGTCTATTCTGTCGCTGCTATTGTCAACTCCTGGCACACCCCGTGCCAGCCGTCTCCTGTCTTTTTCCCAATTCATCAAGACAAAGTCCTACCAGCTGAGGAGCCCTGCACGCTCCCTCTGCGCAGCCCAGGCATCTGTTTTGTGTTGGGAGTCATTGGCCGGTCAAGTGCTTGCACGATGCAGCTGGATTTGCTGATGTAAACAAAGCTGCCTGCATGTGAGTTTTCTGACCCTGAAAAGGCCCCACAGAACTATCCCCTCAGGCCTCCATCAGACTTTGCCACCAGTCCAAGAGGACAAAGAAAATGGACTGGAGTTTTAGTTAATAAGTAACAGCCAAGAGGGAAGCAAAGCACCTGGTTCCTTCCCTTTTCTTCCTGTACCACCATTCCTCATCCTGAACTGAGGCAATGTCACTGCCAAGGATATCCACGTGGTGGCCCAGCAGGCCAAGGGTCAGCTGGCTCCCCTGACAACAGTGGATGAGATGCTCTACCTCACCCATCCTAGTACAGAGCTCTTTTCTACTCTTGCTTTTTGCTTTGTTTTCCCATGCTTCATTAGATTTTATTTTTAGTTACAAAAGTAAACAGTTAAACAACACTTCAGTATCCATTTAAAAAATTAATCACCTCCAGGCCCACCTCTATTCTACCTTTCAGCTGCAATATCTCATTTGCAAACAAAACAAAAAACTAAACACTAATTCAGATTAAAACACCTCCTAACTCTGGGAGCCACTTAATTTCTCAAAATCTCATATTTTTCCTCTGTGAAAACAAGAACAACAATGTTTATGCTACTTCAGCTCCTACACGAAATCATGAGATGATATCTATGAAATACTTAATAAGACAGTAAAAATACCTTAGATTTAGTTACATACTTTTGATCTTTAAAATTTCTTAACGGGGATTATTTTGATCATATTTACTCTTATAATTACCTCCTGTGGCAAGTGATACTGGTTTTACATTTTCAGTAGTGATACTAAGTTTCCATTTGACATGAATTCTGGATTGAACACTGATTCAACTTCAAAAATACTAATTATAACAAAAACACAAAAAACAAAATTGTAGCTGCGTATATCTAGATTACTCTGGACCATACATTCTGTATATATAGAAAATAAACCCCCTCAAAAAAAGAAATGACAAAGAGAACACAAGAAGACATGAAACCCCAATCAAACCCCAAATCAACCAGCTAGCCAATCAGGCGGCACAATCTCACAGCAAACACAGACAAGCGTGGCATAGTGTTGGACGAAGCAATGCAAGATGATTTTCAATGGCTTTTTACCACCATCAAGACCAAAACAGCCAGTTAGTCCTCATTGGCCCCCAGCCCTTTTTTGTGCTCCCCACAGCTTTCTTTTCTTATCCTGGCACCCCCCTCCCCCCACAAAGCCTTGAGGCATTCAATGGTCTCCACTAGAACCATCCAGGTGTGTCTCCCGCAAGAGTTCCATGCTCCAAAATGATCATCCCCATCTCCCAAATCAAACTCTCTTTAAAATAGGTATGTTTCCAAAGCATTAGCCACAAATTTTAGTTATTCCGTTTAATAAATGCCAACAAATATGCACCGAGCATCTATTAGGTACAAGCCAAGAGTGCGTGCCTATGGGGGAATGGAGTGCATGAGATCCAGTCCCCGCCCTCGAGGAGGTGAAAATTCACTAGGGAGGCCAACTGGAGGATGCAAATAACTATAATTGCAGGGTAGAATGTAGTAACTGCCACAAACAGCTCCAGCCAACAAGCTGCAGGATGCCGCAGGAGGAAACAATGAATTTCGGCTTAGTGAGGCTCAGGACAGGTTCAGTCACGAGGCAGCGCTGGCCCCCCGGAGACGCATCTGTCCTTTGAAAGATTATATGAACTCCTGTGGCCCCCCAATTGGTGGGTTATCTTGAGTCCCTTGCCTATGCTGGGCTAACTACCACAAGAAGGTTTAGCATCCTAACGTTTCTTTCCTGAAACGTGTCAGCTCCTTACCCAGGAGGATTATGCAGTCCCCTCCAGTTGGTGAAACAGATTAGGACACATGCAGCCATGCATACATGCCTGGGCCCACCCACTGAACTCCTGCCCACCCTCCAAGGTCTCAGCTCAATGTCACTTCCTCGGAGACATCCCGACCACTCTTTATCTACTGGTACCCTCTCCGCCTCCAGTCACGGCTATCTCATTTCAACAGGGAGATACACGCACTGGCACTGTAATGAGATGTTCTCATTCAGCTGTTCACTTCTTTTTTTTTCATTTTTTTTTCTATTTATTTTTGGCTGCGTTAGGTGTTCGTTGCTGCACGCGGGCTTTCTCTAGTTGTGGCGAGCAGGGGCTACTCTTCATTGCAGTGCGAGGGATTCTCACTGCGGTGTCTTCTCTTGTTGCAGAGCATGGGCTCTAGGCGCGCGGGCTTCAGTCGTTGCAGCACGTGGGCTCAGTAGTTGTGGCTCGTGGGCTCTAGAGTGCAGGCTCAGTAGTTGTGGCACACGGGCTTATTTGTTCCACGGCATGTGGGATCTTCCCAGACCAGGGCTCGAACCCTTGTCCCCTGCATTGGCAGGCAGATTCTTATTAACCATTGCACTACCAGGGAAGTCCCTGTTCACTTTTTTAAAACTTAATATTGCAGGGAGGTCAGTGGTGCAATGGATAAAAACTTAATATCTCCCCCATAGGAATAAAAACAGACAATGAATGCAGGGACTTTGCTTGTTTTGTTTGCCTATGTGTCCTTAGTGCCCGATAAATCACAGCATTTAGTTGAATGAATTAATGAATAATAATAGACTGATTCAGCCTCATCTCCTCCTGCAGTCTCTTCATCTCCCTGGTTAGTTTGTTAGTTTTTGTGGTGTGGGATCAATGGTTTTAGAAAACATATAGGATGAATTTCACATTGATTTCATCTATTGAAAGTACTCATATTTGGGTTCAGCATGGCAACTGGCAAATCAGTATAGTTTCTCAGGCTTTGGTTCACGAGGGGACTTCTAAGCGTAGCACGTGACTTTTCAGGAAAACTGATACAATACACAGCACACCGGGACCATCATCCCCGCCCTCCACCCTCCTTTCTTTCAACAAACACTACTATGCATGTATTATGTGCCAGACGGTGCAAGATACTAGAGATAAAAAGCTGAGCAACACAATCGAGGGCTCTGCCCTGATGGAGCAAAGTCGAGGGGGAGGAACTGTCAGTAAGCAGCTGCAGTGAAATACAGAGGGACAAGGGCACCCGCTGGGGGGCTGGGCCTGGACCTGCGGCCAGTGGTCAGGGGTGGCTTGTCTGAGGAACACCTGTGTGGAATTCTAAGGGAGAAGTAGGAACACCCTGGGTGAGAGTGGGCAGTGGGGAATGCTGGCAAAGAGAGGTGCAGGCCAAGGCGAAGCAAGTTCAAAGGCCCAGAGGTGACAGCAAGCTTGGAACTAAAGACATTTACCCTTGTTAGAGGCCACCGAGGGATTCGAGGCCAGGAACTTTTGGGCTTTCTTACTCAATACCAAGACCAGGAAAGCTTGGAGGCAGTGTGGGTCACCAGTTACACCTCAGGAAACGACTGCAATGTAAGCTCCACAGAGGCAGGACTCTGCCGCTTCATTCACCGTCTGAGGGTGGGCCCAGCAACATAGTAGACTCTTAACAACCATTTCCTGAGTGAACAAGTGAAGTGCCCTGAAGGTGACCTCAGCCATCTCCTCTGGTGTCACCAAGCCCCACAGAATCATAAGACCAAGAGGCATCCAGAGAGCCAGCTGGTCCACTTTGTCCCCTCCAGGCTGTCTGACCTGCCCTCAGACCTGCCAGAGATGACACCATCTTGTAGATTTTATAAAGTTAGTAGCAGCATGACTCGGAAATTCATTTCTTGAAGTCATACACATACAGCCAAGGGACAGACGATCTGTCCAGTCATCTGGTGAGTCAGGGCAGGATGGAAAAGAGCAAGAACAAGAGTCCTCAATGCCCAGCCGGCAGGTCAGGTAGCAAGGTCCCTCTGGCTCCCCTGCATTCTGTGTCACCTACTGAGACACCAAGGTGCCTCGCTTCCCAATCTGGTCCTGAATATCAATGAGCCCACATTCTCCCAGCAGCACCTTCTCCTGTGGAAATTATATTTCCGGGTATATCTGGTGGTAAGATTTTTCAATCCGACTTTAGCTCATCTCCTGGTACCATGCGCTGGCTGGATGCTGCCAGCCTTCTCAGAGAAGGCTACTGGGCCTGTGTAACCAAGGCTACTGGCCGGGCAGCTGTGAAGAACAGACACCACATCTGGCCTAAACCCACATCTAACCACATATATAATTCCACTTTGTAAAATGCTTACATCTCCATGAATGGAAATGTTAACAGAAATTATCTCTGGCTGATAGGATCATGGACAATCTTTTAAAACTTTTTCTTGCTGTTTATCTGTATTTTCTAATTTTTCTATCACTTCTTCCTATTTCAGGATTTCTAAGGGGACTGACTGGCATCCTCTGCTTATTTGTTGAACTGATATAACAGTAAAGCCCAAGTATTAACCCTTCATTTCCCAAAGTATGAGGCATGTGCCCCTACTGATACAGCAGAAATTCTGAGTGGTACTAAGACACCTTTCAGGACCACTGCTGAGAGAAAGGGTGCCCCCTTTGAAGCCTCCTTCAATCATTCTCACTATTCAAGGAGGAGGCTTTAGCTTGGTACAGTTTTGCTTTCAACCCCCCTAGAAGAACTGTTGTTCTCTCTGTGTAACCAAAAGAGCTGAGCAGGCAGGAAACAGCACCTAAGCAGAAGCCAGTGACTGCTGTCCTTTGACTGTATTTGTCTTTATGACTGCCTTCTATTTATGGGATGTTTTTGCAATTATACTAGAGAGATAAAGCTTCCTTTAAATAAAGAAGCTGAATTTAAGTAAAACTGCACTTCAGTAATAAAATTTTAAAGTAAGGAATTTGGTAAGGGGATAATGATCAGAGTGATGTAGGTGCACCCCTGTATTGAAGCCCAAGGACAGTGGTGGTAACCTCTGGTGAGGGTAAAACCACCCCAATGGAATATCAGTGCACAGCAGAATATCTCAATAGCTCCCCCAGGTTTTGATTTTTGTCTGTTTATCTTATCATTTCAATATAAGAACAATAGCATGGAAATAATAAACGAGGAATTTGCTCAGATGGTGACCCAGGCAGATGGGGGACAACTTCAGAACAGGATTCCAAGCTTGTCCAGATAAGTCCTGCTGGAAGACTGATGGAAGAAGGAGGCTCCTAAGAGCAGATAGAATTTCTCTGTAATGTTTGCCCTGAGGAAAGAGGCCCTTCCACAGGAAGAAGGTCAAGTCCGGTCTATTTTTATAAGAGCGTTTCAAGTGGTTAGTGGACTTATTTCCTGTGGTTCCCAGGAATTCTGCAGCAGGCTCTCAGGAGGATGCTGGTGATAGGGAACAGGGACTTGATGGGTGAGAATCAATAATTATCTCTATATTTGCTTCTCTTTTTCTATAAAAATAATCCAGAGGAAAAACACTTGCTTTAGAAGAGCAAAGTTCATGACAACTGAGAGAATGCGACATAAAAGTGTCCCATTGTTCCTTAGTGTGTGGCAGAGTCTTTAGGTCAAGATTTTGCAAGCTGAAGACTGATATACTCACTCATTCCCTTCCCTCCCTCATTTGCTCAAGAAAGGGTTGAGCGACTCCTCTGTGCCAGGCATGGTTTAGAGGCTGGGGAGAAGGTGGTGAAAAAGCATGACTCTGTCCTCCAGAAGCTTACAGGCGAGTGGGGGAGAAAGACATCCAACAAGTAAACACATGGATGAACATACAATGAAGTTACAAATGATGGGAAGTGTTGAAAAGGGAAAGAACAAGAGGCAACAGAAGAGAATAAGAGAGGCAGAGGGGGACAGAACTTAGACCAGGAGGTCAGGGAAGACCTCTGAGGAGGTGGCACTTCAGCCACCATCTGCAAGGTGGGAAGGGCATTGCTGGAGAGAGAACCATGTGTACAAAGGCAGCCATGTGGAGAAGACCATCATGGACTCAAGGATCTAAGAGAAGACAGGAGTGGATGGAACATAACGGGCAAAGGGAGGGAGGAATGGGAGGTGAGGCCAGGTCATAGGGTCTCAGGCCATGGTAAGAGTTTGGGTTTTACTTCATGGAAATAGAAAGCCACAGAAGGTTTTAAGCCAGGGAGTGATCATCTGATATAGGTTTTAAAAGATCTGATTCTATGTATAGAAATGACTGGAGGGGGCCAAGAACAAAAGAGGGGACTACTTTAGAAGTTAAGACAGGAGCTGGTGGTGCACTGGACTGGGTATTGACAGCGGATGATAAGAACATAAATTCAATAGCCCTTAACTAGAGTCAAAGGGCTTGATCATGAGAGCTTAGAGAGGTTGACTAGCTAACAGGGCTGGGACCAGGGTGGGAAGAGGGAGGCACTTGCTTCAGGAGCAAAATTTACTCAGAAATCAAGAGAAATACTATTTTAATGCAAGGTTTTAAAAAAATCAAATTTAATGCAGAAAAGTGCATGATGAACAAAATATCAAATTTCTTAAAAAAAAAAAAAAGGATCAGTAACAGTGCGGTGCTAAGCCATATAAGGAAGCTGAGGCAAAAGGGAAAAATCAGTAACTGATCCTGTCTTTATGTAAAAGTTTGACATTTTGTTCATTTCCTCATTCTTGTCCTGTCTAGCTGACCGTCCCCACCTGTAACACAAGAAGCCACCATGTAACCCTCTGCTCTGAAGTAGATACTATGGAAAGAAAACTAATGACATAAATCATCACAAGCTCCCCGATGGTTTAGACAGTATCCCTTTTCTCCTTACTCTGGAGATTCAGACAGAAGGTGCAAAATAGTTACTTCATAAATATTTCTGATGGTAGTGTTAATGGCTAAAATTTATCAGGCTCTTAACATGTTAGATACTTTGCCAAAAACTGTTAAGTACAATTATCTCATTTAATTCTCACAACAATTCTGAGGTAAGTATATTATTACCCCTGTTTTACCATGCCTGGCATATACTTGATAGGCATTTAATAAATACAGGAAGAAAGGAAGGATGAATAGATAGAAAGGAAAATAAGAGAAAGAAAAAGTGATGGGCCTTCCACTATTTCTTCAAAGTCCTATAGGAATAACTAGTGATTCCAAGTCTGGCAAACACTATTCTCTAAAAAGTGCTATTCATCTTGCTTAAAAGGATTGGTAGAGCAAGAAGCTAACCTTAAATATCATCTTCTTCCACAGGGAATATTTTTGATAAGTTGGGGGTTTTTTACACCTTTTCCCAACAGCTTTTCTCAGAACATATTTCGGGAATATTTTTGATAAGTTGGGGTTTTTTTTACACCTTTTCCCAACAGCTTTTCTCAGAACATGTTTCTTGAATTCATTCATTCCCATATATTTATTGAGCAATTACTATGCATCAGGCACAGATCTAGGTGCTGACAATACCAAGTGAGCCAAAGGAACCTGATCTGGGCCCTCCTGAGGCTTCCATTAGAGAGAGAGAGACAGAGATACAGAGAGACAATGTGTGTGAGACAGACAGTAACAAGTAAGCAAACACATAAATAAAATCATAAATTATCATAAATGTTACACAATAAACACATTTGGGTCAAACACATAGGGAAGGGATGGGATCTCCCCTAGACAGGGTGGGCTCAACCTAAGTAGACTCAGGGAGGCTCCCAACAGTCACGCTGCCAGATATGCTGTTAAGAATTTTTGCAAATCAGATCAACCAAGCTCCTTACAGAATGTGAGACTTGACAACCTAATGACCTGCTCCTATGCAGAACAGTTTTGAAAAGCAACACCCGTTTATTTATCTATTTTCTGTACAAACAAATCCATAGAAAAGTTATTCACACCATCAAGGGTTTAGGAATACAGTATCATGAAAACATTAGGAAGTGTTCTGCCTTCTGACCGCCCCACCCCATGGGCCCACCTCAATGTCTAGATTTATGGAATTCCAGAGGAACCCCTTGAACATGACAGTGTCAGGGAGCCAAGGAAGGTAGGCTCCTTGAAAGCCAAGAGGAATTATGTGCAAGAAGATGGCAGCCCAGGGAAGTAAGAAGTCTCTGACATTTCTCCTTACTCCTTGTTGCCTAATCTGCTTTCAAAGGCCAATAATGTAGAAGTGCTCCATTTCTCAAACCACTCCACCCAACCTAATGGTGCTTTGATCTCTAAAACATGAGAGAGGAGCAGTGGGTGGTGGAGGATATTAATGGCTTTGAAAGGTCAGTTAGAAGAAAAGAAATAAACAAGGAGAGAAACCATGAAGAGCAGAAGGGATAAGGGCAAACCATGCTTCCAGCTACCTGCCAAAATTAAAGACAACTCCCGTGAGGCCATGTTTGACATATGAGTGTACCGTCCTCATTATTGGTCCCGGGCTATCATTGTGATTTTTCTGATAAATGGCATCTTGACTGCAATGTGCACATCCCTGGAGATGCTAGATACCAGGGGCAGATTGATCTCTTAGCTGAGCTTCTTGGATAGAAGATTTCAACTCACTTCCAAGCTCTTTCACCCCTTATCAAACACCAGTCGTTTCCCGGGGCCTTCAGTGGTGATGCTCTCTTGCTCCATCTCCTTCCCATAAAGCCCACCTGGTTCCTGCCAATAGCCGAACTGCGTGTGGACCTGTGTGTGGAATACCAGTGACAGTGACCTGGTCACAGGACCCGAGAGCTATCAGATGTGCTGAAACAGGGCAAACAGTGCAAACTGAAGACTGGTCCCTTTTGGACTTTTCATGTGGGATCAAAGAGAATTGGCAAGTGAAAGGAACCTCTAAAAATAGCCAAAGTCCTTAAAAAGAAATAATGCAGAAGGAAACAAGTTTTGTATGTCCTGATGCAGGCTCTGCAAACACTAGGCCCTGGAAGGCTGGCGTGGGGGATTCTTTTCTTCCTGCCCTTCGGCTGTGACACCCACTGGGTCCCTTTGGGAATCCTGGGCTCCCCTCCCCCGCCCACTTCCTGCATGGTGCTGGACGCCTCTGCAGGAATGTAGCTCTTGAGGCACAGCTGGGGCCTCCGTGGCCCGCTTTCAAGATCCAGAATAGACTCTGACATGTGAAATGAGTTCCATGGGGTTTACAGTTCCTCTTTCGTATCCAAGCACCTTACAACACAAAACCGCACGCCAGGACTGCTAACTCTTTTTCCAGAGATGCTTGGATATCTTTCTCTGGCAGAAATGGGAGTTTTGTCTTTTTTATTTTTGAAAGTTTTGAGTGAGCATGGGGCCCTTGGAAACGAGGCTGCCCCATGGAGAGGCAGCAGGATAAACTGATGTCTTGGGACTGAGGGTTTTATTCTTGGCTAAGTCACAGATTTGCTTTGATAAGCCGTCAGCCTCTGGGCGCCCCGGTTCTCTTGGCTAAAGAAAAAGGAGAGCCGTTCATCCATGCGGTATAACAGCAGAAAGAGCAAATACGAAATGATTATCAAGTACCTAACGTAGAGTCTATACAACAGACACCCCAAGATGTTTACTCATATAAAATGCTTTGTGAAACCCCAAGTGTTATAAAAATGTAAATAATCAACATGCTAAAACATAGGCTCTTATTAATAACATTCATGATACCTTCTATTTCCAAAGCACTCACTACATTGCAAGGCCCTTCCCAGGCCTCACTCTATTCCTTCCTCATGGCCCCATGATGGATCGGTCCTCGTAACGGCTTCCTTTTACAGATGAGGATCACAGAGATTAAACGACTTGCCTGGTCATGCAAGTAGTTAAAGACACAGGAGAAACCAAAAGCCGTGTCTATGAGAACTTCCCTTTTTCATGGCCTTTCCAACCCAGTCAAGAAGGAAGATCTTTCACTCAGTTTACCCAGTGGCCTCTGGCCTCACCCCAGCCCCTTTAAAAGCAAAGGCAAATGACCCTGCCGTGACAAAAGCCAAGACAGTCTTGGCCAACACTGGGTCATTTTGGGGAAGCATCACAGTGACAATCAGGAAAGTGCTGATGGGGGCCACTGTACCGCTGTGGAAGATGACAGTCATGTGTCAAGGCAGAAACTTGCAAAGACTTCATTCAAGGAAAAGAAGTACCTCCTGCAGAACCCAGGCCATGGGGCTTTGTGACCTATGGAGGCTGGTGGAGTAAAACGAGTACAAAAGCTAAGGAACACTCAGTCCAAGGGGCATTTTATTCTCTTTCCCACATTTCTTTGGCAATTCAAATCACAGACTCTGGAGTCAGAAAAGCCTCCCTTCAGCTCTCAGCTTTCACATTTATGTAGCTGTGTGACCTTAGACAAATTATCTGCAGCTCTCTGAGCCTTGGTGTCCTCAACTGCAAAATGCGGAATACAAAAGCAATACCTTGAGTTCAGGTCAGGGCAGCTCCCCTGTTCTGTTAATTAAACTCTGGGACATCAAACTGGCTAGGGTAGATCACTGCATAGAAAATATTACTCTAAAAAAAAAAAAGAAAATATTACTCTATTCATTTACCTCCCAGCCTATAAAAACAAAGAAGGAAAAATAGCAGTGCCTGCCTAACAGAATTTCTTTGAGATTAATTAAAATAATGTATGTAACACAGAGAGATCAGCTCAATGCTTTGTGACCACCTAGAGGAGTGGGATAGGGAGGGTGGGAGGGAGGGAGGCGCAAGAGGGAGGGGATATGGGGATATATGTATACATATAGCTGATTCACTTCGTCATACAGCAGAAACTAACACAACATTGTAAAGCAATTATACTCCAGTAAAGTTATTAAATTAAAAAAAGAAAAATAATGTATGTAAAGCACTTAAGACAGTACCTGGTACACAGTAAATGCTCGAGAAAAGGTCACTATTTTATTATTTATGGACACATTTTATTATTTATGGGTATGTCCATAGGAGGCTATTGGGAAACATATGGTAGGGCAAGCCCTCAGTATTTCCAAAGAGATAACAAACACATGCTTCAAAAGACTGAGTTTGGAGAAGTCAAATTTTCTAGGTCAGGAGAGAAGAAAAAAAAAGACTCAGCAAACAGACTCTCTTTCTATGAGCTGGAAGGTCTGCTGATTTCAAGAAAGGAATGTCCTTGCTGGGCTGGCTCTGGAGACTGTAACTTGCACAACAGATTCAAAAGATTTTTGGAGACACACCAGTAAGAGAAGGCTAGACTAAGGGGGCGAGGCCTGCCAGAGCCCCTGCAGAATCACTTTGCATTTGGCTCGAAGCCCCAGGGCTTTAAAGCGTCAGTCTGCAGGAAGGGTATTTCCGTTGAAGATGTGTGCAGGTCTTCAGGATGACTAAGTGCCTGCAGGATGCTCTGGCCCGGGGTGTACCATTAAAGTTCAAACAGAACTGGGGCCCGCAGAGCACACCGCTGCACCAGGGAGCGCTCTGTTTTTCCTCTGGAATGGAGGCTGTTTTCTCTAAGCACTTAAAAGAATTCCTGACCTCCAACTAAATGAGGCTCTATGGGGGAAGTGTTCTAGGGGTGGATAAGCCAGACTGCAGAGAATTAAAGACCCATAATCAAGGGAAGGAATGAAGGATATTGGAGGAGAGTCTTCAGAATGTATATGTCTGCTCATATTTTCTACTCTTCATTGAGGAGTATGACAACTAAGGCTGGGATTGAGCAGTTGGGTGACACAGCCCAATTAGATGAACATGCCCTACTTCCTGTCAGCTACACTCTGTCTAAGCATCTATGCCCCTCTTATCCGAAGCACAGCTTGATGAGTCTGGTATGGGCCAAACTATAAACTCCTTAAAGGCAGACACTGTGATTTCTATTACAGGTCCAGAATTCCTTATTTGAAAAGACTTGGGGCTAGCTATGTTTCAGAATCCAGAATTTGGGGGATTTTAGAAAGGTAGTATGGTATGTATACTGTATATTATAGAACAACTCCAGTAGACGCTGATCTAGTAGCCTATAATCAAGCATGTCAGTACCTCTGCACCAGATTATATAAATATTAACACGAAGTAGAATAAATAAAGACTTTAAATAGTCTCAGGACAGTCTGGGTCAGGTTTTGCCACATGTGAGTTATGAAAGGACTTCTGGTATTCAGAGCCTTTTGCATTTCAGAATTACAGATTAGGGATTTCGGGCCTTTCTTTTTCTTTTCCTTTCCTCCCCCTTCTTTTCTTTTGTAAATTTCCAGGACATCTGGCAGGCCCTAAGTAGAAGTTGTCAACCAGAGTATAACATCTTTTTTTTTTTTATATAAATTTATTTATTTATTTATTGGCTGCCTTGGGTCTTCGTTGCTGCGCACGGGCTTTCTCTAGTTGCGGCAAGCAGGGGTTACTCTTCATTGCAGTGCACAGGATTCTCACTGCGGTGGCTTCTCTTGTTGCGGAGCACGGGCTCTAGGCGCACATGTTTCAGTAGCTGTGGCACACACGCTCAGCAGTTGTGGCTCATAGGCTCTAGAGCACAGGCTCAGTAGTTGTGGCGCACAGGCTTAGTTGCTCCTCAGCATGTGGGATCTTCCCAGACCAGGGCTCAAACCCGTGTCCCCTGCATTGGCAGGCGGATTCTTAACCACTGTGCCATCAGGGAAGCCCGAGTATGACATCTTGATCTCCCTGATATAATACCTGATTCTGGAAGCCAGGGGACAGTTTATTCTCAGTGACTTTGGGATTCTTAAGGATTAGAAGGATCCTAAATTAAAGAACAGGAAACGAAGACTACTGACCCCATAGGTTCTCTGTCATCCTGGACAGTAACACACACAAACCCAAGAAATATACTGAGAATTGGTCACTAGTATATCATAGCACCTAAGCAAATAAGAAGAGAGCTTCACTGTACATCAGTGATAAGGAAAAATTCTACCCTATCACTTAGAAAATGATATTTTCAAATATTGCTAAAATATCACTAAATGTTAAAAATCAAGTTTGTTCAGTCCTAAGTCAATAGCACGGATGACTGGCAAAACTAAACAATAAGATATACAGAGGCTGATAATCAAGCTAACGTCTATTGAATGCTTACAAGTTTTCAAGTGCTGGGCTCAGCACTTTGCATGCATTATCTTTTAAGACTTATAGAACTCTGTGCAATAGCTACAGTTATGGGGCCCCATTCTGGAGATGAGGAAACTGAGGCTCTGAGTAATTTGCTAGTGAGTGTCCAGCCAGGACTCCAACCTGAGTTTAGCAGTCAGAGGAACAAAAGAAGGAAGGAAGGGAGGGAGGGAAGGAGGGAGGCAGAGAAAAGGAAGAATAGAGAGAGAAAGAAAACAAAAAGCCTTGACTTAAAGCATTTGCCACTCTCTGTGGTATAAATACTCTCACTGGGGCCAATTTCAAGCTACTAATGGTTCAACAACTGGCTCACAAAATTCATGAATATTTAATAATTGGCTTTCACAAACTTGTAGGAGCCACCTCCTACACACCACTGTCAAGTCCACCCCACGGCCATGTCCATAGTTTACTGCTAACTTTGGAAGATGAGATTTCAGCTCATGGAACAGAACTGCCTTAGGAGGAGCATGCGGAAGTGATAGCCCAAGCCAGTCAGCCATGACTCCATTCCTTCCTCAGACCCGGTGCAGATCACCAAGGGTGGAGCAGGAAGAAAAGAACGAAGAACACACTCCCTTTCCTCACCAGAGGAATGAAGTGGGTCCCTGCCAACCTGATACTCCCTGGCAGAAATAACAACACCTGGAACTTTTTTCCAGACCCTACCAACTTTCTCTTGGTCAGATAAGGAGGTCAGACTTGAGACCAAAGGGTCTGACCCCTTCCTTTAGATTCTTTATTTCCTTAATATTTCCTTTGAAGAAGTAAGGAAGTATCTTCTACAAGATGGGAACTAGGTTTGGCCCTGCTTTTAACCCAGCAGGGTAGGATATTCCAGCCCTAATTTGAACCCAATTAAAATACATGTGTGCTCTTGGCTTAGCTACTCTGTTAATACCTGTAGGACATCATCTTCTAATTAGGTGTCCTGATAATATGTTTCCAGGAGAGTCTCCCGAGAAGGGATTGGCCTGGTATTCGATCAACAAATGTACACAAGACACTGATGACGTGCAGCCACCTGCTAAGGGCTGGGTCTAGAAAGAAAAGGCACAGTGTCTGTTCAGGGCCTCAGAGACTAATGAAGGAGACAGTCAAGCAAATATAGTTAAACTATATTTATTCACGCTTCCAACAGATATCTATCAAATGCCCATTCAGTGCCAGGCATTTTACCAGATACTAGGAGACCATGGTGAGTAAGGCAGATTGGTCTGTACTGTCATGGAGCTGATAGCTCAGTCATGAAGAGAGACATGAATTAAATAATCACAAGAACGAAGGTGTAATTAGAAACTGAAATAAGAGCTCTGAGGAAATGTTAAATGGTCCGGTGAGAACTAGAGGAACCTGATCCAATTAAGGGAAGTCAGGCAAGGCTTCCTTGAGGAACTGACAACTGAACTAAGACTTGAAGAAAAAGTAGGAGTTAACCAGGTGAGTGGGGTAAAGAGGAGGAGGAGAGGAACAGTGCTCCAGAGAGAGGGAACAGTGTAGGTAAAGGTCCGCAGGTAGGCGGGAATGCATGGTTTCAAGGAAGTGGAAGGCTAGTTTGGAGAGATGAGTAATGAGGCAGAGAAGAGGCCAGGGCTGGTCCTCCCAGAGCCCCGCAGGCCTTGTTCTGGCCTTAGTCTTTATCCCAGAGCAACAGGAAAACAATGAAGGCTTTAAGTAGGGAATATGCACAGCCATTACACCCAGTGCTGTGACAGAGTAAATGGAATGCTGCTATGGGAGCATTAGGGGATCAACTAATCTGAACTGGTGCGTGTGGAACGGAGGAAGAGTAGGGATGTCAGGGCTGGGGATGTGTCCAAGCAGGCTTTCTGGAGGAGGAAATATCTGAGACGAATTTCTGAAGGATGAGTATGACTTAGAAAGGCAATGGTGGAAGGGTGGAGGAAGGGGGAGAGAGAGAACGTGGCTGGGTGAGTGTGAGGGTATGGGGGGACTCCAAGAAGAGCAGGCCAATAAGAGAAAAGGCAACAAGATTAGGTGGAGACCAGATGAGGAAAGCCTTACAGGTCATGGTGGGGTCTGGGTTTTATCTTGACGGCAGCAGGAAACCCACTGACACAGTCAAAGATCTTCAGCAGGAGAGGGATACTCATTTTCACATGTTAGAAGGGTCCCTGGCAGCAGGGTGGAAAGTGGACTGGAAGAGAGCAGTGCTGGAGAAGAGGCCGCTGCTGCCTGCCTCAGCAGCCCAGGTGAGAGAAGGTGTAGCACCTGCACTCAGGCAGCACAGTGAGAATGGAGTAGGGAGGGTGATGCTAGGAGACATTAAAGAGGGACAGATGAAAGGGCTTTGTCACCAGTGAGATGGGTGGGAGTGATTTCTACTCTAATCAAAGCATAGTCTCAACAAAATGAATTCTATTTGTGCTGAGTCTTGCCTTATGACCTTGTACATGGTCAATTTTTGTAAATGCTCCATGTGTCTTTGGGAAGAACGGTGTTGACTAATTGTGGGGTGCAGGGTTCTCTTACATGGTTCATTCCATTAAACATGTTAATTGCGTATTTCGATCTTCCACATCCTTAATATTTTCTTGCCTGTTTGCTCTATCATTTATGACAGAAATGTGTTAAAACCCCCCACCATCATTGTGAATTGGTCAACAACTTCTCTTTATGTATTTGTCAATTTTCACTTTATATATTTTGAAGCTATGTCATTAAGTATACACGTTTAGAATTTTTATATCTTTCTGTTGAACTGATCCACTTACCATTATGCAGTGATCCCTTTTATTCCTGATCATTCTTTTTGTCTTAGACCTACTTTATATATTAATATTGCCATACCAACTTTTAGTTTTTTGTTAACATCTGGTGTCTATTTGTGTGTGTGTGTGTGTGTCTGTTTTTCATTCTTTTGCTTTTAACCTTTCTGTGTCCTCATGTTTTAAATGTGTCTCTTATAATCAGAGTGTAGATGGATTTTTAAAAAATCCAGTAGCTAGTAAATTTAGCCCATTTACATTTATTGTGATTATCAATGTATTTGAATTTATTTCTGCCACGTAATTATGAGCAATTTTTAAAAACATTTCTATTATTCTTCTCTTTTTTCTAGATTCCTTTGGATAAGTACAATTTTATTTATTTCACCTCTTTTCCCTTATCCCTACCAGTTGCTAACTGGAATTAATACATTTTATTTCTTTTCTTTTAGTAGTTACCCTTAACGTTTAAACATGCATATTTGACTTATCAAATTCTAAGTTTAATTAATATCTCTAAGGCAGAGTTAAGGCTTTTGGGTGATTCCATTCAAAGATACAGGATCAAGGACTTAGGGCATATTTGAGACCAAAGGTGAGATCTGTTTTACATATGCTGGGTTTGAGGACACATACCCAATTATCACCTTAACGGATGCCTACACATCTACCTTCAGTGGCTTAATATACTTTGCAAAATATCCTCCTTCATGGGTATTCTGCATTGCTTAAGCAGTGACAGGAGTTAAAAACAAAATTAAAAAAATAAACATCACTGTTTGCCTTCCTTTGATTCTTAGAACCACGTCTTCCCTTCTGACCTAGCCACCAAGGCCAAACTGAACACTAACGTGTCCTAGAAACAGCAAGCTTCACAAACATTCCTTCGATAACTGTCGATAAGCTGAGAACTGAGTCTGAAACAGTGACCTGGATTCTCTCTTACATAATGATGGCTTACCTTTGCCTCCTCCATCTTCTCTACTATGTTTGTGGCTTAAATGACAAGGGAGGAGGGGCTTAGCTAATTTCTGCCAAATATGAGAGGGAAGGAAAAACTCTATTTCCATACCAACTGAAAAAATTATTTTAAATTAAGCATTCAATCGCAGCTGACCTAGACCACATCAGGATTCAACTAGTTCAACAAAACCACTTACTCGTATCTCCTAGAGGTCAGGTCACAGTTGTAAACTTTCCAAGTAGTGTTATGAATACTGTGCCCAGTTAATCCTTCAGAGAATTCTGAGGTAGGCAGGGTGGGGATTATTAGAGGAAACATCTCGGAAGGAACAAATGACTTGCCCAGGCTCCCAGAGCCAATTTGTGTGCAGCTGGGGCTGTATAGTGTTGCTCACTCTCCCACACTGAAAAGTGACTCTTGTATTCCTGCATGAGAGCGTATACTTAACATCCTGTCCATGTGTCAGAGTTCAGGATCTCTTCCAGAGGCTACAGCTAACAAAATATCAGGCTTAACATGGACGTTCCAATAGGCTTGGTGTTCCCCTCACTTTAGTGTCACTGGTAAGTCCAGAAAAATCTCCCCAGGGCCCCAAATCTCAGAGGGCTGGGCTTAGCACACAACGATGACATGGAGTCCATTGGGCTTGGTCTTTTCCATCTCCCAACACACACACAGATAACCCCTTCCCCTGACAGCCAACAAAAAGATAATACTAATAACCACAAGCAGGGCTTATAAATTATGCTCAATGCCTGATTTCACATAGTTAATGGATTCATTTGTTAGAGCAATTTGTGAAAATCCCCAAGGGTCCGGTAAGGCTGCTGCCTAATGGTTTTATCACGTTATCATGTCATATACTTCCTTCATTCGTATCCTTTAACAATACTAGATTGGCAAGGAACTCTGGACCAACCACTGCTAAAAATATAGGTAAATTGTAAATAAAGCTAAACGGGGGGAGGGAAATTTTGTGCCTCTGCAGTTCCCTTCACCAACAAAAAGAGATTTCTTTTTTTTGTATGTTTTGGCTGATTCATAATCCCACTGATACAGTCTATCGAATTCACATTGACACAAGGCTTATTTTCAGGCATCAGCAAGTCACTTTCAGGTTTCAGGTATGGATCTGAACTTAAGGGCGACGGAAGAAATCTGAAGTCAGTGCAGCCACACCATCACTGTCCCTCTTACTGGGGGGAGCAGGCAGAGAACAGAGGCATGGGCTTGTATAACCCCAGGTTGCAATGCAATCAAGGGGGAGGGGATGCCTGCCGGCCTCTGACAGAAGGCCTTTAGCTTCATGGTTTGCACACACATGAATGTGAGCATCAGTATAATTCTTGGCCAGAATTCATGCCTCCAACCTCGGCCAGTCTTTTGGTGCATCTGTTCCCTTCATCCCAGTGGGATGGAAGAAAGAATGTAAATGGGCAGAGCCAAATCCATGTACAACACGTAGAAACCAACTTAATGGAGACTCCCCACGGGTGCTGGATCTAGAAGGGAGGCTGTCCTCACCACGCAATTGCTGCACAACCAGGGCTAATGGGGACCTCCATTTGAGAAAATCCAGGGACAGCAAGAAACAAAATTCTGCCCATCTAAGATGGACAACACAAATGGCTCTTTGTACAGTGAAATGGTCACCACCAGTATATGATTATTTTCTCCTATACCAAATTAAGTACTCAATAAGTGCTTGAAAAAACAAAAAACTGATGGCACAAAAAATATGGATTATCTCTTAGCTGTAATTTAAGGAAGAAGGATCATTGTTGTATGCTAATGAGAGGTGATGGGTGAAGATGCCCATGTTTGGAAGCACTAAATTGCTTTACATTGAGGGGATCCAGAATGGAGCGGAGGAGGAAGTGGAGGGAGAGGAAGACTGAAAGGCTGGGACGGAAAAGGACTGAGTACAGAGACAATGACAGAGAGTGAGAGAGACAGAGGTGGGCACAGAGACTCAGAGGCTTGTGGATAAAGAGAGGGCTTTGGAAGAGAGAGTGAGTGTTTGGGAAAGAAATGCAAAGCGCTGTGCAAGGTGAACTCCGCAGTCTGCCCTATGAAACTGATGTATATGAAATTAATTTTCCATCTGTTATTGGACTATGTGAAAAGGGCCGGACAGAGTTTCACCATATGTGAAGGGGATATTTGGAGTGGTCTGACTTTAAAGATAGTTTATATGGTGTATGCAAAACTCTCTTTGGGGGGCCTTGGAGGGACTTCAAACCACAGCCCTTGTGGCTGTAGACTGGGAGAGATGTACTAGACACATTAAAATGCCTAGAGCAGAGGAAACACATGGAGGCTTCCAACATGAACCCTAATTCCAAAGTCACCAGGACAAATCACCCAAATTGCTCCCTTGGTTTCTGATGGAATTACCTTCTATGCAAGCAGCTCCATGAGGCCGCTCCAAGGATGCGTGGATGGGGAATGTGAGAAATGCAGGAGGCTGGCTGGCCTTCCGTCAAGTTCACAGGGCTCCTAACACCTGGTGACTTGGGTTCTCTGGGAAATGAAGAGATGCATGGGGGCAAAAGGAGAGGCTGTTGGTGGTGACAGCCAATACCTGGGTCACAAATGAGTAACTTAATGAATGATCAGGTCATGGGGGCAGATGTACATGCCAGGCAATGGGTAAAATCCCCACTTCTAAAAATACTACTGCAGTACCAGTGAAGTCACGTAACCTTGTCATGGCGATTAAAGGCAAGTTAGGGCTTTCTTTCAACAGACCCCTTTTGAGGCTCACTTACTAGCTGTTGACCTTGGACAGGCCACTGAGCAGCTGTAAGCTTTGGTTTCACTTTATAAAAAAAAATGAGGATAACATTAGTATCTGCCTCAAAGAATTATGGTGAGGAGGACATGAGTTAACTTGCAGCCCACAATATGTTAATGATGATGATGATCATTATTATGATAAGGTCACTTGATAATCAACATGTACAATTAGCACCTACTCACTCTTGTAAGATGAAGTTCTCATGTTGGTTTTCCAGTCTCTTCTTCACCTCTTTCTTGTACAGTCCTTGTAGTCAGCACCAATTCATTCTCCTAAATGGTGGGGTAAGTAGGTATTTTAAAATACTAAAGTTTATTGGCTTTGCTTTTTAGTCCTCAGCGGTGTCACTGATGCATTTTTACACTAAAAATATAAATTTGTATATAGTGGGTATATACAACATTAGAGGATTATAATAGGCAGTATGGTGGTTTCTGTGTCAACAGTAAGTATGTCTCATTAGAAAATAATTAGGAGGAAGATGGCCTTAGTCCTAGGAACAGACTACCGTCTTCCCTGTGTGATCTGACGATATACAGGAAGCTGTGGACGCAGGCAATTGCTAGCAGAACCTTCAAAATGCTCCGCCCCATAAAATGTCCTTTGGCAGTGACTGCCCTTTAATAACCCCACTGAACACCTCCACATGCCTTCTGCTCCAGCTCTGGTTCTGTTCCCACCAGTAAACCCAGAACTGCCCTTTACAAATTAACTGTTGGCTGTCTCGGAAATGCCCCTCACCGCCACCTACCCCGCCCCCGCCTTCCCCATGGGTCTCCCATGCCCAAGCTCCCGGGGCTATCTCCATACAAGGGCCTCAGCACCTGGCCAAAACAGTGGGAGGGTGGAGGGCACAACCTCAGTGCTGGCCTCTAGGCATTTGTGGGTTTCAGCCAGACCCTGAGTGTTATTTTAGTGCAACTTCGGCATTTAATTTGAGGATGTGTGTGGATCAGAAGGAGGGACCAAAACATTATTTTTTTTCCTCTCCGCCAAATGATCAAATTTGATGTTCTAAAAAACACACAGCCTGGTCCAGAGCTGTGTCCAATTGGGAAGTGAGACATGCCTGAAAATCCCTCCCCTACCAGGGACCATCCTTCCTTAACCACTGGCCATGGCACAGGCCTGTTTACTGTGGACAGCACCTGGGCAGTCTGTGGTTACCACCCGCCCAGGAGCCTGTGCCCTGAGGCTCTCCTTCCCTTCTTGAAAGTGCATGCTGCACCTTCGCTGGAAGAACATTCTACAGGGTTGTTTAATTTCTTACAGCCTTGAAAGCGCCATAACCAGGAGCTGCTCAGCCATGGCTGAAGGGGAAATCACAACCTTCACAGCCCTGACCGAGAAGTTTAATCTGCCTCCAGGGAATTACAAGCAGCCCAAACTCCTCTACTGTAGCAACGGGGGCCACTTCCTGAGGATCCTTCCAGATGGCACAGTGGATGGGACAAGGGACAGGAGTGACCAGCACAGTAAGCACCCACCTCACCTTTCTGGTGCCTTCCCTTAGTCAAGGACGGAAGAAGGGAGGATAGCTAAAGAAGGGCTGTACCCTCTTCCCCAAGGCTCTATTCAGGCATGACACACTCAGAGGCAGGGGGAACAAGGTGTAAAGGGTCTAGGTGTGGAAAAGGGAGAGTTGTGTAAGGCTACAGCCTGCCTAAAGAGGTCCTATTTCAAGTGTTGAAGAGGACTCTCTGTTGACCTAACACAACTGCTGTGAGATCAGACTGGCTACCAATGTTCAGTTGTTCCAGATTTCTGTAACTAGCGAGAGGTCTGGTCCCCAGGGCCCTGCTCGCTCCATGACAGGAAGGGCCACATGGGGCAGGGCTGGTAAACCCCCCACAAAGACATGGGCTCAATTTCAAGTTAACTGACTCTCCAGGTTATCTTCCTACTGGGCTTGATTTGTGAAATCCTAGTTCATAATCGTAGTCTCACACATCATAAATTGTGCCGCTCTCACTCTGCATATCGTGCAGATGTGTTTGGGGGTAACCGGGAGGAGTGAAGTCATTCTCCAGACCTTATAGAAACCAAAGGGCAAGAGCGATTCCAGCCAAAGGCCGACTATCTCTTCCGGGCTTTCCTGCCAGCCCAGCTCCCAGATGGTGTTGATAAATGGAGGTATGACCTTGGAGAAAAGAATCTCCTCGACTATCTAAGAAAAAAAATTTCTTCGTTCTGCTTTAGTACTTCTGGCGGTGGTGTGTTATGTTTGATGTTAGGTGTCTGGGTCCTACCGTGATGTGCTCAGGGATTCCCTGAGCACCACCAAGGCATTAGATGCTGGAGAGGAGCCAGAAGTCAGATCTGGTCCCTGATAAGAGGGTCTGAAGGGTCAGACATGTCACACACCAAGAGAAGGAACGTATGGATGAAATCAGGAGACACAGAATAGCACGGGTGGAAATTAAGGTTGCTGCAGGATGGCTTTAAAATGAAATGCAGAACACTGGCTTTGATGTGATCGTTTATATATCAGGTAGTCTTTCTTATTCACAGATGTGCACCAAAGGTTGCAGGCACTAAGCACAAACGGCCACCCCAGTGGCACTCACTCTCCATCCTCAGATGCACAGGTGGTGGGGACGGAAGCCAGCGCTTACCAAACCAGGCGGCACTGTCCTGTCCTTCCCACCCACCAAGCAGACCCTTGAGATGAGAAGCAGGAAGACTGAGGTTGGGGCTGGACGCTGCAGGGTTAGATTTTTTCAGCTTGGTTTTGATGGCTTGTCTTCAGATGGGCCTGTTGAATGCCTTATACCCGATGCAAAACAGGTACCAGAGTGAAGCAAAAAAAAAGACTGCTGAGTAGGTCAAACACATACAGAAGCAATGTTTACTGCAAATAAATGGACTCAGACTGCAGTCTGTTGTGTTGTGTCAGACAAGCTACACAATTCATGTGATCTGCCTCATACAACACAAAGGGAACAAGCTGTAATTTCTCAAAGGTTTTCAACATTTCTAATAAGTCTTAGCTTTCTGAACCAACGGGAATGCTCTCTGGTCCTTAGAGTCCCAGGAGAAAAAACAACCTTGGTGATGTGTTCCATGGCGTTAAGCTGGCTCTTCTGGGAAACCTTAAATTCTGGGGTAACAAGAAGCTACAATTACAAGTACTGGAATTTCTGTACAAATGGTAGATGACTTCACTGTTAACATTATAGACTGCACTCTGGGTATGGAACTTTGGGACAACTTCTGCATAGCGCTGCGAATTCAGCTGCCCAACCTCAGATGTCAGGAGCCCTGGAGGGCAGCATACGGTAGCGTAGGAGTGTGTGTGAGGAGGTCTGCATACAAGTGATGCTGGATTAATTACTTTCCAAGTGAACTTGGGCTAGTTACTTAACTGTTTTGGCCTCACTTTTCTCACGTGTAAAATAAGAATGATATTACTTGCCTCACAGGCTCCTTGGGAGGGTTCCATGAGATAACGCAGTGAAAGTTCTTGACACAGTCCCCTGACCCAGAGCAACAACTCAGCACGTGTGGCTATTCTTGGCACCACTGTCACCACCACCACCGCCACCACCACGACTTCCATGTAGTTAACGCGGCACATGGAGATACAGCACAACACTTAAGGACCTTGCCTAGTCTCTTCTCTTCAATAACACAGCCCTCCATGAAGGCCAAGGGTCTAGATTCAGGTTTTGATTCAAGGCCTCTCTGGCAACATTCAGAGTCGTTGCGTTGGCCTATTTACTTAGTCTAGAACTAAGAACAAGGGCCAAGGAGGTCAGAAATCAAAGTCGGGTGAGTGAGCAGAAATACACCCCCGTACCAGTCAATGCCAGGAGAACTGGATAAGCCACATAGACCCTGCAGAGTCAGGGGCCCTAGACTTAGAGACAGAAACCCTGAGTTCATATTCCTATGTTTCCACTTTCTAACTGGAGCAGCGCTAGACAATTCCCATTCTCTCCATTTTGCATAAAGTGCTCTGCCAAAGCAGCTTCCCATCCCCCATCCCCAAGACCCTTCCGATCATTCTCTCTTGTCTAGCAATGTAAAAGTCTCCAGTGTTCCCAGCTATCTCATCTTGGGGGAAAATACTGAGGCTCAGTTACCTCACCTGTGCAACAGGAAGAGCAGCACTGCCTTGTGTGCCTGACAAAGCTGAAAACTCTTATGAGATCCTGCAGCCAAGAGGACTCCCTTCCTACCATGGATGTGCCCTGTAAATGTGGTTCTGTTGCCCTCTTCTGCCCAGTGATGGTACTGCCACAATCCTTCTGAATTTCAAGTTTCTTCAGAAACAGAATCAACCCAGGCAGGCATGGAGTGGATGATCCCTGAGTGGTTGGCACAGCCTGGCGAGGGAATGGTTTCTATTCTTTGATCATTAGTTTGAGCATGACTGGAGGCCATGGTGACAAGTAGAGAGCCACACTCTAAGACTTCCTTCAGGAAGAATATTTCTAAAAGCCAATCAAATATTTAGGTAAATCTACATAATTATGCAAGGTAGAACTGTACACCTTCCAGCTCTACAAGGCAAAAACACAAAAAAAACAAAAAACCTACTTTCACAGGTATTCCTTTGTTTTCTTTTTTTTTTTTTTTTGCGGTACGCGGGCCTCTCACTGTTGTGGCCTCTCCCGTTGCGGAGCACAGGCTCCAGACGTGCAGGCTCAGCGGCCATGGCTCACGGGCCCAGCTGCTCCGCCGCATGTGGGATCTTCCCGGACCAGGGCACGAACCTGCGTCCCCTGCATCGGCAGGCGGACTCTCAACCACTGCGCCACCAGGGAAGCGCCCTTTTTTTAAATTTTATTTTTTTAACATCTTTATTGGTGTATAACTGCTTTACAATGGTGTGTTAGTTTCTGCTTTATAACAAAGTGAATCAGCTATACGTATACACACATCCCCGTATCTCCTCCCTCTTGCATCTCCCTCCCACCCTCCCTATCCCACCCCTCTAGGTGGTCACAAAGCACCGAGCTGATCTCCCTGTGCTATGCGGCTGCTTCCCACTAGCTATCTATTTTACATTTGGTAGTGTATATATGTCCATGCCACTCTCTCACTTAGTCCCAGCTTACCCTTCCCCCTCACTGTGTCCTCAAGTCCATTCTCTATGTCTGCATCTTTATTCCTGTCCTGCCCCTAGGTTCTTCAGAACCTTTTTTTTTTTTAGATTCCATATATATGTGTTAGCATACAGTATTTGTTTTTCTCTTTCTGACTTACTTCACTCTGTATGACAGACTCTAGGTCCATCCACCTCACTACAAATAACTCAGCTTCATTTCTTTTAAGGGCTGAGTAATATTCCATTGTATATATGTGCCACATCTTCTTTATCCATTCATCTGTTGATGGACACTTAGGTTGCTTCCATGTCCTGGCTATTGTAAATAGAGCTGCAATGAACATTGTGGTACATGACTCTTTTTAAATTATGGTTTTCTTAGGGTATATGCCCAGTAGTGGGATTGCTGGGTCATATGGTAGTTCTATTTCTAGTTTTTTAAGGAACCTCCATACTGTTCTCCATAGTAGCTGTATCAATTTACATTCCCACCAACAGTGCAAGAGGTTTCCCTTTTCTCCACACCCTCTCCAGCATTTATTGTTTGTAGATTTTTTGATGATGGCCATTCTGACTGGTTTGAGGTGATACCTCATTGTAGTTTTGATTTGCATTTCTCTAATGATTAGTGATGTTGAGCGTCCTTTCATGTGTTTGTTGGCAATCTGTATATCTTCTTTGGAGAAATGTCTATTTAGGTCTTCTGCCCATTTTTGGATTGGGTTGTTCTTTTGATATTGAGCTGCATAAGCTGCTTGTATATTTTGGAGATTAATCCTTTGTCAGTTGCTTCATTTGCAAATATTTTCTCCCATTCTGAGGGTTGTCTTTTCATCTTGCTTATGGTTTCCTTTGCTGTGCAAAAGCTTTGAAGTTTCATTATGTCCCATGTATTTATTTTTGTTATTTCCATTTCCCTAGGAGGTGGGTCAAAAAGGATCTTGCTGTGATTTATGTCATAGAGTGTTCTGCCTATGTTTTCCTCTAAGAGTTTTATAGTGTCTGGCCTTACATTTAGGTCTTTAATCCATTTTGAGTTTATTTTTGTGTATGGTGTTAGGGAGTACTCTAATTTCCTTCTTTTAGATGTAGCTGTCCAGTTTTCCCAGTACCACTTACTGAAGAGGCTGTCTTTTCTCCACTGTATACTTTTGCCTTCTTTGTCAAAGATAAGGTGACCATATGTGCATGGGTTTATCTCTGGGCTTTCTATCGCGTTCCATTGATCTATATTTCTGTTTTTGTGCCAGTACCATACTGTCTTGATTACTGTAGCTTTGTAGTATAGTCTGAAGTCCGGGAGCCTGACTCCTTCAGCTCCGTTTTTCTTTCCCAAGATTGCTTTGGCTATTCGGGATCTTTTGTGTTTCCATACAAATTGTGCAATTTTTTGTTTTACTTCTGTGAAAAATGCCACTGGTAGTTTGATAGGGAATGCAGTGAATCTGTGGATTGCTTTGGGTAGTACAGTCATTTTCACAATGTTGATTCTTCCAATTCAAGAACATGGCATATCTCTATACCTGTCTGTATCACCTTTAATTTCTTTCATCAGTGTCTTATAATTTTCTGCATACAGGTCTTTGGTCTCCTTACATAGGTTTATTCCTAGGTATTTTACTCTTTTTTGTTGCAATGGTAAATGGGAGTGTTTCCTTAATTTCTCTTTCAGATTTTTCATTGTTAGTGTATAGGAATGCAACAGATTGCTGTGCATTAATTTTGTATCCTGCTACTCTACCAAATTCATTGATTAGCTCTAGTAGTTTTCTGGTAGCATGTTTAGGATTCTCTATGTATAGTATCATGTCACCTGCAAACAGTGACAGTTTTACTTTTTTTTTTTTTTTTTTTTGGCTACGTTGGGTCTTCATTGCTGCCTGTGGGCTTTCTCTAGTTGCAGCAAGCAGGGGCTACGCTTCATTGCGGTGCACGGGCTTCTCAGTGTGGTGGCTTCTGTTGTTGTGAAGCATGGGCTCTAGGCGCGTGGGCTTCAGTAGTTGTGGCACACGGGATCTAGAGCGCAGGCTCAGTAGCTGTGGCACACGGGCTTAGTTGCTCCACGGCATGTGGGATCTTCCCAGACCAGGGATCGAACCCGTGTCCCCCGCATTGACAGGCAGATTCTTAACCACTGCACCACCAGGGGAAGTCCCAGTTTTACTTCTTCTTTTACGAGTCTGTGTTCTTCTGCCAGCGTTTAGTAGGTGTTCTGTAGGAGTTGTTCCACATGTAGATGTATTTTTGATGTATTTGTGGGGAGGAAGGTGATCTCCACATCTTATTCCTCCACCATCTTGAAGGTCCTACCCACAGCTTTTCTTTGTCCCCAGCCAGTTGATCTGCCCTGGGCAAGATAGGGAAGTTTTCAAAAATGTGTCCTCTTCCTACCTCCAAGAGAATCAGTTTCCTAGAACCTAACACAAGGCCTTGCTTGGAGTGGTATAAACTACGATGGATGACTGTGTATAGGCTGCTGTAATGTAGATCTGAGTCAAAGGTCTCCACTGGTGGGAATTTCTGGCCTGCAGAGAAGATGTTTTTGGTTCATCCCTTTACGATGGCTCAAATCACTGCTGTAGGAAATTAGCAATGCAGACTGTGGACGTTTGTCACTTCGCCATACCAGGAAGGCCAGGCAGGATGACAGAGGAGAGCTGCAGACTGCGAGAAGGGGCATTGGGGGCAGGGTGTGAGAAGCTTCATGCTGACTCCTAGGGCTTGACTTGGGGAGGCTAGTAAATGGTCGTGTCACCAGGAGAGGGAGGCTCCTGGAGGAGGAACAGGGCCAGGGAAAGAGGACCTGTTCCATCTCAGACACAGGGCGTTTGAGGAGCGCCTCGTGGACCAGGCAGCCCTCCTTGGGGTTATCACTTCACATTTACTTGTGCAATTATTTAATGGTTCTCTCCCTCAGTGGGCTCCCTGAGAATGGGGACTTTGTCTCTTACAGCTCAACACTACAATTTGTGTGTCTAGCACATTGCCTGGCAGCTGGGATCATGCTCAAGAAATATTAATTTGATGAGTTAATGAACTGTGTTAGTGGCAGGTAAATTCAAATTCAACCATATATTCCATAAATATCTATCGAGCACCTGATATATGCCAAGCACTGCACTAGACTCTTTCATTTCCTCTTAGCCACGATCCTGTGAGGTTATTAATTATCATTCAAAACTAACTGCCCTGTGAACTAACCCTGTGAACACAGGGCCTGGCACCAGCCAGCAACTGGGAAACCTGGCACCGACCCACAGCTGCATCTTCCAGGACTCTCTCCATAGCCCACTACCATCCCCGACACCAACAGCACAGCCGTGCATCCCACACACTGATCAAATAAACCTGCTGAATTCACACAGTCCACTGTGTGGGTCAGATGGGTGTAGGTGCAGGGCCCATCACTGCTGTTTACTGGTTTCCTGTCACCTCGGGGAAGTTACTTTTCCTCCACGTGCCTCAGCTTCCTCATTCTAAAAACAAGGATGGCCACAGTACCCACCCTCATAGAAAAGTAGCAATTCTAACTGTGGTAGTTTGTGAAAGTGTTTAACACCCTGCCAGGCACATGATAAGTGCTTGGAACATGGTATTTATCATCCTCCTTCTCATCATCATCCTGAGGCTTGCTCGGCCTTCCTTATCTAACCATATGATCTTGGGAGTCTGCTGAGTTAAGCAAACGCTACACTAGCTCCCTCCATCTCAGCGTCTCCGAGACTGTCCAGGCTTGGAGCTCTGAAGGCCTGGCATGTAGGTACCTCATGCCCAGGCACCAGCCCCACAAGCCCTGCCCTGTCTGACCTCTCCGCACGGCAAGCTGTCTTGGGCAAAGCAAGGAGGAGCTCCATGCCTGATTCTGCTCTTCCTGCTGGAGTTCCCTCTCTGCCTAAGAGGGCCGTGACTTATTCCTGGACGGGATTCATAACTGGAACAGTAACTGAAGGATAGGAAAATGCTCACGAGCATCCCAAACCTGCAGCCCCTCCTGCGGCGTGCACCCCCTCGCCTCGCCAGGCACGTAGGAGGTTGCACGGAGAGCGGGATTACCGGCACCGCTCACCACACAAATGGAAATGTTCCTGAGCAAAGTGTGTGCCAATCAAATATTTATAAATCAAACCACATCCTAAAGGCAGTAGAGGAGTTCACTGGCCCCAAGAACCCTGCTCTGCGGCCCTTTAGAAAGGGCAGGCTCCTTCCCTTCAGTGAATCCCTCCTGCCCCTAGTTCTGGGGGCAGTCCGGACCCACGTTCTGCTACCACTCGGCACCCCATGGTGAAGGCACTGTGCTCCCCATCAGCTTAGGCCAAAAGTTAAAACCAGCTTTTCAGAGGACCATGGTGGGCAGAGCTGGGCCAGGCTGCCAGGCATCAGAAAGAGGGGCTGGTCTTCAGGCAGGAACGCTCTCCCCAGCGGGGATGCCACGCCGAAGGCCTCCCTCCCTCTCCTCCCCACTGCTCCCTTATCTGCTTATACAGAAGGGGTTTTTCCAGATAAACACTTTTTAAACTATCACACAGTCCATGGACTATATCAAAATTTCCCAGGCACCTTTTTCAGACCCTAAAGGGGAAGCAGACACCTTCACACATTCTAAGAAAAGTCTTTTTCGTGTGTGTGTGTGTGTGTGTGTGTATATGTGTGTGTGTGCCTATTCCAAACCACTGGAACTTTTTTTTTCCACAAACTCCATTTTATTTCTTCTCTGTCTTTCTCTAATGTTTTACGGCGCCCGGCTTGTGGCTACATTTTAATTATAAATGCCACTGACATAAAACAACCTCACGGAGTTCTGAATGAAGCTGACCTCATTTTGGGTAAACACGGCAAAGGACGGGAAGTCTCCAACCCAGAATAAACCAGGCACGTAATCTCTCTTGGCCTCTCTTTGGAGAGCAGAGGTGGAAAGCAGGCCTCTTTTAAAGGCCACGGAGGAACGTGCTGCAGAAGCAGAACCCCCGCCTGCAGGCGTTCATCCTGCTGAATGCACCAGCTGTAATCTTATCTTTAAAAATTCCTACCGCAGGACAGGAAGATACTAGGATGGTGCCCAAGGCTCATGTCTCTTGCCTCTGGCAGGCTCCTAACTCCTGTTCCTTCTTTCTATCCTTGGAAAGTAAGCGATCATGTGTCTTACTGTGAATAAACTACTATTAATAGCTAATGGAAGGGTCTGAGGAGCAGAAGAGAAAGCCAGGGATACCGGCTTATAGTTCCTCAGGAAAAAAAGGAAGAACATCTAGTCGGGGACCAGCATATCCACTCAAAGCCCTGGATTCCTCCTTACATAGGTTCCCCTAAGTAAAGACGCATGGAGGCATCCAAAGGATGAGGGTCCAAAGGATGAAGCCGGAGCAGGGTCTGCAAAGGCGATTTGGTACATTTCAGTTATTTGACATTTACTTTTGCTACATCAGCTACTTCCAAACCAGCACACCCTAATGCATTCCTAGAAACGGAGCAGGACTGGATTCCACTGGGGACACTATGGTTACAAATCCACCAGGCAAACGCCTCCCGCCTTCCTGCAATGCTTTATAAATATGAATTTCTCTAAGAAACTTGTATCTATCACTAGAGTACCTTTTTAAAAATTGCTTTCCATTTCTTCTGCTAAGTCAAAAGTCACCGTCCGCATTTCAGAACTAGGGAACACTGAGTTCCCATAGAGCTAAATGATCTGTCTCGTTTTTCAAAAAGTACTCGCTCCTTCATCCTTGGGATGCTACAGAGCCACTGACCTTCCCGCTCATAGACAGCAAGTCCTAAATTCCCCGTATGGGAGGGAAGAGGTGCTCCCCCTCTGTGCACTGGGTGCTAACCTGGTGGAAGGTGCTGGAAGAAGAAAATGAACAGAGCAGGTGTGGCTTTAGTGGCCCTTCACCAGCTTTCCTGGTTCCTTGTCTGCCCTTAAGAAGACGCACCTTTTGCAGATACCTATGCTCAGGTCTAGATGGTACCTGAGGTCAAGCCTGCACTGGGTCATAGAGCACCGCAGGGGCAGAGGCAGCAAGAAGCTGAGTGTCTGCCCACCAACCAAGAACCAGGCTTTACACATCAACTACCCACCCCCCACCCCCCAAAAGTACGAAAACATCAGCAGCCCCATCATCCAAAGTTAACCACTGTTATCACCTGGCTGTTCTTACCTCAGAACTGTGTTTTTAAAGAAATGAAGAGCTGGGATGAAGGGAAAGTCCCTTCCACTCCCCTCCCCAACCTCAATCCTTCTCATCCTCCCCAGAGTAGCCACTGCTATGTATTTGGTCTGAATCGAGTGCACATTTTTATCTTTTACTCCCTATCTATTCATGAGCTATGCGCATTGTTTTATGTTTTTTACAAAAATTTCATCAAGGATTTACCATTAACATTCTTTTGCAATTTGCTTTCTTTCACTGCACGTTATTTTCTGCTTTTCTTTGCAAGGGAAAACAATTATAGAGAGAGAGAGAAAAGAGAGTTTTTGTTGTAGTTGCACTTTTGTTTGCTTTTAGCTAAAAAACAAGTGGGGTTTTTGCTACTGTGCTGCTTGATCACTCTGGGTCGTCTGTACCCCTAATTGGGTGTCAGCCCCTGAAGGCAGGGACCTTGCCGGCACTGAGCACAGCGCCCAGCACACAATGGCCAGTGCATGAAAACGTGGTGACTGGGTGGCTTTCCCTGAGCCCCCTGCTTGCTCCAGGAGAGAGGAGCTGCTGCTTCCACCCAGGCTGTTGGCCAGGCCCTCCCTCTCTTTCTAGCCCCCCTCTCACTCGCTCTCCTTCCCACCCCCCAGCAGCAGCCGCGGGAGGATGTAGGTTTGGAAAACTGGAATGAAGTCACACTAGGGAGTTGGACGCCTAGTCAGTTACACGAGCAACACGCTGGGTGTTACTCCTTCCTGCCAGCTCTGCTTGCAGAAGGATATATGCTTAAGAAACTCAGCCAGAAAGAAATCCAGTGAAAATGAGCTAGGAAACTTGGACATCCTGGAGAAATAATATTTACAGAGGAAACTCTTGAGACGAACTCTCACCAGTGCCACAGCCCTGGTGTTGGGGCTCAGGGCCGAGGACTGAGTCGTGTGCCAGGCAGCTCTGCTTCATGTTTACCTCCGTGGGGCGTTTACACAGCCAAGACGGGACTCCTCAGACAGCAAAGTCAACTCTACTTAGCCCCACAGAGAGACAAACGGGCACTATTTAAGGCATAGGACAGAAATGGACTAGAGAATGAAAAGCTTTAAAAAAAGAACTCTTCCTTGATGATAGTGATGTGTCAGTGTAGGTTCATCAGTTATAACAACTGTATCACTCTGGTCGGGGATGATGGTAATGGGGAGGCTATGCCCATGCAGGGGAGAGGGCATATGGTGCATTTCTACACCTGCCCCTTATTTTTGCTGTGAACCCAAAACTGCTCTACAAAATAACGTCCGTTTAAGAAGATTTTCCTGGGGCTTCCCTGGTGGTGCAGTGGTTGAGAGTCCGCCTGCCAATGCAGGGGACACGGGTTTGTGCCCCGGACTGGGAAGATCCCACATGGCGCAGAGTGGCTGGGCCCGTGAGCCATGGCCGCTGAGCCTGCGCGTCCGGAGCCTGTGCTCCGCAACGGGAGAGGCCACAACGGTGAGAGGCCCGCGTACAGCAAAAAAAAAAAAAAAAAAGAAGATTTTCCTGGATTATCCAAAAGGACTTGCCCTTTGGGACTGCTGTTGCACCTATAATGCGTCTGACTAAATACCTACTTATATGGATGGTAGGTGGAAAAAAAGTCCCAGGCAACTAACATCACTCAATTCTACGGCTATGAAATGGGATCCTGGATGGTCATCTGCCATCTGGTACATGTCTGACCTTGAACACAAGGGGGACCAAGGAGGGAAGTGAATATGGCTTGATTTGGACCAATCTCCCGGATAACTGGAGCTCAAGGTATTGTATGAAAGAGAGGAAAAAGTAGGATACCTGAAATAGGTGAGCCTGGGTTCTGGTCCTGGTTTTGCCCCTGATTATAAGTATAATGTTTGGTAAAACATGCTCTTACCAAACTTCAGTTTCCTTACCTGTAGGACAGAGCCAGTGCCACCTTCCTCCAGGGATGCTGTGAAGAGTGATGAGGTCACCTAAACACAGTAAAAATGGCAATAATTGTACTGGACACTTCCAGGCATCAGATCATTCAACCCCACAATTCCATGAAGCAGATACTATCATTATAGATAAGGAAATAGAGGTAAATACCATGCCCAATCATCACACAGCTAATACATAGCCAAGCCAAAATCTGAATTCATGCAGTTTGCTTCTGGAGTCCAAACTCTTTTGTTTACTCTTTATACCAAGATAGAAACTAGCATGATGCCTGGCGCATTGTAGGTAATCAGTAAACGATTATTCCCTTCCTTTGGTGTCTCTTAAATATACAGGATTATGATGGGAAACTGATACAAAATACATTTGAAAGTTCTCTGAAAACCATGAAGTCCAATGAAAATACAGAGCATTAAAAAAACAATTTATTGAGATAAATTCACATACCTTACAATTCACCCATTTAAAGTATGCAATTCAGTGTTTTTTTTTTACATTCAGAGATTTGTGCAACCATCTCTATAATCAACTTTCATCATCCCAAAAAGAAACCCTATACCTCTTAACCACAGTTTCCCCTTCTCTCTCCAAGCCCCTCCTCAGCCCCTGGCTACCACTAACCTGCTTCCTGTCTCTATGGGTTTGCCTATTCTGGACATTTCTTTTAAATGGAATCATACAATATGTGGTCCTTTGTGAGTGGCTTCTTCACTTAGCATGTTTTCAAGGGTCAGCCATGTTTTTGTGAGTGGCTTCTTCACTTAGCATGTTTTCAAGTTTCAGACATGTTGCAGCATGCATCAGTACTTTGTTGCTTTTCATGGCCAAATAATACTCTATTGTATACAGCATTGTTATTAAATGTATTTACATGATTCCTAGACTGTTAGAGCTGAAAAAACTCTAGAGACTGAATCCAAACCACTCCCATTTTACTAACAAGGAGACTGTAGCCTGAAGGTTAAACAGCCTAGCCAAGGTCACCCTGCTGGTCAGTGGTAGAGCCCAGCCTTGACCCTTACAACTCTCAACTTGGCCCCATCTTACTTCACTCCACAAAGCATTATTGGAAACACAATTCAAAATGCACAGCTTACTGATGATGGGCCAACAGAATCATCTCTGCAACAATTAGCCTAACATCATTCATTCAGCAAATGCATAATGTCTGTAGCCAGAGCACAGGGCGCTATGGGAGGCACTGGAGACTGAAGGAGGAACAGAATAGATAAGATTCCTGCCCTTTCTCCCAAGTGTGCAGTCCCCTGGGGAGGTAGAAATTAATGAGTAAAGCCCTAAACTATAAAAATAAGTGCACACTGTACAAAATGCCATGAAGGAAACAAACAGGGACCGAGAAAGACAATGATGCAGGGACTAGGGTGGCAGGGGTCCTGGCTGAAAGGACTTGTTGTGCAGAGTGTGGAGGGGCACTTGGGTGGGGAAGGCCTCTCTGAGGAGGGAGTTTTAGGCTGAGGCCAGAAGGAAAAGGACCATCTTTGTGAATATTAGGGGAGAGGAGGTACCAGACAGAGGGCAGAGCGTGCGCCAAGAGCCTTAGGCAGGAGGGAGCTCAGGGTGGGACAATGACTCAGGGAGCAAGTGGTGTGACGCGAGGCTGGAGAGGGGAGGCCTCTGGTCTGCGCTCTCATGACTACCTCTCAGAGCTAAGTGGAGTTAGGAAGACCGGTGGGAAAGGAGACTGTGGCTTCCGCTTTCCTTCCCGTGAATTAAATAAACGCCACTTGCCAGAGGAGGCCCTGAGTTTCTGTGGCTAAGACTTCCAAGGACAAGAGAACTGCATCTTCAATAAGGGTGATGTAACTATGTGTCACCCTTAGGATGAATCAGAAGATAAGGAAAACAGAGGGAAATGAGAAAATACAGACATATTAATAAGGAAGTGGTGAAATGATTATGGTACAGCCACATAATACAACACAATTCAACTGGCAAAAAGAAGGTAACTCCTTCACTACTGAAGTGGAAAGATTTCCAGTCAGTTGTTAAGTGAAAAACACAAAGTGTAGAACTGTATGGTATCTCACTATTTGCGTAGAAAAAAAAAAAAAAGGCAGGAGGGATAACAACTCTCTAGAAGGATATACTCAAAATATGTCTCAGGGGGCTTCCCTGGTGGCACAGTGGTTGAGAGTCCGCCTGCCAATGCAGGGGACACAGGTTCGTGCCCCGGTCCGGGAAGATCCCACATGCCATGGAGCGGCTGGGCCCGTGAGCCATGGCCGCTGAGCCTGCGTGTCCGGAGCCTGTGCTCCACAGCGGGAGAGGCCAAAGCAGTGAGAGGCCCGCATACCGCAAAAAAAAAAAAAAAAAAAAATGTCTCAGAGGAGTTTACTTGTTTGTCTCTGTCTCCCCAGGAGAACGTGCCCCAGAGGAAGGGCAAGGATCCTGTCTGTCCTGTATCCCCATCAGTTGGGAGCGGGAGGCTGGAAGGACTGGGAGAAGACATTCACCATCTCCTCTTCTATGTTTCCAAGTCTGAAACATGGGAATATATTTCTGATTCTAAGAAATTAAATGAAAACAAGGAAAAGCAATAAGGGGTCTAGAGGTGCCAACCGAAGCCCTGTATTCCTTCTAGCACCCCTTGCGCCTCAAACTTTGACAAAGTCAACCCTTAGAGGGGTCTGACTCCAAGAGAACTACTGGGTGCTCACTGGTCCCCAGTCTAGATTTCACTCCTTATCATAACAATGGCTATGACCAAAGAAATTTTCCAGAAGAATCCAGAATTAATTTCAATTCCCAAATGGGAACCATCAAAGCACCTCTCTCCAGAGTCACTCCGGAGAGGATTAACAAATGAATAATATCAAGTGGGACTCCAGTGAGGTATCCAGCAGTGAGCAAGGCACCATGGGAGCATCAGTCAGTATAAATGGAAAGAGGGCAACTCAGGGTATCTCAGTCCTCGCCCTCAACTTCAATGTTTCTCAACCTCGGCATTATTGACTTTTTGAGCTGAATAATTCCTTGACGTGAAGGGCTTGCCTGGGCGCTGTAGGATGTTTATTTAGCACCATCCCTCGCTTCTACTCACTAGATGCCAGTAGCACCATCCCACTCCAGCTGGGAAAACCAAAAATGTCTCCAGACATGGCTAACTGTCCCCTCTAGAACAAAATCATCCCCAGGTAAGAAGGACCATTCCCATCCCAGGTGGCTGCTTCATTCTCCCTTTCAAACGCCAGGGTTTCCCCTCTGCCTGTATCCCAGTGGGGTTGCCACAGAGGTTGGGGGTTGACTGAACTTCATTGTGGGTGAGTTCCCTGAGTTTCTTATGTGCCAAGCAATCTAACTTCCTGGGAACCTCTTCTATCTGGGAAAATAACACTATCAGATTTTGAAAGATAACAATCTGTCCACGAGAAGCTCCCACACCAGGAAGGCCCAGGCCATAAAAAGGTACCACTGCCAAAGCAGGTAGGTAACTGAAGCTGAACACCCTCAGGCTGGCCGGTTGCTGACTCTATGATACCCCCAAGATCACTGGGATGATGGAACCAGGGAAGTGAATGCTGTTTCCTCCTGTGACCATGCCCTGTAAAGTGCACATAGGGTCATGATGTAACGAACAAGGCAGATGGGTGGGCGAGCCCGCCATCATCTCTCCTTCCCTTGAGAACATGATTCCCAATGGACAGCTTTCTTTGGAGGGCAAAGAAAAAGGAACTGTATTTCTATGTTTTGATTAATTTGAGGCTCATCCTTGAGGGCTCTTTGAGATGAATGAGCAAAATTTTCCATGGCTAACTGTCTTGGCCGCCAGGCCCTATCGGCAAAAGCTTAGTGTTTATTTACTTTTGCTCGTGTTATTTTTATTTCAGTTCAGCTGCAGCTCAGTGCGGAAAGCGTGGGGGAGGTGTATATAAAGAGTACGGAGACTGGCCAGTACTTGGCCATGGACACCAACGGGCTTTTGTACGGCTCAGTAAGTATGAGGCTGACATGCTTCCAGACTCGGCCAAGGTTTGAGGTTTCCAGAAATCTTGTTACATGGAGTGATGCAAACTATAAAGCGTCAATTAGTCTCTGTTTGTTATTTTTTCCAGCAGGATTCCCACCCTCCACCCTGCCTTATTTTAGGCACAAACATAAAAGAGTTTCTTGTGGGATTCTCTCAAAATACTCCAACGTATTATCACATAGACAAAGAGAAAAAACATTGATTGAAATTTTAGTAACTCATCCAATCACTCACTCCAGAATACTCAATCCCACTTCATTATTTCATTCCAAAAATGTTTCTTGAGCATCTACCATGGGCTATATAGGTGTGTCTCTTAAGGCTTTTTACAAAAATTGCAGAGCCCAGACTCTAGCAGTTGATATTTCATGCATAAAACTTTGAAAATAGCCCTTTTATTCTGGAAGGGTCACTTAAAAGGATAAAAAGTTTAATAACATGGGCTTCCCTGGTGGCGCAGTGGTTGGGAGTCCGCCTGCCGATGCAGGGGACACGGGTTCGTGCCCCGGTCCGGGTGGATCCCACATGCCGCAGAGCGGCTGGGCCCGTGAGCCATGGCCGCTGAGCCTGTGCGGCTGGGGCCTGTGCTCCACAACGGGAGAGGCCACAGCAGTGAGAGGCCCGCGTACCACAAAAAAAAAAGTGTAATAACTTAATTCAACAAACACTGAGCAAACGCCTCCTGTTGTCCAAGTACAGTTGGGTACTGAGCAGGTGCAAAGATGAATAAGCCACATCCTTGCCCTGGAGAAGCAAAGTCCAAGAGTTTATTCAGTAGCTAAAATCATGCTGCATCTCCTGCTCCATCTCTCTCCTAGTTAATGCTTTATATATGTTTGACTCGGTACATATTGATCTTTGTGAGAAAAGAAGAGAATAGGGGCAATCTGATTTTGTCCCTATTGGTATCTCTGGTAAACGATTTGAATGGAAAGAGAGCTGAAGCCAATGGCTGCAGGTTTTGAAACTATTTCTGGATTTCAATGATCCTTTCTCTGTAGCCTAACAACTGAACATTAAGGCTTCACCAAACCCCCTTCTTCCCTTTTATGAAGATGTCTACCAAAAGGCAGCCAGTAGGTGGGATTTTTGTTTGGGGCTCCCTTTAACTTACATCAAATTGCCAAGTGGCAATGGGCACAGGAAACCCTCTCTTGAAGCTGTAATCTCAGCCAGGGTTTGGGATGTGAACACAAGTTCATTTTTTTTCATGCTGCCCACTAGGGCTCAGGAAATGAGACCATCAGAGGAACAGGTAGTTCCTGTAGGCTGTTTGCTGAAATATGGATTGATTTGGACAACTTGAAAGGGCTTGGAGCTAGGCAGTGACTGGTACATAGGGAGTAGACTTGTTTTTTTCAGGCAGGCCTTCCAATCAGCAATAAAATCAACAGGCCCATCAATCATTCAATCTCAGACTCATAAATGAATCTCATGCCTCTGCCACTTTGGCAAGTTACTCACCTACGCTGAACCTTATGTGAAACGAGGACAGTAATGGATAATTACCGCATACTTACATACTTAAGAAGAGTCAGAGAGACAACGCACAGAACCCACCCACTGGTGTAGCAATGGCAGCTATGAGGCAGCTGGTTTACAAATCCCTCACCCTCATTATTTCTTGCATTATGTGTTACAATTTTATGGCTTTTCCTCCTTTAAATCAATTCCGATGTTTATTATAACCTTCTCTTACTTGTATAAAAATTTGATAAAGACTCCCCTAAATCCAGACACATCTAGGCTCCAGACACCCCCTTCTCCCACCATAATCCTGGACATCACTGATTCACCTGAAATATTCACAGGGTGATATTAATATCTTATGCCTAAGGATTTTTATATTCCCCCATTGATAAAGATAAGTTCTAAAACGTCTCAGGGCTCTGCCTCATGCTCTTAACCGATTTTAGGTATTCATCCATCCTGATACAAATTCGTGTGTGTGGAAAGGACATATTTATTAAAAAAAAATAAGTTTTAAAGGCTCTAAAACATTAATATATTTATCTTTGGGAGTGGTAAATGGCTGACTTTATAATACATGAATACCTTTCTGTATTTTCCAAATTTTTTACAGTTGGTATCTGTCACCTATGTAATTGGGAAAAAGCATGCTAAATATAAAAAAGAAATTAATTAAAACAATAGGCATGAATCAACGGTTAATCCCCAGGCCCGTGGCATTGCACGAAGTGCACAGTAAGCACTGACAAATCCTGGTTGAGGCACAGATAGAGCATCTCCAATTTGGCCTGCTGACTCAGCCTGTGACTCAGCCATTCTGTGTGTCAACTGCTCTAGTGTAACAGACACATCAGGTGGGGGACGTGGCCACCCCGAGCTTCGTCACAGAACACAGGCCTGACGCCCACTGAGTGGTGTCATGGGGTGAGTCCTCCCTGCAGGAGAGTGGGAAACCCACCCAGGTCCAAAACTGCCTACCTCCTCCCACCCTTGACAACATGCATCAAACAATAATGTCTGGATGAGTTCCTCTAGAGGCAACAGAGTCACCTAATTAAATATTACATCTATGTCCCATCTTGTTCCAAAATGATCTGAAGTGTCTCACCCAGTTGTCACCGCACTAGACTACAGATGAAAAAGGGGCAGAATACTTCCTGTTACGTAGTTCCTTACTAAACAAAGGTAATTTTGAATACTTTACAGGAACTCAAGAATCAGATTACATTCATCACCTAGCTGGTGTGTACCTATTATTTGCAAAATTCTTTGTCTTGGGGGGAGACACAAGGCTGACAAGATTCCATCTCTTCCCTCAGTAGGACTGACAGTCTAACAGACAAACATGCCACAAATAGCGAATAAACAATAGGACTGGAAACCACCAGAAAGGGACTCACCAACCACTGTGGGTGAAGAGGTAATATAGAGATCACATGACTTGGAATTGGAGCAAAGTCCATACACAGCATATGTATTTTAATACTCCTGTTTATATCCAAATATAATAAATGTATTCTAAAATCTTGACAAACAGAAAGGGCAAAGAACTGGGATTCCTCCCACTCTAACAGATGAATTTTAGTAAAAAAGTAACTGTTGGTAGATATTTTCAATGTAATTGAACTATTTAATATGTTTTAACTATCTATCCAACTTAATAAATTTACAGTTGCATTGGATCCCACTGTATGGATGTACCGCTATCCACTTAACCAATCACCTTTCCATGGGTATTTATGTTGTTTCCAATATGTCACCATTATAGCCAATACTTCAAAGAACAACCTTGAAAATACCACTATCTCATAAGCGTCAGTTCCTAGGAGTGAAATCCCTGAGTCAAGGATAATGCATATTTTAAATTTTGATATATATTGCCAAAGTCCCCTCACAAAGTTTCCACCAACTTATCTCACCAACAGTGTCTGACAGTGACTATTTCCCACACTCTCTCCCATACTAAGACTTGTAAATCTTTTTGCTCTTTGCAGATATTATAGCCAACATGTTAAATCATTTTTGAATTTGCATCTTCTTGCTAGTGAGATTAAATATGTTTTCATAGGTTTATCACCCACTTTTAAAACAGCAGACATAGTATGCCATTTTGATAATACCCTAAGTTTCTATCGATATGGCCCTATCTATGTCTCTCTGTGTGCTCATACATAAAGAGGTACAGAAGGATGTTCATCAACTGTTAACAGGTGCCTATATCTGGGTGGGTGCACTTTGGGGTGATTTTTTCTTTTTTCTTTCTTTTTTTAAAGTAAAGTTGTGATTTTTTTTTTATAAGTACCATTATTTTGATAAGTAGGAAAAAAAAAAAAAAAAGCTATTCTCACTGGAAAAAAAATCCTTTAAGTTCCAGGACATGTTTTATGCAAGCATTTATGTTCATAACAACACTAAAGTAAAACCCTGATACTGTTGGTGAAAATCACCAGGTTGTAAAGTATAATTGGTAGGTTTTCATATATTCTTCAAGACCAAACTTAAGAATGCCCCACTGCTTCACAGTCTGGTTTTACCCATTTTGGATGCTTTTCATGGTCAAACCTAGGTGCCAGGCCTCCGCAGAGACAAAAGACCCAGCTCTGCCCTTAAGGTACTTAAAGTCATTCAGGATTTCCCAAGTGGGAGACTCTAGGGTCCTGAGCAGAACAGATGTGAGGGGAGCTTACATAATAGCAGATGTACATTGAAGGCTCATTATGTACTGGGTCCTGTTCCAAGTCGTCATTTCTATCCTCAGAGATAGGTTCCGTTATTTTCCCAATGTCACTGAAGAAGAAACCGAAGCACAGAGAGCCTCACTAATTTGCCCAAGGTCACACAGCCAGTAAACAGAGGAACCCGATCTAAAACCACTCACTAATTATTCTACTCTTTCCTGGTTTTATTTTTTTTAGCAGACACCCAATGAGGAATGTTTGTTCCTGGAAAGGCTGGAGGAAAACCATTACAACACCTACGCATCCAAGAAGCATGCAGAAAAGAATTGGTTCGTTGGTCTCAAGAAGAACGGAAGCTGCAAACGCGGTCCTCGGACTCACTACGGCCAGAAAGCAATCTTGTTTCTTCCCCTGCCAGTCTCCTCTGATTAAAAAAATCTGTTCTGGGTGCTGATCACTCCAGAGGAGCCCGAAGGGGTCCTCACCCGGTTGACCCCAAATTGTACCCTTGACCATTGGCCGCGCTAACCCCTGGCCCACAGAGCCTAAACTTGTAACGTGCTTCTAAACGCCCAGTTCACTTTTTTTGTAAAGCCCTTCACCCTGGCACAGTTTGGAACCGAGGGACCAAATGGCTTTTAGGGGCCAACTGGCTGGCCAGTCTGGGTCTGGTTTGGAAGTCCAGTTGCCTCTGGGCATCTGCTGCAGGCTGAGCCTCTTAATGCACGGGTAGAGCCAAATGAAGTGTGAGCAGAGGGCTGCCAAGTGGGTTGTAACTGCATGCAATTCCCTCTACAGAGTAAACCCTGCCCGCAAGTCCCCTGAATATCTGGCATGACTCCCTTTCATCCTTTCAATCCCCCACGATTATTAGTAGAGAATCTATGGCTACGTTAGAGGAAGGCAGCTTTCCATGAGTGGAAGCAGGGATGAATAAATCCCCTCTCAGAGGGATTCAAATGGCAAGGGGAGACTGACTGGATTCTAGTGGACAGCTTACAAGGATGGGATCTCAATGCGCAATGAATGAAGGCTGAGAGGCTCAGGCACAGGAGAGCAGAATGAAGGCACAGCCTTGGCAGTTGTTACAACGCCTTGACTTCCCCAAGGTTATTCCGCAGCAGGAAGCCCCTGGATGATGTCAGGTGGAGAAGAGAACTAGGTTCTTGATAAAAGCCAGGACTCTGGGTATTGGGAAATTCATTTGGGTCTGGGGAGTGGGTGCGGGAGTGATGAGAAAGGGAAACATGGGCCGAGGGGACATTATCCTCCAAAGAGGATGATTCTAGAAGTGAGAAGGAAAGAGAAAGGGACGCCATGACCTGTGCTCGGCCACCAGAAAGCAGAGGCTTTGGGGTCCTGGGGCAGTGCTTACAAATCATATGGGCATCTTGTTGGACTGCAGGTTCTGGTTCGGTAGGTCTGCGGTAGAGTTTTCCCATTTCTTACAAGCTCCCAGGTGCTGTAGATGCTGCTGCCTCTCCCCACACCCCGTACTTTAAGTAGCAAAGTCCCTAAAAGCGTTATTTAAATGAAGGGGGCTCAAACCCCGACCCTCCCCGGCCACACCCTTAAAAACGCATGTCCCATGGATCTTCCCGCAATCAGGCAGCATCAGCAGTTATGCCTGAGTGAAGGAGTCGGGGTTTAAGGCACTTTGGCCCAATGCCTGTAAAATGCCCATTTAGAAGATATACAAAAGCATACTTCAAAAATGTTAAACCCTCACAAACAGCTTTTCCCAAGACGCCATTTGTGTGACGGTTACTTATATAAATACGCTTCCTGCTTAAAGTAAACTTGACCCAAGTGGCTAGCAAATTAGAAACACCATTCATCTCTGACATGATATTGTTGCCATGTAAAGGCCTTTAATAAGCCATTTAAATTTACTGTGAGACTATACCTTTTAGTCACATTTAAAAATATATAGCTCAAAGGCAGTTAAACTGATTAGCACTCAGCCACTGAGAATGATAATAATAGGATATGATATATAAGCTCCTCAATTATCTACTACTTAGACTACATTTACCTTAGAAAATGAGATTTTTCTTTGTTTTCCACTGTGCTGTTATAAATTTTCCTTTGCAAGTGGGGATTCTTAAGCAATGATATAATTGTGCATAAAAACTGATGAGAACGCTAGCTCATGTTTTATAATGAATTGCAGTAATTATTAATTGAAAGGTAATTCCTTAGTAACTGAACTATTTTGAATGGAAGAAAAATGACAATTTGTGGAAGTTCAGTGTGATACTACAATTGAGGAACTGAAACAAGTTAACGCTACAGTTATATCATTCCGCATTTGTACAGCAAAACGTTTCATAACTTTTTTTGTTTTTGTAACTTGGATAAGACAATTTGATTTTATTTTAGTAAATCTTTGCAGGCAAGTTGGGAATAGTGCAGTGTGGCTTGACATCTCTTGACTACGAAGATTTGGCCAGAAAAAGGTACCCACAGAGGAAATCCAAGATATTTATAATGGTCCATAATTTTTAGTGTATGAATCAAATTCAAGTATAACATTGGCCAAAAAAAATGAAAGCTGTGGCTAACAGATGAGATGGAAGTCTGTGGTTGCAGAGACCCAAGGCATTGAGAGGAAATACTACTGTGACCTTGACAACCTCAGCCCAGTTGCTATTCGTGTATTTGTTCAATGAATATGTAAGTGCCAACGGTGTGCCAGGCGTTTTACTGGGTCCTGGGGCTCCTGGGAACCTTGTCTGTCTGGTTTGCTGCTGTATTCTCTCCCAGGGCATTATATTTATGATGCAAGATGCTGAGGATTCATTTCTTTCAGTCAAGTAAAAACAGAGACTTTGTAGGTTCCTGCTGAATTAAACAACAAGTCCCAGAAACCAAGGTTTTGGAAGAATTAGCAACCCCCAGTGTAAGATAAACCTCTATGGAAGCGTCAGAGGACATGGCAAGGTAAACCTAACACTTCAACTGCAGAACTGTTTCAGTTCAGGGGGACCACTTTCAAATCAGGAAAAAAAGGCTGCCCGATCGTGTAAGAAGGGAGTCAGTGGCAGTTGCCTGCTCCATTTTGAACATGTTCTCGTTCCTCAAACATGGAGCATTCCTGTTGCTCTCTCTCTCCCTTGAGAAAGTCCTGGAGCCATCTGCCCATCAGATGCCTCTCGTGTGGATTCATTTTCAGGCCAACTGTTATGAATTGCCTGACATTCTGTACAAAGCATCAGGAATGTATATGCTTTTGGATTGTTTTCAATGTGGTGGTGGAGGTGGTGGAGATCCGTTTCCCTGGAAGGGGTGATAATTAAAGCCTCCCATGGCCAACAGTGTGGACTTACAAAAAACTGACTGGAGCATCACATGTTACTGAAGATCAGGGTCCTTGCTTTGTGTTAGAGACAGAGCCCAGGCCCTCAGCCTTGTAGAACATGCTGTTCAAATCAACCAAGTTCCTGGGCTACAAAGCAGACCTCTGAAGAAGAAGATGCCTGTCATTTTACATCACTCTCTCTTTTTTTTTTTTGCACCTTAAAAATATTAATAAATGTTCCACTTATAGGGGATAATGTCTCTCTGACTTTTTGAGCATCATCATGTCTGATCTTCCTATCGAAGGACTCAGCCAGCATCCCTGAGGTGTGGCTGCTTGGTTCTCTACACTTAGCTTGTTACCAGATATGAAACTTTGAAGGCTGATAGGGAGAATATTTTTCATTTGGTTAGAAACCTAAAGGCAATCATGGTGCTTTTCTAGGGACCCACTAGGGAAATATATTCAGGAAGTTTGCCCTCTGAAGAGCCAAGGACCATAACTAACTTAGCTGACACTATTTCTTCATCCATAGCATATGAAATTATGCTACTATTGTAAAGCTGACCAGCTTGCGCTTCAGCAAAAACACAGTAACCTGAAAAAAATTTTAAGGACTTATTTACAATTTTAAGTCAATGGCAAGAGGTGCATCTCTTGCATCTCCAGAACCTTGATGTGGGGCTAGAGGTTTGCCCATCAGATTTTCTGAAATTATTATCACATTAAAAAACATCTCCTCAAATAAACTCCTGAATCTTATGACTTCTTATTCTTAGGAGGAAGTACACTGTTGCCTAGACATTGTGGCAAAATCAGATCACACACATGCACACTCGCACACGTGCAGACGTATGCACACACTTACATATGCATGCATGCTCACATATGCACATGCATCTATAAAAAACAGTTGGGCGGTGCTTGCTCACTCAACAAATTACATATCACCATCAATCCCTCCTTTTCTTTTTTTTTTTTTTTTGTGATACGCGGGCCTCTCACTGTTGTGGCCTCTCCCGTTGCGGAGCACAGGCTCCGGACGCGCAGGCTCAGTGGCCATGGCTCACGGGCCCAGCCACTCCGCGGCATGTGGGATCTTCCCGGACCGGGGCACGAACCCGTGTCCCCTGCATCGGCAGGCGGACTCTCAACCACTGCGCCACCAGGGAAGCCCTCTCCTTTTCTTTTTAAAGTTGCCTAAGGCAGTATTTTTCTACTTTTTGGAGCTTGAGCAACTGTAAGAACTGCATTTTTTCTATCCCATTTTCTAACCCAGCACATATATTACCTTTAACATACACACAACTGAAACCAAAAAATGTCACAAAATTGTATATATGAAATGCTCTGAGATTTTTCTATTACACTCCCCTAAAAGAGGCTGGTCAAAGATCAATTAAATGGGGTCATGACATTCAGAGTCACAACCACAGTTTGAGAAACACTGGCTTAATGCAACCATTCTTCTTCCCAAAGATGACCAGACCCTACCAGGATCCTGTATTATGACTTTAGTGTTTTCAAAGGCACGGTTTGTTCTTGAATAAACAATACAAGGGGACATCCTGTTACCCACGAACCATCTGTTTTGAGGGCATCGTGAATTCTTTTAGCTGGTTTGCTACTAATGCAATATGAATGCAATGATGCAGACCCCACGGGCAGCCACTGCTGCCTCCAATGCTGGTCTTAGCAGATTTCTGCTCTCAGAGCCCCGGAGACTTTGACCCTCTCCCCTGCTACGGAATTCTCATCACTTTGGGGCTTGAGGTCATTCCCTCCTTAACTCCCACAGTCTTCACTTCATTCCTCTCTCTAGCCCCGACAATTCCTATTTCATAACCATTTCTAAACAATACATGAAAAGTGGACTGAGCCAGGAAAAGGCTAGAAACCCAGGGCCTCTGAGTATCCTCCCCAGCCCCCATCACTTTTTGGAAATGACGCTCTTATCTACCTAAAAAAAAAAAGAGTATACCATTCATGACTCAGTCACAAGATAAACATCATTGCTACCAGACTATATCTTATTCAGAGATTCAAAAATTCCCATCTTTGCTGAACCAACCAAAAAGTGTAACCCTATGCCCTAAATGTTTGAGGGGGTTAGGGTGGCTGAGAATTGGCTTCTTATGGGTGAACTGGACTGCAAAGAGAAAAATATAAATGAAGTCACCTTTCATATTTCTCTGAGTGATGTCCTGTCTGCCCTGTGGCAGAGGGGGGAGGGGAATCCCAAACCCTTAATCGCTTTTGGGTTGTTAGCATATTAATAAGCATGGTAAAAGTGACACACTAAACAAAGATGCGCCCTTAACTCGACTTTCACAAATTAAAAAAATGCTTTTCAGGAGCAGTAGTGCAAAGTTAAGAAGCCCAGGTAGGCAGTGGGACGTGTATGCTTTCCATTTCAAAATTACTAAGGATTTGTTTGACAAGCGTTAAAAGTTGAAATGATAGCTCATAAAAAGTGGCACACCGCCCCTCCTTCCTACTTGGCTCCCTAAACCTGCTCTTCTCCCCCAGAAAGACTCTCTTTGCCACCATACATAAAATTTACTCTAAAATCTAGGCAGACAACTTAGCACCTGAGACGTGGGGATCTGATATCGGATGCTCCAGATCCCAAGGATTCATCTAATATCCTCTCAGGTTACAAGGGAAATATACTAAGTGACTCTTGGGATCTTTCTGTAACATGGTACCCACTTTGAGGCTGACATATTGACCATGACATACTACACTGTTAGCTTTCCACCAATAGCTATAAAATTAAAGAGAGAAACCAGGTCACACACAGCCTGAAGCTAGAGAGTGGATTTGCTTTAAAAAACGCATATATTGTAGGACCTTGTTTTGGTGTTTTGGGGTCTTCTGAGGGGTCTGAGAATGTCTGTGATGTGGGGAGGGCGTACTTCCCAAACTGCTTCCTTCCTTCTTGGCTTCCCACTGTCACACAGGCTAAATTTATACACTTCAGCAGCTAAACACTGGTGTCTATTTTATTATATAAACAAGCAAAACCTCACCATGTCCTTGATGTGCTTTTCTATCAGCCTTAATGAAGGGTTGGGCATTCCCTCTTTGGAACTGTGTTCAGTTTCAGGATTTGGTGCACTTGGCTGCAGCTTTTGGGATGTAGCTGTAGGCAGGCAATTTGTGCAAATCCTCACAAAAACACATGTCATTGTGACTTTCATATTTCGTGTTTTCCTGCCTTAGAAGAAAATCTTTTTGTCTGACCTAGAGATACATAAGAGCAAGATGTCAGATTATTTTACTGATTTGCCTTAGCCCCAAACATTTTCTCCACAATAAGTTATAGGAATGTTATTCTGTATTAACATGTTTTGTGTAAATTGTAGAAGCAGGACTGCTCATAGCCTGGGAATGTCAACTGCATTCAGAGTTCAGTCAATTCCTATAGAAATGAACGGTAAAATCTGTGGCATTCTCAAAATAGGAACACCTGCATTAGGATCCCTGAATCTGACCTGGGAAATGGTGTTTGTTTTAGAACTGGCCAGATTATTTCTGATTAAATACAGGATAAAAACCCAATCCAGGGTGGTTGTGCAGAGGGGACAAATGAGAGAGAAACTGGTTTCTTTATCCCTGGTGTTACTGGAACATGTCACATAATATTTAATTGGAGTGAAGAAGAGAGATGGTTTTACAGATTGCTTGAAAATATGTAACTCCCAAGCAGCTTAAACATCCGGGGAGAGTTCGATACGGCAGAAGCCTAGTCCATCCAGTCCAGTCCGCAAGATAAACAGAAGCAATAAATTAAAAAGGAAGCATCTTTCCTCAGTTCCTCACTAATTCACCCACCGCTTAGTGAGCGTCTAGCACTGGGTTAGTCGGGGTCTGATCAGGAGGCAGAAACCATGGCAATAATTTAAACAGGAAAATGTTAATGGAAAGAATTTTTAACTAGTAAAAAGGGATTGACTACAAAGGGGTAAAGCGATCTCTGAAGATAAGTGGAAGAGCAGATGTAAGGAGCCGTTACTATCCCCAAGGCTGAGGAAAGTATTCAAGGAAGGAACAAATTTGCGAGGGGCCCTTCTCTGGAGAATGAGATTCAGACTTCATGGGCTATGGCCCCCAGGGGATGGAGTATCTCACTACGGTGCTTCAGGGAGCTTCCCGCTGGAACACTGGTGAAACTCCGGAAGCAACTTGCTGGGGTGCCAGTGACACTCACTGGAGGTCGTGTACCTTAGGTCTCCAGCAGGAAGCTGCACAGTGGCCACTGGGCCAGAGGAGCAAGAAGAAAAGCACAAGAACCGCAGGTAAAAGCCCCTTCCTCTCGCAGTGGCCCTCCAGCGCCCTCTACTGACAAACCTTAAGTTGGTTGCTGGCAAAGGAGAAATGATTACAGGATCCAGAGCTCCAGTATCAAAACATGATTTAAATACCGTGCTGGACACAATGAGAAGATGAACAAATGCGGTCCTCGGCCTCAAAAACCTTGTGACAGCAGTGAAGAAAGTCCCTACATGAAAGCATCAAGTTTTTTCAGCTTTGTCCCCTTTAAAAAATGCCATCTTTCTAAAGCCCTCGAAGCTTCTCTGTATGTTCAAGGTATTTCCTTTAGCTATTGCTAAGTCAGTCACTAATTTAAATCACCCAAACCAATGTACTACCCACATACAGAAGAAGGTAACTCTGGGGTCAGACTGGCTGAGTTGGAGTCCTGGCTCTTCCATCTACTGACTTGGTAACTTGGGGCAGGTTACTTAATCCTCTGTCCTCTGTAAAATGAGGATACACATAGCACCAACCTCACAGGCTTGTTGGGAGGTTCCAATGAGATGGAGGCATGCAAGAATTTTTAACACGATATCTGGCATATGATAAGGACTGAATAACCATTTGCTATTATTTTTACTAAAATATGATTATACACACTATGTAATATGATAGGGCTTAAAATGATCTTTTAGAGTCTCCATTTAGGTTCCCAGTGATTGTTTTCATGAACTTACATTTGAAGAGAGGTTGCTTCACAGCAATTCATTTGAAAAAGACACAAGAATCTTAATTGCCTCCAAGCTTACTTCTGTAAGGCGCAGATTATGTTATGTAATTGTCCTACTGTAGTTTGAGCTGGTTAGGCCACATCTGGGCTACTGCATCTCATTTTAGATGCTGCATATTAAGTTTCGCAAATTTAAAAAAATGTTATGTGGAGGCTAAAAGACGAAGAGTTAAGGGGCCAGAAAAGCATATGCCAAAAAAACAGTGGAAGAAATGAGGTGAGTTCAGTCAAGGGAAGATTTAAAATGAGATATTATGGCTCTCTTCAGATCATTCAAGGGTCATTTTGTTTTCCTTGCTCATAGCCAAAATGAATACAGGTATTTGGAACTTGACGAGGAAGTGATTTTTGGTTCAGTATAAAGCAAAAAACATTCCTAACAACTGCAGCCATTCCAACCATGGTTGAAGCACATCCACAGACAGTGATTGACATTTGACACTCCTGCCTCGAAGCCTAGATGGGCACCTATGGTTGACTCTGTGAGGCATCATCCAGGTCTCCCTTCAGAAATGACCCTCCCAGCTGCTGACAGTATTACCTGCAAATGGATGGCCTTGGTGAGGAGAGCTGTCTTGCCCAAGAGCACGCCCCTCTGAGGTGGCCTGCATATGTACATAACTGCCTGGCCAACTTCGGGCAGCCCTGAAGGATCATTCCAGCTTCAGACCTTCTCGTCAAGTCAGCTGAGGCCTCTACATTGAGACTGCCTCAACTTCTCCTTCTGCCCTGTCCTTCCCCGCTTCCTACAGGTGTTGATCCTAAGATCCCTAATAAACTTCTGGCATGCTAACCTTCATCACAGAGTCTGCTATCAGAGAAGCTTGCCTGTGACAACACTTATCCAGGATGCTAGAGGCGCTGCTCTGAGCAGGGTAACTGCAAAGGTCCCCCACAGCCCCGTGACCCTACACAGTCTTTGGGTATCCAAAGCTGAATGTTCTAAGTCTACAAAGTTCCAACCTGTCTCTATTGCGTGCATCCATATGGATGATCCTCAAGAGAAATCTCGGCCTTCTTTCTAATTATCTGACCTGTGGCTGGCCTGATGTCACTGGGAGGGGCACCTGTTGAGTCATTAAATTGTTCATTCAATCACTTGTCCAGCCTTTCAACAAATATTTATGACGGCCCAAATATGCACCAGGCCTGGTGGGTACAACAGTGCACCAAGAGGCTCTCTTTTGGAGCTTACGTTCTAGTGACGGGAAACATGTGAACATACTATTTCCCAAATTTCAGTCATTTGCATACTGCTTCCAAAATTTTTGCCTATATGCCCATTGCCTGATCACGGTACTTCTTATTCATATGGCTTATGAAAGGTGGATTCACAGTTTTATCTACTTTAGGCCTACTGTAAGCAGAAATATTCACAAAGGGATAAGCTACTACTACATAGATTTGTTTTTTTTAGTATTTATTAAACATAGAACTTTAAAAGAAAAAAATGAACACCTGCATATCATCTTTCCCATATACATATGCCACACCCTAGGAAACTATTCACACAAAGGATCATACAGGGGAATGTAAACTTGCAAGTGTGACAGGTGTTTACAAAAGAGAAGTATTCAGTGCCCTCAGAATATATAATGGGGGAATTTAACTTCGCGGCCTTCCCTGAGGAAGTGAGATGATATCTGCAAGAAGAGTAAGAGTTGACTAGGTAAAGAGGTGGAGTGTGTGCTGTGAAGAACATTCCAGATAGAGGCACCAGCATGTGCTAAGGCCCTGTGGCAGGAGGGAGCACAATGCCAGTGAGGCTCAAGAGTGGAAAGCATGGGGTGAACTGAGCCAGCCAGCAAGGTAGAGGCCAGCGATGGAAGAGGGAAGATAGGTGGACTCCACTCGCCAGCACGTGTAGATAACCAAGTGGAAGCTAAATATATCCACACGATCATTCTCTCTCCCCCTTTCCTTCCCCACACAACTGAATTTATATCACTTCTCTATACACTCTGCCAAAGAACACAAATAATCAGTATCAGCATGCATGTTTCTGGCCTGGGTTCAAATGTGGACTGTAAAATGTATTCCAGACTTAACTTTGGGGGTTGAGGTTATATTTGTTAAATATTTAGATCTTCCCCTGAGGCTTTTATTCATTCCATTCAGCAGGTGAAGTACAGGAAAAGGTTTTTTGTTCCCAACAAATCCCCTTACATCCAAAAGGAAAGCAAGGTTTGCCAGCATAGTCAAGGGTGAGAGAGAAAACAAGAAAGCAGTGATTGTGTGTTTGAGTTTCATTCATATGGAAAACATAAACTAATTAGTGTCTTCGTGCTGTTGCTTCCAGAGATTCTGAATTTAACGTTTATGTCCAAGTTTGGGTAGCTATGCTATTAATCAGTCCAAAAACAAATGAAGCAGCTTAAAAAGAATCACACAACCAAAAACCACATCCTTCACAAGATAGAAAAACAGAAGGATAACTTGGAAACTCTTCAGGCATGGTGCCAGTTTCAGGGTTTTGGTGGGGGGGGATTTGGCTGCCTTATGGAGACGTCTTAATCTGGGTATGAAAATAGATTTTTTAAAAATGTTTACACAGATCTAATGAGGAAAACTCGACGGACCACATTACCCTTGCAGTAACTGGCTTCTAAAAGACCTATGATCAAATAGCAACCCCATAGAAAAGAACAAAGAAACGAAAGAGATAGAAAGAGAATATAGACATAATAGATTATTTTCTGTCTCCAGATTCTGTAAGAACATGACTGATTAAAATAGCCATTCAGAATTTATCTCACTCCTTTTTCTAGAAGGCACAGAGACCTGCCTTCCTGACAACCAAACAAAGAAGAAAGTTCCTGCTGCTACAGAGAAGGGATTGTAGCAGATACTGGAGAAAGAAGGGAGAAAAGGGCTCTAATGAGGAATCCGCTCCCCAGCTGGGGAACACGATATATGAACAGATCATTAGAAGGCAACAGGGGAGAGCACTGAAACAAACGTGTACAGGGGGCAGCAGGAGCCCAGGTGGGAGGAAAGGCTCTTTCCAAGGGAGGTGGGGAAAGCTTCCCAGAGGTGGTGTGTGACCTGTGTTGGAAAAGATGAGCAGGTGTCTGCCAGGTGGGAAAGTGGGAAAAGGAAGCAGGACCACGGAGTCTCACCTCGTTCATGGATCAGGCACTGGAGAGTTAGATTGTAACAGGTGAGTTATACACAGTCAAAGGCACCCCTGAAAACCTGCAGGGAGATGGATGCACCATCTCCCAGGAAGTCTCTGGCATGTGTTTGGGCAGCTATGTCATATGAACGTTGTACATAAGTAAGCACTGTAATCACACTGAGCCAGCAAAGCGCTCCCAGTACAAGGGGCCCAGAAAACGTGGGTAACAGCAGAGTCCTGCCTTGCCCTCTCTCCCCTGCAAGCACATATGCATGGAGTAGACTGGCAGGCAGATCATCCACGCTATTTATCTTTCTCCTTTTTTCTCTCTCTCTTTCTCTCTTTATTCCCCCGTCTCTCCCTCCTGGGTGAGTAAAGTTGGTTTCTTCTAAGTTACCTACGTGTGTGTGATGTCACTTTCCTGCCAAATATAGGGCATCGGCTTGGAATTATCCAACTCTGCTATTAAGTATATGACTTCCCTAAGCCTGGGTTTCTCCATCTCTAATACAGGGAGAATATTAAAACCTTCTTCATAAAGTTAATGATTACATGAACTAATCCGTGCAGACTGCATAGAACTCTGCTTGGTACAGGGTAGGTAGTCAATAACCATTCACTGCAATTATTATTACTCCAATCAGAGGAGACAGCGTGTGTTAGGACCTAGAAGTGCAAAGGAGGATGGTGTGTTTAAAGGATGGTATGCAGCATAAATAGCAAGAGGTGAGGCTAGTAAGGTAGGCTCTGGGGAACTTGTAAAAGTTCTTTATTGCAGGACTAAGTTCAGTCTCTGCCTCTGGGCAAGAAGGAAGCAATGGAGACTTCAAGCAGGTAAGTCATAACTCCACATTTATATATTAAACTGAGATAGGTCTGGTTGTAGTATGGAAGAGAAGATGGGAAAACAAGCCAGGAAGCTACTGTAGGAGCATGGCCTTAAGATAATGAGAACCTGAACTGATGATGATGATGACGGTGGTGGTGATGATTGTCTTAGTGCGGGTTCCACCAAAACAGAGCCTGAGACCATGACATGGGTACAGGTTGGGAGCAGACCCCAAGAAGCACAAGTGAGGCAGGGAAAGTAAGACAGGGATGGCAGAAGGACCAACGAAGGTGCATCGCCGATCAGGTCACTGCTGTGGACTGGTGGGGGGGGGCGGGCTCAGTTCCCCTGGGAGCCTCTTAGAGATAGTGGAGAAGACACCTCAGAATTGCCCCAACAAGGAAAGTGGGTACTAACCATTGATGCCATCCTTCTCTGGTTGTGAGCTTCCACTGGATGCGCAGTCCCGGCATTTCTGGGCTTCTCTGCCTCCCAACTGAGCAAAATCATGTAACACCCAAGGAAGTCCTCGGGCAGAGAAAAAGAGGGAGGCAGGCCCTTGAAATAAGAAGCTGTCAGTCTGTATGGGGACTGTCCACCAGGACTGCATGCGAGCTCAGAAGTGGCTGAAGAGATATGCAGCAGGGCGTGATAATAATGATGATGATGATGATGGTACTAGCTACAGCAGGTAACCTTGTGAGTGCTTACTGTGGGCTGGGCATGGTGCTAAGCTCTTCATTTAAAGGCATTATATCACAGTCTTTCTTACAATCCCTAGAACATGATGATGCTATTAGTATCCCCATCTTATAGATGGGGGAAACTGAAGCACCAAGAGGTTATGTGATATGTTCAAAGTCACACAGCTAGTAAGTGATGAGGCCCATGCTTGAGCTGATGTAGTCTGACTCCAAAGCCCACACCTTCAATCACCATTGTATACTGCCTCAGAGAGAAATGGCAATGAGCTTGGACGAAGGGATGAATCTGAGAGTGGTTTAGGACAGTGCTGTCCAATACGGTAGCCACTAGCCATATGTGGCTACTGGGCACTTGGAAATGTGATCAGTGCAACTGAAGAATTGAAGCTTGCATTTTATTTAACTCATTTTAATTTAAATAGCCATGCATGGCTACTGGCCACTCCATTGGACAATGCGAAGTAAAGATTTGGAACACCCTGCCCTTGAAGAAAGTGAGGATAACTTAGACCTTTACCAACATGGCAATGTTACAATGCATCATGAAATGTGTCACAGTTAATTAGTTACAAAGAGTATTTAAAATTCTGAAATTAATAAATTTTTTATTTTTGTATTTAAACAATATTTTAAAAAATCAAACCAACGTAGGTATATTGTTTTAAAAGTCATATGGTACTACAGGTTTTTAACAAAAAACAGTTGTCCCCCTTCCTATCGTACTCCTGGTTCTTGCTCCCCAGAGGCAACCACTTTCATTCCTTCTAAACATTTCTCCTGATACTTACCTTTGTTTTTCTAAACAACAGGTTGGTATTTCATTTCTTGATTTTTCTTCAATATTAAATAGTATCTATTGGTTTCATTCTATGGAAGATAAGGATTTAGCTTTTTACCCTAGCCCCCAGCTAGCTATATTATAGCCTCCATCCCATCCCAGTGACCTTCCCATCCTCCCTATATATTCACATGACATTACTGGTCAGTACAAGATTCAATGTTTACATTACTAAAACTATGTAACCATCTGTTACAGATAAGCCACAAGGATGATTGCATGTTTTTTCTTATACAACTATGTTTTTCATTTCCTTCATTTTCAACTTTCTCATCATTAATTCAGCCCCAAAATTTCTGACAAAAGCTCTAATAAGCCTCTCAATACAATCAACCACATTATTTATCAGTTCAGTTTCCACTGAGATGTCCCTCCTGGAGCCCTCCAATCTGTGAGGCTGCCCTCAGGGCCTCCTGTGGGACAATCTCCCTGTGATTTCCTCCACTATTTTCCTGGGATTTCTTGTGCCTCTCTCCTGTTTTAGCTCTGCTGCTCCAGGATCTCACACAGTCTTCTTTTTTATTTAGTCCCCCAGTTTCAAATATTGCCTCCAGAAGCTTTTTTACAACTGGTCACGTGAAAAGTTATGTTAAAAGAACTTTGTGCCTGAAAATGTCTTCATGCTAACCTTACACTTGGCTGACAGTCTAGCTGAGTATGAAAGTCTTAACTGGAAATTATTCTCACTCAGAAACATGAAGGCTTTGCTCTTCTGTCCCCCAAGCTTACAGTGCTGATGTGAAGAAGTGTGATGCTGTTCTGATTCCTGATCAATTGAATATCACCTCTTTTCCTCTCTGGAAGTTTTCAATATCCTCTTTCAAACACCTGCAGTGTTTGAAAGGTTATAATAATGTACCTTGGTGCGGATCTTTTTATTCATTGTGTTGGGTGTGCACTGGACCCTTTTAATCTAGAAATGCATGACCTTTTGAGCTAAGGAATTTTCTGGTAAAACTTCTTAATTTTCTTCTTCCCATTTACTCAGTTCTTTCTCTCTCTCTCTCTCTCTCTCTCACACACACACACACACACACACACACACACACACACTCTCCCCCCCACCCCGCCCCCACCTCTCGCAGTTCTATCTCTCTGGAGACCCCTAATTAATACAATTTGTTAAGCATGAAAATAGTAATACGATTTTGTAAAGAAAAGCCTAATTTTTGGAGATGCATGCTGAAGTATCTAGGGGTAAAATGTCATGATGTGTATAATTTACTTTACAATGGTTCAGCAAACACATGCACACAGGTAAAGCAAATACGGCAAAATGTTAACTACTAAATACATGTGATGAGTGTATGGGTCTTTATTATATTCTTTTTACTTTTCTGTTCAAAACTTCCCAGGATAGAAAGTCAAATCAAATAAGAAAATGAAAAATCAGAGCAGTAAGTAGGAATTGGCACTGTTGGGGATTCATCTGATGCCTCTGGTAATCAAGTAGATGAAGTTTTAAAAGCTTCTGTAGAGAAGTGGGGTACACAGGAGACTCTTGAGCAGGAGGTAGGCAAGAACTACTATCAAGACTACTGCTCACCAGGAGTTTCGAGAGCTATACTGTCAGTGAAGGGATAGACCAAGAAAAACACGTGTATCCATTGGCCTACAGATATGGGTGTCCTCAGCTCTGTACTATGAGAAAGAAGAGTTTCCCTCTAAGAATTTATAATCATGAGCCTGTGCTCAAGTAGATTTGGGCTACAAATTTATACTACATGCCTGGCCTAAGAGCCCCTGGCCTTAGAAATTAAAATAAGACGATGGTCCATGATATTCCCTGGATGCCAGGAAAAGCAAACAAAAACCTCTCTGCAGATTCAAACCCCCAAATCAGGATGTACTATTTTTCCATGTTTAATGCGCTCCCAATCACTGGTTCATAATCCAAAAACTACTTATAAAAAGCTGAATGAGAGAGTGCTCACTTCAGCAGTACATATACTAAAAGTGGAATGATACAGAGAAGATTAGCATGGCCCCTGCGCAAGGATGATATACAAATTCGTGAAGTGTTCCACACTTTTTGAATTGGGAGATTTAGGATTGACATATATATGCTACTATGTATAAAATAGATAACTAATGAGAACCTACTGTGTACTGTAGCACAGGGAACTCTACTCAATGCTCTATGGTGACCTAAATGGGAAGGAAATCTAAAAAAGAGGGAATATAGGTATACGTGTAACTGATTCACTTTGCTATACAGCAGAAACTAACACAACACTGTAAAGTAACTATACTCCAATAAAAATTAATTTTTAAAAAAGCTGAATGAGACAGAGACAGCAGACACAATAACTTGTTCAGCAGCACTGCTGAACACCCAAGAACTTCAGGTGCTGGAAATACTAGATATTAATTGGATATAGACCATAAAATAAGCATAGTTAAAAACATTTTTCAAAAGGGACTTATAATGTGAGAAACAAAAAGACTATTGGACTTCCCTGGTAGCGCAGTGGTTAGGAATCTGCCTGCCAATGCAGGGGACATGGGTTCAAGCCCTGGTCTGGGAAGATCCCACATGCTGTGGAGCAACTAAGCCCGTGTGCCACAACTACTGAGCCTGTGCTCTAGAGCCTGCGAGCCACAACTACTGAGTCCACATGCCGCAACTACTGAAGCCCGCATGCCACAACTACTGAGCCCATGCACCTAGAGCCCATGCTCCACAACAAGAGACGGCACTGCAATGAGAAGTCCGTGCACCGCAACAAAGAGTAGCCTCTGCTCACCACAACTAGAGAAAGCCCATGAGCAACAAAGAAGACCCAACACAGCCAAAAATAAATATTAATTAATTAATTAATTTTTAAAAAAAGAAGACTATCATGGGCCCTAGGCAGATTTAATTCAGAAAGGAATAAAATAGAAGTTCAAATGAAAAATAGAGATATTGAAATTAACAACCAAGTGGGTGGACTACTTCCAGGTGACTGAAGTGATCGTGAAATGCTCACACAGATAATAATGATAAAAACATGATTTTAAAGAAGTTTTTTTTAAAGCGCAACCCTGGAGAGAGTCTGAAAGAGGAAGAAGAATGAGAGTTTACTCTCAAAAAATTGTCACAGTAAAGGGTAAGAATTGAGAGTTTATGTCTTCCTGGCCTGAGGTAATGCCCAACTCTTACAGCTATAGCTGTAAAAAGAAAAACAGCAGTGGAAAACCACAGCCTTACCAGCTAAGGTGCCAGAGATCAGAGTCCAAGGCTGAAAATGTAGCTAGAAGTCTACAGGAAAAATACTGGCAGCAAAAAAAAACCACAGAAGGAGTATACAACTCTGAGTATAAACTCTGCCCAAATCCCTGGCCAAGAGCTAAACTATGCATGTGTAGGAGGAGGCCCTAAGCGGCCTGGTGAAAAAGTGGGCAGGAGCCAGAGACAAATCTGCTCCTGAATAACAGAGCTATGTGCAGCCCTATCTGTGAGTCTGCTGCCTTTTTTTTTTTTTTTTTAACTGAGTATAAACTTTCCAACCATGCACAAGTCAGGTGCCAGAAAGTTGGATCTTATAAGTCTTGAAATATAAGGGACAGAGCCCCAAACCATCCAAATAGCTAGAAATTAGGCAGAAGCGAACCACTAGAAGAAAATCAAAAAAGAATGACCTCCATCTCTGTTGAAATCTTTGACTAACCAGCAAATCATAGAGAAACAAGAAAAATCACAAAGGACCAGGAAAAAAAGTAGCAATGGAAAGCCATAAGAATACAGATATTAGCTGCTGCATATCAGAAGGGTGACAAAGTTTGCAGTTGGAGTCCAGACAAGTTAATTGCCTACTAGAACCAATTATATATCTGTATCTATCTATCTATCTATCTATATATATATATATCTGATATATATATAAGATGAATACAACAGAATCTACAGTTGCCATAATGTACTATCTACAAGGCCCAATTTTCAACCAGAAGTTACTACACATGCAAAGAAACATTAAAGTGTGCTCTAGGGCTTCCCTGGTGGCGCAGTGGCTGAGAGTCCGCCTGCTGATGCAGGGGACACGGGTTCGTGCCCCGGTCCGGGAAGATCCCACATGCTGCGGAGCGGCTAGGCCCATGAGCCATGGCCGCTGAGCCTGCGCATCCGGAGCCTGTGCTCCACAACGGGAGAGGCCACAACAGTGAGAGGGCCGCATACCGCAAAAAAAAAAAAAAAAAAAAAAGTATGCTCTATACTCAGAGGAAAGGGCAGCCAATAGAAACTGACTCTGAAAGGTTCCAGATGTTGGGTTTAGTAAACACAGACAAGCAGTTATTACAAATATGTTCAAAGAATTAAAGGAAATTGGGGTATAATATCAAATGAACAGCTAGGAATTCTCAATAGAGAAATGGAAACTAAAGCAAAACAAAACAAATGGAAATTCTAGAGGTGAAAAGTAAAAAATTGAAATTTTAAAAGTTTACTAGATGAGCTCAACCACATTTGGGGGTGGCAGAACAAAGAATCAGAGAACTTGAAGACAGAAAAATAGAAGTGCCCAAACAACAGAAAGAATAAAGACTGGAGAAAATTAAGGAGAATCCCAGAGATCTGAGGGTACAATGTCCAAATGTGCATTGAATACATATGAAATTGGAATTCCAAAGGATGAGGAGGAAGACAAAGAGCCAGAGAAAAATATATGAAGAAATAATTGTTGAAAACTTCCCAAATGGGCACAAGGAAACTCTTAGGGGTGATGGAAATGTTCTGTGTTTTGACTGTGGTGGTAGTTCCATGTGTGCATACCTTTACCAGCACTCATCTAATTGTACAATTTAAACAGATGTGCTTTACTGTACATACACTGTATCTCAATAAAGTTCAAAAATGTAAATGATGAAATATACCTCTCCTGTCCACTAAAAAAATCCTTACAGATGGGTTAAATACTATGGACACATCTAAAGAGAGAATATGGGTAAACAGAAAAATAAATCTGAAGAAATTAACCAGAACACCATGAGATCAATGAGAGGTCAAGAGACAAGGAAAATAGAATGAAAGGAAGAGCTGTGGTATGAGAGATGAGTGGAAATGTGGACTGATGGTATTTGGAGTGATTTTCACTGAGAATTTTCCAGTTTTGATGAAAGACATGAATCCTAAGGTTTAGGACACCTAAGAAGTCCTATGCAGTATAAATAAAACTATATCCACATCTAGAACCACAGCTGTGATTATGGAGAATGCCATAGAGAATATCTCAAAAACAGCTAGAGGAAAGAGTGATTACCTATAAAGTGGCATTTATACTGGCAGCAGACTCTTCAGCGCAATAGTGGCCAAGAAAGAGTAGAATCTGGTCTTCAAAATGCTGTGAAAAAATAAATAACCCACTCCCTGCTGATACCTCGTAACCAGCTAGAGTCATTTCTGAACAGCACCTTCTGCTGTGAGCTTTCTTGTTACCTCTTCACTCCCAGTCCATCAAAATATGTCCAGTCTCTTAGGCTATTAAGGGATTTTATTTAAAGTAAACAGTGTTAATGCACTGAGGGTGTTAATGATTTAATACTGTGGCGTGCCTGTGTTGACTTAAGCCATTTTTATTATAAAATTACTTAAATACACACAAATATATAAAACTGGGTATAAACTCTTATGCTTATAGTTCTTACACGACTATTAAACCAAAATTATAAATAAGCATATGTGACTTATTTTTAAAGAAATTTTTTAAAATTGCAATGCCAATAAAATCCAAAATACAGACATAAATGTGATAGATACGATTTTGCTGAGATTAAAGAACTGAAATTGTGTTTAATGGCAGAAAGATATAGTTGTGTGTCTTCTCTTTTACCAGAGGAGGTTCAGTGTGATGGGTCTGGAGTCAGGCTGCCTGGGCTGAACTCCCACCGTGTGATACGGGGCAAGTGACTTAATCTCTTTAAGCCCCACCCCCTCCCCTGTAAAATGAAGATGATGAGTACCTACTCAGAGGGATGCTGTGAGGATTAAATGCAACAACACAAGCAAAGTACTTAGTCCACAAAAAGGGGTTTATAAATTATTATTGTTGTTGTTGTAATTTGTTCCATTTTGATAATAAACCCATTATATCTTCTATTCCATTATTTTGAAAGGGTAATCAATTTAATGTGGTACCCTAAAATACAAAACCAAAAAAATTCCATTCAAGGACAAAAATCCTGGGGCTTCCCTGGTGGCGCAGTGGTTGAGAGTCCGTCTGCCGATGCAGGGGACGCGGGTTCGTGCCCCGGTCCGGGAGGGTCCCACATGCCGCGGAGCGGCTGGGCCCGTGAGCCATGGCTGCTGAGCTTGCACGTCCGGAGCCTGTGCTCCGCAACGGGAGAGGCCACAGCAGTGAGAGGCCCGCGTCCCGCAAAAAAAAAAAAACAAGGACAAAAATCCTAATGAACGTAGGACTTACAAAGTTGGCTCTTTGCTGCATCTTTGCCTGTAATGAAAAAGGTACCAACTATACCAGGCTTTTGAGATTGGAAATCCTCTGTTAGTAGGAGCCACCTGAGTACTCAGTTCACACACCCTATTTTCTCTTCAGTCTACCCTGTGACAGGATGTCAATGGCCTTCCTTTGGTCTCACTGTGAGCTTAAACTCCCATGCAAACCTGGGAACTGAAAGAATATGGCCAGACTGAGTCACAGGGTAATCATCCAGGTGACCCAAAATAGGTTTACAGTCCTTTTTAAATATCTTCCCAGAAACAGAAAGACACACACACACTACCACCATCACCACTCTCAGATTTAACAGCTTCCTGGAAATGAAGAGATTTAAGCCAAGGGAGTCCCTCCAGGGGTGAGAATCCTAGACCCGGTGACAGGCTGTAGCAGGAGGCCGGAAAAGGGAGGGTTTGTCATCCTTTAGGGGCAAAGAATGCTTACACGTTAAAAACAAAAAACAAACAAACAAAAAACATACAAACAACAACCAACTCAGTCTACCAAGAGGGCAAGTCCAACCGTACAGAACAAAATCTTATCATTTTAGTCTTTATGGGATGGCAATTTATGAGAAGAAAGGCTGGGCTGAACCACCTCTACAATGTTTGTCAAGGGAAATTTAATAAGCAAACTAGCAACACTGGAGAAGAAACTCTTCACTACTTAAAAATACAACCATTTTTTTAAAATGACTTTAGCTCCTATCATATACAAATGCAGTGACTTAAATTATAGCTATCTCTTAATTAAGGAAAGTCTATCAAGCTCTTGCTCCCAAAGGTACATCCTTGAAGGTAATCAAAATCTATTCCCCATACTTTTAGTTTAGGTTGGCCCTACTGCCAATTATTCTAAACGGATAAGGAATTAGCTGAGTTATCTGAGTCTAGGTAGGTCCAGACATATCTTACAAATAAAAGCAGATTCTTCTGAGAAACTTATTTCTCACTTGGCACTTTCTGCCTCTATCTTTAAGTGCTCTCCTACTGGCATGGCAAACGCTGGTGAAATGTAGAAAAGACCACATAAAGTAGATCACATGAAATGCTTAACAAAGACCACTTTGACCCAAACAAGCCATTACACCTGAGAAAGTTGCACACAGAGGCTGGCTCCACTGGTGGGCTCCAGCCCATCACCTGGATTCCACTTTCCCTGTATCCAAACTGTGACTGCCTTCCTCCTCCTCCGAGAATCCTGAGGCAGCTAAGGAACAAAAAATTGGTGGAATTCCTCAAATCCTTTAAGAACACTAAGTACAAAGAACAGTGACTAGACTTAGATCAAACACCAGATTCTTAGAAAACAGAATTCTCACATATACCCGCCATGGCGCCAGTTGCCAATTTAAACTAAAATATGGGAGTGGCCAAAAAATTAAAAGCAAGGACTCAAACAGATACTTGTACACCCATGTTCACAACTGCACTATTCACAATTGCCAAAAGGTGGAAGCCACCCAAGTGTCCATCAACAGATGAACGGATAAACAAAATGTGGTACATATAAGGAAATACTATTCAGCTATAAAAAGGAACAAAGTGCTGATACATGCCACAACAGAGATGAATCTTGAAAATATTGTACTAAATGAAACAAGCCCGACACAAAAGGAAAAATATTGTATGATTCTACTTATTTGTGATATCTAGAATAGGCAAATTTACAGAGACAGAAAGTAGGCAAGAGGTTAGTAGGGGCTGGAGGGAATGGAGAGTTACTGCTTAATGCTTACAGAGTTTCTGTGTGGAGTGATGAAAACGTTTTGGAAACAAATAGTAGTGATGGTTGCACGACACTGTGAATGTAATTAATACCATAAAACTATGCACTTAAAAATGGTTAAAGTGGCAAGTTTTGTGTTATATGTATATTTTTTTACCACGATTTTTATTTTTTTTTTTTATTTTTTTTTTTTTTGTTTTGTTTTTTTTTTTTTGCGGTATGCGGGCCTCTCACTGTTGTGGCCTCTCTTGTTGCGGAGCACAGGCTCACGGACGCGCAGGCCCAGCGGCCATGGCTCACGGGCCCAGCCGCTCTACGGCACGTGGGATATTCCCGGACCGGGGCACGAACCCGCGTCCCCTGCATCGGCAGGCGGACTCTCAACCACTGCGCCACCAGGGAAGCCCTACCACGATTTTTAAAAATGAGAGAATCAAGTCACTGAAAACAACCCTAATGTCCTTCAGCAGGTGCCTGGATCAACAAACTGTGGTACATGCATAAATTGTAATAAAATTGAACAAACTATCGATACACACAACAACTGGGATTAATCCCAAGGGCATTATGCTGAGTGAAAGTAGCCAGTTTCCAAAGGTGACACACTATAAGATTCCATTTAATTACATTCTCAAAAAGAAAAATTCGCGCGATGGAGGACAGACCAGTGGTTGCCAAGGGTTGGGGATGAAGGGAAGTGTGTGCTCATAAAGAGATAGCACAGGCGCTTCCCTGGTGACGCAGTGGTTGAGAGTCCACCTGCCGATGCAGGGGACACGGGTTCGTGCCCCAGTCCAGGAAGATCCCACATGCCACGGAGTGGCTGGGCCCGTGAGCCATGGCCACTAAGCCTGCACGTCCGGAGCCTGTGCTCAGCAATGGGAGAGGCCACAACAGTGAGAGGCCCGCATACCGCAAAAAAAAAAAAAAAAAAAAAAAGAGATAGCACAGTGGGTTTTTTGGGGGGTGATGGAGCAGTTCTGTACCTGATTGTGGTGGTAGTCACATGAATCTAAGCATATGTTAAAATTCAGAACTACTCATCAAAAGTTTTTTAAAGTGAAGTTTAAAAAAACAGTGGGGTAAAAGGAGAAATAGCCACTCATTGCTATCACTGCTCTTTGTAACCTCTGACCACCGCCTCCTCTCTTGCACCTCCCTGTATTTCCCATGGATTTCTCTACCTCTTAAAATACCCAAAGATCACAGTCTGGAAAACATGCTTTGTAAAATTATAATGAAGGGTCCACATTGCTATTCCTAGAAGGAGTTATTTTCCCTGCACCTCATGCATCCACATATAATCACACTGTTTGTCTTCCTAGCCTTGATACCTTTCCTGGACAAAACCTGATTCACTTGGTAAAAGAAGTGTGGCTGTGTCCAAGTGCTACCGTCCACAGAGTCCTGCAGAGTATCAGAGCACACATCTACCACGACACAATGAGGGGAACGCTCAGAGTGCTTCCTCTGAGGTCCAAACTTGGCAAATTTGTGTTCTCGCAGTGGAGCTTCCTAGATTGTTTAACAAGGACAGTCCCCCCATCCCAAACCTTCTGGTTTCAGGACTATGAGTGCCTGTAAGGATCCAGTCCCACAAGAACCCACATCTAATGCTCCATCTAACAAACACACCAAAAAGCTGTGGGAAACTCTGGATCCAAACCAATGGTCTGCAGGAGAAAAACGGGAAGAGAAAGCTCCCAGCTAGCTCATGTTTCTGTGGCAATTCATGCTACACTGGAAGCCCTGGTCTTCGGAAGCCTCTGGAAGCCCCTGGGGCATTATTTATGGAGGCTACAGACAGCTACAGGCTCTGGGTGGGAGCTGGGCAGATGGGAGAAAGCAGACAGAGAGGGCCTGGCCTGCTTGATCTCATCATGTTCTCCCTCACCTCTCCCCGCTGGGCGGGGGTGTCACCCAGTGAAAGAATACTTTACAAGCAAGCCATTCATCAGGTTCCTAATTTAAAAGTTGGAAAGCGTAACTCTGGAGCTGGTTTTGCCATCTTCCGACACCTCATTAACCTCGTCACTGTTCTTCTGTCGAGGGCAAGAACCTCGGGAATTACTACAGAGGTTCCGTCCTGAACACTCAAGCAGAAAAAGAAACAGCAACACTTTGCCTGAAAAAGAACCCCCCCATATGACCACAAGAGTTGTGCCAGATCACAAATAAAACAGGAAGGACGTGACAAGGAGAAGAAGATCTACCCAGACTTCACTAAATTTAGGAATATTCATCTTTATCCAGAGAGAAATAGAGGAGGAATAATAAATAATAACCAATTTTTCATAGGCCTTCCTAGTGAAGGGGAAGATGTTACCCCACTTCTCTCTGAAGGAGACAGCTGAGAAGAAATAGACAGGGATTTGAACCATACCGTGTACCAAAAAGCTGCATGTTTTGTGAATTTTGAACTGAGCCCAAGTATTTCTTTTTTTTTTTTTCCTCTCAATGGCAAAACTAAACTTAGGGGGTTTTTTTGTTTGTCTGTTTAATTTATTTATTTTGTCTACGCGCAGGCTTTCTCTAGTTGTGGCGATCAGGAGCTACTCTTTGTTGCGGTGCGTGTGCTTCTCACTGCGGTGGCTTCTCTTGTTGCAGAGCACGGGCTGTAGGCACACGGGCTTCAGTAGCTGTGGCACATGGGCTCAGTAGTTGTGGCACACGGGCTTAGTTGCTCCATGGCATGTGGGATCTTCCCAGACCAGGGCTCGAACCCGTATCCCCTACGTTGGCAGGCAGATTCTTAACCACTGTGCCACCAGGGAAGCCCTAAACTTAGGTTTTAAATACATAAATAAAGTCTAGGAATGTAGTTCAAACTGAAACTATGTCCATTTATTTTCTGAAACAGATAAAATCACTCAACCAAACAAATATTTCTCTGTCCGGTATCATGGACACGGGAGGAAGCTACTAGGCTCTACTGGAGCAAAAGCATCCAACTCCATCTCATTACTGGTGAGAATTTGGTGAGACTTAGGGAGAAACCCAAGGGAAGAATCTAAAACTCTAAGTCTTATCTGAATCTTGGGAATTCTCGCTTGCCCACAAGATCCAGAAGCCCTTCCTTTCTTGGTCCCCTATAAGAGGAAAGTTACAGAGCCCATTCCCCCCACCACCACCAGAAAAAAAGAAAAGAAGAAGAAGAAATCAAGAGGCCAGAAGATGAATTCTAACACTTACCTATCTTCTTTAGCCTAGAGCAAGTCACCAGGGCTGTGACACTGCTGTCCAGCCTCTTGGATCCCCTCCAAAACATCTAATGGGTACCTTCGTCAATCTGAACAGAATGGAAGGGATGGGAAATGTGGCAGACACAGCAAGGCCAGATATTTTATCTCTCCTACTTAGGAATTAATGGTGCATGGGGACAGATTGCTAGACAAGCTGGAACACTAATATATTCTGGAAATGTTGACATCCTAGGCACAAAATATCGAAAACTGGTGATTTGTAGAACAGAGGACACATGAATGAGCCACTGGCTCTCTCGGAGCTCTGAGAGCAAAGGACAGTGACACATGCCTGGCCCACAGCCCTAACCATCTTTCACCATCTCTTTTGGTTGCCTTTTTTTCCTCTTTTTTTTTTGCATAAGGGTCTGTTCTTGGCCTCTTCCACTCTCCTTGGGTGACTACAGCTGTTCCTCCATCTTCAAAGAGAGCCTCTTCCCCAACGCCCCCCACCCCATGTCTGCCCTTCTTTGGGGAGCTGTGGGTCTGTATGTTCAACGACCCACCGGACATTGCCAGCTGGGTGATCAGCAAAATCCTTGAAAGTCTTTAGTTCTGCCCTGCTCAGTCCCGAATCTATTCCTCCTCATTAACCCATGACAATTCAGAATTCCAAAGCAAAAATTACTCCAAAGTGATTCTCATGATGCTTTTTTAGTCTCAAAATCAACAGAGTTCCAGCAAAGAGAAGGCAGCCAGGAGGTGACCAAGTTACACAGACACACCTGTCCACCCTGGGCAGGCTAGATGGATGGGTGGATGGGTGTGGGGAGGTATGGGGGGGATGCATGGGGAGCAGTTCCCAGGAGACAGAAGTGGTTCCTTGAAAGTTGGAGAGGCTGGTCAAACAATCCACTGCCAACTCCAAGAGCTTTCCATATTTAGGCTCAGTATAATCATTTAGAGGACCTACCTTGTTGTTCATAAGTAAGGAAAATTACAAGATTTCTGTGGGGTTTGCTTACATCTTGGGATATCAGGACTTTTATAGCTTCCTTTAGCAAAGTCACCATGTGCTTAAGTAACATAAAATCGTTGAAAGAATGAGAGAAAAATCTTCTAGAAGGAATGAATGTTGAGCAGTCTCTGATTCCTGCCCCCTCCTTGAGGTTCTTCTACTGTGCCTGACCACTGCCTCTAGTTGAAGCAGAGACAAAATAAGCTTTCTTTGTTTCCATTTATAATGTCTCAGATCAGCTGATGACTTTACCAACAGTATTATAAAACAAACAAGAAAACATAAATAAGGAACCCTTATGTCCTCACAGTTTTAGAATTTGAAATCTAGACATATTTAATCACCAAACTCTTTAACTTTCTTTTTATAAATGCAGAAACTAAGGCCCAAAGAGAGTAAGTGAAGGGCCCAAGGCCACAAAACTACAGTGGGTAGAGGCAGAACCTGCATTTGGGGACTTGCCTCTCCATCTTATGTCCTTTTCATTCTCTTACGACACTACTCTTTAAAACAGGTCTTGATTCCCTCCTCCCCCTTGAGGTTCGCTCCTCCTTGCCTCTACTACGTGGCTTCCCCGAACCATCTTGGTTCCTTCACTCATGACAACTGGTTCACCCAAGTATCTTTCTATAGTCAAGGTCAAACTCCAACCACTCCAACAAAACAACCCTTTTTTCTTATAAACCTTCCACTCAGTCCTGGTTCCCCATCCAAGCAACAAGTCTGGTTTACAATGTAGTTACCTGGGAATGGAGATTGACATCCTTGAGTCTCTGTGAGTGGCCGTGGTTCAGGTAACTTGTTCCAGCCCATTTAGGAGTCTACAGTGAGTCTCCCAAACAGCACAGGGAAACAGACTCTCAAATGTTATGTATTACATCTTCAATATATTAATGCCTTAATCATAACTATAATAACTGCACTTGTATATATACGTGTATACACACACACTCATACAATAAGAATTATAACAAATGTATTGAGGATGATTATTATTATTTTTTTTTTTGTGGTACACGGGCCTCTCACTGTTGTGGCCTCTCCCGTTGCGGAGCACAGGCTCCGGACGCGCAGGCTCAGCGGCCATGGCTCACGGGCCCAGCTGCTCCACAGCATGTGGGATCTTCCTGGACCGAGGCACGAACCTGTGTCCCCTGCATCGGCAGGCGGACTCTCAACCACTGCACCACCAGGGAAGCCAGAGGACGATTATTCTTGCTGTGACATTTAGCCCAAAATATCAACAAAAAGGCACTTGAAGAACATGAGATTTTATATAGCATGATGCAGTAAACTCAGTCCTGAGCTGGGAGTCATCATAATGTGTTCCGTATCCTGATTTTGCTAGCCATAACTCTAAGAGCCTGATCTGCATGCCAACTCAGGATATCTGAGGAATCAGCCTAGGTCAGCAGCAATCATATTTGCTTCAGGTCCCCAAAACCTTATAAGATAATAGTTTTCAAACATTTGGCTATCTCTGACAGATAGAGATGAGAGACAGTCTCCACATTTGTAAAAGATAAATGGTTGAGGATGGACATTATATGATGTGTTAGATTCCTTGGTTTGCCTTTTAGAGAGTGTGTTGGGGGAATGCTAACTTTTTTCTTGAACTTTTGTTTCTGGGTACTTACAAGGGAACAATAAAGTGCCTCCTTTTCCCATTCCATGCTCAAGCAAGGCCTGAGCACCCTACCTGTCTCACCATCCCTTCTTCCCCTCTTCCCTCTCCCTCACTTCTACTCTTAGAAGAAAACTGCATTTTTGATTTAGGGGATTACACTAGATCATCCCAGAGGGAAGGAGTGTGGCCTCTGCTTCGCACCAAAGCAGCAAAAGCAGCCGTACTCAAGAGGGTGGCTGAAATTCTTTGGAAGTTCAGGGTTTGGGAGCTGCTGTATATAGTACTTGAACATCTGTACTCTGCTGAGGTACCACACCCTGAACAGGAATGGGGATTGCTGCTAAGCAACAAAATCTGAGGGCAGTGCCAGGGGCTTCTGTGTCTTCCCCGGGCCTGTAAAAGGAGCTCTTTGAAGGATATCTCTGGGCCTCTTGGAGAAGTAATGCCCAACAGACGGCCAGGAAAAGCCACCTGGAAATAGCAGTAGATGTCTCCAATACTTCCCAAATCAATTTATGAGGCCAACATTACTCTGATACCAAAACCAGACAAAGAGATTATAAGAAGAGAGAACGACAGACCAATATCCCTCATGAATATAAATACAAAAATGCTTAACAAAATATTAGCAGATTTAATCTAGTGATACAGAAAAGGATAACTGGGGTGTATCTATACAACAGAAAACTACTCAACAATAAAGAGGAAGAAACTACTGATATGCACGACAACATGGATGAATCTCAAAAATACTACACAAAGCAAAAGAAGCCAAAGTGTGTATGTATATATCGTGTGTGTGTGTGTGTGTGTGTGTGTATAAAACTCTAGAGAAGATGAATCAATTGTATGGTGACAAAAAACAGATCAGTGGCTGCCTCGGGTGTGGTAGGGTAGGGAGGATGAGGGGTGAGGGGTGAGGATTTACTGGAATGGGCACAAGGAAATCTTTTGGGTTGAAGGAAATGCTGTATATCATGACTCTGGTAACTGTTATGGATGTATAACTCTCTCTCAAACCTTTATCAAGATGTACGCTTAAGGGCTTCCCTGGTGGCGCAGTGGTTGAGAGTCCGCCTGCCGATACAGGGGACACGGGTTCATGCCCCAGTCCGGGAAGATCCCACATGCCGCGGAGCGGCTAGGCCCGTGAGCCATGGCCACTGAGCCTGCGCGTCCGGAGCCTGTGCTCCGCAACGGGAAAGGCCCGCGTACTGCCGAAAACAAAACAAAACAAAACAAAACAAAAGATATACACTTAAGATGGGTGCTTTTTATTTTATGTAAAATACAGTTCAATAAATTTCACTTTTAAAACATTTGAGGGCTTCCCTGGTGGCGCAGTGGTTGAGAGTCTGCCTGCCAATGCAGGGGACACGGGTTCATGCCCCAGTCCGGGAAGATCCCACATGCCGCGGAGCGGCTGAGCCCGTGAGCCATGGCTGCTGAGCCTGGGCGTCCGGAGCCTGTACTCTGCAATGGGAGAGGCCACAACAGTGAGAGGCCCGCATACCACAAAAAAAAAAATTCGAGAAAGCAAGCTTGTCTAATAGAGGGTCTAATTTTTGAAAGACCACAACATTTGGTAAGGGTTGGCCAAAAGAACTATAATCACTTACAGCAGGGGTCCCCAACCCCCGGGCTGCAGACCGGTATCAGTCCGCTGCCTGTTAGGAACCAGGCCGCACAGCAGGAGGTGAGCAGCAGGCAAGCAAGCAAAGCTTCATCTACCGCTCCCCATAGCTCCCCATCACTCCCCATCGCTCGCGTTACCACCTGAACCATCTCCCACCCCTTGTCCGTGGAAAAATTGTCTTCCACGAAACCGGTCCCTGGTGCCAAAAAGGTTGGGGACCGCTGACTTTCAGCACCAAGGATTCCCTAGAAGTGATACCACGGTAGTCTCGGGAAAGGTGGTGACCATGGAAACAACATAAAATAGGCAACCCCAACCCTAAAATCCCTTGAATACTCAATAACTAACTAGAAGAGACATTGCATCTAAAAAGCCATGGGCTTGATGTCCCTTGACAGTCCCTGAGAGCTCAGGCTGCAAGGCTCGCAAGGGGTTAAGACCCTTCCTTCAGGTCCTAAAAGCCTTTTTTGTTGTTGTTTTGGCAAGGCTTTCTCATGAGAGGCGTTTAGGAGCTAAGGGCAGCGCCAGATGACAGCCATCAAGAAATGGGAACCTCAGTCCTGAAACCACAAGCAACTGAATTCTGCCAACAACCTGTATGAGCTTGGAAGTGGATTCTTCCCCCCAAACCTCCTAAGAGGAACTCAGCCCTGTCCACACCTTGATTTCGGTCTGTGAGACCAAGAACAAAGGATCAAGCTCATTCAGATTTCTGACCTACAAAACTGTGAGATAATAAATTTGTACTATTTGAAACCTCTAAGTTTGTGGTAATTTGTTATGGCACCAATTGAAAACTTAACACATGTTAGAACAATAATAACCATATATAGGAATTCTATAGATTTTATTTTTAAGTCTTTATTGAATTTGTTACAATACTGCTTCTGTTTTATCTTTTGGTTTTTGGCTGAGAGGCACATGGGATCTTAGCTCCCCAGCCAGGGATCCAATTCACACCCCCGGCATTGGAAGGCGAAGTCTTAACCAGTGGACCACCACGAAAGTCCCACTATAGATTTTATTAGACTAAAAAACCAAAGAGAAGAGAGAATCCATCTCACAATTCTAATGTCTTTCTTTTTGTTCACATTTCATGATAAAAGTAACTTAAAATATGTCTATCTATTGGTCTATATCCCTAACATTAAACTTTCAATTTCCCCTTTGGTTTACATGAATAATTCCAAGAAGTGAAATTTCATATAAAAGAGATGACATCTTTACAGTAGACCTTCTGTTTGTATCAAAAGACTTGAGGTTTTCATTACAGTACAGAGGTGAACTTTGCTAAGAGACTTTCTTTGATTTCTGAAGAAAAGGATATTTAACATTTTACTCTACATACTAACATTTTACTCTACATACAGAATTAGCTGTGATTTCAAAACTATTCTTAAAACCCAGACACACAACTTTCAGTACATCAACCTTATAAGTACACAAGAAAGTCTCAAGGTTAAGCAAGACTTTCATTTTTAAAGATGGGAGTTTCCAGGTATAATCAAAATGGTTTATTAGAAATCTGTAAGATACTCTCCCTTGATTCTTCACTAAGCAGTGGCAACTTACTAAATACGCTTTTTTTCCCCTTAAAAAGTTTTTTTTTTTTTTTTTTTTTTTTTTTTTTTTTTGCGGTACGCGGGCCTCTCACTGTTGTGGCTTCTCCCGTTGCGGAGCACAGGCTCTGGACGCGCAGGCTCAGCGGCCATGGCTCACGGGCCCAGCCGCTCCGCGGCACGTGGGATCTTCCCAGACCAGGACACGAACCCGTGTCCCTTGCATCGGGGGGCGGACTCTCAACCACTGCACCACCAGGGAAGCCCTCCCCTTAAAAAGTTTTGAATAAAATATTTTGCTTAGAAACCTGACATTAGAGTAGCGTAACACCCAGGCAGAGGTGAGACTGACACGTGGCTCCTTGGGTTTATACCAATCCAAAAGCTACCTTTAAAACTATTTGATTTTATAATGCATTAGTTAAAAGGGTCTTTAAAATTTTTTTATTTTATATCCAACTTTCTGAAATAATGGAAATGGTGCCAGGATGGCCCACTGATTACTGTGTCAGGGGCTTGCCTGGGGCAGGGATGTATTTTTAGTCTTCTCTAGGAGAAATATTTTCAAAAGGTTAGTGGCTGGGAAGTTTCTATTCTTCCCTAATTCCAGATGATAATTCCACTGTACAAAAGTGAAGTGCCTTTTCATATTTCCTACATTTCCATCCACTTCTTCACACCTAGGATTATTTCCAAAGCACCAAGACATTTAATTTTTTTAAGGATTCTTACACTAGATTATTTATAAGCTAATTATCTATAGAAGTTCCAGGTCTTTAGTTTTGCTTTCTCCTTCTTTCTAGCTGCCATGTCTAATTGCAATTGTCAATCATGGTTTGTTAAAAAGACAACACTGCCGTTAGCACACCTTTAAGGAAGCCAGTCTTAGCTACTGGAGGATGAAAAGCCTCCTGGAGGACAAAGGAGATGCCCAAGCCAGCAGCCCTCATCAACTGCAAGACATGTGAGTGAGGCCATCTTGGATCTTGCAGCCTAGATGCAAACAGCCACGCAGCCACATGAGTGAACCTGCCTGAAACCAGCAGAAGAACTACCCAACCAGTTCACAGAATGGTGAGAAAGAATAAATCATTATTATATTAGGCCACTGTGTTTTGGAGTGCCTTGTCCCAGCAAAGGCTAACTGAAATATTAGTAAAATATTGAAAGCCTTCTGCTTGAGAGACAGAGTAAGACCAAAACACCTGACTTTGACATTTTATCAGAGGCCCTTCTCAGAATAATAATAATAATAATAATAATAATAAAAGAAGAAGAAGAAGTAGAGGTAACAGCTATAAATAAAAAGGCTTAGGATTGGAAAGGAAAAAATAAAAATGTCACTATTTGGAGATGACATGATTATGTATATGTGAATAATATAGAAGAATCTACTAGGTTTAAATAAGCAAATTTAACAAGGTCACTGGTTTAAGGTTGACATTAAAAACTTTTTTTCTATATGCAAGCAACAAATAGGAAAATTAAAATGATGCCATTTACAATAGGATCAAAAAGCATGAAACACCTGGAAATAAATTAAAGATTTGTAAGACCTCTGCACTGAAAACTACAAAGCACTACTGAGAAAAATAACACCTAAAAAAGGAAGAGATACAATATGTTCATAGACAGGAAAGTTCAATATTCAATTATTTCAAGTTTCCCCACACTTAACTACGGATGCTATGCAAGTACAAACAAAATCTCAGCATAGTTGTTTCTTCTTTTTCCTGGAAATTGACCAGCTGATTCTAAAGTTCATATGGAAAAACAAAGAGCTAGAATAAAATAGACAAACTTGAACTGAGAACAAAATTGAGGGACTTAAAACTACCAAATATCAAGCTACATTAATTAAGGCATTCATTGGCTATACTAATTCATGCAAAAATGGACAAACTGACTAATGAAACAGACCCACACCTGAGTGTGTACTATTATGAGAAAAGATAGTCTTTTCAATAAAATGGTCTGAGTTGATTGGATATTCATATAGAAAAAAAAGAACCTTGACCCCCTACTTCATACCACACATCAGTAAATTTTAGACAGACTGAAGATCTAAATGTGAAAAACAAGACAATATAGCTTTTAGTAGAAAACTAAGTGGAAAATCTTCATGATTTGGAGAAAGGCCAAGATTTCTTATATAGGACACAAGCATTCTACCACAGACAGGAAAAACTGAGCAACTGGATTATATTGATCTACAAATTAACACTTCTGTTATTAATACAAAATTAATTGCTTTGTTCATCCAAAGACACTATTAGTAATGTGAAAGGGCAATTTTGTTCATTGTGGTTTTTAAAAAATTTTGTCATGGTAAAATATACATGAAATTTGTCTTTTTAACCATTTTTTGAAGGGGCATTAAGTACATTCACATTGTTGGGCACAAACTAAAACTCTGTACCCATTAAACAACGGTGACATAAGAGGCTCCTGACTCCCCCTCCCATGGATGCACTGAGTATACAGGAACAGGTGAATCAATTTTCTCTCAGAGAAATCCAAAAACTAGTTGAGTAACTCCTACACACTGGTGACTGAGAAAAAAACCACATCAAGATGGGAAGGAAAGGCTGAGAAACTCTCCCCATAAACTCAGCCCCTGGCATAGCACTTTACAATTCGGAGGGAACCCTTAACTCCAAGCTTTGCCCAGGGGAACAAAGAATCTGGATCACAAATCTAGTGCCTCAACTCTTAAGGCTGCCACCTGAGGTACAGGTCCCCAAATCACCTAGCTCTGAGAGCCAATGGGGCTTGCATTCATAAATCCCACAAAACTATAGCAAATAAATAAGCAGTTGTTAAATGGGTACATGAGGACTCTCCATGGCTATTACCAGTCCCCCAACTCCCAACTCTGCTCAGAGAGATCAGACAAAAATGTCCATCCCTCAGTTTCTCCCTGGAAGTGATCTGACTGCAAACTTCTCCAGCTGCTTTCTGAGGTTCTGGCTTCTAACCAGCCTGCATGTGGGAGCTGACAGGGATCCTCTTGGAAGCCCAAAAGAGCTGGTGGGCACATCCTCTACTGTCTCCCCACAGCTCACTCCAATACTAAAACCAAGTCACCAGCTTTTCCCTGGAAGGACTTGTCCATACTTCTAGCACCCCAACTATTATGGCTACTACCCAAGGGACAGGCTCCCAAATTACCTAGCTCTGGGAACTGATGGGGCTCAGCATTCATGAGCCCCCCAGGACCACATGAAACAAAGAGGTGGTTCTGGTCTGTGGGAGTGCTTGTGTGCCCAAATATTCTCTCTGGCTCAGCACAGAGGGAGTAAACAAAAATACCCAGATCCCAGTTTCTTCCTGGTAGGTGCTAGACTATACATATAATGTCCTGATTTTCCCAGCTGCTGCCTGAATGTCAGGCTTCCAATTAGCCTGCATAGGGGGCTGAAAGGGGAAGCAATGAGCAGTCCTCTGGGAACCTGAACAGGCACGTGGCATTTCCCATGTCTTTCATACACTGACAGATCTCGGCACATCCTCATCTACTGGGAACCACTAAGAACAAAGATGGTGGCTTGACTATGGAGAACAGTTTGGAGGTTCCTTAAAAAAAACTAAAAACAGAGCTACCATATGATCCAGCAATCCCACTCCTGGGCATACATTCAAAAAAGATGAAAACTCTAATTCAAAAAGATACATGCACCCCCATGCTCATAGAGGCACTATTTACAATAGCCAAGACACGGAAGCAACCTAAGTCTCCATCAACAGAGGAACGGATATAGACGATGTGACATATATATATATATATATAATGGAATATTACTCAGCTATAAAAAGAATGAAATAATGCCATTTGCAGCAACATGGATGGACCCAGAGACTATCATCCTAAGTGAAGTCAGTCAGACAGAGAAAGATTACTTATATGTGGAATCTAAAAAAAAGATACAAATGAACTTGTTTATAAAACAGAAACAGACTCACATAGAAAACAAACTTACGGTTACCAAAGGGGAAAGGAGGAGTAAGGGATAAATTAGGAATCTGGGATTAACAAATACACATTATTATATATAAAATAGATAAACAATGAGACCTACTATACAGCATAGCATTTGTATCTTGTAATAACCTATGATTGAAAAGAATCTGAAAAATATATATATATGTAGTCGTATGGCTTGGACAATCACAAAGGTCTGAGAGGCAACTAGGAGCTCAAGGTGGGCTACTTGACTAGGCTCATCTCCTACACAAGTCCACTCTGTCAAGGCTGAGAGAGATGGTTGTTTTATCTAATGTGTAGAAACCAACACAGACAGTCAAGGAAAATAAAGAAATAAGGGAATATGTTCCAAACAAAAGAATAAGATAAATCTCTAGAAACAATCTTAATGAAATGGAGATAAGTGATTTATCTGATAGTTCCACCTACTTGTCATAAAATGGTCACTAAGGTCAGGAGAGCAATGCATAAAGTGAGAATTTCAACAAAAAAAAATTAAAAATATAAAAAAGTGCCAAAGAGAAATCAGAGATAAAGAATACAATATCTAAACTGAAAAATTCAATAGAGGGGTTCAACAACTGACTAGCTAAAGCAAAAGAAAAGATTAGTAAACTTGAAGATTTGGTGATTTCCACTACCCTATCAAAAGAACAAAAAGAAGAAAGAATAAAAAGAGTGAAGGTAGCTCAAAAGACTTATGACGTACTATTAAGTGAATGCATATAAATAATACAGATGTCTGAGAAAGAGAAGAGAGAGAGAGCAGCAGAAAGATTATCCAAAGAAATAACGACTGAAAACTTCCTTAACCTGGAGAAAGAAACAGACATCCAGATTCAGGCAGCCCAAAACATACTTAAAAAGAATCCAAAGAGATTCACAATAGGACACGTTATAATCAAATTGTCAAATGTTAAAGACAGAGAATCTTAAAAGCAGCTTGAAAAAGGCTACTTGTTATGTACAAGGGAACCCTTGTTCAGCATATTTTGCAGAGAAACATTTCAGGCCAGAAGGGAGTGGACGATGTATTCAAACTGATGAAAGAAAAAAACCTGCCAATCAAGAATACTCTACCCGGGACTTCCCTGGCGGCACAGTGGTTAAGAATCCACCTGCCAATGCAGGGGACATGGGATCGATCCCTGGCCTGGGAAGATCCCACATGCTGCAGAGAAACTAAACCCGTGCACCACAACTACTGAGCCTGCACGCCACAACTACTGAGCCCGTGTGCCACAACTACTGAAGCCCGCACACCTAGAGCCCATGCTCCACAACAAGAGAAGCCACTGCAATGAGAAGCCCATGCACCACAACAAAGAGTAGACCCCGTTCACTGCAACTAAAGAAAGCCCGTGCAGAGCAACGAAGACCCAGCACAGCCAGAAAAAAAAAAAAAAAGAATACTCTACCCAGCAAAGCTGTCCTTCAGAATTGAAGGAGAGAGAGTTCCCTGGACAAACAAAAACTGAAGGAGTTCATCACCACTAGACTGGCTGGACAAGAAATGTTACAGAGAGGTCTTCAAGCTGAAAGAAAAGGACAGTAATTAGTAACATGAAAACATATGAAAGTATAAAACAAACTGGTAAAGGTAAATATATAAATTCAGAATACTCTAAATTGTAATGGTGCTAGATAAATAACTTATAACTCTAGTATAAAGGTTAAAAGACTAAAGTACTTAAAATAACTGTAACTAAATTAATTTTTTAATGGATGCACAATATAAAAAGATATAAATTGTGACATCAGAAACATAAAATGTGGTAGGGAGTGTAAAAATGTAGAGCTTTTGTATGTGATGGATGTTATCAGCTTAAAATAGACTGTTACAGGATGTTTTAATGTAAGCCTCATGGTGACTACAAAATTTTTAAAACTACAGTAAATACACAGAAGATAAAAAGAAAGGAATAAAAGCATACCAACATAGAATATTATGAGATCACAAAGGAAAAAAGCCAAAGAGGAGGAAAGAAACAAAGGAAATACAAAACAGCCAGAAAATAATGAACAAAATGGTAATAGTAAATCCACGCCTACCAATAATTACTTTAAATGTAAATTGATTAAATTCTCCAATAAAAAGACATAGAGCACCTGGCTGGATAAAACAACAACCCCAACTGTATGCTACCTATGAGAGACTCACTTTATCTTTAAGGACACACATAGACTGAAAGTGAAGGGATGGAAAGAGATATTTAATGCAAATGGAAACCAAAAGAATGTAGGGGTAACCATACCTACACTGGGAAAAATAGACTTTAAGCCAAAAAAATGTAACAGAAGGTCATTATATTGATAAAGGGGTCAATTCATCAAGGGGATACAATAATTGTGAATATTTATGTATCCAATACCAGAGCACCTAAATATATTAAACAAATATCAACATATCTGAAGGGAAAAATAGACAGCAATACAATAATAACAGGGGACTTCAATACCCCGCTTTCAACAATGAATAAATCACGACAGACAGAGTATCAATAAGGAAATATTGGACTTAACTTACATGTTAGACCAGAGGGAACTTACATGTTAGACCAGAGGGACCTAGTAAAGACATATATAGAACATTCCATCCAACAGCAGCAGAATACACATCCTTCTCAAGTATGCACGGAACGTTCTCCAGGACAGATCATTTGTTAGGCATTTGTCTGGACAAATTTAAGAAGACTGAAATCATATCAAGCACATTTTCTGACCACAATATTATATAACTACAAATCAATTACAAGAGGAAAACTGGAAAATTCACAGAAACATGACTAAACAACATGTTTCTGAACAACCAATGCGTCAAAGAAGAAATGAAAAGTGAAATTAAAAAACAACTTGAGACAAATGAAAGTGGTAACATGACATACCAAAACTTAAGAGCTGCAGCAAAAGCAGTTCTAAGAGGGAAGTTTACAGCAAAAACACCTACACTAAGAAACCAAAAAGATCCCAAATTAACAATCTAACTTTACCCCTCATGGCAGTAGAAAAAGAATGAATGAAGCCCAAAGTTAGTAAAGGAAGGAAATAACAAAGATCATAACAGAAATAAATGAAATAGAGACTAGAAAGACAATAGAAAAGATCAATGAAACTAAGAGCTGTTTTTTTGAAAAGATAAACAAAATTGAAAAAACTTTACCTAGACTAAGAAAAAAAAAAAGAGAAAAGATTCAAATAAATAAAATCAGAAATAAAAGGAGACATCATAACTGATAACACAGAAATACTAATGATCATAAAAAACTACTATGAACAATTATATACCAACAAATTAGATAACCTAGAAGAAATGGGTAAGTTCCTAGAAATACACAACCTACCAAGACTGAATCAAGAAGAAACAGAAAATATGAACAGAACAATTATCAGTAAGGAGACTGAATCAGTAATTTAAAAAAAAAACTCCCAACAAAGAAAAGTCCAGGACCAGATGGCTTTCTCTGGTGAATTCTACAAAACATTTAAAGATTAATTAATACCAGTCTTTCTCAAACTCTTGCCAAACAATGAAGTGGAGGGAATACTTTCAAATTCATTTTACAAGGCCAGTATTATCTAAATACCAAAGCCATATCAGGACATGACAAGAAAAGAAAATTACAGGCCAACAACCCTGATGGACATTAATGCAAAAATTCTCAACAAAATATTAGCAAATTGAATTCAACAGTACCTTAAAATGATCATACACCAAGATAGAGTGGGATTTATTCCCAGGACGCAAGTATGGTTCAACATATGCAAATCAATAAATGTGATACACCACAATAATAAAATGAAGGATAAAAATCATAGGCAGACAAGAGAATCAGATTCACAGATGATTCCAATTTCAGAGCTAGCTGATAAGTACTTTAAAATAACTGTGCTTGGGGACCTCCCTGGAGGTTAAGACTCTGTAACCACTGTAGGGGGCATGGGTTTGATCCCTGGTCGGGGAACTAAGATTCCACATGCCACACCACGTGGCCAATAAATAAATAAATAACTATGCTTAAAATGCAAATTAAAACCACAATGAAATATCACCTTGCACTGGTCAGAATGGCTATCAACAAAGAGAACACACATAACAAATACTGGCAAGGATGTGGGGAAAAGGGAACCCTTGTACCCTGTTGATGGGAATGTAAATTGGTGCAGCCACTGTGGAAAACAGTATGGAGGATTCTCAAAAACTAAAAATAGAACTACCATATGACCCAGCAATTCCACTCCTGGATATATATCCCCCCCCAAAAAAAAAAACACTAATTTGAAAAGAGACATGCATCCCAATGTTCATAGCAGCATTATTTACAATTGCCAAGCCATGGAAGCAACCTAAGTGTCCATCAACAGGTGACAGATAAAAGAAGATGTGGAGTATACATACAATGGAATACTACTCAGCCATAAAAGAGAATGAAATTTTGCCATTTGCAATAATATAGATGGACTTGGAGTAGGTGAAGTACAGGCTGAGAGAGCTTAGGGAACATACCCAAGATCACTCAGGCTATGAGTGGTAGAGCTGGGGCTTGAACTCAAACCTGTCTGAGACAAGGTCAGACTCTTACCCACTTTACTACGTAGCTTCTCTTGAGTAGTTAACTAAAGACAAGCAGGTTCATCTGAAAAGTGGGGATAATAACAAGCAGGAGAATTTGGAGCTTGAGGATGTGCATTATTAGCTCTTTCAAAATTCCAGCTTTGGGGCTTCCCTGGTGGCGCAGTGGTTGAGAGTCCACCTGCCGATGCAGGGGACACGGGTTCGTGCCCCGGTCCGGGAGGGTCCCACATGCTGCAGAGCGGCTGGGCCCGTGAGCCATGGCTGCTGAGCCTGCGCGTCCGGAGCCTGTGCTCCGCAACGGGAGAAGCCACAACAGTGAGAGGCCCGCGTACCACAAAAAAAAAAAAAAAAAAAAAAAAATCCAGCTTTGGAGTCTTCAGTATCTACCAAGAGAACTCCATATTTTCCAAAGTGGAGAAAGATGGCATTGGTCATTTGATGGGAGTTCTCTTCACTCCTTCAAACTCAGTTGACAATGACTTATCATTTGAAGAGATATAAGGGCATTCATAATTAGGTTTGCTCATAGATTATGTTTTAAAATAACAGTAATTGTTGTTATTGCTTTGTTGTTGTTGAACTGCTCATAGATTACGTTATAAAATAACAGTAACTGTTGTTATTGCTTTGTTGTTGTTATAACTGCATTCAGAGTTTGGATCAGCAAGCCAATGGCTCCAAAGACTTAACGTGCCTCCTTCAATGTTTAGTTTCTTACCAGGCAGTGCCTTAGGTAGTGAGGAGAGAGCAGTGCAGAGTCCTGTAAATTTGGAGCTGTGAATTATCACCGCATGAAAACACTGCCAGGCCTTTCAGTGTGAGTTTGTTCTACTCTGCTACAACCTGAGAAGAAACAGCCCAGGCACCATGACTGAAAAAAGAGACTGCCCATCAAAACAGTGCAAAGCAGACAAGTTTTCATTTATTTTCTTTGGAGCACTCCTGTTGGCAGCTGCACCCATTTGGTTAATGGAATATCCTTGACTCATTAAGCAGGCTCATTGAGGGAAAGGAACCACGGGGACAGGGGCAGGATGGAGAGCTACCCTCGCTTTCCTTTGGCACGTTCCCCAAAAGTGGAGCCTTTTTGGCGACTCCCAAAGATAGCATGTTGACAGGATGGGCGTTAGGATCATGATGAAAGACTGGAGAAAACAGCATGAAAATAAGACACAGTCTCAAAGGGAAGGAAGTTAAAGGGTGGGGCCTCTTGTACACGCTTGCCTGGCACCTTGGGGTGGAGCACGTGTGCAGGGAGGGGTAACAATGGTCAGCATCAGGCTCACCTCCAGGATGACCACTTTTCCACAAGGACCTGGCCTCACCTCTGCGTACCTCGCCTGCCCCAGGGACTATTTATCCCAAGAGCAAACTGGCTCATCCTCCAGGACCCCGGAGTCCTCAGTCCCACTCCTAGTGCTATTTGTGAAGGGCAGCAGCTTGCAGGACAGGAAAGCAGCTCAGCACACAGATTCCCAGAGCCCATGAAAAGGCCTGCGGCCAGGAGTCGTGCCTATCAACCATGTGCTGTATGACTTCATGCCCAGCCTCTCAATCTGTGTCCCTCACCTCTGAAAGGAGAACCTGACAATTTTTCATAGCATTCCAAAAAACAACTCTAAGTGCCACTTAAAACCTGTGATAGATGTGGGAGTTTTAACAAAGCTGTATTAGCAGGAACTTTTGGTTCCAGGTAGACCAAATCTCATTACAGTGAATATAACTACAACAAAAAATAATTCCAAACTCCCCCTAAGACCCATTTATTTCTAGCAATATTTAATACCATGTAACTCCAAGACAACCCAAGAGTCTGATAATCCCTTGGAGTTTTTTCAGGTTGAATGTATTAATACGCTGAAGAGAAAAACTCTTTAGTCAAATATTAACTTTTTCTACAAATTATTCCCAATGACTGACAATTGTATAGAGCTTTGAGATGTTTCATATCAAGACCTACGTCTCTCTCAAATACCATTATGACCATTTGTCATTTACATGTTATCTCTCTGTTCCTCTGACTCTGATCTCCCCAAGCCTGCCTTCCCTGTGCCCTCTATCTTGATACCTGCTCCATCTCGAAGTGGCATCTCTTGGCTCAAAGACTCTTTAAAAGATCTCTGGGTAGCGGATGTTCACTAGACATCTTGTGGTGACCATTACTCGATGTATACAAATATCGAGTATTTATGTCATATACCTGAAACTAATATGTCAATTAAACCTCAATATTTTAAAAATTGAATTTACAGTATGTAAATTATACCTCAATAAAGCTGTTAAAAAATCTTTTTTAATTTTAGGATCTCTGAAATTCACTTTGGGAAGGACTGCCTGATCCCAGGGATATCCCCTCACTCTGGGTTCTGGGTTTGGTTAGCTGAAAAGCTTTGCTGGTACCTATCAAGCCCACAGGCTATGACACACCCCTATGGAGGACCGCTGAGCCACACGCAAGCACACAGACACACACATCTGCATAAGGAACAGTTTTAAATAATTCAATTCCACCAAGTCCAACCTCCCTCCCAAGATATCGAACACACAGGGGCAATGAGATTAATTTCCCAAGTTGAAGTAGAAAGAATAAAGTTAACTAAAAAATGATAAGCAGTTAGGTTTTCCAAAAGTAATCAGCTTCTAGGAATATGAATACAAACAACTCCATTCAAGAGAAAACAACCTTTCTTTTTTCTTCCAAAATAGGAGTTTTGCCCCACAGTATTATAAACAAAAAACTAGCCATCCATGAGGACAGAGGAAAAACCCTATAGACTTTGCCATTCTCCTGTTTTGTTTATTCTAGCTGAGAAAAAGGGGCATGAAGTCACATGAACTCCTGTACTCTAGGGCCTAAAACTTTTTTTCAATTGCATTTTATGTTAAACAAACAAACTTTCTGAAGCACGGCCATTTGCTGGAGAAGAACGTAAATCTGGACTTAATCAGCCTCAGATGACCCTCGGGATTGTCTGACATGACCATGAATGGAAAATTACTAAGCCCCAGAAGGTATTAGTGTGCACCGCTGTGGATCTGCTCAACTGGAGACTTTCTCTTTCCTTTACAGATGAATTTTGTCCCTTGGACACCTAAAGCTTGAAGGGGTAGCTGTAGGGCTATCCAATGGGGCCAAGGGAGAGGGATGAGGATGAGGGGAGAGAGAGAGAGCTTCTGATATCACCCAGTTCTCAAAAGAAATGGGAAGCAACACATGGGAGTTCCCTGGTGGTCCAGTGGTTAGGACTCTGTACTCTCACTGCTGAGGGCCCAGGTTCAATCCCTGGTCAGGGAACTAAGATCCCACAGGCTGTGTGGCATAGCCAAAAAAAAAAAAAAAAAAAGAAATGAGAAGCAAGACTTACCAGTTACCAAGCTGACCACAAATATATCAAAGCTTTCCCCTGGGACACTGTACTCTGCCATCCATCAATATACAGAACCCTGTTGCAGGTGGAGTCTTCCAAAAGGGTCTCCTCCAAAAGCAGATGTACATACACCCTCAGAACAGAAGGATGCAGTTCACCTCCTTTTTTTTTTTTTTTTTTTTTTTTTGCAGTACGCGGGCCTCTCACTGCTCTGGCCTCTCCCGCCGCGGAGCACAGGCTCCGGACTCGCAGGCTCAGCGGCCATGGCTCACGGGCCCAGCCGCTCCGCGGCATGTGGGATCTTCCCGGACCAGGGCACGAACCCGCGTCCCCTGCATCAGCAGGCGGACTCTCAACCACTGCGCCACCAGGGAAGCCCCAGTTCACCTCCTTTGATCAGTGCCCTCTACTCTTGTCTGTGGGCTCAGAAGACTCTGGAACAGAAAAGGTACAGGCTGGGGGAAGTAGCATGGGTTTTCCTACTTTTGCTCAAATGTCCAGGACTCACTCCTCGAGACTGTTAAGGTCATGAAAAGCAAGGAAAGACTGAGCAACTGGAAGACCAGAGGAGCCTGGGGAGACAGGACAACTGAATGCAATGTGGATTGGATTCTGGAGTTGAGTTGATAGTAATGTACCCATGTTCCTAGTTTCTCAGTTTTGACAAATGCACCATGGCAATATAAGATGTTAAACATGGGGGAAACTGGGTGAGGGGTATATGAAAACCTTCTGTACCTCTTCGCAACTTTTCTTTAAACCTAAAATTATAGCAAAATATAAAAAGTTTTAAAAATGAAATTCTGAGAAAGTAAAATCCATGATGATGGCACAGCATAGAAACCTTGTAGCAAGAGCAATAGCAGACGCCTCACAAGTGTTTATGATATGCTGGGCACTGAGCCATGCCCTTGACTGAGAGTTCATACTGAACCCTCTCCACAACTCTATGACATGAACCCTAACTTCCTCCCCTGTTCCTAAATGAGGGAACTGAAGCTTAGAGAGGTCAGGTAATGAAGCTAAGGTCACAAAACTGGTAGGGGGCAGAGGCACAATTCAGACCTAGACAGGATAACTCCAAAGACTGTTTCTTACTTGCCATTGCCACAGCACCTCCCATTTCATCTCTTTCCTTCACAAGATGGGGAAACACTTGAATGGTAACTCAAAGAGATAAAATAGTATATAATAAAGGCACAAAAATATTAGGGCTCTCATTACAAAGAGGAAGATTAAGAGATGGGCTCTGTTTCCTTCCTGCCCCCTTCCAAGTTACCACAATTTATATTCATGCGTTAAATAATAACATGGTGAACACGTTATTATTTAAACACGGTAAAGCTATAAAGAAGGATCTAAAATAGAAATCAAAACCCTCCCTGAACACCCAACCTCTAGTTCTAATCATCAGCATAAGAAGGGGTATGTTTAAGGTCCATCAAAACAAGAGTTCAGGGCTTCCCTGGTGGCGCAGTGGTTGAGAGTCCGCTTGCCGATGCAGGGGACACGGGTTCGTGCCCCGGTCTGGGAAGATCCCATATGCCACAGAGCGGCTGGGCCCATGAGCCATGGCTGCTGAGCCTGCGCGTCTGGAGCCTGTGCTCCGCAACGGGAGAGGCCACAACAGTGAGAGGCCCGTGTACGGCAAAATAAAAAAAAATTAAAAAAAAACAAGAGTTCATGCACAGAGAGAATACAGATTTGTTCACCAAATCCTTGAATATCAGAACCCTGGTAGCCCTGAGAACTTTATAGGAGTAATTTTATAAATAAACAAAAGCCAGATTTAGCATAAAGTGAACTCCTAAAACTCTCCCTCTGGGGAGTTGGCATGAACAGAAAAGGTAAAAGCTCTCCGGAGGGTTTAAGATGAATTCTTGGCTGATGAGCCCTTGCAGGCTGTTGAGAGAAGCAGCATCCCCATGTTTCAAAATTATCATGAGAGAGCTGAGCCATGCTCCCCCTGGGAGTCAGTAAAGTTCACTGAAGAAATAATGAAGTTACATATTAGTTAGGAATCTTTTCAGCTGCAAATAACAGAAAACCTAATAATGGCATTACCCCTGTTGGGACATTTATTCTTCACTTACAAGAAGTCTGGAAATTGATGATCTCAGGGTTCATTCAGCAACTCAACAATTTTGGGAAGGTTGCAGGTCTTTCCAGCCTTCTGCTTAATCATACCCAGCGTGGAGAGAGGCTTTTTGTGTTTACATCTTTCAATTCATGATGTCAAGATAGCTGCCACTGCTCCAGGCATCACCATCCCATGCTTTCTCTTCACAAGGGTCCACTGATCTGGGAAGAAAATCCAACCTAGTAGCACCCAGTAGATTTCTCTTTAGGTCTCAATGGCCCAACTAGGTTTGGTCCCTTTTATGGGCTGAAGACAGCACCCCCCAGCCCCCACCCCCAATTCATATGTTGAAGCCCTAACCCCAGTATCTCAGAATGGGGCTGTACTCCAGACATGGCCTTTAAAGAGGTGATTAAGTTAAAATAAGGCCATTAGGGTAGGCCCCGATCCAGTCTGACTGGTGCTCTCATAAGACAAGGGGAATTGGTACACTGAGGTGTATCAAGGATGCTGCATGCAGAGGAAAGACAAGGAAGGACACAGCAAGAAGGCAGCCATCTGCAAGCCCAGGGAGTGGCCTCAGGAGGAAGTGATCCTGCCAGCACCTTGAGCATGGCCTTCTAGTCTCCAGGCTGGAAGAAATAAATTTCTGTTGTTTAAGCCACCCGGTCTGTGGTGTTTTTTATGGCAGCCCGAATGAACTAACACAGTCCCCTAGCTGCAAAAGGTCTCTAAAACGGAGACTTAGGAAAGGAAATGGGACAGCATGACTGTCTTAGGCTGGCACTCTCACCCCATACAAAACCAGTGTTCCCAGCACATGAAGGCATAAAGGGTTGTGGTGGTAGCTACTGGGTAGGCAACTAACAATATTATTTATCACAACTCGAGTAGAAAGAGCTGGATTACAACCTGTGCTACTGAGCAATGACCATGAGTAAGAAACAGAGCTTCAGTTCAGTAAAATGGATATAATAATTTATAGTTATTCTCCTTTTGACCTCTCAACTCTGAAATTCTAAATCTGAGGGGGCTCTCCTCAGAAAGGACTTTGTTTCTACAGCAAATGAAAACACACAGAGTACCTATTCCTAAAATGCAGCTAACTTACAATATTTTCTGTTCTGTTCCAACTTTCACTTACTCAATAGCTCATTTCCTGGAAGAATGGATTCAACAAATGTAAATCTCCTTTTCTTACATTTTCAAGGCCCCAGGAACTGAAGGCCCCTCAATGAGTTGTAAACATATGAATGCAGGCACACTCCACAAAATGAAAGACCCACTACTTCCCTATTAGATTATAAACTTCCTGAGGGCAAATACTGATCCCATAGGCCACTACACAAAGTGGCAACAGAGGGCTCCTGGACTCAATGAATGGAAAACACAGCCTCTGGAAATCCATCTTAGGATTCATTTGTTTCACAAAGACCTAGCCAATACTAGCAATTAATTTGTGCTTCTTTTGTGAAGATGGGTCTCAGTGTCCTTAAAGTTAGTCAAGGATCAAATTATTTTCTTCTCGAAAGAGCTTCACATATTGGGAAAGCCATCATTACGGAATGGTAAGTGTTCTTATGTTAAGAAGTTTCATTTTTTAAAGTGCTAAGAAAAGATGCATTTAGTTAATGAATAGTATGAAACAACTGGTTATGTGAGTGAGAAATAAATTTGCCCTCTATTGTATCATTTATTCTCCCCCCCCAAATTTTAGCAGGATTAAAGATTTAAATGTAACAAATAGAAAACATGAGTGATTTTTTAAAAAATCATAGTTTATGTTAGAGTCTCTGAGCATGTCCAGAAGAAAAAAAGAGAGAGAGAGAGAGAGAATTGACAAGTTTGCCATTAAAATAATTTTTCACATATTAGCTGGAAAAAAATAACAAACAAAACCAAATGGCAATTGATACAAAGGGGAACTACTGATAAATACTTGGGACAGAAAAGGTTTATTTTCCTTTATATATAATGAGATTCTCAACTCATTAAGACGCAGATAAGTAATATAATAGGAAAATGGTCAAATTTACATGAGCAGGAAGTTCACCAAACAATGGTCATTTATCTGGGAGTAAGGCTGGATGCCTACTCTGAAGGAAATATTAATTTAAGTAATAATAAAATACACTTATTTTAAGGTTGACAGCGTTAAAATGTTTGATTTTACAGGTATTTGTGACGGTGTAGGTAATCAGGCATTCTCAATCATTAATTCTGGACTTTAAACTGGTATGACCTTCTGAAGGACAATTTGACATCTGTCAAAATGTTAACTTCCCAGACCCTTTAATCCAAAAAATACACCTCTAAGTGGAAGTTACTCTAACTTGAATATGGATATAGGTAGCATTGTTTGTAATAAAGCAAAACAACCTAAATATTCATTAACAGGAAGCTGTTAAATATGTTAGTACATTCACTCAATGGAACGCTCTATAGCATTTTTTTAATGAGTAAATCTGAATTTATTGAAATGAAAAACAGCCAAAACATGCTAAGTGAAAAATAGCAAGTTGTAGAACAAGATGTCCAATTTGCTCTCATTTGTGTTAAAAATACATATAGATTTGTATGCTCGTATGTGCCGAGAACGTTTCTGGAAGGATATACAAAATGCTGTGAACTGTGGTTACGTCTGGAAATGATTCTTTTGAAATTACTACCGTGATTGTGTATTGCTTTAGCAATAAAAAAAAATACAGTGAAAATACAAAACGCCCCATGTTGCTTCCTCTGAAATTCCTCAAATGGGAAAAAATAAGCTAAAAATATTAGGACTTCTCACTTCCTCCTAAGTGTGGGCATTTGGAGAGAGAGGGAAATGCCCAGAAGGAGAGGAATCTCTTGGATGAATCTTTCAGAGCTCAATTTGAAATGGAATATTATGAAACCCCCTGAGTGTGGGTGAGGAAGGGGCAAAAGGGCTGAGGAACTGAGGCAGAGATCCTGCCCTCCAGCACCGATTACCCCCCAACCCACCGGCCCCTCAGCCACTTGGGTCTCCAGTGCCACACTGGTTAGGAAAAGCAGCAGGACTTGGTTCCTTAATCTCTTCCTGACCTTAGAATTAAAGTCAGCTCCGGAGGGAAGGAGAAGGGGTGGGTGAAGGAAGGCCCCCTGGGAAAGACATCAAACAGAATGGAAGCATCTCTGACCTCCGGGTCACAAGCCACTTAGAACAAACGCACCCTCTCCTGCAGCCCACCCTGGGCGCCAGCACTGGAAGCCAATTCTGAGTGATTTAGGAAATCGGCCCAGCCCCCGGGGCGGGCAGGAAAGGAGCGATTAAGGGCGAGAGGGAGAAGTGAGGCTTCCTCGGGAATGAGCGCATTTGGAAGCGAGGCAGGAAGGGGGCAGGAAGCTGCTCTCATAAAACAATCTGACAATTATGTGTCAGTCTAGGAGAAGGGCTCTGAAAATTATGGGGTTACCGCGCCACACTCCCCGGCCCTCCCCCTGCGATTCCCTCACGGCTGCAGTGAGCTGCAAGAGGAAATTATATTTGGGGCCAGGTGTTTGTTGCTCTACGTTCAGGTTCAACCTGGCACTGAGCAGTTACACTCACATGCTGAAGGACGCAAGTCCCTGACGCCCTTGTCAAGCACGGTGGCCACACTGACTCCAGCTGGCCTGGCATGCTGGGACTGCGATGACCATTCCTGGCACTTACCAAATGCTCACTGGAGCCAGGCGCATCACCTATATTAACTCACACGACAACCCTCCAGGGGATACTGAGACCCAGAGAGGTTCCGTGACCTGCCACAGATAACTAGCTAGGGGTGGCAGAGCAAGGATCTGAACCCCAGTATTCTGCCTCCAGAGACTCACACTCAAAATCCAGTTGAAAACATATGTTACAGGTATTTTTCATAAGAGCATCAGGAACCACTGGTAGAAAGAGATTCCTAAGCAGACATCTACCCAAACACAGGTGCTGGGCTTCCCTGGTGGCGCAGTGGTTGGGGGTCCGCCTGGCAATGCAGGGGACACAGGTTCGTGCCCCGGTCCGGGAGGATCCCACATGCCGCGGAGCGGCTGGGCCTGTGAGCCATGGCCGCTGAGCCTGCGCGTCTGGAGCCTGTGCTCCGCAACGGGAGAGGCCACAACAGTGAAAGGCCCACGTACCGCAAAAAAAAAAAAAAAAAAAAAACCCCACAGGTGCTGCCTTCTCCTTGTCCATCATTCATTCATTCATCCATCCATCCATCTATTCATTCCTTTCTTTCTTCCTTCCTTATATCTTTTAAGTACCAATGGTATGACCGACCAGCAGAGTTAGGTACAAGACGCACTCCTGCTTCTGAAGACAATGAGAAGACACATTTTACAGACTTAAGAGTCCAAATATATTTGCAGTCTCCTCCTGGGCCTCAATATGATACTTCTAGGTCCATCCTGGGTTTGCCTGGAGCAGACACATTCCTTCAAAGGCTCAGGACCAGGAACTTTTCCCAGCGCACACATTTGACAGAGTCCTGGCAGATTCCGGCCTCTTGCCCACCACCCCCATTTCAGAGGGGATGCTCTGGGAGGTGGCAGGACATTTGTTCAGGGGCCAGGGGCGCGGGGTGGACAATCTGACCTTTCCCTCATGGGCTGAGAAAGTGCGGCTCTTAGAAGCTCCTTCACGGCACCTAAGAGGAGTTCAGCGGAGCAGCGGTCAAGTGTCCTGACTCCACCAATCACTAGCTGTGTGACCCTGGGCAAGGTGCTTCACCTTTCTGAGCCTGTCCTGTAAAGTGAGACTGTCATGAGGATTAAATGAAACAACATGCTGGGTTTGAGCGGGAGTGCTTCCCAGGACGTGAGTTCGCTGAGTCTTGGCTATGACCCTGAGGGTGTGTGCTGGGTGTGCTGGAATCAGCTAGTCCTGCTCCCACAGCCTCCTCTATTATAAAACAGTCAAAAAGGCCAACAGAAATGCTTTACTCCCTCCCTAGCTCAACTGCACCATGCCCAAATCGCATCTTTATGAAATGAACTATACCTGGTCACATGATTATTTCCTCAGTCGCACACTTATTCATTACTTGCAAATGCTAAGGCGGACAATATGCACCGTAGGTAAATAAACAAGGCCTCGAGAGCTAGACTTCCAGGGTCAGATCCCATCCCTGCCACTTGGGCAAGTTACTGAACGTCTTTGAACCTTAAACCCCTCATCTGTAAAAACAGGGATAATAGAGATCATTCTTATCCCATCGGGTAACTGTGAGCATCAAATGAAAGAATGTAGCGTCATTCGTGCCTGGCTTCAGGTAAGGACCCACTAAGTGACAGCCGTGTTTGTTGGTGTTGCCACACTGAAAACTGAACATGCAAAACAGTCGTGACTTATGAGATAAAATGAACAGTGCTCATGGTCTTTAGCACATAGACGTAGTTAGAGAAAGCAGAACCTACATGCCAGTTACAATAAATGTCTGGATGAAGTAGCAACTAGAACACAGAACTGAGAAGGCACCATGAAAATCTCTTTGTTTTCTGTAAATTTCATTGAGATACTAATGTCTAGTGAAGAAAAAAGAAGGTAGAAAATGGTGGTAGGTGGTAAAGGGCTCCCAGAGGCTTAAAATTTGCAGTTGTATGATAACTGGTTCAGTGAAAGGAACTTCCAATGCAACTATTTCCAGAGACTACTTCTTAGGGGTGAGGATTTATCCCCTTTCTCTGGGCAGCTCCTTCCCTAGCATCTGCCATTTCATAAAGAGACTGCTAGGTAACAAATATTCCCTCACCACTCCAAAATTTCTGCCATAAGTAGAGTCCCTTCAGTGCTTTTGTTGTCTTATAATTGTTTAAAATAGTATTTTGTGTGCATTTAATTATTCATTCTTCATATTCCTTATCTATAGTAACTATAAGCTTTTATTTATTTTCATTCGCACCCCTGCCCTGGTGTCCTGCCCATAATAAGTATGCAAATAAGTTCTTACTCCCTGACAAATCTTACCTGGAATCTCTAATGTCCAATGTTGACTGGTTTGCAAACAGTCCAGAGTACCACTCAAATAAAAACCAGAAGGGGCCAGGAGGGGGCAGTGATGGGGCAGAGCTTACCAGAGAAAGGGAGATGCCGGTTATTATCCTAGATGACTTCAGGACAAATGGAAAACATTTGGATTTAGCCCAGGAGAGGGTGCTACCTACTTCTAAGACAATCTCGCCAAGAATGCTGGGCAGGGCCTGTCCCCTGAAGTGAGGCTGGGGTTTGGGCTTCTGAGCAGCCCTTTTACCAGGGCGGCGGGGCCGGTGGCGGGGGGGTGGGGGATGCTCTGACTCCCCGTGTCCTCCTCTGATACAAGGACCTCTTCTTCTAAATTGGACGACAGCTAAGAGTCTAGGGAGCATGAACATATCAGCAAAACAGTCGCAAAGCTTCTCCTTTTGTTCCAAGCATTTATCCAAGCAGCTTACTGGGCTCTGGATAACGTTTTTAAAAAACCCATCACCACTCTACCACCAATACAATACATACTCTAAGGGGTTTTTTTAAAAGGCCCTGAGAGGGACTTTCCTGGTGGCGCAGTGGTTAAGAATCCTCCTGCCAATGCAGGGGACACGGGTTCAAGCCCTGATCTGGGAAGATCCCACATGCCGTGGAGCAACTAAGCCCATGCATCATAACTACTGAGCCTGTGTGCCACAACTACTGAAACCCGTGTGCTCTAGGGCCTGCATGCTGCAACTACTGAAGCCCGCATGCCTAGAGCCTGTGCTCAGCAATGAGAGAAGCCACCGCAATGAGAAGCCCACACACCGCAACGAAGAGTAGCCCCCGCTCGCCGCAACTAGAGAAAGCCCGCACACAGCAACGAAGACCCAATGCAGCCAAAAACTTATTTAATTAAAAAAAAATTTTTTAATAAAATAAATAAAAGGTCCTGAGAAAAGAAGGGAAGTGTTAAATGTAGGGGTAGGTGGTTAGAGATCATGGGATATTGAATAAACCCTAAATTTGGACCTTCTCCCAGCCCTTATATAAGGTATCTTTCTATTTCCAACGATATTCAAAGTCCCTTTTGTCTTTGTGGTGGAATAACTTCTCTGGGGTCTGGGATCCAGAAGGCTGGCCTCTATATTCCTAGTTGCACCCCTGACCCTTTCTCCCCAAAGCCCTTCAGCTCACTAGGCCCAAACCTTAAAAAGGAAACACTGCTAGCATATTCTCAGCAATAAGGTGGGATTTTTGCTCATAATCCCCTTTAAACAATACACAGTACTGAACTGAAGCAGACCACTCACCTGCTTCCCATCTGTCTTTTGACAAGGCAGATGTCTGCCTCGAACAGAAACCCCAATTAAAAAAGTAGTGAGTGAATAGGAAATAAACTGAATGTTAAGTTGTGGCTCCTGTGGGGAACCTGAGTTTAAAAAGCTTGATCCTGTTGGTGGGAGTATAAATGCAGAGGGTACTGCTTACATATTTAACATACCAATTCACCTAGCAACTCCAAGTCTATGATTTACTCCTACAGATATATTGGTCCATATTCACAAAGATATACATACAAGTGAAACTGTTCACCAATGTTTATCATGACAAAACTCTGGAAGAAATGGCCATTAACAGGAGACTGCTTAAATTAATTGTGGGACACCTACTGTACAATGGGATACTATGCATCAGACAGAAGTCAATGTGTAGATGCTGATTTGGAAGGATGTTTATAATTATTATTTAATTTAAAAAACAAAGTATACTACGGTGTATGTAATATGTTCCCACTTATGTTATACATATATACATTTACGTATATATTCACTTTTTTTTTTTTTAAAAAAAGAAGGGCTCTACACATATGGAAAAGTTCTATAAGGGTGTCCCCAAAGCTTTTGTGACTTTGAGGTAGTGGGGCTGGGGGTGTGGGGCACATTTTCTCATAGATGGTTTTGACTTTTTTTGTTTGTTTGTTTGTTTTTGCAGTACACGGGCCTCTCACTGTTGTGGCCTCTCCCGTTGCGGAGCACAGGCTCCAGACGTGCAGGCTCAGCGGCCATGGCTCACGGGCCCAGTCGCTCCACGGCAATGTGGGATCTTTCCGGACCAGGGCACAAACCCGTGTCCCCTGCATCGGCAGGCGGACTCTCAACCACTGCGCCACCAGGGAAGCCCTTGACTTTTTTGGTGTGTTACTTCTGTGATCATAAAAAAGTCTCCAGGAGTGGTGGGCACCCCTCTCACCTGCCTTTAGAAACTCTGTTGGCTTTATTCATCTATATCTAGAGTCCAAGTGACAGAAACACAAAAGTGGAGGACAATGGTGTGGGATGGACAAGTTCCTGTGGCTGACGGGACATGAGTTCAAACTGCATTAGGTATGACACCATTATTTTCACTTTTTGGTTCTCGGGTAGTAAGTGATGCACACTACATGAGGTTCTTATGAAGAATGATCTTAATGATATAATGCAGTATCTTGGGGAGACTGAAGATTGGTGACTTAGCAGGAACGGGTACATTGTTCTCCTCAGCTGAGAATGACATTGTGCCCTGAGCCCTCTAGTTCAAGGAAAGATGAGATATGGTTGTATGAGTTGGGATTAGGCTCAGCTGTGAGGACCAGAAAATCTCAAGTAACAGCACCTTAAATATGATAAAAGTCCTTCTTTTCCCTCATATAAAAGGCCTCAGGGGAGTTTCCTGGCAGCCTAATGGTTAGGATTCTGGGCTTTCACTGCAGAGCTTTCACTGCTGTGGCCCAGGTTCAATCCCTGATCGGGGAACTGAGATCCCACAAGCCACGCAGGGGCTTGCTTGCTTAATTAATTAATTAAAATTTTAAAATGGAAACAAAGGCCTCAAAGACAGGGCAGAGTGGGCTACGCCTTTTCTCTTGCTGCTTTATCGTGCATGGCTTCAACCTCATGGGGCAAGATGGCAGCTTCTACATTTCAGGGAGCAGGATGGAGGAAGACGTGAACAAGAAGGGGCAAAGTATGTACACATAATGCCTCCTAAGTGGGATTTCTGGAAGCTGCCACCAGGCACTTTTACCTACTCACATTGGCCAGAACTCAATCCTATGGCCTACCTAGCTGCAAGGGAAGCTGGGAAATGTCATCTTAATGCCAAGTAGCTATACACACATCTTAAAACTGGGGTGTCTATGTTATTACCACAGAAGAAGGGAAGAGTAGATCCTGGGAGATGGTTAGTGGTTTCTCCAACACCGATCTAACCTACTTTCCCTTGCCCCCTAACCTACTTTTCAAAGATAAATATCATCTCACCGAATGGCATAGGTAAGGAAAAGTACCGTGCTTTGCCATATACCTACCTTTATAAGCTTAGAAAAAATGTTTTGCTAATATTTTAAGAATGAAAGGACAGCAAAATGTGCTGGAGTTTCACTCACCTGTTTCTCCCATCTCTGAACCCAGCTCTATAATCTTGAACATGAATGGGATATACTAACTCTTGGGGACAGAAACGATGTCACTCCCACAAAACTTCCACAATAAACGTCCACAGAATATAGGAGAACTGGTTGGTGATGTAATTCAGAGACTATTTCCTGTGAATAAGATGATACGCACTGGAATAGAATACTATTTATACTATGGGAAAAGCCCGTGGGGCATCAGATTTAGAATCAAGGAAAGAGGAATTCATCAGCTGCTTCATCAGGATCCTGGGGACCACAGATAGTAGTGTTAACAGTCATAAAGGACTTGGGACTTCAGAGATGCCCAAGGTTAAGAAGGACTAATTCCTCTTGCAGAGAAGATAGTGGCAGCTCTCCGGGCATTCCTATTGGACACCCATCTTCAGAGACACCAAAGACTGGTGGTTCAGGGAGTCTCTGCCATGAGGGACCTGAAGCGTCCCTGCCCCTGTTGTACCTGTCACTTACAGCAGGTTCCCAGACACGCACGGGACAGCTCTTCACTAGGAATTACAATGAGGGTGCTTTTGTGTGTCCCAGCCTACAGGCCACCAGTTAGCAGTAAAAAGCCAAATGTTTAGACCCAAAAGTGAACCTCCATGTTGTGGCCTTCTGTCTTGTTAAAAACAAGTAACTTTATGGTTCCTTGATCAAGAAATAGCATAAGAGGGGCTTCCCTGATGGTGCAGTGGTTGAGAGTCCGCCTGCCGATACAGGGGACGCGGGTTCGTGCCCCGGTCCGGGAAGATCCCACATGCCGCGGAGCGGCTGGGCCCGTGAGCCATGGCCGCTGAGCCTGCGCGTCCAGAGCCTGTGCTCCACAACGGGAGAGGCCACAACAGTGAAAGGCTCGCGTACCAAAAAAATAAATAAATAAATAAATAAATAAGAAATGGCGTAAGAGTATAGAGACAAAGGAAGAGAACAGTGACATGAAGGCAACAGACTAAACCAGCCCCCTGAGGATCACTCAGAGAGGTGGGAATCAGAGACTCCTTTTTCTGCTAACAATGGAGGAGCATTGCTCCAGACTTGCAGATTTGAGACCACTCCGTTTCAGCATCTGTGTAGCTGGACACTGGCCCCACGTTTGGCCCATGTTCTTATAGGCCCTTGGCTAGTTGGGACTCAGTGGTCATCATGCCAGCAAATGTGTCGAGCTAGGACTCCACTCACTGCCTACTGGGTCTGTGCCCTACAGGTTCTATTTAGGTGCTGAAACCTAAGACACGACCCCAAATCGACTCCTGAGTTCTTCCCAAACCTGCATCTCCCAGTCTTCTCCATCTCACCAAACGACCAGGGTTTTCTGCCAAGTGCTCAGTCTGAATGCTCCCTCTCTCACACCCCATCTCCAAACCATCAGCCAATCCAGTTGGCCCTGCCTTCAAAGCCTATCTGGAACCTGACCACTTCTCACCACTCCCACTAGTCTAGGAGACTCTCCCTCTCACCTGAGTTACTATAAAGCCTCCTAACTCGCCGCTCTCCTCTCACCAACCCCCTTCACCCATTCTCTTCACCTTGGAAATCCTAAGCCGAGTCAGGGCACCCCTTGGTTCTAGACCCTCTGGTGGCCTCCACATTTCATGAGGAGTAAAAGTCCACATCCATACCAGCCTCCAAGCCTTCCTCTCCCACGTCACCGCCGCACCTTTCCCTGGCTGTGCTCCAGCCCCCTCCCCCCGCCACAAGCCAGGCAAGCACCCACTACTGCCCACATTGCTCCCCCTCCAGCCGTCAGCCAAGTCTGCTCCTACACTCCCAGCAAGGTGCTCTCGCATGCCCCCCTGATCAGAAACCTTCCCCAACTACCCCTTTACCCTACTTTACTTTTCTTCGTAGTATTTATCCCCACTTGACAGAATATGTATTTATTGGTTACTGTCCATCTCTCCCCACTGAAACAAGTTCCACGGATACAGGATATTTTCTCCCTAGAACAGTGCTTGGTACAGAGTGAATACTTGAAAAACAAACGATGTCGCACACTGCTCAGCTCACAGGCGGCATAAGACCAAACAAACGGCCCCAAGGACAACAGAAAACCCAGTCATCTATATGAAAATGCATAATGCCTTTTTTCACCACTAACCTTTTCATTTCTTCCATAACAAACCCATTAAAAAGCGAAGGAAAGTTTCTATTTGTTGACTGAATGAGGGGGAAAACCATTTACTGAGCACCTATTATGTCTCAGGCACTATTCTGGTTCTGGAGTATAGAGTCCAGATAGGAAAGCTCCTTGTTTTGTGGAGTTTATGCTACAGAGGGAACAGGGAGGCAGAGGTTCAAGTTGAAGAAGCTGGAAAGAATACCATCAAGAAGCAAACAAGATTGTTAAATAATTATTAATAATGCATATTTTTAAGAAATCTTTCTAAAAATTACCAATAAAAATATATCTGTTTTATACATGGGGACTTACTTATGAGTCTCTTTCGACCCCTTCGCCCCACAAAAAATCCCGCACTTAAAATGTAAGTATATATATACTTGTATTTCATACATATTAAATTAATACAAGCTGTCCATCTCAGAGCAGCTACTTTATGACTTCTTTTAAATGATGAACTATACCATGTCAAAGACAATATCTCTTGTGTATGAATTTAGCAGTTGATACTGTACGTACTCTGCCATGTGCTTAGAAGGCACCCATTGAAAATCAGTTGATGATTTCTCACAGATCTTGAGAAGTGAATTCTGCAATTCTCTCTGACCTATCATAGCAGCTATTTCAGTACACTGCTGAGAAGCTGCATGCTTTTATTTTAGTAGAGCTGGTGAAAATTCCATATGGATTCCTCAGTTCACAAAACTGAATGAAAACACAGAGCCCCTTAAAATAAAAATAGACTCATTTGGGAATCACAAGGGAAATGTTACTTATTCTCAGAGCCTTCAGCTTCTGGTATCCCCAGCGGTGGGAACCTACACTGTCATTCCAATTTCCTATAAACTTGGCAGGACTCTGTGTCCATTTGGAATTGTAATAGCCCGGATTTCAGTTTGGGGAGGAAGGAAGGAGTCACTGCATTCCACCAAAGAGTCCTCCAGCCGAATCCCAAGAAGCCAAAGTTTCAATGTCAATGTTCTCCCAAAGGAAAGAGATGCCTCCATCTAATGAGTTTACCTGGTTAGTGCTCCATAATCCAGTTCTGGGCTCTCTTTGCTGGTCTTTCTTTGGTAATGTTGCTTGGTGTAGAAAATTCCGATTCCTGTACTAGGTGTTCTGGGGTTTGGTTTGGTTTTGTTGTTTTTGCAATTATACACAGATTTTTCATACTAAGTACCCTAGGCATTTCAGACCAACAGTACCAAGATGTGTATATTCTTACTGTTCATTCCCCACTCCTACATGCTATTTAGGATATGGGAATTGCAAGGAAGGCCAGTCAACCTGCCCTCACCAGTCGCTCCAGCTCTATCTCCTATTATCTCAGTCAGACAGAGAAGCCAATCCTATTACGGAGCGGGGGACACTCAAACAGGGTGGGAGGCAGGAGGTGCCTCTAATGGGCTTTGAGTGGCCCGGGTGAGAGGCGTCTGACGTGGGGCAGCTTGCTGAATGCCGACTGAGCACTGAATCTGTGGTCCCCACTTCCTTCTCCCAGACTTCTGTTTCCAAGTAAGTAAGTGATTTGCGTGCAAATGGTTACACTCCACGAACAAGCCATTTCCTCTTCCTTGGGCGAAGGCAACTGAGAGGAGAGGGCAGAAGAAACACACCTCTTTAGAAAAAGGGGGATCGCGTTAAGGCCTTCCTACGCCCTTGGGCTCCTCATTTGAGCGCTCCACTCTCCTCCCCACTTGATGTAAACACATTACACAACACTTATATCCCCTCTTAAAGACGTGTGTTTCTTCCCTGGTAAAATTATGGAAGGACTTTAAAATTTCACTTTAAAAATTATTTGGGGGGGCTTCCCTGGTGGCGCAGTGGTTGGGAGTCTGCCTGCTAATGCAGGGGACACGGGTTCGAGCCCTGGTCTGGGAGGATCCCACATGCCGCGGAACGACTGGGCCCGTGAGCCACAACTGCTGAGCCTGCGCGTCTGGAGCCTGTGCTCCGCAACAGGAGAGGCCACAACAGTGAGAGGCCCGCGCACCACGAGGAGGAGTGGCCCCCGCTTGCCACAGCTGGAGAAGGCCCTCACACAGAAACGAAGACCCAACACAGCAAAAATAAATAAATTTAAAAAAAATTATTTGGGTCTAGGGAACTAATGTCTGAACAATGCGTGGGAAATGCAAAAATGTAACATACAAATTATTTTCCAATGAAAGTATCTAATGGACACAATTTAAGCTGATTCAGTTGCCATGATGCTAGCTATTGCAGGCATTAAAATTACACATTTACTGATCTAAATTTTGAGGGCTTCTTTTCTTTTCAATATTTATTTATTTAGGCTGCTCTGGGTCTTAGTTGTGGCACACGGGATCTTTGTTGTGGCACGCAGCCTTCTTAGTTGCCTCATACATGATCTAGTTCCCCAACCAGGGATCGAACCTGGGCCCCCTGCATTGGGAGCACGGAATCTTACCCACTGGACCACCAGGGAAGTCCCTGGGTTTCTTTTCATATGTTGAAAAATACATTTATATTATGCTATCTCATATATATATATATACATACATACATATATATATATTACAAAAATACTCTCTCTATATAGCATTTTTTCAGGGTTAAATATTGCCTGAGGCCCTTAAAATCTCATGGGCTCTAAGTCCTGGGCCTATCGAGCGTAACAGATATATTTTGGAGTTAAATAATCCTCTCAAAAACAAACAAAAAAATATTAATGTGAAAAGTTATTGCAAACCCAGGGTAGCAAATGGATAAACATGACCAGAAGTTCAGTTCAGTTCTGTTGGGGCTCCCTTCCAACCCAAAGGCTCTACTAAAACCCTGGACTTTTACACCCACTCCCCTCTAGCCTCGCCATAGGAAGCAGTAATCCCACCACAGAGGTTTCTGTTTCAGACCCACTCTCATCCCTTGGGACTCTCCTCCAGGCTGTCCTTCCTAAACCACTTGAATCTCATTTCTCTTGCAGTTGATTTTTTTTCTTTTTTCAAGATGTTAACAATTTCTCTGGAACCATCTGGATGTTATTAAGAAAGTGTCCCGGGTCCTCTGAGGCAGCTGGCTGCGGCCTCTTGCCTTGTTTCCTGTGTCCTGGATGTCTAAGTTGACTTTCATAAGAAATTTGGAATATTAGCTTAAAAAAAGAAACAGTCAATATCTTTCCCTGGCTGCGACTTTGCATTTTGAGTTCCCATCGTTGGCCCCAGCTTTGGGAAGGATGAAGCACGTCTGTTTTAAAAACAGAAGGCCTGAGTGCCCGGGATGGACCAGAAATCCAGTCCTCCCTACCCTCCCCGGTAGGCCTCACAAAACTTTCCTTACATTGCTGGTGACCAGCCATTTCCACATCTCCGACCCCTCTTCCAAGTTGAGACCCTTCCCAGACCATCTTGGTCCAAGAGTAAACACCAGTTAGTTCAACTCTAGCAGACTCTCTCCTAGCATCCTTGAGGGAAAAATAATAGAACAAAGGCTTAAAAAAGAGGCCCCAGATGACAATGATTCCTTGGTTAAAAGGGGTAACATGAGTAGGTGGGACAATGAGGGACTTTTCTAACCACCAGCCAGGAGCAGCTGGGACCCGGACAGAGAAGCACCCGAGGATCAGTTTTATTACTCAGAGTCTGCAAATGGGGCTGGGGCATTGGCTCACCTCCCTTCCTGCTTGTTACTCAAACAATGGCCAAGCCTTGGTTGCTGGCCGGGACCATTTGCCTTCCCTCTAAACAGGCGCTCATGCCGCCTCCTTCTTCCGTCCTGTCCTTAGGCCTTCACCCCCAACCTACTTGCATCTCACCGCCCTTTCGATTTCACTGATACAGTTAACGCTTTATCACTGGAAGATCTCAACACCCCTAGACAGTGCTATCGAGTCAGACAACATGGTCAGGGAGCCCATTCTACCTAAGAAGCCCAAAGCACAGAGTGACTTTCTGGAACACAGCCTGACCATCTGTCTCTGATGCCAGTGGGACCAAGAGAAGCTTTGAAGGGAGGCATACAGTTCACTCTCCTTCGAGGATTCGCTAAGGAGGGAGGGCTGTGCCTTCACATTCCTAATTTCCTTGTCAATATCCGCAGGGGTCTTCATCGCCTGTCTGGGGGTGTAATATACACCCAAAAGTGGGCCCCCCCTTCAAATCGTCTTATTTTGAAAAACGTCAAGCTACAAAAAAGTTAAAGGAATACTTCAATGAACTCCTGTATATCTTTTACCTAGATCACCAATTGTTCAAATATTACCAGATTTGCTTTCTCCCAATACTTTTTTTCTGATTCCTTTCAAAGTAAAGTAAAAATATCATGACAGGCTTCCCTGGTGGCACAGTGGTGGGGAGTCCACCTGCTGATGCGGGGGGCATGGGTTCGTGCCCCGGTCTGGGAGGATTCCACATGCCGCGGAGTGGCTGGGCCCGTGAGCCATGGCCACTGGGCCTGCGCGTCCGGAGCCTGTGCTCCGCAATGGGAGAGGCCGCAGCGGTGAGGGGCCCGCGTACCGCAAAAAAAATATATATATATATCATGACAATTTTATCCCTCAGTACTTCATATTTAAATACATCCCTAAATATTTCCTATGAGGTAGGACATACTCTTATACAGCCACAATACCATTATCACATCCCGGAAATTTAAAATTGAAAAAATATCATCTGACAACTTGTATTCAAATCTCCCCAACTGTCCCAATCAATGTCCTTATAACTTTAACCGAGATATAATCCACGTATCACAAAATTCACTCTTTCCAAGCATTCAATTCAGAGTTTTAATATATTCACAAGGTTGTGTAACCATCATCCGTATCTAATTCCAGAACATCTTCATCATCCCAGACAGAAATCCAGTAACTAATTATCAGTCACTTCCCATTCTCCCCTCCCCCGCAGCCCTTGACAACCACTAATCTACTTTCTGTCTCTATGGATTTGCCTATTCTGGAAATTTCAAGGAAATAAAATCATAAAATATGTGGCCTTTTATATCTGGCTTCGTTCCCTTAGCATAATGTTTTTGAAGTTCATTCATGTTGTAGCATGTATTATTTCATTCCTTTCCTGGTTGAAAAATATCACATTGTACAGAAATACCAAATTTTGTTTATCCCTTTGTTAGGTGATGAACATTTGGGTTGTTTTATAGCTTTTTAAAAGCCAGGATCCAATCAAGGACTACACACTGCATTTAATTGCCAGGTCTTTAGTTTCCTTTAATCTAAATCACTTATCATTCTACGTCATTAATTCTAGAACATGAGTCTGGATTCTAGAACATTCTTCCCTTTTTTTTTCTTTTTATCTTTTACAACAGTATATTTTTTGAAGAGTAGAGATTGGTTGTCTTGTAGAATATCCTTGTGGATTTGTCTGATTGTTTCCTACAATTTGATTCGGGTTAGACAATTTTGGCAATAATGCCACATAGGTGAGGTTGTATATTTCCTGTTGCATCACATCAGAAGGAATATAATGTCAGTTTGTCTCATAATTTGTGATGCTAAATTTGATCATTTGATTATTTGGTATTTACCAGATCTCCCCATAGCAAAGATATACTTTTCTCTTTGTATAATAGTAAAATAAATAATATTGTTGTAAGTAATCTTTAAGACTGTGCATATGTTTTCCCAACAACCTTTAACAAAAGATTTTAGCCTCCAATGATGATCCTTGCCTGAATCCGATTATTATACATGTTACAAAACAGAAATTTTGTGACTTTTCTAACTCTGTTCATTCCTTCCACATACAGTTGCTGGAATTTTGTTTAAAAAAAAAAAAAAAAGCTTTCCTGGCTCTATTCTGCCTTTTTAACCACCATTGTCAACTCACAAATTTTTTTTCTCAATGTGTTATAGTCAACAACACTGTCATTTTTTTCCTGATGTTCAAACTGTTCCAAATTTGAGAAGAGGGAGCCAATTTGGGCTAGCTCATCCCTTTTTGACATGTCCCCATCAGTCTTTAAGCACTTCAATACTTTGTGACACAATAAAATGTTCCAGATCACCTCATATTTTCCCTTCTCCAGAACTTAAAGCAGCATTTCTTCAAGAAGACCTGGTTTCTTTAGTGAATAATGGTATTTAGAAACCAAGATTTGGGTGCTGGATGTGCTCATTGTTACTGAGTTGTCTCAGATGTTTTTGCCTGAATGACTCATAACAGTTACTTAAACCTTCCATGTGTAACATCTCTTGTGATTTTTATCTGGGTTTCAGTTAGTAGGTAACACTATTGCACATTCAGTGGATCCTAAATATTATAGGTACAACAGCTGTCATCTTTGTAGTACTTACTAAGTACTCAAAAGCTTTACACTTGGTGTTTCACACACAGTACTTCACTTAATCTTTTAAACAACTCAATGATGTAGGTGTTATTATTTATCCTTATTTAACAAATGAGATAACTGAAGTAGAGAGTGAAGGTCACACAGCTATTAAGTGGCAGAGCTGGGACGAGACTCCAGGTCTGTCTGACTTTAGACCTGCTGAACTACTAGGTGATACTATGCCAATAACAATCACTGTGAAGGAAATATAAGTATGTCTTCAAGCTTGCAATCTACTCCTGGGTGTATTACATCACATTTGTAAAGCAGGTATGGCCACTGTAATCCACTGTGGTATAAGGAGAAGGGCACAAGGCTCACTGATGAGGGGGTAAACCCTTCTCTTTTCCAGGTCTCAGATACATCACCTGTAAACGTGGAATAATGATACTTAGCTTGTGTACTATATAAGGTTGCAGTGGGGATCAGAGAGTGCCATAAGCAGAAACCTTTGCAAGAATTATAAAGCTTCCTCTACTATAAGGAAGTGGCTTTCAAATCAAACAGTGAGGGTAAGAATCATCTCAGGGAGGTTGGCAGGGTGGGGAGTGTGCTATATTTAAAGTGCAGCTTGCCAGGCCCTGCTCCTAGAGATACTGATTTAGTGGCCACATGTGGGGCCCGGGAATCTGAATTTTTAACACGCTTCCAAGTGATTCTGATGCAGGTAGCTCGAAGATCACACTTAGAAAAACTCTCATGTAATTAAAGACGATAAGAAAAAGAGATGATAAACCCATGCTTAGAAAACCACTTTTACATCTTTTCACACCCATTTCTTGCATCTGACTGCTTTTTCTTCCTCAGGCTCAAATGTCACTTTTCCTGACCCTTTGACACAGTCAGCCTCTCCAGTTACCTGCTCTCATCACATCCTTTGATTCGTCATAGCACATAACAACCTGATAACTATTTAACGTCGGTGTGTAATTAGATGCTTAATGTCTGCCTCTCCTGATAGAGAGTAAGCATCAGAGAACAGTAAGTAACCAGGACCTCTTCAGTATTGCCCAGTGTCCCAACACAGCGGAAAGTCAATAAATGTCTGTTGGACAAACGCACAAATGACGGAACAGAAAGTAATACTAACTTTATTACTAAACAAAGGTTGGATAGAACACAGAATTCATAAATAATTAATACAGAATAAAGTTCATTACCCACATGAATAACTGGATGCCCCACTTCCTGTTCTCAGAATCTTTCCTGGGGTCCTTGGAAAGTTTTCATAGAGGAAATTGCACTTTTAATGACAAATTTGGGGACAATCTGCTCTGAATAGGCAGGAATTCATAATGAAATTATGGCCCTCTGCTCTGGCCTCTCCTCCCACTTCCTTCCCCTTCTGGCTTCACTTGTCATCTCGAGCTGAAGCAGCAGCATCCTCTCTTCCTGCCTCCTGCCAAGTCTCTCTAACCAGTACCATGCAGGAGAGCTGTCTGCCTGGGGAGGGAGGGTGCTTCCCTCGGGTCATCATTAATTGCATGTGTTCCCCAAGTTATGTGTATTTTCACTGGTGCATTTATCTCTATCCTGAATGGGGCCCGTAAAACTCCTTTACGGTTTTGCCTCAGGCCAAATAAGCATTGAATTTCACAACCAGAGTTTATGCTCGTATATTTATGGCAAGGTGGAAGGCAGGGTTATTTTGTTTTAAATATTTGTTTCTCCAAAGTGGCTGCTGACTCTGTCTGGAAAAGCTGCAAGAATACATGTGAAGGGGTAAGAACAGGAACCACTTCTATCAAGTGATGGCATTCAGGACATACTACCGCAGCGCACAGCACCTTGGCATACTGACTATTTTAAGCTGAAGGAGTTTGAAAAAATGGCAGAAGCAGGAAGGTCTCTCTGACCTTCCTCTTCCCCTTCTTCCCTGAAGCAGGTCTAGACCCTCTTGTAAGAGATACTTTCTCGATATCTGGAGGAAAGAAGCATCTTTATCTTCAAGTCAGAGAAACATGGAAAAGAAACCAAACAAACAGGACTAAGTTTCCCCCAGTTTACTATACTTACTTCCTCATACTCTTTGTTCTACCATATTTCTACATGGCTGCCCGCTCTCCATCAAACCCAGCATAAAAACACTCAGGTTTAGGGCCTCCCTGGTGGCGCAGTGGTTGAGAGTCCGCCTGCCGATGCAGGGGATACGGGTTCGTGCCCCGGTCTGGGGGGATCCCATATGCCGCGGAGCGGCTGGGCCCGTGAGCCATGGCTGCTGAGCCTGCGCGTCCGGAGCCTGTGCTCCGCAACGGGAGAGGCCACAACAGTGAGAGGCCCGCATACCACAAAAAAAAAAAAACAAAAAAAAAAAAACAAAAAAAAAAACACTCAGGTTTAACTGTTTCTTCAGGTCTTCACTTCCTTTTGAAGGCTCCTGTGTCATGTAAAACTTATATTAAATTTGTATTCTTTTCTCCCGTTAAGTTGTCTTCGTCAGGTTAATTTTCGGACCCAGCCAGGGACACTAAGAGGGTCAAGAAAAATACTTTTCCTCCCCTAGACCAGGTTTCCAGAACTTTACAGCAACTGTGAACTTGAGGCAGCAGCATAGGACTAAGTGGGGACCCCAGGAAACTGAGTTTATGCGATAGTTTTCCATCAGGACCCAGTTCCCAGAACATTAGGGTGAAAGACAAAGATCCCAAGCATTTTCAAAGCTTCAATTTTAACTAGAAGTAAGAGCATCTTACCGTCTGAAACTCACTGACATTAAGAAAACATTAAGAGGAAGATGCATAACGATTCTTACAAATCTGGTCAACCTAATTTTCTCGGGAAATTCTCTTTGGTTTGGGCACGCCCCAGATTCAGACCTGAGGATGGCCAGAGCTAGATGTGACCCAGCACCAGGGTTTGTTCGTCAACCCAACAAATCTCTTTGCCTGAGGCAAAACGATGCAGGGGCTCACCCAGTTCAAGTCCATGCTCCACCACTTACTAGCTGAGTGATAGAGGACGCAGTACTTCCTCTCTGGGCCTCAGTATCCTCAACTGTCAGATGAGGAAGGTAATCCATACTGAGGACAATAGTGTATTCCTCACAGGAGCGTTGCGAGGCCTAAGTGGAAAATGTGTGTACATAGCTTAACACAAGGCCTGACCAAGAGTGCATATTAGCCGCTATTATTTCAATGTCCGAATTCAAAGAGGTTCTCAGTTTTAAGACACATACTTATATCATGAGGTCCAGCTGCCTTCCTAGAGCAGTGTAATAAATCTATAGAGTGGTCAACTGTGCCAGTGTGTGTGATCATCCAGCACCCCCTGGGTGTTTTCCAGTTTAGGGAGTGGCCCACATCCTAAGTCCTGCTTCCTGAAGGTAGAAGGTGCCTACCCACATTCCTGGCTTCCCTTAAAGATGGAGTGCAGGTGTGGGACTGGTGTTCTCTAATCAGAGCCAGAGAGCCTTCTCTTCTCAAGAGTAACATGCAGAATCCATTTTGTAGGGAGGCCAGGGGTCCAAGCATCTGGTGCTTGGGGGGCAGCCCAGGGGAATCTTAGGCACCCAGGGTCCAGTATCATGGTGTGCACTGCACTCTGCACCTCGCTATGGCAAACCCAGAGCTTTTCCAGGACAGTGTGTCCGTGTGGCTTGGCCCTCGTCCCTGGCCACAGTTTGATACTGCTTAGCCCTCTGAAGAACCTGTGAACCACGTAATATCCTTCAATAAATTTCCATTTCTGCTTCAACTAGGGTTCTGGGGCTGGTGACAAAGAACCTGCTCAAGGTCCCTGCCCACTGGGTTGGCCAAATATGAAGGCAATGAATTCCGAGAAACCATCGAAGTTCTTTGATTCAATGGAAAGGTCAATGTAATGATTACTGTTTGTAGAGAGATGGAGCACTAACTGGGACTTGGAAGTCTTTCTATTAAGGAGATTTTCATTTTCGTGGAATTTGTTATAAATTTGTCTTCTACTTCTAGTGGAGTAATAGAGTAGCAAAACTGGAAGGGGCTTTAGAGACAGTCTAGATTGCCCCATCAGTTTCAATGAGGAAGTGGAGTACTAGAGAAGGAAAGTGACTTGCCCAAGGTCACACAGTAACTGCCACCTAGTGTAAAGATCACCAGCTCAGAAGTCAGATCCTGGCTCTGCTACTTCCCAACTGTGTGATCTCAATCTAGCCTTGTAGTCTCTGAGCCAGTTTTCTTGGTCTCCTCATTTGCTAAATGAAGAAAATAACAGACCACATCTTACAGGGTTCTTGTGAAGAATAAATGAGATAGTGCATCTATAGTGTTTCGCATGTGCTCAAAAAATAGTAAATATTAAATAAATGTTAGCTGATATTATTAACTTACCCTTAAATATTTACCACAATCCACTATGAGCCAGGCACTGTCCTAGAGGTTGGGAATATAAAGATGAATAAGACATTCTCACCCCCCAACAAACAAAAGTCCAGGACCAGACAGATTCACTGGTGATTCTACCAAATATTTAAAGAAGAATTAATACCAATCCTGTCAAACTCTTCCAAAAAAATCAGAAAAGAAAGGAATACATCCAGACTTATTTTATGAGGCTAGCATTACCCTGATATCAAAACAAAATAAGGATACCACAAGAAAATTTACATTTAAATTTAAAATTTACATTTACATTTCCTGACTAATATAGATGTAAAAATCCTCAACAAAATATTAGCAAAGTAAATTCAACACTATATTAAATGGATCACACACCATGATCAAGTGGGATTTCTCCCAGGGATGCAAGGATGTTTCAGCATTTGCAGATCAATCAATATGATACACCATATTAACAAAATGAAGGATAAAAATCATAAGATCATCTCAATAGATGCAGAAAGAGCATTTGACAAAATTCAAAATCCACTGATGATAAAAACTCTCAAAAAATGGGGTATAGAGGGAACATACCTCAACATAATAAAGGCCATATCTGACAAGCCCACAGCTAGCCTCATACTCAATGGCGAAAAGCTAAAAGCATTTCCTCTAAGATCAGGAACAAGACAAGGATACTCACTCTCACCATTTTTATTCAACATAGTATTGGAAGTCCTAGCCAGAGCAATTATTCAGGAAAATGAAATAAAAGGCATCCAAATCAGAATGGAGGAAATATAAATGTCACTACTTGCAGATAACATGATAACTATATATACTTTAAAGCCTAAAGACTCCACCAAAGAACTGTTATAAGTAATAAGCAAATTCAGTAAAGTTGCAGGATACAAAATCAATATACAAAAATCTGCCCATTCCTATATACTAATAACAAACTACCAGGAAAGAAATTAAGAAAATCCCATTTACATTTGCATCAAAAATAATAAATACCTAGGAAAAAAAATAATAATAAATACCTAGGAATAAATTTTATCAAGGAGGGGAAAGATTTGTACCAAAAACTGAAAGTTTTCAGACACTGATGAAAGAAATTGAAGAAGACATAAATAAATGGAAAAATACGCGGTGCTCATAGATTGAAAGAATTAATATTATTAAAATGACCATACTGCCAATGCAATCTACAGATTCAATACAATCCCTATCAAAATTCCAACAGTATTTTTCACAGAAACAGAAAAAACAATCTTAAAATTTGTATGAAACCATGAAAGACCCCAAATAGCTAAAGCATTCTTGAGAAAGCAGAACAAAGCTGGAGGCATCATGCTCCCTGACTTCAAACTATATCACAAAGCTATAGTAATCAAAAAAGTATGGTACTGGCATAAAATCACATAGATCAGTGGAACAGAAGAGACAACCCCAAAACAAACATACGCATATATAGTCAATTAATTTATGACAAAGGAGTCAAGAGTATACAATGGGGAAAGGACATCTCTCCAACAAATGGTGCAGCTACATGCAAAAGAATGAAGCTGGATCACTATCTTACACTAGACACAAAAATTGACTCAAAATGTAAGACCTGAAGTCATACAACTCCTAGAAGAAAACACAGGTGGTAAGCTCCCTGACAACACTCTTCATGATTTTTTTTTTTTTTTGGATTTGTCACCAAAAGCAAAGGCAACAAAAGCAAAAATAAACTAGTTTACACCAAACTAAAAAGCTTCCACACAAGAAACGAAATCATCAACAAAATTAAAAGGCAACCTATTGAACAGGAGAAAATATTTACAAATCATGTATCTGATAAGGAATTAATATCCAAAATATATAAAGAACTCATACAACTCAATAGCAAAAACCCAAACAATCCAATTTTTAAAAGGGCAGAGGATCTAAAGAGACATTTTTCCAAAGAAGACATACAGATAGCCAACAGGTACATGGAAAGGTAGGTACTCAACATCACTAATCATTAGGGAAACACAAATCAAAACCACAATGAGATATCATCTCACACATTTTAGGATGGCACCTATGTGCTTGACAATTTCTTGTTGTAAAGTAACAAATTTTAAAGTATTTGTAGAAGGAGTGGCTTAGGTCAAGAAGATGGACACCACTTCCTCTGAAACCCATGACAAGAAGGTAAGGATGAATGAGTTTATCACTTTATACTTTAAAACCCCTAAGTCTCTTTTTCCTCTGCATAGTGGGAGATGAGTCATCTCCTGAGGCAGAGGAAGGCTGGAACAGCTGTTAAAAGCTGTTAAAAGACAGGTGAAGGGATTCCTTCCCAATCCTCAGATATATGCTGCACCTTCTGTGCTGGCCCACTGGATCACTAAAAGTCACTAAATCTGAATCCCAGTTCAGGCTCAACTAGGGCATACTACCACATTTAGAAAGGCCACTTCATCCAAGCTTAAATATTCACCTACATTTTGTCCCTAACATCCTTGAGTATGATTTCATATTTTAATTTTAAATTTTTAATTCTTTTAGAATTGTTTAGATTTATTCCATAAAGCAGTAATCTAATTTTGTTTCCAAATATTAGTCAGTTGTTTCAACACCATTTACTGACTAACCTATCCTTTCTCCACTGGTTTAAAATACTGTCATTATCAGGACTGGTCCACAGAAACATGAAACTGACGTTAATATTAAAAAGACTCTTCTACATCTTTAGTTGAAAGTAGACTGTGGCTTTGAGGCAGAGGACCAAGGCCTTGTTTCTAAGACTTGACAGAGCTTGTGCTGCCTCCTTTACCAAGGTGCATGCACAACCACTGGCCTTCCTCTCTCCCATCACAAACTACTGATGGCTCAGAACAAGCACTATGGAATCAGAAAACCCACATTTTCTAGCTCCCTCTTCACTATCCAAGTGACACTGATTACAATACTTTGTAGCTCAGTCCCTCCCTCTGTAAAATGGGGATAACAGAAGTACTACTGCACAGGCAGCTGTGAGGATTACAGCAGTTAAAGTGCCTGAGCAATACTAATACCAGTAGAATGCTATTTATTATTATCAGTGGTGATGTTATCATGATTCTCATTATCAGCATCTAGATGGGCTTATGATGGATTGTGGAGGACCCGTATTTACTGTTCATACATTCAGCAATTCCTATTGAGCATTTACTGTGTTTCATCACCATTCTAGCAGTGAGCAATAAAGAAAGATCCCTACCTCCTTAGAACTTACATACCAGTGGGGGGAAACAGTTAAACCAACGGCCAAAGAAGAAAATATCTGGGAACGCGAATAGTGCTATGGTGAAAGGAAAGCAGAGCCATATAGTAAAACTTCACTGGGGAGATTACCCTAAATTGGCAGTCAGAGAAGGCCTCATAAAGGAGATAAATTTTAAGGTGAGGCTCAAGTGAGAAAAAGGAGCTGATCAGAAGTGTGTTGTCTTTCAAATATTGGGAGTTTTCCTAGACTGTTCACTGTTTTAAACTTCTAATGCAATTCTACTGTAGTCAGAAAATATTGTCCATATAACTTTAATCCTTGTAAATTTATTGAGACATGTTTTATGGCCCAGGATGTGTTCTATCTTATGAATGTACCATGTGCACTTGAAAAAAATGTGTACTCTGCAGTTGTTACACACTGTTGCATACATATCCATTAGATCAAAACAGCTGATAGACCTACTCATATCTTCTATGATTTTACTTATCTTTTTGTCTAGTAGTTCTATTAATGCTGAGAGAGTAGTGTTAATTTTCTAATAATGACTGTGGATATGTCTATTTCTCCCTTTAATGCTGTCAACTTTTGTTCATGTATCTTGGAGCTGTTACTAGGAGCATGCATACCTATGATTGATCAGTTATGAACTGACCATTTTGTCATTATGATATGTCTCTCTTGAACTTGTTATCTTAAAGTCTACTTTACCTGATACTAATATAGCCAATCCAGCCATTTTATGTTATTTGCATGTTATAACTTAATCTATCCATTTACTTTCAATCTGTTTGTGTCTTGATACTTAAAATGGCTAGAGACAGCATATATTAGTTGGTTCTTGTATTTTCGTGCAGTTTGTCAATCTCTGCTTTTAAATGGAGTGCTTATTCTATTTACATTTAATGATTATTTATATGGTTGGATTTAGGTCTAACATTTTACTATTTTGTTTTCTGCCTGTCCTCTCTGTTTTTGTTCTTCTTTGTCTACCTTCTTTTGAGTTAATCAAACATTTTTTTTTTAGAATTCCACTTTATCTATTAGCGTTTTAGGTACCCTCTTTGCCTTTTTGTTTTATTTTAACTCAGCAGTTGCTCCAGAGGTTACAATATATATCCTTAACATTTCACAGTCTACTTAGAGTTAATATGATACCATTTCACATGAGTTTAAGGACCTTACAACAGTATATACCCATTTTCTCCATTCCCATTCTTTATACTGTAGTTTTTATAGATGTGAGCCATTAATAAATCCCAAAACACGTTATAATTTTTCTTTTAAACAGTCATATGTACTTTAAAGGAATTAGAAGAAAAAATGGCCTTTCCTATTTATCTCCATATTTACCATATCCAGTGCTCTTCATCCCTTCCTGATATTATAGATTTCCTGCTGGTATCATTTCCCTTCAACCTGGAGAACTCCCTGTAGCATGTCTTGTAGTGCAGTCAACTGGCAATTAATTCTCTTAACTTTATTTATCTGAAAATGTCTCCTCTGTGCCCCCTTCCTTCTTACAGGGTATTTTTGCTGCATATAGAATTCTAGGTTGGTTTTTGTTTCTTTCAGCATTTTAAAATTATTGTAACCTCTAGATGCCTGAAAACAGTGGAACAAAGCCCCCAGTCATTCATATTCCATCTCTCTGGTTGCTTTCAAGATTTACTCTTCATCTTTAGTTTTCTTCAGATGTATGATGTTTTGTCTTAGGTATAGTTTTCTTTTTACTTATTCCACTTGGGGCTTATTTGGTTTCATAAACTATTAAAATGTATGACTTTAAATATAGGACATTTTCAGCCATTATGTCTTCAAATATTTTTCTGTTCCATTCTCTTTCCTCTACTTCTGGGACTCCAATCAAATGCATGTTAGACCTTTTTATATTGTTCACAGGTCATGAGGTTCTAAAATCTTTTTCCTGTCTATTCCTCAGCTTGGACGATTTCTACTGATCTACTTCCAAGCTTATGAACTCTCTTTTTTGTTATCTCCAATCTTCCATTAATCTCATCCAGTGAATTTTTCCAGACACTGTATTTTTCAGTTCCAGAATGTTGATTTGGTTCTTTTTGTAGTTTCTTTTTCTGCTGAGATTTCTGTTTGTTCATTCACTGTGAGAATATTTTCCTATAGGTACTTGAATACAGTTATAATAGCTGCTGTAAAATCTTTGTCTGCTAAATACAACAAATAGGTCATCTAGTGGTGGGTATCCAAAGATTGTCTTTGCTTGAGTGTAAGTCATGTTATTCTGTTTCTCCATGTCTAGTAATTTTGTATTATTTCCTGACCAGAGAGAATGAAATGCTATAGAACCTCTGGACTCTGTTATATTTCTCCAAGTAGTGTTATTATTATTATCTTGTTCACTTTTAGCAGGCCAATTGACTTGACTAACTTGAAACTCTAAGTTCTGCTTCCCCTGCCATGGGTGACAGCTGATATCTCTGCTGAGTTCTATAAGCCTTATTCTGGGCTGTTGGGAGTCTACCCCACGCAAGCATAATTCAAAGATCAGCCAGGCCTCTGGGCAACTCTTCCTTGCTCTATCCCACTTTTCAAGCACAGACTCTTTCCCAATTGTATCTGCTTTTGATGGCTCATCAGTCCCTCCACATAGTTGTTTGTCTATTCTTTCCTGAGTTTATAGTTGTTATCTGTGTGAGAGCTGGTCTGATAGGAGTTAGTTAGGTATTACTGGCAGTAGTCCATTGTAAATTTTTAAATGAGACAGTGACAAGAACTTATTTACTTTTTTTTTAACATCTTTATTGGAGTATAATTGCTTCACAATGGTGTGCTAGTTTCTGCTTTTATTTACTTCTTAAAGAAATAATTTTGGCTGCTACATGGGGGGATGAATTGTAGCAGGAATCAATAGTGGAAGCAAGGAAACCTATTATGAGGCCACTTTAATGGTCCAGGAAAGAGTTGGGGTGGCTTACACCACGGTGGGAACAGAAGAAACGGAGACAAGCAGACAGATTTATGTGCAAATGTAAAGTCAACAGGATTTGCTAAAGGATTAGATGTGGTGGGTGAGACAGAGAAAACACTTGGATAATTGGTGGGTTTACAGCCTGAGCTCTTGGGTAGATAATGGTGTCTTTTCATGAGATAGAGAAGACTCAGGAAGAAGTAGGTGGGGTGGGGCATATTAAGACATATCAAGTCTGAGGTGCTTATAAGATATGTAAGAAGAAGTGTCAGGTAGGTGGCTGGATATAGGACACTGGAGTTCAAAGCAGAGGTGAGAGCTAAAGGTATAGATTTGACGTCTTCAGTTTATGTAAGGTATGTAACACAATGGGATTGAGGAAAGAGGAGGTGAAGAGAGGTGGTTGCAGAAACAAGCCCTCAGACTCATCGAAATTTAGAGGTTCAGCAGAGGAGAGGAGGCCAGCAGAAGAGAAATCAAAGAGGTATCTAGTAAGCTAGGAGAAAAATCCTAGAGAGAAAAAAAAAAAAAGCTTTAAGAAGAGATGCTGACACACCTGTTAGAATGACTATTATCAAAAAGACATAATGACTATTATCAAAAAGAAATACCAAGTATTGGTGAGGATGTGGAAAAAAGGCATCCCTTGTGCACTGTTGATGGGAACGTAAACTAGTGCAGCCACTATGGAAAACAGTATGGAGGTTCCTCAAAAATTGTTAAATAGACCTACTTCATGATCCAGTAATTCCACTTCTGGGTATTTATCCAAAGAAAATGAAAACACTAGCTCAAAAATATATATACACCCCCATGTTTACTGCAGCTTTATTCACAATAGCCAAGATATGGAAATAACCTAAGTCTCCATCAATGGATGAATGAATAGAGAAGATATGGTGTATATATTTATAAGGTAATATTATTCAGGCATAAAAAAGAATGAAATCCTGCCTATTGTGACAACATGGATGGACCTTGAAGGCATTATGCTAAATAAAGTCCGTCAGACCAAGAAAAACAAATACAGTATGATCTCACTTGTATGTGGAATCTAAACAAACGAACAAAAACCCTACATGCCAAGCTCACAGACACAGAGAACAGATGAGTGGTTTCCAGAGCAGGGGGTGGGGGTGGGCAAAATGGGTGAAGAGGGTCAAAAGGTATAAACTTCCAGTTATAAAATAAGTCCATCACAGGGATGTAATGTACAGCATTGTGACTATAGCTAATAGTAAGGTATTGCATATCTGAAAGTTGCCAAGAGAGTAGATCTTCGAAGTCCTCATCACAAGAAAAATAAATTGTGTAACTATGTAAGGTAACGGATGTCAACTAGACTTGTGTGATCATTTCACAATATATACAAACATCAAATCATTATGTTGTACACTTGAAACTAATGTGTAATGCTATGTCAATTAGGACTCTATTTTAAAAAAAGAAGGAATCATGAATTGAACGCTGCTCTGAATTTGAGGAAAATGAAGACAGGGAACAACATTTAGATTTTGTGTGGGAAGGCATCCGTGAGTGAGGGTCTGAAGCCCATGTGGGTCATCCTTGAGGAGAAAACTGGAGGGAAGGGGCACGTCATATCAGTGATTACGGAGAATATTTGTAGAAGTTACACTGTGAATGGGAAAGAAATTGGCCAGTGGCTGAATGGGGATGTGGGTCAAAGAAAGCTTTTTTCAGTTTAATTCTGGAGTTACGAGAACATGTCTGTATACTGATAGGGAAAATCCACTTGCCTTTACTGTGTGCCATAGCTGGATTCAGATGCAGCCTGTATGTTCTTGGCTTCCCTTTTCCTACTCCACATGTCCCCAAAGAGGGGAAAAAGTGTACATTTCACTATGCAGTATCAATGGATACAGAATCCCACTGCCATCTAATTATCAACAGGGACCTTGTGGTCAATGATTCTAACAGCTCTACATTTAACACTCTTTGTAAAATGTTGACTACATATGTATGAAAATCTTTGTATAATAAGAGAATTTTTCTCTGGGTGATGTGGTCAGTCAATCCTCTTAATGATGAGTTACATGGGCCTTTCCTACAATCCCTAGAGGAGCAATACAGGTTAGTGATGAGAATACAGACTTTGGTATCACTCAGATTTAAGTTCAAGTTCTGGTTCTGCCTCTTCCTAATGCGCTATTTTTAAAACAATAAACACAGATCACTAGCCAACTATTTGTGTGTCTCCTAGACCTCACTTCTATATCTGACTTTCCATTCTTGTACTCAATGATTGCCCTGTACATATAACTGTAGTTGATATGTCCTGCAACCACTTTAAAATTTACCTCAGCACTGGGAACCTGTGAGTGTAGGTGACCTGATCCCTGCACTCAGTATTTGCACTGCGGATGTGAGATAGTCCACACCCCCAAGAGCTTCCGGCCACCAGGGATCACTAAATTACATAAGCAGGTGTCCGTGCAAAGTCCAAGAGGTTAATCATGAACAACTTATTTTATCTGTGGCTAGGGAGGTGGACTCAGTGTTGTCAACACCAGGCGAACACACAACAAAGCATTTCCCAAGAGAGATCCAGAGAGATAAGTCAGAGAGAACTGCACCTGTTACAAAGATTATGCTTTTCCTGGGATTTCCTACTGGTTTTCCAACAACTGGTCATATTTGTCCACATAAGTCACTCTTTTCCCCTCTGTCTGAATTAGTAATACTCAGAACAAAGACAAAAGTAATACTTCCCCATGAAACCTATTAAAAGACAGGGCACTCTCCACATCAATGGAAAGGATCAGATTTCCCATCTAAAGTCAAAGGAAAAGATCTGAGAGTGGTAATGTGTGGTTACCACTAGAAATTATATTGAGAGTCATTTATTCAAAGATTAGATTTCCCATTGTTCTCATTTTAGGGTCTGGAATTTTCCTGAAAATGAAGCGACAGGAAGAATAGATGTTTCCTAATGATTTGCATATACTTGCTATGCTACCCTGACGGCCAAAACCATTATAGTATCAAACTAATAGTACACTTAAGAATGAAAGAGAGAAAATAGCAACTCGTTTACAAGTAAAAAAAAAAAAATATTTTGGGGAAGGCTTTTGAGCGTTCATCTAGTTTTACATACTGTCCCAGCAAATGGAGCTCCTGTACTCTTGCATTAAGAAATGTTCCTTCCCTGGCCTCTTTAACATTTGAAATGAGCAGACAAGCCTCTGTTACCACCAGCAACTCATCCACATTGCCCCTTCCACACACATACACACCAGTCTGAGAAACTCAATCTTCTTGCTTCTAAAGCATGAAAGGCTGCCTCGGCCCCATGGTGCCGAGGAGTCTAGGTATCCCAAGAAAGGGCTTAGATCGTAGGCTACACAGTCCCTCCCCTGGGAAAGCCCTGATGACAGCAGCAGTGGAAACCACCACCAAAGGTGGAGGCTTGTGGGTGAATTATTATGATTTTAAATTGTAAAACTCCTTCCAGGTCCAGCCAGAGTGAACAGCACAGATTCTGCAGGAAACAGCAAAATTATGGAGAGAGGAATTAATAGTATAGAATATGCATGGTGGTCAAACTGAACAGGAAATCGGCCTGTGCTGTGGATCTCTAGTCTCTCTGGACTCCTAGCATTTCATTTTTACCAGCCTAACAAATATTACCTGGCTTCCTTAGGAGAATTAACATGACTACAGCAATCACAGAAGATTGAAGATAGGAATCCTTTCCATTTTCATCAAAGGGGTTGGTTGGGGCCCTTTAATTGATGAGTGTTAAGAGTATGTGTGCATAAAAGAGAAAGCATAATATTTTCAGCTGTGTCCCCTGGAAGATGTACAGTTTGGAGAGGGAAAACTGTACTTCCTGGTATTAAATTAAGGGCAGGATTTTTCACTGTGCTCTACAGGCCACCCGCATCAAACCCACCTGTGGCATCTGTTTAAAATACAGATTCCTGGGCTCCCGCCCTCACAGATTCTCATTTAGTGATCAGAGGTGGGTCCTAGGACTCTGCATTCCCGACGCACACCCCTAGTGATTCTCAGGTGCCCTAGAGTTTGAGAATCACTAGCACAGGGTATGGGAAGAACTATTAGAGGGCTGAGCCTCGTGGAAGAAAACAGATTTCCTGCATCCCTACTTTCAAACAGGCCAAGGTTACTGCATACATAATAAAGGTCAGACTGTTCAAAATACGGAGTCAGGACAACTGGCCACCCATGTGAAAAAATAAAAGTGACTCCTGCCTCACACCATACACAAAATTAATTCTAGGTAAATTTACAAAAATAAAAATCAGCAATTCTTTCCCTTTACAAGGAACAAAAGGAGAATTTGTTTTTTTCATTTTGTGATAGGGAAAGATTTTTTTGAACAAGTTGCAAAAAGAACAAATTATAAAGGAATGATTTATCAATTTGGCTACATAAAATTTTAAAAATTCTTTATATATAAGATTTGAAATATAAAAGATAAGCAACCAACCAGGAGAAGATATTTGGAACACTCAGAGCTGACAGAAGGCTACTAGTCATACTTAATAAAGAATTTCTACAAATCAGTGGGAAATAGAAAACCCAATATAGAAATGGACAAAGGATACAGACAATTCACAATATACAAATAAACAAATGAAATATCCAACAAGCAAATGAAAAACAATGCTTAATCTCACTGACACTCCAGAAAATGCAAACATTTAAAAAATTATATACTATTTTCATACCCATCAGACTGGAAAAAATATTTTAAATCTGAAGATATTAAGTGTTTGCAAGAATCTTAAGAAATGACAGCTCTTGTACATTGCTAACGGTATTACAAATTCATTGAATCAGTCTGGAGAGCAATTTCTTAATCTCTACTTAATTGTAAAATGTACATTACTTTGTGACCCATCAATTCTACTTCTAAACAGTGAAGAAAATTTCCTATATGTGCACAAGGAAATGTGTATAAGAATGTTCATTTTGGCACTGTTTACGATTATACATTAAGAAAAAAGGAAAATCAGGGGAATGTTTTCCTTAAAAGCCAAAATACCCATCAACAGGGCAGTGAATAAACAAACTGTGCTATATCCATATAGTGGATCACCAGCAATTAAGATGAAGTAGGTCTACTGAAGTAACAGGGATAAATCTGCAGAACACAATGGCAAAAGAAAAGCATATTCCAAAAGGCTATGCACAGAATACCATTTAAATAAATCCTTAACATACAAATAGGATATACTGTTAGGTGAACCATTAGATATAATGAACAGTATGAAGCATGCATGCAAATGATGCACATCAATGTTCAGTTAATGGTTTCTTCTGGGGAAGGACTAGCTATCACGTTTCACGTATTAAAAAACTGATCTGAAGCAAATATGACAAAATGTTAACATGTTCATCTGAGTGGTGAGTAAATGGATGCCTGTTGTATTTTGTGTAGGCTGAAATGTTTCATAATGACAAGAAAAAAATTTAAATATAAAAACAAAAATCAACCACAAAGATGTTAGCAGGTTGTGTAAGACTGATACAGTCCGTTATAGTCCCATAATACATGGAAGGAGCCAGGTGGGTGGGAGTCTAGGTCACCAGTTTTTTCAAAGAAGCCTGGTGGGAAGCAGAAACGAAAAGATTTTTGCAAGGGCTAACTCCTACAGGATTTGGTTAAAGCAAAATTGGAGAAGTAGTATTTACTCATGGACAGAGCAAAGGAGATGCTGATAACTGCACATGTGAAATGCTGCCTTGAAACCAAGTGTTTTTAGCAGACAGGAGATAATGTGGTTACACTTTTTCTTACTAAATAAATCTGTCATAAAAATAGCACCAAAGAACCCAAAGAAATGAGGAGGCCTAGTTAGTGTGAAATCCGGAAAACGAAGGTATCCTTTGTGATATCCTGAAAAAATACATTTGGTCATAGACTGGAAGAGGTTGGTCTCCAAACAAACCATATTCCAAGACCCAGAGGGCTTGCTCTTCTCCTAGGTGCACCCTAGGCAAAAAGTTTCCCTTGAAGTCACAGCCAAAGGGCTAGTAGGTTAGTTTAAGCATCTCCTTTTCTGGAAATCTTTGAGAAGACACAAGGGTCATGATTGAGTGACATACTGCTTGGGGAAAAAAGGAATTCCAGATCAGAATCTAGTGTATCACAGATGCCTGGTGAGCACTTGATCAACTTGTAGAACTGCCTCCATAAATAGAGGACAATGGAGGCAACTAGACAAAGGTAAGGGATACGTCTCTCGGTAAAATTCCATCCTCATGGACCATGTAAACTTTCTACTTTTCTCTTTCCCCTTTTACTTCTGCTTTTACCTCCTTTTGCTCCACTTTCCTGTTTTCCTCTACTTACGCTTTTGTCAGCTTGGCCCCAAGAGTTATTTACTCCGGTTTTTAAGGATGTCTCCAGGACTGTCACTTGCTGATGGAGCGATGTATGCTTTAAAAAGGCCTTTCACTTGGTAAAGGAACTTGTTGATGTCAACCCAGCAGCAGCCCCTATCCGACACAGGGATATAAAAGCCAAGTGCACCAGGGGATGCTGGCCCCTCCCCTGTACCAGGTGATGAATTTTTATTAGTCAAAGCCAAACATAGTAGGATTCCTCTTGCCAGTGACTATTTTAGGAATGAGCATGATTGCCATTCTGGCCAAGAGATAGGAGGAAAGTGTGCTCAGTTACTCATTTTGCCCCTAAGAAGGTCACAAGACAGGACCATTCCCTTTTCCTACTTTTCTAGTTGACTATATGAGATGATACCCTTAGTGACTGCAGCCATCCTGTGACATGGGGACAAATCTAAGCGGAAAAGCCATACATGGAGAATGGCAGAATGGAAGACAGAGGGAAGGTAAGGACCTGACACTACCACTAACCAACCCTGCAACAACCCTACCCTAGGACTGCTTGTTAAATGAGCTAGAAAATGCCCTAAATATTTAAGTTGCTTTTAAGTGGGTTTTCTGTTTCTTGTAGCAGCAACTATCCCAACAGTTACCTCCAACCCCAAACTGTGATTTCCAGATTCCCTTACGTGAGCTCTTGGCCAAAAGCATCTCTGTGAAGACTGTCCACATCTTTTAAAATAGGGGTCAGTTGGGCCACGAGACATTTGCCACTTGAGGATTTCCAATCTCTCTTCTCCTGTGTAGCATTTTAGAAAGCCCACAATTTTGGAAAGCCTTCAGGCACTCAGCAAAAGTGTGAGTACCAACAGTAAGCCAGGTACTCTTTTAGAAGTGGGGAATTATAGTGGCAACTAAGAATGATGCAGTCACTGTTTTCATGGAGCTGACATTCGAGCGTGAGGGGCAACAACGATAAATGAGTCAACAAAGAAGTAAACAGATGACATCAGAGAGAAACAGGGCCATGCAGGAAAGGCAGCATAGTGCTGGGATGGCGAGTGACTGGTGAGGCGCAGGACCATTCTGGACAAGGTGCTGGCACAGGTCTTGCTGAGGAAGTGACATCTGCATGCCAATCAGCGAAGGAGCCAGCACATGGGGATCTGGGGACAACTTCTCAAGCAGAGGTGAGGACCACGTGCAAAGACCTGGGGAGGAAATGAGCATGGGGTGCATCGGGAGCAGAAAGAACATGTGAGTAGCTGGAGAGGCATGCGAGAGAGGCAGAGGTTGAAGTCGAAGCTGTTTGCAGGAACCAGGTCAGGGAGGGCCTTGAAGACCACGGCAAGGAGCCTGGATGTTATCCTAAGTGCAGAGGGAAGCCACTGGTGCATGTGCAGGAGGGCATGACAACCCATGATCCAATTACTAGGTTTCACTGCAGCCTGTCCTCTGGTCTGACTGCTCAAAAAGGCCATTTTATCTCTTTCTCAGCGAGGCAGAGCCCTAAACACGGACCGCAGTGCCCTGGGATGCAGCCTGAGCTGAGGCGGCCAGAGGGAGGGATTTCACTAGGCCGAGGCTCTCATTTTGGTCCGATCCCCACACAGCCCACTTGGGAGGCTGGCTCCTCTTCACGAAGGAGATGTGGAACCTGACATATTAAATAGTCCCGCCCCCCAAAAAAAAACCCCACTTCTTCAAGTTCACTGCCCTGTTGGAGATCTCACAACAAGCAGTGAAACTTTCTTTAAAAATAAAGAACGAAAGAAAGAAAAGAAAGTAGGTCAGGGCTCTTCTGCCTGCTAGCACACTGAGCGCTGGGCAAACTCCAAAAGCAACCGCTCCACTTGGAGGTCTCTACTGAGCAATCCGAGTGATGTCAGGACCAAGGGCCTCCGAAAGCCATTCGGTTTCTGAACCTGACCTCACCCGTGGTTTTCCTGGTAACTTTTTCAAACCATTACTTCCTGCCCTGTGCTTTATTTATCCCACATGTTTATTTTCTATAGTCTATTCCGAAACAGAGCTCTGTGTGAGTTTCCAGGTCACCGCATCCCATCAGGGCAAATTCAACAGATGTGGGATGAGCTGGGAGATAAAACAGGCCATCACCACCAATGCTGAGCCCAGGCTGCCACCGCTGAGTGGGGTTCTTGTTCCGGGGCCAGCATCTGTGAGCTGTGCCATCTGCCTTTCTTCTCTGAAGGACATGCTGTGGACAGGGCAGGTCCCTCCAACCCACACCCCCGAGAGCATCTCTTGCTGACATGTTTAACATGAGTATGGAGGTCAAAGAGACATCCACGGATTCCTGAGAAGCCTGCTTTAATTTCTTTTTGCTTCTGAGGGCACCAGCAATTTCCTTCCATTTAATTCATTCTTTGGGGCTGCTGGCACAGCCCACTGTTGTCACGGCAACGAGGACCAGCAAGGCTGCTCTCTGAGGTTAATGCACCCTGTGGCCCACTGCCCGCAGGCCTCAGCCTCCTCTCCAACAATCCTGCCTGCCCTGAGCCAGGATGCGGCAGTGCCCTGCCCCCCAGCAGCCTGCCACCACTGCCAGACCAAGAGCCGGCTGTAGTTTTCAGACAAGATTGATGCCTTTTGTTCATCTACCAGATCCCAACAAATTAAAACAAAAGCAAAAACAAACAAACAAAACCTCCCTAGAAAACCAAACCCCAAACCTTTGAACTCAGTTTTGCTAAAACTAAAATTGATCTTTCATGCCTCTGGAATCACAAGCTGAAATTTGGCTCCTGCTGTGGGCTTTGACCTCTTCCCACCTAGGAAACTGATTCTTCAGCATCTCGTTAGAGTGGTTCGGTATTACAAGACTTGCGTCCATGATGGTGGTGGTGATGGAGACAGTCCTGATGAAAACTACTGGAATATAAGCACAGTCAAGGGAAAAGCCTTTCCTGTGTTCTTTACCCTTTATTATTATTTACTTATTATATATGATTTATTATCACTGCATTCCTGATACTTAGGGCACCTGGCACACAGTAGGCCTCTGATACCAACTTACTAAATTAATACCATTCACTGGCCTCTTACTGTGTGCCACACACTGTACTACTTTATACACACTTGTCTCAGCTTTTGTTGGAGGATGACTGAAGTCGAAAAAATCACTTATTTCACTCTCACCACCTGCAAGGCACTAACCTAAGCACTTTACATGTGGCAACTCAACTGATCCTCAGGACACCCTGGAGTGAGTTGAAGAGTGGCCCTAAAAAGGTATGTCGATGGTCTAACCCCCAGAAACTACGGACATAAACTCGTTTTGGAAAAAGGGTCTTTGCAGATTTGATTAAGTTAAAAATCTCGAGATGAAATCCTCTTGGATTATCCAGGCGGGTCCTAAATCCAATGCCAAGTGTCCTTAGAAGACAGAAGAGAAGACATAGGGAAGAGCGGAAGACAAGTGAAGACAGAGGCAGAGACTGAAGAGATGCAGCCACAAGCTAAGAACAGCTGGAGCCACCAGAAGCTGGAAGAGGCAAGGAAGGATTCTCCCCTAGAGCCTTTGGAGGAAGTGCAGCCCTTAGACACCTTGATTTTGGACTTCTGGCCTCCAGAACTGTGAAAGAATAAATTCCTGTTGTTTGAAGCCACCAAGTCTATGGTAAACTAGGACTGTTATGGCAGTCCTAGGAAACTAACATAAATCCTATTCTTTACAAAGTCAGTAAGTGGCAGAACTGGAATTTGAACCCAGAGAGTCTGGCATACAGTCCTTGCTCTTAAGCATTACATTCATGCCTGAAATTCATTTCCTGAACATCTACTATGTGTTGTGTGTATTAGATGCTGGGGATACAGCTCTTAAAAAAAGAGAGAGACAAAGTTCCCCATGAAGCTTATGTGGGAACTGAGATTCTGAGAGGACAAATTATTTGCCTAAGGTCACAGAGCTGGTGGAATTGAAATGCGAACTCAAGCATCCTGACTCCAGAGCCTGCCCTCTACTCTCTAAAATAGAAAGGGGGCTGGGTGGCACAGTGCTTAAGAATCCGCCTGCCAATGCAGGGGACACAGGTTCGAGCCCTGGTCCGGGAAAATCCCACATGCCGCGGAGCAACTAAGCCCGAGCGCCACAACTACTGAGCTTGAGCTCTAGAGCCCGCGAGCCACAACTACTGAAGCCTGCATGCCTAGAGCCCGTGCTCCACAACAAGAGAAGCCACAGCAATGAGAAGCCCACGGCACTGCAACGAAGAGTAGTCCCCACTTGCTGCAACTAGAAAAAGCCCGCGCGCAACAACAAAGACCCAACACAGCCAAAAATAAAATAAATAAAATAAATAAGTTTTTTAAAACTAAATAAATAAAACAGAATGGGAGCCACTGACCTAGGCCGTCTGTAAACTATAAATAAAGACAAAAAATGGGGAAGTGTGGCAAACTGCGGTAGCTGTCCCCTTTACCTCTGAGCAGAGTCCCTGTCCATAGGGTTGACTCAGGCTGCCTTGTGATGGTGGAGCCAACTGGTCTACCATGAGGCAGAGATGGTAACCCTTTTCTATCTCTGCCAGCAGGATGGCCCAACCTCTGGGGAAAACACCTTGAAGAGGTGGTTAACCTCAACATAGCCTGCTTGCAATCAAGAGGGGCAAAGACATTTGACTTAAGTCTCCCAGCACCAGGGTCAGGTCTGCTCCTAAGTTTGCAACGAAATAATCTGAATTCCACCTGGAGAACAAAACAACTTATTAAGTGAAACCAGATATCATTCCCCAGGTCCAGGGGTAAAAGCTCAAAGCAGTGCATCCGTACTTTCAATGAAGCAGAGATGTTGTGCTCTGGGACTTCCGACACCTAAAGACAAACACACTGGAGAGGATGAAGGTGCCAGAAAGGGCCGGAAATATGTTTCCAAATTTTTTTTCTTCCTTGGAGGAAAAAAAAAAAATGAAAGAAAAAGGTAGGTTAGCCTGTATAAATGTGGTGCAATTTCCTTTTTTGAATTGACTTTAACTAGATCAACTGCAAAAGCAGAGAAGGCAAAGAATGAGGGGAATCAAAGAAAGGAAGAAAAAGGGAAGGACAGAAAAAGTAAGAAGAGGGGGACAAAACAGGAAATCCTTCCATAAAAGGGAAAGAAAAATATGAGGGTGAAGTGGCAAGAGGGGACAGTGACAGAGGAAGATAAGGAGAAAACGAAAGAGAGACAGAATCAAGATGGGTAGCCAGAGGAAAGGTAAGGAAGAAAGATGGTGATTTTCAGTGTCAGTTTCCAAATGACCCTCCACCTGGGGCTCTGGCCACCCCCACCCCTTCCGCCGCTGCTCAGAGGACTCTCTCTCAGTCTACTGAAGAGGCAGGAGGCTATCAGTTTACAAGAAGAGAGGAAGCAGAGGAAGAGGAAAGAAAGCAGACAAATTACTAAATGAGGAAGCCAATTACCCAGCACGCCATACTTCAAGCTGTCAGAGGGCTGCGATTCCTCAGGCACCTTGGAGCAAAGTGGGACTGAGAACTCTAGAGCTCGCTGCCATCTGGCCTTTCCAATAAGATAAGCAGCACAGACTTCCTCCGGCCACATCCCACAGCCGGCATCCTGAATGAAATCTTCCCAAATCAGAGACCGCTACGACACTGCCACTGATCGCAGGGTCACAAAAGCAGAAGAGGCCTCCAAATGCAACTGCCCAGGAGTCGCTTTGGTTTCCTATTTGTACCAATGACAGGGCTTATGTGGAACCTTCTGTGCCTTCTCTACCAGCAACAAACGTAAAAGCCAAAAGCAACAGACGTCTGCTTCAGTCCAGAAGCCGAGGATGGCGCGGGGTGAAAGATCTTTTGTGTCTGCCAAAGGCCAGTCCCTGGAAGGCAGTTCAGCACACAAGTGACTTAACTGATGGAGAATTCTTTATTTTCACAGAAAACCCTTCCAAAGGTTGATGCAGCACCAAGTAAATACCACCTCATCTAGCACACAGGCTGGCAGGATATCGGTACACAATAGCGGTCCCCGTACAATTTGACATGGGGAGGTGAGGGCAGAGAGAGGTCAGACGAGGGATCAAAACGTCTGGAAAAGAATCCTGTTAGTCAGTGGCAGGTTCCACTTTGCAAGAAATACGAGTTCCAGAGAAGAGCTGGGGCACAGGGCAAACAGCAGAGGCTCGGTTATATAACATCTCCATCTCGAGGAAGCAGCCACACCAACTCCAGCTGTGGGGACTTCCACAAAGTTTAAACTTACGGTACACTACACATTCTCATTCCCTGAATAAAAGTCACGTGACACAGCTGGCTTGAATCTCAAGGAAAGCAAAGAGTCCCAGGAAAAGGGAATTGCTAGGTGTGCAGTGGTAAGTTTACCTGTGGGATTAAAAGACGCTGACCTTTCAGTGACTACTACATCCTTACATCCCTCTGAAAGTAGAAATGGTAAATCAGCCTGTCCCCTCACCAGCACGCTGCAAAACTCTATAAACAACTCTCCTTCTCCAACCACTGTCAGGACTGCAGCTCTGGGAAACATTTCTAGCGGCTGATCCACCCACTGTCATGCTCTACAAGGTAAAACTGATTAGTCACATTCGCAGTTTCTATAACAACCTTACTCAGCGTGAGGCCAGTGGCCTACCTGCAGCAAGATCACCAGGGGGGCTTGTCGAGAACATAGATGGCCGAACTGGAAGTTCTTGGGAACCAGGCTCCAGAATCTGCACTGACAAAATAGCTCTGCTGGGGATTCTTTCCCACTCCCATGTTTGAAGAACCACTCTTCTGTCACATGCTGTCTATGGAAGCCTTCCTGCTTGCCCTGCCTCTGTCTCATCCACCCTTCCATCTTTCCTCCCTGTCTCCATCCATAACAGCCTTCCCATGAGTTGCTGCATTTAATGCTAAAGGGATCTAAAACCTGGAGCTCCCACTGAAAACGGCTGCAGCAAGGAAACACTCACCAGTGTACACATGGTCCTATAACTCGACTCTAAAAGCTCCTACAGGTCCAGAAGAAGATGAGTTTGGCTCCCTTGTGTGAAACACAGGGCTTCTAAAATATTAATATATTTGAGAAAACGAAAACAGTAACAATCACAAGCAAGACCCTGTCACTTTTCTGGGCAATCTACTGTGGGAAAAAATGTATAAACAAAAACACGTTTATCAAATTTGCCAATAATTCTTAGCTCCCTACATTGCCCTTATGTAGTTTTTTGATTGGGACACACAGAGCATAGCCCCCTCCACGCCATGTGAGGAAGAAATCAATCCGCTTAGGTCTGTGCCAAGGCCGTAAGTCCACTGCTGGTTGGAGAGACCCTTGCAGAGACCAGGGATTTCTCACACACGGGCAGGAGTTTTTCTGAGCCTGCATTCTTCACTCCAAGGTGACAAGAAGAGAGTGGCAGAGATAGCTGCAGGGAATGGACTTTGCAGATGGTCATGAGACCGTTCTGTGCATCCTCTCTTCTCATTATATCAACATGGTCCATGAGAAAGGAAACACAGTAGCTGTGAATTACATTCTAGCCCAAAGTGAGATCCCAATACCTTGCTTCAGGGAACACCGACTAGATATTCTGCTGTTTTGGGAACAGATGCTGATACACTTTATCAGTGCCCTGGTGAGCTGAGAAGCAATTTCCGTCTCTGAAAAGGAACTCATTCCTGAGATTCCCAGTGGATTTCCATCTTTCTGTGACATCTCCATCGGCCTCCAGTGGCCCTCCCCCGTCTCCCTCTAACTTTGCATGAGTTCGCAAGATTCTGTCACTGTCCTTTCCAGGTTCACGGTCTCCATTTCTCTTTTCCACAACAGTGCCCTTCACCGCCCTCCTCCCCTGCATCTTTTCAACCACCAGAAGCATTCAAATGAGGATGGAACAAACTTCTTGCCCAAGTTTTGCATGAATTTTAGTTCTACAAATAAACAGGGGAAAAATTCTCCAAGAATTCCATGTCAACCATAAAACAGGCTTGTGAGGAACACTGGTTTCCTCTCAAAGAAAACACCAGCACACAGTGCATACCATGGAAGGTTCCGGAGATGGCAGCAATGTGGTTTCAGCTCTGCTGATCCAACTTAAACAAGAGAGAAATGGACCAGAAGGAAACCCTGTCTGATAACTATTAAAAATTCCATTGCTTGGTAAGAAACAACTTATTTCCTGTGAGGTGGGATGCCGGGCATGCCATCAGTTGAGGCGTAGAGCAAATCTGCCTTGGGAAAGAATCCATTGGTCATACAGTCAAACGCTATTGTATTTCTGCCCATTTGGATTTTGGACAAGGCTACCTACCACACTGGTTTTCAAACTCTGTTCTACACTTGTGCTCCCCATGTGTCTGTCCCACCACCTCCAGGGCCTGACTGTATAGATCAGTGTGTCAGATCAAGAAACATAACAAACAAACAAAAAATTCAAAAAGCTTGAAAACCACTAGCCTAGCACAATAGTTTCCATGGGTTTTCAGGTGCTCGGGCCAAGACAAAAATGGAAAAAAAAGAGGAAATCACTCAACCTCAATACCGCTATCGACCACATCGGAGATGTGGCCTGAAATCTAGCAAGAGATTATGTTGACTCTGGCAGTCGCCAGGTATTTGGACCAGCATGGGGTGGGCTAGAGAAATGACTTTTTCAGGGAGACATTTTTCACCCTCTTTCTCTTTTCTTGATTTATAATAAGCGATTTCTCAGAAAACTCTCAGCAGCTGATACACCTAATAAGAAAACCCTCCGAAGACTGAGACTCTGCATTTTTAGCATCTCAGGCTGAATTAGAGACTTCGAAGGTCTTGAGTTCTATCATCACTTTTCACTGCCTTAGCTGGCTGTCTCTGTGACCTGTTGTCAACATCAACCTTCAGTGAACAGCCAGTGGGTGGACTCTTGAATCTGTCTTATCGGAGCAGATCCAGGAAGCTCCCTTAAAAACAGGACAGGCGGGGCTTCCCCGGTGGCGCAATGGTTAAGAATCCGCCTGCCAATGCAAGAGACACGGGTTCGAGCCCTGGTCCGGGAAGATCCCACATGCCGCGGCGCAATTAAGCCCGTGCACCACAGCTACTGAGCCTGCGCTCTAGAGCCTGCAAACCACAACTACGGAAGCCCGCGCACCTAGAGCCCATGCTCCACAACAAGACAAGCCACCGCAATGAGAAGCCCGAGCACCGCAATGAAGAGTGGCTCCTGCTTGCCGCAACCAGAGTAAAGCCCACGTGCAGCAACGAAGACCCAACACAGCCAAAAAATAATAAATAAGTAAATAAAATAAAATAAATTAATTAAAAAACAACAACAACAGGACAGGAAGTTTCTCAGCAAGAACAAGGGGAGGGTTAGGGGTTTGACGTGTATTCTCTCCAATTAATAATGGGAATTCTCGGGCTTCCCTGGTGGCGCAGTGGTTGAGAGTCCGCCTGCCAATGCAGGGGACATAGGTTCGTGCCCTGGTCCGGGAAGATCCCACATGCCGCGGAGCGGCTGGGCCCGTGAGCCATGGCCGCTGAACCTGTGCGTCCGGAGCCTGTGCTCTGCAACGGGAGAGGCCACAACAGTGAGAGGCCCGCGTACTGCAAAAAAAAAAAAAAAAAAAGGGAATTCTCAGTTTTTAGAAAATCTTGTTTATTATAGGTCTTGGCCTTGAAACTTTCTAGAAAGCCACCTAAAAGCATCAGAAGGACAAGATTGTGTGGCTCATCACTTGTCCACATGTAAAGAGAGCATAGTTATGCAAAACTGGGGAAGGGGAAAAGTAGCTATTGTTTTCCACCCATATTGCCTGCAGCCCCCAGCCCCCGATCTCCTCTTTCAGCTTCTGGACTGGTGATTTCTCCAAAATACTCAATAATGGCACCTTCATCATCATCAATCCTCATTTTTGAGCCTTTACTGTGTGCCTGGCATTATGTTTTATACACATTGCCTCATTAACTCTCACAATACACTTGCAATGTAGACCATCATTATCAGCATTTCCAGGTGATAAATCCACGGCACAAAATTTTTAAATGACAACCTAGGTCACAGCTGGCAAATGATGGAGCCAGGATTCAAAGTCACTACAAAACCTGTGCACTGAAGCAGCACAGAGAGAAAGCAGGTGTTACCTCAATTCACCCAGTAAAGGTCAGGCTGAAGTAAGACAGAAAAAAAAAAGAAATAGAGAAAAGTTTGAAGACTTGACTTTCATTTATAGCTAAGCCAAACCAGATGCAGTGGTACAAAAATTATTATTACAATTTGAGGAGATTTCAGTATACCAGGCGAGAAATTTATGAGTAAATAGATTTCTTGAATCAAAAAAAAAGGGTAGAAAACCATTGATTCCTTTAGGGACATAATTCTGGGAAGCTTTCCCTTTGAAGGTTCCTGGGTCTGGCCAGGAATATGAAAGGCAAATTAAAATATGAGAGGCATGTTAAAGGATTTCCCTGGAAGTCTAAGTTCTCTTTCAGTAAACTGAGTTGCCTAAGAGAAGTCTGTCAAAGGTGACTAAAGACGACAGGAAAACTGATAAGAACATGCCCTTTGGTGTCATCTTTGAGGACTTTTAAGAATCTATAAGTAGTATTGTTAGAAGTGATCAGAGAAGAGTTTTCATTAATAGTCAAAAAAAAAAAAAAAGAAAGAAAAGAAAATCAAACCTGCATTTATTTATCCTTGTCTTTTGAAAGATCCAGTGCAAGAAAAATATTCCCGTTGCCAATAACCTCTTTACCCTGTCTCTTTAGCACCAAGCCCCTGGATCAGGAGTATGCAGCCTGGCATACACAAAAATGGTAAGAAATTATGATATCCCTATTTGTTATCTACAGAGATGACATATGTTTCAGACTGCTCTGAAGATTATGAGGATGTTAGTGATGGGATTATTAACTTGGTCCACAAATGATTTGCAGACCGAACAATGGGCAGTATAAGGCACCGAAGAGGTTAAGGCAATCTGGTGGACAGTACAGAGAATGCTTCAGTCTGACAAGAGATCACCAAAGAGACCTGACTCCTTCTGTGTCTAAAATATATACAGTCTTTGTTGCTCAATAGAGTAGGGGGGTTAAATCTCATTGATGGAGGCTCCAGCCTCAGCTCAGATGGAAGGGACAACCAACCCCACAACACATGACAGACGCAAATGCCATCAGGGATTTTCCCCACCTACAGACGGGACACCCCCAAACGTATGCAGTGACCACAAACAGGCAGATCTGGGTTTGCAGGGTGACATATACATACTCACACATACACACTACCAAGTATAGATACCCTTAAGCACATGCCAGCAAACATACATTGCATGTGTCATCCAGAGAACAATGGTTTTCCATGGTGGATGAAGGGCCAGATTGGGGCTGGAAGGCAGCCTGCCCCAAAGTAGTAGGCATAGAGAACTGTGCCTCTCAAGTCCACAGAGTTTCTTCTGTGGTTTGTTCACAGTGAGTCTATGTTCCAGACCCCTCAAGGGTTCCTGCAATGACACATGGTTCCCCCAGACTCTAGGAACTTTCTGCTGACACTGCCTGGGGTAAATTATTTGTCTCCAAAGGCTCTAGCTTAGGGGTATCCATCTTTTTCTTATCAGTTATCATGTCTCGTCCCTTCCCTATAAAATCCATTTATGGTAGAGCACACAGTCAATTGTCAAAGTTTACAAACTATTTTACTACGGGATGCCAACCATCTCAGGATGCCAGCCATACTCCAAATGGGTAATTAATTAGGTTAAATCCACATACTTGACAAGGAGGCGTGTATGGGGATATTTATTCATAGCACTGTTGGTCACAGCATAAAGCTGGATACTACCTAGGGGGAGTGGATCAATAAACTATGATATAGTCAATCCAAGGAACACAGCGCTGCAGGTAGAAAGAACGAGGTAGATCTACATAGACTAACATGGAGAAGCTCTAGGGTATTTCGTTGAGTGACAAAAGCAACTGGCAGAATAATACCTACCATATGATTTACATGTCATCATTAGTCACCATAAATTCATGTTTTATATAGTCACACACACACACACACACACACACACACACACACGTATAGGCATATCAAGATCTGCAAGGCTACAGACCAACTTGAAAAACCTTAGGTCCTCTAAAGAATATAGGGAAAGGGCCCTGGGATTTGGACTAGTGGTTAAAGGAGACTTCAGTCTTACCCTGAAATTTTCTGACTTTGTTTATAAGAACAATGTATTTGTGCATTACTTACATAATTAGAAATTATATTAAAATGTTTTAATAAATCAGATAGGTCTTTTCTAGCAATGGGGCCCCTCCCCCTAAAGACACCTAAAAGAAACAAAATTAAGTACCTCTCCTCCACCCCAGGAGACTACCCGTTTGATTTCTCCCTCTTAACAAATGTTTCCTGAGGGCCTACTATGTGCAGAGCCGTGTTCTGTAAACTAGTCTCTTCCTTCAGCACAGAGCCTCCCTCTCTCAAGTTTCTTCACTCCCTAATACTCCCCACAGCATACCTCCTAAGGCCAAGCCCTTTTCCCCTGGGGGCCCCCAAACTCCTGAGCTCTGGTTTCCAAACTCTGACCCTGAGCCTCAGCCATCCCAGGAACTGAACTTCCAGGCACTCAGCTCTTCCTCCACAAATATTAACGTAATTATTAACCTCTGTACCACGTAACTACATTTACTCCACCCTTGACCTGATGGGGAGCGTTCCCAAGTCTACAAAGGTTAGGAATGGGGAGAGATATTCCCCACCAATCTCTCCCCACCCAAGTCTCATGGTAGAAAAAAACCCACAGTGAAACACAGATCCCATCTGAAAACTGCCCCCACCCCCTGCTACACACAGAAACAGCAGATTGTTATTTTGAAGTTTGGGATCTGCTGACCTCCTTCCCAGACATCCAGGTTCTGCTCTGGCTGCAGCTGGAGAGAAAGGAGACATCCGACACTAATGAGATTTGGTTCTCATCTCAGCTTTAAATCATTTCTGCCAAGGAACACTCTCCGGGCCAAGGCTCAGCTTCATTCTTCCTTCCTTGATTTTTTAAAAAGGCCTATGGACCTTGCACTTGAAGGTCAGTTTCTATTAACTTGCCTTTCTCCAGTCTACCTCCCAAACCAAAAAATGTTAAAAAGCAAACTCCCAAAAGGCCTGGGGGTGGTTTGGCAAGTGGCAGCCTTCTCAGGGAGAGAGAATTTGTGGGTAAAGGGTTAAACATTAGCACACTTCCCTGGAAGGTCTCTTCTCCCCCGTTAATGGAGCCCAAGTGCAAACCTTGGCAGGAATCGCACATTAGCTCATGACAGGTGTAGGCTTCATGCTGGTTGCTGCTGCAATTCCAGCAAAAAGTCGGGGACATGGGGACCACTCCATGACACAGTAGGCTGGAACAGATTGCTTTGCAGAGATCTCTTCTGGCTGAAAAAATTCCCTGTAACAACTTCCTTGACACGCTGTCAGAACGGCCTGTTTCCAAGGTAATGGCTGCCGCGTGGGGACATAACAGACATCATCTGTGGTCTTTCAGAGACGAAGTCGCCAGAACAGCCCCGCTGCATTCTTCCAACAGAGCCGTTCATTTATTCAGTGATGTTTATGGTATTGGGTCCCCTTGTTACACACTACCCAGCAGCCTCCCTTGCTCTCTGCATCACGATTTTGTTCACTTTTTACTCTAAATCAGGGATTGCAGACTCACACATCTCTGGGAGCCAGCCAGATAATATAAATGACCAAAGCAGGCTAGTGACAAACAGAAGGGACCCTGCCTGTAGAAAGAGAGAAGCTACTCTCACCTCAATAGCTGTAACTTCAGAACGCTTTTCTGGAAGAGTTTTTTGCAGATCTCTTCTGATTCAAAGTAAGTTCATACACAATATCCTGACACACTGTCAGGATAGTCTGTGTCGCGGGCTGAACCATGTCCCCCTAAATTCATGTCTACCTGGAACCTCAGAATGTGACTTCATTAAGAAATAGGGTCTTTGCAGATGTGATTAGTTAAATAAAGATGAGGGCATACTGGATTAGGGTGGACCCTAAATCCAATGCCCGGTTTCCTTGCAGAGGAGAGACACAGAGACACAAACACACAGAGAAGAATGCTACGGGAAGACAGAAGCAGAGAATGGAGTGATGTATCTACAAGTCAAGGAATGCCAAAAATTGTCAGCAATCACCAAATCTAGGAGAGAGGCATGGAACCAGCTGACTAGGAATGGAACCCTACTGGATTTTTTTTTTTTTTTTTTTTTTTGTCTTTTAAATGAGCAAAATCTTTCAACGAAAGAGAACAAAAGCAAATATACTTATGGGCCTTTGTGCACCGTGGTGGTCTTCCACCTGAACTACCACAATGACTCCAAATCTATCCTGGCTCCTTTCAATCCATTCTCTACACTGCAGCCCAAGGGACCTTTCGAAAACTCACATCAGATAATGTCACCCATCTTCCTCAAATCCCTTAATGATGTTCACTGCTCTTCCAATAAAGAGTAAAATCCTTATCAAGGCCCACAAGCCTCTGCAGACTCTGGCCCCTGCTCCCCCTCACTCTCTGCCCTCCAGTCTCAATGGCTTCCTCTAGTGCCTTGTGCTCCCTGTGTTCTCTTTAACCCCAGGACCTTTGCACATGCTGGTTCTTTGCCTCAAACATGGTAAGGTAGATAGCTAGTGGGAAGCAGCCACATAGCACAGGGAGATCAGCTCAGTGCTTTGTAACCACCCAGAGGGGAGGAATAGGGAGGGTGGGAGGGAGGGAAACGCAAGAGGAAAGGGATATGGGAACAGATGTATATGTATAACTGATTCACTTTGTTATAAAGCAGAAACTAATTAAAAAAATGCTCATCCTCCACCCCCACAACGTGCATATATACATACACCTGTACACACACAGACACACACACACACACACGCACGCATATACACACTCCTCTCAGCTGGCCAATGCCTCCTCATCCTTCAGCTCTCATGTTAGTCACCATTTCCTCAGGAAAACTTTCCCTGACCCCTGCCCCATCTAAAGTTCGTCCAATCTCTCAGATACTCTCATGGTACCATGTCTCTTTCAAATCTAGAATCTCTCACCTAAATGCATGTGATCATCTGATTCACATCTGCTAGACCCCAATGTATTGTAAGCACCATCCCTCACACCTAGTACGGTCCTTGCCATACGGTGGGTCTCATAGGAGGCACTACAGTGTTGTACCCCAAGGGGATCTGCATGCTTGCTTTTCTTCCATTCCAGGTTAAACAGCCTCTACAGCCTCTACTCCAATAGTCCTTGGCCTGTACTTTTATTATAGTAACAGTTCACATTTTGCAATGTTCTCTGAGGTTCACGTCTGTTTAAGTCTTCTGACTATTGGCCATCGTGAGCAGGGATGACACTATGTTCATCATTGCATTACCCAATGTACAGGATGAAGTCTTTGTCTTACTTAATATTTGTTGGATTCTTAAAGGCATATTTAAAACTTTGCCTTGAAATGACAGTAAGGAGGCCTTGTAGAGATGTGGGGATCTGTGTGATTTTGAACCCCTTAATTCACTTCCTTGTGCCTTAGCTCCTTACCTAGAAGACGAGGATAGGACAGTACCCACCACAGAGTAACACTGTCAAGGTGGAAAAGGCACACATGCTAGCTGTGGTTAGTGCTACCTTTTGCTGACAGGGTGAGTCAATGCTCTTTTTTTTTTTTTTTTTTTTTTTTTTTGCGGTACGCGGGCCTCTCACTGTTGTGGCCTCTCCCGTTGCGGAGCGCAGGCTCCGGATGCGCAGGCTCAGCGGCCATGGCTCACGGGCCCAGCCGCTCCGCGGCATGTGGGATCTTCCCAGACCGGGGCACGAACCCGTGTCCCCTGCATCGGCAGGTGGACTCTCAACCACTGCGCCACCAGGGAAGCCCCAATGCTCTTCTTTACGTTAAAAATTCTAATAATGAGAGCAGCTGATTTTTTTCTAAGATGGAGATTCTGAAACATGGTTGAGGGTTGAGGGAAAGGCTTCACTGGAGAAGGAAGAATTCAAGATGCAAAAAAACTTAAGTACAACTGAGGGGCCTGTTAGGGGAACCATTGACAGAACCCTCCCGCCCTGGCCAGGCCCGACCGAGACCACTTGAATGAGTTATCTTACAACAGGAGGTCCTGGTAAGGAACACGGAACTTACAAGCTACCACCAACCGGAAGAATTCAGGAAAGGTCAAAAGGAGAGAGGAGACGCCAGTCCATATGTCCTACCAACCTCCCAGAATCCTTCTCGCCGGAATCCATCTTGGCTGAGCGATGCGTGCACCGGCAGGAAGAATCCTGAGTCAGAAATGATTGGCCAGAGACAACCCGGAAACTACCCTCATTACCATAAAACGCGAGACTGCAAGCCATGTGACAGAGCAGTTCTCCTGGGTTCCCTGACCCTGCTACTCTCTGCCCGGGTGCCCCTTCCCAATGAAGTCTCTTGCTTTGTCAGCACATGTGTCTCCTCGGACAATTCATTTCCGAGTGTTAGACAAGAGCCCACTCTTGGTCCCTGGAAGGGGTCCCCTTTCCTGCAATAGACCTATTTCCCAAAAGTAGCAGAAGAGAGGGGATAAAAGGCACAAATCAGGGAAGGGAGCTTTGGACCGGAGGGCTACTCCTTTGCAACACCAGCCCTACTTTGTAGGAAGCCTTCATTAGCAATGCCCGGTTTCCCACTGCATGGATTCTCCTCTCTTGTAAATGTCTTGCTCAAATGGATCTAAACTCAAAGTTTTACCAGTTGTTCTCAACTGGGGGCTACTTTCCCATCCCCAAAGACATCTGACAACATCCGGAGCCATTTTTGATAGCTACATCTTAGGCGGAGTGGGATGGGGAGTGGGGGTGGGGGACAGGTTACCGCTGCCATTTAATAGGTAGAGGCCAGGGACACAGCTACACATCCTATGCACGGAACAGCTCCCCTCCCCCAACAAAGCAGCGTCCGGCCCAAAGTGTCAAGAGTGCCAAGGTTGAGAAACCCTGTTCTAGACCATTACATTTCAACATCTAGGGGTCCTAGACCTATACTCACAGACATCACGTCACAGGCTTGGGTAATTTAGTTCCTGCGGCATTTCAATTAGCCCCTTTGACCAAAGAAGAGCCTTCCACAATAATCAGTGTGTTTTAAAACTTGTAGGGAGTTCCCTGGTGGTGCAGTGGTTAAGAATCCACCTGCCAATGCAGGGGACAGGGGTTTGAGCCCTGGTCCAGGAAGATCCCACATGCCACGGAGCAACTAAGTCCGTGTGCCACAACTACTGAGCCTGTGCTCTAGAGCCTGCGTGCCACAACTACTGAGCCCGTGTGCTGCAACTGCTGAGCCCACACACCGCAACTACTGAGGCCCGCACGCTCTAGGGCCAATGCTCTGCAACAAGAGAAGCCACCGCAATGAGAAGCCCGCACACAGCAACGAAGATTAGCCCCTGCTCACTGCAACTAGAGAAAGCCCGCACACGGTAACAAAGACCCAATGCAGCAAAAAATAAATAAAATTAAAAACAAAACAAAACAAAAAACTTCACAGACCATAAAATAGCTTGCTCTGATCCAAACTAAATCTTTCATCTCTTCCAAATAGACCCCCAAATTCCCCGTTGTGGCCATCATCCTTCAGAAGGGACCATGGAGCCTCAAGGAAGCCCAGGCTGTTCAGTGTATGCAGGAAATTTGTGATTAATCACTTCAACCTGCTTTACTTTAACAGAGATTTTCCAAGACCTGTTTATTGTTCCACTACTTGGCTGCTCTGGAGTTATCTATGACCGAAGTCTTAACATTTATTTGTAGAATCGAAGAAGGTATATTTTTACTCTCACATTCCCTTCCAAGTCCCTGAATTAGATTAGTGTGAACTTTCCAAAATAAATTCACCTTTGAGCTGAAACTAAGCATGGAAAGTTTCAGCCCAAAAGGATACCTTATTGGAAAGTGAGAAGCAAAGGAAAACGAGGATTATAATGGATATTTTAGTATAACTTCAGCACTCCCGAAGAATAAAGTATTTGTTACATAAAGGACGCTCTAACAGAGCTGATGTATGCGATCCAGGGTTGATGTTCTGTCCCCTTTCCTTCAGACTTATTTAAGAAAAAATAACTGGAAATAAAGAGAATGGAAAAATCAGCAGGCACATGTGGATCTAATTCTGTATGCTGTCACTGGTTAAGTCCCAAGGAAAGAATATTTTATCAGAATGAGAAAAGGCGAACCATCAAAAATAGGAAGGAAGACCTCTGATTCCTTCACTCCACAAACTTAATTTGTTGGACCATGACTGTGGTCTAGCAGCGTTTGTCAACAACTCAAAGTTAACATTTTATGTGGATGGCCACCATGAATTTTTTCCTACAGAAAAATATTCTCATAGGTCTGGGAGGTTTGCAATATAGATAGATGTTAGGGCATTTGGAGTTTGTTTTTTCTCTTGATATTCAACATGGAAAAATATTTCCCAATCACCTCCAACCCCTAAAAGATTCAAAATCTGAACTATTCTAAAGTATGCACCTTTTCAAAACTCCATTCGTAGCCATAACTGTGACTTTGCCCCATGAGACCCAAATAAAATACTATTAATCGATGCAGCATTAAAACTAGTGCAACAGTGCGACAATTTTTAAAACTGAAAAACAAAAAGAGCTATCCTCTAGATAAAACTCATTTTCAAGTAATTTCTCACAACAACAGAATGCTTCCCCTTCCACCTCCCCTTCTGCCACCGCCCCCCTCCGCCGCCGCCGCCATAAAAACACACACAGTGTCTTGGGCAGAAGATGAATATATAAAATGGATAAAAGAGAAATTGCTCTAGTAAAGCAGTGGTTCTAGAAGCTCAGCCCTCTCCCCCTACTCCCCACCCAATAATCTTCTTTGTCCGCTACTGACTGTCTGGATAAACAAATACATGAAAAAAATAGTTTCAGAATGAGTTTTTTCATTTTTTAAAAATATATTTATTTATTTTTGGCTGCGTTGGGCCTTCGTTGCTGCGTGTGGGCTCTCTCTAGTTGCGGCGAGCAGGGGCTACTCTTTGTTGCGGTGCGCGGGCTTCTCATTGAGGTGGCTTCTCTTGTTGCGGAGCACCGGCTCTAGGCACGCGGGCTTCAGTAGCTGTGGTGCGCAGGCTCAGCAGTCGTGGCTCGTGGGCTCTAGGACACAGGCTCAGTAGTTGTAGCACACGGGCTTAGCTGCTCCGCAGCATGTGGGATCTTCCCAGACCAGGGCTCAAACCCGTGTCCCCGGCATTGGCAGGTGGATCCTTAACCACTGAACCACCGGGAAAGTCCCAGTTTTTTCATTTTTCAATGAAGTGAGTTGGCACCATTTAGAGCTAGTCCTTATTTTGGCCACAGGAGCATGAACTGATGTCTCCTCAATGAATTTTAACAGCTCACATCAATAGAAATTACTGGGGAGTGTAATTTGGGCACGTGGATTTTTGTTTTTACTTTGCTGGATTCTGTGCCATTTGCTTTTTTATTATTTACCTCCCCCAAAGCAGTTTTTACCTTTTAGAAAATATCTCTTGAAGAAAAGTAATATCTTACCAAGTTTCCTTTTTGTCTTTTGGTTAATACTTCTTTTCAATTGTTTGCATATCAGCAAATGAAAAAAAGCAATAAAGTCCTTCTTCCTTTTCCTTCACCTATAATGTGACCCAACTACTACACATGTCTATGGAATTATTCAAGGTGATGTACACTATATAGTTATAAAAGGGTCCTGTGCATTATCTCCTATACATTTTCATTTACATAGTCTTTATGAATGTAAGATGCTTGCACTGTGATGTCTGTCACCCACTGATGGTCAGGGTTGATTCTGTTTCTTTAGATGGCTAGAAAGAAATCCTCCCCCACCATCAGGATCCTACGGATGTATCTCCCACTACCTCTTATCAAAGAAACCACATTCCCAGAGGGAGGGATAAATTGGGAGATTCAGATTGACATATACATACTACTATATATAGGATAGGTAACTAATAAGGACCTACTGAATAGCACAGGGAACTCTCTGAATACTCTGTAATGACCTATATGGGAACAGAATCTAAAAAAGAGTGGATACATTGTGTATGTATAACTGACTCGCTTTGCTGTACAGAAGAAACTAACACAACATTGTAAATCAACTATACTCCAATTTTTAAAAATTAATTAAGAGAAAAAAGAAACCACATTCCCAGAAGAAGAAAGACAGATCCTCCTTCAAGGCAGGTCCATCTTCCCAGGGCATGTCTTTGGCACAGGCTACTAAAATCAAAACACTCATAACCTACAGGATATGTATATTAGGTAATTCTATAAAAGCATTTATTAAAAATCACAGGGTCTTTCATTTATACTTGGAATGGGAAGACATCTTAAAAACTTTTTTCATCAGAACGTGATCCCCCAAAATGCATATTATCACCAAAACAATAATCACCATCTCACATCTGTAATCCTGCCAAAGGAGCCTGTACAACAGGGGCAGCAGCAGATGACAGGGGACTGCGGAAGCTCGTGTTCCCTCAAATATCCTTAGCGTTCCTCTCTAAGACGTGGGGGGGGAATCAAAGCAACTGAAATTGTGGCTTTTTCCTGGCCAGTGCTGGAAAACAATATCCCAGAGGCCATGCATCTTACCTAATGGTCCACATTTCCAGTGAAGCCGAATTCAGACAGCGCATTTGGATTGGCACATGGTTTGTACTATTTTACTTTAGAGAAAGAAAAAAATGGAGCAATCCTGGAAGAACTCCATATTCTTCTTTAAAGAAAAAAAAAATTTAAGTTCCTCTTAAAAACTAGTTACTACTTTGAGCAGGAAGGAAGGGTTTGGAACAGCTGTCCCTGAGTGAGTTGGGAGAATGTTAATCACTGTCCCTTCTCTCCTGGACTTAAAGATTAGCTCACATCCCTGGCCTCTGCAAAAGGAAACCGCATACACTTAACTTTTGAGACAATCGTCAGGAATACTTCTGTAACAGTAGTAGCAAGTCAGCCGGATCTAAAAGACACCCGAGTCTGGAAACGTACCCTGAGGCAGCAAGTGCCCAAAGGGTCAGCAGTGGGCTGAGTGGACATTTGAGAAAATCACTCGCTTCTTGACTAAAGCTCACCAAGAAAAAGTCAAAATTAACAAAAACAGAGTGAAAATTAAATTGCCACATAAATGGGAATCTCCACTTGAGCCAGAGTCGTCTTAGGCAAAATGATCCTGCACAGACCATGCTAGGTTAAAAATATATTAAATGCGATTTCCTCTGTATGCTGTTTAGAGAGGAAGGCAAGATGTAGGGAAATACATAACCCCATTTTAATAAAATCAACAGTAATCCTCCCAATCCAGGATAAAAATGTTTCTTTCCATATGATTGTTTGAGCACCGAACTAGGTGTGAAAAGATATACAAGATGCCAGTCTTCGTAACAGGGAAGAGAGTAAGAGAAAGGAGGGAAAAAGAGTTTTTTAAAAAAGAGAAAGACAGGGCTTCCCTGGTGGCGCAGTGGTTGAGAGTCTGCCTGCCGATGCAGGGGACACGGGTTCGTGCCCCGGTCTGGGAAGATCCCACATGCCGCGGAGCAACTGGGCCCGTGAGCCAAAATTACTGAGCCTGCGCGTCTGGAGCCTGTGCTCCGCAACAAGAGAGGCCGCGATAGTGAGAGGCCCGCGCACCGCGATGAAGAGTGGCCCCCGCTCTCCACAACTAGAGAAAGCCCTCGCACAGAAACGAAGACCCAACACAGCCAAAAATAAATAAATAGATAAAGCAAACTGTCAACAAGTAAAAATAAACACTATTATAAAAAAAAAAAAAAAAAAGAGAAAGACAGACTGATTGTCATTGGATAGAAAAAATATACACAGTCTAACAGTATGGAAAATTAAAACTAAAATTCTATGGTTTTAATACAAATGTGCAAAAATTGAATATGCACAAAGACTAGAACTAGAAGGTGACAAAAAATGGAAACTTATTTGCTTTGGGGATGAAACCATGAATACTTTTCTTAAAGTCAGTGCATTTTAGCAATATGCAATATGAAACAGTCTCTACCTGCACTTACCATGCTTTATAACACGCGAGCTAGAAATGTAACATTAGGACAAAAATGAGGTGCATTTGAAAAGTGGGTGAGGACAGGGAGGTATACGGGATCCAAATGAATCAGATACAGCCTGAAGAATTCCAACAGTTTGCACAAATGGGACAAGAAGTGAAACCGGTCCCCTCCAGCAATTTCCTCAGGCACCTGGTGGTCTGGGGTCTGTGACCTCACAGGAAGCAGAGACCACCACACCAGAGCCACACAGCACTGAAGTAAAGAGCCAAATCTCAACTAGATATATTAAAACACTTCCCTAAGTCGATCAATATGGCAGCAAGATGCTTGCTTTAAATGGTGGATGGGAAACTGATCAGAAAAAAAAAAAAATTTTAAGGAAATAAAATATTTAAAAATGTAAATGTGACGGAAATTATAAACAGCCTAAAGGTCCTCTCCCTTCGGGAACAGCTGTGTCTGCTAATCCCTCGAGGAGTCCTCCCTGCGATCGCCCTTCCTTCCTTCCTCCGTCTCTCTCTAATAGCTCCCTTGTTCCTGTTGGACAAAACTAGCCCTTTGTGGCTGCTCTCAGAACAACATTAAAAACAGGAATAGGGAAATTGTAAACAGGAGGCTTCTGGTCTACAGGCGAAGACACACACAGACCTCTGAGGCCTACTTCATGCTAAGCAAAGAAACAGATCTTTGTTGCTAAAGGGATTAGGGCTGCGGGATTTCGGAGGCACTGCTGAGGCATTCAGCTGGGCTGAAGTAGGGGCTTTGTAAAGAGATACCTCCATTAGAGGTCTGTGAGCGGAAATCATTCATACTCTTTATACAATCTGGGTAATGTGATAGTGTTGGACTGTTAAACGCCTCTGGTGAGGCAGGGTCCTATCTCCTTGAATGGTAAATTCTTCAGCAGCTAAATAGATGGTGGTGTAATTACCTTCACTGACTTTTTTTATTTTGGAGGGGGGGGGATGGGTCTCCTACCTTTAACCCTTAGTGGGAGTAACATTAAAGGGTCACCCAGAGCCAAGGAGGCAAAGTCTTCGCGAGTCGGCTCAGAGGCAGCCTTTAGATTTGGTGCTGACAACTTACATTATCAAAAATGGCACACTTCGGGCATCACCTGCACACAGAGGCAATGCCTGCTTTGTCCCTGTGTTCACCATGGTGATCAAAGTCTTCCTAATTGCCCCCTGCCCTTGGCCTTGAACGCCCCCAACCTGCCTACCTGATTCCTACCTATCCTATACCTGCCTCCACCTACCGGCCCTTTCTTGCCTCGCCATCCCCAAGCTGAGTTGGTGGCCTACACAGCCCCCCATTACGCTCCCCATAAACGTGTAGACTCTGTGTGTCTCCTCATCCCAGTAGACGATGCGCTCCTGAAGGCAGCTGCTTATTTACCTTTGTACCCACAATGCCTGGCCCTTTGTAGATGCCCAGAGCTGTCGTCCAGCAGGAGAGCAAGGCAGTTGGATAGCCCTGTCTTTGGATCAGTCCCTATGGTAGCCGGGAAGACCATCTCCCTATGTATTTGAGTGGCTTATGAAGAATTTATTTTTTAATTCATCAGTGAACCCTCCCAGGGAATGCAGGGGGGTCTTAAGAGGCCAAGCAAAAAAACACTGTGGTTAGTTAGGAAAGAAATATGAGCCTTCCAAGGAAGACAGCAAGTGGTCACTTCCTCGCAAACGGCCAGAAGCTTTCTTAGCGACCTCGCCGGTCCCAATCCTGACTCCACATTCTTCTTGGCTGAAGAAGTGGCAGCAGCAGAATGAAATGTTCTTTGGGTTCATACTTAGAGTCTCTGGATCCAAATATTCATTATGGTATCAGCTGTTATAAACTTATATAACTTTTCAGACCTGACTTCAAAAATAAATGTCAAACTGAGAGGAAAGAAACACTGCCATCAGAGCTAAGAGACACTTCCCTTGCCTGGTGTGATCAGACCCATCCTGATGGCTGACAAATGCATTCTGGGAGAAAGGACAGCTCTGGGTACATGTGGGGTTTTGCAGTAATCTCACTTGGAAGGGGTCCTGGTTTCTGCTTATAAGATGGACCTGCAAATACAATGAGGGCTTTGCAACAACTGCTAGAAGGCTGGTGTTTTTCTCCACTGATACTCTCAGTTCTCTGGGACATGCTTCCATATGAGCGCGGCCTTGGCCATCATTAATTGCTGGCTCTTTCCATTGTTCACAATTTTCTATCTGGATTAACTCTCTCCTCACTGTTTGGCAGGTGGGTCTTTCTGCTCTTACGTTATTAACACCACTGTCTGCAAAAAGCAGTTAAATACAGAAGGAAGAAAAAAACAGCTTTATCTCCAATTCTGCCACTTAATCACCCACTCAGCCAACAAATGCCAAGCACCTACTATGTGCCACACACTGCACTAGGCATGGAGAATATGAAGATGAGAATGAAATGGGACGCCATGTGAAGAGGAGGGAGCACAGAGAAACAGAGCGGTCGACCCCCTGACGGCAATCTGCACAAGGCTTTGGAGAGCATGGAGGAACAGAAGGGGTTCAAGGAAGGCTCCCGAAGACGGTGAGAATTTAGCCTAGAAGATTCTGGATGAAAAAATAAAGCCATAAACTTTTGGGACAATTGAGGAAATATGAATGTGGACTACATATCAGATAAAGTTACTGTACTGATGTTACATTTCTTAGATGTGTTAACAGCCTTGCAGTTACATAAGAGAATCTCCTTGTTCTTAGGAGATACAAGCTGAACTATTTACGAGCGAGGAATCATGAGATCTATAAATTACGTTCACATGGTTCAGAGAAGGACCTATCTGTGTATGTATAACATATGCACATACAGGGGGTGGGAGAAGAGAGAACAAATACTGCAAAGTGTTGGTGAATCTAGGTATACGAACGTTCATTGTACTATTCTTTTAATTTACTCTATGTTTAAAAATTTTCAAAAACCACTGGATAAACAGCTTAAAATATACATATACACATGGATGTGTGTGTGTGTGTGTGTGTGTGTGTTTGTGTGTAAATAAATATTACAAGGGCTGAACACTGGACCGGGAAAAGGAAAGTGGGAGTCAGATAAAGACAGAAGGGAGGCACTCCAGGGAGAGGAGGTGGCTGGAGCGGAGGATTTGTGGGTAGTAGCTGGTATGTATCGAACTGCTCCTGGCCCAGAATTGGCGCTTGTATAAATCTGTCAGATGAATGAAGGAGTTAAACAGCACCACTATGCAGGGAACTGCAAGCAGATCAGACTAAAGGACGCACAGAGTCTGTGTTAAGGAGTGCCAGCTGACTGGGCCGTGGAGGCAGGGCGCCTGTGGCAGAAGCCTTTGTATATTCTGCTGAAGTCCTGAGACTTTATCCTGTGGGCAAATGGGAGCCACAGCAGGAGGTGATGTGTCAGATTAGCATCCAGAGGGACCACCCTGGCAGTCAGGTAGCATGTGAAGTGATGGAGCACAGACCTGGAGGCAGGAAACAAGGGCACCAGTCAGGATGCCTTTGCTGCCTTTGCACAAAGCCCTGGCTCTCACCAGCTGAATTCATCAAGAGACTCATTATCCAACACAGCTGCAAGCTTTGAGATGACAGACAGCACAGGTGGTTGATTCAGTGGCTCAGCAACGTCACCATGGGCCCAGGTGCCATCTCTCCCCACTCTAGCATTTTCTGTGGTTGGTTCTGCGGGCGGACTACCTTTCCTCATCTTCAGAAGAAGATGAGGCAGCAGCAGCTCCTCGAGTGACATATGGACACAGCAAAGACCACAGACAGAAGGGAGCCATCTCTTCTTTGGTCTCCTTCTTAGCAAGGAAAACTTTTCCAGAAGCTTCCCAGCAAACCTTCCCTCCCCATCCCACTGTCCCAGATTGGGTCACAAACCCATTCCAAAACCAACCACTATCAAGGAAATAAGATGACATATTTGGCTTAGAATAATAATTTATACACAGGAGGAATCAACTACTCTGAATCATCACCTGAAACACTTGGGAGGCTACTGGTCCAGGCAATGGATGCTAGAAGCCTAAACTATGATAACGGTGGTAAAAAGATGGGGAGATGATAACGGTTTCAAGATTTCTTTAGGAAGTTATGTCGGTAGCACTTGGTTGTGGATTGAATGTGGAAGAGGAGGGAAACGAAGGAAGAAAGGACACCCTCCCCTCCATATTTCCAGCTTGGGTGAGTGGGTAGAAGCAAGTGCCACTAACTGAGCAAAAGAATCCAAGAGAAGGAGGGGAGGGTTTGGGGAAAAGTTGGTTTGGGGCACGTTCAATGTGAAGGGTCTGTGGGCATTGAAATAATTGTGTTGGGCCGTCAGTGGAGTATATGAGTCAAACCATGATCCCAGACAGGTGGTCCATACTCAGACATGGTTCTCAGATAGGCTTTGGTCCATACAGACATTTTTTTTTTTTTTTTTTTTTTTTTTTTGTGGTACGCGGGCCTCTCACTGTTGTGGCCTCTCCCGTTGCGGAGCACAGGCTCCGGACGCGCAGGCCCAGCAGCCATGGCCCACGGGCCCAGCCGCTCCGCGGCATATGGGATCCTCCCAGACCGGGGCACGAACCCGTATCCCCTGCATCGGCAGGCGGACTCTCAACCACTGCGCCACCAGGGAGGCCCCATACAGACATTTTTGAACCAACATTTAATCACTGAGAGAGTCCAAACAGGATTATGTATTTCTGGCTTCTCAAGGAAAACTGGAAAATCTGGCAACACGGGTCCTGAATTCCTACATATCAACAGTTGGGTGGAAACCAGGGGCAGCCTTTCCCTTCAGCTAGAACAAGGGGTTCTCTGGCCTGCCACACTCAATCCATTTCATTCACTAACTTTTTCCACCCGGCCCCTGAAGGCATTTCCATCTGATGCCCTGCTCAGAACGGCGGGCTGCAGGAGAGGGGGAAGAGGTCAGAGCTGCAGACAGACATCTGGTCGTCACTAGCATTTAGATGGTGGTCAAAGCCCTGGCTGTGGAGGCCATCACACAAAGACAAAGTGGAAGGAGAAGTGGGTCAAGGAGGACACCCTGGAGCCATCACTTTTTTAGAAATGGAGAAAGAGAAATTCATGTAGGAGAGAGAAACTGGAATGGAGCAAGTGAGACTGAAGTCTCAGGAACTAAGAGTCTGGAGGTGGAGGCAGTGCTCACCTGTGCCAGATGCAACAGGAGGTCCAGGGAGAGGAGGGTCCAAAGGAAACACGGCGCTGGGGAGATGAGTCGTGGGTGCCCTGGGAGCCGCCTTGGTGGCATGGCGAGGGAAAAGGCAGATGGCAAAGGGCTGGATGGAGGATGAGAGATAAGTGGACACAGGGCACATAAATGGCTCAGGTGAGAAAGGGAGGAGAAAGGATGAACAGAAGCTGGAGAGGTTATGGGGTCAAGACATGGGCCCTCTGTAGGATCAGAGAGACTTGGACATTCTAAAGGGAAGAAAGAAGCTAGTGGTGAGAGGAGGCTACAGAAATTAAGCTAGAGGGATGAACAACAGAACCGAGTCCAAGACGAGGGAGTGGGAGCAGGGAGACGCCATGGTCAGGCACAGATGCCCGGATTCACCACAAGAATGACTCTGAGGCTGGGGGATTGGAGGTGAAGATAAACCTGTCAGCAGACGAGGATGCTCAGAAATGGGAGAGCTAGTAACGGACCTTCACAAGGTGGGGGCTTAGTAACCTTTCAAAGGGATGCTCCCAGGTGTCCATCCTTTCCCATTAGGTACGAAGGCCAGGGTGGGGAGCCTGGGGACGCGGAGCACCACATGCCCTGAACTACAGGCAGCAGTGGTGGAGGGCAGAGCTGGCTTTCAAGCCCTGGGGCAGAGGGAAGGAAGCGCACACTGGATGACCTGGATGATGAGTCTCTGTGGGAGGGGGATGCAGCAGCTCTGCGGGTGGAGGGGAAGGCTCACAGCACCACGCACCGCTTGAGAGCTGGCCACAACACAGTCGCTGGGTCCTCTCTGGTGCGCACCCTGGTTCGGATGAATGTCTTGCTCCCTCCCCTATGCTGAACTCTCCTCAAAAGCAACTGCCATAACCAAGGCAACAGTAAACCTAACTCTACTCACCCCTCCCCCATGAGTACATCAATCTATCTGAAGAAAGCGAATGTGTGTTGGCCTGATGTTGCACTCAACTCTGAAGCCCAGTAACTGCTGGTGCCACTTTTACCCAAGGCCTTTGGGCTTCCTTTAGAGGAGATGTTGGCCAAAGCAATTTTTGATGATTAGAAAGCACTTCATGGGACTTCCCTGGTGGCGCAGTGGTTAAAACTCCACGCTCCCAACGTAGGGAGCCTGAGTTCGATCCCTGGCCAGGGAACTAGATCCCACATGCACACCACAACTAAGGAGCCCGCCTGCAGCAACTAAAACGAGCCCACGTGCCACAGCTAAGGAGCCCGCAAGCCGCAACTAAGGAGCCAGTGCAACCAAATAAATAAATAAATTTTTTGAAAGGGAGGGAGGCAGGCAGGAAGGAAGAAGGCACCCCATGGCATTTTTCTGAGGCAACTTTCTATCCTGGGGAATCAGGCAGATTCTAAGGCAATGGTTCCCCTGGCAGCCCACGGTTAGGGTCAAGGCTTTCATTGTGACAAACGAATCCCCTCCTGGTTTGGGGCTGCAGCACTTACAGGGCTGCCCGAGGCCCTCAGCTCCAGACCAGCCTCTGTGGTCCACATTCCACAATCGCGGTGGAAGCTCTGAGCAGCAAGGAGAGTTTCCCACAACAACACACACGAGCCCCTGGACGTCCAGCTCCAGATGTGACTTGCAAATTCTCAGTGACTTTCACCTTAAACTATGTTGGTTGAGGACAGAGGTGAAAGGTGACCGAGTACCATCAATGAGGAACCCCCAAGCCCGCCAGCAGACTACAGCATCCACTCTCCTTTTTCCCACATTTTAATGAAATGGCCTAAGCCTAATTATTCGGATTGTTTCTCTTCTGTGTCTTGTTTATTTTATGGTGGAGTTGCTATGAGACAAAAACAAACAGAAAGCTCTTTTTAAAAAAAAAAAAACAATACAGGAAGAGAAATAAGCCTGGAAAGGCCACTATCTTGATATTCAGTATCTCCAGGATAACTAAGATTTCACTGATATTGAAAACCTCCACGTCTTAAAGACTATCTCTGATCTTAAAAATAACGATAATCTGTTTACAGCCCTTGCACTGGAGAAATCAATATTCTTTAATTCCTTCTAAAAACCAGGGGCATTAAAATAGAATCAAGGCTCTAAGAGGGAGGCATGCTGGCATCATTTCACTTGCTTTGAATTACGTGGTTAAACCCAGCATGCATTTCCCTAGAGAGGAAGTGGAGTCTTCTTTCAAGAACACGCTAAACGCCCATCTGTCAGAAACAATTTGGGGGTACTGAGGTACAGAGATGAAGAAGAGAACAGACCATCCCTTGAGGTCCCTGCCTGGGCAGAACACTTCTGCCTCTGCAAGATGATGCACTCGTTGTCCTTGATCAACTGCCCCCGCATGACACGCATGGTGCCACCCAAGCCAAGGACACAGCCGTGCAGGTCCGTAAGAAGCTCGCCTCCTCCTGTTAGAGCCGGGTGCCCAGATAAGCAATCACAAGACAATAGCACATTATGAGAGGTGAATGCTGATCGGAACATACCCCAAACACCACTATTAATTATCTATTCGTGGGAAGAGGGCACCACTGAGAGCCGACCTCCCGTACTACCGTGGGCGCTTGGGATTTCACTTGTTTCTCAATGAACACAACAGCTCTCGGAGGTAGGTGTCCTTATCTTCATGCTCTGAGCGATGCCCCAGGTCACCAGGGTAGCTTACTCCAATTCCAAAGTCCCTGTTCTTTTTATGCCAAGCAACATCTCAAGTACTATTCTTGAATATAGCCTTTCCTGACTCCCTTAACTGAATGTTATTTGTACTTCTGTTAAGGACACTACCCTCATCTAGAAGGACAGTCATTTGTCTACTTGTCAGTTTTATAGGACTATAAACTTCAAAGCAAGGAATGGCATCTCTTTACGTATTTTTTGTGTGTGTATCATTTTTTAGATAAGAGGTGGCTCTCATTCTTTAGATAAGAGGTGATGCTTAGGCAGACACCTGAAAGAAATAAGAACAATCCTGGAGGATGGGGGATGGCATGGGGGACGTCCCAGCAGAGGGCACAGCCAATGCAAAGGTCCTACATCAAGGGGCAAGTCTGAGGGACGAAACCTCTACCCCACGCTTGTCATTCTGTCCCCTTTCCCTGTTTTATTTTTCTTCAAGGCATTTTTTGCTCTTTGTCATCACATTTATGAGTCTATCTGCTTACTGCCTACACCTCAACTAGAAATGAGCTCTATGAGGACGTGGACTTTGCTTTCACCACTGCTGCTCCTTAGAGCCTAGAGCCGGTCTGGCATATGCAGGGCACTCCATACAAATTTGTTTAGAAACATATGAATAAATGCATAGAGCATTATACACATTTTCAAATTTTTGTTTATTTTTATTATGCACTTATGTACAACCACTGAACTAAGCACTTTATACACACTATGGCATTTAATCCTCATGAAAACCTTATTCAGGTGGGTACTCTTCACTGCATTTTACAGGGGGTGAAACTGAAGTTAGAAAAGCTTGCTCACGGTGACTCAGCCAGCAGCAGTGGAGCTGGGATATGAACCCAGGTCTGATCCAAAAGCCTGTGCCTTTTAACTAAAGCATTATTCTCGTACATGGGAGGCCCCTGACAAACAGTCACCGGATGGAGTCAAATATATTCAGGGCAGAGGAGGGGGCAAGGTCAAAGACGGTGTAACCTAGAATATGGAGAGCAGGTTAAAAGATGCCTCATTCTTGTACGGAAGCTAAAAAGACCCAACATCAAAGATAGGAGGTTAGCTGAATGTGCACTTTTTCCCCCAGAAATTTACCTACCTAAGAAATGAGACGTCTAAGTGTCTGACTTCTAAAGGCTCCTAGGCTGCGTAACTCAAAAGGAAGACACTGATTTCAATGCAGCAAGCGGCAGAGAAGGTCAGCCCTCAGGAACGGTCGTATGATTAGGGGAGGCAGAGCCGTGATGCCGGAAGTTTTTGGTGACTCCAAGGAAAGGCTGAGCAGGGTCAGAGTTTACTCAGGAGGTCCTGCCTATGGTGGGCTGGAGAATTTTGCTCGGCTGAAAGGTCAGTGACAAATATAAAGCTCAAAAGGTCTTCATCCAGAAGAGGTTAGATAAAATAGCCCACCAAGTCTCATTAACTCCTTTGCTTTGATTTCATGCTTACTAAGACCAATCCAGTTCCTTGATACTGAGAATGCAATTCCCAGAAGCATATCGCAGGTTTTCTCCTCCCAGCTACAGTGCTAAGTTAGCACTCGGGCTTACGAGTCAGGCTCTGCTGCTGGTACGGGAGCTCCAAGCCTGCTCAGTCCCGGGTGAATTTAACACGGGTTCCCCAGGTGGTAGGTCAGAGTGAGCCCTGGGCTCAGATGCTGCATGGCAGCAGTGGGTCCAGGTCTGCCTTCACCACCTCTATTGGATGGGATCATGACCACTCCTCTGTCCCACAGGTTCTCACCCTTGGGTGAGAGTATGGCTATAACAAAAAATTCACTGATCCAAGAATCTCAGTTATCACTAAATAACACATCAGTCATCACAGGGAAATGAAGGCTTTTCCCCACTTCTCTTATTAACATTGATCTAAAGGTATTTTTTCCTTCTACCATAAACGCAAGTTGGGTTTCCCAACATCAAACCACCTTTCCCTCCTCATCAATGGTAACTACAGGCAGAAATTAAAAGCACTGTAGCCCTCATGTCCGTATTCTGATCACTTCTTTGAGATCACAGAGACACCTTGTGCTGGGCTGCGATTTACTGATTTCCAAGTGCCTTCATGGGCCATCTCATGGCATCCTCCCAACAATGCCCTCAAGGTAGGCAGGGAAATGGTTACTCCCCATTTTAAAGAAAAGGCAACAGACCCCAGGAGGCCACACAAGTTACTCAAGGCCCAGGGTCCCAGAGCTAGAGAAGGGGGAGCTGGCCTCAAACCCAGGCCTGTGACCTCATGCCCTTTTCCTGAACTGCAGGACCATGGGGGCCATGACCTACCCTGGCCCTGATGACACTTAACCCTGTGGATGCCGAAAGAGCCAGTTTGTGAGCTGAACACCAGTGTATTCACAAGCAATGTTTCAAACCCTTACCATGGTACTCTGTACTAGAGACTGAACTTCAACTCTCACAGTGGTGAAACAGAAAGGTGAAAAAGGGACTTCCCTGGTGGCACAGTGGTTAAGAATCCGCCTGCCAATGCAGGGGACATGGGTTCGATCCCTGGTCCAGGAAGATCCCACATGCTGTGGAGCAACTAAGCCCGTGAGCCACAACTACTGAGCCTGTGCTCTAGAGCCCACGAGCCACAACTACTGAGCCTGCACTCTAGAGCCCAGAACCCACAACTACTGAAGCCCGTGTGCCTAGAGCCTGTGCTCTGCAACAAAAGAAGCCACCGCAATAAGAAGCCCACGCACTGCAACGAAGAGTAGCCCCCGCTCGCTGCAACTAGAGAAAGCCCGCGTGCAGGAACGAAGACCCAACGCAGCCAAAAATAAAGGTGAAAAGAACCTCACATGGCACAATACTGAGTGATTTAGAAATTAATACTAAACAATGTTTTTAAATAGCTAACATTTATAAAAACTAGCACTGGCCCAGGCACACTCTCAGAGGTGGCAGAACCAGCTGGGCTCATCTCAGGCTGAGCAACTTGGCTTTGTAGTAGTAGGTTCTTTCAGAATTGATCAGCCTCAAGTTGGGTCTGGCCCCCGAGCCTTCCACCCCCCACCCCCGTCCACACTGCCTCTCAAAATGGCCAGAGCAGGCCTTATAACCGCCCAGCTGGGTGAGTCAGTCATCCTTCCAGACCCTCCTCTCTTAACTACTCTAATTGCAAACACATGTCCTTACACCACGCTCCAACTCAGGCAAACAGGAGACAGAAAAACACTTAGGAGCCCTCAATGTCAAGGGGCATCAAGGTGCTGGGAGCATGACCTTTTCTGGCCCAGGTGCTGGAAAATAAGTGCTGCTACCGAGCTCCTCCCTTCCCCCAAACTGAAAGCAGTTCTGCTGGCCTAACCCAGGGCTGCAACCTTACATGCCATTTGGGCTCCATGGCACCCGGCTTCTTGAATCAACCTCTACCTTGCCAGCAACTTGGCCTACCAATGCACCAAAAATAGGCTGTCCTCCTCCTTCCTTTGAAGCATTTTAAGGTAAAACGCATTTGATCCACAGGGCAGACCACCCCTCAGACTCTCCCCCGAAGCCATTCCAACCTGGTATGGCTGCTTCGGCTATGACGTAAGATGGGCCCTCTAAGCGACAGGCCTCACACACTATCCCCAGGTGGCCACTCCAGACTGCTTCCACGGCCCAGAAAATGGCCTCACTGTGTCTCTCAAGACAGAAATATCTGGGAGTCATCCTTGATCCCCACTTTTTCCTCAACCCTACACCCCCCACCCCCCAATTCTACCTCCAAAATACATTGCAAATCTGTCCCTCTCTCTCCATCCCCACTGCCTCTTCTCTAGGTCAAGCTACGGTCAACACTTACCTAAGGGTCCTGAACAGCCTCCTGACAGGTCTACCTGCTTCCCCTCTTGGACTCTGGCACACGGCTAGTTATGTCCAAATCCAGTCTCCTCTTCCTGAGGAGTTGGGAATATGACAATCCATTCCAAGACCACATTTCCTAGACGCCCCTGCAGCTAAGTTGGCCGCGTGACTCTTTACTCGCCAGTGAAATGTGAGTGGAAATGATGTGTACAAATTGTGCATCATTTGTTTAAAAGGAAACTGGTTTGTCAGGATTTCCTCTCTAATTCCCTTTCTGGGAGACAAGGAGCTGAGGCAGCTCTGACCACAAAGTTGAACACAGCCACCTAGGGAAGGTAAATGAGAGAAGAGGCGGCTCAGGTCCATGACGATCTTGTGGAGAGCTCTTCACAGGAAGAGACCAGAGGACAGCAAGACTAGAAACAGAGAGATCAGTGTCAAGGCTATTGTAGACTAGAGGACAGAATAGATACAGCTTTGACTAAGGTATTGGCAGCACTGGAAATGGTGAGATGTACCCAGATTCTGGATGTAGATTGTAAACACAAGCAACTGAATTTCCTGGTAAATTCTACTGGGGGGATGAGATTAGGAGAAGTCAAGGATGAGTCCCAGGTTTTTGGCCTGAGGAACTGGGAGGGTGGAGGGCCCGTGAACTAGGATGGAAGAAGAGTGAAGATGGAGACTATATGGGGAGGATGCTCAGGAATTAAATTTTGGACCTGCTTAAGAGTAGAGGTTACCAATGCCTGAACCTGGAGTCAACACTACTTGGATGTGAATCCTGACTGATGCTTATAACCTCTTGACCACAATCAAGCTACTTAAATCCTGTGTGCCTCAGTGTTCTCATCCACAACATAAGGACTAATAATGGCCCCTATCTCACAAAGTCGATATAAAGAGGAAACGTACACATTCCAGACTTTCTTTTGTGCTGTTCCAGTCTTCCAAAAGGCTCCGAACTTCTGAGATCAGGAAGAAATCTTCCCTCATCTCTACGCCCGCTTGACCCATCTCAAATAACACTAAGTCCCCAAGATTCTGAAAGCAGAGATGTGGTTGTCTGCTGTGGTCTGGGGACAACTGTGAGGAAGCTTTCAAAGCAGCTGGTATAGGAATCTAACTAGAACATTTTCTTCACCTCAGATTCCTGGCAAAACAAGGCCTGCAGTTAGAAGGGAAAGGTTTTAATTACAAGGCCACCTGTCCAGCCATCTGAAGCCAACCCGAGCCTTTGGCTGGTTCCCTGTGGGCAACGGGGCATTTAGGGGAACCGTGCTCAGAGTCCCTGATGCTTTTCACATTTCATAGCCCTGTATGATCAGGGAGAAAACGAACAGCTCTCAGAAACAGGCCCCCGTTACTGCTCCCCTTCCCATTTGTTATTAAGGATGGAAACAGATACTGAGGGTTTAGGTCATGAAGAGCCTGAATTCCTTCCCCTCCTTTCCTGTGGTCAGATAAGGTGGCCCCAAAAACCAAATGATCTTCTGCTCTCAAAGCTAACTATACCCCTCTAACTCCCCCTCCAAATGGAGATAAGTGGTTTCTAAATTTTTACTAATTGTCCATTGACATTTTTTAGACGGACAAATATATGAAAGGCAAGCTGGCTATATTCACACCTGTGAATTCTAAATCAGAATTAATGGAAATTCCTAACTCTCAACACAGGGAGGAAGGGAGGGAGGAAAAGAAGGAAGGAAGGGAAGGGGGGCAAGAAGAAAAAAGGAAGTGAAAGTAATGAAACTCTTTTAGGAGTGTCATTATTTAAACCATATATCAACAAAGAAAAATTCAAATATTTCCAACTTGGGCCTTTTCTTTTTTAAAGGAATAGACAAAGGCCACAGAATAATGTGAACCCAAGTACAAAAGGCACCAGGATTAATTAAATTGCAGATGGTACAGAGACCGGTTCATTATTCATTAAAACAGTTTCCATTTCTTCTGGGGCCCGCAGCTAGACTACATTTCCCAACCTCCCTTGCAGTCAGCGTGACCATGTCACTGAGTTCTGGCCAGTGGCACGGGCAGAAGTGACAGATGCCATTTCAGGCCTGGCCCATTAAAACCTCCCACGGGTAATTTGCCATGTTCTTTCCCCTTCTGTGTGACCTTGGAAGCTACAAGTTGAAGAGGGTGGAGCCACGAGATGGAAGGAACCTGGGAGCCTGAAGCACAGCTAGAGGAGATCCATCTGCTGACCAGAGACATCTGGTGAGAAATAAACCTGTACATAATGAGCCACTGAAATGTTGGTGTGTATCTGTTCACGGCAGCTGGTGCTCCATGAACTAATACACAGCTCAGATCTTACCCATCTCCTCCAGACAGCCTCACTTTGGCATCTGCAAATGCTGAGTTTTCATAAGACCTTATCAAAGGTTGTAAGTAAAGTCAATCAGCAGACTAACTACAATCAACACCCATGTTGGCCTTTTCGGTCTCAACCTCATGACTTACCTAGCTGAAAAGTGATGTTTTCATCAGGAATATGCTATTCCAAAACAGCATGCACTAAGAACATGCTGTCATTTCCTTTAAGAGGAAGAAATTACATTTAGCAAGATAAGAGTGCCTAAATAAATAAAAGGCAGCAATTAAACAAGCCATTAGCTTGCCATAATAGCGTAAAGAGCATTCTCTCTACTGATTGGCCATGAGTGCCACGAGGGCAAGGACCATGTCCATTTGTCCACCACTGTGCCTCAGTTTGTGCCTGGCACATAGTGGGCATTCAACAAATACCTGCCCACTGGATGAGAAGATGAAAGGAAAGAACTTGCCTCTGCTCACCTCCTTCCTCATGTTCACACACCCCTCGTTCTTTATATACTAAGTATATATATGATGCTTCTCCCTGCCACAGGGCCATTGCACATGCTCTTCCTTCTGCTTGAAATGCCCTGCCCCTCCTCCTCTCCCTCACCTTCACTGTCTCCATTGGCTGGTTACTCCCACCCCTTTTTCAGATCTTGGCACAAGCATCCCTGCCAGGTCTTTCTGTGTGCCTAACTTACCTTCTGCTTAATTGTACATTTACGTGTGTGATCATCTCCACAGCACTGGTCTATTTCTGAAGTTACCCTGTTTATTTAAGCATGTGTCAAATAATTATTTGTTTCCTCACAAACGCACCAGGGGCCTTGAATGTCTCATCCACAAATATCTCCCAATGCCCCCCACAATAGTGTACGGCGCAGAGAAAGTCCTCATTCAATAGGCTGAATGAATAAATGACTGTCAGATATCATTAGTCACATTTATTTAGTAGATTTCATCCAGTCAGCCCAATCACCAGGTTTTTTTTTCTCTTTTCCTATTTTATCATCATATATAGAGAGATGGATATCTGTTAGCATCAGTGAGATGAAAAACTATGAATATGACACTAATAATACAGAATCAAAAAAAGTAACCTAGGGCTTCCCTGGTGGCACAGTGGTTAAAAATCCACTTGCCAAAGCAGGGGACACGGGTTCAAGCCCTGGTCCGGGAAGATCCCACATGCTGCGGAGCAACTAAGCCCGTGCGCCACAACTACTGAGCCTGCGCTCTAGAGCCCACGAGCCACAATTACTGAGCCTGCGTGCTACAACTACTGAAGCCCGCGCACCTAGAGCCCGGGTTCCACAACAAGAGAAGTCACTGCAATGAGAAACCCGCGCACCACAGCGAAGAGTAGCCCCCGCTCGCCACAGCTAGAGAAGGCCCGCACACAGCAACAAAGACCCAACACAGCCAAAAATCAATAAATTAAATAATATTTTTAAAAAAGTAACCTATCATTTATATTCTTGCCTAATAACCGTGTGTTTAGTGCCTTCTCTGTGCACGCACTATTTCAGTTACTGTAGGGACATATTAGGATGAATTAAACAGAGTTCCCTGTCCCCAAGCAGTTTACAAATCATGTAGCAGGATAATAGCTGATAATATTAATGGTGGATTTTCCCCAGGTTTCTTTGTATCCATGGCCCTTGCCCTAAGCAGTCTGACAGGCTAGTCCGGGGATGAGAAAGCAGAGAGAAAAAATTCCTTTTAAGCTTCAAAGTTTACACCCTGTTGGGAATGGAGCAGATTCTGGTAATTAACACTTTGAGGGAAAATACATGATCATGTAAGGCTTCCTGACTCCAGCCTTTCCAACTGGGTGACCTCTAAGGAAGAAGGAAACAACAAAAATTCCAGATAGGTTTGGAAGCTCTGAGCACAGAGCTGACCCATGCCTGGGGAAGCACCCAGACCTCAGCTAGGTGGTAGAGCTACGTGATACACTAAAATGTCAGGCAGCTGTGCAGAGTTGCATGGCTCCAGCATGGCACAGGGCAGAAAAGGGCCCTGTGCATCCAAGAGAGACACCAGTGCAGTAAAGAGAGTACAGCTGTAGGACCTAAAGAGGCCTTGCAAAGAAAAACATGAGATAAGGCAGCAGCGACCTACATGTCCAGTGACTGAAGGCTTAACAGAATGATGTACATTCCAGTAGATGCCAGCTGGACAGATGGCATCTGACGACGCGATATACCACCTCGCAGGTGCCTTGGCCCCAATCCTCTAGCGCTGAGAATGCGGCCTGGGGCCAAAGAGAGTGTAATGGAGAATGGGATGGTATATTTGCAAGCAGATGGGGAGCTCAGAATAGAAACTGAGTTAAAGGGAGTTAAATTGACATGGTGGCACTAAGAGTCATACTTGCTGTACAGGCTTGAAGAGTTAAAGATTAGGGCTTTCCTGCTGGCACAGCGGTTGAGAGTCCGCCTGCCGATGCAGGGGACACGGGTTCGCGCCCCGGTCCGGGAAGATCCCACATGCCGCGGAGCCACTAGGCCCGTGAGCCATGGCCGCTGAGCCTGCGCGTCCGTAGCCTGTGCTCCTCAATGGGAGAGGCCACAACAGTGAGAGGCCCGCATACCTCAAAAAAAAAAAAAAAAAAAAAAAGTTAAGATTAGTGCTAATACAACCACGCTAAAAGGCAGAGGTCACCATGGGCGGTGGAAATTAAGGAGAGCTATGGAGCTGGGGAGCCTTGGAAGGCTTCAGGAAGGAGGTGAAACGTGAGCAGAGGTCTTAGACTGGAAGAGTTTTGAGAGATGCAGACGTGAAATCATGAGGCTGGGGAGAAACGCATTTCAGAAATGGGAAAGCATAAGCAAAGACGCGGAGGCAGGGAAAGCTTTGTATAAAACAATGCCTTGTACGACTTGTCTACAGCTCAGGGTATATGTAGGTGGGAGCCTGATATCAGTAAAATAATGGAGAGCCTTAAAGGACAGACTGAGGAGTCTGGTCGCTCCATGGTAGGTAATAGGGAATCACACAAGGTAACTGAAGAGTGGATGATATGACCACACTTGTGCCTCGAGAACACGGAGCTAGCAAGGATCCCCTGGAGGAAAAAGAATACAGGGAGAGGGCAACAGCCAGCCCTCAGATGAGGGGCCTGCAGTGCAGGGGGAGCTACAGGAATCGAGGAGATCCTTTTTTTTTTTTTTTTTTTTTGGCCATGCCGCACGGCACGCGGGATCCTAGTTCCCTGACCAGGGACTGAACCTGTGCCCCCCACAGTGGAAGTGCGGCGTCTTAACCACCGGACCGCCAGGCAAGTCCAAGGAGAACGTCTTGATGGAGATCGAGTTGGGTCTGCTTGGCAGGAACTGAAGTGCGGGTGGAGGAGGAAGGAGTTAAAGATGGCTTCAAGGTGCATCTGGGGGAATGGGAGCTCGTGGGAGAGGCCAGAGGTGGGGTTTAGGCCGAGAGTAGAATACCTAGGTTGGAAATAGGGACTTGGATCTCAGAAAGAGGGAGAAATATCAATATTGGGCATTAGTTCTCAGAGTTGGAAGGAACTTTGAAGATCCCCTAGACCACTGCTTCTCAAACCTTAAAAGTATATATGTGAATTTCACCTCAATAAGAAAATGAATAAGTGTTCCCCCCACTCCCCAAGTATACCAATCACTGAGGATCTTCTTAACTTGCAGATTCTGTGTCAGGAGGTCTGGGGTGAGGCCTGAGATTCTGCATTTCTAACAAGCTCTCAGGGGATACTGATGTTGCTGGTCCAGGGACCACACTTCGACTAGCAAAGGATTAGACCAATATTACAACAAGTATAATACGTATGTGTCTGGCAGTGCATACAGAAATTTCAGGTGAGTCATAAACATTCTATTTTAAGAGCCACACAGATTTTCACTTACCATTGTGATGTGAAGTTTCCTTTAAATGCATTTAAGGATTAAAAAGTTGACTTGAAGAAAACAATAATAAATAACAAGAGAGGAGGCATGCATAGGTGGCAAAAAGTGGGCAGGGGGCCTCCAATTACTGAAGTCTGAGGAATGCTTGTAGGAAGCCTCTGAGGATACTTATAGGAAGAAAGAGAAATCCCAGTTTAGAATAAATAGTGGTGATGCCGGAGGGAGAAGTGTTGTTTGACAGCGCAAGGTGACTAACAGCGAAAGTGACTAATATTTGCGAGCATTTCCGGAGCCCGTGAGCCCAGCACTGACCTGGAGCGAATCACCTACTCCTCACAACAGCCCTGTGAGGTCGCTGTCAGTGTTGTCCCTAGTGTCCGGATGAGGACACCGTGGCTCAGAGAGGTTGCCCAAGGTCAAGTAGCTAGTAAGTTCTGGAGCCAGGACTTGAATCCAGGGCTGGGGGACTCCTTTCTCTCCATCACACTGTACCCCAATCCAGCAGGCTCGATGCTTCTACAACATTCTCCTCCTTCCAATGCTGCCGCTGCTCATTTTCTTTTTCTTTTTCTTTTTTTTTTTTTATTAATTTTTTGGCCATGCCGCATGGCATGCAGGATCTTAGTTCTCCGACCAGGGAACAAACCCGCGCCCCTGCAGTGGAAGTGCTGGAAGTGTGGGGTCTTAACCACTGGACCACCAGGGAAGTCCCGCTGCTCATTTTCTATTAATGCAACTCAATGTAACTTTGTTGCATTAATGCCAGCAAGAATGATGGGATTTCCAATTCACTGAATTCTTTTTATAAATCAGGGATTATCATTCCCATTTTTAAGATGACAAACTGAGGCTCACCGGGGTCATACCATCAGGACTCAGAACTTAGGTCTGCCTGACTCCAGATTCAACGCTTTTCCAACAAACCTACCCCGACCCCACTTCTCTTGGTGTGTAACTGTTAATAAGAAGACTTCCTTCCCCAGACTGGAGTGGCTTCTTAGCATTTGCCAAACACATGTCCCCCACCTCACTCTCTGCCTTGCTGGACACATGACACCGTTTAAACCAATTCAGACTTTAACCTATAATCTTGGTGTCAGTTGGTGGCTAATAGCTGCCTTGTAACTTTAATCGCTGCACCAGATCTCTGGCAGGTGCAGACAAGCCACAAAGAAACCCACTTTGAATCTCTGCATGCTGGAACCATCCCTAGATTATAAACCAAACCATATGCAGTGTCAGGCAAGGCCTTTAGTTTTACCAGGAATGCTACAAAGATTTTTTTTAAGCCAACCTTTGTTTTAGATGTTACAGAAAGGAAAGATACTATAAGTAGCTCTCATAGGGCAGCTAGTAAAATTATTCTTCTAAACCAACATCTATTCATACAGCATCACGACCCAAACCCAGAATACTGTCATTTTGCAAAGAGAAAGCATTCTAGAAGCAAGGATTTAAGTGTGAGACAAATAACTTCTACTCCAGATTCTAGCCTTCATCCCCTCTAAGTTATGTTAAATACAGCATTTTAAACAATCACTAGTTTTCTCTTCAAAAGGACTTCCACCTAGAAGCCAGACTTCCTGACTTTCCTTTCTTGTCATTTCCAACAACTGCCCCTCCCCCTTTACCCCCTTCCTTCCTTCCTTCCTTCCTTCCTTTTCCCCATTTCCTGGTTCTGTGCTGCTTTCCACAAACGCTTTCATCTCCTGAATTCTGTTCAGGGCACCATGACACAAGCACAAATTCTTCCCCCTCCTTCAATCTATACCCCATTCACCCAGATGGACCCATCTTGGTTGGCAACAGTCTGCCTAGCGCACGCGGGCACGTACAGGGTATGTGCACAGTGAGAGCAACACGGCATCATGATGCGATTGGCCGGGACACAGAAAACCCCAAGTCCTGCCACAAACCAGCCCCTGTCCCCACAAGGCCCCTGGGGGAAAAGGGCACACAGAGAACAAAGCAAGGCCAAACGACACTCTATTATTGGTGGGCGTTGGCCTTGGGCTCTGAGCAAAACTCCAGCGAGACCGGCTGGGCTGTGGACTCCCTACTAGAGCGAGCTGACCATGAGGGAAGATCCAGAACGTTCACTCCCAGGCCCAGTTCTGAGCCTCCAACAAAGAGCCAGCCACCACTGTGACACACGAGGGAGAACAGCAAGCAGGGGAAATGGGCTGATGGACTCCATGCCCAGAGCGGAGTAAACCCAGGCCACCTTCCCAGACCTTCTCCAGCCAAGGGAGAGAAAATGAGTGCACTGGAGAGAAGGACCAGGGTTGGATGAACGGATGAACGGACAGACAGACAGACATGAGAACAAGAAGAGGATGGAAAAAGACAAGCCAGGCCTTCTCCCAGTGGCCACAAGCCTCAAGCCACATGACTGAGCACAAGCACCTCTTCAAAGACCACTTCCACCTAGAAGGGCAAACAGGGCAGGAGCAGGGCCCATCTTGTAGCCCCTAAGGAGCAGAGTGAGAAGACAGGAGAGAAAGTCCCTTGCAGGGAACACTGCCTGGACCCTCAGGGTTCCGGCCACATGAAGGGACAGACAGGCCCATGCAAGGTTAGGTGGGCCTTCTAGGGGCCTGGACGCTCCATACTCTGCCCCCATCCCTTCCACACACGTTCTCAACCCCTCCTCTGGGTGTGGCCCTGGCAGGTATCAACACCTCACTTCCATACTTGAGAGCTGGGTAGGAAAGCACAGGAGCTGAGACAGACCTCATTCTACTTTCCTTTTTCCAGGACATGTTCTTCAAGCAAAACCAAGGCACTTGGTGATGCCTGGGAGAAGGAAGCAAGCCTGGTGGTTGAGAGCCCAGACTCTGGAGTTAGACCACTGGGGTTCAAACCCTGGCTCGGCCACTGACTAGCTGGTAACCTCAAGCAAGCCAGCCAAGCCACAGGAGTCTTCAGTTCCTCATCTATGCAGCAGGGCAGCGATTGGAGCCACGTCACAGACAGTGTGAACATCACGATTCACAGAAGATGCTGAGCATGGTGCCGGGTCTGCAGTGAACACAGAGAACATGCTGGCTGCCCTGATGATGATGGTGATGAGAGCATCACTCCTATGACAATAATACTTATCATCATCCTCATCCTCATCACTGCAGTTTCCCTCTAGCCTGCATGCTTCCACAGGGCAATGAGATCCCTGCCTCCCTGCTTCCTGCCCCCATTGCTTCTCCTCTGTTGATGACCCTTGTCCACCAAGGTGAATTCCAAGTCCTTCCTCCCATGGAGACAGACGCACTCACATGGTGCTCTGGAGGCAACGCTAAAGGACACAGGCACTCTTCATTTCAAAGATCACAAATTGCCAACGGGCTGATTTCCCTGATGGCTGTTGTCATGAATGGACATCAGCCGAAGTTCCTGCCCAGCTACTCAAACCAAATGCCCAGCTCACCTCCTTCCATCCCCATCCCCACCGAATTTTATGAATTTCTTTGAAGGGAGAAACATGGATTTGCTAAGCCTTCTTCTAGTTCACTTACAGTCCCACCTCCTGTGAATACTCTGGTAGCTGTTACATGATTTGAAGAAACACTATGAGCAGAATCGTTAAAAATAGTAACAGAACAGAAATGTCTACCTTAAACAAATCATTCCAACAGATGGAACTGAAAGCATTTATTATCCCTCTCTGGTCTGGGACTTTTCAAATACCGCATTTCCAGCCGGCCAGACTGGGAGCTATTTGATAGTACCTCTCTGACCAATTACATACTAATTAAAATCCCTCGGTGTGGGCTGGGGGAAGCAGCTTTGCATATGGACTTCAATTACTGGGCCCTAGTTTTGCCAAGAAAACACAAAGGGTTTTTCTGGCTGGATGCTGAGGCTTAGAATGAACATATGGCCTTGCGTGGGAGGGGAGGGTGAAGAGTGTAATCCTAAACAGGAAGTGGAGGATTCCCCCTCCACACACACCACCCCGTGATCTCCTGAAAGGAGCTATGTACCAGGGTTACACAGAATCCCTGGTCAGCCCGTGGAACAAACGGCATGCTGCGTGGGCAGTGGGCTGCCACCCGGGACACATCATTCCATCCCGGAGCCATTTCTGGATTGGAAGTCTTTCTTGCCCCTCTGACCTCTTCTTGGTTTGGGGATCAGAACCTCAGGTCTCTCCCTAGGTTTCACCGAGCGGGGGTGGCAGAGTATTAATTTTTGCCTCACCAGAATCCATTTCCTCGTCTCCTGGTTACGCTGTCCCAAGCTTCCCGGTCCACAAGGCGCTGGCCGGGAGGAGCACTGGCCCCGTTCTGACCCATCAGCACAATTGCATCCCTCCGGCCACAGCATCTTGATTCCAGGACGGGCATCTGACCCAAACCAGTACAATCAGCATGACTTACAGGATGTGTGTGGGAGCTCCTGCTTGGGTAGATATGTTCCCTATCCAAGCTGGAGGTGTATAGGTGATGAGTCTGAAGCTGTGGCAGTCATCTTGCTGCCACAAGGAAGAGCAGATCTGAAAATGGAAACAACCCAAGGGAAGCAGAACCAAGAGAGAGAACGAGGGAACTCAGAATACTGTGAGAGCACTTAAGGTCCTGGATCCAGCCACTCCTGAATAAATCCACTCATGACTTTACAGTACTGGGAGCCCATAAATTACTTTCATGCTTAAGCTGGCTTCGGCTAGGCTTTCCATCAATTTGCAAAAAAATACATGAACCTATCTGGCGGAAATAAGATTGGGAGGCAGGACGTTAAAACAATCACAACAACCACCATCCAACCCTATAGGGATCCAGCCTGAAAAGAATATACTTGCTACAGCCTCTGTGGAGCTCTAGGGATCTTGGCCCAGAATCACAGAATTCTAGAGCTAGAAGAGACCTTGTGGACAAAGCATCCTTTTTAACGATATTTTCTGTCTTTCTTTTTCTAAACAGGTATGTAGTACCTGATGGTCCAGAGAGGAAAGACGTGACCAAGGAAGCAAGGCACAAACTCTTCTCATTGCTGTCTCAGTGCTGTGTGCCGTGTATGTATCTGTTGCTCAGTAAAACTTTGTTACATGAGCATTATAGATCCAGTCCCCAATAATCACTCTCTCTAAAACATGCAGTTCATGACTCTTCTTTCTGTATGGCCAATATCTCTTGCAATAAATTCCTTAATGGACTACGTTTACTTCCTACAATAATCTCTCTCTCTCTCTTCGCCCTTTTCTTTACATGACGCTAGCGTGGCATTTCTTCTTATTCCCCATTTTGCCCTTTCAGTTGCTCAAAACCTTTTCTTTACTTCTTAATTCAAATGACATTGACTACAGGCACTTAATAATCCACACTTTATTCATTTGTCTGTCCTTTAACTTCTACCTCAAATCCTAAGTTTTCTACCCATCCTCACCCATCCTTTACCTCTACTCACAAGCACCGTGATTGTATTAAAAACAGCTGCAAGCACTATTCACAATTGCCAAGACATGGAAACAACCTAAATGTCCATCCACAGATGAATGAATAAAGATGTGGTTCATATATACAATGGAATATTACCCAGCCATAAAAAAGAATGAAATAATGCCATTTGCAGCAACATGGATGGACCTAGAATTATCATACTAAGTGAAGTCAGAAAGAGAAAGACAAATACCATATGATATCACTTATATGTGGAACCTAGAATATGACACAAACGAACCTATCTACAAAAAAGACTTACAGACAGAGAACAGACTTGTGGTTGTCAAGAAGGAGGGGCGGCGGGGTGGGATGGATTGGGAGTTTGGGATTAGCAGGTGCAAACTATTATATAGAGACTAGATAAACAACAAGGTCCTACTGTATAGCACAGGGAATTACATTCAATATCCTGTAACAGACTGTAATGGAAAAGAATATGAAAAAGAGAGTATATACACATACATGGAATCACTTTGCTATACCACAGAAATTAACCCAACATTGTAAATCAACTATACTTCAGTTAGATAGATAAATGAATAGATAAATAAATAAACAACAGCTGCAAATTTTTACCCCCTGCCCCCAGACATCACACACATACAAACTAAAGTCAACTTGTCACCACTGAGTTATCAACATCTTTATGACTGTCAAGAGGTCTGATCTGATCTTCTTCCTAGGATCTGATCTCATAGCCATCTGAAATACTTTTATTCAGGATGATAAAATACTTCTGTTCATGATGACAGCAGAAAATAAATCTAAGCATCTATTCTTTGTTGGCTCCTTACACGAAACGATCGGTTATTTAAACTTCCTGTGACTAAATTCCCCCTACTTCTATGACAGATTAATGCATTTGCCAGTGTGTAATGTTAACCAAGTTCTGGTAACACACAGACAGAAAGCTTCACGTAAGTGTTAAATGAGGTTATTACTCTCTGGAATCCCATAGGCCACTGGTAGCCCTTGAGAATTACAATTATTAGTTTTAAATTCCTTTCAGAGCATCTTAGGAACTTATAGGTCTTCAGAGGAAAAACAATGTGGGATTTTGAATGAGATTCACAAACTCATTTGCTCTTTAATCCAAGTGGAACCGTTTACTAGAACTTTGGGCTGAGAAGGGAGGGAGAAACTGAATTCAGGATAAAAAATATACAGGTGATACCTTGAATTTCTGCCGCCTCCTTTCTGCCAAAACTCGCCACCGCTCACACGTGTCATTTGACCACTGGTGTCCTCTTTTAATGGAAGTTTTTCTGGGGCAAGACATACAAACAAAGAAGAATTTAAAGACATTTACTATGGATATAAATTCTTCCTTTCTTATTGCCATTGTTAATGTAATTCCATTTAGATCATTTCCCTAGAAATCTTTCTTCTTACTCTCCAGCTTCAAAACTCTAATTCATTACGGGAACTGGCCATCCACCTTTCCCAGCCTGACTTCCCTCCTCTACTGGGAGACAAAGCTGGGCCCCTTCTCACTGCTTCCTTCTTCCTTTCTCTCTAGGCCAGCACCCTGCCCACCCTGGTTGCCCCTCTACTGCCAGGGGTATGGGACCTGGCTTCCTGAGAAGTCACCAAGGGGACAGTTGACACAATTCTGAAAGGCAGGGGAGTGAGCTCCGGTGCAGTGACTTTCACCCATGGGAAACAGGGGTCAGGCGGGACGGGGAGAAAACCAGACTCCCCTATATCCATCACCCCGCAACTACGCTGAGGCGCGATTCCTCCTGCAAACTGCCTGCAGCAGCCCCCATGCCAAGTCAGCCGCCTGATCCTTCACGGCTTATTCTGAAATGGTGGCCAGCACAAAAATTCCACGTGTCCTACTGCATCTTCTCCGCTTCCCCTCCCACTCCTGGGATTTCACCTCCCTGACAAAACTTAAGTGCCTTAGCCCTTGCCTCAGACTCTGCTCTCAGCAGGGCCAGGCTGAGATGTTTATCTTCTCTAATCCAGCATTTCTCAAGGCATGACTTGCAGACCACCTACATCAGAAGCCTCTGGGGTACCCGCTAAAAAAGGCTGATTCTGGGCCCAGTGCAGAAATTCAGACTCAGTAGGTCTGGGAGGGGTGCTAGGAATCTGTAGCATTAAGCCCTACAGGTGACTCAAACACCCTCAAATATGAGGACCACTGGGCTTCTTGCCCTTTCTCCCACATTCTCGCTGAGTCCGGCTGATATCTGCCAACACTGTGTCCCTGGCTCCTGCATCTGTCCTCTCTTTTTCAATCCCACTGGCCCCTGTTTGGGGTTCATCTCCTTTCTCCTGGAATTTCATCAGAGCCTCCTGAACATACTTTCTTCTGAACTTGGACTAAAATCAGAGATCAGGCTGCATGCTTCACAGAGCACCTGGCACACTGCAGTACAGAAGTGGGCACTCCAATTCTGTCCTGGATACACAGAGAGTCCCTGAGGGCATGGGCTTTCAGTCAGGCAGTGTCAGGCCTCTGCTGGGCTAGTGCTCCTGCCCGTGTTCAGGATTTAATTCTTCCGTCATTGCTATACTCACTCTGCCAATCATGACAAGGTGGGCCGTGAGGACCATGTGACAGGGCCGGTCCATCTATCCCCATGTAACCCCCTATCTAACGGGGCACGCTGTACAGAGTGGGTGCTCTCCCCAAGCTGCTAACAGCCAGAGTAACCGAATGATAAAATTCCCTCCTTTTTCTCCTTTCTCTCCCTTTCGATCCTCCCATTCCTGTGTTACTCAATTCCCTCTTCTAACTGACAAACACTCTACCACAGCTTGAGCCCTCTCCTCTGCTCTCTTTGGCCCGACTCTGGCTAAAATCCATTTGATTGCACCTGTGTTCTGTTTATTTCCTTCTCCACGTGCCTATTCTTTGTGAGTTAAGAAAGTGAAGTTGGGCTTCCCTGGTGGCGCAGTGGTTGAGAGTCCGCCTGCCGATGCGGGGGACACGGGTTCGTGCCCCGGTCTGGGAGGATCCCACATGCCGCGGAGCGGCTGGGCCCGTGAGCCATGGCCACTGAGCCTGTGCTCCGGAGCCTGTGCTCCGCAGGGGGAGAGGCCACAACAGTGAGAGGCCCGCCTAACCGCAAAAAAAAAAAAAAAAAAAAAAAAAAAAAAGAAAGTGAAGTAAAAATGTCCTTCCTTATCACAAGGACACAAAATGTATTGCTTAACTGTGAAATTACAGCTAACATTTGTTAAGCATTTACCATGCATTTACCAGGCGTTTCCTAGTTTAGTCCTCTCAACAGCCCTAATAGGTAGGTACTATTTTTATCCACCTTTACCAGTGAGGAAACCGAGGCTTGTAGAGATTATAACTTGCCCACAGAAAGTGCTGGAGTTTGTCTGATCTTAACCATCCCGGTACATTCTTTCTACACTACCTGATGATACACGGTGACTGTACCCACTGCAGGTACCTGGAGTGGATGTCCCACACTGAACAACTGTCCCCAAGTCCAAGTTCACAGCTGCTGTAAGTCGACGCACCCAGACAGCAGGTTACCAGCTTCACAGTCCTCCTGTTACTCCATCAACCCTTTGGTTTTTCCTGATCTAACTTTCAGTCCCATTTGCCATACGTTTGGGCCACATCAAGCAGACATTTCATTTCTGGATAACACACAGTCTTCGTGTTTGGCTTGCCTTGTAAGCATTCTTGCCACATCGAGCCAGCAGCTCCTTTCCCCCCAACATTCTTCCACAAATGTCATCCACTCCATCCCCCTAAAACCCTGCATCACCCTCTTTCACCCTAGCATACAAACCACTACATGAATGTGTCTCAGAGCCACCCCCAGTGACTCACAGTCCCCACGACAGAATCTCCGTGGACACCCGACAGTTTCTCCTTTGAAACCACCTTCCGAAAACTAATTAGCCCTCAATCTCCCAGTGAACTCTTCTCCCTTCTCAGAAACTCTGTGGACTCTATTTCCTTCTCTTGCCTCTCTGTCCTTCTGAGCCTTTAAAACCGACCAAGATCTAAGCCAAGGACAAAGTTAATTATTCTGCTTTCGCATGCCACTTGTTTCATCAGGGCATAGAGCTAGCCCCCATTTTCAAAAGGCCTGAGGTATCTCATGATACTCCTGTTCCCCCTTCTTGGATCCTTAGGAGATAGTAGCTATCTACCATCCTAAGCTTAATTGAACTTTTAATTCAAGCTTGGCTTTCCAGCCATCTCACTCTCCCCAAGCGTGCCCATCTGGAACCATTCACAAAGTGGTGGCTGAAATTTCCACTAATTCACAAGGAATGCTAGGGATGGGGGCCACTGGGAGGGCCTCAGCTTCCCCCAGGTCCCTGGTAAAGTAGTTCTACTCTAAGAAATGCATGCATCAACAAACATCCTAGAGCATGCCCGCTGGTAGCAGAGTCTGAACCAGGGCACTGGAGCAGCCCAGCTCTGTATGTGCTGGCCCTGAGGCATATGCAGACATCATAGACAGTGCTATGGACTGACTGTGGCCCCCCAAAATCCTTATGTTGAAACCTTAAACCCCAATGCGACGGTATCTGGAGAAAGGGTCCTTAGGAGGTAATGAAGGTTAAATGAAACCATAGCGTAGGGCCCTAATCCAATAGGACTGTGGCCTTCTAAGAAGAGGGAGAGATCTCTCAATCTCTCTATCTCCCCCAACAATGTGAGGACACAACCAGATGGCAGCCGTCTACAAGCCAAGAAGAGTTCTCACTGGAAACCAACCATGCTGGCACCTTGATCTTGGACTTCTTAGCATTCAGAGATGTGGGAAATAAGCTTCTGTTGTTTAAGCCACCCAGTCTGTGATATTTCGTTATGGCAGCCTGAGCTAATTAACACTGACAGCAAGCTCTTTTGTCCACATCCAGACAACACGGTTCACAAGGAAAACCAGGAATCCAGAGCTCTTACTCTCCTCATCTGTGTGGCCACTGTGCCCGGAGAGGGTACAGAAATCAGGGAGGGCAGCAAGGAAATTGGGAGAAACACATGTGGAAACTCATCCATTCATTCACCAATAAGCATTTATGGAATAACTATTGTGTGCCATTATAAACATTTTCAAATACAATATATTCATATCTGTTTATAAACACATGAAAGAAAGATCTGGAAAGATAGGCATTAAATGGATAAGGGTCACCTTTGGGGTGGCAGGGGAGAAAAGGGGCAAGGAAGATGAAGAAGAAGAGCTCTTAACGATGTAAAATTGTTTTAATGTGTTCACCTATGAAAAGAGAAACACACAAGCTTGCAAATAACTGCTGAATGAGGAAGAAAGGCAGTATGCAAGGCTTAGTGGGTCCAGCTTTGCTGTTTGACAGGCATTCCCACTCCCCAGGCCTTTTCTCTGGGACCTGGGGATGTAATGGCTTTGAAGGCATCGAGGGCTTGTCTGTCCTATGAACATCTGTATCCCCAGAATCTAGCAAGGTGCCTGGCACACAGTAAATGCCTCCACACTGGTTGCTTGAGTGCATGAATGGCCAGAGCCCTATAGGGAAGTTCCGGGGAGGGTCTAACCCTGGCCAGGAGATTCAGTTGAAGCTTCAGGAAACATGTGGGACAGTGTCTGTGGAATAAGGCCTGAGTGTGGGGTAAATGGAGAATCTGTAAAACAGAGGTTGAGATGATTCAAGGGACTCTGGGTGGCACATGCCCCAGGAGAAAAGCCAGAGTGACCAGAGTTCTTCAAGTAGAGTCTAACAGCCCAACCCTTACAAGGGACACTAATGTCCCCAACAAGAGAGCATTCCCCCTCTGCCACCAGACCACCAAAGCCCACAAGTTCCCCTATGGTCCTGTACAGACCCTGCCCTCCCAAAACAAGTCGGAGTCCAGAATGGAAATGACTTGTCGCAAAGCCATGTTGAGATCCAGCACAGCATAAAGGGGCAGCGCACAGGCGCTGGCTCTGGACTGCCTGGGATTGAGTCCCGGCTCCGTCACTTAACGGAGTCAGCTAACTTCTGTGCCTAAGTGTCCCCACGCACAAAACAAGGATGTTGTCCAAGTACCTTTCTCTATGGAAAACACTTAGAATAGTGCCTGGTCCTAGGAGAGAGGTGGAGGTTGAATAGAACTCGGACTGATTTGAAGATAGCCAAGTGAAGTCACGTGACTTCACCCACACAGAACCCATCATCCCAACTCTGAGAAATAAGCTGCATCAGAACGTATATTTGATGCATCACGGTGAGGATCTTTAGAGGTGTTAACTTGGCTAGACGCAGTGACACGGACAGAAGAGGGCAGAGGCCAGCTTGTGGTGTGCACACGCCTTCTCCCAGTGATTGAGACACTAATGTGGGTACTTCTGTGAAGAGATTTTACAGATGTGATCAAAGGCTCTATTCCGTTGACAACAAGGAGGGATGATTATCCTCAATGGGTCCAACCTAACCAGGTGAGCCTTTAAAAGAGACTGAGCTTTTCGTAGAGAAAGAGACTTCAACAGCAACTGGATCTGCAACTGCTTTGCTGGATTTTCCCTTTCTGACTGCTATGGACAACAGCTTCTGCCATGCCCATGGGGTTCTAGTTGGCTTGTCATCTTCCCTTCCTGATGGCTTGCCCTATGGATTTGGGGCTCACTTAACCAACCTGCACAATTACAGAAGTCTTGTAATACATCTATTAGAATCGATATCTCCTACTGGTTTATGCTTCTCTGGTTGAATCCTGACTGATACCATCATTTCCCAGAGAGTAAACTTGGGGATGCAATGAGCCACTTCCCATTTTCCATATCGAGCACTGTTAAGGATCAAGGGGCTGAATGTGAGCACCAGAATGCAGTTGGTTCTTTTTATTCACAGGAGTTCTGTGCCATACAGTCACTGTGAACACTGAATTAATGAAAGTGAACCACGGTTCCTAAGGGAAATAGATGGTTAGGTTCCTATGAGCGTCTCGTCACATTTCATCAACTGATCAATACGTTCTTTGTTTTTATGTGTGCTTCCATTTAAGACCTTGTTTAATATGTATGATTGATTAACATTAAACTCAGCGTCAGCAGCACCGTAACGCACGCCTGAAGGAAGCTTATCTGACACACCTATCTTCTCCATAAGGCACATCACAGCCTTCTTGTGCTTAGCAACACTAGCCGGCACTTCCACTCTCTGCTGGGGGTCTATTTTACACAGTGTAATCACCAAAAATGTGACACAGAACAGAATGTAAAAAGGACACATTTACTGTACATGAGCTGAAAAGAAGGCAAAGTGTCACCTTGTTCCACCTCCGCTGGGAACGTGCACGTCAGGGGACTCAAATTTTTCTCCACACTGATCACGTCCCAAATGACCACAAAAGCATCACCAGCACTGACTGGGGGGGTCACAAATTTTAGTGAGTAGGTGAAACTCCAACTACAGAATCTGTGAATAATTAAGAAACAACTGTTTTACTCCTTCTCCTTTCAAACCCTTAAAGAAAGGGTTTTTTTTCTTCCACTCCAGGCATGAATTTCTCGGGTTTGAATCTACCCTCATCCCCCTTGCTCTCTCTTGGCGTTCTGTCCTCATCTGCTACCCTCGCAAGCCATGCTGGATGTTCTCTGCTTCCTGAGAATGGGAGAAAGAAGACCAGATCCGAGGCTGTGCCATGATCAAGGCAAGAGGCCACAAGGCCTGGGTGAAGACAGCGGCAGCGAAGACTGAGGAAAAGCCAGGGTAGGTGGACCCTCCCTTGGTAAACACTGAGGGGGCTAGGGTTAGGGAAGAGGCGTTGAAGGTGACTATGGTTTCTAATTCCATAAATCCAGTATGTACTGAGGAAATGTGCTCGAGATTCAGAGTAAAATGCTGTAGGTCCCTGAGGGAAGGGAATGAGTTCTGTTTGGGACCCACTAAGTTTGAAACGCCCACAACATCCAGACGGTACTGGTATCAATCAGAGCTCTCAGCTGCAGAGAAAAGCAAGCAACTGTGGCTAATTCAAGTGATAAGGAAACTACTAAAGGAGATCTGCCAATTTACAGAATTTCCAGACTGGCCACGGAACCGAGATTGGAACCTCTGCAGCCAGGAGCAAGCATTAAATTCATCCTAATCTGGTCCAGTGAGGAACCCCTTGTTGAAACCACTGGAAACAGACTGTAGCTCACAGCTCTGACTCAGGACTCTGCTTCCAGGACACTGCTGAATTCTGAATGTGGCCGCCACTGCCATCCTCAAAAGGACAGATTCTGCATGGGCCCTGTTTCTGATCAGAACTGGGGTCACAAGCATCTCACAAGTACGGCCTGGGCCACCTGCCTGTGCTCTAGCTACCAGGCTGGGGACAGGGAGGGGGGGTTAGTCTCTGGAGTTGGAAATGGGTCCTGCCTCATAAGGCGGGAGATTCCCTGTACAGAAGAATGATGCTCAGCTAGTGGGCACCCAATCAGAATAACAAATGCCTGCTGCAAGAGATTCAGAAAGGTTAGAAATGCGAATAGTAATAACAGCTCCCACTTTTAAGCCCTTACTATATGTCAGGCGCTACATAAAGTGGTTCACATGCATTGACAGAGTTTAAACTACACGAAAAGTATTAAGTGGGTATAGAGAAGAGAGGAGATCCAGGGAGAGCGGAGCAATTTACTAGGGTGGCCAAACACACTTGACTGAGGGGTTTCCTAGTGAGGACTTTCAGTTATAACACCAGGGAAATCTCAGCAAAACCAGGGCAGCTGGTCAACCTAGTCTGGTCAGACAGATATGGGTCTAAATTCTGGCTTGTGCACCTGGGAAGAGTGACTTAACTTCTTGGAACTTTGGCTTTCCCATTTATAAATGGGTATAACAAAAGTATCTCCCTCATAGAACTGTTGTGAAGGGTTAGAGATGACATGAACAAAATTCTTAGTACATCACCAGGTATATAGTAAGGGCACCAAAAACAAAAAAATAGACATTATTCTTATTAACTCCCAGAGAACTTGAGTTGGTCCACATTACAACAAACGGTAGAACCAAGATTTCAATCCAGGACTGAACAACTCCAAGCTGTACTTTAAATCCCTAAGCATTTATTGCATCCCTATCCGGATGGTGGTTGACGTTACAGGAGGATAAAGGAAGGGGGACAGGCCAGGGTTAGCACCATCAGCTGTCCTGATATTTAAGGCAGAAAGAAGAGGCAGAGCCAGCAAAGAAGAGGAGAAACAGGTCACGGATGGGGGAGATACGTTTGTGAAAGTAGAAAAATTACAGAAGTCAGGAGTGGCAAATCAGATCCAATGTTGCAGAGAAATCAGTAGGTTATAAACACACTACTCTTCCAATCAGGCAAGAAAAAGTTAAAATGAGAAAGTTGAGGGGTGTTGACTTCCAGCAATGATGGAGCAACAGAGACGGACTCTACCTTCAACAAATAGAAAAACACACAAGATTTATGAGACAACAGTTTTAAAACACTGGACGACAGAAAGCACAAGATAATGATCCCCTGAGAGAAGGGAAACAAATAGATTAAACCCTAAGGGTGCCCCAGCTCACTGCCTGAAGAGCATTTCCAAGCTGCAGTGCAGGAAGGGCTAATGAAGCAGATAGAACAACCCCCAGAGGCTCATATGGGGCCAAGAGTAGTTCACGTTCCAACTGACAAGAATGGAAAGAATTCCTAATACATGGAATATCAGGAAGGTCCTCAGGAGGTTGTTGCTTCAATACGGAGGCCCAATTAGCTTAAACCAGATGTTGGCAAACTTCTTAAAGGATCAGATACTAAGTATTTTAGGCTGTGGGCCATACAGCCTCTGCTGCAATCACCCAGTTTTGCTGTTGGAGCATAAAATATGTCAACATAAAACATACCACAGATAATATGTCATCAAATGGGTGTAGCTGTGTTCCAAAACAATTTTACTTCCCAAAAGAGGCAGCTGGCCTGTGGGCCACAGTTTGCCAACCTCTGGATTACACTAAAGTTTGTTCTGGAGTCACCCAAGCAAAGCTGAAAAGCAAGCCTCAAAAGTACCACACTAACCCCAAAGACCTTAATAGCACCCCAGAACAACAAAGCCCAACAACATTTATAGGAGTACCAAAAATTCCAGCACTCAAAATTATTTACAATATCTGGAATCCAATCAAAAATTCATGCAAAGAAGCGAAAATAAAGCCCATAATAAGGAGGAAAAACAACAGACCGGGGCTTCCCTGGTGGTGCCGTGGTTGAGAGTCTGCCTGCCAATGCAGGGGACACGGGTTCGAGCCCTGGTCTGGGAGGAGCCCGCATGCCGCGGAGCGACTAGGCCCGTGAGCCACAATTACTGAGCCTGCGCATCTGCAGCCTGTGCTCCGCAACAACAGAGGCCGTGATAGTGAGAGGCCCGCGCACCGCGATGAAGAGTGGCCCCCACTTGCCACAACTAGAGAAAGCCCGCGCACAGCGACGAAGACCCAACACAGCCATAAATAAATAAATAAACACATTTAAAAAAAAAAAAAAAACAGACCCAGAAATGTCACATACGATAGAAATAGTACATAAAAACATTAAGACAGTATTATAACTATACTGTATAAGCTTAAAAAAGTTAAAGGAAAGCAGGAGCATGTTAAGGAGAGACATGAAAGATAGAAAAAAAGTTTTAAGTCAGATTTCTATATATGAAAAATACAATGCAAGAGGTAAGATAAACATGATGGTGTTAACAGCAGATTAGATATTGCAGGGGAAAACACAAAATTAATGAATTTAAAGACATAGCAACAGAAACCATCCAAAATGAAACAATGACAGGAAAAAAAAAAAAAGAGAGTCATCAGTGAGCTACTGAACACATAAAGTAGGCTATTATAAGTGGAATCCAAGAAAAGAGGACATGAGTGTGGGAATAAAAATGTATTTGAAAAAATAATGGCTTGAAAATTTCCAAACTTAATGAAACCTATAAAATGCAGTAAGCTCAACAAATCTCAAACATAAGAAACATAAAGATGACCACACCAAGATGTATCATAATCACATTGTTTATAACCAGTAATAACGAGAAAGAATTCTGAATGGCTAGAAAAGGAAAAAAAAAAAAGACAAAGAGGACTAAAGATCGAAAGCACACTTCAGAAACAACGCAGTCCAGAAGACAGTAATATCTTTCAAGTACTGAAAGAAAACCAAGGGTTAACCTAGAATTCTATACCCAGCAAAACTACTTCTCAAAAACACAGGTCAAATAAAGACATTTTTGAACAAAGAATGAAAGAACTCATCATGAACAGACCACCACTACAAGAAATGTTAAAGAAAGTCTTTCAGAGGGTTAATGACAGCGAATGTAAACTTGGGTCTACACAAAGGAATGGCGAGCACCAGAAATGAAAAATATGTAGGGAAATACAAAATACTATTTTCTTACTTTAAAAAATCTCCTTACAAGAGAAGCAACTGTTTAAAGGAAATATATTCAACAACAATGCTTTGAGGGGTTCACAGCACATGCAGAAACAAAATGAATGATAACAATGGCACAAAAGGAGGAAGGGGGAAGAGGTGGAAATGAACTGTTCTAAGATTCTTATACTAAACCTGAAGTGGTATGATGTTCCGTTAAAGACTGTGGTTAGCACACATACGGTCACCTTATTTTTGATAAAGGGGGCAAGAATATACAATGGAGAAAAGACAGCCTCTTCAATAAGTGATGCTGGGAAAACCGGACAGCTACATGTAAAAGGATGAAATTAGAACACTCCCTAACACCATACACAAAAATAAACCCAAAATGGATTAAAGACCTAAGTGTAAGTCCAGACACCATCGAACTCTTAGAGGAAAACATAGGCAGAACACTCTATGACATAAATCACAGCAAGATCCTTTTTGACCCACCTCCTAGAGAAATGGAAATAAAAACAAAAATAAACAAAGGGGACCTAATGAAACTTAAAACCTTTTGCACAGCAAAGGAAACCATAAACAAGACGAAAAGACAACCCTAGGAATGGGAGAAAATATTTGCAAATGAAGCAACTGACAAAGGATTAATCTCCAAAATTTACAAGCAGCTCATGCAAGCTCAATATCAAAAAAAAAACAAACAACCCAATCCAAAAATAGGCAGAAGACCTAAATAGACATTTCTCCAAAGAAGATATACAGATTGCCAACAAATACACGAAAGGATGCCCAACATCACTAATCATTAGAGAAATGCAAATCAAAACTACAATGAGGTATCACCTCACACCAGTCAGAATGGCCATCATCAAAAAGTCTAAAACAGTAAATGCTGGAGAGGGTGTGGAGAAAAGGGAACCCTCTTGCACTGTTGGTGGGAATGTAAATTGATACAACCACTATGGAGAACAGTATGGAGGTTCCTTAAAAAACTAAAAATAGAACTACCATACGACCCAGCAATCCCACTACTGGGCATATACCCTGAGAAAACCATAATTCAAAAAGAGTCATGTAGCACAATGTTCACTGCAGCACTATTTACAATAGCCAGGACATGGAATCAACCTAAGTGTCCATCGACAGATGAATGGATAAAGAAGATGTGGCACATATATACGATGGAATATTACTCAGCCATAAAAAGAAACGAAATTGAGTTATTTGTAGTGAGGTGGATGGACCTAGAGTCTGTCATACAGAGTGAAGTAAGTCAGAAAGAGGAAAACAAATACCGTATGTTAACACATATATATGGAATCTAAAAAAAAAAAAAAAAAAAAGTTCTGAAGAACCTAGGGGCAGGACAGGAATAAAGACTCAGACGTAGAGAATGGACTTGAGGACACGGTGATGGGGAATGGTAAGCTGGGACGAAGTGAGAGAGTGGCATGGACTTATATACACTACCAAATGTAAAATAGATAGCTAGTGGGAAGCAGCCACATAGCACAGGGAGATCAGCTCGGTGCTTTGTGACCACCTAGCGGGGTGGGAGGGAGACGCAAGAGGGAGGAGATATGGGGATAGATGTATATGTATAGTGGATTCACTTTGTTAAAAAGCAGAAACTAACACACCATTATAAAGCAATTATACTCCAATAAAGACGTTAAAAAAAAAAGACTGTGGTTAGTTAAAGATGTACACTGTAAAAGCTATAGGAACCTCTGAAAAACAATAAAAAGAGGTACAGTCAATTAAATCAATAAAGGAAAACTTCCCTGGTGGCACAGTAGTTAAGAATCCACCTGCCAAGGTAGGGGAGAGAGGTTCGAGCCCTGGTCGGGGAAGATCCCACATGCTGCAGAGCAACTAAGCCCATGTGCCACAACTACTGAGCCTGAGCTCTAGAGCCCACGATCCACAACAAACAGAAGCCACCCCGATGAGAAGCCCGCACACCACAACAAAGACCAAACACAGCCAAAAATAAACAAATTAATTTTTTTAAAAAATTATTAAACCAATAAAGGAGATAAAATGGAATCATATCAACTGCAAATTGGCACAGGGTATCTTTTTAGGGTGTTAGAAGTATTCTAAAACTAGTCTGTGGTGATGGTTGCACAACTCTGTAAATTTACTAAAAATCACTGAGCTGTATATCTAAAATGGGTAAATTTATGGTATTTAAATTATACCTCAATAAAGTTGCTGAAAAATTAAAAGCACTTAATCCAAAAGAACACAGAAAGAAAAAACAAAACAAAAATCAGATGGGACCAATAAAAAACAAAATAGCAATATGACAGATTTTAAAACACGTTAAAAAGTAGAGAGGTCTAAACAATTTTGGCAAAAAGTTGAAGGATTACTCTACCTGATTTCAAGAATTATTATAAAGCTACAGAAATCATGACAGTCTGTTATGGGCATAAAGACGGGCATAAAGACAGCCATACAAATAAATGAAACAGAATAAAATCCAGTCATAGATACATGTATTTATGGTCAATTGATTTTCAACTAAATTTCTCAAAGCAATTCAATGAGGAAAAAAACCATCTCTTCACCAAATGGTACTGAAGCCACTGGATACTCCTATGCAAATAATAAATAAATAAACAAGCAAAAAACAGATAAAAAACCTTGCTTCACACCACAAAAAGTTTAACTCAAAATAATCAAAGACTTCAATGTAAAAGCTAAAATTATTAAACCTCTAGAGGAAAGCATAGGATAAAATCTAAGTGAATTGGGTTAGGCAAAGATTTTTAAAATAGGATATAAACCATAAAGGAAAAAAACTTACACATCGTATTTCATCAAAATTAAACATTTTTTGGCTTCCCTGGTGGCGCAGTGGTTAAGAATCTGCCTGCCAATGCAGGGGACATGGGTTCGAGCCCTGGTCTGGGAAGATCCCACATGCCGCGGAGCAACTAAGCCTGTGTGCCACAACTACTGAGCCTGTGCTCTAGAGCCCGTGAGCCACAACTACTGAGCCCAAGTGCTGCAACTACTGAAGCCTGCGTGCCTAGAGCCCGTGCTCCGCAACAAGAGAAGCCACCGCAATGAAGCCCACGCACCACAACAAAGAGTAGCCCCTGCTCGCTGCAACTAGAGAAAGCCCGCGCGCAGCAATGAAGACCCAACACAGCCCAAAATTAATTAATTAATTAATTTAAAAAAATTTTTTTAATTAAACATTTTTGCTCTTCAAAGGACACTTAAGAAAACAAAAAAGCAAGCTACATACTGGGAAAAATACCTGCAAAACATATATCTGATAAAAGAAATGTATACAGAATATAGGAAGAACTCTTACAACACAGTAAGAAGAAAGAACCTGATAAAAGTAAAATGGGCAGAAGAGATATTTCAAAGAGCAGATATCGATGGCAAATCACAATAGCTACCACTACACACTCATTTGAATGTCTAAAATTTAAAAGACTGTATCAAGTTCATCAAAATGAATGAACTACCAGCAGCATGGATGAATCTGAAAAGTATCGTGGTAAGTGAAAGAAGCCAGACACACAAAAACTACACACTATATGATTTAATTTACATAAAATTCTAGAAAAGGCAAAATTACAGTAATTAAAAGCAAGTCAGTAGTTTCCAGGGGCTGGGGTAGAGGTCAGGGATTAACTGCAGAGAGGAATGAGAGATCTTTCTGGGGTGATAGAAATGTTTTATACCATGATTAGAGTAGTGGTTACAAGACTTTATATACTTATCTAAACTCATTAACTTGTACACTTAAAATTGGTTTTATTGTATTCAATTATATCTCAAAGCTGAAAAAAAAAAAACCTCTGAACCCAGTATTTAGACCCAAGCATGGAGGAGACTATCCACTAGGGAAAATATTCGAACTTCTATAGACCATCCTTTAAAATACTGATTTTGGTTTCTATTTTATAGTATAGACAATATATGTGTACATTAGCATATGTATACACAGTTGACCCTTGAACAAGGCAGGGGTTAGGGGTGCTGACTCCCATGCAGTAGAAAATCCTCATATACTTTTACAGTCGGCCCTCTGTATCCATATATTCAACCAATTGTAGATCGTGTAGCACTGTGGTTCATGCTTATTGAAAAAAATCTGTGTATAAGCAGACCTGCACAGTTCAAAGCCACGTTGTTCAAGGGTCAACTGTAATTTACAAATGAATATTCATTCATTGAGGCACATCCTCCATATTTTTTCACTGATAGGGATGAACCATTTAAAACATGTGGAGAGGGTTTCCCTGGTGGCACAGGGCTAAGAATCTGTCTGCCAGTACAGGGGACACGGGTTCGAGCCCTGGTCCGGGAAGATCCCACACGTCGCGGAGCAGCGAAGCCCATGCACCACAACTACTGAGCCTGCGCTCTAGAGCCCACGAGCCACAACTACTGAAACCTGCGTGCCTAGAGCCCGTGCTCCACAACAAGAGAAGCCACCACAATGAGAAGCTCGCGCACCGCAATGAAGAGTAGCCCCGCTCGCCGCAGCTAGAGAAAGCCCGCGCGCGGCAAAGAAGACCCAATGCAACAATAAATAAATAAATAAGTTGATATTAAAAGAAAAACACGTGGAGACCTCCAAATTGGTTGGGGTGAGAGAAGCGGAAACCAGATTGTTATAGCTACTGACAGGTGAGGGCAACAAGCACACTTCTCTTTCAAGACACTGGGTGAAGAGAAAGGGTACAGCTACAGGCAGAGTGGAGAGTTGAAGGAAGGTGATTACATGTAGGATGGGTCATTTTAACGTAGGTTTAAAGGAAGGAGTCAGAAAAGACAGATCATTAATAAAGTCGGGGGGCGGGGGGAAGAGAAGGAAACGCTGCGGATGAAATACCTGGTCTGCAGAAGGAGATGGTTCTGGGGCCTCAGTAAAGCGTTGTGAGAGAGAAAGCTGTCTTTAATGAATTATTAAGCAAGGTCTTCAGTGCAAAGGGGAAGAGAAGGTAGGAGAGGAGTCTTTAGAACAAGCAGCATGGGCAATAATGTGCAGAACTGACTAGATGTGGACCCACATATAAATAAGCAGTTGTGAGAAAGCAGCTGAGGATCTATCATCAGGCTTTTTACGGCAGTGGTACCCACCACACGCTCACATTCCTGATGTAACCCTGAGATGGTTGACAGGAGTCAGCTGCTTATTAGACTTGGCCACTGAAGGCAATGTCCCTCCACGCCTCCTCCAGCAATGGGAAGTGCCCAGGAAGCGGAGGTTGGTAGGGACTTAAGTAGAAACTGGTAAACTGATATCTGTACCTCTAGGCCCCTTTGTAATTCATCCACCACCCACAGGACCTTGGGCCACGATGCCCACTTTGGCCTCAGATGCTAATTTTGGGCCCACTGGTCAATGCTAAGCTGGGCGCGGTGGCTGTGTAGGTGGGGACCACCAGGAAGCAGAGGAAGTGGGACTGGTGAATCAGGCAGGGGCCCTGCTTCAGTGTGGCCTGACTCACCCCGGACCATGGGAATGGGCACTCTGGGGCCGGTGGCGCCATCTCTGAGCAGCACCAGGGCTGTCAGGGGCATCATTAGTGGTTGCGAATGCTTGCCCAGCACTTCTCACAAGGTGGCCTTGGGGCTTGCCCACACGCCATCTGAGTAATTACATCCTCCCTACCTTCCTGCAGATCCAGATGAACTAGCACTTGACCTCCTGACTTAACTTCTGCGTGCTGCCCTGAGTGGTACAGTGAGTTGAGCCTTAGAGATGGTACTTCTTTTCAAACCTACTCATCCCTCTTCCCTCACTACCCCCCACTGGAGGATTCAGTAGACTTAGAGGTAGGGCCTCTGACCACCTTCTCTTTTTGTTTGTCAGCTGCAAACTGATTTCCCAGAGAAATCCAGACAGCCTCTACTGCCAGTGTGAACACTTGATATAAGAGGGCTTCTCTCATTTCCCTATCTACCTCTAGTAACTCTGCTTCTTCACTCTGATGAAACAACCCTCCTTCACTTTTCAGTTGATGTAGTTCAGCTGGTGTCAGTTCCACCCCTAGCACCAGCCTGGCCCATCAGAACACTGCAATCTCCTGGCCACAGCGACTGGTTCAACAATGGACACATGACTCAAAAAAGAGCCCACAAGACTCAGTTCTGAGAGTTTTGTGGAACTCTTAGAAGAGAAAATCATTCCCTGCTGTGGTTACTGAGAGCACAGAATATGGGCCAAAAGTTACTGGCAGCTTTTTTTCTTTTTTAAGATGACCCTTATGTGCCAAGAACTGCCTTAAGTGTCTTTATGTATACTGTCTCATTTAATTCCCACATCAACCCCATGAGTTATAAGTTCTATTATATAAGGCAGCATAGTTTGGAGATCAATAGTACTGGCTCTGGAAACAGACTACCTGGATTTAACTTCTGGCTCCATCATTTACTAGTCGTGTAACGGGCAAGTTATTTAAACTTTCTGTGCCTCAGTTTCCTCATCTATAATATGGGGCTACTAAGAGCACCTACCTCATAGGTTGTGAAGATTAGTGAATTTATTTACATAGAGTACTTGAAAGAACACAAGGCAGAACAGCAAGTGCTCAACAAATTCTAGCTATCACTGTCACCATCATCATCATGTCCCATTTAAAGACAAGGAAACTAAGGCACAGAGATGTTAAAAAACATGTCTACGGTTGTGCAACTAGTAGGTGATGGCCTGGGGATTTGAATCAAGACTGCTTCTGGCTATAGAGACCATGGTTTTGGTTTGGTTTTGTTCTTCTGGCCGTGCTGCATGGCTTGTGGGATCTTAGTTCCCCAATCAGGGATTGAACCCATGCCCCCATGCAATGGAAGCCTGGAGTCCTTACCACTGGACCAGCACAGAATTCTCGAGACTGTGTTCTTAACCATGAAACAGTACTTCCTGTGCCCTAGGGCATCACCTTGGTCTGCAGAAAACAGAGAGATAACACACAAAAAACAGAGCTGAGCAGTGGAGAGGGTAAAACAGAGTCCTGAGGACATTCTCAGGGAGCCTTGAACCAGTTGTCTTACTCTATACAGCTGCTATAACAAGACTGCCATAGACTAGGTAGCATATAAACAATAAACTTCTCACAGCTCTAGAGGCTGGCAAGTCCAAGATCAAGGCGCTGGCAGACTCAGTATCTGGTGACTGTCATCTCACTGTGTCCTCACATGGTGAAAGGAGTGAAAGAGCTTTCCAGAGTTTCTCTATAAGGGTACTAATCCCATTCCTGATGGCCCCACCCTCATGACCTAATCACCTCCCAAAGGCCCTCACCTCCTAATACCATCACCTTGGGGGGTTACAGGTGTTGTAACACACGAATTTTGCGGGGACACGAACATTCAGTCTATTGCACCAGACAAGCCAGAAATCAAATCTCTCTTTGGAGTTTTTAATAATGTTAACCAACAAAACTCCTCTACCTCAATCCAGTTTGAGCTGGGGTATCTGTCCCTTGCAGGTGAAATCCCTTGGCAACTTGACTGAAAGAGCACCCTCGTATTCTGAGCCTGAATGGCCCCAAAAGAAGAGAAAACATTGCCATGAAAGAATTTACTCTAGGGTTACCAAATCAGAGCTGTCCATTTGTTTGGTCATTCATTCATTTCATTCAAGCACCCTCCATGGACGGCACTATGTTAGTTGCCAAAACATTCTAAGTGGACTGGGCATAAGGCATTTCAGCTTCAAAATATCAATGGTGTTCCCATAAGTATATTAATTAGGTCCAGCTCCGGCCTCAAGTAGTCTCAATTCTCCTTCTATCTGTCAGAACAGAAGTCTCTGGAATCTTACAATCTATGCCAGATCTTTTCTGAGCTCTGCATATCCATTGCTATAGCTGGACTCTGGCCTGGCTTTAAATGCAAAAGGTAATGGGGAATTTCTGCACAGACTAAATTATTCACCTCCATCGAACGACATAAGCAGCATTCAATCTCCATCTGTGGACGCAGTCTTCCCAGATCAAAATATTCAACTGAGGTCCAAACAGGAAACGCAGATGCCAAACAGGTGACTTAGAAGGCAGGGGTCAAAGCCCTCCAACCAGCAAGGTGAGTCGTTTCCTTCTTTGCGTCAGATCTGCACACAGAGAACCCTTGAGGGCTGGGATTACTTTTGATTTTTACATCACAAGCGTCATAGAAAATATACAATGAAAAACCCAATGATTCCTCGGAGAGTTCATTGCTCTCCCGTCTCCTTTGATTCCCCTGCCTCCTCTCCACATCCTTTGAACTCCTAAAAGGACACTTTGAAGGCATGTCATAAAGCAGTTTTTCATTCATGCTCCGCTCTTTGATGATCTTGCTGTTTGTCTGAACTGCAGCGTCCACAGGATGTCGGCCGGGCAGGCTGAAAGCCAATACCGATGAGGAACGGCCAAGCGAGGATGAGCCTGAGTGGCGCTCGTCAAGAAGAAGACAGGGGAAGGCAGGAGAGAGCCAGGTCGGAGAGGCCTGAGCAGGATTTCTGGTCTCTCTTGCAGGTCCTACCCTTCAGAGTGGTCACTTTTGAGAGAGGTCAAGGACACCCGAGCCCAGCAACAGCTCCCATCTGCTAAAGGTTTTGTTCCGATGCTTCCCTCCTGCTCTGGCCTCACACAGGAGAGCTCTCTGCTCACCCCACACTGCACGAACCCAGCTCCCACTTGATGAGAAGGATGATGGGCTTTGACTTTTCCCAACCTCTTCATTGTCTTCTGGTGCAAGTTTCATTCATTTCAAAGCTTTCCCCATGAGGTGGGGAAAGGAGAGAGAGAGAGGGGTGGCGGGTAGCCAGCCAGGTCTGCAGATACACACCTTCTTTCACCTTGCCGACTGACTCAATGGCTGAGAACTAAGACTCTTTACACATGACTCTTAAGAATGCTAAAACAGGGGCTTCCCTGGTGGCGCAGTGGTTGAGAGTCCGCCTGCCGATGCAGGGGACAAGGGTTTGTGCCCCGGTCCAGGAAGATCCCACATGCCGCGGAGCGGCTGGGCCGCTGAGCCTGCGCGTCCGGAGCCTGTGCTCCGCAACGGGAGAGGCCACAACAGTGAGAGGCCCGCGTACCGCAAAAAAAAAAAAAAAAAAAGAATGCTAAAATACTCAGGAAATAGCCAGTGGCCCTCAAAACAGAAGCCCTGGCTCCCCTGGCCTAGGGATAGGTACCTAGGATGAGGGTGTCATGATGAGAGCCTTCCACGAACCTGAGTGTTCTCAGATCCAAAGGAAAAAGAAACCACTCCCTTCCAGGATGCAGTGAGTCTGATTCATGCTAATGAAGTGGCTGGGGTGGGGGTGGGGGGGGTAAAAGCCTTCATCCAGCTGTAAACATTCAATACATTAGAACCCATCACTCTGCAGGCAAGCATGTGGTGTCAGAGGGGAGGGAGAAGACCCCACTCACTCTCGAGGGTTTAGTGAGTGCCTACCAAACCCTGGCAGGACAGGAGTGAGCCAAACAGACAGATCTCTGCCCTCGTGGAGCTAATGGTTTACTGAGAGGCCAGACGTTCAACACTTCCACTCACTCATATATGCATAATTATAAATTGGGGCACGTGCCTTGAAGAACAAGTATTGGGTGTTATGAGAGAATTTTAACAGAGAGACACCATTTGGACACAGGGGCCAGGCTACATGGAGATCTGGGAGGGCCCAATCTAAAGGGGTGTCATTGAAGCTGAAGGGGAGAGGGAGTTAGGCAGGCACAGAGTACGGAACAGTTCGTTATGCAAGAGGGAACAGCATTTTATGCAAAGCGAGCAGCATATGAGAAAGTCTGGCCGAAGGGGAGACAGACTGGAGGGGTCCACAGTTAGCAAAAGACCTGCGAGGAGTAAAGATTCAACCAATGTGTACAAAGCCTCACGACATGCCAGATGCTGTACCCCAGTACCAGGAACACGGCAGTGAACATAATTCACAAAATCCCTGTCCTCCTGCAGTTTGCTTCCCAGATGTTACCTCGTTGAAAACCAGACACCAGCAGAGTGACCAGTAATTCAGGCTGCCCGTGATGAAGCAACGGACAGGGCTACTTCATACACTCAAGGGTTTTCTCATCCAAAGGGCTCAGAGCATGGGCCACCGACTTCAAGTGAGCAGCTACTCTCATTTTTCCCTGCTTGGATGGACGCCAAACCAAGATCACCCGTGGGAATGCAGCAGAGGACAGGCCAACCCAATCAGACAAGGAGAGCACCCATTCCCCTGTGCTGGCAATTCTGGCCCACTGTGGCCAGGGGTCTGGAATGATCTCCAGGCCTGCCATCAATCAGTTCTAAGTCCTGAAGACGGTTCTGGCACAGAGATTTGTGCGGCATGGGATTTTTGAGTCAAACAGAACTGGCTTCTTATCCCAGCTCTGCCACATGCCAACTGGACCCAGAGCTTTACCCGCTCTGAGCCTCTCTTTCTTAGTCTATAAAAGAGGGTTAAGGGTTACTAGGACCTTGACCACAGGGTAGTTGTGAGAATTAGGAGAGTTAGGGCATGTAAAGCACTGAGCACCCTTCACAGGGCTCAGCATCAGCTACTGGGGCTATGAAGACTGTGACAGATCCCACTTCCCTGGCTGGAGGTGCCTGGCTTAATGTAGTTTTTGTAAGGCCCCGAATTACAAGGTCAGCAACTAAGTGCACCACACAGCCCTCTCCCCTTTATTCACGCATTGCCCGGGGAAACCAAGGCAGAGTTCAGCATCTAGCCCGGCGTAACCCCAGGACTTCAAAGTCAGGAATGTTCATTTCTGAGAACAGTGAAGCAACCACAGGAAGCATGCAGCAGAAGCAACAACTGGCCGAATTGGTCCCATGGGAATTACTCGGAAATATCTTCCACTCAAAAGGACTTTGTGAATTTTCCATTGCAAATATTTAATATCGAACTGGGTTCTCTCTTCCGCCTTTGTCAGTGGAGTGCTCAATTTTAGTATTAGCCGAAGCCAAGGAACATTAGCAAGATAAATCTGCAACATTGAATTCCCCTTCTCCCCGTCTCTCCCTGCCCACAACATATCCCACAGCCAAACTTCAGTGATTTGAAGTCTGCCGCAGCTCGGCAGCACAGCAGCTGAGCAGTTGCTGTTAAGACAGATGACATGGTTTAAATGCTGGTCCTGTTACTTATAAATTTTATGATTTTAGGCTAATAACTTATGCTCTTTAAGCCTCAGTTTCTTCCTCCATAAAATGGGGACGGTAAGAATCCTTACTGAGTTACTGAGCATGAAGGAAAAGTGCCACAGGTGAATGCTAGTTGCTATTATTCCTACTACCTGTTCTGTTCGCACCATGATCTAGGTCATCCAGAGGTGGCTCAGGGACAGCTGGGCTAGCAGACGCCAAACAGGCACGAACTGACAAAGGAGAAAAACATCTTCGGCTGGAACGGGGTGAGGAGGCTTTGCGTCCTCCTTGGAAATTGACAGGCTACATAGAAGGGAAGATCTGTGTGAAATTTAGAGAATCCACCAGTGGCCAGGTCACAGTGCACTGACTCGGAGGGAGCTGCCTTCCTGTTTCCTGTCATTTCCAGCCCCCAGACCAGAGTTGACACCAGATCCAAATCCTAGACCTTTAGAGTAAATTTAAGAACCTCTATAAGGGGCTTCCCTGGTGGCGCAGTGGTTGAGAGTCCACCTGCCAATGCAGGGGACACAGGTTCGTGCCCCGGTCCGGGAAGATCCCACATGCCGCAGAGCGGCTGGGCCCGTGAGCCATGGCCGCTGAGCCTGCGCGTCTGGGGCCTGTGCTCCGCAACGGGAGAGGCCACAACAGTGAGAGGCCCGTGTACCGCAAAAAAAAAAGAACCTCTATAGGGTTTTCTTTTCTTCCGTCCCTTGCAATTCCCTTCCCGCAGTGAACCATACAGTCTGACCTCATGGAACTTATAGTCTAGGAAGGAAGATGATAGACCATAACGTCATCAATCAGGAAAAGTCCTCTGAAGGAAATAAACTTCCTTCCATGTAGGAGGTGGAGAGTGACCAGGGACAGGACCTCAGGTGGGGTGGCCCGGGAAGGCCACCCCGAGGAAGGGGATATGGGGCCCAACACTGCACCAAGTGACCAAAATAAAGGCTATCTAGCTAATTCTTTATTTTCAAGGCAATGAACAGGTCCGAGGAATAAGTGCTTGAGAACAAGGTAAAGGAGAAGTACTAGACTGAGGGTCTTTCCCATCTAATCCTCTCCTCCCCCACCACCAAACCATGAAAAGGTTAGTGCAGGATGGACCCAGGAGAATCGAATTCACCTCCCACAGATGGCCCTGAATCATTAGCAGAAACACAGGTCTCTCTAACCTGTGCCAGAACCACCGCTAGATTAATGACTATCAGAACAGCAAAAATCACTTATTGCGCGGGGCGCGTGCCAGGCAGCAGGCCAGCACTGCCTTGTGTTCCCTCGTTTACTCCTCCCAACATGGGGACGATGATACTGTCATCCCCATCTGCATCTCACTCATGGGGAGACCCAAGCTCAGGGAGGCAAAGCGGCCCAGGGGAACACAGCTAACTGGAGGTGGGGCAGGGAGGCTGCGAAGTAGGTACTATCATCAGCTCCATTTCACAGTTGAAGAAATTAAGACATGGAGAGGTCAAGTGACCTGTCCAACGTGGTACAGCCCATAGCGGGTAGAAGGAGGACTTAAAGCTAGGCAGACGATGCCAGCGCCCAGGCACAGAAGAACCTGAAGTGTGTGCGGGGAACAGCAAGTCCTTCCGTTTCTCTGCAGCGGCAGGTGTACAAAGAGACACAGGGGGCGTCGACATTCATTCAATGAACATGGAAGATGTACAGAACAGCCCGGCCTGGTACCACCTTTCCGGAGCTTCAGTCTAGTAAGAAAGCCAGAGATGGACAAGTTTATGCACATCACCTGTGTACATTCATGACTGCTGGGACACGAGATGAGGAGTTTAGGGTGTGATGCATGTAGACAAAGAGAGGCAACTAGAGAAATCTGAGGCAGGCCCTTGTAAGGGTTAGCTGAGTGAAGAGTGAACGTGCCAAGTATCAGGACCCTGGAAGGAACATGGCAAATTTGAGGAAATGATGTAGAGTGGAGAGACTTGGGTGCATGGGTGAGGTGAGGGAGGCAGGGAACAGGAGAGGAGTCTGGAGAGCTCAGCAGCAGAGAAGATGGAGAAAGTGATGGGAGGCCAGGTTGCAGGGAGCTCACAGGCCAGGCTGAGGAACCTCCCTCCATCAGTAGGTCTGGGGGAAGCAGACATTGCCACAAGCAGAGCTACACTTCCGAGGTCAGTCATCTGGAGACAGGAGTCAGGAGATGAGGGAGGAAGCAGGGCTGGTGGTACAGAAACAACATAAACCAGGGGAAAGGTGGCAAGTACCTGGAGGAGATGGAGTCAGGAGAAGTAAAGAGGAGGGAAGGAATTCAAAGAGTCAGCAGAGAGAGGAGGGACAGGACCGTAAGGATGCCTAGGCATCAAGGGGGAAAGCCGAGCCCTACCTGGGGACTGGGAGCATGGGGCTGTTTAAAAACCAGCAGGAACGGGCTTCCCTGGTGGCACAGTGGTTGAGAGTCCGCCTGCCGATGCAGGGGACACGGGTTCGTGCCCCGGTCCGGGAGGATCCCACATGCCGCAGAGCGGCTGGGCCCGTGAGCCATGGCCGCTGAGCCTGCGCGTCCGGAGCCTGTGCTCCGCAACGGGAGAGGCCACAGCAGTGAGAGACCTGCGTACCACAAAAAAAAAATAAAAATAAAAACCCAGCAGGAAGACCCAGGGGCCATGCCAAGTGTGGTTTGAGCACATTGAAGGAACGCCTGCTGGGGTGACAGCTACTGAGCTCCGCACAGAGAACCCAGAAATGCTCTAAGAAACAAACGCTGTTGGTCCCATTTCACACACTGGAAATCTGAGGCACAGTGAGGTAGACTGATGGGGCCTCCCTGGACTAAAGCCCATCTCCCTCCACTACCTGTGTGGCTTCCCTGAAGCTCTTCTTTAGGTTTAAATCCTTCTCTCACCTACACCCATTTGCTCGGGTTCTACCATCCAAAGCAATGGAGACTTCCTGACGACCCACCCTGCGTTGATCCGGGAACTGCCAACCCTTGGTCCAAAGGTAACTCACAGGTAAGCTTTGTTTGACCCACACGGAATTTTCCAAAACATGGGTTTGTTGTCAACATTTAAAAGTTAGAAAATTTTACATACAAATCCAGATATCTAGCTTCTCTTGAGAACCCAGTTTATCTGGTGAGACTGGGTCCACCTTCTCACTCGGCAACAACTGTCTTGAGTTGAGGCAGCTACCCTCCTGAGTAGCCACAAGCTTTCTGGTTCACCATAGTCCCCACCCAAAACACCTAACAACCAAAACAGAAACTAAGCTGTGTGACCACCTAAGAAGGCTGTTCCTCTAAAACTAACATTTTTATCTTCAGGGCAAAAGGGAGTGGTGGAGACTGAGGCTAACTAGAGAATACAGCCTTCAACTATAGGAGAGCTCCACCTGCCTCGTCTTCATAGACATCTGAGACTCTGACCTCTGACTGTTGCTATTTTATTCTTATTGGGAGGTCAAGGAGAGAGGCTACTTGGGCACTCATGCTCACGTCCCAGTCTGGGACCACCCAAGAAGAGACCCTCCCTCCATCCTGTCACCACCCCATCTCCACACAGCTCCTGAGCTATTCACCCACTGCCACGTGGATTCTAAGCTTTCATTCAAAAGGCTGTCCAGCAGGACATCCCAGGGAAGTGGGGACACAGAAGCGTTTGCCCGGCACCGTTTGGGAATAAATACAATCCAAGTGAAATAAGGGCTCATGCTGAGGCTGGCTCAGGTCTTCAATAAAACGGGACATTCTTTCAGAGCAGTGTCCTCACAAAGGAGCCAAGGAGGGAAAACACTCCTGATTGCAGAGCTTCCTCTCCCTCACCAAGACTTGGCATAGAACAGAAAAACGAAACACACCCCGGCTCCTCTCTAGAAAATCGCAACAGGGGGAATAGGAGCCAAGATGTAAAAGGTGAGAGGTGGGAGTGAGATCAGTGAAATGAAGAGGGAGGTGCCCTGTGGCCTGCCCTGAAGGTAAAAGGGTGGCTATTACTTCAGGTGTCCTGGGTTCCTGCTGTTTAGAAGGACAGGAACTGCCCAGTATCTCCAAACACCCTCTAATGTTCAGCATTCCAGCCCTCTCTCACTTCCATCTTACTGGATTCTCTGAAGTCTGCGGAGGATTTGTCAACAACAGACTAGCTCGGGCCCTCAGGAGAAAGAGCCTTGCCTTCCAGCCTTAAGGAGCCACCCACACGCACAGGCTTCCCATGCTTCGATCTGTGCCTAGCAGTTCTCTGCAGAACCCGACCGCCAAAGTGTTAAGCACGGGGTACGCTAGGGTGATATGAAGAGCAACCGCAGACATGTTCCCGCCCCTCACAGAGTTTATAGCCAAGTAGGAGAGAGAAACGGTAATCAAATGATCACATACATTCATGCATGCATTATTCAAAACAGAACCATGGGGACTTGCCTGGTGGTCCAGTGGCTAAGACTCTGTGCTCGCAATGCAGGGGGCCCAGAGTTCGATCCCTGGTAAGGAAACTGGATCCCACATGCCGCAACTAAGAGTTCACAGGCCGCAACTAAAGATCCCGCTTGCCACAACTAAGACCCGGCACAGCCAAATAAACAAATAAATAATTTAAAAAAAAACCAGAATCATGTACTCTGAAGGAAAGAGATAGCCCTGTGCATGCATGTAATAAGGTGATCAGGCATAGGAGTATGGTCAGAGAAGGAAGGCTTCCCAGGGTAGCAAGAGAGTGGGGCAGGAAAAGCATTCCAGCAGAGGGAACAGCCAGTTGCCCAGAAGGAAGCTGGTACCTCACCATGCCTGCTGTCCTGTTTCCTCTTAAGCTTTGGTTTGATTCCCGTGTGGTCCACTTAAAGGACCTGAAGCAAGCTGGGTGGGCTCTGGGAAGGGGTTGGCATAGGAGCAGGTGGGAGGCAAGAGCCCCACAGCCAGAGGAAGCAGGTTTCCCCAGAGACGCTAGCCCACCACCAAGTTAAAAGCTGCCTGGGAGGCAACAGGACCACTGGGTTGTTTCTAGGCTGTGAGGATGTCAGCTCCTATCAGTGACAAAGCAAAGACAAGATGAGGAAATAAGACATGTCCCCACCAAGCTCTCTGGAAGGCCAAATCAGATATTACTCAGGTCTTAATTTCAAATACAAAAATAACTGACAACTTTTAAAATCATCTTTTGTGGTACCTCAAAGTTCTTGCAAACAACACCTTCAATGTATAACTATTTTCAATTTGTGTAAGAGACTTCATTCCAACCGGGCGACCACCCTCAGACGCGCTTCAAACAGCAGCCAGTGATCTTTATAAAACATGCCTCAGCTCACGAGGTGCCCCAGTTATCAACTCTCCAAGTTGATGCTCCCACTGCATCTAACATGAAGTCGAAAAGCCACTCCATGATCTGGTCCTTACCCAAGGCATCAAGCTCACCTCATCCCCCCTGCCCCCTGCTCACCATTCTGCAGTCAAAATGCCCTTTTGCTCAGTTCCTCCACCAGGCCAAACATGCCCGAGCCTCCAGGCCTTTGTACGTGCTGTTCCCTAGCCAGGAATGAAATCACCACTTGCCTCCTGCTGGCACTTTCTCATCTCTTGGATCTCAACTTAAATACCACTGCCTCAGAGGCCTTCCTTAGTCCCATCATCAGAAGTAATATTCTTCCCACTCAGCCTCATCTTAGGCCTATTTTCTTTCTTTTTCAGATGCGTGCCCCAACCAGGAATTCTCTCCAGTCCCTCCCGGCATTTTTCACTTTTCTACAATTTGCGTATTTCTCGTTACGCTCTCCCACTAGACTGTGAGCTCCGAAAGGAAAAAGACCTCACTGGCCCTGATGGCGATCTTTTCCTACCACCAGCACAGTGCCCAGCACACAGGAGCTGTCCAGTCACTGCCAACTGTCGAATGAATACACTGTGGACTCCGCAAAACGACTGTTGCGGACACCTCCAAAATGTCCACTCAGCCAAGAAACAAGGCTGGGGAACCATTCTTGATCAGAGCGCACCAGAGAATGACAACTGAATGCCATCTGTCTTTGATCAGACTGGATCAGAAATAAAATTTACAATAATAAAAGACAAGATTGAGACCATAAGGGAACTTGTGACACAGACTGTACATCAGAGAAGAGTATTGTATCAATGTTAAATTTCCTGAGTTTGATAATTCCACCATTCTAAGCTAGAAAAATACACGATGCAGGCTGAAATACCTTAGGAGGGAAGTGCCATGATGTCTGCAACTTACTTTTGAAAGTTCAGCAAAAATAAATATATTTTTTTATGTCTACACACACTCACATACTGCATTTGTTCTATCCTTGCAATTTTTCTGTAGGTTTTAGATTTTTCAAAGTAAAAAGTTGTGGGGGGTGGGAGGGAATAAACTAATAGATGTATAAATAAACAAATAAGAGTTTTACTTCTCATTTTTGGTTGAAGTGATGTGATTTATCCAAGATTATATGAATAGCCTGTGGCAGGGTCGAGATTATGACTGAAATACCCAAATTCCCTGACTTTTTCCATTTCCACTGCATCAAACAACCCACTTGGACTCGTGACAGTCTCAAACAGGTAACTTTAGGGCCCTGAATTGAATTACTGGTTGGATATGCACCAGCTTAAAAAAAATCAAAATGATGTCGGGTGATCTTAATCTGGGACTCTTGCTTCCAGACATTTTACCTTACAAAATAAAAGCCTTCTCATTTGCATACATCTAGCCAGAGACCATCAATCAAACATAAGCCCAAGCCCGTTCTGCCTGCCCCCACATGGTATGTGGATTATACCTCTAATGATAGTGAGCTACAGAACTGGTGGAAGGGGAAAAACTAGCACTGAAGTTTTAATTTTCTATTTTTATTCAAATTAGTCAGCTTAATCTTTCCTGTTTCTTTTCCACCTATGACATTTGGAGCCTGTGCAACTGTGCATGGTCAAACTCCTACTTGCCCTTCGGCTCCCAACCTAGATTCCCCTTCCTCCAGGAAGACTTCCCTGATTTCTCCAGGATAATTTAGGAACCCTTCATCTGGGCTCCCATAAGCCCCCTCCTTTCTGTATAAAAAAATTAAACCTCATCATTCTAATTTTTATTGCCTGGTTGCTTGTTGGTCCCCATCACTGGAACACACCCTTCACAAGGGCAGGAGCTGGGATGTCAGTGGTGAGCCTGTGCCTAGCCCACAGAGCACAAGTGATAATCCACTGAGCGGAACTCCACTGAAAGAGCTGGCCCAATCCCACTCTTCACGAGATCTTAGATGACCCGTGGAGGGCAGCCTGGGGCCAGCTCTCCCCAAGCAGCTCTAGTGAAGCTTTTCTTCTGCCTGTTGTTTCAGGTGTCCTATATCACATCCCCTTTGGGACAGGAAGTGTCCTGTGTCACTGTTTTCTCCTCTTGTTCTGTTATCAAAGGCTGGACCAGGGAGTTCCTGAGCCAGGATCAGGGGGCTTGGGTCCAGTTACCCACCACCTGCTAGAACAGCGACTTGGCTGCATTGCCAAGTAGGGAACAACACATGCTTTATTAAATAATAATACATACTGCTCACTCCATCTGGTCATTTCAGCTCAGGGATCAGCTTTAAAGTCTCACCAGGGTGGGACAAGCAGAATGGGCTTCACGGGTGGCAGGAGGGGCAGATTTGCAGGATGCAAATTTGGGGGATTCTGAGGATTTGACTATGGGGCAGTTTTTCACTTGTTCTAATCCTTCCAAGGAAGACTCCAAACAGAAACTCTACCCTCCTGGTATCCATGACGGTAACTGCAACTCCACGTGGTGGAAAAACAGTCCGACAATGCAGATTTGATTCCCAGCTCCCTCCCTCCAATAGCCTGTGAGCTGGGCGGGTTACTTAACCTCTTGGAAACACAGTTCCAATCGCCATGAATGGTGGTCAACACCTTCCTCGTGGGACTGTGAGAAGAAATGAAGAAGATAATCAGATAACCCAGCATGTTGTAAATGATACACCTTGTACAGAGTACTCTCCAACTGTGACAGGATTCAGGAAAACTGCTCCCTTGAACAGATGATCTGCAGGAATTGGGAGAGTATGAAAGAGCAGGCTTGCCAGGGGGTTACAGACTCAATTAGAAGAGACAGCACGTACTCAGTCAAGGTTATAAAACTTGCTGGGGCCATACACATAGTAGGCACAGATGCTGCATATCTTTTTCTCATTCCTTACCCCACGCCCTACTCCTGGGCCCCAGATTTTCACAAGCCAAATACTTGACATGGTGCACTCTTCCCCCAAGGGTCCCATGAGGGTTGAGAAGACAATTTTTATACATCACTGTCTTTTACTTTTTTTTTTTTTTTTTGCGGTACGCGGGCCTCTCACTGTTGTGGCTTCTCCCGTTGTGGTGCGCAGGCTCAGTGGCCATGGCTCACGGGCCCAGCCGCTCCGCGGCACGTGGGATCTTCCCGGACCAGGGCACGAACCTCTGTCCCCTGCATCAGCAGGCGGACACTCAACCACTGCACCACCAGGGAAGCCCTGTCTTTTACCTTTTATACACACACACAAGCATTACATCACCAACTGAGAATTTAGTCCAAAATTCATTGTGTTTCTGTTTAGGGAAGTGTTCGCCCACATGGGGATGTTCTGGTCCTTGAACGGAACTCAGCATTCAGGACACATCATCACCCTGGGGGGTGCGGGTGGGGAGCAGGAAGCAGAATCAGTGCCCAGGTCGGTCCCTGAGCAGTATCTTTGTCCTGTGTCCCAACATCCCTGAAAGCCCCCTTCCGTGGATCCGTCCCCCGTGTCTCCACCAAAGCCTGCCTGTCTCTCCTCCTTTCCCTCTAACCCACCCCGCACACACCAACCACCACAGCCCCACCTCTGTCCTCATTACCTCTCACCTGGACTAGAGCCACAGCCTCCCCGCAGTCTTCCTGGCTGCGACATGCTGCTGTCCCACCCTGCCCCCCCCAATCCACCCTCCACTCTGCAATCAGAATGCTCAGACCACAGAAGCCCCTTCCTAGGATCCTCCAGGGGCCCACATTCCCCGGGAAGGCATGTAAGCCTCACCTCATTCAGCAGCTTCAGCCTCCACGCTGCCCTTGCCTCCTTCATCTTATCAAGCTGCTTTCAGTTTCCCCTCCCCCTCCATGCTGTCCCCCCATCCCACCCACCCCCGGGCCTTTGCTATCTCTTCCTACCTCCCGGAAAGCCCTTCCCATCTTTGGCTACCTCTTATCACTCTTCATGACTCACTGGGGCACTTCCTCTAGGATGTGATTGCTCTCTAAAGCCAAAGTTGGGGCCAAAGACCCTTCCTCTGGTCCCACGGTCTCCAGTTTAACTAGTTTAAACTGGAATTACCGGTCCACGAGCCTGACTCCCCAACTAGGTATTACCTCCTTCCAGGTAATGAGTGGGCTGGATCCCATACATTCCCCAGCACCTAGCACCGTGCCTGAACACTGCCAATGACCAAAACAAATGTTTGCTGAGTTGAAATGAACCTCCAACTCCCAAAAAGAATCACAATGGGCAGTTCAACGGAGAGCTCTCTAGGTCTGAGGAAGGGAAGAAACAGACGGCTTCCAGAATGATGGAGCCCACACTCGGCCCTGGGAGACCCGGGACCTGGATGTTCAGAGCAACAGGAGGACATCCAAGTATTGCCTAAGGAGAGAACTGGCATTACTCAGAAGCTGCCTCAGGCCTGGGCAGCTGTCCCAATCACGCCAGTCTTGGGACTGCCCATCTCAAAGTGGGATTTGCACATCTGAGGGCATGTGCTTACGCTAAGGAATGCACAAATCCACAGGATAAGAAAGGACACCCTGGGCCTCCCTGGTGGCGCAGTGGTTGAGAGTCCGCCTGCCGATGCAGGGGATACGGGTTCGTGCCCCGGTCTGGGAGGATCCCATATGCCGCGGAGCGGCTGGGCCCGTGAGCCATGGCTGCTGAGCCTGCGCATCCGGAGCCTGTGCTCCGCAACGGGAGAGGCCACAACAGTGAGAGGCCCGCGTACCACAAAAAAAAAAAAAAAAAAAAAAAAAAAAAAAAAAAAGAAAGGACACCCTCCTGGACAGTCAGTCTAATACTTTAAAGCATTTTTTCAACAGGTAACATTTATTGGGTACTTGCTATGTCCCAGGCATGTGTGTCAGTTCATTTAATCTTCAAAATGGTCCCACATGGTGGGTACTATGAGTTGCCCCCATTTTCCAATGTAGAAACCGAGGCCCAGGAAGGTTAAATAAGCTGTCTGAGGTTATACAGATAGCAAGCAGCAGCAGTGGAGTTCAGACTCAGGCGTGTAGCTCGAGTCCACTGTTAACCATTACACTACACTGCCTTTCTTCAAACCACTTTACAGAAAATGAGAGTGATGTTATGGAGTTAGCTGCACATCTCATGGTCTTTGTGGGTTTTTTTGTTTTTAAGATAAAATACAGGACTTCGACACCCAGGCCTTGCTAACTCTTCCAAGCTCTTTTCCCCCCCTCCCTCTCTCCACTCCGGCCTCTTCTCAGTTTCTGGAAGGTGCCAAGTTCATTTCCGACAAGGAATGTTTACACGTGGTGACCCTCTGCTGGGAACGCTGCACAGACCCTGCCAGTTCTCCACCCAGCCGGCCCCTTGTCCTTCACGTCTGGGCTCAGATGTCACCATCTCAGATAGGCCTTGCCTGATGACCCTGTCCAGGTCTCCCCCCGCTTCTCCAGCCCAGCACCCCTGCCATCCCCTGCATGGCATCGTTCCCAGCAGGTGGCCACACAGTCACCTTCTATATCTGGACACTGTTTCCCCCACTGCCCCGCAAACCTCACGAGGGCAGGAACCTTTCTGTTTTGTTCACCTGGCACCAGGGAGTGAAGCGCTCAAATGTTTACTAAATGAACGAACAAACGGATGGATGAATTAATGAACTCATTAATCAAAGGAAGGAAGAGCTGCAGGAAAGGAGGAACGGTTACCTTAGGCTTTCAACTCTGGGAGATACGCGTTCACGAAGAGTAATGGTATTTCGGTGAAAAATTTGAGACTAGACTTCAAGATTATGAACACATGCTTTCGGAGAAAGTGACCTACAGAAAACTCCAACCCATTCATCTGTTCTGACTCGTGCGAACATGAACTTTGCCCTCTAAAGGGGCAGTCCCTTGGAGAGGACCATGAAACTGCCCAGGATGACCCTGTGTGGCTCCGGGCAAGGCTGGACAGGCAAGCACCCTCAACACTGCCTGAAGCTTTTACCCCAAGAACACCGGCTGGAAGGGCCTAGAATCCCTAGAGGAACTCCTCTGGGAATGCGCTCACGCAATTACTAGTACCCTCAAATGTGAGAGCCAAACCTCTGAGTCGATACCACCTAAACGCAAGGCTGCAGTTCCCCGTGCAGAGGGGAGGTCAGGGTGCAAAGCTTGGGGCGCTGCAGCCCCGGAGAGGGTGGAAAACAAGCCTCAAACTCAGCTAAGCTTAGGGGTACACTACGCACACACCTGAAGCTTCTCCACCCACACCCTTGGGAACATGCTTATGAAGGGCAGCAGAGGGGAAGTGGGTGGGGAGAGGATCGTTATTAAAAAGACAGCGAGAGCCACAGGAGAGGAAATGTCTCTGCTATTACTCCCAGCAGGTCGCTATTGTAGAAGAAAAGTAATACGTTTTTAAAAGTGCCAAACAGGAAGGAAGGGCATGGTGGGGGATAAAGGAGATCAGAGCGGGTCTAAAAAACAAAAATTAAAAAAAACCAAATGTCCTTCTGGGAGCAAAATTGTTCTGCAGGGAGACAGCTCTCAGCAAGCTTCCCTCCCTCCATTCTGAGGTGTTTTTTTTTCTCCTAGTGTACAATTTTCTTTTTTTTTTTTTTTTTTTTGCAGGGAAGGCAGGCCTTCTCTGCTTTTCTCCCCCTTTCTTTTTGGCTCCCTTACCAGGCCTCTCACACCTTCTGGGTTCCAAGAGCATCCTGAGGATACTTACCAACAGGAAGCCAGACAAGGAGGGAACTGACACAGTCCTTAGGTGACATAAGCCTGCTGACAAGCTGCCAATTCAGCCTATTGAAGATGTAACTGAAAAGCCAGCACTTCACTCAAACTAGGTCACCTCCAAGTGCTGTGGATGTCAGCTGGGAGTTTGCCACTGACCGAGAACCGAGGAGCCACGAGGTTAGTGGTTTCCCCTGGGGACATGCAGAGGCCAAGGGGACGAGCGAGAGATGGAGACTAAGGAGGGGATTTGTGAGAACAGCTAGAGCAGAAAACCAGGAGGGAGACATCCACAGGCAAGGGAGGAGAATTTAATAGTCAAGTATTTTTAGAAAACTATGTTTAACAATTTCCGTTATTCGATTTTTTAATAAACTCATAAGCATCGTGACTCTTCAAGAAAGGATTATGCTCTATAGCCCTATCCCCATGTATTTGATTATAGGGTTCCATTTCTGAGAACCACCTTGCCATCTAGTGTCCTTCAGAATACACTCTGAGAAATGTTCATTCATGTCCAAAGGGTACATGACATCAACCCTGGCAGGAGTGTCTGGGGGGTAAGCTATGGCTCTGTTCTTGACCCTGTCTGGTTCAACATCATTAATTTGTTGGCATGCCAATCAGATTGGAAGATGATCCTAAGCTGGACAGGGAAGCTGATAGGAGAGATGGTAAAACCAGGACTATGGGCTAACAAGACACTTAAAAGGGATAAATATCAGGTCCTGCATACGTGGTCCAATAACAACACAAAGCATTCAGGATGGTGGAAGATGGGGCTCACTGTAGTACATGCATAAATGACTGGGAACTCTGTTGACTATGAAGAGGGAAGACAAGAAGCTGGGTCCTTGGTGAAACCGTCTGAGCCTTTTGATCAAGCTTCACCTGAAAGCAGGGCCAACCCCCAGCCCAGGGCCCTGTTACATTTATCAACAAATTCTCTTTAAATATTGAATTTTCTTTCTTTCTTTCTTTTTCTGATCTGCAACATAAACATTCCAAATGGATAATACTGTCAAGTAAACTAAGGTTTCCAAAGGCGATACACTTTAAAGAAGAAATGGGGGCTTCCCTGGTGGTGCAGTGGTTAAGAATCCGCCTGCCAATGCAGGAGACATGGGTTCAAGCCCTGGTCCAGTAAGATCCCACATGCCGCGGAGCAACTAAGCCCATGCGCCACAACTACTGAGCCTGCGCTCTAGAGCCCGTGAGCCACAACTACGGAGCCCGCGTGCCACAGCAACTGAAGCCTGCATGCCTAGAGCCCATGCTCCGCAACGAGAACCCACCGCAAAGAGAAGCCTGTGCACTGCAACGAACAGTAGCCCCCACTCGCCGCAGCTAGAGAAAGCCCGCGCGCAGCAACGAAGACCCAACACAGCCAAAAATGGAAGGAAGGAAGGAAGGGAGGGAGGGAGGGGGGAGGGAAGAAAGAAGAAAGAAGAAGAAGAAATGAAAGAAGAGTCTCCAATCAAGGAGCGAGATCTCACCCTTCCGGCTGGTCAGATGACTCTTGGAGTTTAGCTTGTGCATGGTTCTGGGGGGCCAACCTTAGAGGGACACAGACAGACTGGGAAAATTTAGCAGGATGAACAGGGTGCCTCAAAACCATGTTACACAAAGAACTACGTAAAAGAAATTTTAAAAAGAGAGACAGACAGACAAGAGATACAGAGACTTGGGAGGGTCTAGCCTTCCAAATAGAAGATTTGTGAGGGACACAGCATTCCATGAAAAAGGAAATCAATGCTCCTTAATCTTCTAGAGGGAACAGACACTCTTGAAAAACTGTTGAAAGCTACAGAAACCCTCCCCAGGAAAATGTACATGCTACAAAATTCTGCAAATATTTTCAGGGGATTGCTTCCCCCCCAACCCCCATTACTACCATAGAAGCCCATCCATGGACTTCCTCCATAGAAGACCAAAACCAGGTTAAATCCTCATCAGGATTAGGCAATACCTGTGTGATATCCCCACACCCACCCCTGCCGCAGTAATGAACCAGAAGCAATGGATGCTATTATAAGGAGGCAAGCATCAGCTCAGTAAAAGACACACATTCCCCCTCCTACACTGTTGGTGGGAATGTAAACTGGTGCAGCCGCTACGGAAAACAGTATGGAGGTTCCTTAAAAAACTAGAAATCGTGTTGCCACGTGATCCAGCAACCCCACTCCATATATCCAGAGCAAACCATAATTCAAAAAGATACATGCACCCCAATGTTCACTGCAGCACTACTTACAATAGCCAAGACGTGGAAGCAACCTAAATGTCCATCAACAGATGAATGGATAAAGAAGATGTAGTACATATATACACAATGGAATAGTACTTAGCCATAAAAAAATGAAATCATGCCATTACGGATGGCATTGAGATTATCATACTAAGTGAAGTTAGTCAGAAAAAGACAAATACCATATGATATCACATATGTGGAATCTAAAATATGACACAAATGAACTTATTTACAAAACAGAAACAGACTCACAGACACAGAAAACAAACTTATGGTCACCAAAGGGGAAAGGGGGTAGAGGAGGGACAAATAAGTTTGGGACGAGCAGATACACACTACTGTATATGAAACAGATCAAACAACAAGGTCCTACGACATAGCACAGGGAACTATATTCAATATCCTGTATTAAACCACAATGGAAAAGAGTATGAAAAAGAATATGTATACATGTATAACTGAATCACTTTGCTATATACCAGAAACTAACGCAACATTGTAAATCAACTGTATTTCAATAAAAAACAAAAACATACAAGCATGCAAATACACACAGTCTGCGTTGAGAATTACTGTTCAGAGAAATAAGACAGGTTTCTACCATGCCTGCCATCTGGAAACAGAAAGGGCTGTCTGGCAAGTAGAGAGCTTATCTTCATTGGAGGTATTCAAACAAAAACCAGAAGAGCATTTTCAGGGAGGTAGTAAAGAGGTTCAACCATGCCACTGGACTCAGTGAGTCAAGGCCTTTCAGGACTTTGCTACTGAAAAACGTGGTCTGAGGACCAGGAGCATCACCTGGGAGCTTGTTAGAAGTGCAGAATCTCAGGTGACTTCTAGGCACATCAGTGTTTAAGATGCACTGCTCTAAGATATCTAAGATTCTCTAAGGAGAGAGAAATAACAATACTGTGGTCCCTCAGCATCAGTATTCACCTATGCCTCCAGAGATCCGCCCTTTTAATTTTAAGTAAGTTTGGGTTTTGAGGCTATAAAGTGGGGACCCTTCCCTAAATCCTTTTCCCGTCCTCAACCCATTGCTTGAGTTATTTCTTGATCATCTCAAAAGCTACAGATGGAAAACTAAGGGGAAGAATGGAATAATTCCCACTTTGTCTCTAATCCAGGTCCAGAACTTAAAGAATGAAAAAGCAATTTTAAACAGTTATCTTCATAATCATCTCCTTTACTAAAAATAAAGATAAAATTTATCATGCACTCACATGGGCCATAAACCCTGCTACCTGGTTTTTTAATCCCTTATCTTACTTAGTCTTCATAATAACCCTGTAAGGTAGTGACTATCATTTTTTTCTTTCATTTTACAGATAATGAATCTGAATCTCAGGAAGGGTGAGTGACTTGCTCAAGGCCACACAGCCAGTAAACGGGAGAGCCGGGCCTTGATGCCTAAGTTCGAGTTCTGAACCATGAAGCCACATGCCTATCGCCTTTAGAGGAAATCTCTGATCTTCTGCTCTTTTCAATAAGCAGTAAAGGTAGCCAGAGGCTGTCAAGTTCCCACACAACTCATGCAAGTTATCCAGGGATGTAGCCAGGCTGCTGGCTGGGCAGCTCCAGACACAGGTGCACCGAGGTCTCAGATCTCAGCCCTCCATTACATTCTGTTCATTACACAGGAAGACTTAGAGGTCACGCTTTCAAATCCTGGCCCCTTCCTCATTATCTGCTCCAGCATCAGAGTCCTCCCAGTCCTGTATTGACTTGCTTTATCTCCTGGCTGCTGTCCCATCGCCATTAGATCCCAGGCATTTGAGCAAAGTACACAACTATCCAGTTCTGGCTGAAAGGAACTGACTCGCCATTCCTTCTCTGTAATTTTGGGCATAGTCTGAGAGGATTTAGAAGGTGTCATTGACTTGGAATTACAGTTCTTTGTTACAAAATGAATTTCCGGACCATGCTGAAGAGACTAGCATTCCCCCTCGCTCTCACACAAGCAGCTTTGTTCCCCTTCAAAGTGTCCCTCTAATTGCGCTGTGCACATTCACTTTGGACTCTGCTGCTTCTCAAGGAGGAACCTTATCAAAGAGAACTCAGACTTCCTCTAGTACTAAACATCTGCAGCCTTCATTTGGAAATTCATCATGGGCTGCACATTCTCCCTTTGACTTATTACATTTTTAATTTCCTATAGCTACTATACTCTTGTATGCTTTTGCCATATATGCCCCAACTGGGTCCCTTAAGGCAGGGACTGCCTCTTAGTTACCCTTGTTTCCAAAGGTAACCGCTTTGTTTCACAGCAGTCTGGCACACGGCCTTGCCTGTGTTAGATGGTCAACGACCATGGAACTGATGGAAAACTAACCGATTGAATTTTACATATTACCAAGCACATCTGTTGCTACGTTCAAAGTGAATTCACTCTTCCAGATACAGTTGGAAGGGGGGTCACAGCGGGGAGAAAACTAACTAAGCATATTGAGCTCCCGAAGCACATGGTGTTGTGTAAAAAACCCTAACATTATGGTTTCAGCTTTAAAAGAGGTAACAATAAAACTTGCTCCCATGAGGTAGGACTAAGCCACTAATCCCCGGTACAGCTGGAAACACAAAAGCTTCTTGAAGTTCAAAGACCCCAACCCACCTGGTTAGACAATAACCAGGCCAAAACCTCCTTTCTCAGCTGCTCTTGTTAGCGTGTGCTCCAACTCTCAAACCGATTCAAGAGAACTCTGGCGATTTTAAAATAAACTTGCCTGAGAAATGGGCCACAGTGTATTTGCCTTCCAAAGAAACAAAGATCCTGGGTGATACTGGCTAGAAAAAGCAGGGTGTTTCATCTAGTAATAAAGGGGGGTAAGTTCGGTAAATAAAATATTTTAAAACTTATATACCAGGTGCTGATTCACTTTTTGAAATGTTGTCAGATTTCTCTCCTCTGTTCAAGAATAACTCTTTCTGGTCTATTTTTCACTCAACCAATATAGAGAGCCGACTATGCTCTGTAACTGTCTACTCTGTGCACAGACAAAAACAGACATGGGCTGTTGGCTTTTTCACACTCAGTTCCTTCAATATCGCAATTTCTTCTGCTCTAATATCAGCCTTTCCATAGAATCTCTAACAGGGTCGGGAGAACCCCCAGGTCCCAAGACGAGGAGGAATAATACAGTAACCAAAGCACAGAGCCAAGGCAAAGCTCACGTCTATGTTACTCTACGTGATAACCTCACAGGGAAAACGGGGCTGAAGATACTCCCCAACCGGGAGGAAAAGTGCCTGACGTTTTTATAAATGCTCCCATCCACAAATATTATTTAACTTTAACCCAGGAGTTGAAAATGGAAATGTCTGCAGGTACAAATAGGTATGGGAACTGGGTCAAGTGAGCAGAGACTCAGAGTCAGGAATGAGTGGGGGTCGGGGGGGAAGCTGAGACCACTGAGGGGCCTGGCCTGACTGGGCACCAGGCAACCGTTCCCACAAAGGGGTGCAGCCCAGAGTCCCTAGTTCTTCTGATCTGTCAAGAGAAGCCAGCTCTAGATTTTTATATGGAATCTCCTAATTAAAAAGTACTGACTCCATGTGGTGACCTAAATGGGAAGGAAATCCAAAAACTGGGATATATGTATACATATGGCTGATTCACTTTGCTGTACAGCAGAAACTGACACAGCAGTGTAAAGCAACTATACTCCAATAAAAAAATTAATTAATTAAATTTTAAAAAAAAACGGACTTCAACAAATCTGCAAACAATGTAATACAACTGTTAGGAGCCTGGGCTCTAGAACCAGATCAGCTGGGTTTTTGAATCCCAGTCCTGCCATTTACCTGCATGTGACCTTGGACAACTTACTTAACCTCTTCGTGTCTCATTTTCCTCACCTGAAAAACAGGTATCAGTGCTTATTTCATAAGGCTAGTGAGAGGAATAAAGGCTCTATATCAATTTTAATACATAATTTGATATATAAATATGTAGATTATATATATAAATTTATGTATGTATAAATATATAATATATATGTGATTAGAACAGAGCCTGGCCCATAGCAAACACCATACAAGTTTTAGCTAGTACCACTATTACTTTGGCAAACACCGTGTAGAACAAACAAGAAACTTCTCTCAAGAAGTTCCTGTAGGGACTTCCCTGGTGGCACAGTGGTTGAGAGTCCACCTGCCAATGCAGGAAACACGGGTTCGAGCCCTGATCCGGGAGGATCCCATATGCCCTGGAGCAACTAAGCCCGTGAGCCACAACTACTGAGCCTGCAAGCTGCAAGTACTGAGCCTGCGCGCCACAACTACTGAAGCCCGCGTGCCTAGAGCCCATGCTCTGCAACAAGAGAAGCCACCGCAGTGAGAAGCCCACGCACCGCAACAAAGAGTAGCCCCCACTCGCCGCAACTAGAGAAAGCCCACGTGCAGCAAGGAAGACCCAACGCAGCCTAAATAAATAAAAAAATAAATAAAAGTTCCTGTATAGGCCAACACTTTGAGACCTTAGTTGTGATACATTAGCCCCTAATGCATTCATGGGGCCACAGACCTCAGCCTCCTACAGATGTGAAGGTTTGGTAAGAAGGTGCTCTCTGCTTCCACCTGCCAGCCATCCCCAGGGACTCAGGGACACCATGCAGCTAGACCCATGGAGGATGCTAGGCGTTGCACGTTAATGCACATCAGTTACCTCTCTGTATTGGTCCCCTCACTCCCCAGGGGTGAGAGGGGGCTGGTGATCACTCTGCTAGGCAGACAGAACAGCTGAGGATGCCTCCTCAGACAGCACCTTCAGTCACAGAGACGTTCTGGGCACAAAGCCCACTAGAAAGCTTGGTCCTGCTTGGCAATTCATGGAGCTTTTAGCACAAGGCTAGTGCATTGGTCCTTCCGCCATATTTTTATGACGGATCATCACCCTGGGGACTACCAGGCACATATCTGCAGTCCTGGCTTCCTGGATCACTGCAGTATTGCAAAGAGGTTTTCCAAACCCCTTGCCTATAAATGTTTTTCACCAGCCCAGGCAATTCTCTCACTCCTCCTCACACTGAAAAGTGTTTTCTCCAGGCCTTCCTACAATTCTTACTGAGCTATCAGTGATGTGTCTGCTAGCACTTAACAACAGAAGGCTTAGTTTAAAAAAAAAGGAGGGGGGTGGGGAGTGGGGGGAGATAGTAATTTGAAGTCGTATCTTCAACCCATATTAAAAATTGTCCTTTTCTTCCTTTGATTTCCTTTAATCTAGTCTCATCTCTTTCACGTGCTGGGTTTTCCTTCACAATAGTAACAACAAAAGCTAACATTTGCTAAGCACCACACTCATTTCAGACCCTCACATCTAAGCATCACAATAACCCCAGGACACAGATACCACCAGGATCCTAATGTTCCAGATGAGGAAACCCAACTCACAGCCTATTAGAATCTTAGCCAAGGTCAGGCAGCTAGTAGGTGGTAAAGCAAGAGGTCAAAAAACAGGTTTGCGACTGCAAAGCCCATACGCTTACCCACCAGAAGAAAGAAGATCATCCTGTTTCAGTCACGTGGTAGTTGAGCTTTCCTAGGAGTAGGAGAACAAAGACACACTCTACACTCAGACACTAACTTGGATATAGCAGCCACCCTTCCAGGCCTTCACCTCCCCACTCCACCTCTCCCAAAAGGTATCTGAAGATGAAAATCAGTTCAGGGCTTCCCTGGTGGCGCAGTCGTTAAGAATCTACCTGCCAATGCAGGGGACACGGGTTCGAGCCCTGGTCGGGGAAGATTCCACATGCCGCGGAGCAAATAAGCCCCATGCACCACAACTACTGAGCCTGCGCTCTAGAGCCCGCGAGCCACAACTACTGAAGCCTGTGTGCCTAGAGCCTGTGCTCCGCAACAAGAGAAGCCACCACAATGAGAAGCCCGGGCACCACAACTGGAGTAACGCCGCTCACCACAGCTAAAGAAAGCCCGCGCACAGCAACAAAGACCCAACGCAGCCAAAAAGAAAGAAAGGAAGGAGGGAAGAAGGAAGGAAGGAAGGAAGGAAGGAAGAAAGAAAGAAAAAGAAAATCAGTTCATAAGGTAAAAGCGGCTTGCATTATAGGCAGATGCTACATAAACCTAAAATGTTAATGTTATTTGGAGGTACCTGAAATAAGTTCTTAATAATAAGTCTTACTGGTCAGGCATATGTTTTTAAATCTGTTTGGGTTTTTTAATTACTAAAGCAAAAACATGCTCATAACAAATTCAAATAATACTGAAGCACATAAAGTTTTTTAATAAAGGGACAAAGTGAGAAAGAAAAGAACTTTTCCCCACCATGTTCCAACTTCTTGAGTATCTTGCAAGATTTTTCCAAGAACATACTAACATAGTATACATATAGATCTATGTGCATATACAGTTTTCTTTTTCAAACTCAGGATCATATTCTATAGTTTTGAAGTTTTTATTCAATACTGTATTTATTTACATATCTCCATATCAGTTTGTACCAAAATACCTGTGTTTTGTTTGTTTGTTTTTACCAAGGTAGTAAATGCTGTTTATGACTTCTTTAAATTTACATAGTGCTCTAACATATTAATACCCTGTGAGCTTCAAAAAACCAAATACATTTACAGTAGTATTATCGGTCGCCAAAATGAAGGGGAAGGAAACTTTACAATTGTGAGAATACACAAATGTTCTCATTAAGGCAGTTATTGACCCAGACGATCATTTAGTATCTGTCACCGCAAATGCCTCCCAACTCTGGAATGCCCATTGCAACAAACACGTGTCAGTGCACAGTATTTCCTAAATTCTTACACGTTCTTCACTTTCCAATTCATCTGGTGAACTGGGAGTAGGAAGTTGGTCATAGACAATGTGCCCTCCCTCCCTTGTCTGCCCAAAACTTGAAGCAATCACATCCACTGCCAGGCTGGCTGTAACCTTGGCCTCTTCCTCTTACGCAGCCAACCGAGGACTGACTTCCACAAGATCCAGTGCTGAGAGCAACCCTGTATTGTGTACTTCCTCAGTAATATACATGCCTTCTCGATAGGTCAGTCCCCCTACAACAGGGGTTCCTGTGGCTGGAGCCAGCGTAGGGTCAAATTAATCAATATCGAAACTCAGATGGATTGGCCTTTGTCTTTTGCCAATCAGCAGACCGAATGTCTGTTCCATGACCTTCTGGATACCAAGTCGATCTATGTCTCTCATGGAAAAGTACTGGATATCATAATTCTTTAAAATAAAACGTTCAGGAGGGTCCACATCTCTTAGTCCAATGTATACAATACTTGGGGAAGAGATACAAGGTTTGATTCAGGAAAATCCTGGGAGTTGTGGGACCGTGTCCTATAGTTCTCTGAGGAGAAATGAAACTGGCTGTCCGTGGAGAATTCCAGATGAAGTGGTGAGGGGTGTATTGATGTCAGCATGGGCATCAACCCAGATCACACAAAGGTCTGGGCAGTGCCAGGAGTGCCCACTAATGGTACCAATTGCCAGGCTGTGGTCTCCTCCCACGGTGACACAGCTGTAGCCACCTGACACTGCTCTACTAACCACCTCTGCTAGTTCCTGGTTGGCAAGGCCCACTGAGCGAGGATTCACTATCAAGTTATTATAGAGATCATCTTTGGGAACTGGGATAAAACTCAAGTCTCCGAAGTCTTTAAGGTGGCAGCCCAAATCGGAGAGCCTTTTCATCAAGCCAGCATCTCTTACAGCAGTGGGATCATATTCCACTCCTTTTCTTTTCTGTCCCCGTGAAAATGGGGCTCCAATGACAGCCACGGAGTGGACGGACTTCTTCGGCACTGAGCGTGCTTGCATACAGAGAAGAAGCGAGAGGCTGCTCCTCAGGGACATGATGGGCAGCGCAGGACATAGACGAGTGAGAGGCTGCTACGTGCGGCTCGCTGCCTTACCTCAGTGTTTTTAATCAACACAACTGCCTTATGTGCAAGAACTGAAATTTAATCAGTTACTTGAAGAACATTTGGGTTATTACTATTTTGGGTGTTAAAATAGTCATGTAGGGGCTTCCCTGGTGGCGCAGTGGTTGAAAGTCCGCCTGCCGATGAGGGGGACGCGGGTTCGTGCTCCGGTCCGGGAGGGTCCCGCATGTTGCGGAGCGGCTGGGCCCGTGAGCCGTGGCCGCTGGGCCTGCGCGTCCAGAGCCTGTACTCCACAGCGGGAGAGGCCACAGCAGTGAGGGGCCCGCGTACCGCAAAAAAAAAAAAGTCATGTACATCTTAAGAACCTTTAGTTGACAGTATGTGTCCCAGTGACCCATCAGCTGATTAGGGTTACGATGTTTGGTATTGTTCCTAAAATGGAGCATACCTTCAGTTGAATAAAAGATCCAACTCATAAATAAAACTATCCCAGCTGCTGAGATTACTAGCTTTTCAACAGTAAAACATATAACTGAACACCAAATCATTCATTCATTCAATTATACATTCAGTACTTGTGGTCTACCAAGCTCTATGTTAAGCCCAAAAGGTTAAACAAAAGACCAAGCCTCACTTCCTGCCCTTGAGGAACTAAGAATTCAATGCACAGACATACTCATCAGTGCATTCTACATCAAGTTTAAGAGCTCTTCTAGGTTAAAGTAAAGGAGCATCTAACTCTGGAGGAGATGGAGGTGCCTGAGAAGAAACAGCTAAGAAGTGCCTTCAGCAGGAGTTTGCTGGGAAAAGAAAGCCAGAATAAAGGACAGGGCAACCTTATTTTACAAGATCTTGTAAAAGCACCCAGTGTGTTCAGAGAACTCAGAGCATTCAACATAGAGAGCTTCTAGAAGGGAAATGCCAGGAGAGAAGGATGGAAAGAGAAATGGAAATTGAGGTTGAAGGGCCTTGCCTATGAAGTTTAGAAATTTGGATCTGAGGTTGTCAGAGGGGAAATACCACTCCAGGAGCATTCTGGATCTACCACAATTTGTTTACGCATTCATCTGTAAATGGACTTGTGTTGTTTGTGGGTTTTGACTATTACAAATAAAGGTGCTATGAATATTCACACATCAGTCATCTTGCTTCTTTTCTCTTGGGTAAATAGCTAGGAGTGGAATGGCTAGATCACAAAGGAGGTGTGTGCTTAACTTTTTAAGAAATAGCCAAACTGTTTTCCAAAGTGGCCATACTATTTTACATTCCCACCAGCAGTGTAGCAGAGTTCCAGTACTCACATCCTTGCCAACACTTAGTATGGTCAGTCTTCCCAATTTTAGCCATTTTAATAGGTACTAATGCTATCTCTTTGTGGTTTTAACTTGCATTTCCCTAATGACTAATGATGCTGAACATCTTTTCATCTGTTTGTTATCCATATACCTTCTTTGATGAAGTGTCTTTTCACATCGTTTCCTCATTTTTTTTAATCGAGTTGTTTTATTACTTAGTTTTAAGAGTTCTTTATATAAATCCTAGATATAAACCCCTTATCAGAAAAATGCTTTGCAAATATTTTCTCCCAGTCTGTGGCTTATCTTTTCATTCTCTTAACAGTATCTTTTTTTTTTTTTTTTTTTTTTTTTTTGCAGTACGCGGGCCTCTCACTGCTGTGGCCTCTCCCGTTGCGGAGCACAGGCTCCGGACGCGCAGGCTCAGCGGCCATTGCTCACGGGCCCAGCCGCTCTGCGGCATGTGGGATCTTCCCAGACCAGGGCACGAACCCGCGTCCCCTGCATCGGCAGGTGGACTCTCAACCACTGCACCACCAGGGAAGCCCTTAACAGTATCTTTTGAAGAACAAAAGTTTTCAGTTTTGATGTAGTCCAATTTATCCATTTTTTGTTTGATGGGTCATGCTTTTAGTGTCACAGCTAAGAAATTTTTGCCTAAGCAAAGATCACAAAGATTTTTCTCCTATGTTTTCTTCTAGAAGTACTATAGTTTAGGTTTTAGATTTAGGCTTACGGTCCATCTCCAGGGGGGCAATCTGAACACCTGTGGGGGTATTGTTATTTGTCATAGTGACTGGAGGGAGCGGTTCAACCAGCAATTGGTGGGCAGGGATGCTCGAGGTCTTACAATGCACAGGAAACATACACACCATGCCCCACAGGACTTTCAAATGTCCTGCCAGACATTCATGTGGACCAACTGCTTATAGTCACATGGATATCTATTTAGCTCTTATTTCAAAGTACTAAAAACTTTAAGGAAAGTTTCAAAAATCATAGTCAAATCTTTCCTTCTCTTAAATCTAAAGTTTTTCCTTAAAAGCAGCCATTTCATCATGTCTTCTAGTACATTTGTGCCTGTGCATTTGTATATCAAATTATGTATTTTATTATAAACTAATTTCTTTCATTTCTCCTTTTTAATTCAATTATGGCATTACTCTTTTATCTTGTGTGTGTAGCTGGTAATGTTATCATACATTAGCAACATAAAGAGATTAAAGACACCGAACTGAGTGAAGAATCAGAATGACAGCTGCAGCAATACCACTTAGATGTTAAAATATCACAATTAGATAATTAAAGGTTTTAGAAACTTGCCCATAAATTAACTATACAAATTTTCCAAAAATGCATAGAAAAGGCTACACCTTATACACACAGTGGCCTAAGGAAAGCAGGAAACGGAAGCAGGGCAGGAGGAGGAATGGGAAACAACAGCATCGAAGGAGAGGCAGGCGCCTTGCACAGACGATGACAAGGCTGTGCCATACACGGAGAGGTACACTTCGTTCAGTGTCCTGCCCCTGAGGACCAGCCAAAAAACAAAATAACATTTTAAAATATTAAGTTGTCCAGGGCCCCTGCCTACCCTAAGGCTGATTTATAGTTACACACCCAAGAAGATGAAAGATGCAGATGGCCTCATGGCCGGCACAGGAGAGCCGAGCATTGTTCCTGCACCGTTCCAGCGTCACCACAAAGGGCAGGGTCCCAAACCACTAACATGACACCTGATTCTGGTGTGAGGGTCCTCAGAGGCAGTATAGAGGGGACTGTAAACTGCTAAAGAGATAAAGATATGGGCAGGGAGAGAGGCAGAGAGGAAAGAAACTTGTCCACATACAGGAATAAGGCCAAAATGTCCACTCAGCACTTCTATTCAACACTGTCCTAGAATCCGAGCCAGGGCAATAAAGCCAGAAAAATAATGCCATTTACAACAGCATTTTAAAAACTTAAAATGCTTACAGATAAATGTAACAAAAGACAGGCATGGCGTGTACACTGAAAACTACAAACCACTGTTCCAACAGGAGAGAGAAAAAAGGGAGAAAAAAAGACCAAATTTAACAGAGAGGTCTATCATGTTCACAGATTTGAAGACTCACTATTTTTAAGCTGAATCTATAAATAATTCATCTGTATGGATTTATTAATTCATTTGAATGTTTTAACATCGCCTACGTCCTAGACACTGTTCTAAATGCCAAAGACATAGCAGTGAGGAAGATAAAAAAAATCCCTGCCCCACAGGGCTTACATTTTAATCAGGAAAGACAAAATAAACAAAATATGTACTTCATATGGTGATAAGTGCTAGGGAGGAAAACAATGCAGGGGAAGGGGGTAAGGAATGACCCGGGAGAAAGGAACTGAAAACTCAGATGGGGTGGAGCCATCTTAAAGACCTGATAAAAGTGTGGAAGGGAGGCTTATCAATGCCTAGCGGGAAAAGTACTCTAGGCAGAGGAAATAACAAAAATTCTTTAAGATGGGGACAAGCCTAGAATGTTCTGAGAACAACAAGGAGGGCAGAGAGAGCAGGGGGAGGGTAATAGTAGATGAGATCAGAGAAAGAGCAGATGGCCAGTTCCGGTAGGGCTTTGTAGGCCACTGTCATTTTAACAGACTTTGGCTTTTATTCCGGGTGACATGTGCAGCCATTGAAGGATTTTGAGCAGAGTGGCATGACCATGACCTGATTATACTTCAGAAGGATCCTTCTGGCTGCATGTTGAGAATGGTAGGGTCGGGTACAGAAGCACAGTTAAGAGCTGATCACAGTATTCTAGGCAAGAGGCAGCGGTGGCTTAGAGCCAGCGTGGTGATGGAGGTGCAAAGCACTGAAATGCCTCCAGATAAACTGAAGGCAGAGTGGACAGGGTCTGCTGAAGCACTCAGTGTCAGTGGAGGCGGGGAGAGGGGTCAAGGTTGACTCTAAGGGTTGTGGCTTGAGTACACTGTGGAATAATTACTTCCCAGGGCCGGGGAAGACTGTAGGAAGAACAAAATTGTAGGGAGGAGCAGACAAAACTGCTTCTTGTTAACTTCAAGATGCCTATTGGTATCTGAGTGAGGATGCTAAGTGGGTAGTTGGATAATATGAGTCTGACACTGAGGAGTCAGGTCAGAGCTGGAGAGGGTCCACTGAGAGAAGGTATTTAAAGCCAGCGTTGAAGGTCACCAAGAGAGTGAGGGTAGGTAGAAGAGGTCCAAGACAAAACCCTGGGACAGCTCAACAGGTGAGGCCTGAAGGAAGAAGAGGATCAAGGAGGCAGTCTGAGAAGGAGTTGCTCGGTGGCAAGAGAACACCGGCAGTGTGTGGTGTCCTGGGAGCCACGTGGAAAAACTGTTTCAAAGAGAAGGAAATGATCAATCATGCCCAACACTGCTCACAGGTCAAATATTAATTCATTTATTTTTGGCTGTGTTGGGTCTTCGTTGCTGCACGCAGGCTTTCTCTAGTTGCAGCGAGCGGGGGCTACTCTTCGTTGCGGTGCACGGGCTTCTCATTGCAGTGGCTTCTCTTGTTGCAGAGCACGGGCTCTAGGCGTGCAGGCTCTAGGTACACGGGCTCAGTAGTTGTGGCTCACAGGCTCTAGAGCTCAGGCTAAGGAGTTGTGGTGCACAGGCTTAGTTGCTCCGCAGCATGTGGGATCTTCCCAGACCAGGGCTCGAACCCGTGTCCCCCGCATTGGCAGGCGGATTCTTAACCACTGCGCCACCAAGGAAGTCCTCACAGGTCTAATGACAATGTTGGAGAAGTGACTGTTGGATTGGACAACAGATGCTAGAAGGGTGGGCAGCCAGGCTATTTGGGGAGCTGTATGGCACAGACAAGGTAGGCAGAGCTCTCTCGCTGCCCCCAGGAAGCTTCCACCCTTCCCTCCCCGGCTTCTCTCTCACCACCTCGTCTCTGCACATGCTGTGCCCTTGATCTCAGTTCCCCAGGGAAGCTCTCCCAACCAGGCTAGATGCCCCACTGTAGACTCTCATGGTAGCAGGCACCCATCTAATTGCCAGCATGGGTCCCGAGGGATTTTCCTTTGGTGTGTTTGACAGTGTGAGAAGTGTCTTAGTCTACACGCCTGCACTCCAGGGATAGGGACTGTGCCCCTTCACTCAACAGACTACAACTTACGCAGGGCCTGGCACAGAACAAGCACTCAACAAACAAGTAGGAGACCAGGGAAGGGGAGACTTAACAGGCACTAGTGTGATCAGGCAGAGCCGTAAAAGCACTGAGGTGAGACGTGCATCCAACTCAGAAGGGGGAATGGGATCTGGCTTCCAAGGGAAGACAGGAGAAGGCAGTGTAAGAATAGAAAAAGCCTTCCTCCAAAATGCAGAGCTGGACTGGGTCAGGCATCAGAGACCACGCTAAGAGAGCTGACTACCATGACTGGAGGAAACAGCAGAAGGCTCTGAAATCCTCTCTACACAGTTTAGACTCTTGATTTTGACAGAGAAGACAGCATAGGTGAATTCTGCGATCAGAGGTTGGGAAGCCCATTTGGCCATCATGGCAGTAAGACAAATGTTAGGCTGCCCCAAACATATCAAGGAAAGAGAGGTTTTGTTTGGGGGTGGAAATTCATCATCTACTGCTGCAAATTAAAAACCCCTGAAAAGGGGCAGTGGTTGAGAATCTGCCTACTAATGCAGGGGACACGGGTTCGAGCCCTAGTCTGGGAGGATCCCACGTGCTGTGGAGCAACTAGGCCCGTGAGCCCCAACTACTGAGCCTGCGCATCTGGAGCCTGTGCTCTGCAACAAGAGAAGCCACTGCAATGAGAGGCCCGCGCACCGCGATGAAGAGTGGCCCCCGCTTGCCACAACTAGAGAAAGCCCTCGCACAGAAACGAAGACCCAACACGGCAAAAATAAATAAATTAATATCCTTCTTTAAAAAAAAAAAAAACCTGAAAAGAGTAAATGTTCACCCTTGAAGCAAGGATAATAACCTTAACCAGTGCCTATCACGTGCTGTAGGGAGTTACCTCATTTAATCCTCAACTCCCTGACTGCCCTATGTGAGATCACTCTCTCCTATCACCCTGGTTATTCCCTTCAAAGAATTTTATCACCATCCATAGTTATCTTGTTTGCATGTTTCTTTCCTGCTTATCATCTGCCCTCCACGTGCAATTTAAGCTCCTCCAGGCAGGAACCCTGTCTGACTACACCCCTCTGCTATCACAGCACCAGGCACAATGCGCAACCAATGTTCATCCAGAGAATGAAAAAGCTTTGTGGAAGTGCTACTACCTGTCTGTCCTACAGATGAGGATTCCTGCCCTTTAATTTTTTTTCGACTTTAGGATTTAAGGTATTTGTATGTTTATACTGAAGCAGCTCTACACAACCTCACTGCTTTGCTACTAGCAGCAAGGCTGGTCTCAGCCCCAGCTCCTCTCTCCAAACAGCAAAATCTGTCCCTTCCCTATTTAAAATCCAAGCACCCACCCCCTGACTATGTGTACAAGCCCCTGCTCCCTCTCCCCTCCCTGTCTCGGCCTCCCTTGTTTCTACAGAGACGACTTTCCCTTGGGTGTGCCCAGCTAAACCACTCAACTGCCCTTCTTTGTCGAGCCTTCCATGCCCCCTGTGTTAGTTTCCTAGGGCTGCCATAACCAAGTACTGCCAACTGGGGGGCTTAAAACAACAAATATATTCCCACAGTTCTGGAGGCTAGAAGTCCAAGTCAAGGTGTCAATAGAGCCATATGCTCCCTGAAGGATCTAGGGAAGAAACTGTCCCATGTCTTTCTCCCTGCTTCTGGTGTCTGCCAACAACCCTTGACATGTCTTAGCTTGCAGCTAGATAACTGCTATCTCTGCCCCCATCTTCACGTGGCCTTCTTACTGCCTCTCCATTTCCTCTTCTTCCAAGGACACTAGTCACACGGGATTAGGGGCCCACCCTACTCCAATATGACCTCATCTTTTTTTTCTCTTTTTTAGTTTTTTTGGGGGGTATAGTTGATCTACAATGTTGTGTTAGTTTCAGGTGTACAGCAAGGTGAATCAGTTATATATATACATATATCCACTCTTTTTTAGCTTCTTTTCCCATATAGGCCACTACAGAGTATGGAGTACAGTTCCCTGTGCTCTACAGTAGGTCCTTATTAGCTGTCTACTTTATAGAATGACCCCACCTTAACCAGTTACATTTGCGATGACTCTACTTCCAAGTGAGGTCACATTCTGAGGTACTGGGAGTTAAGACTCCCTGATCTTTTGGGGGGGGCATAATGTAATACCTAACTCCCCACAGAAAGGGCTGGACCTTCCTCTAGCTGCCCGCAGCCTGTACCTCACTTAGTGCAATTATCACACTGCATTCTAATTATTTTTTAGTGAATTCTCTCCTTTTTCAACAGGGATGACAAAGAGACTTTACCACCTGTGCCAACTCAAATATGTAAGTAGTGAAAAAATTCTTCAACAGACGATTGCTGTCTGTCACAGGTGAAGGAATAAGGCAGGAGCAGAACATGTGGGCTCGAATGGGCATGTGACACACAGGGGGCTCCTGGGACAATATAAGCTTGTGATAAAGCAAACTAATACAGTCAAGTTGGGATGAGACTTGGGATGAACCTGTTTCTATCAGGTTCCCTGGGGCTGCTGATGCTACTGGACCATGGCCCATCCCTGAGGGCAGAGACCGAGTCTTACTCATGTTTGTATTATATATTGCATGGTCCAAGGTTGGAAGAATGAGTGAATACTAAAATGCTGCAAACTACTTTAAAAACTAGGGCAGCTGAACTCCTGCTATTTCCCTCATTTAGCTGCTCTTCAGAAAGAAACCTCTTTGGCAGGCACCTGTCACCTGTTGGCCTGGAATGTTCTCCCGGTAGCTCGCCCCTAGGTTTAGGGAAGGCAGCTGTTCACCCCTGCATACCAGAGGTCTCAACCGCAGACTGGGCTCTGTGGAGCTAAGGAAATGCAGGTCCAAGGGGAGAGCAAGTTAATCCCCTCTCCCTTCCGTCCTCTCAGCCTGGAGAGGCTTCGGGTGAGGAAATCCCACCTCTCTGCGTGCCTCAGAGGATGGCAAGGGACGGGACTCAGCACAGAATGCGGTTAGGGTGGCGATGCCTTTTAGCAACCCTCGCTTAACTGGCAGACCAGCTCTCACCGCTGTCTCAGACGGCGCTCCTCTAAGTTACCACCCTCCGCCCTGGCCCTGCCAGGTGCAGCCCCTGGACTGGGATTCCTCTTCCACCAAGAGTGGCCAGAAGCTTCGGCAAGCAAGGGTTTGGTCCCAGCCGCTCAGGAGGTCCACGCAGGCCACCAGACGCTCTTCCACACCTACACGCACACACAATGGACAGGCCAACTGAGAGTGGCAGGCACATCTGGGATTCCTGAAGTGGGGTGGGGGGAGAGTCTGGAACAACCCTGCTCTGCACTCCCACGGCTCCATGCGCAAAATCCACTAACAGTCTGGGCAGAGCTGTTTCAGAGGTCAACTAGAGGGCACCCTGATTTCTCCAAGAAACACAGGTGTTCAATCCCACACGTCAGCCTTGCTTTTGCTGACAGGCCATGACTGTGGCTGGGAAGCCAGGGGAAGGGGGTGGATTTTGTCTGTTCTGGGTGTGACAAAAGTCACCTAAAAGGCAGCTAAAGCTCTGAATGCAGGTGGAAGAGAAGGCAGTAAAAGAGAGGGCCTGACGGGGGTGTGGGTGACCATCTCTTCCTACTGACAGGACTTTAGCAAAATGTGATTTCCCAGATCTTCCCTACACAAACGGCTTTTTCTCTTTGCTGCAGTCCCAGCCGCTGGCTGAGAGGCACGGGGTGGGCGGATGGGAGAACCAACGGCAGGGTGGAGAAACCCAGGAGGCTCAGCCCCTGACCGCCCAGGCTCCCCTGGCACCTCCAGAAGGGAGTGGAGCCCACGGAGAGCCAGGTGGCTGGAAGCCAGCAAACGCGGAAACCAGCAAACCGAGGAGAGCTGCAAAAGGTAACCTAGAAAATGAGAGGGTTTATGGGAGAATTCGGCCTGTAACCCTAGGGGATGGGCCAACACAGGACACAGCAGATGCGCCCCTATGCCAGCCTTACTGCTCTGTTAAGTGAGGAGTGAGGCTAAACGCCCCACTCCAGGTCCTCTCCAGCTCCAGCTCTGGAGTGTGGGGCAACGTCCGTGGTGTGTACCCGTGTGTGTGCACACACGCGCATGGATGCATATAAACACACACCTACTTATACTCAGAGCCTCGCCCTGAACAGCAACAAACCAGGAGAGATGCTGGGGAGTATGGGGGCTCAGTGTAGATCTTAGAATCGGAGGGCTTAAGTCCCAGCTCTGAAGCTCACTATAGCTGTGTGACCTCATGCAAGCTGGCTGAACCTCTCGACTTCCACCCCTTACCTGTTGAGTCGAGCTAGTAACAGTGTTCACCTTTCTGAGGCAGGAGAGAAGCTCAAGCCTCTCCACTTGGAGATTCTATATTTAACAAAAAGTACTGAACTAGGTTATCAGGTATGATGCATTTTAAGTATTTATTTTTTTTAAAAAAATTTAACATTAGTAACAAATATAGAACCTGACCTAATAGGAAAGTCAATTTTCTGGTTTTGACAGTCTACTATGGTTACAGAAGGTATTATTGGGGGAAGCAAGGAGAAGGGTACACAGCAATTCTCTGTACTATTCTGCAACCTCCTCTGAGTCAAACTATTTCAAGATAACAAGTTGTTTTAAAAATTAACAAACACAAAAATATTACTGCATCTATAATGTTATTTGAATAAAGTCAAATAAAGTCAAAAATCTAAATTTGAGGTTTTATGTAAATAAGATACCCTGGAAAGTCTACCCCAATCCTCCCTAACTTGTTCTTCTGCCAGAAGCCCTAGTTACTATGAAGATTAAATTAGATAATATGTATACAGCTCTTAGCATAGCGCCAGGCTCAGAGCCTCAATGTTTGCTATTTTTTAATGCAGTAATAATTATTACCCAAGATGGCCACAGAGGAAATCAGAATTTCATTTGCAGCATGTATAGATCACACCACAGCCATTTTGAATAATGCTCTAGATGTAAGACTACTGACACAAAAATGGGTTCATAATATGTTAAGTGAAAAAAAGCAGGTTACAGGTCAGTATGGATAGTTTTACCCTGTTCTTTTTAAAGATAGTGTAGTGAGTAGCTAAAAGCATAGGCTGTGGAACCAGGTTGCTTGGGTTCAAATCTCAGCTTAGTATCTTAAGCAAGGTATTTAACCATTCTGGGCCGCAGCTTTTTCATCTGTACAATAGGTTTAATCATAAAACCAACCATTGGATAGTTGAGTGATTAAATCAGTGCACACATGTAAAGTGCTGGCAAATAATAACGTTCAAGTGTTAACCATCATCAATTAGATTTTATTTCACATTAATTTATAGTCATTAGGAAAGCATCTGGAAGCACATACAAACACCAAAAGTGGCAGCAGCCATCATCCTGAATAATAGGATTTTTTTAAAAATGGAAGTATAGTTGATTTACAGTGTTTCAGGTATACAGCCAAGTGATTCAGTTATACATATATCTATCTATTCTTTCTCAGATTCGTTTCCATTATAGGTTATTACAAGATATTTAATATATTGATATTTCCCTGTGCTATACAGTAGGTCCTTGTTCTTTAGTTATTTTATACATAACACTGAATGATAAGACTTTTAGCTTATTTTTGCTGATATTCTCATTTTCCCACAATTAATACAGGTTAAAAATAAATCTAGGGCTTCCCTGGTGGTGCAGTGGTTGAGAGTCCGCCTGCCGATGCAGGGGACGCGGGTTCGTGCCCTGGTCCGGGAAGATCCCACATGCCACGGAGCGGCTGGGCCCGTGAGCCATGGCCGCTGAGCCTGCACGTCCGGAGCCTGTGCTCCGCAACGGGAGAGGCCACAACAGTGAGAGGCCCGCGTACCGCAAAAAAAATCAATCAATCAATCAATCAATCTAAAGTTCTTAGGATAAAAAATGCTTTACAAAAAACTGGGAGAAAGAGTCTGTAACAAAAACAAAACAGCAGATCCTACCCTCATCCAAGGGAAGTCTGAGTTTTGTTAGTGTCTCAAAGTAGCTAGTCGGGAGTGTCCCCGAGCCCACGGCTCTCAAAAATGTTGCAGAACACACCCATGTGGATCAAAAACATAATGGAGATGTATTTTTACCCACACATGTTATCCCATGTCCAAATATACCTCACACACATATGTACATATTACCAAAGAGAGGAGATCATAAATGCAAGTTACATCTAGTCATGGAAATCGCCTTGGCAAGCAGCAACCAGAGGCACAAAGAACATTCTGTAGGTTCCCGGCGCTTCGGTTCCTACGCAGGTCCTAACCCTCAACACTCAGCGTCGACCAGCGCTTGCCTGCCTTCCAGAACGGCTACCTTCTCACAACGCCACCACCTCCCTCACCAGTACTGGCCATAGGGGACCACACTGAAGGACCACGACAAGCCAAGCCAGCATCCAGAGGCGGCCGGGCATCCCGCCCCGCATCCCGCCCCCACCTGCCTGAGGCCCGCACGGGGCAGCAGGCAGTGGTGGGGCGTGGGGGGGGCGGGGTCGTCTCACTGCCCTGGACCCAGGCGCCCCGCCTCCCTCCACGGGCAGGGCCCCAGGCGAGCCGCTGCTGGAGAGCTGCCTCTGATACACCGGGTTTCGTTACATGAAAATAAAACACCGGCCTGTTCTGGGCCTGCCCAGCACATTAGTGGGAGGAAGCTATAAAAGCTGCCAACATGTGTTACCTCAAGCATGTTCCTTCTCAAATACGCCAGGAGCGAGGCACGGTCTTTCCTCTCCTCCACGCCTTCCATCTTTTCGGAAAAGACTTTCTGTGTCCCGTTTATTGACATCCTGGCCTCTTGGCTGGTCCAGCTGCACCAGAGCCATTCGCCCTACTCGCCATCAAAGTGCCCTCGTTCCGACCCACTGCCTGTAATGCACGCTTCCAGACCGCACGGCCCCACTGGCTGCTCGAAGTCTGGCTCCGAAACCAAATAAAAAGCTTTTCACTTACACTCCAGTTTACATGCAGCAGCTCAAAAGCCTTATTTTCACATCTTACACAGCTCCCACCTGAATAAATTTGCTCTAAGTGCCACTTTTCCATTTGTGGATTATGAAGCAGCAAGAAGGGCTGAGGGACGGCCCCACAGGATGCCACAGGCACACAGGGATGCAAAGTCACCCCTTAGGGACCGAGAACACTGAGGGATGCACACCACAACCCTGGTAAGGGCAGAAACCACAACTGCTCCTGGCTTTGTCATAGCTGAAAGCATGGCTGCTTCAACACAGTCCTGGCTTCAAATCCCAGCTCCGCAGATTACTAGGTGTGTTTCCTTGGGACACAGGCCAGCCTTGGAGCTTATTTCCTTACCTATAAAATGGGGACATGGGACTTCCCTGGTGGTCCAGGGGTTAAGAATCCGCCTGCCAATGCAGGGGACACAGGTTCGATCCCCAGTCCAGGATGATCCCACATGCCGCAGAGCAACTAAGCCCGTTCACCACAACTACTGAGCCCACAAGCCACAGCTACTGAGCCCGTGAGCCACAACTACTGACGCCTGCGTGCTCTAGGGCCTGCAGGCCACAATTACTGAGCCCACGCACCTAGAGCTCGTGCTCTGCAACAAGAGAAGCCACCGCAATAAGAAGCCCGCGCACCGCAATGAAGAGTGGCTCCTGCTCGCCGCAACTAGAGAAAGCAGGCGCACAGCAACGAAGACCCAGCGCAGCCAAAAATAAATGAATTAATTTTTAAAAAGAAGGCAATTAAAAAAAGTAAATTTAAAAAAATAAAATAAAATGGGGACAACACCCTGGGGAGAGGCTACTGGAAAGACTTAATGGGATGATGAAATATGTAAGTTCTTACCATCATGACTGGCACACAGAAACCCCCTGAAAGACAGGACCCATTATCACTCAAATTCATTTTTAAATGTGTGAAGCACGTACTTCGTGCTAGGTATAAGCAAAACAGACAATGGGGGCCTCCCTGGTGGCGCAGTGGTTGAGAGTCCGCCTGCCGATGCAGGGGATACGGGTTCGTGCCCCGGTCTGGGAGGATCCCATATGCCGCGGAGCGGCTGGGCCTGTGAGCCATGGCTGCTGAGCCTGCGCATCCGGAGCCTGTGCTCCGCAACGGGAGAGGCCACAACAGTGAGAGGCCCGCGTACCACAAAAAAAAAAAAAAAAAAAAAAAAAAAAACAGACAATGGTCCCTGGTCTCAAGGGCTCATAGGGTGGGGGTCAAACAGCCAACCCCGTGTGACCACTGCTGCAATGGCTGTGCACACACACAATGCAGACGGGGAAGGAGAGCTAAACCTGCCTGGGGAAATCTGGAAATAATGATTGTTTAAAACATATTAAAATCATTTAAGGCCTGATGACATCTGGTAGCTTCCACCCTGGCCTCATTTCCCACCTACCCCTCCCCCACCCACACTCCTATGGGCCTTCGCTCTGTAACAGGTTCAGCCCCACCTCGGGGCCTCTGCCTGGGATGAGCCCCCCAGCATTCTCATGATTGGTGCCCTCGCTTCATTAGGGTCTCTGCTCACATGTCACCTTCCTGGTCACCCCAAAAGACTTCTGTCCCCTTACACTGCTGTATTGTTCTGCACTCCCCAATACTGCATTCAAATCTATTTGCCTACGTGTTTATTATCCATCTTCTCCGCTAGAATGTGACCTCCGTGAGGGTGGGGACTTTGTTTTGTTCATCACTGTGACCTCTGAATCTAAAACACTGCTGGAATCAACAAATTAATGAGCCACATTTAGAAGTTGGGGGACTCCCCACATGTGAAGCACGAGGCTAAGAGTGTCATGTACGTGACCATTTAATCCTCACCATATCCTACAGGCCTCTCCTATTGGACCATCGCCAGGAAGAGTGGAGTTGGACAGATCTGGCGGTACCGTACCCAGCCCCAGTCTCCCCCATTATCGTTCCAAACTTTAGTGGCTATATTTCTGATAAATGGCTCCCAGGGACACATCCCAAGACAAGTAAGTAAAGCCCAAGGCCTCTCCTACATCTGAGAGGCTTGCCTTCCAGAGTCTGCCCTCCCTAAGGATCAAAAAGGGCTCAGCAAGCCCCACATAACACAGCAGCCACCATTTATTGGATACTTATGTACAGACTTTCTCTCATGTCCTCCCCACACTCTCCTGCGTAGTTATGACCATCTCATTTTAGAAGGGGAACCAAGTGTCAGAGAGCTTAACTCACTTTTCATGCTCACACAGCTAAGAAGTCGCAGAGCTAGGACTCTGAACCCCAGTCTGTCTGATTTCAAAGGCCATGCCATTACCCACTATTTCCCCAGTGCCTCCACACTGCCCATACGGGTTCTCCCCTAGCCTGGGTCAGCCTCCTTGGTCACTGATGGTGCACAGCAGAGCAGAGAGCAAGGGCTCTGGGCCAGACGGACCTGGGCTCAAATCCCTGCCTTGCCACTTCTTGTGTGTTTGGGCAGGTAGTCACCCTCTGAGAATCTTGATTTCATCTGCACGGTAGGGTGGGAGACGCCCACCTCAGAGGTACGAAGAGCAATGGAGATACAGGCCCGCAGGTACACAGCCAGGCCCGCACAGCCAGCGAGAAACGGCTCTGGGCAAGCCTCTAGTGGCTGCAGCTGCCCTGCCACTTCCCCCAGCTGGGTCCTGCCCGGTGGCCACCAAGGGCTGGGTCGGAGCCTCTCTGTCCTTCACAGGAGAGCCGCCCCCAGAAGGCAGAAGACAGGGGCTCTGCCAGCACCTAGTAAGTGCCCAATTCACTTTACATACACGAGCACCAATCTCTCCTTGCACGTCAGCATCATCTGTGGACAAGTTAACGTGATTTACTAAAGCCTTGGTTTACTTTTCTGTAGAAGAGATGATCATTCACCTGCACCCAATAATTATTCAAAGAGGTGAAGAATGTCAAATGCTTATAGCAGCACCTGACCCATGAGAAACACTCAATAAATGTTAGCTCATGATTGTATCCTATTTCCTAACCCAGGAAACAGACACTAGGAAGGCAACCAATTTGCTCGACATCTCACAGCTGGTTCAGGGATCTGACCCCAGCCTGCCTGACCCCAGGCCACTTCCATGTGGACATTAACACACCCACTCAGTGACCAACATTGGACACTGGAGAGAGAAATGTTATGTTTCAGTAAAAAACCAGAGCACACCCTTATGGGTATCCAATTCTGGACCTGTTCATTGTCTTTGAGCTGTTTTTCACCTCTTGGTAAATTACATTTTACCTTTTACTTTGTTACCTCCCTGTAAATTGTATTGGATCCTGCCATCTTGCACATTTTCTGTCCTTACCAAATTCTCCATTCTTCTAGTTTCCCATTTTCTCCCACCCTCCTGCCATGGATTCACTGAGCACTACAACCTGACTGCCCAGTTCCTTATTGGAAGTACAGGCTGGTCATGACTGACCTTTCCAGCCAAGATCTAAAGAAACCTTGCAAGCTGAAGCCAGACTACAATGTGATAAAAACTTCAAAAGACTCATCACCACAACAGATCATGAACACCCTCATTTAAATGCCTGATAGTTCACACCATCCAGCAAACATCCTCCACTGCCAAGCCCAACAGATGGTTCAGCTGGTCCTTATTGAACAAAAGGTGACTGAATGTGAAATGAACTTACATTGTTCAAAAGGAGAATGTCTCCTCTATCCTTGAACAAGAGGACAGACTGACAAAGACTCTCTCCTTGACCAAACTGTCCTTAGGCTTCTCTGAGCCCCAAGCCCTCTTCTCAGTGAGGCCTTGACCTTGGCCTTCCTTGCCAGGCCTGCATAGCCCAGTCTTAGCAAGAATCCTGCTAAGTCAGTTTAGAGAGAATCCCCTACCTTTGATGTCTCAAGTCCTTGGCCTGCCTTTAGCAAGAATCTTGTTAGATCAGTTTAGCAAGAATCCCCTACCCTTGATGTCACGTCTTAGTAATTTTCCATCCACTGAGGCCTTCACCCTGTTCCTTGGGGGTAAATCCCCACCTGTCTTTGTATTCAGAGTTGACCCCATCTCTCCCCACTACTGCAGTACTCCTATTGCAATAGCCCTGAATAGAATCTTCCTTATCATTTTAACGAGTGTCAGAATAATTTTTTCTTTAACCGCCCTAAGGCTTGCTTCAAGTAGGAGGGCCTCCCCTCCCTGAAAATTCTCCAGTCACGTCCCAGTCAAATCCCATCCCAGATCTCCTGAGAGCCACCTCTCTCCCCTGCCCAGCACGAGCAAACCTCTAACAACCACTGCACTGGTTCTCCTGCCACCGCCCTGTGGATCTTTGCCTCTAACAGGCTGGCTGCCAGCCCCCCACTTCCCAACCATCTATTCACGCAGAGAACACGAAAATACAGAAACGTTATTTCCCATCTGGAAATGCCTCAGAGCTAAACATTATGTAGGATGTGATGGTGTTCATCTACCCCAAGCGAGGCTGAGAGAAACACTGAGACAGGAGGAGACTGCTAGCATGAGGGATGGTGCGTCAGCAGGAGCTAAATTTAGCAAACGAAGCCTCTAACTTCATTCTTTGTGGGGGGGAGCGGCAGGAGAAAAATGTATGCACATATTTAAATGAAAAAACCTTTGAGAGAGAAGGAAAGAGAGTCCACATCCGTCTCAGACCTGCAGAAATGCCTGAGGAGGGGGAGCCCTCTTGGGAGGGGCTGCCCCAAGTCAGCGGAAGGGCTCCACCTGCCCAGCCCCGACCCAGGAAACCAAATCCCTGGGGGAAAGGTCCCTTTGGACCCAGTGAACGCGTGGTTACAAAGGAAGCTGCAGATTGGGAAATTCAAATGGTAAGTGCTGGGGGCAAGGGAAGCAGGTGGATTCTGAAAAGCTAGAAGTTCTGGAAAAACCTGTAACACGGCTTTGAACAGATTTTGTTTTCTAGTAGAGTGGCTAGTATAAAAATACGCATCATCTAGGCCCCAAAGCCTCCAAGGAGGAGGGTCTGGAAGCCTGGGAGAAGAGATGGAGACCTCCCAGGCGATGCAAAGCGGTCATCTGAGCACAAGGGCAGAGCCCCGGCTCTGCCTGTAGCCGGCTCTATGGGGTTGGGCCAGTTACCCCTTTCCAGGCTAAGGTTAACAGTCTGTGAAATAAAGGTAACAGCCCGGCTGCACTCTAAGACATTATAAGATACTCTGTTTCTGGATTTGTGTGCAGGGAAGCGGGTGGACATCATCAGATTCCACCATCACCACCGCCAGAATCAAGACTTCTGCCTTGACCTTGATAAAAGATCCATTATTAAGATACTTCGTTGCACTCTTAAAAATGTATCAATCCCCACAAAGGGCTAACATTCTCACTGTAAGCAGAGTCATTATAAATCAGTAAGAAAAATACAAGCACCGCAACTGGAAAATGAATGAAGGGCGTGAAGAGCAATTCACAAAAACATACAAATAACTTAATTCTATGGGGAAAAAAAAATGTGCAGCCTTACTGGTAACCAGAAAAGGGCATAATTAAAATAAAAACAAGAAAGCTTTTCCCACATATCAATTAGCAAGTTCCTAAAAACCCAGTAACACCCAGCAAGGGCCAGGGATCAGAGAAATCTGAAACCTGGTGCATCAGTAGACGGCAAGGTGGCCTGACTTAACCAGGGGAAACCTGGCCAGATGGGGACAAAAATTCTTAAGTGGACAGCCCATGTGACCTAATAATTCCACTTCTAAAGCTCTGTCTTACAAAATTATTCAAGGATGTGTACCAAAAAATACATCTAAAGATTTAACCACAATATTTTATCATCCTAAAAAATGGGAAATGACCTTCTGTCCAATAAAAGAGACACATCTATATGGTGAAATACAACTAAACTAAAAAATCAGGCTACAAAAACACAAAGATATACGAAAATGTTTATGTTACCTATTAAGTGAAAAACAAATTCTAAAGCTATATAGACAGGAGAATCAAAATTTACATATAAGCCATCGCTAATACACGTAGGCACACAAATAAATACTGGAAGGAAATACAAAAGTATTACCAGGGTTGGGGACTTCCCTGGTGGCGCAGTGGATAAGAATCTACCTGCCAATGCAGGGGATACAGGTTCAAGCCCTGGTCCGGGAAGATCCCACAAGCCACGGAGCAACTGAAGCCCATGCGCCACAACTACTGAGCCTGCGCTCTAGAGCCCACGAGCCACAACTACTAAGCCCACATGCCACAACTACTGAAGCCCATACACCTAGAGCCCGTGCTCCGCAACAAAGAGAAGCCACGGCTCCCCAATGAAGAGTAGCCCCCCACTTGCCGCAACTAGAGAAAAGCCCGTGGGCAGCAAGACCCAATGCAGCCAAAAATAAATAAATAAATTTATTTTTTTTTAGAAAGTATTACCAGTGTTATCTCTGGAAGTAGCATGATCATAGGAGGTATTATTTCCTCATGTTTACTTTTCTATATTTTCAAAATCCTTAAACAAATAAGCGATTCTTTTGTATTTGGAAAAACTCTACATCATTTTTTAAAAGACAGAAAGGATAAAAGACGTCTTTCCTTCTTTCTAATACGTAAAAGGCATTAAACAACTCCAGCCAGAAAACTGCCACAGGCCCCTTGCCCAGCATACCCTTCAGAAAACTCCTTCCTCAAGCACATCGCTGACCCCTAAGGAAATCTCAGTCCCTGGGCCCTACTTTCATGCTTCCTCTCGCCCTCCTTTCACCAAAGATCTGTCATCCACAATTCACGCAAAGAAGGTAGATCACAGCCCAAGTCCCTCAGACACCAAGGGTCTGTCTAGTCCTTGTCTCATCCAGCCTCCTACCTTTAACCAAATGAAGCCACAGAGTGTCAATGGTTTTCATGATTGTTTCAGAGACTGTCAACTCCTTGGAGCCTCTCTCACAAAGCCTGAGGAAGGCAAGCAGGAAGGCAAGCAGGCAGGCAGGCAGGCAGGCAGCACTCCGGGTTTATGAGAAGGAAAGCAAGGCTCAGGAATTGAGGGCAGGAGCCCAGAGCTGGCTTAAAGTCCAGCTCTCTCCAATCCCACTGACTCCAGACCCTCTTCAGCCAGCCAGGGACCCCCAGCTGGTAGGGCATGGGGCCCTGGCATCCCCAGCCCCATTTGGCCAGGGGTATACCTGTCCGCTGACCCTTCAATCTCCCTCATTCATCCCCATCTCAAGCCTCTGTCCCTGCTCCTGCTTCCATAACAAAAAGGCTCGGAGAAATTAGAAGAACCTCCTCTCACAACTCATTAATTTAGTTAACTGTCTAATCTTTTACTATCCTCTCACCTCATAGATCAAGAACTTCTCATTTTCAACGTATGAGTCAGAACTCAGCTATGATTGATAGAAGCCACCAAAGTCGACATGGCTTAAGTGGAGAAGAGTGGAATTCATTAGGTCATGTGACTGGGTTGTCCGGAGTGCACATCCGGCTTCAGGCACGGCGGGATCTAGGTGCTCAAACATCAGGGCTCTATTTGTCTTTCTTTCTCCATTCAGCAAGCAAGATATTCACCAACAGAATCAATAAATTGCCTTCAGTGGAAGAAATCTTTAAAAAAAAAAAAGAAGATTCACCAACAGGCTCACATTTACATCCTACCAATTCCAGCAAAAGTACATCATCTTCCTCAAGAGCTCTGGCAGAGAAGTGCCAGGAAGGACTCAACTGGCTACATTCAATAGCCCAGTCCTAGGGACACAGGGCAAAGGTCAGTCCCTTCTAGCCACACAGGAAAAGGTGTTCTCTTCCTAGAAGGAAGTGGGAGATGCTGGAAAGGAAACCAACAGAGTTCCACCTTAACAAATCTCTTCTACTTTAAGAACAAGTTAGTTTCTTGGCACAGGTATTCACTGGCAGCGGTAAGCATGGATGACACCATCGAGCTGGGGTTACTTTGCCACCCAGTCAAAATGAATTTTAGCCAACAGTCACAAGAAATGCCCGAATACTACAATCAAAATCTAGGTGAGAAAGTGGTTTTTTTACTCACATTTACTGAGGTATGACTTACCTACAGTAAGATTCACCCTTTTTAGTAGAGTTCTACCAATGTTAGTGAGTGCACGCAGCTGTGCGATCACCACCATAATCAAGATACAGAACATTTCCATACCCCTCAAAATTCCTCTGTACCAACCCCGCCCCCCATTCCCAGCCCCTGGCAACCACTGATTTGCTTTATGGCCTTATAACTGAGTATCATGAAGTTATATTTCCAGAATATCATGAAGTTCTTCAGTGCGTAGCCTTTTGAGTCTGGCTTCTTTCACTTAGAATGCACTCGAGATTCATCTATGTTGGTGCATGTACCAAGTAGTTCACTCGTTTTATTGCTGATCATTGATACATACATACACACACACACACACACACACACAGAATTTTTTTTTTACAGAGGGATTTTTAAAATTCACCTATAAAAGTAAGATCTAAGATATTCATAAGGTATCCTATATTTCTCATTATTTTATTTAACAGTTCACCGAATACTTAAGTTTCCTCTACATACCTAGGAACAGGGGTTATGTCCAAGAGCAAGATATCTTTATTCTGGTGGTGCTTTCATTTTAATGGGAAGAAACAAAAATTGGATAAATATACATAATATATCAGGTGGTGAGAAATGACGTGAATCAAAACAGAGCAGCCTGGCAGGCAGAGGGGGTGGTGCCGTTGTGAAAAAGGGATCCGGGCAAGCCTCTGAGGGACTCACCGCAAGCAAGGCCCATACACCTTGCAATTACCTTGAGGAGGAGCATTCCGGGCAGAAGGAACTACCGGAGGAGAGGCCGGAAATCTAAATAAGCTTGGAGTGTCTGAGGAACAGCAAGCTGCCCCAAGGATGCAGGGAGCACAGCAAGGGTGGGAGAGGCTGGGGATGAGGTGGGAGAAGGGCAGGGCCTCAAACAGACCAAGGTTATGATGCCTTTGGGTTTCACCCAAGTGAGATGGCAAACAGTCTAATCCAGACCTCCCACGCTATCTGCCTTCTCCACACTGACATTCAGGGGGCTGGGTCCTGCTGGAGACTATCTCCCAAGTTAGAGCCACGGCAAACTCAGTCTCCACACCCACCACCTCGCCACTGTTAGTCTTTAACTTGAGGTAAGTGACCAGCAAAAAGCTCAGTTTTGAGTACTTAACTATGAGCCAGCACGATTCTAATCATGGAGCTCTTGCAGCACTGCTCGGCACACAGTAGGGTGCCATGCAATTCACCACCTTAATTAAGCACTTTTCAGAGTAAAAGAGGGTACATTAGGACTTCCCTGATGGCGCAGTGGTTAAGAATCTGCCTGCCAATGCAGGGGACACGGGTTCGATCCCTGGTCCGGGAAGATCCCACAGGCTGCGGAGCAACTAAGCCCATGCGCCACAACTACTGAGCCTGCGCTCTAGAGCCCACGAGCCAGAACTACTGAGCCCACGTGCCACAACTACTGAAGCCTGTGCACCTAGAGCCCATGCTTCACAACAAGAGAAGGGACCGTGATGAGAAGCCTGCACACCACAATGAAGAGGAGCCCCCACTCACCGCAACTAGAGAAAGCCTGCGTGCAACAACGGAGACCCAACGCAGCTAAAATAAATAAATAAATAAATAAATAAAATTAATTTTTTAAAAAAGAGGGTACATAAAAAATGATGTCAGGGGCTTCCCTGGTGGCGCAGTGGTTAAGAATCCACCTGCCAATGCAGGGGACATGGGTGCGAGCCCAGGTCTAGGAAGATCCCACATGCCGCGGAGCAACTAAGCCCATGGGCTACAACCACTGGGCCTACACTCTAGAGCCGGTGCTCCGCAGTGAGAGAAGGCACTGCAATGAGAAGCCCGCGTACTGCAACCAAGAGTAGCCCCCGCTCTCCGCAGCTAGAGAAAGCCCACGCACAGCCCACAAAGAACCAACACAGCCAAAAATAAATAAAAATAAAATAAATTTATTTTTTAAAAAAACCAAATGATGTCAGAACCAGAAGACCTTCCGGGCCAACTAAGAGTCAACACTATAGTTACCTCTTCTTACTCGTGCATTAACTTGAAATTCACTTCTCCAGGAAGGTGTTCCCAATTCCCCAAATCTGCATGAAGGGCCCACAGCACCCTTTAGGTTCTCTGCTGCAGCACTGCTCACAGCCTGTAGCTCAAGAACCTCTTACGAGTCCATATACCCAACCAGACCGCAGCTCCAAGGAGGTGGGGTCTGGATGTGTCCTGTCCTCCACTGTGGGCATCCACAGGGTCTCCCAAAGAGCAGGTGCTCAATTCCTGCAGCTAAATGAACTCATTTGGTCTCTCGTGTGTATGCTTGTCTGACCCTGGTGATGTCACTACAGAGTGAAATGCTCTTACATTTGCATTTGGGCTCTGTGGGAGTGGGACCTTTATTGCATTCACTGACATGTCCCCTGAAGTCCAAAATGCAGTGCCCAGTAGGTAACAGTACTCAAGTAATGTCTGCTGTGCTTCTAGCATCTTTTCCAAGAACCAGGTAACGCCTATGGGGATTTTAACAACAGAGAGAGGGAGAGCCTAGCGCTCCCGCTGCACTGTATCTAGTTATAATGTCTACTGCTAGAAGTTAAGACTGAGAATCAAGACAGGAGATCCCATCCTACCTAGGCACTAGGCCTTATTTCTCTCTTGTCATGTGATTTTTAGGCTGTGTCTTTCTTGCAGAAACTTGCATGTATCTCACCGGATGAGGAGGAACCCAACTTCCTAGCCCCTTCCACCCCCAGACATGGCTCTCCATAGCAACTGGGAACCTGAGCTGGTAATCTGTCTCTTCGACCAGACCCTGGAGCACACAATCCCCTCCCTAGAAGGAAGAAACCAGCCCAACACAGGCTCCAATGAGCCAGAAAGGAAGGACAGTTAGAAGGAAAACACAAAGGCTGCTCTCTGGGTCCTGCCCTCTCTCTTTTCACATGCAGTCAGCCCACATTCCCTGCAGCGGGTGTGTGTGGGGGGGTGTCAGATAAAACAGCAGTGGGCAGTTCAGCTGGTCCACCCCGACTAGTTACTGCCATCTGACCCCACGGGCAGAGCCCCCTTCCGGCTTCCCAAGGAGAATCCTGCTCTGGACATTCATCAGCATAAAGGACCACCTGTGGTTTGGGGGAAAACATCCTACCAGCCATCCAGCTGCCCACAGCCATGCCAGGGACATCACTCTACCAGGGACCCCACGCAGCCAATCAAATACATCACAGACCACTTTACATCACCTCTCCTCTTCTCTAAGGCAGCCCATCCAGCAGAACACAAGTGGGGGTGGAACTCACGCCAACACTTGAGCAGCTCTCACAAGACATTACCCACTTTGTTTTTCCCACATTGTGCGCCTAAGATTTCAGAAACACTCCTTACCTTTCTCTACCCAGAGGGCCTCTTTCTCCATCTGTTAGGGATCCTTTTTCTTTCCCCCCTCATAAATGCAGATGTCGCTGGAAGAGCCATTAAACCTAAAACGAAATTTTGAGTTAATTATCTGTCTTTGGACTTAGAAGAAGGCTTTGCAAGGTAAAGTAAATTCTTTCTGGAACCTTGTGGATTTTTCTCCCTGACCCCTGATAATCTTACTTTCCCACTCTACAGGACTTTTTTTTCCCGAGTTAACTTCTCAAGGTTTAAACACACACACACACACACACACACACACACACAGTTCTGGTTGTGGGAGGAGGGGAGGGGGAAATAAGCAAATACAATGGGGCCCCCTGGCCCCCATCTGTTCCAAATCTTCCCCTCACAGGATGTAATGTCTAAAAAGCAAGAAAAATACTCCTTCCTCTTCCAGCATTCGGCAGGATCTTGCATGCAAAGAGAAGAATGTCTGGTTACGCTGTGGGTTTTCATCTGCTTTTTAACTCACATGTGGCCAAACTACCCTGGCCGCCCAATCCCATTTCTCCCTCTCCCCCCAAAATCCCGGTGCTCAGCAGGGCTCACCGCTCGTGAAGGGCATCCTGGTTCAGCCAAGGAGCTCCCACCCCTCCACACCACACCACCAACCCCTTTGGCACAAAGGATCTGTTCTAAGCCTGGCCAATGACTTCTGCAGACTTCTTAGCTGAAGACCCGCCAGAGGGAAGCCAGGGCCCCCAGAGGAAGTGGGGCCGCCCCCGAGGGTAAAATGAGTGGGCTCGGGGGCCTGAACTCCTTGACCTGCGCTCTCACGCCCTGCTTCCAGGCACGGCACACGGATGCACACGCGCAGCCAAGTCCTGCGCATCTCAACAGGAAGGACGTTACCCAGCAGCTGCAACGTCCCTAACTGATGCCTTTCCAACACTGGGAGGGCGCTATTTACAAGAAGCGCAGCCGGAGGGACTAGACGAGTTCCAACTTTAGTTCAACCGACCCTTCTTTCCGGCTTCTATAGTTCTCCTTGAAATTAAAGAGGCCTTCCTCCCTGAATTGCCCGATTTTTACGCAAGGACAGAGGCTCTCATTTAAATGACTGAGAAACCCTGACTGAGAAGATGGCAAATGACCCCCCTGATCTGCCCCTCCCCGTTTGGCGCCTCACCTTCCTCTCCTCTGCACCAGGCCCGCCCCGACCCCACACCCCGCCACCTCCTTTGTTTTTCCCACATTGTACACCTAGGATTTCAGAAACGCTCCTTGCTGCCTTCCCTCCCCCACCCCCAAGCGTGCTCCTTGGCACATACTCCTCTTTTATGCTGGTGCAACCCAGAGCCCCTTGCAGGCTTCCTCTTACTCTGGCTCCAAATTCTCCTTCCTTCCTGCCCTCTCACCCCTTCTCATCACAGCCTCCAAGGCCCTTGTTCTCTACTCTCACCCACCCCCTCTTCTGACCTTACAAACTACCTCCTCCTTGCTAGTCCTCAGACATACCTCAGGGCCTTTGCACTTGCTGTTTCCTCTACCCAGAGCACCTTCTCCTGGGGTGTTTGAAATTCTGGCTCCCTCACGAGATACAAATTTCTGCCTGAAAATTACCTCCCTAGAGGGGCCTTCCTCCTAAAAAGCACCCCCATCACTCTCTCCTCACTGTATCCCACACCTGCTTTATTTTCATTCACAGCACCTTTCCCCACAAAGGCTCTCTCCTTGACCACACTTTATCAGGCTCCTCTGAGCCCTCTTCTCAATGAGGTCCTGCCCTTGGCCTGCCTTCAGCAAAGAATCCTGCTAAGTCTTCCCCTACCCTTGAGATCCGATCAAGTTCCTCATCACCCATCTTTGATGTCTAAGTCCTTGGCCTGCCTTCTGCAAGAATCCTGTTAAGTTGGTTTAGCGAGAATCGCCTCCCCTTGATGTCTACCTCATCCACTGACCTCCTCAGTCTGTTGATTGGTTCTAAACCCCATCTGTCTTTGCCATGCTCAGAGTTGAACTCAATCTTTTCCCTATTGCACTCGCCTTCAATCAAGGCTTCCCGACCACTTCAACAGGTGTCAGAGGACTGTTTCTTTAACACCACTCAACATCATAGGGTCTTTCTGTTCATCTGTCTCCCTCCACTGGGCTATAAACTATAAGTTCCATGAGGGCAGGGTCTCTACGTGTTTTGCTCTCCTCCAGCTCTCTAGCTTCTAGAGCAATATGTGACACGCAGCAGACACTCCCCAAATCTTCACTCAATGTACAAATCTAGCGACCCCCACTTGTCTCTTGGTCTCAGTTTACCTGCCACCTCCTCTGGGAAACCATTCCTGAATCTTCCTGACCCTATATTTCGTCTAGCCGTGATCAGACTGGTCACAGGGGATACTTCTCTGGCTTAACATGCACTTTTAACTTGTTATATAACATACTAACAAAATGAAACACAGAAGTCTATCTTGACCACCTGCCCTCCTTCCCTTCCACAGCTCCAGCACCCACCTCCAGCCTGAATTCTCTGTTATGTACATCCATGCACACACCCGATCACTGCCTCCTCTCCCTGCTCTTCCCAACACACACATTGCCTGACCCCCTAGCAGGGGGCTAATTAAAAAGGGAGAGGGCTTCCCTGGTGGCGCAGTGGTTGAGAGTCCGCCTGCCGATGCAGGGGACACGGGTTCGTGCCCCAGTCCGGGAAGACCTCACATGCTGCGGAGCGGCTGGGCCCGTGAGCCATGGCCGCTGAGCCTGCACGTCCGGAGCCTGTGCTCCGCAATGGGAGAGGCCACAACGGTGAGAGGCCCGCGAACCGCAAAAAACAAAGGGAGAGGAAGAGGAGCCCTGATGGGGCCAGCTCTCTGCTCTCTGAAACCAGGCCCAGCTTTGCTCCCCCCATCCCGCCCCCCGCCGCTACCCACCCCCGTCTTCCTGGCTTTCTCCACCCCCGGGAGGAAAGATGCCACTTCTGTTGGCTGCCCTGCAGGAGAGCAATAGAGTCCACAGGCCAGCCCTTCGCAGCTCACTTCTCCACTCCCAGCAAACTTACAAGGCCAATGCCGGGGAGAGTGAGCCGCCCGAGTCCTACTGCTCAAAGCTGCAATCCTGGAAGGCATGAGAGTTCATTAGGCCCGAAAACCACGGAGGGAGGGCCAGGGCCCTAGTGGCTGGTGAGTTCCCACCAGCTCCAAAGCTTCGGGGAGGGAGTCTGGGGGGAGGGGAAGCTGGTTATAGAAACAGCCCAAGTAAGTTTCCACATAAAGGAAAAGTAAACAGATGAAGGCTCTTCCTCAGGCCTTTGAGCCTCTCAGAGGAGAGCAAACCTTCAAGTGTTTGTCAAAAAGCTAATCCGATTTTAAAATGCTTTGAAAGGGCTGGAAGAGGAAATACCAACTACTGACCACCCCCTGCACTGGCCTGCAGCCTAAGCGTGGCCACTTTCCCCACCCTCGGCCTCTGTCTTGGGGGTACTGTTCATACAGAGACCCAGAGAATCGGAAGGTACCTGGGCAGAAGCGGGAGCGAACCCTCGTCCACTCAGTCGTCCACTAAGGGCCACTGACCCCTCTTTCTGCCAAGAAAGAAGTCTTCATGAGAGCAGAAAACCGGCCGGGATTGGAAAGCAAGGACTGCACGCAGCCTTCACGCCAAGGCACGCTCACTCCACGCACACCCTTCAAATCTAGACGATATTGAATTGCCCTGGCCCGGCTTCCTGGGGGCAGGGCAATTATCTCCCCTCCCCCACCCCATACCCCAGGTGGGCCTCATTTCTGGCAGCCAGTTCACTTCCAGGTGAAATGAGTTTCCAAATGGGTTTGCCCAACAGCAATTAAAGGAATAGCAAACCCTTCTCAAATACTCCAGAATCTGGTTCTCTCTCCCTTGGACAACTTTACCAGATGCTGTCACCTACTACCATCATGCTAGGGTGACCAACAACCCAGGTTGCCAGGGACTGTCCGGGTTTTAGCACTGAAAGTACTGCATCCCAGGATGGTTGGTCACCTATCACTGTGGCCTCCCCAACCTTCTCCCCTCCCATCCCCACAGTTTCACAAGGGCACATATTTTGGCAAGGTGGGCTTCCTGGTATTGCTCCCTAATCCTGATGCCCTTGCTGGGTTTAGAGGAAAGGAAAGTGGTAAATCTAGAGGTTGAATTAGTTTCCTTCTACCAGAGTCTTTTAACTTAGAAAAAGGAAAATAGATAAGAATAATACCAGACACACAGCACTTTGCTGAACATACAATACCTTGTTCAATTAATCCTATGAGGTTGGTACCATTTCCCAGACTGGGAAACTGAGGCTCAGGATCACAGATAATAAGTGGTAGGATTGACATTCCAATGCAGGCAGTGACACCAGGGCTCACAGACTAATACACTATATTAATCTGTGATCCCTAAAGATGAAGAATCCTTGTCATTTTGATCACAGAGGATGAAAACAACGTGAAGCTACTTATGCGAGACTGAAAGGGCATAAATTCACATATGTGGAGCAACACACGAAGAAAACAGGATTGTGAGAGAAAAGGGAACCTTCATACACTGTTGGTGGGAATGTAAACTGGTGCAGCCACCGTGGAAAACAGTATGGAGATGTCTCAAAAACTAAAAATAGAACTACCATATGACCAAGCAATTCCATTCTGGATATGTATCTGAAAAAAACAAAAATACAAATTAGAAAAGATACATGCACCCCAATGTTCATAGCAGCATTATTTACAATTGCCAAGATATGGAGACAACCTGTGTTCATCAACAGATGAATGGATAAAAAAGATGTGATATATATATATCACACACTATATGTACATAGTGTATGTGTGTATATATATATACACACACATATATATATTACACACAGTGGAATATTACTCAGCCATAAAAAGGAATGAAATTTTGCCATTTGCAGCAACATGGTTGGACTTGGAGGGTATTACCCTAAGTAAAATAAGTCAGACAGAGGACAAAAATTATATGCTATCACTTATACGTGGAATCTAAAATATACAACAAACTAGTGAATATAATAGAAAAGAAGCAGACTCATAGATATAGAGAATAAACTAGTGGTTGCCAGTGGGGAGGGGGGAGGGGGAGGGCCAATATAGGGGTAGGGGACTGGGAGAGACAACTGTCATGTATAAAATAAGCTATAAGGATATATTGTACAACATGGGAAATAGAGCCAATATTTTATAATAACTATAAATGGATTACAACCTTTAAAAATTGTGAATCACTTTATTATACACCTGTAACATATAATATTGTACATCAACTATACTTCAATTTTTTTTAAGGGAAAAAATAAACAAACAAATTGTATGGAACCTACAAAAAAGAAAGAAAGCAGGATTATGAGACTGTGACCACAGGTTCTCATATAGATGGGACCAATAGTTGCCATGAGGAGAGGGCCAGGTTCACAGACAGTTATGGCACCACTGCCCTGGTGCAGAGTCTCACCAGGTAACCCCTAATGTTGGCCCTACCGCCGTCCACCCTCCCAATGGCTGCTAGATGCATCCATTAAAACTCCAACTGATTGTGTCCAACCCTGACACCCCCAACAGCTTCCCTGCATAACAAAATCTAGGACCCTCAGCCTGAGTCTCATCCATTGCCTTGAAAATATAAGTGGAGGCCAACTTTACAGGAACCAATTTGGCAGGATAGGTCAAAAAACTTAAGTGTTCATGCTGCTTGACCTTATAATCTCCCTTGTAAGAATTTTCCTCAAGGAAATGGTTGTAACTGGTAGTGATTGGAAGAAGGAGGGTGACATTTTACACGTAAAGGTGTTCATACATAAGGTTATGTCGAACAACGAACCTGGAATAATGCCCATGACTAACAATAAAGAAACGGTTAACGAAACTATGATGTATCTGATATATCCGTTCAATTGGATATTACACAACCACTAAAATGTATGTTTATGAGGAGTTGAAAACAGCATGGAAAACGCTTGGGCTGTCATGTTAAGAAATACCTGCAGGAAATAAAATTATACAGACAGTGTGATCACAACTATGTGAAAACAAAAACACTACTTACAGTGAAAGGACTGAAAGGAAGTGAACAAGATGAAAAGGAACTAACACCAAGCATCCTGCTAACTGCTTTACCTTCTTATCTCATTCAATCTTCACGGCAAGATGGGAACTATTTTTATCCTCACTTAACCAAGGAGAAAACTGAAGCTACAAGAGGATAATGAAGCTGCCCAATGGTTGCCCACAGCTGACGAGGGAGAGAAGGGATCTGAACTCAAGATTTGCCTGATTCAGAGCCTGTGCCCTTATCCTCCAAGCTATACCACACCCAAAAGCAGACAGTAGCTTGATTTGGCTAGTGGATTTGGCTAGTGGAACGGCTGGCAACTTGTTGCCCCTCTACTTTCTATTTTTTTGTTTTCCAAATTGTCTATATTAACCATTAGTACATTTTTTTCTTAACTTTCTCCTTCCACTTCGAAGGTCATACAGGCATGTAACACCTGGTGGGTCGTATTACTTTTTTAATGTAGAAAAAAATAAACTTATGACCAAACGACAACAATTCTCTTTCATCTTGAATTCAATTCTCCACGGTTTGGCTTTCTGCTATCCTTCTGGTCACTAGTCGTTCAGTCCCCAAGATAAGTTATTAGGTGACATGGTCAGATCCATGAGCTGGAAAGAACAGCTCTGGGGGTGGAGACGAAGGTGGGATGGTAGAGGCAGGGGGTGCAGAAGGTGGGGGCAGGTGAGGAACTGAGCAGGGTGGCCCCCCTGTGAAGCTGACCTGGCAATGTAACACACATGTAACATACAGGTAACACACATGGGGAAAGGCCATGTGCAGGGTGGCCAAGGGAGACAAACTGTGCACGGAAAAGCATCAGCATCAGCATCAGACAAACGAAAGAGCAGAATTACCTGGGGCTGTAATCTGGGCTTCCTCCCCATTTCAGGGCCTCCTGGCTGCACTTGCAAGGCAAGAGACCAGAAGCCTCTGGCTGCCACTCCCTGGAACATCCAGGATGAGAGGGCTGATGGGGAGAAGGATCACCACCATCCACAACACATGGCTTTTTGGACCGGGCCTCCCCTGGAACGGTCTTTTCTAGTTTGAGGGAGACAGCAGGCTTTTGAGGAAACAAATTACAGACAGCTTGGCTGCAGCTAAGCAGTAGCAGCACAAAGTGTGAAAAGTTGCAAAAAAGATGCTCAGATTTCACTCACTTTTCTCTTCAGCCCTGCTCGTTGGAGGGCTTTCCAAGTAAGGAAGCCACAATATTACTAGAGGAAATAAAATCAAAAGGAGGAACCTTTTTAACAGTAGTTCTCAGTCCTTGAGGGGCCTCAGAAGCACAGAGGAGTATGGATGAGGGGGGCCTGTTTAAAATGCAGATTTTCAGGCTCGCCCCCAAACATTCTGATTTCATACATCCTGCTAAAGCCTAGTAGTCTGCATTTTAATGAGCATTTCCCCAAGTTGCTGTTAGGCTCTACTCTACCTAATAAGAAACTCTGGGGACTTCCCTGATGGCATAGTGGTTGAGAATCCGCCTGCCAATGCAGGGGACGTAGGTTCAAGCTCTGGTCCGGTAATATCCCACATGCCGCAGAGCAACTAAGCCCGTGCGCCACAACTACTGAGCCTGCGCTCTAGAGCCCGCGAGCCACAGCTACTGAAGCCCGCACGCCTAGAACCCGTGCTCTGCAACAAGAGAAGCCAACGCAGTGAGAAGCCCGCGCACTGCAACCAAGAGTAGCCCCTGCTCACCACAACTAGAGAAAGCCTGCGTGCAGCAACCAAGACCCAACGCAACCATAAATAAATAAATAAATAAAAGAAACTGACTTACAGAGTCTTGGTGGTAGAAGGTCTGAAATCTGATATTCAGGGCACATTTCTTAATAATTTCATCTTTTAAAAACAAAGGGAATACAGGGAATTCATTGTATTCTTTTTGCAACTTGTCTGTAAGACAAATTATTTCAAAAGTTTAAAATATATTACACAAGTAACATATGCCTATAGTAAAATGTCTGTAATAGCACCACATGACATAAAGTGGAAAAGGGACACCCCCTTCACCGCTCCCACGACCACCACCAGCCCCAACCCACTCTCCAAACTAGCCACTGCGAACAATTTGGTATGTATTAAGCAAACACGTCAGACTTTTGTTTGTGTGTTTTCATTTTTTAACAATAACTAATGCCTACAAGAATGTGATAAAAATGACAAAGTTGTTAGTTGAAGTGCAAATTAATACAGCCCTCTTGAAAAGCAATTTAGCAATGTGTATCCAAAACCATAAAAATATTTTGTATACCTTAAGCTTATACAATGTTATATGTCAATTATATCTCAATTTTTTTTCATTAAAAAAAATTTTTTTAAACCCATAAAAACATTCATACTCTTGGACCTACCAATTCCATGTCTAGGAACCCCTCCAAAGAACATCACTCTCCTGGAATAGTATGTAATCTTTTTTTGTGTGTGTGTGTGTGTGGTAAGAACACAAAATGAGATTTACCCTGTTAACAAATTTTTAAACATATAGTACTTCATAGCTGACTCTAGACAGTGTTGTACAGAAGGTCTCTAGAGCTTGTTCATCATGTTTGACTGAAATTTTATGCCCACTGATTAGTAACTCCCCTCTTCCTCCTCCCCCCAGCCCCTGTCAACCACTGTCCCACTCTTTGATTCTATGAATTTGACTACTTTAGAAACCTCATGTCAAGTGGAATCATGTAATATCTGTCTTTCTGTGGTTGGCTTATTTCATTTAGTATTATCTCCTCAAGGTTCATCCATGTTGTCACATTGCAGAATTTCATTCCTTTTAAGGAATGAAATAGTATTTCATTTTGTGAATAGTATTCCATTTTGTGCATACACCACAGTTTCTGTATCCAGTCATCTGTCGATGTATATTTAGGTTGGTTCCACATCTTGGCTATTGTGAATAATGCTGCTATGAACATAGGAGTACTAATATGGCTCCAAGACTCTGATTTCAATTCTTTTGGGTAATTCCCACAAGTGAGATTGCTGGATCATATGGTAATTCTATTTTGAATGTTTTGAGGAACCACCATACTGTTTTCCATTAGCAGCTCCACCATTTTGCATTCCCACCAACAGTGTCCAAAGGTTCCAATTTCTCCACATCCTTGCCAATGCTTTTCTTTTGTTTGTTTTAAAGTGTTTACAGCTATTTATTCTTTTCCAAGGAAACCTGAACATTTCATCAGAGTAGCAATTACATTTACGAAAAAGCAAGCGATTGACAAACAGCACAAATTGGTACATGGCTTTCCTCTATCGAGTAGAATAAATGCTCCAGAGTTGATGGAAGAAATTGGCCACAAGGAAAGAAGATTTACTTCAACTGTCCTTAGGACTCAGGTGTCAACGACTGGAGTAGCTTAGACTCACAGCACTCACAAAACAGGGCTTTAATGTTTTCCAATATAATTTTCACTCAACTTTTTGAGGCGCTCAATGGTGTTTTGTTTTTTGATAATAGACATCCTGACAGATATAAGGTTATATCTCATTGTGGTTTGATTTGCATTTCCCTGATGATTGGTAATGTTGATCCTTTTTTTCACATACCAGTTGGTCATTTCTATGCCCTCTTTGGAGAAATGTCTGTTCAAGTTCTTAAACCATCTCTTAATCAGGCTATTAGTTTTTGTTTGGGGGGGTTTTTTTTGGCTGCTCCCTGCAGCATGTGGGATCTTAGTTCCCTGACCAGTGATGGAACCTGTGCCGCCTGCAGTGGAAGTACAGAGTCTTAACCACTGGACCGCCAGGGAAGTCCCAGGTTATTAGTTTTTTTAACTATTGAGTTGGAAGAAGTATGCAATCATTTTAAAATGACGTCACGAAGCAATAAGAAAGATAGCGAAAAAAAGAAAACAGGATATAAACAGTTGATATGACTACTTCTGATTACCAAGGTGGTGTTTTTTTAATTTAGTTTTGTTTAGATAGATAAACAAAGGAAATAAACCTAAATTGCTAACAGTATGTTAGGGAGGTGGTATTTGAGTGATACTTTTTTCTCTATTATTTCCTCTGTTGAGAGGATCAGCAACTAGGATTTTGCAGACAGACAGGCCTGGGTGAGAAATCCATCTCTCACTGTCCACATGTATAACTCTGAGGACTTTATGTAAACTCCCTGGGCCTCAGCTTCCTTATGGAAATAATTATCCCTTAAACTTGCTTTGAGAATTAAAATAAGAAAGCACATGGAAACATGGGGTACTTTATGACCTGACACAGTAAGTAGAGCTATTTTTCTATATTCTTTCTGTTGGGTCACATTTCACAAATCAACATTTAAATACTGGGGACTTTAAAATGGGGATTAAATTTTTTTTAATTAATTTTTATTGGAGTATGGTTGCTTTACAATGTTGTGTTAGCCTCCACTGCACGACAAAATGAATCAGCCATACACATACAGATATCCTCTCCCTTTTAGACTTCCCTCCCATTTAGGTCACCACAGTGCATTAATTAGGTAGAGTTCCCTGTGCTATACAGTATGTTCCCATCAGTTGTCTATTTTATACATAGTATCAATAATGTATATGTGTCAACCCCAGTCTCCCAATTCCTCCCACCCCACCCCTTTCCCCCTTGGTGTAAAATGGGGATTAAATTTTTGATAGCCCGCATTTTCCTCATCAGCCCCTCTCCTAGGCCCCTGCTTGGTTTAACTCTGAAAGAGATATTGTACATAGGGCTTTACAGTGACAAGGCACCAGCCTCAGTTCACTGACATCATGAATGAAGACAAGATTTACAAACTGTAAAGCACCTAAAAATGTAATGCATCATGAGTCCATTTTTACAGGATGACCCTGAAGGGACAGTGATTAAACAAAGCCGAAGTACTTGGAGTGTTTACCTGAGATGCAATAATGCACTAAGTGAACTCATTTAATGCAGGGGGCGGGGGAGTGAAGATGGAGTGGGGAGGGGTTGTATGCCAAGAAAATCACCATTATTCTTCCACTGTCTGGCCCAAGGCTTCCAGGAGGAGGTGAGATTTCTGAGGGTAATAAAAAAGAGGGTAATTATCTCAAATGCGTTTCAGCCAATCAGAAGAACAATTCCTTGGACTACCTTCATCTAATTTATGGCAAGGTCTATTAGGCTTCCTTCTACGTCTTATACTTTGGAGTTAATCATTAAGGGTTACACTGAGCCCATGTTTATAGGAAGCCTCTCCTTTCTAAGGGGCTATTGAGAAGTAGAAACCAAATGATTATTATTTTATTATGATTACCTTGACGGTGGGCTCAAGCTTACTTTTTCTAAAATTCCAAAGGCACTTGTTCAAGAAAATATAAAACTGTATCTAGTTAACCATGTATAAAATAAATAAGCTACAAGGACATATTGTACAGCACAGGGAATACAGTCAATATTTTATAGTAACTATAAATGGAGTATAACCTTTAAAAATTGTGAATCACTATGCAGTACACCTGAAACTTATATAATATTGTACATCAACTATACCTCAATTTAAAAAAACTTTTTTAAACTATATTCAGTTAAAAGTTTAAAAAAAAATTCTTTTTACTTATTATATCCCTCCCTGAAGGGAACCGATGATTGGATATGTAAACTTCCAGAACTTTTACTTTTACTTTACCTTTAAAAATATATGTGATGTGTTCACATGTGCACATACACACACACACACATTTTTTACATAAATAAAATCACACTCTATATCTCTGCTACTTGAATTTTTCACTTACTAATAAGTCAGAGGCATCTTTCCATATTTGGACATGCAGGGGTTTGTGAGGTAGTTACAGACCCTGGGGCCAGCAGGCTTGAAGCCCAGCTCCCCAACTTACTAGCTGTGTGACCCTGGACAAGTTAATTAACACCTCTATTCTCATCTATAAAAATATTCTAACAATAGTAATCAAAGGATTGCTGTGAAGATTAAATGAGTTAACATTGTAAATACTGTAAAATACATAAAGCACTTAGAATAGTGGATAGAGTAAGTCCTCTATGTGTTGGCCATTGTTGTGATTTACCCTGTTCTTCTTCTTTAATGGACAACTGTATTCCATTATTAGGATGAACTGAAATTCATTGAGCCAGCTCCCCGCTGAGAAACACAGGTGATTTCCTACTTTTGCTGCAGTGAGCATTTGTGAACATAGGTCTTTGTGTACATGGGCAAGCACACTCTAGGGTAGGTTCCAAGGCATGGAATGACTGCATCAAAGGTCATTCTCATTTTATTTGAAAGATGGTGCCAAATATCCCTCCAAAAGGCTGCTTTACTTTACATCCGTACCAACGAATGGTGTATCTGTGCCCATCTCCAGGCATCTTCATCTTCTCAGCACTGACAGTCTGGGTCTTTGGCGTTCTCACTTCTGCACTCAACCTTCCCTAAACGAAAGCTCAATCAAAACCACTAGCAATGCATTTGTCAAAGTCCCAGGGACACCTAATCCCTTTGTCTTTTCTAAAAGGAATCAGATGTTTTCTCGGCTCTGACAGAACTTCAGTTGTCTGGACACAGCCCTGGGACAAGTTTGTAAAACACAAATAGAACATTCTCCAGAGAAGCTCACGGGGGCCCACGTGAGGCTCTGCTCTCTATAACGTGTAATAAGAGTTCCATAGCAGCTGGTGTTTTCCTGGGTGGAGATCAGAGCCAGCATTTGTATATAAATATTATCCAAGGGCTGGAGAGAGAATCAAATCAGGCTGGAAGCAGAGGCTGCAACATCCCAGTTGTCTTACTCATGGGGCAGGGTTTGGGCAGGGTTTGGTGAGTACCCCCATCCTTTCTCTGAGCTCCACGTCAAAAGGGAAGCATCCTAGCACAGGCCCTCCCCATCAGAACAGCTTATCGTAAAACAGAGGTGGAAGCTGGTACAGGGCTTGGCTGGAAATCTATGCCAGGCAGAGGGGAAGTAGGGCAAACAGGTGAGCTCCATCTGCAGGGCCCAGACTGGAGTTTTGTTGCCTGCTCTGCACGGCTGGCCGAGTGCCCACCTGCAGCCACCTGGCTCTTTAGATCATAGCTCCCGTCAGTGACAAGGTGACTACTCACTGAGGTGGCCCTTCCGGCCTCATCTCCAAGGTTCTGGCGCACAGAGTGACTTCCAGCTGTGCTCAAGGACCTCTCAGAATCCAGGGGAGCTGTGAAGTAGGGGCCTCCCGGAGTCCTCAGGCAGGAATGTCAATAATTGCCAGTGTTGCCCCTGCTAAGCCCTGCAAGTCCCAGAGCCATTCATCTTCCAGACTTGATTTTCAGGCTATTTCATGGCTCAAAACCATTCACCTTGGTTCTCCCAACTCTCCCTTGCTTCCCACCATCCCTCAGGACTCAGGGCAGGGCAGGTCAGGGAAGGGGAGAAGGCAGGCGAGTCTCTGGAACAGCAGATTCCATGGATCAGAGCAAATTCCAGGGATGTGACCCAGGGACCCTGGCTCATGTCCATAACAGAGGGAATAACTCAGATGATTATCTCAGGCTCTCGGAAGTGAGTTAAGCTTCCCCTTCCTATTCAGCTCATGTGGGAGGGTGAGCGGGAAGGAAAGGAGGCCCAGAGACCCAGGGTCTGTCTTAGGTCTGACTAGAGGGCAGCGTGTAGTACAGGAAAGGGAATTAAGCTCACTGTGCCTTGGATTCCTTTTCTCTGAGAGCCTGGGGCTCAACACCCAAACATCCTGCACTTCATTAACACCACAAAACAGATGTTTGGGTGTGGACTATGTGTCCTGGACACTGTGGACACGGCAACAAACAGACCAGTGCCTGCCCTCATGGAGTTCACATTCCCAGAGAGGTAAATACTAGGAAGAGTGTCAGGCTTACTCCTGAGGAAGCAGGTTCATGGAGGGAATCAGTAAGCCAAGATCACACAGCTCCCAAGCGGGCTGCACCGCTCTCTCTCAGACGACACTGCTCTTAACCAGAACACGATAAAAACTAACCAGGTGCTTGGCGGAGCTCAAAGACCTGAAGCTTCAGAGCCCTTGCTTATAACAGCCCCTTCCAAGGTCCTGGGAGGGGGCCTGGAAAGAAACATGTTCACGTGATCTTGGGTTTCTCTAAGCTTTGCCAAAGTCAAGTCTTAACCATGACGGGAAAGAGCACTGTCTCTCCTCACTCCAGTTTCCCTCTGTCACTCCTGCCCTCGTGCTGTGTAATGTTCCAGCGGCCTTGGGCGTTCAGGGACTCCCAACGCAGGAGTCAAAGCCGGGGGGCGGGGCGGGGGGGCGGACACTGAGTTTGAATTTAGTGGGCTATGTTTATGCGGTGCGCCATCACCTCCACATGTGCTGAATTACTGCTAACGTCCAGTGGAGGCCCAGCTCCCAGGAGTCTGCCTCTGCACCCAGGGCCTACCAGCCACTTCCTGATGCCACATCAGTGGTGGAATCACCACATGAACGTGTTCAACAGAGCCCAACATGGACGTGTGTGGTAAGGAAGAAGGAGGAAGGTTTAAAGTGTATAGCATCAGACGCCAGCCTATGAGAAATGCTAACAATTCCTAGACCTGTAAAATCCTAAGTAGAGGATTCGGTTCCCCCATTTAAGGGAAGTTCTCTTCTGTCAGAAACATCCTCCATGCGTTCAATTATAACATACCAGAGCTTCTTTTTCATTTTTGATAAGAATTGTACAAAACAGAATTCACCAAAATTCCTCTGTTTATGAGACACAAACGGGTAGTAATACTACAAACAGTGAGTGTATCTGTATGAATTTACTCATTTTCCACATCTAAACTGTCAACAACAACACCTATGTTCACAGCAGCACTATTCACAATAGCTAAGACATGGAAGCAACCTAAGTGTCCATCAACAGAGGAATGGCTAAAGAAGATGTGATACGTATATACAATGGAATACTACTCAGCCACAAAGAAAGAATGAAATATTGCCATTCGCAGCAACAGGGATGGACCTTTGAGATTATTATAATAAGTGAAGTAAGTCAGGCAGAGAAAGATATCAATCGTATGTGGAATCTAAAAAAAATTATACAAATGAACTTATTTACAAAACAAATAAGCTCACAGACATAGAAAACAAACTTATGGTTACCAAAGTGGGAAGGGGGGAGGGAGGGATAAATTAGGAATTTGGAATTAACACATACACTCTACTATATATAAAATAGATAAACAAGGACCTGCTGTATAGCACAGGGAACTATACTCAGTATCTTATAATAACCAATAATGGAAAAGAATCCAAAAAAGAATAGATATATATAGATATATGTATAACTGAATCACTTTGCTGTTCACCTGAAACTAATACAACATTGTAAGTCAGCTATACTTCCATAAAAATTTTAAAAATAAAATAAATTGTCAATAACAAAAAGCAAAGTTTGATCAACCAGGCCAGAGAAAAGGCTGAATTATCTTTTATTCTCTCTTCAGAAAATTATTTTAGAAAATTGTTATCAAACGAAGAAGTGATCACAATGACTATGAAGCCAGAAAATGTAGGAATGAAAAGTGTAATAGAGGCATGTCAGGCAGTTAATTAACAAAAATGTTCTGTTATTTATTCTTATGGATTTTATAGTGCTGGAGGTATCTGATGGCTTTTAAAATATGTAAACTGTTGGAGCTCTTTTCTCACTCTAAATAAATATTCTTAATATTGGATTCATAATTTTGTATTATTTCTCTTAAAGACAGCTCTCAAATTGTACAAGCTTCCGTCCCCTATAAAACCTTGATCCTCCTCTGCAGCCACCATCTCCTGAGCAGTTCTGATGTGCCAGGAACGCTGATAAATCCCTCTACACGGATTATCTAATTTAATCCTCGATCAATGCACTGAGGTAGACTAAGGCTTGGAGCATTTATTCTACACAATACAGCTTTTTCTGCAGGTTTGCAGGAAGGATTCAAAATCACACAGCACAGGGAGCAGCGGCCCTACACAGAATAGGAACTATTACAACAAATTGCTGTTTCCTCCCTGAGCCCAAGTTTCCTCTATTTAAAGTTGAAGGGGTAAAAAGAGATTTAAATCTTTGTACGTCCACAGAGGACATCAGTAAAGATACACAGAGTATTGGTAACAGTGACTGCCTCTGTGGAGGGCAACTGGGGGTGGGAAGGAGACACACCCCACTTGTACCTTCACTTTTTTTTTTTTTTTTTTGGCTGCGCTGGGTCTTCATTTCTGCGTGCGGGCTTTCTCTACTTGTGGCGAGCAGGGGGCGGCTACTCTTCGTTGCGGTGCACGGGTTCTCTTTGCGGTGGCTTCTCTTGTGGCGGAGCACAGGCTCTAGGCACATGGGCTTCAGTAATTGCAGCACAGAGGCTCAGTAGTTGTGGCTCGCGAGCTCTAGAGCGCAGGCTCAGTAGTTGTGGTGCACGGGCTTAGCTGCTCCGCGGCACATGGGATCTTCCCGGACCAGGGATCGAACCTGTGTCCCCTGCATTGGCAGGTGGATTCTTAACCACCGTGCCACTAGGGAAGCCCCGTACCTTCACATTTTTAAACAAGTTAATGAGAAGTACTTGGCACAGTGCCTGGCCCATGGTAAGTGCTCAGTAAACGTTAGCTTTTGCTGTTAGTTCTTGTTATTGTTGATTACATACATAAACTAATTTTTTAAAATAGAGAGGTAGGCCCTGCTGTCTAAAGTCCCTTCCAGCTGGATTTGGTGTCTGTTTTACATAACAGTTCCTAGCACTCACCTGTGCCAGCGGCTCTAATGCACTATTGCATTTAATACTCCCTGCATCTCTAAGTACTGTTCTCATTCCCATTTTGCAAATTTGGAAACAGAGGCACAGAGAGGTTAAATAACATACCCCAGATCACACAGCCAACGTGGCAGAGGCTAGGATGAACACGCAGGCTGGATGCCTCTAAAATATGGACTCACTGGACCCCCTCCTGGTATGTTACGTGGGGACCCCAGCATTTTTTTCATTCTTCTTCTGTGCCGCTCCAACAAGCTTCATATACAGCAGGACAGCTTCTGGGGGGCCTAGAGTATAGAACAGGAAAGTGCTGTCACTGCAGATGTGAAGGCAGCAAGAAAGCCCTACAGGGCTTATTAACCAGCTAGAGATTAAGAGGGAAGGGAGGCAAGAAGGAAAGAGGAGGGAAAGAAACATGAGTGAAGTATCAACTCCTGTGTCCGACAGAGTCAGCCATTTCTCACCTGTCCACCCAACTCTGCAAGGGAGTCCGTGTTATCCTGATGCCCACTTCTGAGCGGAGCAGGTGGGCTGCGAGAGTTCTCGAAGCTCCTAGGTGGTGGGGCCTGGAAAACCTAGGTCCCGGAGCTCGCAGCTCTCTGACAGCAAAGGGCATCCCTCCAGGCTTTCCTCAGCGTGTACAACCCAAAGCAAATATTTCTACACTGCACAGCTCAGCTCAGCAGGCCTCAGTGGCCTCTGTCCTGCTAGGGAAGCTCTGGGGACGGGAGGTCTCCTGAGTCGGCTTGCCAAAGCAGGGACACTTCCCCACAGGGAGAGAGAGGTGGGTGAGCCCTGAGTTCTGTTGCACGTACAGCCATGGACCCAGGAGCCTAGAGGCGTCCTTGGGGATAAATCTGTCTTAGACTCTCCACTCAATTCAGGAGCGCTGAGCACGGACCCCTCAAGCACTTGGCACCTCGGCCTCTGTGTGACCTGTAAGGGCTTCACGGGCCCTGCACCTAGGAATGAGGTGGTCCACGCAAGTGTCTCGGACCGCTGAGCACTTAACAGCAACAGGCACCTACCTAATAAAAGTCTCGGCTCTCTCATGGTAGCTATGTGACCTTGAGCAAGTCGCTTGCCCTCTTTGATTCACTGTTTCCTTATCCGTAAAAGGAAGATTACAAAGTAATAAATGTTTCTCTACAATAAAGGATGACCCTCCAACACAGGCTAGATTGAAGGTACCTTGAAGAGAGGGAACAGTCTAACTCACCTTGGCATTTCCTTTGAGGTACCTTCCTGACAGGGTGTCTTACTCCAAAGAAGAGGCTCAGCACAGACTTGCCCATTTCAAGGCAAAATTCGGTAATGCCAAACAGTATGTGTTATGGGCTATTCAGACCTGGATTCAAATTCCGCTCTGCCACTCACTTCCCATTAGAAACCTTTCAGAATTTGATCATCACTCATAACTACACCTCCAGGGTCCCAGGTCGTAAAACTCTAGAGGGAGCTATTCTTAAACTGTGTTCATGGAGCGAGGCACACAGGATTCCTGACTGTCTGAAAGGTGAGTTGTAAGGATGCAAGGCCATGGTGAGTACAAAATGGGCTAGCACAGGCTGGCTCAGAGTGAGTGCAGAGAAACACAGTCTAGAGAAAGTCTGAATTAAAAGAAGATGCTAAATTCACGAAACAGCAGACCAGGTCCACAACACACTATTTGAAAGGTTAAAGAATTTTGCTAATATGCAAAGATAATACCACCAATTTATATTTTCAGGAACTCACTCCTTTTTCTGGTTGTTCCAGGGAAGCTTTTATGAACCTTGGTTTTTTTGTTTTGTTTTTTTTCTTTCCCCATTGTAAATGTGGAAATGGTTCCATTAGCAAAGGCATATGAATTTTTAACACCCCTCCCCAAAATAGTCTATTCATATAAATGAATTTTAATCTTCATTTTATATTGATAAGCTGCAGAGCTGACATAAACAACATTTTTTTTTTCATTTAAATCTGGCTTGTCATTCTATAAACTTGATGCTGTTTGCAAACGCCCCTATAAAGGACTCCAGTCTTTCTACTGTGAAAGAAAAATGTTCAGTGACCACTGCTTGGACTCGAAAAAGATGTTTATAGTACTGCTCCAGGCAGAGGCTGAGAGGCCTCTTTAAATCTTAAAGATTTAAAGGAGGAAACTGAGCTACCATCTCCACCCTGGGCCAACAAGACAAAAACCCGCCTCTACCTGGAAGTTTATAGGAAACAAGTTCTGATTTTCTCTGCTAACCACTGGGCCCTTCTCTAGAAACAGCTTATCCACATGGGGCTAGCCCTTCTGTAACATCTGTATCTTTTTTTTTTTTTTTTTTTTTTGGCCACGCCATGTGGCTTGTGGGATCTTAGTTCCCAAGCCAGGGATTGAACCCCGGCCCTTGGCAGTGAGAGCATGAAGTCCTAACCACTGGACCGCCAGGGAATTACCATGTAACATCTGTATCTAATTTGCATTTGTACATCTAAGGTTTACCTGGGAAGCATCCCCATGTATCAGGAAGAAAAGAGGCCTGGATGAGATGACCAGAGGAGGAGAAACAAACGCTAGGTCAACGGAGGAGAAGGGCACCAGGAGTCCGAACGCCAATGCTCTATTCTTCAGCTCGCCACTTCAGACCTATGCTTTGGCAAGTCGCCTGCCATCCCCGAGATCAGATTCCTTATCAGTAAAATGGAGCTTAAAAACTCCTCTCCTGTCTACTTCAAGAGGATGGGTCCTTCCCTACCTCCCTCACTAGAGCTGAGAACTGCTGCCATCGTGACCCAGCCCCACACCAATTCACATGGCTGAAATAATGACCAGGTAGTGCAGAGTTGCCAACTCAAGTTCCTAATGTAAAAACGAGCGAGGGGGTGTGCCTTCCGTGTGTTCCTCTCAGCTGCAGTGTGCTCCTGCTTCCAACAGCCCAAACTTTCCCCCTTCCCATGCTGTGTCCCTGTACTGCCACCACTGCTCAGCAGCCCTTAGCCAATGACCTTGCCCACAAACGCCCAAAAGGATAAACTGGTTACACAATGATGGTTCAGGGACTCTTACGTTCCCATTTTAAACAGTAATTAGGAAGGCTATAGAGGCACACGGGGGAAAGGTCTATACTATAATGCTGAATGAAAAACACAGTCACAGAAATCATACCTATTGCTAAGTTTTCAGGCTTTGGATGGAGTCAGACCTGGGTTTGAATCCCAGTTTTGCCAACCGTGACGACATGACCTCTCAGAGCCTCGGTCCTTTCATCAAAGGAATAGGGATGATAATTCCTTCCTTCTAGAGTTATTGCGAGATTTGGTGGAATATATGTAAAAGGTTTAGCACAATCCAGGCTCCTGGTGAGAGACTTCACATTATGTGCATATGTGGGAGAATAAAGATGAGAACGGATCCCAGGCAAAAGGGCAGGGTCCATTAAAGAGCAGAAGACACATGGTGCTTTGGGGTTCTTTTTCCCACTTAAGATTGCTATATCTTAACAAAATACACAAACATCAATAGGACTAGACTCCTTTGGACTAGAATAATACAATTAAATAAGATTCTTCTGACCAAAACCCCTGCCCTTCTCACTCACGCTAGGGGGTACTATTCCCAAGAGGTCTGCTCTTGGGACAATTTCTATGAAAGACAGAAAAACCTGGAGCCTCTGGAGCTTTCCCACTCCAAGCCCATGCAACACTTCAGCTCAACTGGAATGGGCTGGAATCAGCTGGAATCAGCTTTCTTAAGGAAATCTACATCCAAGGGGGACAGGGAGTGGTGAGGAAGTAAGGCTGGAGGATGAAAGGCAGATTCATAAAAAAAAACTCTTCGAGCTTTCCACTTTGGTTGCAGAACCCTTAGGCACCCTCAGCAAACCACAAGGCTGCCCAGTAGGGTGTCACCACCTTCGAAAGGGCATCTAGCCTGTGGGTTCCCACTGCCTGGGTTTGGGAACCAGGCTCCAGCAGGACGGTTTGCAGCAGGCAGAGGGTATTTAACCAGAGGCAGATGACTGGGGTGGGACGTGATTTGTTTGTAGACAGTTATCAGTAGTGACGGGCTCATTATTTTCATTCTATGGAGCCAAGAGACACAGGATGAATAATAGGTCTGAGCCGGAGAAGCAAAGGTTAAGGTGAAGGGGAGAGAGGTAACTGAGGGGGAATCCTCCCAGGCAGGCCCGCCGTGCCCTCTGAGTCACGATGCCAGTGAGGGTGAGCAAGGACCAGAGGACATGGGATGCTTGTCTGTTCCTGCTCTGCTGGTCCCAGCACAAAGTCCTTGAGGGCCAAGATCGCATCTACTGTGTGATTGACTCTAAGTGCCCCAGGTGGAAAGAGCTTCATCAAGACCTCATCTAAATGGCTCAGCATCAGGAGGGATGCAGTAACCTGGGGGCCCTCTCACCCTCACTCCTTTACCCAGCGCGGCCCCATTTTCCTCTCCAGTGATAACAGCTCACGTTACTAAGGGCCTCCTCCCGCCGGGCGCTGTGCTAAACCCTTGGCACTCACCATTGCATGTCACTTTACCAACAACCTGGGAGTTAGGGGCCGTTACTATCCCATCTTACAAATGAGGAAATGAAGCTTGGAGAAGGTTCTAGGACTTGTCCAAGCTGGTAAGTGGCAGAACCACCAAACTCAGATCCCAAGCTCTCAACCACTGCACCCTCTCCCTCTCTTCACCTCCTTTCTTTCTCCTCTGTTTATGCCAAAGGCTTCTAAGACCATCTCCCTCACCCCAAGTCAGATCCCATAGCTTCTGGGGGTTTGGGACTACGCAGGAGGCAGACCTCCAAAGAATAAGGCCCCTCGGGTGGAGGGTCACTGTTTCTGAGATTTCTCAAGAACAGGAAACTTCCTGGACTGCCTGCAATAAATCCAAGCCTTCCTTCCTTTGTGATTTCACCCCGGAGCAACACTCCAGGATGACTCATCTCGAGGCCGGCAGGAGATCTCCTCTGGAGACTGGAGGTGACCTTGGCCGGGCACTCACATCCTGTGCCTGTTTTCCCATTTGTCTAATGGGCAGCCCCGGCCTCCCTGCCAGGCTTGTTATTGGAATATTGGGGTGAACACAAAGCATGCGGAAAATCAATTTAAAAAGAGAATGCAAAATACCGACAATCATCCAACTTCCAACTACATCCCACATACCAAACCCTTATCTAAATCCCCTCCAATCTGAATTCTAGCTTCCAGAGTTCAAACTGATTCCTAGAAGAAAGGAAAGGTGACACGGGTAATAATCCCTTTATTTCCAAACGTAATTAGCCACTACTTCAGTTCCCCATCACCCTATTATAAGCACACACAATACTGAGAACTAACAGTCACAGACCCCTAATTAAGTATGTATTTTATATATTTTTTTCCTCACTTAATCCCTTTAGGAGTGTCTATGACTAGCCCCACTTTACAGATGAGAAATAAGGTTCAGACCAGTTGATCACACAGCTAGTAGACGTCAGAGCCCAGGTCCCAGATCAGATCTGTCAGTCTCCACCACACTACCCTGCCTTCACTTACTTCCTTTTAAAATTCTAAGCCCGAGGGCTCTCTCACCACCCGCCCCACTTGGTTTTTCTCCATAGTTCTTAGGCTCTTTAGTAATGAACTTACTGCCCTGCCCCTCCCCCATTCGGGTAGACTGTAAATCCATGTGGGCAGGGACTGTTTTGCATGTCTTGCCACTGCTGGGTCCCCTCAGTGCCTGGAACAATGCCTGATACATAGTAGGTACTCAATAAACATTTATTAAAGAAATGAATTTGGCCAAAAATCCTCATGAGCTATTTTTGACTGTCCTTTCTACTCTACTGTAGGTTTTGGCAGTGTTTTGTTCATCTCAGTCCCCGGCTACCTCTCATCCCTCTCGGAGTCTAGAACGATATTTTTTATTTTTATTTTTTTTGCGGTACGCGGGCCTCTCACTGTTGTGGCCTCTCCCACTGCGGAGCACAGGCTCCGGACGCGCAGGCTCAGCGGCCATGGCTCACGGGCCCAGCCGCTCCGCGGCATGTGGGATCTTCCCGGACCGGGGCACGAACCCGCGTCCCCTGCATCGGCAGGCGGACTCTCAACCACTGCGCCACCAGGGAAGCCCTAGAACGATATTTTGAACACAGTAAAATATTCCATAAATACTCTGGGGCAGGACTGAACTCTTTCGATGTGGTTTTGGAACGTGCGCTGGCGGTGGTCTGCTGTCTGGGGAATTCACTGTCTCTGCTGCCCACAACAAAGAGGGTGCTCAGGGGGAAACTGAGGAGAGCTGGGAAACGCGTGGAGCTTCCTCTCTGTGGCCCTGGGTCCAGCCCTCCTCGTCCTGCTCCACGAGGTCAATGGACAGGCGGGCTCACAGTGTGATGCACAGGTCCCGTCCCTGGCTTTCATGTGCTGTGTTTCTGACTCATCTTCCCTGGGCTCTGGGAAAGCGTTCTGCGTGCAGCTTCACAAACTCTGCCGAGCAGCCGGCTGAGCAGGCATTGGAAATGATACGGGGAAGAAGGATCTAATTAAGCAGAGTAGGTGATAGTGTCAGGAAGAAAAAGCAAGCAAGTGGCAATTTGGATATCTGCCTGCAAATAAGAGAGATGACTGCCATCTTCTCCTCTGGCTCCTGTTTGCCCTATAAATCTCAGTTCACTAATCCAAGTGTTTTCATTATCGCTGTATCATACAACATGCTGTGTGGGGCCCATCATGGGGAAATTAAAACCAAAGAGGAGGGCGGAGGGATTCAGGCTACCTCGTTCTCCCATTTCTCCTGTTTACACTAATCTGAAGGTGTTTTTCTCTCGGCCATAAACACAATACGGGGTTTTCCAGCATCAAACAGATTACCTTCTTCCACTCATAAAAAGGAACTCCGGGCCCTGAGCTCTCCCCCGCAAACCATGCAACTCAGGGGCCAGGAGTCACCTTGGCCACTGTTGACACTTACTCCCCAAGAAATCATAAGAACCAGGTCATGGGGAGTTCCCTGGCGGTCCAGTGGGTAGGACTCTGCGCTTTCACTGCCATGGCCCGGGTTCAGTCCCTTGTCCAGGAATTAAGATTCCACAAACCGAGCAGCATGGCAAAAACAAAACAAAACAAAAAACACGTCATGAATTAAACACCAGCTCCATAAGGAGAGTCCCTGAGTGGGAAGCAACATGATGGTTTAAGATAAGCATTTGAATTTCACCTCCACTACCTACTAGCTGCGTGGCCTTGGGCAAATCACTCAACCTCTCTGAAACTCTGGCTTCTTCAAATAAAATACATCGATAACAGGATTAAATGTATGACATAAAGCACTTAGCACAGTACCTAACACACTCTAAGTGCTATGCAAACTGCTCCCATCTATGGCCCTCAGTGCTGCCATTCCAACTGCTAAAGCAAACTTCCAGAAAGCTGCATGGCTCAGTCCTTCCCCTCCATCTCAAACCTCAAATGTCACCTTATCAGGGAGCCTTCCCTTACCACCTTAAATAAAATAAAAAACTACTCCCCTCTCTCATACACACACCCTGCATCCCCCCTTCAATTTAGTCCACAGCACAAAATACTACCTGACATATTACACAAACACACATACACACACACATACAGTTTGAACAACATAGGTTTGAACTATGCAGATCCATTTATATGCGAATATTTTCAGTAAATATAGCACATGTATTTTCGTTTTACAGATCTTTAAATTAACTGTGGGGAAAAGTATGTGTTCTATTAGAGGTCACAATATATGGAATTCAAAGAACATGTTGAGCGTGTGAGTCTCGATTCTATCCAAACTCTTTCAGCTTCCTGCCCTTGGATGAGTCATTTATCGAATCCTTTGTTTTTGAGGCAGAGATAGTGGTACGTGGATTTTCAACTGAACGGGGGTCGGAGATCCTAACCCCTGGGTAAAGGGTCAAACGTATATATTTTTTAAATTTACATATATAAATAAACATATATGTATTTTTTATTTCCTTCACCTAAAAGATAAACTCCAAGAAGGCAGAGCTTTTGTTTTGTTGACTGCTGTATCTCCAGCACCTACAACAGAGGCGCCTGGCATAGAGTGGGTATTTAATAAATATTAGCTGAATGAATAAACAGAAGCTATTTTTCTGATGACGATGACTAGAAGGGCCATCAGAGACCACAGAGGCCAGAGTTCTTCACAGGCTAGGAAACTGAAGCCGAGAGACATTAGATGACCTGCCTCTGGTTCCTGCTTGCCTAGAACTGCATGGCCGTGGAGGCTGGGGACCCTGACTCCTGGTGTCTTGCCCTGCCTCAAGGCAGCCGGCTCAGACCAACAACTCAGCATATTGGTACCCAGTGCTCCTCATCTGAGGACTGGAAACAATTAAGCAGATGGCTTTCCCTCCCAAGTGCTCCGGACCCGGATGCCTCAGTGACTCGCAATCTATAAAAGCAAAAAGGACAGGTGGAGATACCGCAGCCGCTCTGGAAATCCATCAACAAATGTGCTCAGTGCTGAGGAACTGCAGACAGCTGCAGCACAAAGGAGCCAAAGGCCACTGCACTCCTCTCTCAAAATTCACCAGCATCGAGGACCCTCTTGGCTTTCCGCACCGACTGAAGGGAAGCACTGCAGCGCTGTTTCTGGGGTGCCTGGATGGCTCCCTCTTACACAGACACGGGGACCCTGTAGGGAAGGATGGAAACCCCCACTCCACCATTCCTAGGGGCACAGCCTCCCTGGAAACCAACTTTTCATCTCTTAGGATCCTTCTTAGGATCAAATGAGAAAGCCCAGATACAGCACATGGCACAGTGCAGGGCACACAGCAGGCATGCGATGCCACTGACTGTTCTACAGGATGCTGATGCTAGCCAGAGGCAAACACAACCCCTCCCCACCCCCATCCACCTCACCAGCTCTGAGCTTAGAATCCAGGGTCTTGAAATGAAGGGGGCTATTTGGCCTTAGGAATACAGCACCAGGTCAATCTTTTTCAAGGATCCTATTTTCCCATTCAAGTAGAGTGGAAAGAACTTAGACTCTGCACCAGGTGCCCCTCTTCCTCCAAGCCACTCAGGACCTCATACAGCCCCAAAAGGGAAGATTCCAGCCTGAGGGTAACAGCCGCTCAGGTTCTTTTTTCCCAGAAAGTGGGATCTGGCCCAGAGCTCCCTGGAGGGTGGGGTGACAAAACACCCAACGAAAATTCCCTGGTAGTCTACTACCAGTCCCCCTAAGCAAATAATCAGATTTAAAGTACCAAAGAGGGACACCACCAGTAACCAGAGAGTGGTGACTGAATGAGTCCCATCGCTGGCAACTTACTGTGTGAGCTGGTCAGGTTCCTCACCTCTCTGAATCTCAATTTCCTCATCTGTATAAACAGAATAGCAATACCAACCTCATAAGACTATTGTAAGGATGGAATGAGAGAACGCACTAACCACCACACATTAGCTGGTGCTTTGAACATTCAAGCCAAGAAGCCCAGTGCAGCCAGTGCCGGAGTCACAAGCATTAATTGCTCCCGAAAAACACTCTGTACAGCAAAGGCAGCCCTTCCCTAGACCACAGACCAGACGCCACCACTCCACCATGGCCCGCAGGTTGGGAGCAAACTTGAACTCCACCAGAGGCTTCTAGAAATCTTACCAAGCAATGAGGGGAGCGGGACAGGTAAGGGTGCAGAAAGTCACGGGTGTAACTGAGGCCCAAGCAGCTCCTGCAACCGGTGTCCGGCTGTAAATGATGGGATGCGCCTCATGAAATAACCTGGTCTGATGTAACTGTTATATTGGACCTCCCACTGGAAACTGCTACCTTTGATGGCTTGGGACTTCTGGGATGTTCCGGTGGCTGTGTGGCTGCGGGGTTACAAACAGAAGCTTGGGGTGTCCCAAACCTAGGTAGGGTGTCCCAAGAGTCCCCAGGGGGTTCCAGGAGCTGGTGACTTTCAGCTATCACTTAACTTCCCCGGGCCTTAGTTCCACCCCGCCTCCCGATCCTGGGGAGCTAATGACCACTGCCTGTGCAAGGAGTCGTGAGGCTCAACGGGGCGGGGGAGCGCTCAGGCCCTTCCTGGGCAGGGCCCGGGGCGACAGCGCGGGTCTCCTCCGTTCAAGAAGGAAAATGCGGAGGAGGGAAGGGCGGCGCGCGCGGCTGCACACGAGCTGAGGCCCTTTCTCTGCGGCAGCTGGTGAAAAAATAATCAGAAGAAAGCAACTGGAACGCGAGCGGGGGGCGCGGGGGGGCGGGGGCTCCTCCCGCAGGCGCCCCGGAGCCGGCCCGGGCCTGTGGCCTGGCCTGGGAGGCCGGGAGGCTGGGGCGCGGGTGCCCCGCTGGAGCGCCGAGGCCCCGCTGCGCGCGGCCGGGCGGGGGCGGCGGAGGCGGAAGCGGGGGCGGCCGGAGCGCGGTGGGGATGTTTAAAGGAAATTTACAATCATTTCCTCTCTGTGGTTTGGTGACAAATCAACAACATCCTGTTCTTTTGTGAGGCTCCGGGCGCCTGCGAGGCGGGGGCAGCGCTCGGGCTCTTAAAGGGACACACACTGGCCCCCCTCCCTCCCACCCACCGCTCCCCTGCGGCTCCAAAAAAAAAAAAATTACAGCCTCCCCAAGGCGCCACCTCCCGGGGCGCGCGCTCGGCCGGAATGCGGGGGCTGTTGCCCGAGCAGCCCCCGGGCCACATACCCTCCCCCGCGGCGGCGGCGTTCTCCCCCTTCCCACGCCATCCCGGGACTGTAGGAGAAGTTTGCAGCTGCGCACCCCTCTGATAGATGTCGCAGCCCGGGGACACCCGCCGAGGCGACACAGAGGGGGCGGAGGGGCGCCCGCCCGACGGTTCCCCTCTTCCCCTCCAACCCTGGGGCAGCGCCGCCCCTGCTTCAGACCTCCGGGTAGTTTTTACCCACCTCCTCCAATCCCCTGGTCTCAGATTTTTCCACCCCTACACTCTGGATTTATGGTTAAAATTTCGACGTACACACACGAGGTTTATAAAACGCCAAAGCACAGAGAGGCTTCCCAAGCTGTAGGAGTAATGAGAATCAGATGGCTAGGACTAGAAAAATAAAATACTCAACTGCCCTCCTGGGATTTCTTTCGTTCAGTCATTTAATGACTATTTTTCACTAAGCGCTGGTCACCTTTCTAGGCTCTGTTCAGCAGGAACAAGGCAGAATCAGCCCCTGCCCCCAGGGGGCTTAGATTTTTGAATGAATGAATGAACGAACGAACGAACAAATGACTGAACAGGATTATTTCACACGCTCTAAGTGCTATGATTAAAGGGTCATATTCTTGAACAGCAGCTTTTAATCCAGAGAACTCTTTGAACAGGTGACCATCAGACTGGGACCAGAGGGTGAAAAAGCACCATTCCTGGGAAGAATTAGTTGAGGGATCCATACAGTATTCTCAAGAAAGAGACTGAAAGATGGCGCAGCACCTGAAGGACACCCAGAGGACAGGTTTCCTGCATAAGGACAAGTCTTGGAGGTTGGCATCCAGGATAAGAGAGACCTGGGTCCTTCTGGTCGGGGCTCTATAACCAGGGCAAGTCCTTCCCCACTCTAGGCCTCACCGTTTCCTCATCTGGAAAATGAGATCACTGGACTAGACTCAGTAGTTCTCAACCGTGGTACAAATTAGAATTCCCCAGGGAGATTTTCAAAAACACTGACCCCTCTCCCTGATCCCACCTCAGACCAGCCTGGGCACTGGCTTTTTTTTTAAAGCTCCCCAGGTAAATTTAGTGTGCAGCCAGGGTTAGGAACCAGTGATCTAGATAATCTCTAAAGTCTGGGTTTAAAGCACAGTGAGAACTATTCGGACTCAGGGCATAATCACTCCCATCACTGAGTGCTTAGCATCTATTATATAACACACCAAATATGCTATGTATATATCAATATTTAATTTAAGTTACCAAAAAAAAAAAGCTGTACCAAATTAGATATCCCCATTCCACAGGTGAGGAAACTGAGATACAGGAAAATATGAAATTTGATCAAGAGCACGGAGCTAATAAGTGGTCTCACCTGAATCGTTTAAGCTAGAGTGACTTAACAGGGAAAAGGAGCAGCGCATTTCTAACTAATGGAGTTGTTAATCACACAAAGTAGCTACCAAGAGAAAGCTTTAATCAAGGGGCTGCTCATCCATCTTGGACAGAGGCAGGAGACTGGCCTGGATGCTCTCTGGTCATCTTGACAGCCCCAAGGTGTGCATGCCCAGAGTGGGGGTCCCAAATGATAGAGTGTGACAGTCTAAGAAGACAGTCTTTTATGTTTCTCTGAAATGATCCTCTTGATCGTTTCAAAGATGATTCCCATAAAACGTGCAGCTTTGTCTTAGCCAGACAGAACAACCATTTGGCAGGGCAAGGAAGAGAGAAGAACTTCCTGTGTACCCCAGCAGGGCGAGGATAGACTACACTCATCCTACAGTCTCCCATATGGGGCCCACCACTGCCCCTTTCACCTCTTGACCACCTTCCCATCGGTGCAGTTTCCTGAGGCAGAAGCCAGATGAGGGCATGGTAGGTGGGAGCTGAGACAGGTTCCCAGGAGAGTCAAAGAGCTGTTAGAGCAGAGATGAGAAAAAAAAAGGAAGTTGATCCATTCTTACAGTGGAATACTGTGCTGCCGTCAAAAAGGAGAAGAGAGCTGTATGGATAGACTAGAAATACGCCTGTGATGTACAAGGTACAGAATAGGATCTTCTCACTGATAATTATGTAAACACCACACAGAGGAAACCAGCAGAACCTTCTGGAAGAACAGACATCAAACTGTCATTAGTGATACCAGGGCAGATGCATGGCGGAGTGGGGGGCGGGGTCAGGGGAGGGCAGTGGGGGAGTGTGTCCTGTTAATGGTATACTTGTACTTTCTCTGTATTAATCTCCACGTTATTTAAATTGTTGACAACAATCATGTATTGATTTTTCAAAGATAAAGATACTTCTGTTTACATATAATAAAGACAAATATTAAAGGGGGAGAGTAAAAGCCCACCCTGGGCCTTGGGAATTCCATCCAGGGTACACCCCCAGCAATGCCATCTTTGCAGAGCTTTCCAGCTGGTGTTAATGATCCCATTGCTCTTCCACAGTTGCTTTGTCCTCAGTGTGTCATGTCAGTAGCAGTCTCTCACCTGGTCAGCTGCCTCCCCTCCAGTCAGGGAGGGTCCCACAGCATTTCTGGGTTACAGAAGATGGATTTGAGAGCTGCCAGCTCCAAGTGATATAAGAGATGACAAAGCTCATTTGAGAGGGAAAAATTACCACAGGTGCTACTTGGCAGTGGAGGTAGGGGAAGGGAGTGGCACTGGTGTTCAAAGGCTCTGATTTCTCTGTGTGTCTATGTGTTGTTTTGGAAGCTGAGAAATGGAATCTGACAGACCAAGACCTGAGAAAGATTTGTGGTCAGAACCTTATTCCAGAAATCTGAAAGGCCAGGGACAGGGATCCACTTATAACATTATATGCAGAACTGTCCCCTCCAGTGATAACTCAGCAAATTCAAGACCTAGGTGACCAACTGTCATGCTCTAGGGAGGAACTGTATGGCCACTCGATGCTTCTTCTTATTTATGTTTTGTTAGACCTTTGTACTTTATAAACAGAAAAATGTCGAGGTTAAGAGCATGAGCTAGAAAGACAGAGAATCCAGGTGGGAGTCTCAGCTCTACCACTCTCACTAAGCCTCAGTTTCCTCTTCTTTTTTCTTTTTTTTTTTTTTGCGGTACGCGGGCCTCTCACCGTTGTGGCCTCTCCCGTTGCGGAGCACAGGCCCCAGACGCGCAGGCTCAGCGGCCATGGCTCACGGGCCCAGCCGCTCCGCGGCATGTGGGATCTTCCCAGACCGGGGCACGAACCCACGTCCCCTGCATCAGCAGGTGGACTCTCAACCACTGCGCCACCAGGGAAGCCCTCCTCTTCTTTAAAATGGAAATAATAATAGTACTTACCTCATAGCGTTATTCAGCGAGAATTAAATTAGATAATACAGGAAGTGTCCTGAGCCCTATACCTGGCACACACAGTCAATGATAATTATTGGTTTTATAACTAACAGTAACAAGATCCAAGGCAGTTATTAACTGTATCTTTAAATATGATACAATGAGAATAAGGAAGGTGAGTGACCTTAGTGGCTCAATGATGTTCACACATTTACTAGCTTACACAGCTCAAATATAAGTCCAAATCTTGGCCCCCAGAATTAGAAGTCTTCCAGAAGACCTGTGTCCACTAAAATCCCACATGATTGAGCTATTGCTGAATTAAAAAATTATCACCTTCATCCAAAGTCATTCAGTAAGGCCCTACTTACGTATGCCCTTGTGTTGGCTGCTGTACAGATAGGTCAAGACAAATGAAATTCCTTCCTTCCATTCATCTGGGCCAGGCCATCTCTGAATCCTCCCAAAGCCCTTAAAAGTAGGGATTCTTTTCCTTCTTTCATCCTTTCCTCCTTTCATTCCTTCCATCCTTCTTAATTCTGCTTCCTCCTTCCTCAGTCTAGTTATGAGAAAGAAGTTTCTGGGGGTAGGAGGTTTAAACTGATGGGCCATTAACAGCAGAACAAAGCAAAAGGAATTTTCCTGGTCACCAGCCAACAACTTTAGAGTGGTGTTTAAAATTCACTTGCTTAGGGGGAGGGAGAGAGGTTGACCAGGAGACGGTGGGAAAGGATTTCTCCCAGCTGATGGGGAACTGGGAAACACCCTTTGTTATGGCCAGTAAAACCAGCAAACACCATAGCATGCTGCTTGGTTTCTGCACTAATCTTTTATCATCCAAACTTGAAATGCGGATATGAGAAAGAAAACAAACGTCTGTCTGCTGAATCCATAAATAAAATGTTCTCCTTGGCTTCAGATTTAGAGAACACCTGGATCCCTGCTCTGGCTTTGACCATGATTTGCTAAAATATAACACAGCCATAAATTTCTTCTGAGCCGGCAGACACACATGCATTCTCTCTCTCTCTCTGTCTCTCAACCATACCCTGCCTTAATCCAGCTGTGGCAAAGTTCAGCAGGAAAGGAGCTTTGGTCATACAGTGTTTCCCCTACCCCGTGTTTGCATTTTTTAATTTTATTTCTTGGCAGTCTGAAAGTCACTAGGGAAGGCAGTTTCAGCACTGAATTTGTAAGCAGATCTGTTCTAGTAGAAATGTTCTTCTAGGGATCTCCTCTGCTGCGGAAGGCTGACCAGTGAAGAGTCCTGTTGGAATTTGGAAGCTGGCCCTTATCACCTCCCTATACCACTCTCCCCTCTCCCACAATGCACTGCTCCAGGAACTTTCATAGCCCTATGGCCACCTACATAGGCCTTAAAATTTCTACAACCTCTTGGGGCTTCCCTGGTGGCACAGCGGTTAAGAGTCCACCTGCCAATGCAGGGGACACGGGTTCGAGCCCTGGTCCGGGAAGATCCCACATCCCACATGCTGCAGAGCAACTAAGCCCATGCACCACAACTACTGAGCCTGCCTCTAGAGCCCGCAAGCCACAACTAATGAGCCCGCACTCCGCAACAAGAGAAGCCACCCAATGAGAAGCCTGCGCACCACAACGAAGAGTAGCCCCTGCTCGCTGCAACTAGAGAAAGCCCATGCGCAGCAATGAAGACCCAACGCAGCCAAAAATAAATAAATTTATAAAAAATAAATAAATAAAAATAAAATAAAATAAAATTTCTACAACCTCTTAACCCTGGGAGTTTCTGGGGGCCACGCCAAATTGCCTAAGACTGCTTAAGAAGTAATTACATACATGTTTAGGTTTTCCTAGTACAATAACTTCCAAATTCTTTAAAACTCAGCAGCATTCTTTTCAAAGGAACACAAAATATGAAAAACAGATTAAAACTATGGTTCCTGGTTGAAGTCAATCACAATGTTGCTTAAAATGGCCCCTAGAATTCAAAGTTTGGGGGGAAAAAAGCACTATTTTAGAATATCATTCTATTTTTTTTTTCTTTTAATTTTTAGTTTTTGGCCAGACCACGTGGCAAACAGGATCTTAGTTCCCTGACCAGGGATTGAACCCACGCCCCCTGCAGTGGAAGTGCAGAGTCTTAACCACTGGACTGCCAGGGAAGTCCCTCATTCTATTCTTACTTTAAGTAATTTTGTCATTATAATGAAGTCCAAACTCCTCACTATGCCTATAGAACCCTTTTTATCCAGTCTCTGCCTACCTGAGCTCCATGCAGTTATTTCCATGGTGTCTACTCTCTTGATTTACGCCTTGGTTTTGTTGGTGCAGGTCCTCCTCTAGCTTCCTGGGAAAAGACACACGGGAGATAAATTTTTTGACACCTTACACATCCGAACATGCCTTTCCTTTCATCTTTTCTTCACATTTTGATTGGTAGTTTTGGTAGGTATAAAATTCTAGGTTGTAAATCATTCCCCACCAAGTCTAGGCCTCTCCAGTGTCCAGGTCTTTGAACTAGACGTTACTTTTGCATGGAACACATACCCTCACCTCACCCCATTCCCTTGTGTAGCTAACATCTCATTATTCTTGTCGGGGAAAATTCCCTGCCCAGCCAGCTGCCCCCACCCCAAGGCCAGATAAATCCCTCTCCTAGGTGCTCCCACAACACCTGGTGTTTACCCCCTCACTACACTTATTACACCATATTATCATTACCTGTTTACCTGTTTATGTCCTCCACTAGTTTGTGAGCATAAAGGCTAAAAATACAGAGCCACAGTGCCACTCAATATTTGTAGAGCAAAGGAATAAACGAATGGTTGCAATGTTTCTTCTTTATTATGAGATACAATCTATAATAAAGTGTTTAACAAATGCCCTTACCAGTTGATGCATCCTCCAGATTTTGTGGGTATAGAACAGAATAGGTCTGGGGGAAGAAATGCCACCTTGGTATTAGGAGCACAGAAAGAACCCTTATTATTTCTTGTTCAATATCTATCTTCCATGAGGACAGGGACCAGGTCTGCCCTGCTCACTGCTGTGTTCCCAACAACCAAATCATAAGACAGCTTAATAAATAGCTGTTGAATGAATGAACTAGTCCAGACAAAGGAAGTCCTATGCATTATACCACCAAGAAAATGAAGCGAAAAAAAGTCCCTAAGCTGTCTTACAGTCTTGGGGAAAAAAAAGAGGTTTGGAATGAAAACACAATTCATCATCTCCTCCCATCACACCTCCAATAGCAAACCAAAACCCTCTCCCAATTCCTTTTTCCAGATATAGGTGTTCCCTTCCTTGGACATCTGTATTTGAAGCCCTGGAATTCTTAGGCTCAGACTTGCTCCTTCATAGTCTGTTTCTTTTCAATCATCAAGTCCTGTTGCCTCCTCTCCCTTTACAAGCAGCTTTCACACCAGCCCTCCTGTTTCATTCCTCTTGCTGGTACCCCCCTCAAGGTCCCCATCACCCCACAGCTAGGTTTTCACATGGTCCCCTCTTTCACTCTGTCACTTTGACATCTCTATGGGATTAACCTCTCTGAAGCATCACTTTTCATAGTGTCTCTTCACTGTCTAAAACGCCTTCGGAGGCTCTTAATTTCTTTCCACATTAAGTCATGACTCCTCTCCCAGTTTTCAACCTTCAGAATGACTTCTAATGCTCTGTTTTCCCTCTCTACACACACCAGCTCGCTTATCACACGTATACAACTTTCACTCTGATTAGGCAAGGTGCTTCACTGTCTCAGAAACAACAGAGCAGGCTTCTGCACAATTTGCACATTCTCTTCTCTGGAATGTTCTCCTTGCCCCTCTCTTAATTCCATCCATCCTTCCAGACCTGATGTACATCTTTCCTCCTCCAAGATGCCTTCATCGACAACTTCAGGTCTCGCTAATCTCTCCAACTTTAAAATCCAAATAGTGCTTATTATCTTTGCAGCACAATTAAATCTGGATGGATGCCTTATATAAATCACTACACAGGGCTTCCCTGGTGGAACAGTGGTTAAGAATCCACCTGCCAATGCAGGGGACATGGGTTCGAGCCCTGGTCTGGGAAGATTCCACATGCCGCAGAGCAACTAAGCCCATGCGCCACAACTACTGAGCCTGCGCTCTAGAGCCTGCAAGCCACAACTACTGAGCCAGCGTCCCACAACCGCTGAAGCCTGCGCACCTAGAGCCCGTGCTCTGCAACAAGAGAACCCACCGCAATGAGAAGCCCCCACACCGCAATGAAGAGTAGCCCCCGCTCACCGCAACTAGACAAAGCCCACATGCAGCAACGAAGATCCAATGCAGCCAAAAATAAAAATGAATAAATAAATAAATTTATATAAATAAATAAATAAACCACTATACAGTCTACATAGGTTAGTGCGGCCTTCTCCACCTAGCCCAGCTGCTCCTTGATGGCAAAGATGTAAGGATGTCCTGTTCTTGTACCCAAGGGCCCCTTAGAGTTCAACACATAGTAGTATTCAGGAGGTGATAAGAGAGGTGCCCTCTGCAACAGACAGACCTGGGTTAATCCCAGCCTAACCAATTACTGACTGTGTGTATTTGGGCAAGTAATTTGGACCCTCTGAGCCTCAGTATCCTCATCTGTAAAACTGGGATAATAACAGTGCTAACTCATAGCGTTGTTAGGAAGATATATTAGATAATACTAAGTAAAGCAATTTGTACATTGCTTTGAAACATGGTAAATACTCAATATATGTTAGCCAGGGTTATAAGAGACTCCAATCCCTGTTCTTGAAGTTGAACTTTGGCCTTGATTTTATTTTAGACGTTCTGTCACTGAGTCAGCCTTGCAAACAGGGATTTCCTGACAGTCCCTACCTCTGTATCCACCCTTGGCTGGTCAAAGCATATCTCTACAAACGGTGGCTAGGGGCAAGTTCCATCATGCAAGGTCATCTCAGGCCCCACTTTGTTTTTCTTCCTGCCCTCAGCACTCCTGGATTCAGCGCTGAAATTTTTTAGGTGTCTTTGGCTTGTGAACCTTCTTATGCCTTTCTTTATTCTACTCTTTCTTTCTCATTTTCATTGTATTATAAAAGCAATACATGCTCATTATAAAAAAAATCTTTTTAAAGTATATAAGAGTGTAAAGTGAAGAGCAAATGTCTTGCCTCCCATCCAAATCTCCATTCTTACTCTTCGGAATTAACCAATTGGCAGTTTCTCACGAGTATTTCTAGAAATCATCCATGGCTACTGAAACATATACACACACATACACCATTCTGTGGCTTGCTTTACTCACTTAACAGTCTATAGCCACACTTGATAGGTACAGCACACACTATTTTATGGCAACTTAGATTTATTTTGTAGAGAGCAACCTTCATTGATTTCATGAGTCCTCTACAGATGGGCCGGTAGGTTGCTACTACTAAAACATTGTGATGAATATATATGTGTGTGTGTGTGTGTGTGTATATATAAATACATAAGTATATAAATTATATATCTACACATACATATGTATATGTATTTTATACATATATATATATATATATATAAAATCTGTGAACTCCTTAAGTCTTTAAGGCCTCTGATTGCCAGATTAGAGCAGACTGGGGGTGATTCTTCACCTTTAGTCCTACCTCCTGAGTTCTCCGCTCACACCTAGCATTCAATCCCGAGACCCACCGACTCACTGCAGCAGGACCACCTTCCTCCTCACCTCAGAATAGAAGAAAGAGGTCATTGGACTGTTTCCTCAGGATCTCACGCAATACGAGTCACAGAACCCGTTTCTCCCTCTCTCTGGGACCATAGGGGAAATCCCTGGCAATGGGGAATAGGATTTCAGAATCTGGCTGTGTCCTCTGGTAGCTCTGAGGAAGTTCCAGAGAAGGAAGGAAACACGTTTTTGGTTCGTGAGACACAATCCCAGCTGTTGTCAGTGGGGCCGGGAGGGATGTGAGTGTGACAACAAAGACAGTGGCTGAGCCGGGCTTTAGGTGGTGGCTGGGAGGAGGGGAATACACAGGGCTTTCATCATCAGTGACTCGGCATTATTATCCTAGCCCGCATCCGTCCCTTTCCGCCACCTCCTTTCTCAGGCCAAGGACAGGATAGAACGGCAGGAACTGGGACTGCTTATCCCCAGCTTGGCCTGATTCATGCAGGACCCTAAGCCAGCCACTTACTGTACCCCGATAGAAGCCCCAGGGGCCTGGGAGAAGTTAGGGCTGGAAAAAGTGCCCCTGGGATGGGTCTAAGTTGCTTACTTATATGTCTGTGACCCACAGTGGGTTACCAAACCATCCTAAGCTTCAGTTAGGACATTCCCCTACCTGTAAAAAAAGCCAAAGCAACATCAACAGTCCCTGTCTTATACCGCCCTTGAGAGCACCAAGCACTTAACACAGGGCCTGGCATTACATAAGCAGTCAATCAATCTCTGATACTTGCTTCACTGATACTTGTCCCCCTTGCCTAGCACAGTGCCCAGTCCAGAGCAGGTGATTAATTAAGACATTTTTTTTTCAATCAATGAATGAATAACCTCTTCATTTCTGATGGGCAGATAAGAAAATTGCAAGTGACTCCCAAGGTCTCTCCAACCTCACATCACTCCATTCTCACTTCTTTCTCTCCCTCTATTCCTAGGAGAAAAGATGTCCTATTCTCCCTGGCTTGACCACAAGACCCAGCCAAATAAAAAGAATGAGCTTAAGGCCAAGGTCCTGGAATGCAGCCTGCCGCTCCCCATCGCTTGCATTACCACCTGAACCATTCCCACCTTCAGGTCCGTGGAAAAATTGTCTTCCATGAAACCGGTCCCTGGTGCCAAAAAGGTTGAAGACTGCTGCCCTATATAATCTGAAAAATGTCAAGCATAAAATTTAATTTAAGGAGCTTTCAGGTGGGAACTGAATCCTAGTAACAGGTAAGAGCAAATACAAATCCTCTCTGAAGGACTACAATTTCAACTCATGCCTCAAAGAATGCCCATGAAGTTCTAATAAATTGTGCCAAAAGTTAAAACTCACAAAACATACAAGGATACAAGGTACCATAAAGAAAACCAGCAGAAACAAAAAACAACTAATTAGACTCACTAAAATTTGAGATATAGAAATTATCGAGTACAATAAATGTGAGCCTTAAATATATGAGCCAGGAACAAAAGACTAAAAGACTATAAAAAGTAATGAAGCCAATTTGGGTGGGGGTGTGGGGGTGTGCAGGGAGGAACTAGAATGGATTACATAGCAGATTAGATACTGTTAAAAGCAGAATTCATTTACTGGAAGATGGACCTAAAGAAATCTAGAAAGTGACCAGGGATACAAAAAGATAAAGAATAAAAGAACTACATATGTGACATTGGAGGAGAGAATAAGATGGTCTAATATATATTTAATTGTCTTTACAGAAGAAAAGAAGAAGAAAGAATAAGGAAGAAGAGGTACTTGTAGAGTCAACACCAGGACTAGTGTGAGGTGAGTGAGGGGCCTAGGGCCTAAAATTTATTTTAGACAATCACTCTCAGAGCCAATCCTGCATTTGCACAAACTCAAGAATGAGCATCTTTTTAAATCTGATACCCTCACTGGCTATACACTACTGCTGGCCCTGATGAGAATTTTTCCAAATTGTTGTAAGACACCAAACTCTGGATTCAGAAATCCCAAGAAGAATAAAGAAAAATATATTCATGTGTACTTACATCAAAGTGAAACTGCAGAGGGCCTGGGACAAATACAAATCTATAACAAAGAAACTACAATTAGACAGACCACAGACTTCTCAGTAGCCACAGTGGAAGTCAGAACGGTATCTTCAATGTCCTGAGATAAAATAACTGGCAATCGAGAATTTCATCCAAGAATTTAAATATGATAGTGAAAGAAAGTCATTTTTAAACTCACAAAAACCAAGAGAATTTACTACCAACAGACTCTCGCTGAAGGAAATACAGGATGAATTTCAGGCAGAGGGAAGCCAATCTCAGATGGATATTCTTATAAAAAGGAACCGTGAACAAAGAGATTGGTAATTCTGTAAGCCACCAATGAACAACATTTGATTGTGTAAAGAAACAATGATGTCTCATCTGTCCTGAAAAAAAAAAAAGAGTGAAAAAACTGGACTACAACAGGAAATAAATGATGGGGGGAGTTTAAGTTAAAGTAGTTTAAGGTCACTTATTGTTTTGTTTAAGAGGGTAAAAATTGTGATTAAATTTTACTTATTTTAAAAAAAATATTAATTTATTTATTTGGCTGTGCCAGGTCTTAGTAGCAGCACACAGGATCTTCCTTGCGGCATGCGGGATCTTTTTTAGTTGCAACACGTGGGATCTAGTTCCCTGATCAGGGATCGAACCCGGGCCCCCTGCATTGGGAATGCAGAGTCTTAGCTACTGGACCACCAGGGAAGTCCCTGTGATTAAATTTTTAATATCTAGAGGACCCATTAAAAGAATAAATAGACAGAGAGACTGTAACTTTCAAGGCAATCAATGGGGAAAAAATGGGGTGATTAAAAAATTCAATCCATAAGAAGATAAAGTGGAAGGAAAAAATAAAAATAAACCAGGACATAGGGGAAGTTATGTGTAGGTGCAGGGGGTACATGGGAACTCTCTGTACCTTCCTTTCCATTTTGTTATAAATCTAAAACTGCTCTAAAAAAATTACGTCTTAAAAACAAACAAACGAAAAAACACACTCAGGACAAACAGCACAAATTAGATAAAGAGAAATCTGGCTAATTCAGTAATTTCTAGCTCTTATGTAAATACATTCTAACTGAAATGTTTTGCTCTGCATTGAAAAGAAAAAGCTTGTCAGAATGGCTAGGAAACAAAATCCAGTAATAGGGGCTTATTACAAGTAAAGTAAAAGAGCTAGGTTAGGGAGCTGCTAAAGTTTTCTCCTGCTTTGTCCATATGTGACTCTTCCATAAAGTCAACCAGAACAAATTTGGTCATGTGACGAGAGTTTGATAAAGGAACTATTTGCAAACATGTGGGCAGAGTGTAAGGAAACCACAGGGAAAGCACAACACCCTGGAACTGGGAAAAACGGGCCTCTGTTACCACCTCTAGCACTGAAAGGCCAAGGAGGGCCGGGCAGTTACGAGAACCCATTCTGGCTCCTTCCAATCCATTTTCCACACTGTGGCTAGAATGACACACTCCCTAACACACACATTCACTCATACACATCTACAGCTTCAAGTTTTTTAAGAGCATCCCATAGTCCTTGAGATGGCTAAAAGTGCCTTAACATAGCCTCCAAAGACTTTTGTGACCTGTCTTCTCTGCCCTATCACCAGCTTTTACTGGGACCAGAGTTCACCTCATTTTCAGCCTTTTAGTCACTGTGGCCTTCTCTTGTATTCTTGGATTCACCATGCATGTTCCTTCCCACCTCAGGACCTTGGCATATGCTGTTCTCTGGCTAGAATACGTCTCACTCTACCCTCTAAACCCTCTGATCCCCACTCATCTTTGTGGGCTGAGCTCAAGTGTCACTTACTGGAGGAACTTTCCCAAAGCCCCCCCTTCATTATATACCTTCAGGACATTAATACGTCTCCTGCAGAGCGCTTATCACTATTGTCATTCTCTATTCATATTTGTACAATTATTTGATGAAGGTGTGTCCCACTAGACTGGAAGCTCTATGAGGGCAAGAATGGTATCCTTTTTGCTCACTACTGTACACTGCCTGGCACCTGGCATCTAGCAAAAGCTGAATACATACTGATGAATGAAGGAATGAATACATCCTTACTAAGAGAAGGACACTTTGCCCAGAAACGAGTATTATATACCCTAAGAAGCTTTGCCCAGTTTCGTTACACAATTTGCATTCATTCATTCACAGATTATTTACTTGCCATTTCTCTGTGTCAGAGATAACAAAGGGCAGCTTCCTTCAAAAGCCTTTTATGAACATATGGCAAGAACGTGGTGGGAGAGCCTCCAAGGCAGGGCAGTGGATGGCATCTCAGTAAACCTGGTGGGCACTCCAGGTGGAGAACAGGGAATGCCTCCCCATTCTTGGCCCATCAGACCCAGAGCAAAGGCAGATGGATTGAACAAGCAACCGTGAGCCTTTCCCAGGGCCCTAAATGGTGGCCAGGGCCACAGTCAATGGCACCCAAGTGATGGAACTCTGGCCATTTTGGCAAAGTGGAGCTGAAGGAGCTGCATTTGGTTGGCTCCAGATAATTGCTAACCACAGCGAAAAATCCTCTGCCTCAAAATTCCCATTTGGGAAAGAGACCAAAAGCATTTCCTTTGATCATTAAAATCTACATCCTGTTCCCTGATTTGATTGACTTTACACGTGGATGGTAATGGGTCTATGCCTTGGCTTCCTCATCCTCAATAAGGATGAAAGTTTTTAGGTTGTTTAAGAGCATCAATAAATAATAATAGCAGTAGCAGCAACTAACATTTACTGAACATCACTCTATGCCCGACTCTGTGCTAAGTTCTGTATACATATACACATACATATATATAGTATCTCAATCTTCACGTCAATTAGCTCACGTTGGTCCCCTGCTTAAAACTCTCCAATGACTCCCCTTGATATTTAAATAAAATGTAAACTCCTTACCTCCGCAGTCAAGGCCCTACAGGAATATGATTTCTGCTGTCTTATCTAAAATGGCCTCTCCCCTCAGTCAGCTCCAGCAGCATCAACCTTCTTTCTGCAACTCACAGACACCAAGCTTGTTCCTACCTCATGGCCTTTGTACCAGCTAGGCCTTCTGCCTGAAGTGCTCATCCCTCAGATCCACGCCTGGCTGCCTCCTGCTGGTCACATGGGTCTCAGCTCAGTCACTACCTCCCTGACTCCCCTATCCCCCTTCACCCTATTGCTCCATCACCGCACCCTGTTTTACTGCTGCCATAGCATGTATCGCTATCTGAAATTATCTTAATTTTTTGTTAGCTCCACTATTATCTGTCTCCCCTAACTAGAACATACATTCCATGAGAGCAAAGTCCCATCTATCTTGTTCACTCTTGAATTCTCAGTGCCCAGAACAGAGCCCAGTACACTTCAGGCTTTCCACAAACATTTCTCAAGTAAAAAAAATGGGTGACAGACCCTGTGCAATAAGAGCTACTATACTTACACCATTTTGTAGATGAAGGACCTGAGGTCTAGTGACATTGGGTGACATGCCCAAGGTCACAGAGGCAGAGGGTAAATAGAGGAGAAGAGTAACAATCGTAACCAGGCCTAGCTGCTCCAGGACTTGTGCTCTTAATCACTACACAAACTTGAGACTCATCCCATGAATCCTGTCATGTATCCTCCCCACTACTACCCCCATATTCATTCATTTTTTTCCAAAGAAATGCTAAATTTAAAAAAGAAATTTTATTTAATTAATTTATTTTTGGCTGTGTTGGGCCTTCCACGCTGCGCGCGGGCTTTCTCTAGTTGTGGCGAGCGGGGGCTACTCTTCGTTGCGGTGCACAGGCCTTTCATTGCAGTGGTCTCTCCTGTTGCGGAACACGGGCTCTAGGCACGTGGGCTTCAGTAGTTGTGGCACGCTGGCCTCAGCAGTTGTGGTTTGCGGGTTCTAGAGTGCAGGCTCAGTAGTTGTGGCGCACGGGCCTAGTTGCTCCACGGCGTGTGGGATCTTCCTGGACCAGGGCTTGAACCCGTGTCCTCTGCATTGGCAGGTGGACTCTTAACCCCTGTGCCACCAGGGAAGCCCCCCATATTCATTCTTTACATTGAACCTGGCCCAAGAGCTAGGCAGCAGGGAGGCATTGAATAAAGCAGTGCAGAGAGTATGAACTGGTACAACCGCTTTGGATAACCGTTTCGAAATACTAACACTGACCCAGTCCTCAGTTTATATCCACAGATATATTAATATGTGTTCAACCAAAAGCCATGTACAAAAATGTTCACAGAAGCAGCATTCTTTTTTTTTTTTTTGGCGGTACGCGGGCCTCCCACTGTTGTGGCCTCTCCCATTGCGGAGCACAGGCTCCGGACGCGCAGGCTCAGCGGCCATGGCTCACGGGCCCAGCCGCTCTGCGGCATGTGGGATCCTCCTGGACCAGGGCACGAACCCATGTCCCCTGCATTGGCAGGCGGACTCTCAACCACTGTGCCACCAGGGAAGCCCAGAAGCAGCATTCTTAAAACCAAATGCTTGGAACAATCTAAATGTCCATCGAGCAGAATGAATAAACACATTGTAGGGACTTCCCTGGTGGTCCAGTGGTCAAGACTCCACACTTCCAATGCAGGGGGCGTGGGTTTGATCCCTGGTTGGGGAACTAAGATTCCCACATGCTGGATGGCACGGCCAAAACATTTTAAAAAATTAAAAAATAAACACATTGTAGTATAGTCATAAAATGGAATATTATACAGCAACAAAAAAGAAAGTACAACTACATGCAACAACATGGCTGAATCTCACGAAGAAAAAGTATCTACTGTATAATTCCCTTTAAAGAAAGATTTTTAAAAATAGACTATGTTAATCTATGTTGCTAAAAGTCAAAATAGTGACTACCCTTGTGGGTGGAGGTGGGGCATGGTGGTGGTCTGGGATGGGAAGAGCATGAGTGGGGCTTCCCGAATTGGGTAATGTTTGGTTTCTTGACCTGGACACTAGTTCTACAGTTGTGTTCAGTTCATGAAAATTCATTCAGTTATACACTTCTAATTTGTACACTTTTATGTTGTAAAACAATATATTTATGTTGAATCATGTGAAATGCCACTTTGTCCATGAAAAGTCACTGCATATTAGCAACTTCACATGGCCAAACTAAAATGTTATACTTCAATGAAAGGATTACTTAAGAAAAAAATAAATCCTACCCAGCTGAATTGCTTCGTATTATACGTGGCTCTGAAAAAACTAGTTATGAGAAAGAGCCTGTGCCTTCCAAGGGCTCTTTGGCAGGTGGTAAACAGGCCCAGGATGGTTGTAAATTCTTCCCCAGGGCCTGAGGTTGGTGCACGTGGGTCGTGTACCCCGGAGTCCGGAGTCCAGCCAGCCCTGGTGTAGTGCAAGTCAGCTGGAGGAGGCCTGAATGTCCTCGAGCAGAGATGAGCCTCTCCAGCCTCAGGCCCAAGGTGTCAGTGGTCCTGGAACACACCAGGTCACACCTGCCCTGCTCTTTGCACTCACTGTGGCCTCCTTCATGGACATTTGCAAGGTTCCCGTTCCTCAGCCTTCAGACTTCCTAGAGAGGCTCTTCCTGACCTCCCTAAAGATCATTCCCCAATCACTGTCACCTCCCTTTATTATCCCCTTCATGGATTTGACCAACATCTGAGTTTATGTTATTATTTGGGTGTTTACTTTTTATTATTTGCTTCCCTCATTGGACTAAGGTATATGAGAGCAGGAGATTCCTATAACTTGTTCACTGTTGTACCCTCAGGGCCTGGGATGGTGCCTAGTACCTAGAAGCTGCTTAAATATTGGCTGATCAGCCAATGACTGACTGACCAAATGAAATGGCATGAATGGAGGCCAGGGGAGAAAGGGTGGCCCAAATCACAAGTCAAGTCAGAAAGAAGCACGCAACCCCCATCCCTCTCATGGAACGTGAAAGCCAAGTTCAGCCTCCGGAAAATTGCTGACCCCTCCAGAGTCCACATATCCCTTCCTTATCCCTGTGCTTCTCTCAGGGTCCCCGTTCTATTGTATGAAGGACACAGACACTTATGAGGTGTTTACTGAACCACCCTATGGAGTAGAATTATCATGCCCATTAAATATGTAAAATCGAGAATCTAAAGGATCAGTAACTCACCTGAGATCCATCAACAATTAAGTGGCAGTCTTTGGGTAAAGTCTAAATATGTCCATTCCCAAAGTCATAGCTCACCAATCGCTGCATCAGCTGAGTTTTCAAGATTACCAGGGAATTTCTGTGATTTGCAAGCAAGGACCAAAAGAGCTCCTCTTGATCTTTTATTTTTTTCTCCGTCTTCTCTTCCTACTGCTCTCAGTGGTTGCTCTGGATTTAGCTCCCACATCTGAAAGGAGCAGTGTGCTTCATTTTATGTGAACTAGTGCAAATTTGAACTGTGCCATTTAAAGACATTCATAAAAATCTTGATTCAGTAGCCAAAACTGAAACAATGCAAATCTGACTTTATAGTCACACGCATGAGGAAACCACTCTGGACTATGTGAGGTCTTCAGGAAAGCTTCTTTTTTTTTTTTTTTTTTTTTTTTGCGGTATGCGGGCCTCTCACTGTCGTGGCCTCTCCCGTTGCGGAGCACAGGCTCCAGACGCACAGGCTCAGCGGCCATGGCTCACGGGCCCAGCTGCTCCGCGGCATGTGGGATCTTCCCGGACCAGGGCACGAACCCGTGTCCCCTGCATTGGCAGGCGCACTCTCAACCACTGCGCCACCAGAGAAGCCCAGGAAAGCTTCTTTTGCATAACCATCCACGGCCCTGTTCAGCAAAGAGCAAAAACCAAGCGTCTTGGAGGAAGAATGGGGAAGAGGAAGCTAGTGACCTGTATTATTGTAACCAAACTAAAATCTTCAAAATTTCCCTATTACACAGAGCAATTAGAGGGAAATCAAAGCTAGCTGTGCACTTGGCTCTGAGTTAGATTACTTGAAAAATATCTTACCCTTTAGGGCTCATGATAATCCCCTGAAGCAGATACTATGACTATCCCCCTTTTTACAATAGAGATCTGAAGAGATTAAGAATTATGTCACCAAGTGTTTAACAACTGCCCCTCCCAATACTGATACAAGAGAATCATCATTCCCAGCTTTATATCACACTATCTGCTACCACTGAAATCCAAGCATCTAAAATCAACTCTTTGGTGAACTATTTAAGATACCCAGCCACACCGTTAAAAATATAACTTTTGTCCTGCAAAAACTGTACTAGTTAAAGCATCAATGACAGCACAGTATGACTGTTCGAAATATTTCTCGATAAAGAAAACTTTGTTTGCATTTGAGAGTGGTTTTCACTTTCTGAAGTTTTGACGCACACAGATAAATAGGCTTCTCTTAAAATTCTAACTTATTCCCATTCATCAAAATGGCTGGGTATGCTGAATAATCATCGAAACGTGTATTCAGCACCTAGACGCTGTTCCAAGGGCTTTATGTGCATTATTCCATTCAAGGTCCACTCAGCCCATTTTGGTAAGTACTACTATTAGTTTTCATATGACAGAGGAGGAAACTGAGGCACATTAAGTTTGGGTAACTTGTCCGAGGCTGTGGAGCTTGTAAAGGTGAGATTGAACACCAGCAGACTGTGGTCAGTGTTTGTACATCTGTCTTTCAAGTTCTCTAGGCTCCAAAGCTGAAACACCTGAACACAATGAGCCAGAAAGCCTTGGGGCTACTGCCAGAACAGAGTTCTAACCTCGGGTCTGACACATCGCTCTGGCTAACTTCGCTTGCACTAGCACTCCCCAAGGTTCCTTCTGCCACCCCTTGCCTGGCTGAGTCTGCATTCTGCAGATGCGAAAGGCGGGGAAACTTCTCCAGGGCCCCCAGGCTGTGGCTCCTCCTTTGCTCTCCTGTACTCTCTAATGCACCACTGATGTTAACTGTAATTAAATCATTCTTTGAAACAAATAAATCGTTATTTGTTTAACATCTCTCTCCCCTCCTGACTATATAAACAGTAGCAGTTCCAGAGTTTCCATATAGGTAGGGGCAGGTCATTTACTTGTATTGGGGGGCTTGGTTCCAGTGCTTCCTATTTGATATAAGGGTGAGAAAGGTCAATTGAATACAGAAATAAATGAGGTTGCTGATGAAGATTATACGTGACACCATGGTGTCACCACTGACTGTAAGCTCTATATGGACAAAAATAGCATCTATCACTGTAAACCCAATACCTGGCACTGTGCCTGATGCATAGGAGATGTATAATAATGTTTTGTGGAATTAGTAAATAATTAAAACAGAGCCTGTGACTTCTTATCTGAAAAGGAGGGAAGATAAGACCCAGAGCACAGCTTTTTAAAGCTACATGACATATGAAAACAGGCCGAGCACAGGAATGGCACACAGTAAATGCTCCATAAATGTCTGCCACTGAATTCGAATTCCTGCCTCTCCTCACTCCCACTGCACTCAGCTCCCAGCTGGATAAGAGGGCAAAGCCCAGAACTGAAGCCACTGGACTCCCCTGTACACGATCTGGTAGGGGTGAAGACGGGGACAGGGTGAAACGACTATAATTAGCACGGGCAGGAATGCGGGGCCGTTAGGGTCCACCTCCAGCAGAAGAGTTATACCTGGGGAAGAGACAGGGCAGCTTTGGAATGAACAAAGTCACAGGAAGTAGGGAAAAAAAAAAAAATCCAGCACAGGCCTACCAGCCATTCAATCCAAAGAATGAAGGTGGTACCGTTAAACTGTGAAGGCACGAATGCTTTGCATTCCCCACCATCTTTCACTCTGTCCCCTCTCCCCCAACCTCTGGCCCCTGGGCTGCAGACAGGGTTAAAACACAAACAACGAGAGTGTGTCGGCCACGGAGAGGCCTCCCCACAGGCACCTTCACGTCAGCCTGTCCTCATGCAGACGCCTCCCCACCTGTCCCCTCATCCTCCCTCAGGTCACGCCTTCCCGTCTCCAAGTCTCAACTCATAACCACAGCCCCCTGTCAGAAAGAGACCCCCAGATGCCCAAATTAAAATCAGGTCCTTCGCAGCTCTCCCCATACCCTCAGATCCTGCTTCCATCTCCCTCCTAGCACTTATCATAGACGCAAATTGCATAGTCTGTCTTCCCCCCAAATTGTGAGCTTCACTAGGGCAGGGAGGGCTGTCTGTCTCTCAGCACCAAGGTCTCAGAGTCAGGGCAGGCCCCAGGGCAGAATATATGAATGACTGACTGACTGGATGGATGGATTTCTCATAACAGTTACCCCCAAATCTCTCCTCTCCTTAGGTTCCAAGGAAGAGTGGAATATGGTCCCCAGTGCCCTCCCAGACACCGAGTCACAGTCTGCTCAGGCATCAGAGACTCCTCCCAGCTCAGGACTGGGGGCTCCTTCATGGTCCCACCATCCCACCAGAGCTGGGGTCTCCTCACTTCTCCTTCAGGAAAGCTGAGAACAGACCAGGAATGGAAGGAACACTGTCTCTTGGCTAATTCCTCTAATTAAGGACACAGGACAGCCACCCCCTACCTCATCTTGACTTTCTTCCATAGTTTAGAAAGGATTTCCTTATTCCTATCCTTTTACTTGTTCCAGCAAGGCCCATGAGCAACCACTGGCTGGAAAATCACTGCTCCAACTTTCCTTGTTTAACATGCTTAAGTGACTTGCAAGAAACAGGTTTTTAGGCTTGTGATATGAAGATGGGGTGGTAGCAAAGTAGAAAGATCCGGGTTGCAAAGATCTAGAAAACCAGCACCACCATTTATTAGATCTTTCATTTATCAGGTGCGGGACCCTTGGCCTCAATTTCTACATCTGACAAATAGGAATAATGATATTGAGCTTGGATGCCTGTAAAGGGAAGACCTGAACAACTGTAAAATACTCTATTGTCCTAGTAAAGAGTTTTTCTCTTGGCATTAAGTAAGGTCTTGGCCCTGAAAGGAAGACAGAGCTTTCGTAGGGGGAGAGCCTGCTCTGCCCCCAGGAGCTGAGTAAGGAAATCACACTGCAAAGGTGCGTTTGAGTAGCGAGAAGCCATTTTAGCCTGGACCCGGTGACCTTGGGTTCTGGTCTGGGTTTGCAAAATGTCTCTCCCTCTGCCTGTCTCCAGAGCGCCAGCACCAGCCCCAGCCCCAGATCCAGCCCAAGGCCAGACCTCTGGCCTGGGTTGGAAGCCTTTCATCGGCTCCCTTGACAACAGCCAAGCGCAGTATCTATGGTGGCGTAGGAAGAAAAAACCTGCCTCACAACCTCCCCGTGAAGTGAAAACACCATCAAGACAAACCTTACAGGGGATTCAGACCCTGGCCCAGCTCTTACCCCCGCATCAAAGCCACCCCCTACCCGGACTCCCCGGAGGCTACAGCCTCCACCGTTCCTGGGCGGAGCTGGGCCTGCTGCGAGGGCTCCCCGCCTTCCCGGAGACAGGCCTAATGACGGGGGCTTTTCTTTTCACCGCCCAGGGTTGATGCGCTCCCCCCGCCCCCGCCGCCCCATCATTAACTGCAAAGAAAAGATCCCGGCCATTTCCATTTCCTCTGCGGCTCAAGGGCTCTGTTGTTATTTAATCCCGTGGCCACCCCGGCAGCATCCTCGGCGCGGACGGCTCCACCCATCCACCTGGCCAATTCTCGGCCGCTCCCGCTTCCCCGGAGGGGCGCAAGTAGGGGTGGCTGGGGAGAGGCGCCTACAGCAGCAAAGGGCTGTGGCCTTCGGAGGACACAGGGTCCTCAGGCCCGCGTCCCGTGAGGGCTGGGAAACGCACGGAGAGGGGAGCACTAGCCAGGGCAGCTGAGGGCGGGCGGACGCCGGGGCACTGCGGACATTACCCTGGAGTGGGGGGGAAGGGGCGCTGCCAGGCAAGAGCCAGGTCTCTAGCTGAGTAGCCAGTATCACCCTGGGGGGTACTAGAGCCGGAAGAGGCCTCGGCCCAGTCGCTGTCCACACCCAAGAAGTGGGGGGAGGGGTGGTCTGCGCTTACTCAAGGGAGACTCAGCCTCAGGAAAGGAACCAGATTCACTCAGCAATCCCCACTCCGCCCTTCTTTGATATGGACGTTTGCCATTTTCTTAATTTTTGGTAAACACAGCTTCAAGACCCCTCGCCCCCCGACGCCCCTAGTCTAGAGAAAGAGAAGGCCCTCAGCAGGGGTCTTCCCGTTCCCCCGCCCTCCCGACTGCCTGCGGCGGGTAGAAATCCCTAGATCTAGGTGTGTCCTCCCCCACCCAGCTCTCAGCCCAGGGTCCTGAGGCCGCAGTGCGCCCCCCGCCCCCCAGCAACACTGACGGTTCCAGCCCAGGCCCGCAGTGGCGTGAAGGTGGCCTTTACCTCCTCTCGCAGGCTGGGAGGGGGTACAGCCCGCGCAGCTGAGCCAGCTGCAGCAGTCGCCGCCGCCCTCCATTCATAAAGGAAAAAAAAAAAAAAAAAAAAAAAGGCAACAACAACCTCCACCCCTCTTTGTAAAAGAACGACGGCCCCTGGAGGAGCGAGAGCCAGCCCCAGCAATCACGGGTTAAGTTCTTTTCCGGCCCCCCATTCATAAAAAAAAGGAGCGCGGCGCATGCGCGCGCGGGGTCTCTTGTGCCCACCCATTCATAGAATCGCGAACTGCGCGCGTGCGCACAGGAGCTCCCTTCCCTCCCATTCATAAAAAAGCCATTTTCCCAGGCAGTGGTTGCAACATCGCCGCGGAGGCAGCGAGAGGGACTGACAGCGCGGTGCTGGCGCTGAGGAGCGCAGGGAGCAGTGCCGGTTCCTCCGGCCGGCGTCTGCGAGGACAGCGGCGTCCGACCCACTCGGGTTCGGGAATTCACACAGACGTGGAGCAATGCTTGTGACTCTGCGGCTCCTCAAAGTAAGTCCCCGACCGGCTTCGGGATGTGAAGCTGCCCCTCTCTGAGTCGCGACGCGACTCCCCCTCGGGCTGGGGCAAATGGTGCGCTATTTCTAGGCGCGCCTCAATGTTCCTTCCCTCTCCGTGCGCCTCCTGGAGCCGCTGCGGTGCGCCGCAGCTCCCTGACGCCCTCGGCTGGGCCGGCAAGGCGCCGGGGGTGTTCACAGCTTGGCACCGGCGTTCCCGACCCCCGGACACTGCCAAGCACGGTTTCCCCACTCTCTACGACTCGGAAGCTCCGTGCGTGTCCCGGGAGTTTGCTTCTGGCCTGGCCTTTTTCCTCCTGCCACCACCGGCCTCGGGCGCTGTAACAGGCGGCTCTAGGCTCCGTCAGGAGCCACCTCTTGGGTCCGGCGGGCGCCCTAACCCTGGGCGGCTCGCCCATCCCGGGCTCGCTGCCCACGGTGCCAGCTCTGCCGTAGATCTCCCCAACCCGCCGCAGCGGCCTATGCTCGACGTAGGTTTTTCTTTCCCCTTCGGAGCCGTGAGGGACTGGGTTTTCTTCCCTTCTGCCTCCCCCTCGATGGTCAGCGCGGAGCTGGCCGGGACTGGGCATTTCTGCTGTCTCTCTCTCTTTGGCGAGGCGGTTCCTCGCCGTCTGACCTTTGCTCTGCTGCCGCATTTTATGCTGTGCAGCTGCCTTGCAGTTGCCTTTTCCTTCCCCGGCCTCTGCAGGGCCCGAGGCTCCTCGGCCTCCTCGTGCCTCCCTATCTCCGGGCACCGAGCTGTGCCAGGTCCCGGGGCCCCCGGGCCGCGCTGGGGCTGTGGGTAGGGGCTGAAGGTGCGTTTCCATAACGCCGGGCGTGTGGGAGCTGGAGGAAGAGGCTGCGTGCGTAGGAGAGATAAGGCTCCCGCTTTCTCTCCTTCCTTCTTGGTGGTACCAGGCTTGACATCACCGAGAAGAGAGAAGGATAGAGACGGTACGTTCTGAAAATTCTGAATCGCCAAGCCTGTGGGGGCAATGAAGGGGGGTGAGGGCAAATTTGGCCAGCCAGGACAGCTGGAGCTTGGCTCCATCACTGGGACCAGGGCTTTGCCCAGTTTCCCCTCCATACAGACCATCAAAAAGCATTTAGACAGTAGCTGCTCTTGTGCAAGAAGACGGTTTCTCAATTTTCTTTGATTGGGGGCTGGGGGTTGTGGGCAGAGGAGGCAGGAGAGGCGGAAAATGGTTGCATGGCTTGATGGGCTTGAGCGATGGACGGGAGAAGCTAACTGGGCTGGAGAGGCTGGATGGTGGGCAGAGGGAAGAGCTGCTGGCTGCCTCTTGCACCAGCTGCTGGATGGGTATCCATATTGCCAGGCCTGGATGAGGGCAGAAGGCTGCCTTCTGGCCCATCAAGGCTCAGAGACCACTTCCCCCCCGCAACCCCAGCATGATTCGCGATGAAAGGAAGGTTGTGGGTTCGGTGGGGTGCCCAGACCCAGTGTGAACCCCCTCTTTCCTGCTTCCAAACCAGTGGCATGATTCTCTCCATTTTGGGGAGGGGTGAGAGCAAGTGCATCTCTGTCTGGTTAGCTGACCAAGGCTCTCCACTCTCTCTGAGCCTCTTGGGGGATACAAAGCTGGCAGGTGAAGGCCCAGAGCATTTAGGAAATGTGGGTTTATCAATCTCTTAATAAGCTCGGTCTGGCCTGAGACCCTACCCAATATGGCACTGGTGATTTCACAATGTTTAGAGTTCCCCCGGATCTTCATAGGAATGGAGCATAAACATCTGAAAGTTTCAGTTTTTCTCTTAGTGTGTGGGTGTGGGGAGGACTAGGAAAGGGAGGGCAGCCATTGACAATGCCCTCCCCACCCCCACCCCAGCCCTCTCTCTCTCTCCCTCTCTCTTTCTCTGTCTCCTTCTCTCTCTTTCAGCAGAAGGGTGGGAAAGAAGTTATAGATGTGTCCAGTGTGAAATCAAATTTTCTCTCTTTCCTATAGCCCTTGGGAGGGTCCTCACTTGCCAGAAGGTTCCAGACGAATTCTAATATGAGCAGTGCACATCCTGACCAACTGAGCTGCGTGGCCAGTACTGGGAAGGGGGCATTTTGGTGGCAGATTTCTGAAATCTCCTTGATGGACAAATGTTGGTCAGCTTGATGAGGAAGATGATGAGGAAGACTTTAAAAACGTCTCTTGGTTATCTTCCTTTTTAGATTCTGAACTCTAGAGTAAGTGGTCTCCTGCTCATTCCCATGACCTTTACCAAATTACCCTCTGAAATGGTAACACCTCCTTAAAGCTTTGGTAGGGCGAGGTGGGAAGAGACTGATCACATGGAATAGTATGATTCCTGGTTAAAGCAGGGCAGAGGCTGAGGGCATTTGGAGCTCGCAGATGTCATTTTTGTTTTCATCCTTCCAGAATAGGTGGAGAGACGGGCTCTTTGGAACTCCACCCCCCCACTCTGCTAAACCTGACATTGCCTCTGCCCAGAGGTTTGGCTGACTTGAAAAACCAATGAAGGCAGCCTTTCAGCGCAGAATTTGAAAGTCAGTGATTTTAAAACTAAGGGAGGAAAAAACACCCATTAACACCTCCTGAAATGGCCCTTGAGGTGTGTTGCTCTGGGGTTTAATACTTTGGTATCACCAAAGTATAAATACTTTGTGTGGGATTCTCTTCCAGTGTCTGATGCTGTTAGTCCCTTCATGTGACATCTTCCGGCCCCCACGAGCATTTTCCTTTCCCCGGGCCATCCTCTTGGGTAGGGCCCGGGTGATGGTACCAGGAGGCTTAGAAAGGAGCCCCTTCTCTTCAGAGAAGGTCAGTGTTCTTAGAAAGTTACGGCATTCAATGTGGTTCTGCATCCAGAGTTGTCTGTCATCTGGGCCCTACTGAGGTGGAAGTTCCCTTGTGAGGAAAACCTCTGGATCTAGGGATAGAATGAAAAATTTTGGATTTAGGATGTCGACATGGCAAGAGTGGAGAAGGTTCCATCTCACGGTCAACTTGGATCTACCTGACAGAAGGGAAAGCAGTGACTCATTGGAACATATTTTTACTCTCTCAAAAAAGGCAAAGGAAGAAGGTGATGAAGGGCAACATAACCGAAGACTGTATTACCTCTTCCAGACCAAGGTAGGGGCTGGGTCAAAGCAGATGAGGGGCTAGGAAATGTGCTAAGCTTGGGCCTTAGTCTCCCCATCTGCAGAGTGGGGAGAAGAAACTCCTCCCGAGGGGCCAGGGCCAGCTGAGCAGCTAGCAAGTGTGCAGGGCTGGGGCTGTGCCCCTTGTTACTACTGGGTGCCTACTAAGGACGGCTTGGTTGTAAGGGAGCCCCTTCCTCCACAGGAGATGTGGGGTGCTGTGTGATGTAAGAGGCGGAGGATGCTTAGCTCTCGAGGGGGCCTGGGGCCACCCTGCAGATCCGGACAGCTGACAAGGCTGGGGATGTATCCGGGACATGTGGCTGGGTTTAAGAGGCTCCACCGTTCAGCTGTGATCACGATTGTTCTTTCCAAGGACAGTTGGTGGAGGAAGCAAGGGCACCGGGGAGGGAGCACAGATGTGCTGGATCTCACGGAGGAGGGAAGGGGCCCTTCTGGGGCAGGTGGCCATTTGCAGAAAAGTGGTTTCCCTTGTCTCTTTCTGATTGGGGGGAAGGGGGAGTCATTTCCTGCCCCATCCCAGGAGTAAGCTAAAGTCTATTATTGTAAGTCCAATTCTTAGTGGAGGGTGGTGAGACAAATAAAATGATCTTGGTGTCAGTGAGAAGGGGGGTCCTCCCCTGGGGTTTAGATTTCTGGTCCCCCACCCCAAACTTTGATGTGGGCCAGTGGTTCCCCAACTGTACCAGTAGTTAACAGACTTCTTCTAGCCCCATTCTTTTCTCACTCTTGACTTCTAATCCCTCTTTAAGGGGATCTGAGCAGACAACAATTCCAAAATGTGTAGCCGGTTAGAATAGCCCAGAGCCAAAGTACAGCAAGACCTCTCCCACTCACCCTAGCACTGGGGTTTTGGAGCTCAGCTGGTTGTGGAAAAAGAAGAGAAAAGGGTTGGGAACTGATAACTGGGGATGGGACAACGTGAGGAAAAGCAGCTGCTTTTGTGATCTCTGACAGGTTATGACCAGAGGTCAGCTCCTTAGTGCTAGTGGTGGGTGGCAGGGAGGAACAAGGTTTCTCAGGCAAATCCAGCTGCCTAAATGCTTTATTTGCAGCAGAGATTGTCTCCCTCAGTGGGGTGTAGGGAAGGCAAGTCCCTGGCTTCCCTCATCCCCCTTCCCCCCCTTTAAAAAGTCTTTTTGAAGCAATAAGTCATTATTTAGTTGGAGCTTAATGAACTAAACTGGAGTGTTGTACCAAAGAACCCAAGCGAGAGTGGTAGATACTGGTGGGCGGGCTCTCATGAAGCCTAGAGACCTTTTTCTCTGAGCTGTTAAAGGCTTAAACAGCCTTCCCTGAAGGCACCTGCTGGGACTGAATGGGGCAGTGCAGAAACTGCCCTTTCATTCAGAGCCCCTTGCCAGTTTGGCATTAGCTGACCTGTAGTTTTCAAAGTACAACTGTCAGGTTTTCCTAATATTTCCCAACTCCTCTCCGTGGGATAAGTCCAGGGGAACGGGTGGATGGGTGGAACAGACATTTAACATGCCTCTTGATTCTTTCCAGCCAGCCTGCATTGAGCTGTCTGCCGCCTTGATGCTCAGCCCTTCCCCACAGGTACACATGCAGTGTCAGGCTCACAGACGAAGCCGCAAATACAGGGCAGTGTGCTCTGGGCTTTTCGATATCCTGCTGATTCAGTATTCTAGGACTCTCTTCTTCTGCCTTCCTTTTACCCTAGCTCCTCCTTCCCTTCCCCACAGACCTGGACCAGGGAGCCGCATCCATGAACGTGCCCTAGGGACCCTTAAGTTCAGCTTTATAGGTGGGAGGAGATGGGATTCCCGCCCACTCTAGGCTTTCCTTTTAGGGACTTTGCTTTGTGGTGAGATCCTACAAATGAGACCCATTTGAGCTTATGAAAACTCTTAGAAAAATGGGGGTGTGTGAGGTGACAAAAGGGATGCCAAAGAAAATGGAAGTGAAGATGTCTTGCGCTCTGACCCTTCCTTTAATGACAGATTTCAACCCCCCAGCCTCTGCTTTCCACACTGAAAATTCCCCTAAGTGGGGGCCAGTCTGATGTCAGCCCTGTCTGGCTTCCTTTCCAGGCTGGTTGGGTAAGAACCCGAAGATGGCCGGATGAGGTTCCCTGAGGGCTGGTGGCAGACCTGGGAGACTGGCGGAGTTCATGGCTATAAGAGAGAAGGGTGCTTCCGTGCCCTTCCATGAAAACCCAGAAGTTATTGCAAGTCAGGGTCGCAGGGCTGAAGTTGCAGCCTCTGGAGCCTCTGCTACCTGGGTTCGAATCCTGCCCTGACCACTTGCCCGCTCTATGACCCTTTGTTCTTCCACTTCTTCCTCTGCAAAATGGGTGTTATCCTCCAAGGTGATGGTGAGGATTGAAGGAGAAAATCATTGAGTATTTAGCATAGAGCTTGACACCAAGAAATGTTTCATAAATGCTTGCTGCTTCCCTAATTATTAATTATTATTAGAAGGTTGGAATGGAGGTAAAAGTTTCCCTTCCTCATGCTAATCCATAAGGCTGCCACCTAAAATTTGATAGAGGTGCTTCTCTGGCTGAGTGGACTGCTGGCTTTGTTTCTCTGTCCACAGTCTTCCAAATTGGCCATGAGTCTCCCAAACAGCATAAATGAGGCAAAGCCTCCTCTCTCCTATTTGTATTATAAATCTCTTCCTTCCTTGCAGGGGAAGCAGAGTACATATTAAACTGCACTTAAGTTCGGCAGCGTTGCTCAGACTGGAGGGTGGGTGTGTCCCAGTGAGTAGAGATCAATCTTCTAAGCCGAGGACTTGGGGGGTTTTGAGACACCATTTAGCTGTGTTGAGGGGTTATCAAACAGGCTATCGGGAAGTTGTTTTTCTTGTCAGCCAAATGAATTCCACCCTCCTGCGGAGGGTCCCGGCTAATTGGGAGGTGAGGCCATGAAGCCTGAAAAGGTTGGAGTGGTACAACTGAGCCCCTGGTGGCCGGAAGGCATCTTCCATCAGGGTTATGATAGGGAAGATGCATTTTAGAATATGCCTGCTGGAGCCATCTTGGATACAGCATGTCCCAAGAGAGCTGAGTCATCGTGGACTGAGCTCCCACCCCCATGTCTGGCCCTGAGTGCAGGCCCAGATGTTGACAGCTGCCTCTGGAGGGTGATGGGAGCCTGCTAATGCCAATATCTCCATCGCCTGCAGGCGCTGCTCCCACCCTGGCTTCCTGGTGGGATTTTTCCATGGGACTTTTTCCATGAATCTGCCTTGTGATTCCAGGGCCTATTAAAATCCCCAAGCATTGCCCATGCCTTTTGCTTCCTCCATAGAAAGCGTGCCCGTTCTTATAGAACCCCAGGAATAGAATCAGGGGAAGGAGAGTGGATAAACAGTATAGGGGAGGGGGAGTACCCACAGCATGGCCAGTCCCAATCCTAGTCCTAAGAGGCAAAAAGCCCAACTACATGGGACAATACAACCTTCAAACTACCACTGACATTTTGTTGGCAGGACCCTGAGTATTTGTGACCTGAGCTTCTGGAATAAGGGAATCACGTTGTCTTTGTCCTGGTTGGGGGTTCTGGCTGAGGCACCTCTTGGCTGGCACCAGAGTCATCTCCTGTGCCTCTGTCAGCATTTTCCATTCTTCTGCCTAGTCACACCTTTTCCTCCAGGCAAAGGTCTGGGACCCGGGGCTCCTAACCTTCTTCTCTTGACCCCAAACCCACTTATTCTAGAAGCAAGGCTTTGGAGTGCCTGCAAAGAATAAAGTGGGCTGAGGTAGCATCCCCTGAAGTTCTGCCCCGTGGCCATCTTGATCCTTGGCAAAACTTCTCTCTCTGAATGCTTTAACTAACATCCCCCCCATCCAGCCCTGACCCCGGGATCCCCAAAGGAGTCTGCCTTGGCAGATACTATCTCTTGGTGGCACACCTGCCAGACACTTAAGTCTAACTCTGCCATGGGGAAGTCTCCTCTTTGAAGACGATGCTCTCCTGACATGTTGAGGGAACACAGAGGCAGGAGGCAGGCTACCTCTAGGCAGACGTCCTCTGAGATGGGAGAAACTATGCACAGAAATCTCTCTTAAGTAGATAGGACCGTGGGAGCAAAGCCCTTGTTCATGAGCCCATAGTTCATGCCTTTGCGAAGGGGAAATATCAGTTGACTGAGCAATGAACCTTGCAGAAAAGACTTAATGCTTTTTTTTTTTTGCAGTATACAGATGAGAACCTTGTGGATAAGCTCCCATTCATCTACTTCATGAACTTCGCATCTAGACCTAGCTCTATATTTCAGACAGGCTGGAAAGCATCTAAGGAGGCCCTTCCCCAATTTAACCATTTCTGATCAAACTGTTGTCTCCAAGCAGGGGAAGTATAATACAGAGTTGCCCTGAATGCCTTTTTTTTCTCTCTTCATTCTTTACTATAGACATTGATAAGAATGGATGTGTCACTCGGGGCAGGTGTCATTCTCCTGTGATTGGAATACTGGGATGACCAGCTGTGTCCCAAGTCTGGAGGGATACAGGGTTAGAACTGGAAGGGAAACCTATCCACATCCCCTTCTTAGGCATCACCTTTGAGGCAAGGTGAACCTAATAACGGAGGTACAGGGTCAGCTCTCCAAATTAGAACATCATTAGCGTCCTGAAAAAGCATTTACCGAAACCCCATCCCATAGCACGTTAATCCAATGGTCTTTTTTTTTCTTTTTTTTTTCCCCCAAAGGTGGTTATCTTCCCCTTTTATCCGAACCCTGGCTATCTGTTCTGTCCCCCACTCCCAAGCTCGGTGGAATCTTCCCAGAGTCTACTCTTTCTCTGGGATTCCAAATCGTGCCCCTTGGGCAGAGGTCTTGGCCTCTGTTGCTATTTCTTTAAATTGATCTCTAGCCGAATTCTGAATGTAAAGGTCAGCAGGCGAGGAAATGGCACTTCTAATAGAAAACAATGTGCACTTTCTAAATTTGAACCAAGCCGTTTCCGCTCTTTGATTTAAGTGACTTCCTGGGGTTCCGTGTCAGGCACTGCAGTTGAATCTCTGGCCGGATTCCAACTTAAAATTGCACTCTCTCGGTGAAATTAGAAACTGATCCAGGGTTGGCTTAGCTATTCTAGTAAATAGCATTTAGGCTGAATGTTCAGCTCAGCACTTGGCAATGGGTGATGTGAGTGCCCCTCGGGAGGATTTCCCATCCAAGTTGTCAGAGGTGCACCTACCCAGGGGTTATTAGCCACTAGATGTTGCTGCTCTTAGAAGCAGTGGTAATAAGTTAATGTCCTGGATGTGCAGGCATCCGATACAGCTCTTCCTTCTCTTGTGATTATCTGAAATAAAGGCTTTTGTTTATCCAGCTGATAAACTACATGGGAGCATACAGGGACTGTCTGTCATGGTCACCACATCCTCAGCACTCAGCACAACGCTTAGTACTTATTAGTCGTACTTATTAGTGCTCAGGAAATCTAAACTGTTGCTCTCTGGGATGGTGATAAATTAGAGTATGTGCTGTGTGTCAGGCAAAATGCTAGGTCCTAGATACGCATTTTCTCATTTAGTCCTCACAAGAACCCATTTTACAAATGAAAATACTAAGGCATAGAGGTTAAAGAACCTCATTCACAGTAACACTGCTAGGCAGAGGTGAGAATTTGAACTTGGATCTGATTCCGGAGCCTGTGTTTATAACTGCTAAGCTGTATCTGTCTTAAATCAGGAGCATGTTTCATGGGGGTTATAAGAATGAACTCTGACGGCACAGGTTTGAGCACTAGTTCTGCTACTGATGGTTTTGTGTGACTGTGGACAAGTTACTTTGAACATTAGTTTCCTGTAACTAGAAAAGGGATAATAATAGTAGTTACATTTTAGGTTTATTGTGAAGAGTCAATGACGTAATAAATATGGTGCTTAGAAGAGTCCCTGGCACATAGTAAGTACTAAATAAGTTATTTCTACCACTTACTATTGTTGTTGCTGTCATTATTAATCATCTAAGCCATAATGCTGGAGAGTCCACCAAAGGAATTCCAGTTCCCATTTCATTTGGGCTCCCAAGGACCTGACGGGGGGGTGGGGGTGGGGGTGTTAACAGGCCACATACTGATGCCTGGAATCCATTCTCTCTTCCGCCCCCGACTCCAGGGCCCCTAGAAGCCTGTTTCTCTGCACAGCCCAGGACCTCTGGCCCCATGGAGCCCCCGATCCCACAGAGTGTCCCCTTGACTCCCAGCTCAGTCATGGTCCAGCCCCTTCTGGACAGCCGTATGGCCCACGGCCGGCTCCAGCACCCCCTCACCATTCTCCCCATCGACCAGATGAAGACCAGCCACGTGGAGAACGACTACATCGACAATCCTGGCCTGGCACCCCCCACCGGCCCCAAGCGGACCCGGGGTGGAGCCCCAGAGCTGGCCCTGACACCCGCCCGCTGTGACCAGGACATCACCCACCACTGGATCTCCTTCAGCGGGCGCCCCAGCTCTGTGAGCAGCAGCAGCAGTACGTCCTCTGACCAGCGCCTCTTAGACCACATGGCACCCCCGCCCGTGGCTGACCAGGCCTCCCCGAGGGCCGTGCGCATCCAGCCCAAGGCCATCCACTGCAAGCCACTGGACCTCAAGGGCCCGGCCGTCCCCCCAGAGCTGGACAAGCACTTCTTGCTGTGCGAGGCCTGCGGGAAGTGTAAGTGCAAGGAGTGCGCGTCCCCCCGGACGTTGCCCTCCTGCTGGGTCTGCAACCAGGAGTGCCTGTGCTCCGCCCAGACGCTGGTCAACTATGGCACCTGCATGTGCCTGGTGCAGGGCGTCTTCTACCACTGCACCAACGAGGACGATGAGGGCTCCTGCGCCGACCACCCCTGCTCCTGCTCGCGCTCAAACTGCTGCGCCCGCTGGTCCTTCATGGGCGCCCTCTCCCTGGTGCTGCCCTGCCTGCTCTGCTACCTGCCCGCCACCGGCTGCGTGAAGCTGGCCCAGCGCGGCTATGACCGCCTGCGCCGCCCCGGATGCCGCTGCAAGCACACGAACAGCGTCATCTGCAAGGCAGCCGCCGGGGACGCCAAGGCCAGCAGACCCGACAAGCCTTTCTGACACCTCGGGTCAAGTCCCGGCGCTTCCCCCTGGAAACTTGGTTCCCTTCTCACACCTGAGAGGGGACCACCACAGCGAGGCCAGAGGTTTTAGCATCCTCAGGCTGACCCTGCCAGTCTGCCCACACTCCCTACCCCCAGCTTCTGAAGAAACAGAGACCACAATCACCCATCCTTCTCTTCCCCAAAGGGATGAAGAAGCACTTTGGGGGGGTTTTTTTTGTCTTTTTTTTTTCAGGGTCCTGGAACTTTGTGTGAAACAGATAGTGGCAGGGGCGTGGTGTGGTTTGGGGGCGATTTTTCTTTTTCAGAAGATGGAACACAGATGTGGACACATATCCGGAAGTTGCAGCTGCTTGAATGCCTTCCCAGCCCTCCTCCTCCCTCCCTCTCTCCCTCCCCGCTCTTTTGCATTCTCTCTGGCTGCCTGGGAGGAATCGGTAACTGAGCGGCCAGGGGACCTTGGAAGAAGACCCTTGGAGTTTTGCCGTCTATACCTTCTCCCAGCCTCTTCCCCGGTTTGCCCCGACATCTTGGGGAAGGTGTAGACCCTGGCGATCCCTGTTGTATATACGTGGGAGCCCCCCCTTCGTTCCTCGCTCTGGCCGGAGCCACGGATGGATTTAGGAACCACTGCACAGTACCTTTTCTCCCTTCCAGCTTCCTCACTAACTCTTGGGGGTGTTCCACTCATAACACCGTCCTTCGGCTCTTACTGGGTCACAGACTCACCCGCCCGCTACGTGTCCCAAGTTCTCTCTACTCAGATCTTTTCCAGAAACTTTATGGGTAGAGAAGGCCAGGGCGGCAAATTCGAGACCAAATAGCATTTTGCCAATGAGTCTGAGGCTGTGGTCTCTGGATCCAGTCATTATGTTTTTATAGAATCATTAAACCAGATGCTAACGGTGTTTTAAGAAATAATAGTAAAACACTTGCTTCCTTTTGGGCCACCCCCAGGAAGGGCTGATTTCAAAATCTGGGGGGCGAGCAACCTCAAGGAACACAATCCCCCTCCCCACCAAGAAGAGGATTTTAACAGCAAAGAAGAGAGGCAGCACCTCCCATTGGCAGAGTGAGAGTTGAGGCGAGCTGGGTGTGGGTTTCTTCTCTCTTGATTCTGCTGCTTGCTGTCATAGCCTTTTGTGTACAGTGTCTGTATCTTTAATGTAAATAGACAGATGATGAAAAAAGAGTCTATTTTAGTGTTAGAAAGCCCTGGCGGGGGAGTCAGAAGAATGCGGGTGGGGGAAAGATTCTCCGGGGGCTTTTGGGATTGAGCCCTGCTTCTGTGCGTGGCTACATGAGCCCCTCCCAACAGCCCCCAAAGACGTAGCAACTCTTTCTCTCAAGGTGCTAAAGGACTCAGAAAGTGCAGCTCGTCCGGTGGGTAGGTACTTGTTGCATGCAAAAGCTGTAGTGTGTCCGGTCCTTCCTCCCTAGCTATTGTGCGGGGTTTTTGCTTAGTGTGGTATTTTGTGCCTCCCTCTCTTTCCCCCCATGAGAGGAAGTAGTCTGGGTCAGAAAAGCTACCCCAGGTGATATTGGAAGTGCACTAGGCACAGCGTTTGTAGCATTTCCAGTTTGTTCTGTAGGAACAGAACAGCCTCCAGGAAGGAGGCAAGGAGGCAGGTAGCTGTGATGGTCATGCACCCAGTGCTTCTCAAGGACTTTTTTTTTTTTTCCTTCTTGAAGACTAGTAGTAACATCTTATGTTTTAGAATAAGTTAATTGTAACCGTAGGTATTTATTGACTGGTGGAAAGGAGGGGAGGGTCTTGTTATTTTAGGCTTTATTTATATAACATGCTGGCTTGTAAAAGGCAAATATGAAATACTGCATCTGCGTTTTCTAAGGCTGATTCCTGTAGCTACCTTTGCCACAGTCGTGATGGATGTATGGATGTTCTTGCACAAATCAGAGGGAATGGTAGAAAAAACACATTCAGCCAACCACTTATCCTAATTGAATGTATCAGATGTGTACTGAAGGGACTGGAGATGTTTTCCTCAGAACAGGTGTGCAGAGGTTACCCCTAAAAAGAGGGCACACGTCCTCTCTTGGTGAGACCTCAGAACTTTTCCCAAAGCCCCTCCCTCAAATGTCTCCATGGGAAACTTGACCCAGTGGCAAGTTGCACTTTGGTGATCTTTGGAGTTCTACACGCCCATTCTGTGGAGAATTGATTTACATAAGCTGTGCATACACACACACACATACATACATACATACATACATACATACATACATTCATTCATTTACCCCTGCTCCACCGTCTCTATCTACATAGACCCTGTTACCTGGCAAACAGCCTCCTGAACCCTGACTTTTTGTGTATATAGTTATAAACATGAATTTTTCTGGGTTTTGGCTTTCTTTTGTCCCTTCCCCCTGTTTTGGCTTGTTCTTTTTGGTTTGCATCTACCCTGCTAGATGGATGTCTGCAGAACTCTCTGTGTCCTGTGTGCTCAGCTTTGGTTCACCCAACTTTGTTGCATAGCTGTCCCTCGGCATGTTTTTCTTGGCAAAAAGAAAAAATAAAACTGGCTTGCCCATGGCCCCCGGGGGCCAGTCAAGGGCCACTGAGGGACCAAGCTTTCGGAAACACGACACATTTCTGTGGCTGCTTCTGGCTGGTTGCGTGTCCTGTCACCAATGGCTTGCTTGGCTGGATTATGTCTCATGTTGACCTTTTTTTGAAAAGTGCCAGCTGCTTCCCACTTCTGTTTGACCTGGGGTGGCTGGTGGTTCTGCCTGGAACTGGGGGTGGGATCCACAAACCTGGGTCCAGGATGCTTGTCCTAAGGGGCCAAGGCTGCTTCCCCTCAAGGGTGGGTTTGTGAAGGCCCAACACTCCAGCCGGCACCCTGGGAACTGGGTCTACGAGAGCCCAGCCCTCGCAGGTAGATGATGGGGTACAACCAAGGCTCCTGAAGGTCCCTGGCTGGGAGGAGTCAAGGCCAGTCCCTGCTATTGATATGGGCCCTTCACAGCTGACCGAGTTGGAAGACCATCACATGATGCACCTGGTTCTTTCCGCGTTCTGGAGTCTGCGTGCATCCCTGTTGGGCATCGAGCGAGGCCCAGTTAGATTATGATGAGTCCAAGTGTGGAAAGTGTGGGCTGGGACCAGCATCCAGATCCCGTCACCTTCATGGTCTCTGTGCTGCCCCAGGAGATGTCCGGTGGGGTGTAGGCAGCACAACTTGGCACTGTGCAAGTCACTAGGGCATCCCGCAGACTTCACTGGCCTTCTGGTTCATGCCTCCAGGAAGCATTTTCATGCCGTCTGCTTACTGTGACAGGTGATGACAAATCTTACGCTGCCATTTTTTGCTGTGGGTAACTGTGGTGTCTTATCTTGCTTTCTCTTCTCACTGCCCCACGGTTTGGTTTCATGTTACAAACAGAAAAGCTGTTCAAGGGTCCCACCCTGGCACATTTTCCCTCTTCACTGTAACCCCTTCTCACCCCACATCAAAAGTTACCACAGAAGGTTTCCTTTGTATAGAATATTTATTTTGAAGCTCTATTTTAATAGTATTTATTTTAGAAAGTCTACTATTGTAAGAGTTCTTCTGTTTGTGAAGAAAAAGCAAGTTAAAAACTGAATGTACTGATCTAGAAAATATATATAAATATATATTGTTAAATATACACAGGACTGCCGTTTCTCTGTGTGTCTGTGTGTTCACACTCCCAACATCTTCACCCAGCAAGGTGCCTCATTTGTCAAAGAACAAATGGAAATGAGTAGCCAAGCTCTGGCAGACAAAGAGGCAGGGGGAGAGGGCTCCTGGCCCTTGTCCTGCCTCTAGGATGACCTGAGAGTCGGTGGAGGAAAGCTTCACTTTCTTATGAAGCTGAATCCTGCCAGATGCTAAATCCTCTGGCAAGCCCTCCTCCTACACGAGGGTGCATTGTTAACAGATGGACAGCAAAACTGGGAAGTGGGAGAGGTTCATCTGACCTGCCCATTTGACAAAAATTCTGCAACTCTCCTTTTAGCCTTGGTGCCCCCAAGCAGATTTTCATGTACCTACACCTACAGGCTTACAGAAGGCAAATACAAAAGCCCTTGGCAGTTTCCTTATTTTCACTAGATTGGTGCATATTGCACAACACCCGTCCCCTCTGACCTCTAAAGACTTGCATCTATTACATGACTTGCCTCGGCCTTTCCAGTGCACCTTCCATCTATCTATCCCTCTATCTCCCCACCATGCAGCCACTTCTCAGATGATCTATTTTCGATTCATATGCCAATCACAAGGAACGTTGGGCTTTTATGTGAACACATACCTCTTGTTTGCTGAAAGAGTAATTGAGAAATAGACATTTTTCTGTTACCAGTAAGTGGGGTCCGACAGCCAGCAATGGTGGGGGGAAGGGGCTGGAGGGAGAGGTGAGATCAGGAGCCCTGGGTCCAGCTCTGGTTTTCTCTGGGGTCACCGGTTATGGCGTCTTCCAAGTCGTTGTGAAAGCCTCGGGGTCCTCTTCGAGACCTCCAAAGCCATTGCATTCCAAGGATTCCCTGGTCACTGTCCAAGAAGGCACAAAAGATGTCCTTCCTTATTGTGGTCTTGTCTGCTTCTTCTCGGCCTGACCTTGTGGCTTGTCCCTCTCCTGCATGATGGCGTCTCCCTTCGCTGACAAGGTAAGTAACTGACACTTGGAGGTGGTTATTTTTTTTCCTTGGCTCAGTCCCAGATACTGTACCAGGCTTTAAGTCTTGGGTGTCCTGATAGGTGGGGACATGGGTCAGGCCTGCCCCTGGTTTTACTTTTTTTTCTAGTGCTTAGACTCACCCAAATACTCTTGAGGAGATGGGAGCTAAACAAATGTGAGCTTGTTTTTTAAAATACAGTGTCCAGAGCAAAAGTTCCACATGTGCCTCCATTGTCTTTCTTTCTTTGACTGGCCCTGTTCCTCTTTGTTCCCAGTTATGAAATGACTTAGGTGACTTAGCATGTAGTGAATGGTTCCTTTTTGCCAGGCACTGAACACACTTGGCCGAAAACCATTGTTCGTTACCTCTTAGAGATGCAGAAATTGAGGGTCAGAGAAGGTGTTACATGCCTGCTAGTTACATGGTTGAAGGGTAGACAGGAAAATGGAAAGTTGAAGGTTTAGCAACTTAATTTGGGGAAGAAGCACAGGATGGAATAAAAAGACTACCCAGTGATAGAATTTTTTTAAAAAAAGGGAAGAAGAATTTCAACCCTCTCCACACCCATAACCACACACCTCCTATGAGGGCACCACAAGCCTGATGCTCATCCAACAAAGAGAGAAGAGTGGGGGCAAGCTGGGGGGAGGTCCCAGCTCTGATGGCAGACAACCAGAACCCCTTGGGCAACTTTGTCATCAGGCCAGGAGGCCCCCAGCCCCTTCTGCATCTCCCCAGCTGGCCCCTGCACCCTGCTGAATCTGCACCTTGAAATGAGCTCAACTTCCCAAAGTTCATTTGTGAGCTCATCGAATGCACCCCGGATGGAGGTGTGTGCCAGATGAAAGCTGAGAGGACATTTTTAAGAGTCTTTAAGTTTATTCATCAGAACTTTAATAAAACAATATGTCCATGGCCTGGGGCAGGTATAATTTTCATAATTTATGGGTCTCTGAGACAGGAAGAGAGCTCAGGGTTTTATTGTGTTTTGCACGATAAATGGCATTCCAATTGTCTACATGATGTTCCTTAAGGACTGTTGTCTGGCAGGAACACAGGCCTTCTGGAGCCCACCTGGGCCTCAAGGCCTGAGGCAAGGGATAATTATGAATACATCTGTATCTTTTAAGCAGGAGATGACTGAAAAACTCCCTAGTTTCCTTCTGTCATTAGAAGACACTTCCTATGCCGACACCTATATTAACATTTAACTGTTGCAAGGGTTGGAACCCTCCCTGCTCCCTTCCTCCCCCACCTTCTTTCTCCCTTGGGTCTGGCCTCTTTCTTTCCTGTACCTGAAGAGACTAAGGTAACCAGTCTCCTGACTGGCTCCACTCCCACTGGGCGTGGTGAGGGAGGGAGTGGCTTCGGACTCTGAACAGAAAATCCACCCATGACAAAGCAAAGGAAGAGCTTCAGGTGATTCTCTGTTGGAGTCAGTAGTTGGAATACCTGCAGTACTCTAGAAAGCCTTCACAGAGTAACAGAGGTCAAGTGGCCTTAGGAAACCATTACAAAAGCTACTGCTTCTGAGCAAAGACACTGCATTATCATTGACAATCTTGAAAACAATCAAATTAGGTTGATATAATCAGTCTCATTTTATAGAGGAGAAACCCCCTCCCAGGCTCAGAGAGGGTAAGTCACTCACCCAAGGCCACACAGCTGATAAGTGGTGGACCTTCCTCCACAGCTTGTGTACTGCATGCTAAAGTCCTATTCTAACTTTCAGACCCGATCCAAAGATCACCTCCCCTGGGATGCCCCCTAGTGCTTCTGTAGGAGTCAGTAGGGTAGGTGATCTTTAAACAATACATAGACTGATTGGGATGGGGCCGGAACCCGGGTATAAGCACCGCTTCACAACACCCCATATGAAATATTGGGGCCCCATCCTCAAACTGATCTCAGGAAGGATGCTGCGTTACCACATGACATTGTAACAACCCTCCCTACGTTGCTCTTGGCCAGCCTTCCTCATTTCCTCTGCAACTGAAAGAGGAATTGCTTCCCCAGACGTGTGGAATTATTTGGACTGTGGTGGCCAGAGACAAGAATCTTCACGGGAGAGGGGGAGCTTAACCCAGCTAATTCAGAAGTGTAGTCTGGTGGCTTGTGGGTGTGTGGGGCGGCAGAACTGCTCCGGGAGAGACGCGCACACAAGGTTTAAGGGAGAAGGTCCCCCTCTGGGCTTCCAGGGGCAAAGTACAAAGAGGGCACAGACCAGGGCCACAGCAGCCCGGGTGGAGTGGAAGGCAGCAGGGCTAGGGTCTGGGGACCCCCATGTTTATAAGCTGAGTTCCTCCCAACCCCCCAGGCTACTGCTTGACCAGTTTCCAGGCAATGCTCCAGCCAGCCCTGCATTACCAAGGCTCTCTGAGGTGGCGGATCTAATCGGATTAAAAAACTAGTGTCCATCCAGACGGAGCCATTTCCCAGAGAGTGGGCACAGCCAGGGCCCTGGGCCTCACTGAGAAGTGACCGCCACTTCCGCAGGCCTCTCCTCTTAGGGCCATGTGCTGGGAAGAGCAACTGAGCCTTATGGTCCCAATGCCCAGGGCCCTGCTCTGCCACCTTCTCTAGTGTGACCTCGGGAGGGTCACTGCCTTTCTAACAGCAGTTGGAGGATTCGACAGTGGCTGTGTGCAGCACTGATAAACGTTGTTACCAATATCTTAGAGGTGAAAACATGTCTCATAGAACAGCAGAGAATAGAAGAACTCAGTCTCCTTTCCTCTTGGCCTCAGTTTCTCCGCCTTTAGCCTGGAAGTGTGGACCACGTAGGCAAGACACCACAGACTACAGCCCACAGTGTTTTCAAAAACTGTTGGTTGTTCTTTGAAAATGAAGAGGTTTCCAAGCCCAGATCTAAAACTTCTCATGAAAAATAAAAAGCGCTGGCAGGGGACTTCCCTGGTGGTGCACTGGTTAAGAATCTGCTTGCCAATGCAGGGGACATAGGTTCAAGCCCTGGTACGGGAAGATCCCACATGCCGCGGAGCAACTAAGCCCATGCGCCACAACTAGTGAGCCTGCGCTCTAGAGCTCTGGAGCCACAACTACTGAGGCTGTGTGCCACAGCTATTGAAGCCCGCACGCCTAGAGCCCGTGCTCTGCACACAACAAGAGAAGCCACCGCCTGAGAAGCCCGTGCACCACAACGAAGAGTAACCCCCGCTCGCCGCAACTAGAGAAAGCCCACGCACAGCAACAAAGACCCAACACAGCAAAAAAAAAAGTAAATAAATGAATAAATAATAAATAAATAAATAAATTTTTTTTAAAAAGCGCTGGCTGCTCTGGACTCCCCATTGCAGCAAATGGTCAGAGCTGAAAGGCAACTAACGGCCTTTTGCTAACAGGGCAGGGTCCCCTCACTCTCACATAGTATCCCCCCGACCCCAGTTCACTGCCCGAGTCCCCTGGGCTGAGCGCCGGCTGGCATTAATCATGGTGTTTGTACCTTGATGTCCCTTAGCCCAGTCTGCTTCTCTTTTTTACATCATCTGCCTGTTCTCTGCTCCTGACACCAGCTGGTGTCAAGTCTGACTGGTCTCCTTGGGCAGTTAAACCCAAAACAGGATGTCCCAACCCCCATCTAGAGGGCTTCCTAAGGATGCCCACCTTGTAGGCATGTCACTCAGGCACAGGTGCCAGAGTCATAATCCCAGAGAGGACATCTGAGGTCATGGAAGCCGGTGGTTCTTAGCCTAGGATTTGGGGGTAGGGGCGTGGGGTAGAGGGAGCCCTTTGACACTGTAGATAAATTTCTGTGTGTTTGTGCTTTTTGTCTGAGAGACACTTTCCAGATTCTCAGAGGGGTATGTGACCCATCAAAATGTGAAGAATCACTGGTCCAATCCACTCACCTCTATCGTATGGACGGGGAGGTGAGGCCCTGAAAGCAGCTTGTCCAAGTCACGCAATGGGTTGGCTGCAACGCCAAGAAGAGGAGCCAGGCTTTCTGTCTCTCTAGGAAACTGTGGTTTTCAAGCACTTGTGAGCCAATCTAGTGTCTCCTACCAAAGATTCCCCAAAAGTGACATCAACAGTAATGATGCTACCAGCAACCCCCTCCCCCCTCAATCTCGCCCCAGTTCTCTCTGATCTTTACTGGGCTCCTTCCTGCCCTCCTGCAACACGTTGTGATGACCTGTTCACACCTGTCTGTTCACAGCCTGTCTGTTCCCCGCCTAGAGATGAGCCCTTGTTCTGAGGCTTCTTGTTCATGATTTCAGGGCTGCCTGGCCTTTGTCACGGCGCACACAGAAGCTTTCCACTGCGGTAAACCCGCAGGTCACTTGCCAGCGACGGGCAGCACTCCAGGGTCCGGGCCTCTGTCCTCTCCCAGCCACACCCACTGCCCTGAGCATGGGGATCAGTATTTCCATATACACCACGCCCCTTGGGAAGCTTCCAGCACAGCATCTGGCATGTGAGTGGCAGTCAATAAATATTTGTTAAACGTGTTAATTAATTAATGATATACCGAGAGGAGAGTCAAAGGGGAAGGGACAAGTGGCCTCAGACTTTATTTCTGTCCTAAAGCTAGCCATGTGAGAGGATGTTGCATTTCCACCACGCGATCAGGATGATGTAAACAATAGGACCACCTTCTACCTCGTGTGACTGGCACTTGAGTATTTAAAGCCTGGTGCCAACCGAGTGCTTTTGATCCATTATTTCCTTTCATCCTCACTCGGTGGCTGTACCCATTTTACAGATGAAGAAACCGAGGCTCTAGAAGGTGAAGTCATATGCCCAAGGTCACACAAGCCTGACTACAGAGCCTCTGCTTTCCTACCTGTGCTCCCACCCCTGGACACTGGGAAGAGGCAAAGCAAGGTGTCTGGCCAGCCAATTATGGGGATGGCTGATGTGTGGGAAGAGGCCTGAGCCCTGGCTACAGAGGAGGAAGACCTGTCTGCATTGCTGTAGAAGCACTCGTGGAATGCAAAGATCTTGGGGGCCAGTAGAATGCAGAACTGAATCTGGCAAATTCCCAGCCCTCTGCTGCCTTCACCACTTGCCTGTGACCGAACATCCCCAAGGAGGAAAAAAGGAAGTCAGTTTAGGAACATATGTTACTTGGTTCTCCTGGCCCTCCTAGAAGAGGTATGGTTACCAGAAGCATTAATTAAGGGTCAGTACTGAATATTCACCACTCAGACCAGGCCAGCATGAGAGCTATTACCGATCAGCTTCAGGGAAAAAAATCAGGGTGGTATTTAATTTTTAAAAACAATTTAAAAAGTCAAATTATAACAGGAATGTTGCAAAAAAGAAAACAACAGGGGAAAAAAAAAAAAACTCCCCACCATATTCCCAGCCTCAGTTTAACATTTTGCTATATACCATTCGTTCATTTAACAAATTGTGAGTGTCTACTACGTGCTAGGGACTGTCCTTCCACCTTTAAAGCCATACATGGGATCACACTGCACAAAGCTGTTCCTGCAAAATGCTTTTTTCACTCAACAACACACCTGGACTTTCTTCCATACCTCCGTCACTCCACTTTCTCCTTTTTAATAGCTGGTGCTGCGTGTTGTTTTGTTTTGTGCCTCATAGGCTCCTCTTCCCACCTCCCCTTTGATATGCTCTGCTCTCCACACCAAGCCACCAACCTCAGCTAAACCACACTAGACACACCCTCTGCTCACCCTGCCCAAGGAGGTCATTGGTCAAAAACAGGAGCCTCGCTGGGCCGTGACTGTGTGTGTGATGGGGCAAGGTGGGTGGCAGGGCTGCACACAGGGCAGCCCACTGGGGCCATCACTGGGGGACACAGGAAAGTCCTCTCTCCCCAGAACTGCCAAGTGGAACATCTCCGACATAGGGCAGAATCCTAGGTAGTGCAGCATTCACCTAAAAGATGACCATGAAAATAAACAGGAGGGAACAGGAGGGAAGGTGAAAGGCAGTTAGTTGTCTTTAAGATACACAGCTTTCACTGGGCTGGCAGCTCCAGGTCTGCACTACTTAGAGGTGTGTATTCCACAGTGACCATTGTTTATTTATCCAATCCTTTTTTGTCACTGCCCTTAAAACGCTCCAGCTCCTCCCTCCTCTTGAGTGTAAGCTGGATTTAGCGATTTGCTTCCAAAGAATAGAGCATGGAAGGGGAAAATCAGTAACTCTGCAGTGGAGAGATTTGGCAGATGCCATCTTGACCAAGTGATCCAGGTTAAAAATCACCAGTAAAGTCACGTTGATGTCATATACTCCCTGAAATCATGTGATGAGAAGGCATGTCACCTCTCCTATTCTTCCCCAAATTCATAGCCTCTGTTGAAGCATGAGAAAACATCAGACAAACTCAAATTGAGGGAGATTCTACAAAATACCTGATCAGTACTCTTCAAAATGTCAAGGCCATGAAAAAGGAGGAAACAGTGAGAAATTGTCACATACTAAGAAAGACAGAAGACATGCAACATGGTGGAAAAACTCGTGAAATCTGAGTGAAGTGTGTATAGTATTATACCAATGTTAATTTCTTAATTTTATGGTTATATAAGATGTTAACATTAGGGGAAGCTGAGTGAAGAATATAGGGAATTCTCTGTACTATCTTTGTAACTCTTCTGTAAATCTAAAATTATTTCAAAATAAAAAGTTTTTTCTCAAAATAGAGTTGCTGTATATCCAGCAATCCCACTCCTGGGCATATATCCCGACAAAAACATAATTCAAAAAGATACATGCACTCCTATGTTCATAGCAGCATTATTCACAATAGCCAAGACATGGAAACAACCTGTCCATTGGCAGAAGAATGGATAAAGAAAATGAGGTATGTATATACCATGTAATACTCCTCAGCCATAAAAGAGAATGAAATAATGCCATTTGAAGCAACACGGATGGACCCAGAGATTATCATACTAAGTGAAGTAAGCCAGAAAAAGACAAATACCATATGATATCACTTATATGTGGAATCTAAAATATGACACAAACGAACTTATCTACAAAACAGAAACAGACTCACAGACATAGAGAACAGACTTGTGGTTGCCAAGGGGGAAGGAGGGGAGCGGGGGGATGGATTGAGAGTTTGGGATTAGCAGATGCAAACTATTATATTTAGAATGGATAAACAACAAGGTCCTATTGTATAGCACAGGGAACTGTATTCAATATTCTGTGATAAACTGTAATGGAAAGGAACATGAAAAAGAATATATATATGTGTAGCTGAATCACTTTGCTGTACAGCAGAAATTAACACAACCTTGTAAATCAATTATACTTCAATAAAATAAAAATTTTAAATGTTTACAAAAGGTTTTTAAAATAAATATATTTTTTTAAATCTTCAGTTTCTTGCCACTGAATTTAGAATGAAAATCAAGCTCCTTACTAAAGCCCACAAGACCCTGCCTAATCTGGCTTTCCCACCCTCATCTTGTTGACCCTCTGCCCCCAGCCCCAAGAAGCCCCTTCCTGCTTCTGAGCCCTTGCACTGCCTCTTGCTCCTGCTAAAATATTCTTCCACTCCTTTATGCATGGCTCACTTCTCTCATCTCTCAGTTGAAATGCCACCTCCTCAGAGAGGACTTCCTGGGCTGTCTGTTGTCCTCCTGGTCTTTCCCTTCACTGCGCTTATTTTAATTTGCCATGATATATCTATGTGTTCATTTACTTATTTGCTATCTGTCTCCCCCCATCAAGGGCAGTTTTATTCACTGCCATATCTGCAGGTCTAGACAGTACTTGGCATACTGATTATCAATAATTTTTTCCTTTTTATAGAAAAACTCATCCCCCATTGATGGACATTTAAGTTGCTTCCAAATTTTTGCTCTCATAGCTAATGTGGCAGACACCTTGGTTGATATCCATCCCCTGTTTTTGTTTGAGGCCCAAAATTTCTTCCAGGGTTCACCCCTTTGCCATACAGTTCAGGCAAAAGTAACTATTCACAGCTGCAGGGATAAGCCCTAAGGAGTGGAATCAAATTATGTTGACCAGTCTCTTTGCTAGTGATTGGTTCATGAATGGACATGTGATACAGCAATGACCAATAGAATGTGAGGGGAAATCTGCTGGAGGCTTCTGGGAAAATTTTCTTCATTCTTAAAATGACAAACCAAGAAGAAAGGAACACATTGTAGTGTCTTATGACACTGGAACAGCAGTCTTCTTAGTACCATAAATGGTGGTGGTCTGAGGATAAAGGCTAGAAGTTGGATAGCAGGGAGAAAACAGGGAAAGAACCTGGGTCCTTTTTGACATCACTGAGCTGCCTAGTTAGCCAATCCTGAAGTCATTCTACCTGGAGACTTCTTTTATCGATCTGAATAAATCTTTTGTATAATTTAAGCCAGTTTGAGGTTGCAGTCAAAGGCATCCTCACTGATAGAGCTGGTAGATTTTCTACTTCTTTACAAGGCTGGTGTTTAGAAATATCATAGGCTTGGGAGGGGCCGTAAGACGTCATCTTGACTATAATCTCAACTGTGTAAGTACAAGAAGTCACCATTTTCAATCCTTTCTGAGATTTGCCTTGGAACAAATGCCACAAAGTCATGTCTTAAGTGGGCCAGTGACTGTTTTGTAGAGCCGTGTCCATCCAGCTCTGTACAGTAGTCTGCAGCATTCAGAGTTTAGCTATTAGATTGCCCACAGGTAGTGGCTATTTCCACCCTCAGGTAAAGAAATGTAGGAGGAGTTCAAGGGGTTTTCAAAGTGTATCCTATTTGTTTCTTTAACATCCCCCAAAATCTTCCAAAGTCGATTACATGGATTGTTGTCTCTATAATCAAAATCATGTTTTCCTTGCAGTTCCAGGAAGATGGGGGGAAGTCAGATCTTAAATAAGTCCCGAATTAGAAACAGTCTTTTCTCCCTCCACCCCGCTAAAGCTACACAGCCCGACAAGTCTTTCTCCTGTGGACTTTCAGACTGGCGCACTGCCAAAAATGTGAGCAAGAATTTGGCCCATTGTTACTTTAAATATCCTGTGTCACAGGCCATCTAGGAACGTCTAAGTATGGGAATTTTCCTTCTGAGGTCTGGGATGTAGATATAAATAACTCATTTGTTCGATTCTGTCTCCATCCTCCCTCTCCTAGCTTCAGTGGCCATGAATAAGCCAGCCTTGTAAATAACCATCACCAGCCCACTCAGTGGGTGAGGCCGGGAGCATAATGCATTAGGTGCATTTTTTCCCCTTAACTCTCTAACAATAATTTCTACTTGCCAGGCAAGCTGGGGAGTAGCTATTTCCAAGGCTGCCCCAAACTCCTCTTGAAAATGCAGCCTGGGAGATGGTGGTTTAGGTTGACCTATCCTGGCCTTTCAACCCTCCTGAAAGTTTGAAGAGCTCCTATTTCTGTTAGGTTGAATAAGAAGAGAGTTTTATTCCTGTCCTCACCACTTCCTTCCAAAAAAGGATCTGCTGGAGTTAGCCTTTCACTTACATCTGTCACAGATGAACTGGTAGAGGCAGTTTGTAGCTGCCTCTCCCCTTCCAGCTCTAACTTCCCCTAGTTGCTCTGGCCTTGGGGTTATAAAAACCAAACAGGCCTTCAGGCAGCACCTGGCCTGAGACCCAAGGGGCTCCTCGCTTCTCTCCTCGGGCAGGACTCAGAGAGGCAGAGTGTGCGTGGTGGGTGACCGCAGGGTGTGACCCCCAGCCCACGCATCCAGACACCCTCCCGGCCCGCCTCACCTTCCTCACTCCTCCTCTTTCCCTGCTTAGAAGCCTGTTGGAGTGGTGGACCTGAGATCCCCCTGTTCTCACGGGGTAGCATTTGTTATCTGGCAGCACCATGTCGCAGCACAGAGTATAAACCTCAGAGGACCTGGGTTCCAATCCCGGCTGGACCACGTACTGGCTGTGGCAACAGACAAGTCACCAAGTCTCCCTGAGCCTACATTCCCCCATCTAAAAAATGGGCACAATAACGACTATCTCATGTGGACTCTCACAGCAAGCGGAGTTCCAACAGCGGGGTGGGGGGTGGTGCCTGCTGACTGGCCCTGCTCCAGGACTCTGCCGGCCCCGGCGGGGACCGAGGGCTGCACACGTGCAGACACAGGCCTGGGCTCCGGGGTTATTCACCCGCAACACCATCACAGTGCTCACAGTGCACAGTGAAGGACAGACAAGGACCACGTCAGAGAGAGATGGTCAAGGTCCTTTCAGAGAGTGGGAAGTGCTTCAGGGAAAAGAAATCGGGGGGACCTAGTGGAGAATGACCCAGGGAGTGGTCAGGGAAGGCCTCTCTGAGGGAGGCATGTTTTGAGCTGAAACCCAGTGAGAAACTGAGGTCTAAGCCTCAGGATAAAGAAATGGTCTTTCCGTCGCAGGCCTTCCCAGGACCCGGGCGCGCACACACACACACGCACACACACGTCAAAGAAAAATCTGCAGGAACTGCCCAAATGAAACAGGCCTGAGACGAACTGGATGGGCAGGTCTTCAGAACTCAGTCGCCCGCCCCTCCCAGGGCATGAGCGGGAGGCTGACAGCCCCTAGGGATGCCCTCCGTGGCGGGAGGGGGCGGCAAACAAATGGCCCAGATAGAGATTTCCCCGCTGTGTGCTATTTTCCTTCCTAATGATAACGCCTCAGCTCTCGGAATCACCAGGGCTTCTTCTGACAGCTGCAGGGGTGGGGGGACTTCACACTTCCCTGCCCTGCAGGCCCCAACCCGCCTCCACCTTCCCTCAAGGCCACCAGGACTATAATCTACAGACAAAAACATGCTTGGGGGTGGGGGGAGCCCAGGGGGAGCCGGGGAAAGAGTTCAAGGCAGGATGCCTCCCCTTGACCCCGAGCACAAGTTGAGTTGAAACTGCTCTCTTCAGGTCAAAGCTGCCAAAACAAAGTTAAAGGTGTAAAAACAAAGTGAGAAGGTCACAGAGGGATGGGCCTCTCTCTGGAACCCTGGGGTGGTGGCGGGTTTGAAAAGAACTTGACTGAAAAGCAGTTTTCAACCATTTTAACTATGGCAGATGCCCCTCAACTATAATGAAAGAGTGTGGGAAGGGTGGATATGGGACATTTGGCAGCCAGTTTCCTCCATTCAGTAAACATTTTTACACATTTTAAGCAAGCCAAAGTCTTGACTTTCTCTCCCGACCTGCTCTTCCTGCAGCTTTCCCCATCTCAGTAAATATTTAATTTACCCAATAGCTCCAGCCAAAAATCTTGGGCTCGTTCTTGGCTTCTCTCTTGATTTCCCACCTCACATCTGATCCAGCAGCAAATCGTACAGGTTTACATTCAAATATATCCAGAATCTGATCTATTGTCACCACCTCCACTGCCGCGGCCACCATCCAAGCCACCCACCATCTCTCTCCTCTGAATTATTGCACCGGCTTCCTAACTGGTCTCCCAGCTGTCTCCTGTAGCCCCAACAGTTAACTGATTCTCCGTGCAGTTGGCCAGAGCGAATTTACTGAGAACATTTACCAGCTAGGTGGCCTCGGGCAGGTGATTTCACTGTTCTGCACTTCAGTCTCTGCATCTAAACAAGAGAGAAAATAATCGTACCTGCCTTGTGAGACTGTTGTAAAGACTAAATGAAATAAGAGTGTCTGGCACATAATAAGTCTTAGTTGTATGATCTGCCTGTCATTTCCCCCATCATGCTGTACGGTAACCAGTTTTCTAAGAGTCATCTCTAACCACTAGATTGGGTGTTACCAGAAGTCATGGACCGTACCTACCACCCAGCACAACACCAGAAGTCAGTCTTCTGCTCAAACCCTCCCCAGTGGCTTCTCATTCATTTAAAACAGTATCTAAAGGCCCCACTCTGGCCCATAAGACTTCATGTGATCTGTCCCTGCCTGTATCTCCTCCAACTCCCCTTCTTCTTACTCACTTCCTTCCTGCCACACAGCCTTCCTTCCAGAGGTTCTGCCATCACACCAAGCCTCTTCTGCCTCAGGGCCTTTGCATTTGCTGGTCCCTTGTCCAGAAAACCCTTTGCCCAGGTATTTGCATGGCTCATTCCCTCACATTATTAAGGTCTTTCCCTAGTTGTCACCTCCTTAGAAAGGCCTTATTAGACCTTCCTGTCCCAAATAGTCCCCCCTTTAACCTCCTGCCTTCCCCTTAGCCTGTTTTACATTTCTCCATTACCTGCTTTTATATTACATATGCATTTTTTGTTTACTTGTTTATCTTCTGTCTTGCCCACTAGATTGTAAGCTCTATGAGGACGAGAAGGTTGTTCTTTTCACCACTATATTCCCAATGCCCAGGACAATGCCTGACTCATGGCAGGTACTTAATAAAAATATGTTGGATGGGGACTTCCCTGGTGGCCAAGTGGTTAAGACTTCATCTTCCAATGCAGGGCATGCAGGTTCAATCCCTGGTCAGGGAGCTAAGATCCCACATGCCTTGAGGCCAAAAAACCAAAACATAAAGCAGAAGCAACATTGTAACAAATTCAATAAAGACTTTAAAAAGGGTCCACATCAAAAAAAAAAAATGTTGACTGGATAAATGAATGAATGAATTGACTGAGCACTCATACACCCTGACACCCTGGCAGGCACTTTACATACTACACACTCTTTTGTTCAGTCCTCAAATCATTATACTACTAAGTGGGGCTCCCATTTTAAAGACAAAGGAAACCAGGCCAAGCCCTGAACCTTCCACAGCAGGGTGAGCCCCAAGCAGAAGGGGCCCCAGATGCTGTTCCCCTTGTCCCTGCTCACTCCTGCTCGGCCTTCCTGGCCTAATGGACCTTCCAGGTCAACACACACATCTCTTCTTCAATGCAGCCTCTCCTGCCCAGGCAGGCCAGGCACCCCTCTGGCACCCAGTAGAGTCTGCCTGGCTTCCCACTCCACTTCCAACAGTTGGATGGCCTTGGGTGGGTGACTTCATTCCTCTGCACTTCAGTTCCTACATCCAAAAAGTGCAGAAAAGAATAGTACCGGCCTCATGAGACTGTTGTGAAGATTAAATGAAGTAAGTAATGACCTCCAAAAATTGCCTGGCATTTAAGTCCTAATATCATGTTTCATCTGTCATTTCACTCACAATTCTGTGTTGTAATTGGCTGTTTACTGGGCCATCTCCTCCTGCTAGTTGGGTGTTACCGGAAGGCACGGACCCTATCTAACCCCCAGCACAATGCATGGCACATGGTAGGCTAATAATCACTGTCTGCTAAGTCAGCAACAGTAACAGTGAAAACTTACATTCAGTACGTCCTCTTTATGTGCCAGGCCAGGTGCCAAGCACTTAAAATGGATTAACTCATCTGAGCCTCACAACAAACTCACGAGGTACTATAAATCTTGCCATTTTACAGATAAGGAAACTGAGGCTTTCAATGTTTAAGCAAATTGCCACCCAAATAAGTGGTAAAACCAGCTACTTCTATTCAAAGAGGAAGGAAGGATGGAAGGAAGGAAGGAAGGAAGGAAATCAACTTGACCTTACTATTGGCTTAGCCAACTCAGAGCTCAAGGGGATTAGTGTACACTTGTGTGTGAAACGGAAGGAGAGAGCTAATAAACTTGCAAATCTCCCACCCAGTCCCTAACCTGGCTCTGGCTCCAGCCTAAATAATACAATGGCAGCTAACTGTTTCCTGCTGCCCAGATGCTATCTCTTGAGCAATCAAGCACCCGGCTTCAGATGCAGAGCTGGAGAATTGTCATTGTTCACCTCTGGGTGAGGGTTGAGGGGTGGAGGGTCACAGGGCCCCTGGGTTTCCTTGTATCTCCACTTCCCTCTACAGCAAATTCCTGTGGGGGAATATAGGTACCAAAGCCACCTGATGAATAAATCATCCAGCCCGGAGGAGCCCAGGCGAGAATGCAGCCCTGATCCCTGACTGTTTCAAAATTGGGAAAGAGAGAAAAAAAAAAAATTCCGTCTCTGAACACCACATTGGGGGAAGTTTCCACTTGCCCTGAGTTTCAACCCCCTTCGGGGACTGTCGGAAGCACGCAGCTGAGCGCTGCCAGCACCCAGCACACAGAGTAGTATGGGCTTGTCCGAAGCTGGGAACAAACTCTGGTGGGTTGGTCTTGTCTTTCAAAAGTGGTCCTGCTAGCTTGGGAAATGGGTGCCAAGAAAACAAGTGATAGACGTACAGTTTGAAAGCCACAGCAGTCTAACCTGGCCGATGCAGGATGGATGGGGTAGTCAGTCAGAGAACATGGGTTTGGGGTCTGGCCTTGGGTTCAGATCACAACTCTACCACCCACTGATTGGGAACTCTGGGTGGGTTGTTTGTCCTTTCTTTGCCTTGGTTTTCTCATCTGTAAAAATGGGGATCATAATTCTCACCTTACACACTTGTTGTTGGGCTTAAGAGGGACGAGGGCTGTAAAATGCCAAGGACAGAGGACATAGTAGGGGCACTGTCATGTTAGTTCATTTCCCCGGAGGGAGGGGGACCCCGAGCCAGGAGGGCCAGGGCCAAGTGGAGGATAGCCACCCACATAAGGGGATCCCCTTCCATATTGCAAACACAGTATCCAGGGCACGTGGCCATAAGGTACCTGCTGATTCTAATTCACTCGCATACTCTTAGGAGCATGCGTTTTCTTGCAGAGGCCTTTGAGATTCATAGCACATGTTTCAAACATGCCTCCTGTACACTGAGCACAGCGCTCAGGGCTTCTCTTCAAAAATGAATTCATCCAATAAATATTTACTGAGAGCTGACTGCTTGTCAGGCCAGGATCCGGGATGAGCAAGACAGGCCTGGGGCCCACCCTGGGGAAGCCGGGCCGTCTGGCTGGGGAGACAAACCAGGCACGGGGGCGTGGTGTGGGTTCTGCTGGTGAGCCCCTTGATTATGGGTAAAAGCAGAGATGGTGTGACGTGAACAGGCTATTTGTTGAAAAGAAGGAAAGGAAACACATTGAAGGAGCACCCACAATACTCCAGAGATGAAGCACCTCATGGGTCCTGGGCTCTCAGATCTGCCAGTGGAAGCGAGGGCTCCCTCCGTATAGGCAAGGCTGCTGGACTCTGGGAGGCCAGGTGCCCTTCACACGGGGACCGCTGGAAGAGCCAGGATTTGAACACTGGCTTTCCTTGACACCCAAGCTAGCGTTCCTTCCGCTGTGTCACAGGGAATTAATACAGTATGTCCCCATCCCCTGAGGATTTCAGACCATCTGCAGATGGTCCAGCTGTGGGGGGAGTTTAGGATCAGACTTCAGGGGGCCTGGAGTGCTGAAGTAGCCCATCCAGTCTTGGTTTTTTGAGCAGAGCAAATGATAAGTTAGGAGCTGTATTTGAGAGAGAGAAGCTCTGACTGGGGGACAACAACCCCAGAAAGAATATAATGTCAGCTCTCATTGCTGAGCCCTGGGCTCACCCCAGCCCTACCGTTATCAAGCTGTACTAGAGATCAGAGAAGTGCAGCCATCCGCCCAAAGTCCCATGGCTGGTGAGAAGGATTTGAACCCACAGCCCGCGCTCCTAACCACTGCCTCGCTCTTCTGGGTGAGAGGTCAGCAACTAGAGAAAAAGCTGTGGGAAAGGAGAGGCCGGCGGTCTATGGAAGAGACTTGCAGAGAAATCTCTGGAGCTCTGTGCCTCTCCAAGCCCTGCTCCAGCCCAGTGTCTCTGTCCCATGACAGGCTTCACCTTTTCTTATGCTGCATCCCCTCCTAGAACACCTGGCCCCTTCTCACGGTCTCTTGCAAGTTGACCTATCTGTCCCAAAGTTCACTCCCTCTCCTGACCTCCCACTGCTCTGGGTGCCTCTGACCCCCAACCTTACACTGGAAGCCAAGATCAGAATCTGGACCTGTCACCTCTTGGCTGTGCAACCAGGGCTAGTCTCTGCCTCAGTTTCCTTGTCTGTCATAAGGATGTCACAGATCTACTTCACCCAAGCTCTGTAAGAACTAAATCAAAGGCAACAAGGAATATGCCGGTGCCCTAAAAGGGAAAGAGTGATGTTTCTTGGTGACAAGAGACTCCTCATTAATTTTGCCACATTGTCCCACCAGCTTGTGGTATTTGAACCGAGGTTATTTTTGCCTCTTGTCTGTTCCGCTGGGGCAGACTCCACACGGGACCAGTCACAGTGAGGCTTCTGCTCTGGGTGTCTTGCTAGGGAAAGACCCTGGGAACCAGAGGAGCCAGCGTGGACAAGGGGCCTAGCTGCCTGGGCCTCCCCACCCCTGCCAGTCCTTTCCTGAGTCTGCCTTGGCCCTCTGGCTTCCGAGGCAGCTGCAGGCCTACACAATTCACCTCCTTCCCGTGTAACCCATTTCAGGATTAGCCAGCCAGGAGGTCATAAAATGCAAAGAGGAAGTGGGAGCATCCCACAATTGTAGGAACCCGGACTCCAAGGGAAGTAACCTGTCTGTTGGTCTGTCTGCCTCTGGGGAAGTGGGCTGTAAATCCAAGTCTTAAGGGCTGGTGAAAGGATACGAGCTATTTATAAAGAAGTCTGGGGCTTTTGAACTCTTTAAAGAGGCAATAACCTTCTCTCAGGTAATTGGGGTTTGGTAGCGAAGGCTCAGATGCTTCAGCAAACAAAGCTGCCAGCGCCCAGCTGGGAGAGTGAGGTGGGGAGTGGGTGCTGGGAAGAGAAGGCCCCGCCCGGCCCCCTATTCTCCTTTGCGTCCCTGACCCTGTGCTGGTCACTGAGCACACACAGGTTAACTCGCGACTAGGGACTCTTCGCTTCCTGTGAAGAGTATGGGAGGCCAATCTGTGAGCTATCATAGGTGTTCCTCCAGGTTTGCATCAAATGCTATTTCTTCCACATTGAATATTCTCCCCTCTGGTCCCTAAATGTCACTACATCCGAGAGTCCTTCCCTGACCATGCTGGCATCTATCGTCGCATTAGTTGGTTTTATTTTCTTCAAGGAACTTTCAGCCATCTGTGAGCTGGGCCTTATGCCCAAGCCCTTTCCAGATCCTTAGCACCAGTGCCCTGCTTGGCACATGGAAGGCACTCCCTAAATATCTGTTGCATGAGTGAATAAATTAACATAAGAATCACACAGGGGGCTTCCCTGGTGGCGCAGTGGTTGAGAGTCCGCCTGCTGATGCAGGGGACACGGGTTCATGCCCCGGTCCGGGAAGATCCCACAGGCCGCGGAGTGGCTGGGCCCGTGAGCCATGGCCGCTGGGCCTGCACGTCCGGAGCCTGTGCTCCGCAACGGGAGAGGCCGCAGCAGTGAGAGGCCCGCGTACCGCAAAAAAGAAAAAAAAAAAAAAAGAATCACACAGAAGAGGGGACCCTGACTCTGCTGTGGGAGCCGGGAGGTAAGACTGGGCCCTGAAAGGCTTCATAGAGAAGGTGGCATGCAAGTGTACCCTGCGGGAATAGCAGCCCCTAGGAGTGTGGGCCAGGGGACTCAGTATGTTTCAGTGCCTGGTGTGTTTCAGCGAGCAGGAGCAATGCTGGGCTGCCAGAGTACAGACGCAGGAGGTGAGGCTGGAAAGGAGGGTTGCAAGTAGGTTATAAAGGCTCTGGAAGCTGAACTACAAATAACTTTGATTGGAAAACACTACATTTCACCAGGTGTTTTCAGGGAGGATGGGAGGGATGAAGAGTTAGAACACAGGGGACTTTTAGGTAAGTGAAACTGTCCTGTGTGATACTGTAATAGTGGCTATATGTCATTATACATTTGTCCAAACCCACAGGATGTATAACAAACACAGAGTGAACCCTAATATAAATTATGAACTTTTTAGTTAATAATCGTGTATCAATATTGGCTCATCAATTGTAACAAATGTACTACATTAATATAAAGTGTTAATAAAAGGAAAAATTGAGGGAGGAAGGGGTAACATGTGAACTCTATAGTTTCTGCTCATTTTTCTGTATACCTAAAACTGCTTTAAAAAATAAAGTCTTTTAAGTGTAAAAAAGAAAACAACAGACAAAGTGTCCACCAGTTGTGATAGAACAAATCAGCCATAAAAATTCTGTACTGGTTTAGAACAATCTCCAACAGAAAGGTAAGTGCTAACCAGTGAGGATGGCATGACCCCACTTTTGTGACTCCTCAGGGCTGGATTATGGCTGGACGTCTGGGATGATACCCAAGGCACTGTGGCAACCTCACCTCTGGGAGGGGATGCATGGAGACTTTTCAGTATACACCCTTTGGCATTTTTAAATTTTTGGACCACGTGCAAGTAATACCTTTCCGAAAAAGACATAAACTTTAAAATTTATCTGTAAACTTAAAAACTTTTCTCCTTCAGGTCTAGCTTATATAAGCACAGTGGAAAAGAAAAATCCTGTGCACAGTTCCTATCTTCCAGGAGTTGATGGTTGCCCAGCATCTCTGCCTAACACTCTTTACACTTGTGATGATGAGTTATTCTTAAATATTTGCTATGATTTGTCTTCCCTGTTAAAGTGTCAACTCCTTGAAGCCATGGGTATTGTTTGTAACATGTATTGCTATATCTCTGGTGCCCGCTAAAAAGATCTTTTAATACTATGTTGACATACTGACAGCTTAAATTCAGCCTCTTCCATGAAGCTTGCCTGACTGCACCATGGAAATCTCTCCTAAATTTCCATGTCTTCCTAGTTTTCTTTCTTTGATTTATTCAACAAATGCCTATTGTGCGCCTACCCTGTCAGACACTTCACTCTCTCAGTACAATCTTTCCCTCATGTTTCTTTCCCTCTCCATGTAACCGCTATGTGCAGGGACTGTATACTATCTTTGTATCTCCTTGTACAATCTAGAACATTACTGTGCACATAGTACATGCCCAGTGAGTGAATTCACTCAATTCGTGTTCTAACCAAGTGAGTTAATATAAATAACCAACATGGGAGCAGCCATTGATTTTTCACTTAATCCTCACAGCAAGCCATCAGAATCAGCACCATTTTGCAAATGAGGAAACTGAGGCTAGAGGCATGCAATGATTTGCTCAGGGTTCCACAACCAGTAGAAAGCGGAGGCCCAGACTGGCTTACCTTTGGGAACCCGTATAATGGAGGGGAGGAACCATGTCACCTTCCTGTATGGGAGTCAGACCACATTTCTGAGATGGCCTTGAGGTCACACAGTGGGAAATGGCTCTGCTAGTCTCACAGGCAACAGTCTGACTGTAGGTGGTGGAAGGGATGGATTTTAAAGGGGTCGTTTTAATGACAATGGTCACTGAATGACAGTGGTTCAGTCTAAGCACCAGAGAAGAGCACCATCAACTGTACCACACAGGTGGGTGCCACAGGGCATCAGAGGTGGGCTGTCAGTGCCCAAGCGGCAGTGTTCCCACTGGAGGGGCAGCAGAGAGGGGGACAGGGAGGAAGGGGAGCGGGAGAGCCAGGAAGGGCCAGGCCAAGGCCCCCTAGCATTCAAGTGATAATACCACCAGATAATCCAGAACCCATCCTGACCTGGTCAGAGAAGGGACAGGAGTGGACAGGGCTACAGTCAGAGCAGCAGGACTCCATGAGTCAGGGTCATGGAACCCCTCACAGTCTGGTCAGGAGCAGCAGCACAGAGGGTGGTGGAGGAAAACGCCCCAGAGGAATACGAGCAAGGCATGGGCTTGGCGGTTAGGACCATGGAATAAAGTTAAATCCCTCACCCCAGCATCTAATAACATGAAAACCAGTTACAAAAAAGCCAACAAACAGTAATTCACCAAGAACATCCAGAAAGCCTGTATGGTGTGCAGTTCTGCTTGCTGAGTAACACGGGGGATTCTTGGTCTCCACGTGCGAGTACTGCATGAAGCACCAAGCATCTTTCATCCCAGGCTACCCAACAGCCTGATGAGCAAGATGCTGTCCCCATTTATAGATGAGGAAACAGGCTGTCACCCGGGTCCCACACGTGCAAAGTTGCAGAGCGCTGTTCCAACAGCTCCATCTCACCCCAACCACTGGCCTCAGACTCCTAGACTCTACAAGGCTCTCCCTGGCCAGATGCCGTGCCACTCACCATGTGTTAGCTCACTGAATCCTTGCAGCCACCCAGTGCCTAGTGCTGTTATCAGGACCAGAACCAGGGTAAGCTGAGTGCCTTTATCTTAACTAAAACCAGGATCAGTGTTACTGATTTTTTCTTTTGCCTTAGGCTCCAATATGGCTCTGTGTGGTCCTTCTTTGTTTACATTTTTGACAATGTGTTCATCATGGATTTTTAGCATTGATTTTGACTCTTGAAAAATATTGCATGAAATTATTATTTGTCTTTTCTTTTTTTTTTTTTTTTTTTGCAGTACACAGGCCTCTCACTGTTGTGGCCTCTCCCGTTGCGGAGCACAGGCTCCGGACGTGCAGGCCCAGCGGCCATGGCTCACGGGCCCAGCCGCTCCGCGGCATGTGGGATCTTCCCGGACCGGGGCACAAACCCGCGTCCCCTGCATCGGCAGGCGGACTCTCAACCACTGAGCCACCAGGGAAGCTCTGATCTCTGAACTTTTGGCAGGGATGGGGTAGAGGAGGTGGGGTACCTCTTAAATTCTGTTCTCGGGTCTAGTGCCTCACCCACCTCACCTTGGTCCTGGCCCTGAATTATACCCACTTTCCAGATGAGGAAACTGGTACATGGGGGAGGGGTTATTTGTCTTGATTACAGAGCTGGGAAGTAAGTCCTAGAGCAGAAATTAGAATCCAGGGAGTGCACTGTCTTCAGCTACCACGCTCACTTCTCAGGGATCTGTGTCTTGTACTCAGGATGCTTTTACCTCGGCTCTGATTCTCTCACCCTTTATTCTGCAGTTTTCAGGCGTCAGACCGCCCTCCTCCACTCCAGTCTGGCCCTTCCTCACCCCCAGCACCATGCCACAAACCCCATCTGTCTTTCCAAACCATCCCCCACCCGGCGGCCTCCCTGGAACTCTTGCTGACTTCCTGAGTCTCCCAAACGGATGTGGTTTCTCCGTCCTCTGTACTAAAGGCCCTCTGTGTATCTTCTCTGTGGCACGTACTCTTCCCTCTCCTGCTGTAGGTCATGTCTGGACTTGCCTTACTCATCTTCCCAGATGACCTCTGTTATCATCATCTCCCTGAGGTAGGAGCTGCAGGAGGAAGCGTGTTTCGTCTACTCCTGTTTAAGTGCCCTCAGGACCTCCGCTAGGGCTTTCTTCATAATAAACACTTAGGAAAAATATTTTAAATGCTGTGTTAATGTCGGTTAGGAGTGCAGGCTCTGCATCCAGGCTCAGTGCATTTGAATCCTGGCTCTGCCACTTACGAGCTGTGTGACTTGGTCTGTTTCCTCAAGTGCAAAGTGGAGGTAATATGGGGCAGCTTGATGTGAGTTTCTAGTACACTTCTTGACTGACGGGACATTGTCACAGGATGTAAACTGCAATTAGTAAGGGCTCCATAGAGGTAGCAGTTGTGATTAGGTAAACGGATGTGCTAGCCAGTTACAGGATAGCTTAGAGATGCAGGAGACAGTTTGGAGATTAGCCATGTAGGTGCTCATTTAGAGTGTGGCTATGAGAATGGAAAAAGGAGGGAAGGGTACAAGATGCATGTTGGGGGGTAAACGGACCCAAAGAAGGCAGGGGGATAGGTTAGAGTGAGCTGAAGGTATTGTTGGGGGATGTATGTTTGGGGGTAACCAGTGGTTCCTGGGACCTGCTGACACCATTTCTGCATTATGTAAACTTCAGGCCAACCTGTGCTGGCTAAATGATGGTGGAGTTTAAAACATACAGCATGGGGAAGCCGTGAACTGATAGACAACCAAACAAGGAAGAGAAAGGCACGGAGGCCATCTCCTTAGGGCTGGGGAGACAGGGAATCTTCCAATTCCTTCTGACAAAAGAGCCCGTGGGAAAGCAGGCTGCATCTTCCTCTTCCAGCCCCCGAGGTGCTAGTTTCTTCACAGGGTGAGGCTGGGGGGAGGGGTCCTTGGGGAAACCAGGGAGAGCTACCGGCCGCCCCCTCCCGGGCAGGCAGGGGCATTTGGTCAAGTGGCCGGAAGGAAGGTCCATTAGAAGGCCATAAAGGGGGCGAGCCTCCTGACCCAAGGGCCTCTGGTCATGTCGCGGCCGAAGGGCCAGGCTCAGAGGGAACAAAGGGACCTTCCTTGGCAGGAAGCCGCTGAGAGGCTCAATTGCCTTGTTCTCTTCCCGCCTCTCACTGGTCCAATGGCCCCTCTGCTCACTGAGCTGCAGGCCCCTTCCTCTCCACAAAACAAGGGCTGGGGGTCGGGGGGCTCCCGACAGATGAAGAGAAATATCCCAACTACGGAAGACTCTGGAAATAAAAGGGGTTATCTCCCAGGGGTGTCGGGGTGACTTGAGGGGGACCAAAAGGCCGGCTCCATTTGGTGCCTGAAATTCCCACCCTTAACTACCGCCAAGGGTCCCAGGCCCTGGGAGGTGTCATTATCACCTATTAGCATCTTAAGTAAGTTTTAATGTTCTGGGAGGGGCCGTGGAGGCCAGGCTGGGAGCCGAGGCTGTAAGGGAGGCCCAAGGAAGGGGCTCCAGACCAAATCTCCCTGGGGGGCGGTGAGAAAGGAAGGAGGTCTTAGACCAAAGGAGACTCAGAGGAGTGGTGAGGACAAACGCTGCCTATTTCAGACTCCCGAGCACATCCTGTTTCCATGAGACTTCCTCAGGCCCCTTTGTGCCTCGGCTTCTCGGCCAAGACCATCCCAGCGAAACTTCTGAAAATCGGCTCGCCGTAAACCACCACCTCCTTGTCTTGGTTCCACAGCCCAAGACTTCTGACAAACAAAACAAAAAAAGGCAGAGTTTCTCTTGAGCTCTGCCGAGCCCGGGAATGGACGTGACCATGGGATGCAGTGCGTCCAAGCCAGGCACTGTGCATACCCGGCTAGGACATCAAAACTGCTGACAGTTTACTCCCATCAGACTGGTTTTGTGTGCCCGACTGGTGTCAGGCTGGCTCTCCCCAGAGAAAAGCCGCAACTAGAGGGCCCTTTCCAAACAGCCTGTGGGAAGGATGAGGCTGGTGGGTCTCGCAGTGGTCAGCATTGTCATCAGTCACTCAGTTGTTAGGGGTCCCCGCCACGTTGGGCAAAAATGACATTTCTGGCTGTGCTGCCAACTAGCTGTGTGACCCCAGGCAAGTGACTCAATCACTCTGGGCCTCAGTTTTCTCTGTTGCAAAATGGGGCTGATCATAGCAGCTACCTCATAAGATTTCTGAGAGGACAAAAATGCTTCCCACTCTTAGAGGGACCAAAATACCTAACCCAGCCTAGGAAGCCCAGCAGGCCCTGGGCTACGTGCCTGCCCATCATGACAGCCTCTCTGTCCTTCCTGCTTGGACCTCGGGCTCTCCGGTCTTATCTAGGTCATCAGCACTCTGAGCCGTTCCACTCAGCACCCATTGTACCAGCTTCCTGGAAAATCTTCTCTTTGGATAACTCTTTCCAGTTTTAAATTTTAACTTGACCCCAACCCTCTCTAAATCAGGCCCCTGTTTTAACCCCCTGCAACACCCTCTTCTTTCCCTTCACAGCACTTGGCCCCCTCCATCATGGGACCCCGATTTGCGTGATCTCGTGTTTAAGGCCAGCTCCCCTCAGTATGCTGCAGGCTCGCAGAAGACTGAGACTCATTCACTGTGTGGCGCCAGTGCCTAGCACATAGCTAGCGCTCAAATAAATCTTGGTTGAACGGAAAAAATAAAATGAGATGATGCAGGTAAAATATCAGGCACAGTTCCGGGCCATTAACAGCATCAGCCACTTTGGCTGCTGCTCTGTGCTGGCTGATTCAAGACCCTTCAGAGAAGAAAATGCAGGAGACAGGCCACTCCCTGCAAGACGATTACAGAGGAGACAGGAAGACGTGACTGGCATCAACGGGGAACAGTAAGGGACAGTATTGAATTAAATGTTCCATGGTGGGGTGTAACTGCCTTGGCAGCTCAGAGAAAAAGAGCTAATGAGGGCAGAGGAAAAGCATATTGGAAAAAAAAAAAAAAAAAAAGAACCAAAGCTGAGGAGAAAGTGGTATTGGAATAGCAAAGGAGAGTGGGGTAGAACTCCAGGTGGGAGGAAAATCATCCTTCCACTAGCTACCATTTTCCATTAGCAAAAGCAGCAATAACAATTATCACCACCATAGAGCTGATATTCAATGCCACATTTCCAAGGACCAGGTACTATACCAAACCTTTTACAGAATTATTTTATTTCATCTTCAAAACAACCCTCAGCAAGTTCTTTTATTCTCACTATTTTAGAAAGCATCTCTTCCCACATCCATGTTGACCATTTTAGAGGTAAGGAAGTTAAGGCTAGGAGACCCTTCTGTAATCTGCCCAAGAGCTCATAGCTAGTAAGCAGAGGATCTGAGACTCACACTCAGACCACTTCCAGACCCAGTGGGGCCAGAGGAAGGCTGCGACAGCCTGGCAGCAGCATTCACAGTAGATGGGAGAGTAAACCTCGAGTGGGGATGATATACTGAAAGCTGGCTTGGGGATGGCAGACTTGGTCCATTCTAGTATAGAAGGAATGGACTAATGTTTCAGAGTTGACAAGGTGAGCCCATGGGCAGGGGTGGCCACTGTGGACATAAAGAGGCAGGGGTCGATGGATGTAGGAGAGATTTTAAAGAAGGAATAGTCAGGGCCTGGAAGCTGACTGGCTCTAAGTGTTGGATGTTAAAGGGTATCATTTAAAGCCTGGGTCCCCAACCCCCGGCTTGCAGACTGGAGGTGAGCGGCACATGAGTGAGCGAAGCTTCATCTGCCGCTCCCCATTGCTCCCCATCTCTCGCATTACCGCCTGAGCCATCCTCCCCCCACCCCATCCCGTCCGTGGAAAAATTGTCTTCCCTGAAACCCGTCCCTCATGCCGAAAAGGCTGGGGACCGCTGATTGAAAGAGAACCCTCGAGTTTTAAGTCAAGGCACAATATGGGCCCATCCCCCATCTTGTCAACAGTACTTAAAGAGTTTCTTTTGACAATCTGCGTCAGAGCTTAGGAACCCCTACTTTCCCCAGTGTATCAATCAGTGTATCCCATGTATGATTTTTAAGATATCTTTCCCTGGGTTGAGTGGTATACCAGTGCTGGCTCATAAGAACTGCTAGAGAACATCTCTTCCCACTTCCATGTTTAGCAACATCATGTTGGCTGCTTGGGAGTATTTACACTGTGGAAATTGGCAAATGCTACTAATCAGTGCTTTTATTTCCCTGGGGAGCTAGTTGTTAAGCACTTACCAGCAAACAGGTCCCTGGATTCAATTGAAATGTCTTCAACTGCACATCAGGAATATTTTCTCCCTTCCCACTGTAAGTGAAGAATAAAGAGGAAGAACATGTAGACTCAAAAAAAGGGAGCAATGGAGTCCCATGTGAACAAGGTCACCTCTTGAGCTACAGGTAATTACAATAGCTACCATTCCCTAAAGACCAGGTCTGTGCCAGAATTTGGACTGAGACTGCTACTTGTATCATCTGATTTAATCATCCCAACGGGGCTGTTAGGTAGGTCCTACTGCCACACTCCTCTCACAGGTGAGACACCAAGGCTCAGACAGATCAAGTCACTTGTCCACAGTTACTCATGGGGTAAATGACAGAGCTGGGATTCAATCCAGGTGTGTCTATCCCCACATCCCTGGCACTTCACATGGAGGCTTCTTCTCTCTAGGAGACTTTCACAGCCTCCTCTCCCGACCAGTCCTGACCAGTCCCTCTTTTCCTAGCTGTACTGACCTCTACCTTGGTGAGCCACTTCTCATTTGCAAACATCAGAAAAGAATTCTGATTGTTTTGGCAGAACAGGGATTTATTTAGAGGTTACAAGGTAGTTCACAAAATTGCCAGAAAGGTAAAGAATCAAGCTTGGAAAACAAGCAGGAATCCAGGTGGACCAGTCGCCCACCAGATGACACCAATGCTGTCCCCACACCATCGAACACTTTGCTGTTGTTGCAAACTGGATGTAGTTGCCACTGCCTGGGATGAATTCTCTTTTCCTGCTTCTTTGCTTTGCCTATCCTGGACCCTGAGCCCCAGTGGGAGCATGTGATTGGCTGAGTGTCACTCACTTGGCCACACCCTGACCTCCAGGGTGTGGGGTGGGCTTCTGGAGTAGGAGGTAGATCCTATCATCAGAATTTTTAAAGTGGGGGATCCCCAAGCATAGGAGGGGGTTCACATGCTGGGTAGCCTCAGGGAGCTCTATCACTTTCACACATTGGTTTTTCCTAACTCCTTGACTACCTATGCACAGACAAATTCTTTGTGCCCCTTGGAGACATATGGAATATCACCCACCACTTTTCTTATCCTGTTCCGTATGTTTCTTTCTTCACCATAAATTATGACACATTCAGTTACAAATGATGGGAAAACACAGCTCAGACAATAAAGAGGATGTATAGGCTAATGTAGCTAAAAATGTCATGGAGTATTTGCCTTCAGGTGAGGTTTGATCCAGCATTTCAAATGACGTCATGAAAGACTTCATATCTTTCTGTCTCTTTGCTCTGCCTCCACAGTGTCAGCTTCACCCTCCCATAGTAGCCAAATGGTCAACACAGTTTCAAACCATATGCCTTTACACCTCCCATTCGAGGAGAAGGAAGAGGGTTTTTCTAGTGGCTCCTACACAGGTTAAGATTCCTTCTCTGCTTTCAGCTTAAACTGGGGACACTTGCCCCTCCCAAACAATGACCATGGTCATGGGATGGGATACACTGATTGATTCAGGCCAATCAGGGTTTACCCCTGGAGCTAGGCTTGCTGGCCAATTCCACCCAAACCTGAGCATGGGCAGGCACAACTGGCCCACAGGACTATCAGAGGACTGTTAATGGAATCAATGCTACAGACACAATCAGAAAATGCAGGCAATGAGTTCTACATGGTTCCCATGCCAGCTCTGGGACTCCATTTATCTCTGTAAGCACATCAGAAAGGTGTAAACCCTTGGTGACACCTTGGTGACACTGACTATTCCTTATTCATTTTTGTACCCCAATGACTAGCAAAACACCTGATACATAGGCACAGAGTGTGTCTGTCTAAGGAACTCAAAGTGTTCAGCAAATAAGAACAAAATTTTGAAGTGGGAACATTCTATATGAGATTCATAAACCACTGAACACCATGTATAGGGAGGGGGCTTTAGATCTGCCCCAGCCAAGGACTGGTCCTATGGCCGCTGCCCGGTACAGGTCCTCCCTGAGGTGTACATGGAGCAGTACCAGCTGTCAGTGGCCAGTTGGGTTATTTAAAGTGTTGTCAACCTTCCAGGGATCTCTATGGGCTCGGTGCCCTCAGCTGCACTTCCAATCTAAAGGTGATGGTGTGAGTCACGAAGGTGGGTATGGGGGCTGGGGGTATCAGTGCTGGCTTTGAACAATGCCCCTCTGTGAGAATCCCTATTCATTGAGCATGACTCACTCTGTTTTTTTAGAACAGGGTTTCTGTCTCCTTTGGGTCTCTGGGGCTTCATGGCACAGGTTTTGAAGGAAAATATGGTAATAATAATAAAGAGAGAGAGCAGAGCTGGGGTGGGAGAGAATGGGAGAGAAAAGTTATGAACATCAGTATCTTCTCTTCTTTCCTCTGGCTCAAATGTATTAAAAATAGAGATCTCCAAACAATCTCAAAGTCACTCAAATCAGTACCTCATTTCAGGATGGTGCAGCATTACCCCAAATACATCATTATCCTTAAAGTATCTTTACCACACAATTGATTTGTTCAGAGAACATTTAGCACAAAGCACTCAGGGACATCTGGCTATGTTTTTTAGAAAGGTTTTCTCTTGCAACCAACTCACCCCATGTCCCCATCCTTCTTTTTTTTTTTTAATAGACATAACTTTTTTTTTTTTTTTTTTGCCTTACGTGGTCCTCTCACTGCTGTGGCCTCTCCCGTTGCGGAGCACAGGCTCCGGATGCACAGGCCCAGCGGCCATGGCTCACGGGCCCAGCTGCTCCGCGGCATGTGGGATCTTCCCGGACCAGGGCACGAACCTGTGTCCCCTGCATCGGCAGGCGGACTCTCAACCGCTGTGCCACCAGGGAAGCCCTAGACATAACTTTTTAGAGCAGTTTTAGGTTTATAGAATAATTGAACAAAAAGTACAGAGAAAGTCCATATGCCCTATTCCCTCTCTCCCACATAACGCCCCTATCACTAACATCTTGCGTTAGTGGGGTACATTTGTTACAACTGATAAACCAATATTGATACATGATTACTAACTAATGTCTATAGCTTATATTAAGGTTCACTCTTATGTTGTATATACAAGGGGTTTTGACAAATGTATTAATGTCATGTATCCACCATTGCAGTATCATACAGGATAGTTTCACTGCCCTAAAAATCTCCTGTGCTCCACCTATTCCTCCATCCCTCTCTCCCCCTAGAACCCTGGCACCCACTGACTGATCTTGTACTGCCTCTGTAGTCTTGCCTTTTCCAGGATGTCATATAGTTGGAATTATATAGCAAGTAGCCTTTTTAGATCTACTTCTTTCACTTAGTAATATGCATTTAAGTCTCCTCCATGTCTTTTCATGGCATGATAGCCCTTTTTCTTTTTTATTAGTGAAGAATATTCCATTGTCTGGATGTACCAAAGTTGGTCTATTCACCAAGTGACGGACACTTTGGTTGCTTCCAACTTTTGGCAATTATGAATAAAACTTCTGCCAACATCCATGTGCAGGTTCTTGTGTGGATATAAGTTTTTAATTCATTTTGATAAATACCAAGGAGCACAGCTGCTGGGTCATATGGTAAGAGTATATTTAGATTTGTAAGAAACTGCCAAACTGCCTTCCAAAGTCACTGTAACTTTTGCACCCTCACCAGCAATGAATGAGCGTTCCTGTTGCTCCACATCCTTGTCAGCATTTCATGTTGTCAGTGCCCTCATGAACATCAAGGCTGTTTCCTAGAAAGGTTTTATCTTGCAATGAACCCACCCTATGCCCTCATCTATTTTTTTATTTAAAAAAAAATGATGATTGGTTTTAAGTCCCTAAATTTGTTATGCAGCATTAGGTAGTTGATATAAGAGCCACATGTCAGCCCTAAGCCATCAGCCAGCACCAACGTGGCAGGCATGTGCGTCATCCATGTTGGATCCTCCAGTCTTCAGCTCTAGCTGACATGTGACTGCAATGGCATAAGAGGCCACAAGTGTGTACTGCCCAGCCAAGACCTTCCTGAATTCCTGACCTACAGAAACTATTTGTTTCCTAGACCTCATCATGACTATGCAATAGAAGTTCAGGATTCCTAGGTTCTTCTCATTTAATAGAATTGCAGAGAAAAAGGGAACAACCCTGTGTTCTATTCTTCATTTAGTTGTTTGTTGGCTACACATCAGTAGACAAGGCACATCACTTTTTGGAAGCTCATTTTCCTGAGTTATGAAACAAAACACCACCACCAATTCTGCTCACCTGTCAGGGTTGATGTGAGAATAACGTGGCCATGTTTTGTAAAGTGTCACTTATTGAACAAAATTTCAAGTATCATATTAATGGAGGGGACCAGTAGTAAAAATTTCAAAGTGATGTCTATCTGACTTTGGATCTTTATATGAGATTTCCTCTCCATCCAAATTGCACGTAGGCTTTCCTTAAGCTGAGACTGTGTCCTCTGGGCACATTTCTAATGGCCTAATGGGAGAGGTCCCCCCAAAATTTAACATTTGCAACATAACCACAATGTGCATAATCTATGTGAACATACTGCCCTAGACAAAACAAAATGTCTATATAATTCCTAACCATCCAGACTGGGTCTACCTTAGACAAGTAAAAACTAAAATGATAACCACAGTGATTACAATTTACTGGGCACTTATTATATGCTGAGCACTATGCTAGGTACTTTATATACAGTATCTCAATGAATCCTTTCCCAACCCCATGGGTAAATTTTATTACCCTCTTTAACTGATAAAAAAATAAAAAAGATTTTGACTTCCAGGTAAAAATGAAGGATTGAATACACATAAATGTGTTTGCTCCCATCTAAAATTCCATTAAAAGAGTTAATTGAATTTTTAAAAATAAATTATTTTATTTTATTTTTGTTTTTGGCTGTGTCGGGTCTTTGTTGCTGCATGTGGGCTTTTCTCTAGTTGCGGCAAGCAGGGGCTACTCTTCATTGCAGTGAGCAGGCTTCTCATTAGGTGGCTTCTTTTGTTGCAGAACACAGGCTCCAGGCACATGGGCTTCAGTAGTTGTGGCACTCAGGCTCAGTAGTTGTGGCTCACAGGTTCTAGAGCACAGGCTCAGTAGTTGTGGCGCATGGGCTTAGCTGCTCCACGGCATGTGGGATCTTCCCAGACCAGGGCTTGAACCCATGCCCTATGCATTGTCAGGTGGATTCTTAACCACTGCACCACCAGGGAAGCCCTGATTTTTTTTTTAAAGTCAAGCAATGTCTGGCACACAGTACAGGCTCATAAGTATTTGTTGAATAAATGAATAAAGTAATAAATGAAAAAAATTAATAATCCTACAAGGTAAATAAAACAGACACTGAGCTCACACCAAAAAAATTTTGGAAGCTGAAATGAATATGAATGGACTTTGCAGACTTGAGAAATCTGAATCCTAAGTCAGCTGTGTGGAAAGCTGAGGAACAGTCAGATTACAGCTCAGACTTTCCCCAAGGGGTCAGAATAGGGAACACTAGTTATCTCCTAAAGTAGGGGTGGGGTGGAGCTAAAATCAGGGGACTGGTTGGTTTAAAAGTTAGTTTAAGAAGATGGTGGGGGCTTCCCTGGTGGCGCAGTGGTTAAGAATCTGCCTGCCAGTGCAGGAGACATGGGTTTGAGCCCTAGTCTGGGAAGATCCCACATGCTGCAGAGCAACTAAGCCCGTGCACCACAACTACTGAGCCTGCGCTCTAGAGCCTGCAAGCCACAACTACTGAGCCCACATGCCACAACTACTGAAGCCCATACGCCTAGAGCCCGTGCTCCAAAACAAAGAGAAGCCACTGCTCCACAATGAAGAGTAGTACCCGCTTGCCGCAACTAGAGAAAGCCCATGCACAGCAACAGACCCAATGCAGCCAAAAATAAATAAATTTAAAAAAAAAGAAGAAGAAGAAGCTGGTAGATCCCAGATCCCATCACCCACTCTGGTCAGCCATGTGACTCCCTCTTTCCCACCTGGACAAAAGGCTAAGATTTGTTCTCAGGAGAGGGTAGAATGGGAGGGGTCTGAATTAGAGAAAACCCTACAACTGAGGGTAAACATACCATGTGAAAACAGAGGGATCTGGTGACACTGACATATTGAATGCTGAGCCCCCAGCCCTCCTTTTTACCTTGGCTCCCAGAAAGCTGGCAGTCAGTCTTGTATTCTCCTGACAGAAGAAGAGAAACCCCTTCTCTGGGGAATTTGACTAGCCCAAGAGGAAAGATACAAAATACTAAAACCAGGAGTTTCCCAATGAGGGAGCCAGCCAGATCAGCATACAGCAAAGATCACAGTCATGCAAAGCTTCCAAAAAAATACCTCATTCTTAAATATAAACAAACAAGGGTCACTGTACATTTGAGGAAAGCCAAATGAAAGGTAGAGACCAAAGCAAACATAAAAAAAGCATTTGGGAGGAAGCAGAAAAAGTACATGAAGAGGAAATCTCTTTTAAAAACTATCATTACTATTTCCAGGGTGTTAAGAGATTTTTTGCATTCATGAAAAAAGAACAGTATGCTACAAAAAAAGAAATATCAAGAGAATAGAAAAGAACTCCTGGAAATTACAAATAGATAGCATAAATTGAAAACTCAGTAGAATTGTTGGAGGATAAAACTGAAGAACTCTCCTGGAATGAAGAATAAAAACCAGAGAGGTGAAAAGTAAGAGAGAAAGGGAAAGAAAAGCAGAGGACCTATCTAGGAGGTCATTCTTCAGTTAACAGGGTTTCTAGAATGAAAGAACAGAAAAACTGAAGGAGAGTCAATCATTAAGGAAATGAATCAGTCTGGGTTTGAACAGAGAAACAGAACCACCACAAGTGATACAGGATAAGGGATTTGTTACAGGAGTTAGGCCCTCCACCATCGTGGAGTTGGTGGAGCAGTCTATGCAAACTGCTGCCTTTGAAAACTAGTGTTGAGCCTAAAGTCTCTACAGACTGGCAGTTGGGAAGGAAAACTGGGTGCAGAAAAGATCAAAGACAAGGTGGAACCCAAGAGGGCAAACTGGAACCCATGTCTTTCTCTCACTCCCTCCAACCTGAATGCAATGGGTGACTTACAGGAGAATCTGGCACCCTTTCACCACCACAGAGCTACACACACACCAGCCAAAGAAGTTGGAGAGGCTGAAGTAACAGATATGGTGGGGGTTAATGAAGCTGTGAGTCCAGGTGGTGTCCCAAACCAGCCAGGTGAGCTAGGAGATGCCTCAGTGCCTGACACCGGATGCCAACATTCAGAGCATACACATATGGCTGCTGCTTTATTTTCACCTTCCAGATTTGGTACAAAATGTCCTTTGTGGCCAACACTAGCTTGACACCAGATAGACAATGGGGTTCTGGGAGACGTGGTTCCAGCTTAGCTAAGATGACACAGCACAAAGCAACCATTTATCAGAATGTACATTTTTAATTAAAAGAGTCCACAGAGTGCCCTGAATATGAAAACAGACTCACATCAAGTCACACCACTGTGAAATTTCTAAAAACTGGAGACAAAGAGAAAGCAAGATTCCAGAGAGAAAAAACAGGTTTCAGACAAAGGATCATAATGACATCAGGTCACTCAACAGCAACTCAGAAAGTTAGAAAAAAACAAAGCCATGTCTTCAAAATTCTGCAGAGAAATGATTTCCAAGTTAGAATTCTTCAGCCAAATTATCACTTAAAGGTAAGGGTACACTAAGGCATTTTCAGACATGTGCAGTCCAAGGAAGCTGCTGAATGATGTGATCTACCAGGAGACAGGAGATTCTGGCAAAAGTGGATCCAGCAGCAGAGGAAAGTGACAGGAGCCCTGGATGACAGTGTAGGGGGACCTCAAGACCATTGTTGTACCTGAGGCCCAGAGAAAACCAGGCCAGGCCCAATGGTCAGAGGAGCTGTGGGGATTTCACTGAGGCGAAGTCGACAGAATGTCTCATGTATTTTAATGTACTGACAAGAGACTCACAATTAGGGATTCCTTGGGTTGAATTTATGATAATTGTATCAAGTACTTAGCAAACAAACAAACAAAATTAGGGTAAGTATGACCTCCAGGGGAAACAACAACAATTACAGAGGAAAGGAAAAATATTCCTAGAATACTGCATGGCTCAGCTGTGACTAGCATTCCACAGTCATAATAGTATAAATGCTGAATACTGATCTAATAAATATTAGATGTAACTATATTGGGAGATGCGGGGCGGGGAGTATGTACATGGTAGGAGGGGATGAAGATGGGATGAAGGAGCAATCCTCATGTCCCAATCTAGAATTCTCAGATAACTATTTGATCTGATTTTATTCCAGGTGAAAGTATTGCCAAATAGAAAAATTTATATTTTTAATTATATTATATTAATATCAGTTTATATTATGATACATATGGTCCTGTTTCACAGTGGTAAAGTCAAAGATAATGCCTAAAACTGAAAAACCAAGAAGCATCAATCTAAGTATATTATTTAGATATGCAGAGGTAATTACCAAAAGAAATAGCTAAAGGACTTCAAAGTAGTCACCTCTTGGGAGGAGAAAATGGGGTTAGGGGAGACCTGCCATTTTAAAATAAGTTTTGTAGGGAATTCCCCAGCGGTCCAGTGGTTAGGACTCCATGCTTTCACTGCGAAGGGCCTGGGTTCAATCCCTGGTAGAGAAACTGAGATCCACAAGCTGTATGGCCTGGCCAAAAATAAAATAAAATAAGCTTTGTAGAAGTACTTGTACTTCTTTTTTTTTTTGCGGTATGTGGGCCTCTCACTGTTGTGGCCTCTCCCGTTGCGGAGCACAGGCTCCAGATGCACAGGCTCAGCGGCCATGGCTCACAGGCCCAGCCGCTCTGCGGCATGTGGGATCTTCCTGGACCGGGGCACGAACCCGTGTCCCCTGCATTGGCAGGTGGACTCTCAACCACTGCGCCACCAGGGAAGCCCAAATACTTGTACTTCTACTTCTGTACTTCTGTACTTGTACTACATAAACTATGTACAGGTGGTTCTTTAACTTAAAAAAAAACTAACTAAAACATAAAAGTGTGGCTATTAAAAAAAACTAACTAGGGCTTCCCTGGTGGCGCAGTGGTTGAGAGCCGCCTGCCCATGCAGGGGACACGGGTTCGTTCCCCGGTCTGGGAAGATCCCACATGCCGCGGAGCGGCTAGGCCCGTGAGCCATGGCCACTGAGCCTGTGTGTCCAGAGCCTGTGCTCCGCAATGGGAGAGGCCACAACAGTGAGAGGCCCACGTACAGCAAAAAAAAAAAAAAAAAACAAAACTAACTAAAACATAAAAGTGTGGCTACTGCTATGGTCTGAAGGTTTGTGTCCTCCTAAATCCATACACTGAAATCCTAATGCCCAATGTGATGATATTAGGAGGTGGGGCTTTTGGGAGGTGATTGGGTCATGAAGGTGGAGCCCTCATGAATGGGATGAGTGCCCTAATAAGAGACCCCAGAGAGTTCTCTAGTCCCTTTTGCTGTGTGAGGACACAGTGAGAGGTCTTTAATCCTGAAGAGGGTCTTCCCCAGAACCCGACCATGATGGCACCCTGATCTCAGACTTCCAGCCTCCAGAACTGTGAGAAATAAATTTCTATTGTTTATAAGCCACCCAGTCTGTGGGATTTTGTTACAGCAACCTGAACAGACAAAGATAGCCATCAACTCTTAAGGAATGAAAGAGGGAAAGGGAAGGATGTAGGGGGCGGGAGGAAAGGAAAGAAGAAAGGAAGAGAGAAAGAAAACGAAGCTTTAAATAGTTAACTCGCCTAGCCCAAGTTCACAGCACTGGTAAATGACAGAGCTGAGTTTTGATCCCAGGTTCATCTGACTCCACGCGACTTTCTATAAACCACTACACAACAAGACATCAACCCTTCAAGGTCTTCATTTGGTCTGGAGTGGACCCAAATGTCTGGTGGGTGACACTGCACCTTGGGCAGAGAGAGAGGAGCTGAGGGCACAGTTAGTGAGAGGTGGAGACAGGGAGAGGAGGTTGGGTAAACAAATAGTTAATCAGAAAAATGTGAGGGTGTCCTCTGAACAGAGCTGGACACTGGGGGAGTTGGGAGGGACAGCTCAAGTGCATGAGAGAATTTGAAGCACAGGCAAAGAGGAGTCATGGGAGACAGCAATTCAGGCTCCTGGTGGAGATACTGGTGGGAGGAGAGGAAGGAAGGGAGGCTGAGGAGGGAAAAGGATTCTCCCTGGACAGGAACGGGAGCACAGCCTAGGATGAAGCCCGTTCAGTAGGGCAGCTGCAGGTTTACATTCTTGAATAAAAACTCTTTCCAGATAGAGCAAATAGCAGGAGCCCAGGGCTATCTGCGGAATACATGAATGCAAGAGCAAAAGGCAGGGGTTCTTCAGCGGTTCAGATTTGCGTTCCTGAACCCTAAGCGGTTAGAAAGTGTATGCCTTTGAAGCTCTCATTAGACAAAGAATGCTTGAATCTCGGATTTCTCACCAAGACTTAGGTGGGGTGGTGTGCTGCACCCCCTCTAGACCAGGTCTCAAGAGAAGAATGTTATATATATATATATATATTTTTTTTTTGTGTGTGTGTGTGTGTGTGTGTGTGTGTGGTACGTGGGCCTCTCACTGTTGTGGCCTCTCCCGTTGCGGAGCACAGGCTCCGGACGCACAGGCTCAGCGGCCATGGCTCACGGGCCCAGCCACTCCATGGCATGTGGGATCCTCCCGGACCAGGGCACGAACCCGTGTCTCCTGCATGAGTAGGCGGACTCTCAACCACTGCGCCACCAGGGAAGCCCAAGAATGTTATATTTTTAAGAAATCTGTAAGCCAACTGTTTTTTGTTTTTTAAAAAATCTGAAAGAGAAATTAAGGAAACACTCCCATTTACCATTGCAACAAAAAGAATAAAATATCTAGGAATAAACCTACCTAAGGAGACAAAAGACCTGTATGCAGAAAATTATAAGACACTGATGAAAGAAATTAAGGATGATACAAATAGATGGAGAGGTATACCATGTTCCTGGATTGGAAGAATCAACATTGTGAAAATGACTCTACTACCCAAAGCAATCTACAGATTCAATGCAATCCCTATCAAACTACCACTGGCAGTTTTCACAGAACTAGAACAAAAAATTTCACAATTTGTATGGAAACACAAAAGACCCCGAATAGCCAAAGCAATCTTGAGAACGAAAAATGGAGCTGGAGGAATCAGGCTCCCTGACTTCAAACTATACTACAAAGCTACAGTAATCAAGACAGTATGGTACTGGCACAAAAACAGAAAGATAGATCAATGGAACAGGATAGAAAGCCCAGAGATAAACCCACGGACATATGGTCACCTTATCTTTGATAAAGGAGGCAGGAATGTACAGTGGAGAAAGGACAGCCTCTTCAATAAGTGGTGCTGGGAAAACTGGACAGGGACATGTAAAAGTATGAGATTAGATCACTCCCTAACACCATACACAAAAAGAAGCTCAAAATGGATTAAAGACCTAAATGTATGGCCAGAAACTATCAAACTCTTAGAGGAAAACATAGGCAGAACACTCTATGACATAAATCACAGCAAGATCCTTTTTGACCCACCTCCTAGAGAAATGGAAATAAAGACAAAAATAAACACATGGGACCTGATGAAACTTAAAAGCTTTTGCACAGCAAAGGAAACCATAAACAAGACCAAAAGACAACCCTCAGAATGGGAGAAAATATTTGCAAATGAAGCAAGTGACAAAGGATTAATCTCCAAAATTTATAAGCAGCTCATGCAGCTCAATAACAAAAAAACAAACAACCCAATCCAAAAATGGGCAGAAGACCTAAATAGACATTTCTCCACAGAAGATATACAGACTGCCAACAAACACATGAAAGGATGCTCAACATCTTTAATCATTAGAGAAATGCAAATCAAAACTACAATGAGATATCATCTCACACCAGTCAGAATGGCCATCATCAAAAAATCTAGAAACAATAAATGCTGGAGAGGGTGTGGAAAAAAGGGAACACGCTTGCACTGCTGGTGGGAATGTGAATTGGTACAGCCACTATGGAGAACAGTACGGAGGTTCCTTAAAAAACTACAAATAGAACTACCATATGACCCAGCAATCCCACTACTGGGCATATACCCTGAGAAAACCATAATTCAAAAAGAGTCATGTACCAAAATGTTCATAGCAGCCCTATTTACAATAGCCAGGACATGGAAGCAACCTAAGTGTCCATCATCGGATGAATGGATAAAGAAGATGTGGCACATATATACAATGGAATATTACTCAGCCATAAAAAGAAATCAAATTGAGCTATTTGTAATGAGGTGGATGGACCTAGAGTCTGTCATACAGAGTGAAGTAAGTCAGAAAGAGAAAGACAAATACTGTATGCTGACACATATATATGGAATTTAAGAAAAAAAATGTCATGAAGAACATAGGGGTAAGACAGGAATAAAGACACAGACCTACTAGAGAATGGACTTGAGGATATGGGGAGGGGGAAGGGTAAAAAAAAAAAAGGATTTAATTAATTAATTAATTAATTAATTAATTTTTATTGGTCACACCATGCGGCCTGTGGGATCCCAGTTCCCCGACCAGGGATTGAACCCGTGCCCTTGGCAGTGAAAGCGTGGAGTCCTAACCACTGACCGCCAGGGAAGTCCCAGCCAATTGTTATTGTGTTGGTCGCTTGAAATTGGCCACGGTGGGAGTCTTAACACCCTGGAAATCAGTGCAAGCTACGAAATAGGGCATTGTTTTAATTTTAGAAAGCTGGTTGTCGAGCATTTACCAGCACACCACTGCATACATGTGTTAAAAGAGGAGAGGGCTGGGCTTCCCTGGTGGCGCAGTAGTTGAGAGTCCACCTGCCGATGCAGGGGACACGGGTTCGTGCCCCGGTCCAGGAAGATCCCACATGCCGTGGAGCGGCTGGGCCCGTGAGCCATGGCCACTGAGCCTGCGCGTCCGTAGCCTGTGCTCCGCAATGGGAGAGGCCACAACAGTGAGAGGTCCACATACCGCAAAAAAAAAAAAAAAAAAAGAGGAGAAACTAGACACCCACTGAGTGAACAGGGAAGGCATAGTGATGACGTTAATTGTAAGAGCTAACATTTACAGAGTAAGTACTATATGCCCTACGCTGTATTAGATGCTTTCATATATTGTCTCACGTAATCTTGTAAAAGCCCCATGACGTAGATATTTTTACCCATTTTTACACATATTGGGGTTGAAGTCCAAAGAGATTAGGTAGTTTTGCTCAAAGATACAAGCCAGTAAGTAGGAATCAAGCCTCCCGTCTTAGATTTAAAGCCCACGCTCTCAGCACCGCCGTGGGGGAGGAATATTGCAAAGTGGGTAAGTGTGAGGATGCTGGAGCCAAGGTGCCAGGATTCAAACACTGCTTCTGACACTTACTAACTGTGTGAGCTGGAGTGGGATATTTAATCACTATTTGCCTTGGTTTCTTCATCTGTAAAATAGGGTGAACAATCAAATCTTCCACACAAAGTAGCATTTCACACAGAACCTGGTACTAACAACGAAGTTAGTTATTATTACCTTAATTATTAACAAAGTTTGATGGTTTCTATCTTATTCCACATTTGATGAAACTATTTGACTCAAAAAATGCATTTGATCTCTGGAGGATACACAAGAATGTAGTTTGTTGGTAGCCTCCAGGGAGAAGCGGGGACAGATGTGGGAAGGAAGCTGAATCAGCCAACATCTACCCAGGAAACAGAAACCACACAAGTTATTTGATCCGAGAAAACTTAATATAAAGAATCGTTAATACGATGTAAAATTGTTAACCAGGTAACTGCAATGTAAACACTCCGAGGTTTCATAGCAGTAACGACTGCAGGAAGCCGTCACCACCCCTTGGCGTGGGTATGGGGGGGACCAAGGGAAGAGTTGGAATTAAGTGAATGATTCAAGCTTAGAAGTTGGGGAGGGGACCGCCCATCATGTGCCAGGATACAGACCTCTGAGGAGGGGGGCACCTATGGCTGGTGCTGTGTCTGCGAGGGCGGTACAAGGAGGCTGGTATTAGAAAAACTACAAAATTGGGTTCAGCTGCGTCAGGAAGGCAGGATGAAGAAGCAATAGTGAGGGCTGTTCACAGTGCAGGAAGCAGACAGGAAGCCCACAGAAGGAGCAAGTTTCTTCTGCCTCCTCTGACCTTACAATTTCCCGGACACCGTTCTTGGGGGAATCTCCCATGAGGCGGCTGACAAAGCAGAAACGCTCTGTGCAGAGCCCCAGCTGCAGCATCCAAAAGCTGAGTATAAAAGGATGGGTTTGGAGCTGAGACAATGTCATAGCAACTGGTGCAGAGACTTTAACTGAATAGCTGGGTGACCTCTGGAATTTCAGTCTATCGAAAGTGTTACCTAATTTTAAAAATACACAAAATGTAAATTTAAAAGAAAACCTGACATTTGTCACTGAGCGAGGCTGTGATATATGCTTGGCACAAAATAAGTGCTTAATACACATTTATTGAGTGAGTGGGTGAATGGGAAAAAGCAATTCATGCTAGCGTGTGTCTATAATCATTTGTCAAAAGCTACTCTGTAAATTGTCCTGGAGGTCCAGCAGGCAGAGGGAAACAAAATGAGCACAGTCCCTACTTCCATGGTGAGGGCAGGAAGCAGATTTAACAAGCAGACAAGTGAGTTAATTACAGACAGTGACAGAGGGTATGAAGGCAACAAAACATGGTGAGAGTATGGTTAGTGCAAGGGTGTGGATGGAGAGCATTTAAAATCTATCTATTTATTTATTTATTTTTGGCTGCGTTGGGTCTTCGTTGCTGTGAGCAGGCTTTCTCTAGTTGCTGCAAGTGGGGGCTACTCTTCGTTGTGGTGAGCGTGCTTCTCCTTGCGGTGGCTTCTATTGTTGTGGAGCACCGGCTGTAGAGCCCAGGCTCAGTAGTTGTGGCGCACGGACTTAGTTGCCCCATGGCATGTGGGATCTTCCCGGACCAGGGCTCGAACCCGTGTCCCCTGCATTGGCAGGCGGATTCTTAACAACTCCACCACCAGGGAAGTCCCTGGAGAGCATTGTAGATGGGACACGGAGGTCCTCTCTGTGATCGTGACATTTTTTTTTTTTTTTTTTGCGGTACGCGGGCCTCCCACTGCTGCGGCCTCTCCCGTTGCGGAGCACAGGCTCCAGATGCGCAGGCCCAGCGGCCATGGCTCATGGGCCCAGCCAATCCGCGGCATGTGGGATCCTCCCGGACCGGGGCACGAACCCATGTCCCCTGCATCGGCAGGCGGACCCCCAACCACTGCGCCACCAGGGAAGCCCCTGTGATCGTGACATTTAAACCTGAAGGATGGCAAAGGACCAGCCCCACAAGATCTGGGGGAAGAGCGCCATAGGCAGAGGGAAGGGCGGTTGCAAAGACCCTGAGGCAGGAGAGAGCTTGGTGTGCTTCAGACAGTGACTCAGTGACTGATGGTCTGGTGACAGGAGTGTGCTGGGGCGGGGGGGGAGGGTGGTGCGAGACCCCTCAGAGATGACAGATGCTGGGGGATGGGTCTAGCTGGGCTTTGGAGGAAAGTGAGGTGTATTTTATCCTAAATGTAGTTAAAAAAAAACACATTGTAGTATTTTATTTTATTATTATTTTTGTAGTATTTTAAATAGAAATTATCATTGGATTTGTATTTCTCAAATATCACTCTGGCTGCTGGTGGTGAAGGATCACAGTGGATCAAGACTGGAAGGAGGGGACTGTATTTGTTTCCTTAGGCGGCCACAACAAATCACCCCAAACCTGGTGGCTTCAAACATCAGAAATGTATTCTCACAGTTCGGGGGGGCAGAAGTCCAAAATTAAGGCATCAACAGGGCCGTACTCCCTCTGAGGCTCCAGGACAGGGTCTTGTCTCTTTCAGCTTCTGGGGCCCCAGGTGCTCCTTGGTTGTGACAGCACAACACCAATCTCTGCTTCTGCTTCACATGGTCTCCTCTCTGTATCTTCTGCCCAGTGTGTCTTCATTTCTCCTTTTCTTATAAGGGCACTTGTTGGATTTAGGGCCCATCCTGTTAATCCAGGATGATCTCAACTTGAGATCCTTAACTTCATTACATCTACAATGACCTGTTTTTCAAATTAGTGGACAATCACAGGTTCCAGGGTTTGGGGTTGGTTCGTATTTTGGGGGGCCACCATTCAACCCACTACGGAGATCCGTGAGGAGATTCAGTGGTTATGCAGGGGGGAGACGATGGCGGATTAAAGGAGGGAGGTGACTGCAGCCATGGGTTTGATGGGGGGTGTATTAGGTCAGGGTTCTCCAGAGAAACAGAACCAAAAGGATATATATATATATATATATATATATATATATATATATATATATATATATATATATACAGAAAGATTTATTATAAGGAATTAGCTCACATGATTATGGAGACTGGGAAATCCCCAGATCTGCTGTCACCATGCTAGGAGAACCAGGAGAACCAAGGTGTAGTTCAAGTCTGAATCTGAAGGCCTGAGAACCAGGAGAACTGATGACGTAAATTCCAGTTCCAAAGCTGGCAGGCTGGAGACCCAAGAAGAGCCAATGTTTTGTCTGAAGGCTGGAAAAGAGCGGTGTCCCAGCTCCTGCAGACTGGTAGGGGGAGTTCCTTCCTATCCAGCTTTTTCTGTTCTATTCACGTCCTCAGTTGATTGGGTGAGGCTCACCCACATTAGGGAAGGCAATCTGCTTTACTCAGTCCATTGATTCAAATGTTAATCTCATCCAGAAACACCCTCACAGACACTCTGGATAATGACTGGCCAGTATCTGGGCATACTGTGGCCCAGTCAAGTGGACACATAAAACTGACCAGCACAGATGGAGAGTAAGGGAGGGAGGAAAGGAATGGGGGGGTCTCATGTTCCAGGAAGAGATATACACTGAGTAGCCTAACTCAGGACCAAATGGCAGAGGTGAAGAGGGGAGACCATGGAGAAGCCAATGGCTGGTGGACGCTGCCCTATTGGAGAGGAAAGCTGAGTCACTGCCTCAGCACTGAGACTCTCTTACAGTTTCTGTCTTCTCCCATCTCTAGAAAAGCATTTCCCTGCCAGCTACTGAGGCAAACAGCTCCCATCATGAAGTAGTCCTTTGACAGTGAAGGCATCATCATCACCAAGCAAATGGATCAGTGAAAAGCTGAATTACACTGGGTACCATCTTCAGACATGGAAACGGAATCTTTGAAAACCTTCCCTCTGCCTCTCCAGCACATGCAGGACTGCTCAGGTTTATACAATTACTACCAAGCTATCGTGCTACACCACTTCTGTAGTGTTCTGATCACAGTCTGAGTGGGTGATTTCCACACCAGTGAAATAAGACCTATGGCTACACTCAAGATCTTCCAGCTTCCCTTGCCTTATTGTTTTCTCCATTTGTTAAGATAGAAATCCACTGAGATTTTGAGATTTTTTAAGACAGAATCCACTAGAAGCAGGTGCTCAATAAATATTTAGGATATAAATAATCCTACAGACTTCCACCTTGATATTAAGAAAGAATATTCCTACAAGGTCTGTTCTAAGTAAAGGCATTGTATTAGTTATCCCCTGCTGCATAACAAATTACCTCAAAACATAGTGGTTTAAACAACAAACATTGATTCGCTTGCAGTTTCCGTGGGTCAAGAATCCAGAAGCAGCTGAAACTGTGTGGCTCTGACTCAGGGTCTTTCATGAGTTTGCAGTCAAGATGCTGGCTAGGGCTATGACAGTCATCTGACAGCTTGATGGGGATGGGGATGGAGGCTTTCTTGGAAAAATAGCCTTGATGGAGGCTGTTCTTCCAAGATTGCTCCCTCACATGGCTGTTTTTAGGAGACCCCAGTTCCTTGCTGTTAGAAGGAGACCTAAGTTCCTCACCATGTGAGCCTCTCCCTAGGGCTGCTTGAGTGTTCTCACAACATGGCAGCTGTCTTCCCCTAGAACAAATAATTTCAGAGAGAGCAAGGAGGAAGCTGCAGTGCCTTTTATGATCTGCCCTTAGATGTCACACACCCCATTATTTCGGCCACATTCTATTGGTTAGAAGTGAATAGCTAAGTACAACCCCCACTCAAAGGGTGGGGAATTCAGCTCTACTTCTTCACGGGAAGAACATCAAATAATTTGAGGGCATATTTTAAATGTCCAGATACTCTGGGATCTTGTCTCTGACACCGAGCAGTCTCTGAGAAATGGTCATTGTACAATAAAGGAGAGATCTTTCCTCACTTACTCTGGAAAACTAATGAGCCACAGATTGGGATAATATCTCTCTCCTTCCCTGTGAGTTGGGTGGCAAGAACATCAATAAAACATCAACAATAATAATGGCACCTAATATTTGCTGAGTACGCATGAGAATGATAGCATCTCAAGAGCAGCAGCATTGCCTGTCTAGTTCTCTACTGTATTTCCAGCTCCCAGAACCAGGTGCTCAATAAATATTCAGAATTGAATGAATGCACTTCTCATTTTAATGTCAGAAGAACCTTATGAGGTAGACAATGTTATTGTTCCCATTCTACAGATGGGAAAATAGAGGCATAGGGAAATTAAATAATTTGTCAAAGTGACATGACTAATAATGGTAGAGTTAGGATTAGAACCCAGACAATCTGACTCCAAACACCACCACCACCACCATGGTCCATAGAGAAATCGAATGACAACTTGTAATTACTGAACCAGTACTGGTAACAACGGCTTGGCTTACACTAATGGAAGGAAGATGAGGCCTGAATTAAAACAAAACACTGAATAATCCAAAAACCATTTTCATTTGGCTCAGGAATATAGCCGGAGACATACTCTCAGAGGAGCAGCTACATTCAAACCATATGCACTTGGCCCTGATCTGTATCCCGGGCTGACACTCTCTTGAAGGGATCCTCAAAGGATCCAGTTCTTGCCCTCCAAGCTGCCCTGAGCTAGGGCATCCCTAAGATTCTCTAGAAAAACAGTGTCCACCCACACCTCTGGAAGATATGTCCCTATTTTTTAGTCTCTTCTTCCTGAAGTCTCATGTATAATGCTTGTTTTGCAAACAGCATATTTCTCCCTGTTGTGCCCTTAGGATGAAAACATGTTCCTTAATTTGAAAAAGCCACCTATGATGCACCCTGGGGGAACTCCGCACAAGGACCAGGGAAAGGTCCATTTCCCAACACAGGCTTGAAGGGCAAGCTGAGAGCTGTTCATGTTTCAGGATGAGATCCTGGTTCATATTCTGACTTATTAACTATATCCAACTCTTCTAGTTTCTCAGAGCCCCTCTTGCCAACTACAGCAAACACAGGCGGATACCACTGCGCACACAGCCCACATGTGGAAGCATGAGCAAGCACAGAGAAATGCTTGTAAGGCCGGCTTCAGTTTGAGGCAGAGGGCAGGTTTCATGTGGAAACCTGGAGCCTATATGGTTTCAGCTCAGCTCTGGTCCTGACTCAGTAAACCATATGCAAGCTACCCCCTCTTTCTGGATTCAGTTTCCTTCTCAAGAGCTCAGAGGTACATGCAGGGCTTTCCTTTTCCAAGGGGTGGGGTGAATATGCCAAAGGGATCTCAGTCCAATGTGGGTTCAGGTCAAAGGGCAAACTGGCCCTGAGAATCCCATGGGTTGAGTATGATTTGAAGATATTCTTTTTTTGTGTGTGGTATGCGGGCCTCTCACTGTTGTGGCCTCTCCCATTGCGGAGCGCAGGCTCAGCGGCCATGGCTCACGGACACAGCTGCCCCGTGGCACGTGGGATCCTCCCAGACCGGGGAACGAACCCGTGTCCCCTGCATCGGCAGGCAGACTCTCAACCACTGCGCCACCAGGGAAGCCCTGAAGATATTCTTTTAAAAGAATCATTGTTTCCTTAAATTTAAATTAGTTGCTAATGGTTAAAAAAAGAGAGAGAGAGAGAGAGAGAAAGAGAGAGAAAGAAAGAAAAAGGAAAAAAAAAAGGAGGTTTTATATTTTTAAAAATTCAGATATCCAGGAATCGGAAACTCTAACAACATCAGATGGATTGCGTTCCCAGAGGGAACAGAGCTGAGTACTGGCTGTCACTGATTTCAGACCAGGCGGTACCTCTTTCGACCAGTTTACCCCAGTCTCCACCACTCCCTATTGTTTAACCCTGTTCCATGTTAATCATTATGAAAATGTAATTTAAGTATTTTATTTGATTTTTTAGTAAATTACAAGCCTCATAATAGGTTAGAATGACAAAATTTCCTTTGCGTAAAATTTGGTATAGTTCATAAAAGCTGAGTTTAGGGAGTGCCCTTGCTTTGCAGATACCTTGTGTATATGCTTGGTTTGCCAACTGGGTAATCCTGACTTCTTTAAACTTTGGGGTCTGGGGACCCTACCATGACCCAGGGGGTAGCTGACCAGCCTGGGGAAGTGGCAGAGCACTGTGAGAAAAGAGGGTCCAGAGGAAATGTGGGGCTCATCTTCCACCCACCCTTAATCTACAGTCAAATGAGACCTGGCCTCAAGGGGATGGGGAGGGGGTTGGATAGGAGTCTTCAGTCTTCCTAAGACTGGAAGAATTTGATCCTTCCACCCCAGCTCTATGCAACACTAAAGTTTTCACCTGGTGCAGACAAACTTCAGCCAGCAAGCCGGTCACCTGTTTGAAAATAAAGTTTTATTGGAAGCCAGCTATGCCCATTTATTTACGGGTTATCTTTGGCTGCTTTCACCCTACGAAGGCAGCACTGAGTGGTTTCCACAGAGACCAGGTGGCAAGCCTGAAATATTTGCTATCAGCCCTTTATAGAAAAAGTTACCAATCCCTGTTCTAGCAACTCAGGTTAGCTCGAGCAAAGGATGTTTGTGGTCAAGACATAACAGGGAATGTGCTAGATGCCAGGGATAGAAGCCACAGAGAAATCAGGCCTCGGGGGAACTAAAATTGTAACTGCAGATCTTTCTCGTGGAATTACTGATTCTCTGTTTCTTCCCTGGTCTCCTTCCACTGCTGCCTTCCCCAGCTTCCCTTGCCTTCCCTCAGCTTGCACATGGCTCCTCAGGGCTACCGACACCCCTTCCATATCGTGCAAACCCTAACAGCTTTTCAGCTTTGATCTCCGTTGCGAATGGCCACAGCCTCTGAGTTCCCAATTCTGAACTCCCAGGGGAGGAATGTGATTGGCCCAGATCATCTTTTCAAGTCTATGATTCTTGGAGATTCCTGGCCAGCCTGTGACTGTCCTCTCCCCTCAGTCAGGAGCCCACCCTGGATCCACATCAGTGACCAGGGGGCTTTGCCACATGAAGCAGAAAGTGTTATCCCCTCCGCAGGGGCGGTAGGCACAGAGCCCTCCTTTAGAAGAGAATGTCACAGGGCAGAAGCCAAAACTTAGCGAAGTCAACTTGTGAGGGACCTGGCCTTTTCTTCAAGCCAAAGAGCTCTCTTATTCACAACATTGACCGAAAAGCCAACATCTGAACGATCAACATGCCCCCTCGGAGAAGGGGAATGGATCCCCCTTGGAGTCTGCAGATGGCTCTTTTGTGAGCAGAGGACCAAGCCCAACTGAAGGAGAGATGAGCAGATCAAGTGTGGCAACTGGTGGAATTTCAGAAATCACTGTCTTGTCCTAACTGGACCAGCAGAGAAGCAGCAGATAGATATCTAGTCTGGACTCTGCTGGTGGTCTGGTGGCTAAGACTTTGCGCTCCCAGTGCAGGGGGCCCAGGTTTGATCCCTGGTCAGGGAACTAGATCCCACATGCTACAACTAAGAGTTCGCATGCCGCAACTAAAGATCCCACGTGCTGCAACAAAGACCCCACATGCTGCAACTAAGACCCAGCACAGCTAAATTAATAAATATTAAAAAAAAAAGAAAGAAAAAAAGAAATCTAGCCTGGCAGACCTTCTCCTGGTTTTGCCACAAACAAACTGAGTGCAGATGCATGTGGTACTTCCTTCTGATTCCAGACCAGGCCTGTTTCCCACTGATCAAACGATGGGGCTGAATCAGACCAGCGGTTCTCAAACTGCCCCCAACCTAGCCAAGATCAGGCTGTGCCCCTGGCCACCATCACAAGACTGTTCTACAAGAGAGTCCTGGGCTCCAGAAACACCCAGCTGCTTCCCAGCCTGCTGGAAAATGTTGACTTTCTATTTCTCCCTTGGCCAAATTCTGTGGGTAGCGTGGCTCCCCGACACGTAGGCCACACAATCAGCTCTCACAACCCACTTCCTCAAGGTGATCCCATGTCGTTCTGCTGTCCATGATAAACAGCTCCAGACTGGGCAGCCCAGACCCAGGGGAAGCCAGCCTGCTCTGGATCTGGAAAGCTCCCCAGAGGCAGATAGATGGCAGCTGCTTCTCTGGCCCAGGCTGAGGCCAAGCCACAAGCTGGGAGGACAACTCCAGCCCAGGCCTCCGACCACTGATGCAAATTGGCCCCGTAGAGCCTGGCCAGGTCAGAGGGGGCCCAAGGAGCTGGAACTCCGAGTGACAGCTGAGTGGGGAGACAGCCTTCCTCATCCTACTAAGTCACTAAGAGGTTTCTGAAACAGGTGGCTCGAATTTCCTTGGAAACCCAGAATAATCCCCCATTCGAAGTGTTCACGAATCTTGTTGTCACCACCTAGTATTAATGGGCAGGCACCGTAGAAGGAAAACGGAGTTTTCAGCTGCATTTTTGTACTCTGACTTGCCTGACAAGCTCAATAAAAGCTTAAACAAATATTAAAAAACACACAGAAAGTCAGGCTGGTTTAAATTAACTTCCCAAGCACTTCACCTACTGTAGGAAGAAATTATAATAAAATGTCAGAGCAAAAATAAACCGCGCGTGGAAACAAAAATAAAACATAAAATGCCCTCTTACAACCCACTGCTCAGTACGATTTAGTTCCTAACAACATATCATTGTACATGAAATTTTCATAGTCCTAAAGCGTATTTGGGCATTAGGAATGTTGACTCTGAAAAATTCATCTTTTACACATTGGGGAATCATCCCTTTCCCTGAAGGCTTACGAATATAAACCATTAAAAAAAAAATAAAAGGTCTCTGTTAACTCTGAGATCATAATTCTCCCAAAAAGAATATGTTGCTGGACAATATGACCCCCAATTCCATTTCTCTTAGGCTTTCGCATCCTCAGTCTGCAGCTGGAGCTCCACAAACACCTTTTTCGTCAGTGCTCTAGAAGGAAGGAGTTGGAGGTGGAGATATGACAGGTTCAACTCCGGGCATCCCGCAGGCTCACCCAGCGTGGAGTTTTAAACGGGAGAGATACTTTGTAATCCTTGGGTGCCCACGCTATGGCCTGTCACATCCTCCAACCTCAGTGCTTACAGTGAGCCGGATATACTAAGAGATTAAAGAGCAGGGGTGTTTGGTGCTCTGTTTGCAGGGTGAAATAAAAAGAAAGAAAGAAGGCGGGAGAAAGAGAGAGGAAGGAAAGAGGAAAGGGAGGAGGGAGAGAGCCAGGGGAGGAAAGTGGGGGGAGGGGAGGTGGCAGGGAGGAAAGAAGAAAGGCAGGCAAGTGAGCATCTCCTGCTCAGCTAGTTCGTCTTGTAAAGATTCTCTCACGAGCTGGTTACTCCCTCTCGGTTTGTTCAGCCAAGCTGATAGACCCTCACTTTCCAACCAGAGAGAGTGCGGGTGTTGAGAATGACCTTGTGGGCCTACATACCCCTCCTTCCCCCAGCAGGTTTCTGTCACACCGCAAAGGTGATTTTCTGGGAAAGGGTTTTCCTGGCAGGGCCTGGGTGGAGCAGCCTGGTACAGCCCTCGTTATCTGGCTCCCAGCAAGACTTTCCAGGGGGGCCCATGCAAGCCTCCCCTTCCTCCGGGGTCTGGGGAGAACTCCCACGGAGCGCTCCTCCATCAGGGAGTGGAGCCAGAGAAAAAGCCCAGGACGGCAATGGAGAGGAAGCAGGCAGCCATGGGACACACTTAAGCATATACACGTGTACGCCCATAAGTGGCATCTCCATATGTAGACAACCGTACAGATGGCACGTATAGCTTTCCTGGTGAGTCAGTTATGACCTTCCCAAGAGACTGGGAGTTGACCCACCAGCTGGCAGGGTGTGGACAGCCATGCTAGGGATGTCAGGCCTGACTGTCACTCCAAGAGTGGACTGGTGACAGTGGAGGGACACACAGAGACACACACACACACACACAGAGCGTGATCAGGTCCTGTCCAGAGGGCGAACACAGACTAAAAAATGCAACTATTTCTCTAATCTGCTTGTGCTGAGTGTGCCAGAAGCAAATACCAGCAGGCCTGGAAAAAATGTTTCTGTTCTTTTGCTCGGCTCTGAGCCATCCGCCCTAAAGTGGAAGGAAAAAGAAGAGGAACAGATTCCGGGGCTGTTTTGTCTGGCTCGCTGGACCCTCTGCCCCCTTCACCTCTGGGAGGGAAGGACGGGGGACTATGTGGAGCCCCCCATACGGAGAACCTCAAACGGCCCCTTCAGTTTCCCACAAACAAGCTTCAGAAGCGGAAACTGGCCCTGGCTCCCTAGGGCAGAAACTGAGAGCTCAACTCTGAAACACTTCCTTTGCTTGGTAACAATGCACGGAGGAATTTCCACAAATCCCCTTAGCTGTCATGACTTCCGCTCCTCAACTTGGGAAAAGACAGCCTGGGACATTCCAGCCCCCACCCCTACCCTGGTTGATCTGTTTGGCTCCTAGACGGGGCTTGGAGAACGACATATATTCCCCTTCCCTATTTTCCCTCCTGGAGACGAGAAACATCCAAGTCTGACCAGGTTGTGGGAAGAGGCCTGGCCAGGCCAGTGGCATCACCAAGAGGCTGTTCTCTGGCTTCGGAGAAAGTGGGAGTTTAAAGGGAGGGATTGGGAGGACCCAGGCCGTAGAGTCAACCAGCCTGTGTCTGTCTGGGCTCCACCACTTCCTAGCTGTGCCACGCTGGGGGATTACTCGAGCTCCTGTCTCACTAGGTGGTCATGGGGGGTGCCCCATGATGTAGCTTTATAAAGCATTCAGCACAGCTGGCACATGGCAGGAATTTGATAAATGTGATCTGCAGCAGCCAACCCAAAGGTCTGCTACCTTGAGATTCCCCTGCCTCACAATGGCAGAAATCCTGTGCCCCCCAGTCCCTGTGACTGTCCCCTAATCCCATGTGCACAGACTGCAGTCACCACATGGGGTCCACTCAGCTCTTCTGCCCCAGCTTACAAAACCTGTTGGGACTCAGCTCGGTGCTCTGTGGTGACCTAGATGGGTGAGATGGGGAGGTGGGGTGGGAGGGAGATCCAAGAGGGAGGGGTTATATGTATACATATAGCTGATTCACTTCGTTGTACAGCAGAAACTAACACAACATTGTAAAGCAACCATACCCCAATTAAAAAAAAAAACAACCCTTGGGAAAAATGCCCCAAATCCATGTGGATATCTGTGTCTACAGTGCTTCCCACAGGTGCTCCTGGAGCTTGCCACCTGTCTGAGGGCCCACGTGGAGTGCTGGGTTCTGCACAGAGGCCAGGAGATCCCTGCCAAGCTCTGGACCTCACTCAACCACCAGGTCACCAGAGCAGCTGTGCTCATGTCCAGAACTGCACAGAGTCTCTGGTCTAACCTCAGCTCCTAGTTTCCAAAGTATGCTGGGAGGAATGATCTACCTTAGAGGAGCCTCAGTTTCTTCATCTGGAAAATAGGAGGGGGATATGGACTGAACTGTGTTCCCCCAAAATTCATATATCAAAGTTCTAAACCCCCAAGGTATTTGGAGATAGGATCTATAAGGAGGTAATAAAGGTTAAATGAGTAGGGTGGGGCCCTACTCCAGTAGCATTAGTGTCCTTCTAAGAAGAAGAGACATCAGAGCTTGCTCTCTCTCTGTGTGTACAGAGAAGAGACCATGTGAGGACATAGCAAGAAGGCAGCTGTCTGCAAGCCAGAGAAAGAGGTCTCACCAGAAAACAACCCTGGTGATACCTTGATCTTGGACTTCCAGCCTCCAGAACTGGGAGGAAATAAAGTTCTGTTGTTTAAGCCACCCAGCCTGTGGTATTTGTTTACAGCAGCCTGAGCAGACTGATACAAAAGTGGTGAATAGAATCAGTGCTCTGCAGACTAAGGGGTACATTGGAGGTGCCACAGAGGCTGGGAGCCATGGGAGGCAGGGCAGAGGGAGCTGGGGAGATGGGGCTCCAGATCCTTCATACCTCACTCCATTGGAACCAGCACCTATTTTAGCTGTTTTTTTAGTTCAGGTTTAAGTGCCTTTAAAAAAAAAAAAAAAAAAAAAGAACATTTCCTTGATGAACAGTTTTTTGAAACCTCAGGACAGAAGGATTTCTGAAAGCCCATGCTTGCTATCCTAATAGTATCTATTACCTGCACTGAAGCATTATGAAGTCTCAGGACTCAAGGATCTGACCAGCTTGAAGAGTCCGTGGCTTGGGAGCCATTTTGGTTGCCAACACTGATGGTGCCTTTACCATGTATCCCAGCTGCCTTCCATGGTTTACAATTATTAACCCATTCAATCCTCCCCAACACCCTATGAGGAATGCTTATCATCACCATTTTATGAATGAGAAAACTATGGTTCAGATAGGTTAAGCCACTTGCTCAGGGCCACACAGAGTGATCTGTTTGATTCCAAAGCCCATGACTACCCTCACTATCTTAGAAGAAAGGAGAAGAAGTCACAGGGCAGTCATTTGGTCAGCAAGTATCACCCCAATCTCACTGCAGCTGAGACCTGCCATACAGAGTGAGGAATCTGCCCCTAAAATCTCAGGACCTAAGTCAATGGGCTGTTTCCTAATTCTCCTCAGAATCCTATATACCTCACAAACCAGCATTCAGCTATGCTGCTCCAACTAATTTTTGCATTTGCTGCTACATATTTGGATTTGGGCCTCTGAAACACTGAGGTGAATTTATGTAAAATGGGCAAATGATCATTTTGAATTTTGTAAATGTTACTTAATGTTTTCTTACTGGACCTGCAGAACTAATAATGTCTCATTAAAGATTCCAGACATTCAAGAAAGGATGAGTAGTGCTCACTTCGGCAGCACATATACTAAAATTGGAACGATGCAGAGAAGATTAGCATAGCCCCTGCACAAGGATGACACACAAATTCGTGAAGCATTCCATAATTTTTTCTTTCCTTTTTTTTTTTTTTTTTTTTGCGGTACGCGGGCCTCTCACTGTTGTGGCCTCTCCCGTTGCGGAGCACAGTCTCTGGACACGCAGGCTCAGCGGCCATGGCTCACGGGCCCAGCCGCTTCTCGGCATGTGGGATCTTCCCGGACCGGGGCACGAACCTGTGTCCGCTGCATCGTCAGGCGGACTCTCTACTACTGTGCCACCAGGAAAGCCCCATAATTTTTTTTTTTTTTTTTTAGCTAATTGGGCTTCTCACTGTTGTGGCCTCTCCCGTTGCGGAGCACAGGCTCTGGATGCGCAGGCTCAGCGGCCATGGCTCACGGGCCTAGCTGCTCTGCGGCATGTGGGATCTTCCTGGACTGGGGCATGAACCCGTGCCCCCTGCATCGGCAGGCGGACTCTCAACCACTGCGCCACCAGGGAAGCTCCCCCCATAATTTTTAAATTATTGAATGTGGAAGAGAAAATCAACCTTAGTAGTTGAAAATTATTTTCAGAGCTTTAGACGGCCATCATGCAGCAAATGTCAGTCATTTTTATTGTTTATACGTGCCTTCAAAATTTTATTTACAACTTCTTTAATTATCTTTATGCCCATTATTTGATTCTTTTTTTTTTTTTTTTTTGGTCGTATGCGGGCCCCTCACTGTTGTGGCCTCTCCCGTTGCGGAGCACAGGCTCCAGACGTGCAGGCTCAGCGGCCATGGCTGACGGGCCCAGCCGCTCCGCGGCATGTGGGATCTTCCCGGACCGGGGCACGAACCCGTGTCCCCTGCATCAGCAGGCGGACTCTCAACCACTGCGCCACCAGGGCAGCCCCTGATTCATCTTTTTTTATTCATTTTTAAACTTAAGAATATTTTATATTTGTTGATTTGACTTTGCCCTGACAAACTATGTGTATATTTGTATATATTTATGTAATAGCATATAATACAATAGAAAACGTGCATATATTTACATACAAAAAAAAAGAAAGGATGAGTAGAATAAAACTGTCATTATTTGCGGATAAATGATTGGCTACATAGAAACCCCCTAATGATAGGCAAATACAGTGTCTGAACTCATAAAGGAGGTGTACAAGATTGCTGGATACAAAAAGCATTTGCATTTAACTATATACCAGCAAGAATCACTTAGAAAATGTAATTTTATTAAAAAGATACCCATTTCTAAAGGCCACCAAAAAAAATTAAAGTACCTAGGAATAAATCTAGAAAAGATATGTAAACCCTTTGTGGAAAATGATCAAACTTTAAATGTCATTCAAAAAGATCTAAAGAGATGGAAAGAAATACAATGTTCTTAGATAAGAAAATTTTAAATCATAATTCTGTTAATTCTAGCCAAACTCATCTATACCTTTAATCCTTTAATGCAATGTCTATAAAAACATCTCAACAGTTATTTTCAAGGGACTTGAAAAGCTGTTTCAAAAATGTATGTGGGGGGCTTCCCTGGTGGCACAGGGGTTGAGAGTCCGCCTGCCGATGCAGGGGACACGGGTTCATGCCCCGGTCCGGGAAGATCCCACATGCCTTGGAGCGGCTGGGCCTGTGAGCCATGGCCACTGAGCCTGCGTGTCCGGAGCCTGTGCTCCGCAATGGGAGAGGCCACAACAGTGAGAAGCCCGCGTTCAGCAAGAAAAAAAAAAAAAAGTATGTGGGGACTTCCCTGGTGGCGCAGTGGTTAAGAATCCACCTGCCAATGCAGGTGACAGGGGTTTGAGCCCTGGTCCAGGAAGATCCCACATGTCGCGGAGCAACTAAGCCCGTGCGCCTCAACTACTGAGCCTGCACTCTAGAGCCCACGAGCCACAACTACTGAAGCCTGAGTGCCTAGAGCCTATGCTCCGCAACAAGAGAAGCCACTGCAATAAGAAGCCTGCTCACTGCAGTGAAGAGTAGCCCCCACTCGCCACAATTAAAGAAAAGCCTGCGTGCAGCAATGAAGACCCAATGCAGCCAAAAAAAAAAAAAAAAAAAAAAAAGGCATGTGGTTGAACAATTGTCCAAGACAGCTAAGACACTTCTGAAAAAGAGTTAGTAGGAGCATGGGGTGCAGCAGTGGTGGGGGGAGCTACCCAACCAGATACTATGACTTACTGTTAAAGCTGTAGTAATGAAGACTGTTCATTGGAACAAGGACAGAAGATGGACCAATGGAACACAATAGAGGACCTTGGACAATATTCATGTATATGCAGAAGTTTGATTTATGACCAAGAGGACATTTCAGATAGTGATTAAAGCCTGAACTCTTTGAGAAATGGTGTCGAGACAATTGGCGAATTAAATACAAATAGGTGAAATTGCATCCCCGCCTCACACCATATATCAAAAAAAAGAGGCCCATCCATTCTGGGACTTAAATATGAAATATAAAAGTGTAAAATTTTGGGACTTCCTTGGTGATGCAGTGCATAGGACTCTGTGCTCCCAATGCAGGGGGCCTGGGTTCGATCTCTGGTCAGGGCACTAGAGCCCACATGCATGCCACAACTAAGAGTTCACATGCCACAACTAAGGAGCCCACCTGCCACAACTAAGACCCAGTGCAACCAAAAAAAAAAAAAAAGTGTAAAATCTTTATAAGGTGACTAGCAAAATATTTTACATGCTCAAGGATAGGGAGGATTTTGTAATCAAGGTGAAAAAGCCTAAATGATAAAGGAAACAACTGATAAATTCAACTACATTTTAAAAAGAGTGCAAAAAGACAACTTGCTGGGGAAAGATATTTGGGACATATTTCACTAACAGAGGATTAATATAGAGAATATATAAAGTACTTTCATAAATCAAAAAGAAAAAGTAAAAATAAATTGTAAACATGAGCAAAAGACTTAAGGAAGCATTTCACAGAAGAGGAAACACAAAGGGCCCACCGACATGTGAAAAGATGCTCAATCTCATTAGTCATCAGAGAAATGCACACTGAAAACCTTGATGAGATACCCTTTCACACCTAGTCTTAGCACACGTACTCCTTCACACCTACCAGACTGACTATAATTAGAAAGTCGCTCAGCCCAGGACTTGGAGACGATGTGAAGCAATGGGAACTGCCATTCACCACTGATGGTAACATAACTTGGTACAACCATTTTGAAAAAAGCTAGACCTTTTCTAATAAAGATTAACATGCACACTTTCTACCACCCAGCAATTCCACTCCTGTGCTATGTACCCTAGACAGACTCCTGCCCAAGGGTTCCAGGTGACATTCACAGAGCTTCATTGCAGAGTTTTTTAGTAGAGCCAGGACCTGAGGGAGGAAGAGAGGCTCCTGGGGCACAAAAGGTAAGGTGCCATTCACCCCAAGGGTTATGTAGGTCGTTGACTCTAATATCACACCCTTGGTGTCTACAGTGGGTTGAATGGTAGCTCCCCAAAAGGGGGCCTGAAATATATGAATGTGACCATATTTGGATAAAGGGTCTTTGAAGATGTAATGAAGATAAGGATCTAGAGATGAGATCATTCTGGATAATCTGGGTGGGCCTTAAACTTAATGACAAGTGTCCTTATAAGAGACACAGAGAGGAGAGACACAGAGGGAAGAGGGACAGTCAAGTGAAGATGGCAGAGATTGGAGTGATGCTGCCACAAGCCATAAACCAAGCAACACTTGGAGCCACCAGAAGCTAGAGGAGACAAAGGCTCTCTCCTTCAAAGGGAGTGTGGCCCTGCCGACATCATGATGACAGATTCCTGGCCTCCAGAACTGTGAGAGAATACATTTTGTTTGTTTCAAGCCACCCCATGTGTGGTCATTTGTTATGGCAGCCAAGGAAACTAATATAGGGTCTCTCTGCCTCACTGTAGCCCCGGCTCTGTTGCTCAGAAGAGTAAAAAAAGGAAACCATCCTACTGTCCAACAACAGTAGAATACAGGAATAAATTCTGGTGTTATCTCACAAGGGAACACTACAGCCCAGTGAATGAACTGCAGCTACATGGGTCAATTTGAAAGGACCTCCAAAAAAAAATGTTGAGTGAAAGAAGTCAGGGAAAACTACAAATATATGCTTCCATTTATATAAATTTCAAAAATAGGCAAAAGGAAACAATGTATTGTTTAGGTTTTCATGCACAGGTAGTAAAACTATAGAAAATAGCAAGTGACTGACTAACACAAAATAGTGACTACGATTATTTCTGGGAGGGAAGAGGCACTCACAGCTTGCAAAGTTATGGGATTTCAGCTGGATGCTGGGGGACTTCCCTGGCGGTCCAGTGGTTAAGACTCCACACTTCCACTTCAGGGGGCGTGGGTTTGATCCCTGGCCCTGCATACCACGCAGTGTGGCCAAAAAAAAAAAAAAAAAAAAGCTGGAGGCTGGGTACAACAGTATTTCTTATTTCTCTCTACACTCTACATGTACCTTTTATATACTTTTTGATACCTTTGATATTATTTATAACAAAAATGAATTAACAAAGAAAGTATAGGCTTATGGAAATTAATCTTGTCCGTATGCTGAGTGTCTCTCCTCAGACGAAAGATGCCACAGGACATGGGCTAGTTAGATCATAAGTCATTTAGTCCATCACCTGACACATAGGCACAAAGCTCCGAGAAGGGCTGATACTGTGCTAGGCTCTGACCTCCAAAATGAGGGCACGGATTTGCAGGGAAAAGTCTTGGGAGCTTGGAGAAGAGAGAGAAAACACACTGACTTATTTGCAAAATTAATTTGCAAATTGAAACGTGTGTGTGTTTTTTTTAAACATCTTTATTGGAGTATAATTGCTTTACAATAGTGTGTTAGTTTCTGCTTTATAACAAAGTGAATCAGCTATACATATACATATATCCTCATATCTCCTCCCTCTTGTGTCTCCCTCCCTCCCACCCTCCCTTTCCCACCCCTCTAGGTGGTCACAAAGCACCAAGCTGATCTCCCTGTGCTATGCGGCTGCTTCCCACTAGCTATCTATTTTACATTTGGTAGTGTATATATGTCCATGCCACTCTCTCACTTTGTCCCAGCTTACCCTTCCCCCTCCCCATGTCCTCAAGTCCATTCTCTAGTAGGTCTGTGTCTTTATTTCCGTCTTGCCCCTAGGTTCTTCATGACCTTTTTTTTTTTTTTTAGATTCCATATATATGTGTTAGCATACAGTATTTGTTTTTCTCTTTCTGACTTACTTCACTCTGTATGATGGACTCTAGGTCCATCCACCTCACTACAAATAACTCAATTTCGTTTCTTGCAAATTGAAATGTGTTTAAGGGTCACGACTTACAACGTTTTCTGTTACCCCAAAGCCTGAAAGCTTTCAGTGTTTGATAAAGGGATAAATCTACTGACTGGATAAATTCCATCCAGTTAAAAACGGAAGAAAGAACACATGCACTTAACACCCCAAAGCTCACTAAAATAAGATGAAGGGATTTTTTTTTTTTTTAAGAAAGACATAAACCCAGAAGGACAACATGAATAGGAGAAGAAGAGACAGCAGAAAAAAAAAAAAAAAGAAAGAAAGAAAACAAAGCAAACCAAAATAAACAAAAAGCCAGCAACAACAAGAAAAAGAAAGCTGGAAAGCAGATGGATGAGTGGTTTCCAATTTAGCAGGCCCCGCAAAGCTGACTCCTAAGCCAGAGCCAGGCAGGCCGAGTTGCCATATAATTTGCACGCAGATCCCTGCAGAGGACTCAGGGTTGACAGCCCCAAGTATCCCTAGAAGTGGGGGTGAAGGTGGAGCCTATGAGCTGGAGAACGCGCTCAAAGGCTGTTTAAGTGGAAGCTGGACTCATTCCGTCCCCGCTCAGTGCAGTCCCGGGTCTGCCTCTCCCTGAGGCTGGTGGACCCCGGGAGGTTTATTCTCTGAAGAGGTATACACAGAGGGTCTCTTTCCTGGGGGCAGCAGCTCAATAGACAACAGCGGGATTAAGTGAATGTCTGCCTACGGTGGCAGAGACACCCCAGCCCTCTGCCTCCATCTGTTCCCCAGGAGGTTGGCAGCCAGGGGAGCTAAGGATGGTGACTGGTACCCTGAAGAGCCCAGGGCTTGCCAGCCCTCATCACTGTGTCATCAGTATGTCTCTCTCCCCTGGTTCCACAGCAGAGTGGTGGGACTAGAACCCAGACACCCAACCAAGCCTTCCAAGCCCATGTACTTTCACCTTTTTCTGCTGGCTCCCCCAACTCAGACAGATACTCCGCTCTGACCTCCACCCCCAGCCCACTGTCCCCAACTCCAATATACTTGTAGAAAGAATTAGCTGGCATTCCGTCAGACACGTCGAGGGCCTGGCCACCCTTCCCTGACCTTGGTAAGCTCAGCACTCACATTCCCACACCCATGGTACCCTGGTCCACAGTGGATTCCTCCGGATTTTCAGGAGGTTTTCTGAAAATCCGGAGGAGATCTGAAGAGTCCCCAAGGGTCCTGGGCCCTGGAGTGAGAGATGATAACAGAGGGCAGAATCTGGTCCTCGAGGGCCGTGCTTGAGAGCTTCCTGGTCAGACTCAGAGCTGGTGGGTGAATGGGTGCCCTCTTCCCCAAGTGAGGGAGGGGTTAAACAAGTGCTTCGAGACCATCACATGCAGGGAAAGAGGAGAAGCGGCAGCTTCTGTGCCTTCCAGACCTGCAATGAAAACCCCAGTCTCCCCGCTCCTGCCACCCCACTGCTGCCAGCACTGGCAGAGATGAAGGGTAAATCACAACTGTGTAAGAGCCTTCTGAGAAGGGTGGCAATGAAGCCGTTTCCACACAAAAGGCAGCAGCTTCTAGACTATCGGGAGGACAGGGATCAAGAGTTCAGATGATTCGCAGCCCTGCCCAGGATGGGAAGCTCTCAGGCACAGCTGGCCTGTCTCCAAAGGCTGGTGCTCTTTGGCTCCATCTCTCATTCACAGATCCGCCTGACTGGTCTGCTCCAGAGCGGAGACCCCATAACGAGTCAGGAAAAAGAGCAGAAATACTCGCAAGAAACCCAAGAGGAATTCTGAAAAGATCCTCCACACCCACTCCCTCCCTGCTCCAACCCCAACTGTCATCAGCTCAAGCCACAAAGCCTTCCATCCCTGGGGAGCCCCCAGCGCCATTCCTGCCTGCGGGTACCACACAGCCAGGACAAGAAAGCATTCCTTTCTGTGGGGCGAGGAGGAAGCAGGCCAGGCCCTGCCAGGCGGGAGGGGAAGAGGGATTCCATTCCCATTGTTCTCACTCAGACCAACCAACAATGGGAGAAGGCGCAGGAGGAAGGAGGTGCCTTGGGAGTCTGTCTGACCTGCTGGAGCAGCAACAACCAGGGCATTCCAACCTCCCTACTGGTGTTTTCTCCCCCCTCCCTCCCCTAGAGTTTCCCACACCATCCCTTCTTCTTCCTCTCCCTGCCCCCACCCTCCACTTCACCTTCAATCTGCAGGAACCTCAGGGCACGGGGCCCAGCCCTGGTGCCTGTCACCTGTTGCCAGCCCCTGCTTGCCTTTAAGCTCTCCGCAACATTCCTTCTTGCAGACCTGCAGCCTCGACCCACAGAGCTAAAACCCAAACATCTCCCCAGTCTGTAGACCCCACACCACAGTCCCAGGGCCACAACCACGTGGGGTAGAGATTGCTAATCAAAATCAGTTTCTTCCATTGTAGTCATCACTGTTTTTCATGAATACGTGCCAGGTACTGGGGATACAGCAGCGAACCAAAGAAAGATTCCCGTCCTTATGAAGCTTATGTCCTCGTTTTCTGCTCTCACCTGTGTGCCAGGTCTATGTGGCAAGAAAGTGTCTCCTCGGAAACCTGGCCGGGGGTGTGGCAGTGTGGTGCAGTGGTTAGGGGTAGGGTTTTTTTTGACGCGAACTAGACCTGGGTTCAAGGCCTGTTTCTACCCATGTGCAAATTATATAACCTTAGGAGGATTTTTCTTAGCCTTCTACGTCTCAATTTCCTCATTTGTAAAGTAGGGGTTTAGTATGGAGATAATAAGCATTATTGTTAAAAAAAAAATTTAGTTATCACAGGGGTTGTTGTGAGGATCCAGTGAGAAGATGCATGTCAAGGGCTTGGCCCAGTGTCTGGCATGTAATAAATAAATGCTCAGTTAACATCGGGTGATCTCATGGGACCATTCCTCCCTGGGGAAGCTGTCTTAGGGAAGGAATCTTTGCTCTGGTTTACTGTGTACTTGCTGAAGTTCCACTTGCTCTGACTGCTCCCTTTTCTGCAACATCTTATTGTGAGCCAGCTCCCACCCCAGAAATTCACTGGGTTGTTTATTTTCCATTTGTCCATATGCTCACCACAAACACAGAGGAGCTTCTCGGAGAGGCTTACACTGAGGAGTTATAATCGCAACCTTGCAGCCAATGCATGGAGCCAGGGGACAGGATCCAAATGAAAACACTCTCCATATGGTTCAGATTTCTGGGGTCCTTGAGAAGTACAACCCAGGAAGGTTTTTAATTATGTCATTGGGCTGTTTGAGAGAAAAGAGTACCTTCTGAGAGGACCCTTTCTGAGCTACCAAACTGGAAGATGACTCAGTCTCATCAGCTATCTCCTTTGGTGTTGGGACAAAAAGGGAGGTCCCATCCTCCTGAAGACCTTCCTTCCCAAGAGGGTGAACACAACAAGGTTTGAAATCATTCACTGAACACAGTAGGGGCAGGGCCAGGTTGGGGACTGGTGACCATATTGTCGCAAATAAATCTTGCCCACAAATGATGTCTACCTGTTCATGTTTGCAGTGGGGGTGGAAAACCATTCTCAGAGTAGATATAAAACAAGGCCCTGAACTCACGAAACCCACCTTCCCCAAAGGTGTTAAATCCTAGTCTCATTTGGGGGCCATTTATGCAGATATTGAAAGACTCAAGGAAACATCCGAGGAGAGCGTGATCTAATCCTATTGTCTTAGACAAACGTGCTTTCCGAGTTCTTCTCACCATGAACTTGACTTACTGGAGCCTCACACTGCACACAGCCTCCTCATAAGTGTTACCACATTTGCTTGCCTGTTGTCAGTGTGCCTCAGATACCTAAGGAGTTTCCACTGAGCTCTTTGGCTTCTAGACACACAGGGCCGAGAGGAAGTGGGCACAGCCATCATGTCCCTGGTGACCTGAAGATCTGGGATTGGCCAAGGGAATCCCAGGATCCACACTGGATTTCTCTGTGAGTGTGTTAGGGGGTGGAGGTGAATTAGGGGTGCTGGCTTGTCCTTCTGTGTACACTAGTCCATTGGGATAGGGAATCTGGTGTCAGCTCAGAAAACCCCAAGGGGACAGGCCTGAAATGAAGACATTATAAGTGGCAGAAGGGATGGGACTCTGTTTACTAATTGTGACATCCCTCAGGGTCTGCCTGGCAAAGTGGATGGCACGTAGAAGACCCTGAATCAGTCAGAGTTCTGGTAGGAAATAGGGGTCCACTCCAACCAGAGGAATGAGAAGTTTCATAAAAGTTCAATTTACAAACTTGAAGGAAAGAAACAAGGGATAGTGCAGTGTCCCAGGGTGAGTCATAGTGGGGGAGCCTGAAGAGGCAGGGGGAGGGGAGAGTGCCCACCAAGGCAACCCAGCTCACTCTCCCTTCTCCCCCCAGCCTCCTGCTGGTGCTTCCCATTGGCCTAACCCAACCAGAAACCAGAGGGAAGTGAGCCCAAGGTGCAGATCGTCCCAGTCCATCCCCCACGTCACACAGCAAGGTAGAGAAGGGAGACACTGGTTCTGGAGGGGCAAGCAAAAAGACATCCAGCCCAGCCCTCAGTAAGGATTTGCTGGTTGACTGAGAAGCCAGCATCTGACCCAGGATGAAGCTAGAAGGGAAAGAGGCCTCTTGGTGCTCCTTTGTGTTATTGCTGTGTGGGGATAAAGTCAACGCACTGAACACTTATTCACCAAACACGGTATTAAGGGCATTACATAAATGATCTCAGTCTTCACAACGGCCCCAGGAGGTGGGTGCTGCTATGATCCCCATTTTACAGGTAAAAAAACTGAGTCTCAAAAGGGTTATGTAATTGACTTGAGACCCATACTTATTAAATGGATTCAAGTTTAATCTTACTGCTTTATTTTTATTTCCCCACTTTTCATTATGAACATTTTTAAATATAGAGAAAAGTGGAAAGAATAAAACAGTGAACATTCTTATATCAACCACCCAGATTCAATAACTGTAAGTACTTTGTCATATTCATTTTGTCTATAAGTATATGTAAATATGTAGATTTTTATTCAGAAAAAATATAAGATAATTTTCAAATATTCCCTCATGCACCTTCTAAAATACTGACACTCTCCTCCTAATCACTCTACTACTATTACACCAGAGAACATTAACACCAATTTCCTAATAACAAGCAAACCAGTTTCGAATCACATTTCTCTCGCATTCCCTAAAACACCTTTTAACTTAGTTCTTTATTTGACCCAGGAGCCAGTTAAAGGTCATGCACTGCATGCAGTTGTTATGGATTTTTATTTGTTTTCTTATGTTTTTGTTTAATGTCTCTTTAGCCCCTTTTAACTTTTTTTTTTTTTGGTGGTACGCAGGCCTCTCACTGCTGTGACCTCTCCCATTGTGGAGCACAGGCTCCGGACGCACAGGCCCAGCGGCCATGGCTCACGGGCCCAGCCGCTCCACGGCACGTGGGATCCTCCTGGACCGGGGCACGAACCCGTGTCCCCTGCATCGGCAGGCAGACTCTCAACCACTGCACCACCAGGGAAGCCCTCTTAGCCCCTTTTAATCTAGAACTGTCCTCTCAACTTTTAAAAAAAATTATATCAGCTTGGTGAAGAGTCCAGGCCTGCTGTCTTATGGAACACTCTGTATTCTTGATTCGTCTGATTGTTTCCTCATGGTGTTATTTATCTTGTCTCTGTATTCCTTTTATTTCTGTACACTGGAAGTAGAGGCTGGATTAGCTTCAAGTTAAACATTTTTGGTAAGAATCCTTTACAGGTGATGCTGGCCCCTCCTACTGCATCTCCTCAGGAGGGCTGTGATGCCAAGTGACTCTCAGAGCCTGCACTCTGACCTGCCAATCAGAGGCCAGTTCCCCAGCCAGGTAGGAGGGGTGGCAGAGGGCTGGAGACAAGCTCGCTGACCATTAGAAAAATCCAGACTGAGGAATTCCTTACTGAGAGCTGTCGGGTTGGGAGAATGGAAAATCCATGGGAAAGAATAGGGTAAGATGGGGGAGTGACAGATGACCCTGCCTTCAGAGAGCCTTCAGTCTTCTCTAAGCAGTTGTGAAATAGGCCAACAGCTCCGAGAAAAAGGACAACTCCCCACCGTGAAGCACACAGAGAGACTTGTGCCCCATTCACATTTGAGCTGCCCCAATCTGCAGTGTGACCCTATTTACCACCAAAGATGTTTGCCTTTCTTTTTGTTCCATACATTTATGTATCATTTTATTCTTTTACAGCCACAATCAAACCTGAAATATGAGGTAACTCTCCAGGGATTCAGTAAAGTTAATATATTATCTCCATAGATAGAAAATTATAGAAAGAGTGATTTGGTAAAATTGTACAGTATCCTCACTTCATTTGTTTTCAAAAGTATTAAATTGCTTGTTCTTTTTTTTTTAATTGAAGTTGATTTACAATGTTATAAAATATCTAGTTTACATATAGTGGTGTATAACTGTTCATCCCAAACTCTTGATTTATCCCTCCTTCCCTCCCCTTTCCCCTTTGGTAACCGTAAGTTTTTCTGTCTATGAGTCTGTTTCTGTTTTATAAATAAGTTCATTTGTATTATTTTTTTAGATTCCACATATAAGTGATATATGATATGTGTCTTTCTTTGTCTGATTTACTTCACTTAGTATGATCATCTCTAGGTCCATCTATGCTGCTGCAAATGGCATTATTTCATTCTTTTTAATGGCTGAGTAATATTCCATTGAAAATATGTACCACATTTTCTTTATCCATTCCTCTGTTGATGGACACTTACGTCGCTTGCATATCTTGTCTATTGTAAATACTGCTGGTATGAATATTGGGGTGCGTGTATCTTTTCGAATTAGAGTTTTCATCTTGCGGCATGGACATACATACACTACCAAACGTAAGGTAGATAGCTAGTGGGAAGCAGCCGCATAGCACAGGGAGATCAGCTCGGAGCTTTGTGACCGCCTGGAGGGGTGGGATAGGGAGGGTGGGAGGGAGACGCAAAAGGGAGGGGATATGGGAACATATGTATGTGTATAACTGATTAAATTTGTTATAAAGCAAAAAAAAAAAAAAAAATAGAGTTTTCATCTTTTCCGGATATATGCCCAGGAGTGGGATTCCTGGATCATACATTAACTCTATTTTTAGTTTTTGGGGAGCCTCCATATTGTCCTCCATAGTGGCTGCAACAATTTACATTCCCACCAACAGTGTAGGAGGGTTCCCTTTTTTCCACACCCTCTCCAGCATTTATTATTTGTAGACTGGATGTTTGTCTTTCTTATGTGGTCCCTTCTGCCCATCAACTTATGTGGGTTTTGTTTTGGTTTGGTTAAGGATTGTCCTGTTGCAAGAAACAAAAATCCACCTCAGGTAACTTAGTGAAAAAGTATATCTATTATAAGGAAATGGATATATTTAAAAACAGACAGACTCATAGGAGTCTCAAGCCAAGAGCTGTCCTACTCCTCTCAAACCACATCCAGATGAATACTTAGACATGTTTTGGGGTGTCTGGCCAGCACACAATCCCGCATGGGTCCTAAAAGCCCTGGTTTTCAGGACCTCATCCTTTGGTCATTAGATTAGGATCCGTGATCTAATCAGGATCCACCCTGGTCCCATTGGATTTCTGCCTCCCAGGAATTCAGCACTAGAACTAAGACAGGCAGGTCAGTCTCTGCTGGCTGCTGAAATTGAGGACGTGTCACTTTAGTGAAGCTGAGAAAGCCAGCGTGTAGAGAGGGAACAGTGAGGCCAACACAGAGAGGCCGGAGGTGTGTCTCAGGGTCCCGGAGGAAAAAGAGAGGCATCCCCACTGGTTTCTCCACGAGGGAGCCCAGTTCCTTATACTATATGACCCTTTTGGCTTAAGCCAGTTTGTAATGAGTCTGTGTAACCTGCCACTAAATCAATGTGACCAGGCAGTAGCATACCAGGGCAGGGCAGAGGAGCAGGTTGCCCCATGGGAAGGGACAGTTTATCACGGACATTGTTTAGAATTGCTGGTGTATGGCGAGCAGTCCACTGCTTCAGTTTCGTTCTTGACTCTTCATTCTCTGCAGAAAACACAGCCCCTTAGTGCCTGCACTGGCGGCCGCTCCCAACCACCCTGCTCTTTGAACACCACAGAGACTGAGTCGGTGAGGACCAGACCAGAAAGGGTTTGGAAAGGTTTCTTAAAGCCTTTGTTTCCCTCTGCTTTCCCAGCCATAATTCAAATACACTTCTGCAAGGAGCCCCCCTGAAAGAATTCCCAAGGGGACTGAAATTTTCCCTCTTGCCAGCCTGTGCAGGGGCAGAGGACAGGTTCTGCCTGTGGGAAACTCAGCCCTGGATGTCAGCGGGCCTGAACCTGAGTCTTCAGCCTGTTGCCAGCTCCAGCTAAGCACCCTGCCCCAGAGGCCGTATTAGTACCCAACATGGATTTCCTCATGCCAGGAGGATGGCGGGTGTCATTCTCCTCTTTCTGTGACATTCCCTCTTCTGTTTACTCAGTGAGATCCAGCTTTTAAGAGGAAGTGAGGGTCAAAGATGGGAGCCCAGAAGGCTTCCTGGTAGAGAAGATGAACTTGTACACAAGACTTCAAGACCCAACCCAACTGTTACTACCTTCTCCAGAAACACTCCAAGAATGCCTGCCTCTTCCCAGGCCTGTGTGAGCTTCCCCCTGCAAGGCCGAGATAAACGCTATCTCAGGGAAGCAACAGTGTCCAGTGGTTAAGAATGTGGTCTCTGTAACCCGGCTGCCTGGGTTTGAATTCCAGCTTCACCTTTTCACAGCCAGTCACTTTAGACAGGTTATATGATCTTACTGAGCCTCAATTTTTAAAAAACAAGTTTAGTGAAGTGTAATTTACATATCATAAAATTCACAATTTGATGACTGTGCAATTTAATAATTTTTAGTAAATTTACTGAGTTGTGCAACCATCACCATAATGGAGTTTTAGGATATCTCTATGACCCCATAAAATCCCTTGTGCCCCTTTACAGTTAATCCTCATTTCAACCCTCAGCCCCAGGCAACCATTAATCTACTTTCTGTTTCCATAGATTTGCCTTTTCTGGATGTTTCCTATAAATGAAATCATACAACACGTGGCCTTTTGTGTCTAGTTTATTTCACTGAGCATAATGTTTTTGAGGTTTATCTACATTATAATATGTATCAGTACTTCATTCCTTTTTTTTTTTTTTTTTTTTTTTGTGGTATGCGGGCCTCTCACTGTTGTGGCCTCTCCCGTTGCAGAGCACAGGCTCCGGACGCGCAGGCTCAGCGGCCATGGCTCACGGGTCCAGCCACTCCGCGGCATGTGGGATCCTCCCAGACCGGGGCACGAACCCGTGTCCCCTGCATCGGCAGGCGGACTCTCAACCACTGCGCCACTAGGGAAGCCCCCTTCATTCCTTTTTATTGCCAAATAATATTCCACTGTATGGAGTAGATAGATTTTTTTTTTAATCCATTCATCAACTGATAGATACTTGAATTATTTCCAGCTTTGGGCTATTATAAATAGTGCTGCTATAAACATTAGTGTCTAAGTTTTTGTGTAGATATCTGTTCTCAATTCTCTTGGGTATATACCTAGGAGTGGAATTGCTGGGTTATATGGTAAACTGATGTCTAACTCTCTAAGAAACTGCCACACAGTTTTCCAGAGTGGCTCAGCCTTGATTTTATTATTGCAGACTCAGCATACTGAGTCCCTACCTTGTCTGGGTATAGTGAGTCAATGCATAAATGAGTCAGTGCCTCAGGGCCTGGCTCGCAGTAAGTGCTCAGGAAATGCTACTTACTATAGCTGGTGTAATTAGCTCCTGATTACTTGACTCAGGGAGTGTGTCTGATTTGAGTCTTTATCCCCAGACCTAGCAGAGTCTCAGAAACTTGAATACAGGGCCGGTTACAGGCAGAAGAGGGTCGAGCTGTCCCAGAGGCATGCAGTGCCATAGGGATTGAGAGGGAGGGTCCTGCGGAGCGCGTGTGGCAGGACTTCCCGGAGGCAGCGGCCATTGAACTGGAAGGCTGCCTTCTGCAGGGGCACAGGATGGATCCCTAAAGAGATACCCTTCACACCTCAGGTAAAGCATCCAAAATACCTCACCTTAGACTGAATCCTGGGGCCCTCTATTTTCCTTTTGGCACAGAGGAAGAATAATGGGGGATACTTTTTGCCTACTTTCTCCGTTGCCCAGCAAAAGTTGGGAGAAGGACTTCCAAAGGCATGCAACCTGACAGCTCTCGCCAGCATCAAATTCTTTTCCCCATCCTCCGCCCTCGACCACTGAGGCTAGGAGCAGGCTCTGGGGTGCCCTTCCAGGAGGCTGGGCCACGGGCTTTGGAACTCGCTGCTCGCCCCTCCTTAGGATGCCCCTCCAGCTCCTTCCCACCCATCCTCCACAGCCCCAGGTCCCAGCCTCTGTCCCACTCATTGTTGTATGGTGAACTCCCCACACACCCACTCTGTTCCCCAGGTCCCCATTCTAGCCAGGCCTGTGTGCATGACAGTGTGTGCGTGGTGGTGGCGGGTTAGCAAGGAGAATCAGGGTTCACTAGGGCACTTACTCTCTGCCTGCCTCCCCCTCACTTTTCCCCCCGTGCCCCTCACAAGAGCTGGAGGTACAGCAGATTGGTGAGCGGAGGTCTGTGCCCCCACCCCTGCCCCGGACAGCCTCCAGCCTGATTTATCTGAGGCTTTGGCTCTAATGCACTGTAGAAGTTCTCCACTGCGGGACCTGCAGCAGTCACACCTGCTGCTCACCTCCACCTCTCACATCTGCCAGAAGCCCCCTCCCCAGAGCCCCACCTGGCCCAGGCAGCTCAGGCTGGGGGAAGGGTGTAAGGGAGGGAACACTTCCCATCCCAGAGGGCAATTTCAAAATCAATGCATTGCGGACCCAACAGCAAGCCAACTGCAGGTTTAAGGAAATCAGTGGAATGTATGCAATTAATTAAAGGGTAGGACTCAAGGCAGACTAAATACTGGAAATCAGGAACTGGAGTCCAAGTCCCTTCATGATCGGAAGGGGGAACTTCCCCATTTGATTGCAGAAAGCAATTTACTTCAATTAGCAGTGACATAAACAGGGTGATTGCTTAATAGGAGTGCCAAATCTCTAAAAAATAAACAGCCTGAATTGTATCCCTTACCATTACATTAGTGGAGTGGGATAGCTTTTCCCCAGACAGGTTGGATTAACCCTTTAGGAGCCACCCCACTCCCAAGCGGAGAGCTGCATGCCTCCGCAAGGTCTTTACATGGTGGTCCTAACATTTTTTGTGCATTTAATATGTGTGAATCAATTTGCTTGTTGCTTTCATGTCTTTTAATCCCCTCAGTAATCTTATGAGATATGTATTACTATGCCCATTTTAACAGATGGGGAGAATGAAGCTCAGAAAGTTCAAGGGGGTGAGCTTTTCAAATACAAATCCAATGATGTCATTCCCCTGCTTACCTTAAAATCATCCCATGGCCTGTAAACTCTTGATTGTAGCCTGAAAACCCCACAAGATTGATCTCCTACCTGATTCTCCCACCTCTACTCAAAACACTCTTCCACTAGCTCACTACGTCATACATTTTGTGGCCACTGCCTGTTCCTGAAACATATCAAGATCGATCCCACCTCAAGGCCTTTGCACCTGCTGTTCCCTCTGCCTGGAATGTTCTTCCTCCATTTCTGGGTAGAACTGACTTCTCTCTTCCAGATCTCAGGTCAAACATCACCTCCTCAGAGAGGCCTGCCTCGCTGTTCCCACTCCCTTTTGGCTTTTGACCTGACACTGAGAATTACCCAAAATTATCTTGTGTGTTTATTGTGGATGTATTCCTTGTTTGCTTCCCTCCCTACCCCCTGACCCCCAGCCCCAAGCTCCACGAGGGCAGAGATCCTGTCTCCTGTCTGTCTTATTCACCGCACAGGGTCAAGCACACAGGAGGCACACAGAAGTTACCTACTTAATAAAGGAAGTGTTATCCCTGCTTTTATATAAAGGAAGAAATTGAGGTCCAGCGAAGTTAAGCCACTTCATAACGCTGTCAAACAGCCAGTGAATGGCAGAGCTGGGGTTCAGACACCTTCCTCCCATGTAGTTACACTACACAGCCCTTTGGACTTTTTTTGAGAAGCTTCCCTTCCCCCCATCCACTTTGCTCTGCCACCTTCTCACCCTACCCACCCGAGCCCTCAGAAGCAGGCACCCATCCAACCAGCTGGGAGAGCATTAAAACGCCAGCCCCAGGGCTTCCCTGGTGGCGCAGTGGTTGAGAGTCCGCTTGCCGATGCAGGGGACACGGGTTTGAGCCCCGGTCCGGGAGGATCCCACATGCCGCGGAGCAGCTGGGCCCGTGAGCCATGGCCGCTGAGCCTGCGCGTCCGGAGCCTGTGCTCTGCGACGGGAGAGGCCACAACAGTGAGAGGCCCGCGTACCACAAAAAAGAAAAAAAAAAAAAAAAAAAAAGTCAGCCCCAGAGCAAAATCTCTCCTTCCCACTGAACCCCCCTCCATCACGGGTATCGGTGGTACTGTTACTCCTTAGCTGGGCAAGGTCCTCATTCCAAGAATGCAAATTCCGGAAGTTAAAGACCTGAAGACCGTCTTCCTTTGGCTCTCCACCTGGAAGAAACTGGGCTCCGCTTAGGAAAAGCACCCCTGGCCCCGGGGAATGTGGAAGATGTGGAAAAGCTGTTTGAAGGAGCTTATGCTGCCCAGTGACTGGCACACCACCCACAGCCAAATCCCACCGTTGGCCCAAGCTCCCCATACTGCCAGTTGGGTAGGGGCTGCCTGGCTTATCCTGGGCTGATTAAACTGGAAAGGGAAGGCTGGGGAAGCCATGATCAGTGGCAAGACAGGTGGCCGGGAGAAGATCAGAGAGAGGGTGAAAGTTGTGGAAAATGGGACGCAAGAACCTGAGGTTTGGTTTGCAGGGGAGTGGGACTCTGAGCTGCGGCTGACCTGAAAGCAAAGCTCTTCCCTGCCTGTGCCTGCTAGATGCTGGCTGGCTGGGCCTCACCATCTTCCTCTGGCCCCTCCACATTGTCACCCTCAGGTCAAGTATGGCTGTCATCACTGTCCCAGATTCACGGTCCTTTCCCTGTGTGACCTTGAGCAGGGCTTTAACCTCTCTGAGGCCACTTCCCAGTTGATAAGGAGATCACAGTACTCAGCCAACCTAAAGGCCGGGTTTCAACAACTGTAAATAAGGTAATGAATGGGAAAATGCCCTCGAAAGTGTAAAGTATAAAGAACATCAAGAACACTCTTGTTTCAGCCTAAGTAGGAAAGAGACTTTACCATTTACTAAACATCTACTGCCAAAGGTAGTTTTTTAATGCCCCGTGTTCAGAGGAAACTGAGACTCACAGAGCACCTTGCCTCCAACTACTGAGCACTGAAGCCTAGGCGTCCATCACTGTCTCTGTTGCATGCATCCAGCTGGGGTGTGACACTGGCATGCAGACCTGATCTAATCAGACAAAACCCTGGGGAGAGGGGAGCAGCCTAGGTGAAGGCCCTGAACGTAGGTGAAGAGCATTGCAGGGTGAGGGGGCACAGGGTACAAGACGAAGATGGAGGGGGGCAGGGTCAGATCATGGGGCCTCCCAGGCCGTGGAAAGGGGTTTTCATTATTTGGTTCCAAATTGCATTAAGAAAGAGATTTAAAAAAAACAAAATCAACATCTTTAAAAGCAACCCTGGCAGCACATGGAGATGGCCCTGTGGACAATAGGGGCCAGGATGGGGTGGGAGGAATGATGGAGCTCGAAACAAGAGATATTTAAGAGATACTTTGAATTTAAGAGATACTTTGGAGGTAGAACCCACAGGACATGTTGGATGTGGGTAGGGATGGTCAAGAGAGAGCACTAGAAGTTGAAAATAGTTTACAAAGGAGTAAAGCAAAAATCCAGAGCTGGGGACTTCCCTGGTAGAGCAGTGGTTAAGAATCTGCCTGCCAATGCAGGAGACACGGGTTCAAGCCCTGGTCTGGGAAGATCCCGCATGCCGCGGAGCAACTAAGCCTGTGTGCCACAACTACTGAGCCTGCACTCTAGAGCCTGCAAGCCACAAGTACTGAGCCCATGCACCACAACTACTGAAACCCGTGTGCTCTAGGGCCCACATGCCACAACTACTGAGCCCACGTGCCACAACTACTGAGGCCACACGCCACAACTAATGAAGCCCGCGCGCCTAGAGCCCGTGCTCCGCAATAAGAGAAGCCACCGCAATGAGAAGCCCATGCACCGCAACAAAGAGTAGCCCCCGCTCGCCACAACTTGAGAAAGCCCGGCGCAGCAATGAAGACCCAATGCCGCAAAACAACAACAACAACAACAAAAAAACAAAATCCAGAGCTGCCTTCTTGTTAGGGACACTTAAAACATTTCAGAAGATCCCAAACCTAGTGGATAAACATGGAAAAACTCTTGCAAACAAGCCTCATGTATGCCCTCAGGAAACAGGGTGGCGCCTCTAACCCCACTGGCTAGAGCCATCTGCGCCTTTCTTTAATTAAGGTCCTCTCTGAGCCCCTTCACTGTTAATTATTCCCAGCTCCTGGGTGGGACAGGACCTCTTCTCATGAGACTGTGGCCCAGCACAGCCTTCAGAAACGGCTTAGCGTGGCTTTACTTAGGCTTTGGCGCCAGCTTCGGGCCTCAGAGCCTCAAATTCCCTTGCAACCATGGGGAAAGAAGACTGAGTCCCACTTGAGGTCATAAAATGTTTTCTAAGGAGCTTAAATGTCACCTCCTCCATGAGGCCTGCCCTGACGACTCTGAAAAACGAATTCCACTTCCCTGTTATTCTCTATGTTTGTACATAGGTGCTTTAAAAAAAATTCTTAGTGATTATCATAATTTATAATTACCAGTGACTCATTTGATTACTCTTTGCCATCCTTTCCCCACCAGGCTGTGCCCTCCTGCGGGCAGGGAACATATCTGTCTCTTCAGCTTGCATCTGCAGCCCCTAAGCACACTGCAGTCACCTGGTAGGTGGTTTACATTTACCCATTAAACTCAAGGCACTCAACCAGGGCTTTGAAAGCTCCCATCATGCCTTCCTTCTTGTGGTCTCTTTCAGGCCCCGGAGCTCTGACTGCCACTGCCAACTTCTGTCCCCAGGAGCTGTGTTCCCAGGGGGAACTGATCACTCCAGTGGCTGCTGAGTGTGTCATGTCACGGAGGTCAAAGAGGTTACTGATAACAGAAAGAAAAGCCAGGCTTCACTTGTTAAATGATGGTTCTCAAAGGATTATTGCAGACATAAGTTTTTCAAACAAGGACTCTGAGTGCTGGCCATATGCCAGGCACCGTGCTCAGAGCTGGGACATGGTGGATAAGACCAACGTGGTCCCAGACCCTCTTGGAGTTCAAGATCTCATGGGCTCCTCAGGCTTTTCCAAGAGCCATTTTTTCCCCAGGGCAGATGTCCATGGCCAAGGAATCCAGCTCTTCTCCTCCCTTCACCCTGCATGGGGCAGCTTTCAAGTTCCCCAAGGAAGGAATCAATGCAGCAAACCCCACCTCTACTGACTTCAGGCCAAGAGGACACTAGGAATGAAGACTTCAAGCTTTCATATCCCAGCCCTGCGGCTCATTAACTACATGACCTTGAGCACGTGACCTCTGTAAACCTCATTTCTTCCCCTGCAAAATGAGATCAAGAGTCCCTACCCCAAAGGGTTATTATGAGAATTAAGTGGGGTGATGATGACGATAATTGCTAACATTTTTTGGAGTTCTTTACTAACGCCAGACACTGTGCTAAGAGTTTTGTCTGAATTATCACATTTAATCTTCCCAACAACCCCACAAGGAGAGCTGTTATCACCCCTGTTTTTAGAGGTGAGGACAGGCAAATTACATCATTGCCCAGTGTCACCTAGCCAGCAAGTGGCAGAGCTGGCATGCAGACCAAGCCATTGTCCCTACAGTCTATACTACAACCCATTGCCTTATATGGCCTCCCCCGTGTGAATGCAGGCAAAGTACTTGGCGCCTGGTATGAAGTAAGTGCTCAATAAATGGTACCTCTTAATTAAGCAACCGGAGGATCCCAATATAAGGCTGCCCCAGCGCTGGCAGTTCTTTGGGACTGGCCTGTGATCTCCCAGCAGTCACACTCTCCCTGACCCGTCCCTGTTCCAAGTCCCCAGTCTGCCTCCTTACAAAAGCTCAGATTGAAACAGACGGTGGCTGGACTTTCCCTGTCATCTCCCTGGCAGCTCAATCACCATGGGCCACCCAGCACCTCAGCCGTGACTGAAGACCCAGATCTGAGCCTCCCTGAAGAAGCCAAGTTGCCAAGTCGTCTCAAGGGACTAATTTTTGCTCCCCCTGTCCTCTTCACCCTACCTACAGGTAATGGCCTGAATGAAAACAGCAGGGGCCTGGGAGGTAGCTCCGGGTACCACTGGGACAAGCACGACTTGGGTCCAAAGAAAATGATAGTATGAGATCATTCATTATAATATTTAGCTCCCAGAAGAAACCACTGCAAGCCCTATCCAAACCACAGACAGCTTTGGCAGCCCCAGTATCCTCTTACGGTTACATAAGCTTTGCAGGGAAATAAATACCAACTCATCTTGAAGGAATTTTAAGGGCTAATGAACCTTAACCAGTCTGTGCAGAGAGGGCTCCCTTCCGAGGGAGGGATTGTGGTTTTCGGGAGGAAGGATTGAGAGGGCTCTGGGGCAGGGCTTAGAGGAGCCCCCATGGACCTGGCTGCAGGGCCATTCCTCAGAGAGGCTCGGTCCCGCGCAGCCTCACTCATGGGGCATTCATCCCCAAGACCAGCTGCGGCCCTGGCCACCCCCTCCTTGTAAACCACCAGAATCCACTCTCCAGGTGCCTTTCATAGGTACTGAGCTCTCCATCACGGGAGATGTTCAAGCATATTCAAATATAAACTGCCTGGCTCTAAGGGATTCAGTTCCAGGATTTTATTATTATATTATGTTTTTTAGGTATAAGAACTTGCCCTTGGCATCAACAAAAAAGCAGAATGATATGGGAGAAAGAATTTGCATTCAGAAACTGAAGACCTGTAATTTTATACTAGCTGGGTGACCTTGGGCAAGATGCTTCACCTTTTTGAGCCTCAGTAAAATAGAAATAACAATTACTCTCTTCTGCCTACCCTGCCTGGTTGCTGGAAGGGGCAGGTAAATTGCAGGTGTGTGAAAAATGCCTTGCGAACAGTTAGGTGCTGCAGACACACCAGGCATTAAGCAGAGATGGTGGCTTCCTGCCTGGGGTGATAGGAAAAGCACTAAAAGCCCAGCCTGACCATCACATTCTTCCACTAAGGCACATTCTTCCACTGACTTGTGTCTTCTGGGGGAAGAAGTGTGTCTGTAGATTCTGGAGCCAGATTCCTTGGTTCTGAATCCTGGACCTGCCACTCACTAGTTGTGTATCCTCAGCCAACTCAACTTACTTGAGCTCTCTGTGCCTCACTCGTCTCATTTTAAATGGGTATAGTAATAGTACCTATCCTAGAGAGGCCTTAGGAGAATTAAGTCAAAAATAGATATCTAGTGCTTAGAACTGTGTAAGTACTCTAGTGTTATTAATATCTTAACCAGACAAGTAAGTTAACTTCTACTAGCCACTGTCACTGAGCAGGAAGAACAATCCACACACCAGATGGGTAAATTTGGAAAGGGGTGACAGAAACAACTACTACCATTTAATGAGCAATTAATATATACCAGGCGCTGTGCTAAGCATTTTACATACATTTTACATACATTCTCTTATCTAATTTTACATACATTATCTTATCTTCATGACAGGTGGTAGCATTATTGTTCCCATTACACAGAAGAGGAGGCTAAGCCTCGGCAAGGTCATGTGACTTGTCCAAGATGACAGAGCAGGTAAGTGATGGCGTCAGGACTTGAACTCAGGCAGTCTGGTACCGAGGTCAATTCTCATAGGCTTATTTGAGGCTTGGGTGTTATCATGGCCTCTGGGATCAGAGTCACTGTAGTGAAGGGCTAAAGGAAATAGTCAGGGACTTCTCTGGTGGCTCAGCGGTTAAGACGTTGTGCTCCCAATGCAGGGGGCCTGGGTTCGATCCCTGGTCAGGGAACTAGATCCCACATGCATGCCGCAACTAAGAGTTCGCACACCACAACTAAGGAACACATGTGCCGCAACCAAAGGAGCCTGTGAGCTGCAATTAAGGAGCCCGCGAGTCGCATCTAAGACCCCATGCAACCAAATAAAATAAATAAAATTTTAAAATAAATAAATAAATAAATAAATAAAGGAAACAGGCAGATCGTGTCATGAACACAATGGGTGGCCTGCAGGCCGTACCGCAGTCCCGGGCCATTCTCAGGGATCCTGTCACCTCTGGTTTCCAAGGAAGAGGGGAAGGGCCTCCCTTCAGGGCCAGATAAGACTGCAAGGTTTGGGGAAAAAACGTCATATCTGAGGGACAAGTCAAGTGGAAGAAGAGACTGAGTCCCATCCCAGCCTCGGTGGCCTTTGTTCCTCTGTCTGTGGACAGAAGTTGGGGGACACCTCTCCAGAGCAGTGAGTCTGGGTGGGCAGACCAAATACCAGGAGCTGAGGCTGCTGGCTCAGCCAGGTAAAGCCTGTGGGAGAGGTAATAAGTAACTGGGCTCAGTGAGGTTCAGCCTGTGTATCCAGGGCAACTACAAGGTTTAATCATCCAGAGACCATAGCGCTGGAACAGGCCCCCCTGAGCCCCAGAGCTGGCAGGCCACATTCCCTGAGTGCCACGACCAAGGTGCTTGGACCCCACTGCTCTCTCCCCCGCAAAGCAAGGGAGGCCCTGCCACGTCCTCCAGCAAAGATCCGATTGCCCCCCATATTAAAAGCAACAACTTTGATCCCTGCCCAAAAGTTCTTACTGGCCAACTATACCCACAGGAGAAAAAGAACCTGTTCAAGCCTCACTCCCCAGACTTCTGTGCCTCCCAAAACACTCATAGGCTGAGAATGCCCTGGAAAGGTGGTGGCTGCCCCCTCTGTGCCAGGCCTGTGTTAAGTGCTGCCAGGCTTCTGGAGATCTGGGTGCCGTAGGGCAGGCCGGGAGAGAGGTACAGCCATGAGGCAATAGGGGAATGGAAGCCTTGGAGGCCCTTGGAGAACCTCGAATAGACACTGCCATGTAATCCTGCCCATCTCCTCCTCATTTGCTAGCAGGCCCCAAATTGGTAGTTTGGGTCTCCCTCCCCAGCCTGCAGAAGGGCTCCAGGTGGCCGACCAAAAGGCTCACGGGCCAGCTGTGTTGGGCCCTCTCAGCCTACCCAGCTCCCAGCAAGGCACTCTTCCCGCAGAGCCTCACCCACATGGCAGCCAGGCAGCTGGCAGCTAGTTTTATGAGCATCCAAAATCCAAGGGGAACCACAAAACCACGCTGGGCTGCAGACAACCGATGGAGAAGGAGGCCGATGCTGGGGATGCCCCTGCATCCTCGTGGGCTAGACTCCCACTGGGCTCTGCCTGGTGCAGGGCAGCGGTGGGAATCCACTCCCTGTCCACCAGGCGCCACAGCCTCCCGAGTCTCAGCATCAGCCCTGTGAGCTGGGGACACCTGCTTTCTTGCCAGGTAGACTCGAGAATGGGAAACAGTGGAGGACGGCAGTGGTGGGTGATTCCACGACATAGCTCAGAGGGTCAGTAACCAAAGGAGACTAGTTGGAACCTTCTCAAATATATGGAGCTTTTTCACTGCCCATGACTAACTTCTGACAAAGGGGAAGAAATCAGGAGTTTGGGGAACTCCACTGGCTAAAGGATGGTATGCGGGAGAGGCAGGGGGGCAATGTTACAGAATTTTCTAAAACTGCTTTTTTTCACCAGACAATATGTTGGGGATACTTTTCTGTGTCAGGAGATATAGTTGTACTGTATTCATTTTATATCTTACTTTCAGGTGCCTTTTTCAGCTGTGAGATTTGGAGGGCATAAAGATGGATGGATCAAAAAAGTGTTAGGGCTTCTCTTCCCTCTTGATCACAGTCACAATGGTATCACAGATCTTTTTTTTTTTTTCCTAAGATGTTTGGGGTAGGAGTTTATTAATTTATCTATTTATTTTTGCTGTGTTGGGTCTTTGTTTCTGTGCGTGGGCTTTCTCTTGTTGCGGCAAGTGGGGGCCACTCTTCATCGCGGTGCGCGGGCCTCTCACTATCGCGGCCTCTCTTGTTGCGGAGCACAGGCTCCAGACGCGCAGGCTCAGTAGCTGTGGCTCACGGGCCTAATTGCTCCACGGCATGTGGGATCTTCCCAGATAAGGGGTCGAACCCGTGTCCCCTGCATTAGCAGGCAGATTCTCAACCACTGCGCCACCAGGGAAGCCCGGTATCACAGATCTTAAGACTGTAAGGTCTTAGCTTAGGGCAACCTTCTTCTGAGTGCTCCTCCCTAACCAGTGGGCCTCTCTCCCCAGTGGTCTTTACCTCTGTAAGGTTTTCTTTTCCTTCTGATCACTTCATCACAATGTTAACTAAATATTTTTTGATTGTGTATCGTCTTTGTCCTCCACTAGATTATAAGCCCCATGAGCACAGGAGCTTATTTTAAGCACCTAGCATAATTCTAGTGAGTTCCTAATAATGAGCACTTCCTGATAATGAGCATATAATGAGTATTCAATTCATGTTTGTTAAATGAATGAATGAATACTAAGTTCAGAGGGAGATGGCAAGAGACATAAGATGTGGTCCCTACTTTCAGTCTCCCTATTTAGGGAGTGAAAAAGATGGTTGTAGCCTTCCCTGGTGGCATAATGGTTAAGAATCCGCCTGCCAATGAAGGGGACACAGGTTCGATCCCTTGTCCGGGAAGATCCCACATGCTGCGGAGCAACTAAGCCCGAGCGCCACAACTACTGAGCCCATGTGCCATAACTACTGAAGCCCACACACCCTAGAGCCCGTGCTCTGCAACAAGAGAAGCCACCGCAATGAGAAGCCTGCACGAAGAGTAGCCCCTGCTCTCCGCAACTAGAGAAAGCCCACGTGCAGCAACGAAGACCCAATGCAGCCAAAAATAAATAAATTATTAAAAAAAAAGAAAAAGATGGTTGTGTGGAAAAAAGTAATCAATTAATGACAGCATTCAATAAACAGTCTTGGAATAATTTAGGCATTCATAAGCAAAAAGAATGAAACAGCTAAATCTCACACTTTATACAATAATTAGTTCAAAATGGATCATCGATCTAAATGTAAAATATAAAACTTTTAGAAGGAAACATGGGAGAAAATCTTCATGAACTAGAGTTAGGTGAAGAGTTCTTAGACCTGACACTAAAATCACAATCCATAAAAGCAAACAATTGATAAACTGGACTTCATCAAAACAAACTTTTTCTTTTTGTGGATTATTTTTATTTTTTATTTTAAAATTTTTGGCTGCGTTGGGTCTTCGTTGCTGCGCACGGGCTTTCTCTAGTTGCAGCGAGTGAGGGTTACTCTTCGTCACGGTGCACAGGCTTCTCACTGCAGTGGCTTCTCTTGTTGTGGAGCACAGGCTCTAGGTGTGCGGGCTTTAGTAGTTGTGGCATGCGGGCTCAGTAGTTGTGGCTCGCAGGCTCTAGAGCACAGGCTCAGTAGTTGTGGCGCACGGGCTTAGTTGCTCTGCGGCATGTGGGAACTTCCCGGACCAGGGATTGAACCCGTGTCTCCTGCATTGTCAGGCGGATTCTTAACCACTGTGCCACCAGAGAAGTCCCAAAACAAACTTTTTGATATGTGAAAGACTCTATTAAGAAGATGAAAAGACAAGCCACAGATTGGGAGAAAATATTTGGAAATCACATTTCTGACAAAGGAATTGTATCGAGAATATAAAAAGAACTCGTTAAATAAACTCAACTGTAAGAAGATAAAGGATCCAGTTAGAAAACAGGCAAAGTCTTCAACAAATGCTTCACCAAAGAGATAATGCAGATGGAAACAAGCACATGAAAAGGTGTTCAACTGGGAAATGCAAATTAAAATCACAGGGGACCTGGGCAGGTAAAGTGCAGGTAAAAAAATTGGTGAAAATTGAACAAAACCTGTAGTCTAGTTAATGGTATTGCACCAACATCAATTTCCTGGTTTGTTAATGTAATACTATAGCTACGTAAAATGCTACCATTGGGGAAGCTCACTGAGAGGTTATTTTTGCAACTTCTCCAAGTCTGTAATTACTTCAAAATAAAAACTTTAAAAAAATAATAAGGAAGGTCAGTATGGGTTAAAGCTCCAAATGTGAAGAATGAATGTTAAAAGCTTTAAGCTCCAGGGGAGGTATGGAGTAGGCAGTGGTCAAGAAAAGCTTCAAGTAAACTGGTATTTAGTAGGTCCCCACCCCATGATTCAGGCCAGGCATCGTGCCAGACTGCGGGGGGAATTTAAAAGCCCTGGGCCTGGGACTTCCCTGGTGGCACAGTGGTTAAGAATCCACCTGCCAAAGCAGGAGACACAGGTTCGAGCCCTAGCCCGGGAAGATCCCACATGCCGCGGAGCAACTAAGCCCGCGTGCCACAACTACTGAAGCCCGCGTGCTTAGACCCCGTGCTCCGCAACAAGAGAAGCCACCGCAATGAGAAGCCCGCGCACCGCAACGGGCTAGTTGAAGAGTAGCCCTCGCTCTCCGCAGCTAGAGAAAGCCCACGCACAGCAACAAAGACCCAATGCAGCCAAATAAATAAATTAATTAATTTAAAAACAAAAAACAAAACAAAAAAACCCCTGGGCCTATTCTCAAGAAACTTTGAATCAAGAGGGTAGGGAGGTGGGGTGGGGAGGGTGGGAAATGCCCATTGGTAATGACAGGACCCAGTAGACACATCGTAAGCTGGATCTTGGTCAGGACTCCGTTTATTATGTGGACCCCTACAGTCCCATCTCAAAGGGAAACTATGGCGACACTTCAGGTCTTGGGGTATTGATGTCAACTCAGACCTTGTCTCCAACAGTCCTCAAATGCCTAGGTAGTCCCAGTTCCCCAGTGCAGTGACCTGAATAAATGGCCAAAGGTCCCTCTGAAGGAAGGATGAGGATATTATATGTCACAGCATTACAGGGTTCTTCTTTCTGGAGACCTAGCCACCTCTAGAGTCAGGGGCTTCCAGGTCTAAAAACTGGCTTAGGTCTGGAAAACTGGCAAAAGATGGTATCTTTTTATTGGACCCCAATCTCTAATTTGTCTCTCCTTGATTTCTTCTGCTGGTACAAGCTGAATAGTACCCTTACTAACTATCTAGCTATTTGCCCCAGAGACACTGATATACCAACCACCTCCATAACTTTCTGTCAGGCACCCTTGCTACCACTTCAGTTTTGCCAGCCATCATGATCATTATGGTCTCCTGGCTTCTGGAGGTTAAAGCACTGCCCCCTGACCTCTGTTATTTGGGGGTCCTATCATTACCATAGCTATCGGGGAGACAAAGTCTCAAAGAGCCACTCTATCCTCAGCCCTGGCCTACAGAGAAGAGCCATCACTGAACTTTGAGTGATGCTGGGGTTCCTCTCACCAGTGTATCCTTTTTACCTCTTGGCGACTGGTGTGTCCTCCGAGCCCTCCCGTGGGAGATGAGGAGGCAGGTGTTCTGGCTGTACTTAGTTGCTCTGTTTCAGCACACCTACCCTCCAAGTCTTTTCACCCCCTGCTCCATCCTCTGCCATGGTAACTTGGCATTTCAACTTTGCTTAGCAGGGGGTGGTCACTTTCTCCATGCCTCTGGGAACATCCTAGGAGTGACTTAGTACCACCTCCAGGGTCCTGCATCTCAGGAGAGCACACCAAAGTCAAACCCTTTCCTGTTCGATGTTACGTTTTGGTCAAAGTCAAACCCTTTCCTGTTCGATGTTACGTTTTGGTCAAAGTCAAACCCTTTCCTGTTCCATGTTATGTTTTGGTCCTTTGATAGACGCCCTAAGATCCAGGCCCGTGCACACTCCCCCAACCCCTCCAAGCACTGCCTGGCTTGGTCCTGCAGCCCCGGTGGGATGGGCCCTTCCCTCCCATAACACCCCTCACTGGGTTATGCTCAACTTAACCGTAAGTTCAGGCCTAGTGGCCAGGAAGGAAGGTGAGGACAGATCCTAGAAGTACCTGCGCCTTCAGGGGAGAGGCCGTTGCATCGTTGTCCAGCACTGTGCTAGCCCTTACTAGGCAGGGCTGGGCCACTTCTGCAGGCTCCAAATGTCCAGCAGAATTTGGGAACTCACAATCTTCTGAGGCACCCACCTGAGATGTCTCCATCCCATTTGTCAGGGTTCTAGGGTCTTGACCTTGGCATAATAGAACTGCTTGGTTGGGCATTTCACTTGCTTTGAAGTTTAGCCACTGAACTGGCTTGGGTCTTTGCCCTCTTCTGGAGATTAGAACACCTTTGTATGCAACAGAGAGGCCTTCAGGCTTTCACACATGCCTTTCAGTTGCCTGTTACTGGAATCAGCTGTCTATTACCTTTCTGTACAGCATCAGTGGGGCTTAGTAATAGGCAACCAATCCCTTCATCCATACAGCTCTGTGAACTCCATACCTTGCAACACCCCCCACGCCTGCTCGTGCATCCTCCACTTCACCACCAGGTGAGTTAACAGTGGGCCACCACCTCATCCCAGGGGCAGCCTGGGCTCCACCTCTGCTCGCTGTCAGCCCTGGGATAAGTGATCCCGCTCCAAACCCCACCTTATTGCCTGCTTTCTTGAACCATTCCCCGGACCCACTGTCACAGGTTGGGTTCTCCAGAAACAGACGCAGATGTGGAGTCTGGGGTGCAAGAGGCTTATTAGCGACCAACACCTGTAAAAGGAAGGGGGCAGAAGCAGAACCAGCAGAGGGGAAAGTCCAGCTGCAATGCAGGCCCAACCTGGCGGAAAGCCCTGGGGCCAATGGTGCACCAGATTTATCCCTGTCAGGCTGAAGTGGTCAGGCCTTTATACCCTTACCTTCCCAGGCCACGAGACGTGGGCCACCCTGAGGAGGGCATGGCCTTGGGTGGGACAGCTTCTGCCAGCAGAGGCAGATTCTGAGAGACACGAGAGCTGGGAGCTGCCTGCTGACAGCCCTGCATCTGGACAGCAAGTCCTGCCTTGAAGGGAAATCTGGGGGATGAAGGAGAACTCCAACCCATTTTAGTTGATGAGAAACTTCTTCCCCAAAACTTGAAACACGGGATTTCAACAGAAAATTAAAGAAGGGAAAGACTTTCCCAAAGGGGGAAAACACCTGATGGTTTCCCGGAAGACAGGAGAGTGAGAGGCTTGGATGGGGGAGCTCCATGGGGGAGGCTGTCCCCTGGGCCTGGGGACATGATCCCCTTTAGAGAACTAGACATGCTTGACACTTGCTATCTATTAGTTTCATGTTTTGGAAAAGTAGCTGAGACTATTGGTCATGAAAAAACCTCTCAGAGAGCAGTGGGCACCATCTTCAGAGAGAGGGCTCCCAATATTTCTCCAGGAGGGGAACCTGTAACACTAGCAAAGTTCTTGGGAGAGGTACCTTCTCAAAAATTGTGCCAGCTGCATGAAAAGATGCTCAACATCACTGATTATTAGAGAAATGCAAATCAAAACTGCAATGAGGTATCACCTCACACCAGTCAGAATGGCCATCATTAAAATGTCTACAAATAACAAATGCTGGAGAGGGTGTGGAGAAAAGGAAACCCTCCTACACTGTCGGTGGGAATGTAAATTGGTGCAGCCACTATGGAGGACAATATGGAGGTTCCTTAAAAAACTAAAAATAGAACTACCATATGATCCTGCAATCCCACTACTGGGCATATATCCAGAGAAAAGATACATGCACCCCTATGTTCGTAGCAGCACTATTCACAAGAGCCAAGACATGGAAACAACCTAAATGTCCATTGACAGAGGAATGGATAAAGAAGATGTGGTACATATTTATAATGGAATATTACTCAGCCATAAAAAAGAATAAAATAATGCCATTTGCAGCAACATGAATGGACCTAGAGATTATCATATTAAGTGAAGTAAGTCAGACAAGGAAAGACAAATACCATATGATATCACTTATATGTGGAATCTAAAATATGACACAAATGAACTTATTTATGAAACAGAAACAGACTCACAGATATAGAGAACAGACTTGTGGTTACCAAAGGGGTAGGGGGGAAGGGATAAATAAGGAGTTTTGGATTAGCAGATACAAACTACTATATGTAAAATAAACAACAAGGTCTTACTGTATAGCACAGGGAACTATATTCAATATCTTGTAATCAACTATAATGGAAAAGAATCTGAAAAAGCTATATCTATATCTATGTATCTGAATCACTTTGCTGCACACCTGAAACTAACACAACATTGTAAATACTTTAATTTCTTAAAAAAAGAATTTGTGCCAGCTGGCTATTCAACATCACTATAGGAAAAAGAAAAATGGAGAGGGACTGGCCCCCTCAACTCCCTGAAGGAAGTCCTGGCATTAGGATGCGACCTGATCACTGATGATGACCTCTGCCCAGGAGAGGTTATAAGCAGGGTCTTCACACCGTCCCCCAGCCCAGACTGACTGAAGGCAGAATCCCTGGGGTTCCCCTACCACTCGGGAGCAAAGGGCCAAACCAGTAAAGCCTCACTGTTCTGTTAATTATGGAAAATAGAGAATAGCAGGACACTTGATTAACACTTTCATCCTCTATATATACCTCATAAAGTCCTGAAATATCTACTTCATTGCTTATTTTCAAAGGCCTAAAAACTAGGGCCCTCGTAGAGAAGTAAAGCCCCCTTGATTTGAGAAGTGACTAACACAGAAAGGGATTTTTTTCTTTTTAATGTTTGCTTTCCATTGCACTTGAATCCAGATAAACTCAAAACCCCCTTGACACCCCCCTCCCCGGTTACAATCCCCTTCCAGAGGTGACCACAGTCAGGGTTTATCTTTCCAAATCTGCCTCTATGCCTGTACATACCTATATGTGTACAGATGGAAATAATTTTTGTGGAAGTATTTTTTAAAACATTTGTCCATAATGCCCTGCAACTTGCATTTTTCACACATCAACTTGTCTTGGAAATCTTTCCCCACCTGCAGGGTGGTGGTTTGTAATGCAGGGATTTGGCAAGGCTGAAGGCCGGCTCAGGATCTCCCTTCCCAGTGTGTTTCCAGTTAGACTGGACTAGGAGACAGTTTTGCTGAGATTTGGAGGGCAGATGTCACACAGTGACCATGCTCCTTTTTACCCTTGAAAGGTGAGAGCAGGGTTTCGGGTCACACATAATGCCGTTTATCTGCTGGCCTGTGGCTGCTCTGCCCTTCCCATGTCTGGTTCCGTGATGAAAAGCATCAGCTTCTCTTGAAGAAGTTGGAGGTGGTGAGACTGACATGGATTTCAGTGGACTCCCGCTGGTCCTCGCTCCCCCCAATTTTTTAAAAATAGATTATTTATTTGTTTATTTATTTTTGGCTGTGTTGGGTCTTTGTTGTGGTGCACGGGCTTCTCATTGCAATGGCTTCTCTTGTTGTGGAGCACGGGCTCTAGGTGTGAGGGCTTCAGTAGTTGTGGCACACAGGCTCAGTAGTTGTGCCTCGCAGGCTCAGTAGTTTTGGCACACGGGCTTCATTGCTCCGCGGCATGTGGGATCTTCCCAGACCAGGGCTCAAACCCGTGTCCCGTGCATTGGCAGGTGGATTCCTAACCACTGTGCCACCAGGGAAGCCATCCCCCCACTTTATTTATATCACTCTTAAGACTCTACCTGCCTGCCTGGTGGACTTCAAGCTGCTGCATCAGATGAGGAGACTACAGTCTTCCAAAGACTGTTCAACCAGCTCTCCCAATTGTGTAAAGTCAAATCCCCATCACACACACACACGCGCACACACACACACGCGCACACACACACACGCACACCCAGTACCCCCTGGTGGTTCCACTTCTCTAACTAAACTGATAAGAACGCATGACTATACTTCATTCTTTTGAACTATTATGAAAATGCCAGCGTTATTCAACTCTTTCCCTGCAGAAGGACTTTTGGGAAGTTCCTCTTCGTTGCTCTTATAAACCATGCTATAAGAAGCACCCTTGGGGCTTCCCTGGTGGCGCAGTGGTTGAGAGTCTGCCTGCCGATGCAGGGGACACGGGTTCGTGCCCCGCTCCGGAAAGATCCCACATGCCGCGGAGCGGCTGGGCCCGTGAGCCATGGCCGCTGAGCCTGCGCGTCCAGAGCCTGTGCTCCGCAACGGGAGAGGCCACAACAGTGAGAGGCCCGCGTACCGCAAAAAAAAAAAAAGTCCATTTAAAGAAGCACCCTTGTTCATGCTCCTTTTTTAAAAATCACATCTGTGATTATTTTCTAGGACAGAGAAATGAAACTGATGACTCCAAAAGTTGGCACATTTTACATTTTAGCAGATACATCCAAACTGCAGGGAGGCCTCCTTTGCCTGGAACCAACATAGGTAGGGTACATTCACAGGGTAGTTTTATTCTCCTCCTCAAAAAGGATAGAAAAACATTCAGCAGCCATTGATCAGTCAGGGGGAGTACCTTCCTGGGATTCAGCAGCGTGCGTGGCACTAACACACCCCGACATGGGGATTCACAGGCCATGTAGTGTGCCTGGAAAAGCGTTAAGGCACATAGTAAGTGTGGGAGGTGGGGTTACTGGTCCATAACAGCAGTAGCACCCACCCAGACCTCCGCCATGGTTTCATGGAGGGCAGGATGTGCCTTTCCACCCTTGACTCTGGGCCTTGTGACTTGCATTAGCCAATTAGACATTTCAGATAGGAAGTGAGATGAAATCTGAAATATGGTTGTGCATGACTTCCTTTTTGGCCATGAAAAGAATGTGTCTCTGGGACCTGACAATCCAAGGAGGATGAGGGACACATGGTGCAGACCTGGACTCAACCCACAGCCTGGAGCCAAGACCAGAGAGCCTGGCTTAGATCAGCTGAACCCCGGTGGCCCAGAGAGAGTTCAGCATCACACATTGACATCACGTCTGGTTAGCCTCCTTCAATTTGGAACAGGTCCTCAGCCTTCACGACCTAGACGCTTTTGAAGATTACTGATCAGTTATTTTGGATAATGTCTTTCAGTGTGGTCCTTATGATCAGATTCTGGTTATGCGTCTTTAGCAAGAATACAGAGAAGTAAGGCTGATTGATATCCTATCGGTGGTGCATGATTTCAATTTGTCCCCTTGCCAGTGATGCTCACTTTGATCATTTGATTAATGTCATGTCTGCCAGACTTCACTGTAGAGTTACTTTTTTTCTCTTTTGAAATTAAAAATAGCTTGTGGAGAGAATATTTAAACTATGTAAATATTCATTTCTAATTTATATTAGTATGGAATCAGGGTTTCCTAACTCAGTCAGCAGGTTATAATTCATCACTATCATTATTTATTTTGCAGTTCAAATTGTCCCAGATTTGGCCAGTAGAAGCCCCTTCAAGCTGGCTTCTGTGTCCATTTGACATTTCCCCACCAAGTTTTGAGCACATACTTGCTTTCTGGCACAAGAAGATGTTCCAGGCTCTTCTGGTACTTTCCATGCCCTAATCTAGGTATCAACCATTTCTCCGAGGAGCTCTAGTTCCTGATAGTGGAAAATGATATTTAGAAACCAAGATCTGGGTGCTAGGTGTGTTCATTGCTATTGAGGTGTCACTATCCCCAGGCCCTCAGTGGTCAGAGATAGTGGATATTTACATCTATCTATCTATCTATCTACCTACCTACCTACCTATCTATGTGTTGAAAGCCATGAGTTCTGACAGACATCTCCAATTCCAGTCTAACACCACAGGGTTCACTTAGGTTTTATCCCTCTCCATAACTGTAACTCTTTTCTCTGACACTGAGAAACCTGGCTCTCATCAGTCCTAATCATTGATCATTCGATCATTTTCCCTGATGTCACCAATCTGCCATCACCATCCTTTCCCCTGGATGCCGTTCTTACCCTCTGACTCCCATGCTGGTACAACCTCCACCCACATGGGCACATTCCTCACTCTGCTTGGACTCCGAACCTTCATGCCAGGCCCCTCTTCTGCACAGATACCTTCCTCACTCTATTTGGACTCTAAAACCCCATAACAGGGCATACCTATTATGTAGGTACATACCTCCCTGTAGGTACCCTCCTCTCCCACCCAGGTCTGTCTTCCCATCTTTCTACATGAGGGTGCTCCCTGTACCACCTGGACACCTTTTTCACCTTTCAAAGGCTCTGATATGCCTCCTCCTTGGATACCTTATTGTCCCTTTGGGTTTTGATGCCTCAAGCCAGGCAGTCTTTCTACACAGACCCCCTCCTTACTCTGTTCAGACCCTGACTTCATTCTGGACCACAGCAGCTCTCCCCAGGTGCACCAGGCACCTATTGTGCTTTGTGCCACCTAATGGCTTCAGGACCAATCTATTCATAAAAGGATGGGAAAACACAGGAAGGAAGGGGAAGGGAGGGAAGGGAAGGGAAGGACCCTCTGCCCCCTGGCTGCTGGGTGAAGAACAGACTGTGGGGAGGCACGAGTGAAAGGAAGGAGACGGTGGAGAGGTTGCTGCAGCAACCCAAGTGAGATAATGGAGACTCGGTTGTCCTGGGGATGGTGAGAAATGGTCATATTCTAGATATATTCTAGAAGCGAAGCCAAAAAGATGTGCTGATGAAATAACTTGGGAATTCAACCAAGGATCCCTTATTTTTCATATTGCTTAGTTAAGGTTCTCTGGTTGCAAGAAGTGGAAACCCATTCAAACTTGTTTAAGCACAGAAGATGAATTTATAAGGATTCAGTATATCTCTCGGAACCCAAAGGCAGGAGGAGCATCCAGGTCTCGTGAAGGGCAGGAACCAGGACCTGGAGAGCCAGTGGGAGCCAGGGCAGGCACCCCTCCCCTCTCTTTGATTCTCTGGCCACATAGTCACCTGTCAATGCTGCTCTCTGCACATCTGCTCCACTCTCCTCTCTTGGCAGACCTCCCTCCTCTGTTCTCCATTCACAGGGCAGAAGATGGCAATGATGATCCCCAGCTCCTGTTTTACATGCCCCATTCACAAGACCAGAGGAAACCAACTAGTGCCTGGTTCCCAGTCCCAAATTCCCAGGGGAGATAAACTGAGTGGTCAAGCATCAGTCAGAAATCTACCTCTTATAGCCAGGGGAGGAGGGTTACATAGGACAAACTTGGCCCCTGCACCCATTTTTGATGGGGGAGAGGGGTGCTCTTTAGTAACTAGGGGATCAATGGGCAAGTCAGACCCCCCTCAAGAGTGTCACCTATTCATCTATTAAAGGCAACGGATTGAGTAGCTGCTGTGCAGTACACAGAAACATACAAGACACAACCCATATCTTTAAGCCAACAATCTCTGAAGAGAACTAAGATGCGAAGCAGTAAGAAAATGATTTAGGACAGCCAGGGTCATAGGGCAGGAGCTCCGAGAAGCACCGGTGGCCTTCAGAAATGGAAAAACCCCACACACCACCAGGCTCTGTCAGCAGCATCTAAGTTTCCAAAACAGAGGCTGGTGGGGGAAGCAGGGGGGAATCTTTGGTTATTTTGCAGTGGACAGGACAGGCCCAGCAGAAGCCCCATGGGCTGGGCTGTCCTCCGATTCTGCAGGCACTGGGCCTCTTCAGGGCTCTGGACCCCCTCACCACTGATTTACGGCTTGTGCAGTCAGCAAATTTATACCCTCTGTGGCTTTGTTTTTATAGCATTGCTTCTCCAAGAGCTGGCTTCATACCTCAGACATATAAATCTGTTAGGGGGTGGTATATAACCCAAGAGGTCTTTCCCAGGTGGGCAAGATTTTGTTCTCATCTATAGAGTCTTTCAGAGCCCTTCCAGCCTGACCCCTCCACCCCCCATCCCAAGCATTCAGGCTGTCTTTATGCACCAGAAAAGCCAACCCAATCTACAGGTCCAGTGTAGCTGGGAGACGGGGCCTAGCTCCTTCCTGAAGCCCTTAAAAAAGTTAACTGAGGGCTTCCCTGGTGGCGCAGTGGTTGAGAGTCTGCCTGCCGATGCAGGGGACGCGGGTTCGTGCTCCGGTCCGGGAAGATCCCACATACCGCGGAGCGGCTAGGCCCGTGAGCCATGGCCGCTGAGCCTGCGCATCTGGAGCCTGTGCTCCGCAACGGGAGAGAACACAACAGTGAGAGGCCCGCGAACCGCAAAAAAAAAAAGAAAAAAAAAAGTTAACTGAGCCATTCAACTGCTGTTAGCCCACCACCTTGGAGAGTCAACCCAAACTGCTAATTTTGCTAATACCGGCCTGCTCTTGTTAATTCTACCATCTCTAAGACCTTGGCTAAAGGGGCTACATGACAACAAAACAGAGGTGGAATCTTGTTCCAACTAATTCCCGTCGTCATTCAAATCTAACGCGGCTAGGATCGTATTTGCGGTCTAAAGCAATACGGTACCAGGGCAAAGAAGGAAGCGTCAGGCAGATTCTTGCAACTCCTGTTCATTTCCCCTCACCTGTTCCTTGTGGCGTGTTGTTTTGGTTGGAGGAGAGCTATAGTGTTTGATGTAGGGATGGGTGAGGGGAAGGTTGAAGAATATTTACTTCTTGTGACTGAAGAGACCCTCTCCCACCTCCAAGCTAAGCAGCATAACCCCAACTCCTTCCTCAGGAGCGACTTGCATCTGTCAGAGGTGGAAGGAAGCTGGTGCTGGTTTGTTTGTGGAAGAGAACTTGCTGGACCCAAACAATAAAGCACTGTGACCCTCGGCTCTGCACTGACCATGAAAACTGTTCGGTCCTGCAGGCTCCCTCTTTGACTCAGGGATCACAGATTGTGTTCAGAAGGAAATACGAAGAGAATATGAGTTCCTCGTTTTCCTCTACATGGTTCAGTCTAGGTCAGCACTTTCCAGAGAGGGTTCCATGCAACATAAATCCCACGAAATGCTCATCAAAAAATAAGTTGGTGAAAAGACAACCTACTGAATAGGAGAAAATATTTGCAAATGATATGACCAATAAGAGATTAATATCCAACATATATAAGCAGCTCATACAACTTAACATCAAGAAAACAAACAAACAACCCTATTAAAAAGTGGGTGGAAGAAATGAATAGACATTTTTCCAAAGAGGAAATGTAGATAGCCAACAGGCACATGAAAAGATGCTCAACACCACTAACCATCAGGGAAATGCAAATCAAAACCACAATGACGGGGCTTCCCTGGTGGCGCAGTGGTTAAGAGTCCACCTGCCAGCGCAGGGGACATGGGTTTGAGCCCTGGTCCGGGAAGATCTCACATGCCACGGAGCAGCCAGGCCCACGTGCCACAACTACTGAGCCTGCGTTCTAGAGCCCGTGAGCCACGACTACTGACCCCACGTGCTACAACTAATGAAGCCTGTGTACCTAGAGCCCATGCTCCGCAACAAGAGAAGCCTCCGCAATGAGAAGCCTGCGCACCGCAACGAAGAGTAGCCCCCACTCACCACAACTAGAGAAAGTCCACGTGCAGCAACGAAGACCCAATGCAGCCAAAAATAAATTAATTAATTAAAAAAAAACCCCAAAACCACAATGAGATATCACCTCACACCTGTCAGAATGTCTATCATCGAAAAGAACACAAATAACAAATGTTGGCGAGTATGTGAAGAAAAGGGAGGCCTTCTGCACTGTTGGTGGGAATATAAACTGGTGCAGCCACTGTGGAAAACAGTATGGAGGTTTCTCAAAAAACTTAAAAAAGAACTACCAGGAATTCCACTCCTGGGTGTGTATCCCAAAAAAACAAAAACACTAATTCAGGGCTTCCCTGGTGGCGCAGTGGTTGAGAGTCTGCCTGCCGATGCAGGGGATGCGGGTTCGTGCCCCGGTTTGGGAAGATCCCACATGCTGCGGAGCGGCTAGGCCCGTGAGCCATGGCCGCTGAGCCTGCGCGTCCGGAGCCTGTGCTCCTCAATGGGAGAGGCCACAACAGTGAGAGGCCCGCATACTTCAAAAAAAAAAAAAACAAAAAAAACACTAATTCAAAAAGATACATGCACCCCAATGTTAAAAGCAGCATTACTTATAACTGGCAAGATATGGAAGCAACCTAAGCTCAACAAATGAATGGATAAAGAAGACGTGGTGTATATATACAACAGAATACTACTCAGCCATAAAAAAGAATGAAATTTGCCATTTGCAGTAACATGGATGGACTTGGGAGGGCCTTACGCTAAGTGAAATAAGTCAGAAAGAGAAAGACAAATACTGTATGATATCACTAATATGTGGAATCTAAAAAATACAACAAACTAGTGAATATAACAAAAAAGAAGCAGACTCACAGATACAGAGAACAAACTAGTGGTTACCAGTGGGGAGATGGGATTGGGGAGAGGAATGTAGGGATAGGGGAAAAAGAGGTACAAACTATTAGGTATAAAATAAGCTACAACGATATATAGTACAACACGGGGAATATGGCCAATATTTTATAATAACTATAAATGGAGTATATAACTTTAAAAAATTGTGAATCACTGTATTGTACACCTGTAACTTGTGTAACAGGTATACCATACAGCAACAATACTTCAAATTAAAAAAAAAATCAGTTTGGGCATACTAATATCTATGATAGTCCCTCCTGGGATTAATACAATGGTGTGTGTGGTGAAAGGTGTGAGAAGCCCAGGGGTTAAGAAGCCTGGTTAACTCCGTTTAACCTGTTTCCCCAACCTCTTTGACCTGAAACACACACCTTCTGCCATTGTGCCTTCTTTACTAACAATGAGCTTAAGGACACATTTCAGGAAGTGGTGCTCCCGGCCGACTTGTCCAGGTGAGGTTGAATTTGGGAGTCAAAGGGGTACCATAAAATACTGACCTACTTAGATCCATCCATGAACCAGGAACATTTTGGTTCTGAAAGTACGCCCTCTTCTATAAAAGAGGCCTCTGCATCTCAAAACAGATGAATACAGAAACATTTGACAAATTAAATGATTAAAAAAATTTTTTAATCAACAAAAGCCTACCTATCTAAAGTGAAAATCGAACCTGACAAGCCAAACATCAAACAAACGTGGTAAGTCTGCGGAAGAACAAAAAAATCTAATATTGGAAAAGTTATCTCAAATTCAACATCTACCATGACCTTCTTTTATTAGCTCATCTCATTGTGATCTATTCGAGAACTTAAGCTCTTTAAGCCTCAGTTTACCCATCCACCCTACAGGGAGGTCAAGGGCTCAGAAAGGGTGGTATGGATACACACTCAGTATGCTGCAAGGATCCAGACACCAGGCGTTAAACATGACTCTGATGTCTTGGTTTTTTCTGAGGTTCTGTGGCCGAGAACAAAATCACTGATGTCAAGGAGGGCACTAACTCACCAATGTAGGAGTGAAAAGGAGGTTGTCAAAAGTGATTTCACAACTCTTGACAAACACCCACTTTAAGGACATAAAAGGAAAAGACTGAAGAAGTTAGAAATGATCATTTCTCTGGAGAAAATGACTGCTGTGCATAGGCATCCCTCGCTGTCGTTGGCCATTAAGACGTAGCCATGAGGTTGGAGTTGGGAAAACAAATAGAATGGAGAGGAAGAAAAGGAGAAGCCGACCCCTTCTCGCCCAAAGGACTGTGGGGAGAGGACGGTAAGCAGAAACATCAAGAGGTTGACGTGTAGGCGTGTATGTCTCAATTTTCTCTCAGAGAGGAGGTGGGAGCTAGGTCAGGTGAGGAACGCACAGTGAGCAGGGGAGGTTCTTGCCCCACTTCTGATGTGGCCTCTGGAAGGGTTTCCAATACAGAACAGCAGGCCAAGCTGCCTGGCCAGAGGAGAGGGTCCGGGGGGCCTGTGGAGCTTTCTCGGTTCCTGCTCGGCAGGCACACTGAGTAAAGAACCAGAGGCCAAGGGTGGAACTCCAGCCCAGGAGAGGGAGGACCACGCAGAAGCACAGGAGGGTCTACTGAGGGTAACACAGGTCAGCAGGATGTCCTAACAGCCGCTATCTGAGCTGAGTAGGAATGAACTCAAACGTACAGCAGACACCATGGTGACCCAGCGACGGGAGTGGCCCCAAACAGTCCTCTGTGACACCAGCCAGCTCACACCCAAGGGCAAGCACAAGGACAGAGGAAACCCTCACCCCAGACTGTGAATTCCCCCAAGCCACCCCTGCACAGCCTCTCAGACCAGGGAGCAGAGACTGAGTGAAACCTCAAGAGACTATTATTATTTTTTTTTAAATATTACAATGAGGTATGTACATTTTTTAAAAATTTATTTATTTTTGGCTGTGTTGGGTCTTCGTTTCTGTGCGAGAGCTTTCTCCAGTTGCGGAGAGCGGGGGCCACTCTTCATCGCGGTGCGCGGGCCTCTCGCTGTCCCGGCCTCTCTTGTTGCAGAACACGGGCTCCAGACGCGCAGGCTCAGTAGTTGTGGCTCACTGGCTTAGTTGCTCCGCGGCATGTGGGATCTTCCCGGACCAGGGCTCGAACCCGTATCCCCTGCATTGGCAGGCAGATTCTCAACCACTGCGCCACCAGGGAAGCCCTCAAGAGAGTATTTAAAAGATCAGACTCTGGGGCTTCCTTGGTGGCGCAGTGGTTGAGAGTCCGCCTGCCGATGTAAGGAATACGGGTTCGAGCCCTGGTCTGGGAAGATCCCACAAGCCGCGGAGCGGCTGGGCCCATGAGGCACGGCTGCTGAGCCTGCGCGTCCAGAGCCTGTGCTCCGCAACGGGAGAGGCCACAACAGTGAGAGGCCAGCGTACCGCAAAAAAAAAAAAAAGATCAGACTCTGTAAATTAACTATACTCCAATCAAAAGTAAAAAAAAAAAAAGTCAGACTCCATCATAAGCTACACTGGGCTGCAGTGGCTTTTTTTCTGCCACCCAGCAGGTGGGGTAGGGTGGGGGCTTCTACCAGTTATAACCTTAAACAAAGAAGCTATAACTTTCTCCCATTATTTTGTAACTTTAAATGGACCATAATCTATAAAAAATATTGAATCATTATGTTGTATGCTTAAACTAATATAACATTGACAATCAACTATATTTCAATAAAAATTTTAATAAAATACATTGTACTATTAAAAAAAAGGTATACTTTCTCTGTACATCTGAAAGTGGTGTGAACAAAATTTATGGCCCTACTACAAACTAATGAAGATGTTTCTTTTTATTAACTAACGATGTTACCTCTTCTTGATAGAACACAAATCGGGCTCCTTAGTATGAATCTATCTACCAGGAATCAAGGCTCTTTTGGAAACAGTTAGTTGTTCACTTTTAAAAATACTTCTATTTCATAACAAATTGCCAAAGGATGGGTCAGACGTGTCACAGTGCCAGGTGGGCAGTGCTTTCTGCACAGGGCCTAAGGCGTGGGTGCAGGAAGCAGAAGGACTGGGTGTGAAACGCTGCTTCCACTGAGCCCCGAATTCACGCCCTGGAGCTCCCATCTCTCTCTGCGGTCAAGTGCTCACCGGTAAAATGAGCGTGACACTCACAGGAGTGCGACCTCACAGGGCTCTTCTGAAACATCAGTGAGATAAGGCTTAGAAGCACTTGGGACAGGGCCTGACCCCTGTGCTCAGCAGTTATTTATTACTATTTCCACATCTCTCTGCTGCTGCACTGTAAGGCACAGGACTACAGAGTGATTTTTTTTTTCCAACAAACAGCAGAACTTTTATGTCTAGAATGAACATCATTCACAGCCATCTCCATGGGACTGAGACCCACATGAGTGATTATGTCACAGCCACGCCCATGCCCACCTCCCGGGACTGCACTAAGTGCTGCTGGGAAACGGGGCTGTGCATCATTCATCACTTTATCCCCGGGGCCACACACAAGGCCTGGGACACAGCAGGGGTGACACACGAAAGCTTCCCCAGTGGAGTCTTGCCCTGTTTGCCATGTTTCTTGGCCTCTTCTTTCAGAAGGGCCTTCAGGTTCTGAGCCAGCAACTTTGGTGCAGCCTTGGTGGTGGTGAGTCTTCAACTTTGAGGATGGGCTTTATTTTTGGAAACTGGGGGGTGTTCGGAGCCCAGACAGCAAATAAGGTGGGGGGGGGGGCGGATCTTGTCAAATAATGCTGAGGGAAACCATTTCTTGATCAAACGAGCTAGGAAGCTGTTCAGCGTGCGGCCTGGTGAATGCAGAGCGTTGGGAAGCGAACACGCAGACATGTGTACACCGCCAGAGGCAGTGTGACAGGAGGTGTGGCGGGATTTTTTTCTCTAACTCTGTGGCCTCAACTCAGGGAGGCGGGGGTGTGGGGAGGGGTGTTTGAAGTCGCTGCTGTGGACAATTCTCGTTGTTTTATTTTAAAGAACAACAAACATAAGTCATCATTCAGTAACGTATATGTGGGACATTTTTCTATGAAAAAGAAATAGTGTGTGGACTCTCTCAGAAAGGATGCCTCTGGGCCGGTGAGAAGGGCTGCTGGGCCAGAGGGTCCGGGCGATAGACTTTGCCCATAGAGCATTTGGTACCGCTTAGAGCTTATCCTGTTTGCATGCTATTGCCAAGTAGACAACTAACAGCAACAAAGCAGGAGAGGCAGGAGGGAGCAGCATTCCTTTCCTCTACAATAAATATTTAACCTGAATTTTCTCTACAAAACAAAACCAAAAAAGTAAACCATAAAGGGATTAACAGGAGGCTAATAACCCCATCGGGAACTGTTAACACATCCATCCCAGGGTTGTTCACCCAGCCGGGCCAAGAAGGACATTTCACTTCTCCAAACTGTGTAAGTTTGTAGTTGGAGAAAATATAGACCCTTGACCTAAACCCGTATAGACAGTCTGCAATAATCAATTTTTACAAATTCTAATCCTGTAACTGGACTCTACCAGCTCCTGCCCTCCTCCCTTCTGGGCCTTTTGTCCACTCAGCTGCCCTCCTTTAGGGCAAGAGGGCTGGAGAAGGGATCATTTCTAGCCTCGTCCCCACCCGCCCTGCGAAGGCAGAAAAACCAACGATAACCAGTGATGAAACCCAGGCTTTGGGATCATTGGCAATTATTCTTAGGCTACCTGCAGTTTTTTGTTTGCCACTGTTGGTCCTGGGATGAAAGGAATTGGCTTTACCTGAGCTGTTGGATCCCCAAATCCCTCCCCTGGTGGATTTTCTATCCTAAATGAATGACTGTGTGATACACACCATGAAGGAAGCAGGGACAATGACTTGGGTCCCTGACATTCCCCATGCCCTTTCCTCTGCCTCCAGGGCTGGTTTGGGCTCCACTCCTTCTCCAGGCTCAAGGTGAGGTTCCAGAACACAGGCCTTGGGGTGGAACACACCTCCCAGCCTGAGCCAATCACTGTGCCAGGTCCCCTGGGCCACAGGGCTTGCATCCAGGATGGCAAAATGGCCCTGGGGAGCCAGAGCCAATGGGCCACAGGGGCCTTGCTGGGGACCCTGAGCTTGAGACAGGCACTCTGAACCGAAAACCCTGAGGATGAAGGTCCAGGCCACCACCCTCATGCCTCACAAGGAGTCTAAGGAGAGCAGAGGAGATCTGAGAGGCAGAGTCCTAGTTTGATGATCGCCATCTTTTTTTTTTTTTTTTTTTTTTGCCGTACGCGGGCCTCTCACTGCTGTGGCCTCTCCCGTTGCGGAGCACAGGCTCCGGACGCGCAGGCTCAGCGGCCATGGCTCATGGGCCCAGCGGCTCCGCGGCATGTGGGATCCTCCCGGACCGGGGCACAATCCCGGACCAGGGCACGAACCCGTGTCCCCTGCATCGGCAGGCGGACTCTCAACCACTGCGCCACCAGGGAAGCCCAATGATCGCCATCTTTGAGCCCTGACTCCAATCCATTCCCATCTCCACCCCTAGACATCTTAGTATGTGATCCAATAAATATACATTTTCATTCTCCTGCTTAAGCTAGAGTGAGTGTTGGCTTTTCTGTCTCATAACAGAAACGGTCCTGTATGGCATGCTAGTGAGCAAAGTCCAGGAGATGGGGCTTGGATCTAAAGCGAGAAAATCCGTGGGAGCAACCTTGACCAGTGAGTGTTTTTAAATTAAACCCTGGACTATTCCATCAAAGCCATGATTGCCAACATCTTCTTATCTTCTTTTTGTGGGAAAGTGGGAATACTAGAAGGAAAAGAGCCTGAAAAGCATGTTAACAAGAGGGCATTAAATAGAGGATTTACTCCCCCAATCTGGCTGCCTGTAGCCCACTCCCTCCTCATTACTAAATGGGCTTTCGCAGCCCAGCCACTGGGCTCAGAGTTCAGAGCTGGCCTTACAATTCCAGTGAAGTGCAGAACATTCTCTTACTAGGAACTACAGAGCCCTCTGAAGACCCATCTAAGTAATGAGCCTGGGTTAATAATTTACTCACTGACACCATGAAACCCTCTCTCTCAAAGGCAGGTCACAGGCACAGAGCTGTTTGACGAGGCCTCGAATCAGAGTCCTCATATGCAGCGTCTGCCCCCCTCAGCCCCCCAAACCATCACCCTGTTTCCTTGATGGTGCCAGAGGGATAGGATATTTACCGGCACATCCCCAAATTGAACTCTCAAGTAGAAAGGAGAATGAAAATCTAAAAAGATGCTGAATACCACTAATAGTAAAAACAAGATGCAATTTTTCACCCATCAGATGGACAAAGATGAAAACAATTGATATCCAGTGCTGGAGAGGAGGACATTCTTGTTCTTTGCTGAGGAGAGCGTGTTTGGGTACAGCTTTGTTGAAGGCAAATTTGCAGTAGCTACCCAGAGCAGAAATGTGCATACCCCTTGAGCCAACAATTCCCTTCTAGGAATTAACCTATAAAACACTCCCACCTATTTACAAAGATACAGGAAGAACAAAGATACACATACACTTACATTCATATATAAATGTGTAGCCAGTCTCCAAAAATGGCCCCCAACAATTTTCCTCCTCCTGCACAGGCACGGATGCTGCTTCCACATCAAGAGGTAGAGCTTGTCTCCCGCCCCTCTGAATCTGGGCTTGCCCCGTGACTGGAGTTGATCAACAGAAAATGGCAGAAGTGACATTCTGGAACCCAGCCCCATGCTGTGAGAAACCCAAGCCATGTGTAGAGGCCACTTAGGGGACAGTCAAGGTGCTCCTGTTGACAGCCCAGCTCAGCTCCCAGCCACCAGCCCGCACCAACGGCCAGCCACGTTTTAGACACTCCACCTTTGCCAACACCAAATAAGGTGGAAGAACCACTCAATTCATAGAAACATGAGGAAATCAGAAGTTATTTTAAGCCACTAAGTTTTTTTTTGTTTTTTTTTGTTTTTGTTTTGTTTTGCGGTACGCTGGCCTCTCACTGTTGTGGCCTCTCCCGTTGCGGAGCACAGGCTCCGGACGCGCAGGCTCAGCGGCCATGGCTCACGGGCCCAGCCGCTCCGCGGCATGTGGGATCCTCCCAGACCGGGGCACGAACCCGTGTCCCCTGCATCGGCAGGCGGACTCTCAACCACTGCGCCACCAGGGAAGCCCGCCACTAAGTTTTAAGGGCTTTGTTCCTCAGCAGTAGATAAGAGAAACAATATTCACTGCCGTGTTGTATGAAATAAAGAAAAATTGGAAATAACTTAAAAGGCCATAATAGGAGAATTGTTACATAAGTAATGGTCCAGTATTCCTACACCAGGAATGCTGTGCAGCCATTGAGAAGATTGAGGTCAATCTGAATGTAGTTACAGGGAAAGGTCCCCGATAGGGGCTAATGAAAAAAGCAAATTTCAGAACATGTCTAGCATAATTTTATGTAAAATGTATATTATTTACATAAATGCATACACACCAAACCATTAATAGTAGTTATTTCTGGAGAGAAAGATGTGTTTGAGGTCAAAGAAGCATCAAAAACTTCTTTTGGTTAAAAGCTTAGGATAAACAGGAAACCCATGTATTATTTCTAATTCTCACAACAACCCAGGCAGGTGGGCCTTATTTTTCCTACTTCAGGTATGTGGAGCCTTGGGTTCAGAATGGACAGGCAGCTTTCCAAGTGTCACCCAACTGAGTGGTAGAACCAGTATTTGAACCCAGGTGGGTCCCACTCCAAAGCCTGGGTGCACTTTCAGGGAAGACCTTGGCCCTGCCTGAAGGAGCTGAAAGTCTGTTTGGGGACAAGGACTCAGCCAGCTGAGAGGCACTGCTTCACAGGTTCAAATCTCAGCTTCACTGCTGATGAGTTGGGAGGCTGTGGACAAGTGACAGCCTCCTGCATCTTATTCAACCATCAAACAAGCCTTTACTGAGTACCTCCTAGGTGCCGGACACTGCTCGTGCCAGGCCCCCAGCACCTCCGAAGGGAAATCCTTGCCCTCATGGAGTTCATGATATAACGTGGGAGCCAGATATGAAACAAGTAACCAAATAAACACATAATGGACCACAGAGGGTGATAAAAGCTAAGAAAGGGGAACACAAAAATGCCTCAGTTTCCATGTCTGTAAAATGGGATACCAAGGGTGCCAACTTCATGGGATTCTTGTGCTGAGTCAATAAAACATTTCGTGTAAGATACTTACTACCAAGTTGAGGACAGACTGAATTCCAGTAAACGGGAATTATGATAACGATGATGACGATGATGATGATTAGCTAAACTGTGTAGCTATAGGCTGTGATAAGGAATTTTTTTAAAGGATGCCTAACAAACGTGTGTGAAATGAATGCAACAAAAAGAGGTAACCCACCTGGGCTAGAGCAGGCAAGGAGGCCTGCCCAGAGGAGGTACCACACAAGCCTGTGCTCAAACCTGGACCAAGCTTTGTTTACGGGACAAAGGACTCCACCCTGCCCGGGAGGCTCTGGAGGAGCCAAACACCGCAAGGCAGCCTAGCCACCCCGGGCTAAAGTGGTTAGTCCCGGCCTTATCACAGAGACGAGCAGGGCCTGCTGAGAAAACAGACTGGAACAGGCCTGCTGCTGCCACCCCCAGGAGGGCAGTGTGGGTGGGGGCGCAGGAAGGCCTGGGGGAGCACTGGGTGAAGAGGAAGCTGTAAGCGGTCCTCTGTCCCCCACTAACAGCAGGATGGAGTCAGGCTGGAGCCGCTGGCTGTGGAATCAGCCTTGTTTTTTAAACACACATGGCTGGTCCAGGCCTTTTAACCCCCAAACACCCCAGGGTTCCTGCAGGAAGAAAACAGTAGCCTTTGGTCTAGAAACTCTACAGCTGGGGTGGAGCTTAGGGCATTTCTGTTCAGCTCAGAAACAAACAGAAGATAAGGATATTGTGACAAAAGGAACTGCATTTTATAATGGAGTATTCAAAGCCAGGGAGTCTGGGCTGGTTATAATTCTTTTTTTTTTTTTTTTTTTTTTTGCAGTACGCGGGCCTCTCACTGCTGTGGCCTCTCCCGTTGCGGAGCACAGGCTCCGGACGCGCAGGCTCAGCGGCCATGGCTCACGGGCCCAGCCACTCCGCGGCATGTGGGATCTTCCCAGACTAGGGCACGAACCCGTGTCCCCTGCATCGGCAGGCAGACTCTCAACCACTGCGCCACCAGGGAAGCCCTGGTTATAATTCTTTATAATGGAGACTCCTCACTATATATCCTCAAAGCTAAGAGCAAATAATAAAAATGGATTACTCCCGTCTGCAGAGAAATACAAACTACTTATTTCTACCTCATCCACCCTTCTGAGGGGAGGGGACAGGTATCTCACCTGTTAGCAAACGTTACCTGAAGGTATGAGGTCTAGAAGCATTTAGACCCTGCACCCCTCTGTGCCCCACCCCCCCTTGTATTCCTCTGGGACTTTTCTACAGCACTCTTTGGTGAGGTGATTGGTGAAGCGGTGGTGATTAGACCAGTGATGCTTCCCCTTCTGGAGAAGTCCAGACACCTCGGCAAGTTCATGGAGGCCAGGGACCCTCTCCCCAGAAAATGCATGTGTGCTCACCACACAGAACTGTGCAGCATCAGGGGCCCAAGACTCCCCCTCTGCCCCCAAGCACATTCTAAGGCTCCAAGGACCCCAGGTTCTGTTCTTCCCAGATCAGACTGACTGGTAAGCTTCCTCCCAGCTCTCTTCTCCAATTGCTTTGATTCCATTCTCCACATGAGAGAATCCTTAGCAATCAGGAGATAATTACAAAAAAAAAAAAAAAAAAAATTCAGGGCTCAGAAACACCCAGGCGAGTGGGGAAGCTCCAGTTAGCAGGAGGAGAATTATTACCACTGGGGAGACCAGGGCGTTTGAGCAAGACCCTGGACAGTGCCTCTGAACCCCAACTCTCATCCATGTTGGGGGGAGGGTCCCTAGGACACTTAAGGCTCAACAGGACTTCCATCTGTCTCATCAGACCCACTGCTCGGCTGAGGAGGCACTGATGAGAAAGTGGAGGGTCCCCAGTCCTCAGAGCCACCCGCCCCTCCTGGGGCCTCCACCCCACACTCCATGATGGGGTCCACAAGGCCATGCTGCTGAGCGGGGGCAGCCCTGCCTGAGAGTCCAGACCAGACTGGCTGAGGCTCGCAAACCTCAGAGAAAGGTCAGGAGGTGAACACTTAATATTCACCACGACTCAGGGACTTCACTGGTGGTTAAGACTCCATGCTCCCAATGCAGGGGCCTGGGTTCAATCTCTGGTCAAGGAACTAGATCCCTCATGCCGCAACTAAAGATCCCGCATGCCACAACTAAGACCCGGCACAGCCAAATAAATAAACAAATAAATATTTTTAAAAAATTCACCACGACTCGTATCCAGCCTTGACGAAGTACAAAGATCTGGGGCTGCGTTTCAGCCCCCAACCCCACCCAACCAACCACTGATGGGGGCTGTCTTTCCCAGAGCCCTCCATCTTTATCTACCGAACTGGGGTTCCATGCTACCTCCCCACACCTGCCCCCGCATACACAAGAACCATCCCAGATCTTCCAGAAAGCAATGTGCAAGGCAAAACTGCCCCAAAGGCAGTCCCTTCAGAAACCAGGGGGATCAGGACAAAGGAACTTATGTGAGGCGGGAAGGTTGGGATCCACAAGCCTTTGGTCAGGCTCAGTGGGAAAAAGCCAGCCCCCAAACGCGGGAATGATTACTAACAGACCGTGGCCCAACCTTACACGTGTTCCACATCCACAAACTGGAAAAAATGTCGAATTAAATATGAAACAGGAAACGGAGATAAAGAGCTATGCACACAAACACATACACACACTCTTCTAGTTAGCATGGGAGGAAAGCCAGTGGTGGTGATTTTTAATTAGAAAGGAGGACTAATAACTGCCTCCCAAGGCCAAGGCCTTCATCACTGAAGCACTGGGCCACAGTTAACCCTTGTAGCCCCAGTGTGGGTGCCTTGCTATCAATGACCCCACTCTAGAGAAAGCTCATCGGGGTTTTCTAAGCCTGGCTCGTCAACTGAAGTATCTTTAAGACAGAGAAGGAGGGAGGGAGGGACGAGAGAAGTGAAGGGTCGGGAGAGCAGTGAGTCAACCCCTCTACCAGGATGGTGTATGGGTGAAGTCACCTGAAGCCTGAGAGAAATGGGCTCAACTCCCAGCTCTTCTATTTACAGCTGTGTGACCGTGGACTGCTTACTTACTCCATCTTTTGGTCTCAATTTTCCTTGTCTGTGAACTGCGGATGACAGTACGAATTGGACAGTGTCGTTGTGAGGATTAAATGAGATAACGTATGAAAAGCATTATATATGAATGTATGCCTGGAACATTATAAGGACTCAAACATGGTGGCGACTGCTACCATTAAATTAGTTTTGTTATCACTCTTTAGTCTCCTTCACATGTCTGAGGCAGCCATTTGCTCCAATGAAACACAAGGGGATAAACTCCCTCCTGTAGAGACTGAGTTCAAAACGTGTGGGAGGCGAGGGGAGAGAGAGTAGATGCTCCTTCCGTTAACAGACGGAAACCATCACCCCACTGAGAGTGAAACGTGACAGCCTGGAGGGGGGAGTCCATAGGCTGTCCTTTAGGGAAACCCCCCATCTCTACAGAGAGAGCAAAACAGGAGCTGAGGCCTCTCCTCCTCCAGCCCCTTCCCCACCCATCACTCCCCTGAGAGGCATTTGATTTGAGCACCGACAACAATACAGGTCCATGGGTTTTCCTCCTTTCTCTTCCCAAGACTGTGTGAGCTAGAACAGGCAGGGGAAAGTAGGCTTGGTTGTTTCTAAAACAAAAGTGATCATTTAGAGGTAATCATTATGGTCTTGAAACAACTCTTCATAGCTCAAAGACCATTTAAAGAGCTAGTGCATAGAACAGTCCTAGGCACACAGTAGGTGCTCAGTAAGTATCTGCTGAGCAACCAAATGGACAAATGTGATCTGTCCCCACAGTGGCTACTCTTGAGGCATCCACAGTCCAATGAAAGAGACACATAGAAAGAAACTACCCCCCCCTCACCAAGTTTCCAGGTACAGGGTCACAAAAAGCAGTTAAATTATAGCCTCCAAACACATTTCTCATTTTATAAAATCAGTTTTGGGAAGAACTGAGGTTTCTTCTCTCTCTCTCTCTCTCTCTCTGCCTCCCTGTCACCTATTACCCACATATTCATACTAAGACATCAGACCCAAGACCTGACACATAGTAGGTCTGCAATAAATATTTGTGGAATAAAAAGTAATTAAGAAATGCATTTACTGACATCAAGAGCCACACTGCTGGCCTGATGCAACTGTCAGAGAAAGATGGCAGCAGAGCCTGGAGCAAGCCAGCCCTGTGAGTTTTCTTCCATCAGCATCTCCTACCAGGTAGTATTTGCCTAAATGAAAGCACAAGTCCAGACCTGCTTCTCACTCCAGTGACTCAAGAGATACGTTTTAGAAAAGAACAGTCCACCTTAATTATTAGCAGTAGAAACAGTGCCAATAATTTACATTTTGTGAGCATTTATATGCCAGGCACCATGCTGGTTGATTTACATCCAATATATCCTTTCATTCTTACAAGAATAAATGCAGGTTATATTATCCCCATTATATAGATAAATAAACTATGGCTGAGAGAAGTGAAATAACTTGCCCAACGCCACACAGCCAGTCTGTGAGACCCCAGAGGGTCTTCCTACCCTACCTCTCAGCACATCTCTCCAACCCGTGTCAGCTTCCAAGCCTGCCCAGCTGCGTCCATTCCTCAGAACACCTCGGACCTGTGTTCAAGCACTTTCCTTGGCCTAGAAAGCCCTTCCCCACTTGCAAGACTGTGCTCAAATGCTGCTCCTTTCTGGAACCTCCCCCACCCCAGCCCAGGCAGAGCACCTGCTCCTTTCTCTGTGCCTTGAGCATCGTGCCACAAACCCAAGACAATCCAAGCGAGGGTCGGGAGCCAGTGTCACCTGTACTTCCAGCACCTAGCACGGTCACCTGTCTGCCCCACAGCACGAACATAACGCATGTCCTACAATTAAGTAAAATCAAACACATCCTTCCCCAAATAGCAAAATGGAGAAATAACCCCCCGAACCCAGGGACGTGCCCATTCTGGTCCCGTCTGTTCCGCGGGACGCGGCCGACCAGTGGGGTTGGGGTGCAGTCAGAAGACGATAAGAATTGGGCTGGTGCCCCAGACAGCCCCGGGCAGGGGTCCAGGCCCCGGGAGAGCCAGTGGTGGCTTCCTCTCCTGCCCTGAGCAGGTGCCGGGCTGCGGGGGGCAGGTCCCGGTCGGGCTGAGATGGTTCCAGGCCAGCTGGGCTCTTGGTGGTGGCGATCCTGACCCCGCAGACAGGGTCACAGCTGCAGCCCTGTCACTCCTGAGGTCTCCTGCAGGCCACTACCTGGCCTCCCCTCTGGGGATCTCCACGAGCTCAATGTTTTTATGCCAAGGAAGCCAGCAGAACAAGTTACTTCCTGGGCTTGTCTTCAAGGCCAAGGGCTTTCTCCCTGTCAGAACAAGAGGCCATTCCCCCAGAAGTCCCAGCTTTTCTTCTCTCTCTTATCAGAGACTTCTGGGCAGAGAGGACAAGGTTGGCGGGTGGTGCTGTACGTGGTGGGGGTGAACCTTCCTGTTGAGATACCTGTAAAGGGCTGGATCCAGGACCTGGGAGGGAGGCATGGGGGTCCCCCTCTGTGGAAGGGCTGGGGGGCTTGCTTGTTGTCTTCCAGCAACAGAACGACCTAAAAGAACCATGGGAAATCCCTTCCAACCCCCAAATTTTGTGTTCTTTCTGGAGGCTAGTCATAGGTATCTACAGTTCAGGTGGCTACAATTTATTGTCCAAACCAAGATACCTTTTTAAATGAAAGGGGTCAAATAGGCATAAACTGGGCCTGCCCTCTGGCAAACTGGGACATCTGGTCCTTCTACCTATGTGGTTGAGGGCAGGGAACACCTTCCCAGAGTGCAAGTTTGCCTGGCTCCAACCCTGGAATCACTGTTCAAACTTTTCCATTTCTCAAAAAGATTTTGTCAAACCACTTCTCTGAGTGACATCGTAAGATACATAATAAACCATAATGTAATCTGTCCTTTGCCTGAAGTCCTCTGGTTTCTCCTGTAGATGCTCTAAACAGAGGTGCATGTCAGGGGCCTTCTCTGGGTGGGGCCGACACCCCCAAAAGAGAAGACAGATAATTCCAAGTGGCCTGTGCTACTGAACGACTCTGTCAGTACTGCCTCTTCCGAGGGGTGGGTGCGGGGAGACAGGGCCTTTAACCAACTTTCCCAGGTGGCAAAGGGGAGGGAGACTAGCCACTGATGACCAGGTAGAGCCTTTGGGTATCGTCCTTTGGGGTGCACCTACATGCTCCAGGGAAGTGAGAGCCGGAATAAGGGGGTGGTTCTTGTCTTCCCTCCCCGAGAGCAGAATGTGGGCCCAGGCTCCCCTTTTCTCCGTCCCTCTGGCTCTGCTGTGAGGGCACAATGCAGCCCAGGGTTCAGTTTCAGGACTGTGGGGACTTAGGGGCAGCCCACCCTGATGAACTCAAGCAGACGCAGGGCTCCCCTTCTGGCTCCCCTGCAAGTTAGGTAAGGGAAACTCTGGGATGGGGCCTCAGCAACCTTCCCTTGCATTCCTGCATCCCTTCTGTAACACTGGGGATCAGGGACAAGTGACCATTGGTGACCAAGAATCCTTGACCTTCCAGGATAGTTATCTCAGGTGTGTGTGTGTGTGTGTGTGAAACTGGAGATCAAAGAATCAGATGTTGTGGGAGAGTTCCTATAGGGAAGCCCGTTTCCCCAAACTTCAGTCAGTTTTGCCATGCCCCTGTAGCACCTATACTCTTTTATTTTATGTAGTCCCCCAAAGCAAGTCCATTTTTAAACTTAAATATACAGTTTAGCCTTATACCAAAAAGAGACATTTGTGAAATAATAGATTTTATAAATGTTTTTACATCAATAAGATATAAGCATTTAATGTGTGTGTGTATTTTAACACATGACTATTAAACTTTTAAAAATCTTTATCCAGGGACCTCCTAAAGCCATCTCACAATCGGGGAAATGGAGGTGTAGGAGGTCAGGGGTCCAAGCTCAGGGCACCAGCAGGAGAGGAGAGGAGGAGGGCGGAATGGAGGTGGGGGGCTTATTCTCCTGGCTTCTCCCCTGCAGTCATCTTGAGCTGGCCAGGTCCCTCCCTCAAAGCCACAGCTCCTGGCAGGGACCCCCTCTGCATATCATCCTTATCGGGGAGTGGTACCTGCTCCCTCTTGGCTTCTTGAGGTGTCAGAGTGGTCGGTCAGGCCGATGTTCTCTCAAACCCTGGGTTCCTCAAACCCTGCTCACACCGTTGGAAACTGTCCCTTTATTACACTCTTTGCAAACTATCCAGCTGAATGTGCCATCTATTTCCTGTCTGGACCTGACTCATATACGTAAACATCTCATATAAAACATAAAACTATGATAAAGGCCCCAAGAAATGATGAACAAAGCTTAGGAATAGACAATTCATATAGAAGAAATAAAAAACAGTGAACAGAGACTTCCGGGTAAGATGGCGGAAGAGTAAGACGCGGAGATCACTTTCCTCCCCACGGATACACCAGAAATACAGCTACACGTGGAACAACTCCTACAGAACACCTACTGAACGCTGGCAGAAGACCCCAGACCTCCCAAAAGGCAAGAAACTCCCCACATACCTGGGTAGGGCAAAGCGGAGAGATTCCCACACAGAGGATCGGTGCCGAGCGGCACTCACCAGCCCGAGAGGCTTGTCTGCTCGCTCGCCGGGGCGGGCGGCGCTGGAAGCTAAGGCTCGGGCTTCGGTCAGAGCGCAGGGAGAGGACTGGGGCTGGCGGCGAGAACTCAGCCTGAAGGGGGCTAATGTGCCACAGCTAGCGGGAGGGAGTCCGGGAAAACTCTGGAGCTGCCGAAGAGGCAAGAGACTTTTTCTTCCCTCTTGGTTTCCTGGTGCGCGAGGAGAGGGGATTAAGAGCGCTGCTTAAAGGGGCTCCACAGACGGGCGCGAGTCGCGACTAAAAGCGCGGAGCCCAGTGACGGGCGTGGGACGCTGGGGCTGCTGCTGCCGCCGCCAAGAAGCCTGTGTGCGAGCGCAGGTCACTGTCCACACCGCCCTTCTGGGAGCCTGTGCAGCCCGCCACTGCCGGGGTCCCGGGATCCAGGGGCGGCTTCACTGGGAGAACGCACGGCGCGCCTCGGGCTAGTGCAACGTCACGCCGACCTCTGCCGCTGCAGGCTCGCCCCGCACTCCGTGCCCCTCCCTCCCGCCCGGCCTGAGTGAGCCAGAGTCCCCGAAGAGGCTGCTCCTTTAACCCTGTCCTGTCTGAGCGAAGAACAGACGCCCTCCGGCGACCTACACGCAGAGGCGGGGCCAAATCCAAAGCTGAGACCCAGGAGCTGTGAGAACAAAGAAGAGAAAGGGAAACCTCTTCCAGCAGCCTCAGAAGCAGCGGATTAAAGCTCCACAATCAACTTGATGTACCCTGCATCTGTGGAATACATGAATAGACAACAAATCATCCCAAATTGAGGAGCCAGGAGTCAGTGCTGTGCCTCTGAGGTGGGAGAGCCAACTTCAGGACACTGGTCCACAAGAGACCTCCCAGCTCCACATCATATCAAACGGCGAAAATCTTCCAGAGATCTCCATCTCAACACCAGCACCCAGCTTCACTCAACGACCAGCAAGCTACAGTGCTGGACACCCTATGCCAAACAACTAGCAAGACAGGAACACAACGCCACCCATTAGCAGAGAGGTGGCCTAAAATCATAAAAAGTCTGCAGACACCCCAAAACACACCACCAGATGTGGACCTGCCCACCAGAAAGACAAGATCCAGCCTCATCCACCAGAACACAGGCACTAGTCCCCTCCACCAGGAAGCCTACACAACCCACTAAACCAACCTTAGCCACTGGGGACAGACACCAAAAACAACGGGAACTACGAACCTGCAGCCTGCAAAAAGGAGACCCCAAACACAGTAACATAAGCAAAATGAGAAGACAGAAAAACACACAGCAAGAGAAGGAGCAAGATAAAAACCCACCAGACCTAACAAAGGAAGAGGTAATAGGCAGTCTACCTGAAAAAGAATTCAGAATAATGATGGTAAAGATGATCCAAGATTCTATTTCCAAGATCCAAAATCTTGGAAATAGAATAGACAAAATGCAAGAAACAGTTAACAAGGACCTAGAAGAACTAAAGATGAATCAAGCATTGATTAAAAACACAATAAATGAAATAAAAAATACTCTAGATGGGATCAATAGCAGAATAACTGAGGCAGAAGAACGGATAAGTGAGGTGGAAGATAAAATAGTGGAAATAACTGCTGCAGAGCAAAATAAAGAAAAAAGAATGAAAAGAACAGAGGACAGTCTCAGAGACCTCTGGGACAACATTAAATGCACCAACATTCGAATTATAGGGGTTCCAAAAGAAGAAGAGAAAAAGAAAGGGACTGAGAAAATATTTGAAGAGATTATAGTTGAAAACTTCCCTAATATGGGAAAAGAAATAGTTAATCAAGTCCAGGAGGCACAGAGAGTCCCATACAGAATAAATCCAAGGAGAAATACGCCAAGACACATATTAATCAAACTGTCAAAAATTAAACACAAAGAAATCATATTAAAAGCAACAAGGCAAAAACAACAAATAACACACAAGGGAATCCCCATCAGGATAACAGCTGATCTCTCAGCAGAAACTCTACAAGCCAGAAGGGAGTGGCAGGACATAATTAAAGTGATGAAGGAGAAAAACCTGCAACCAAGATTACTCTACCCAGCAAGGATCTCATTCAGATTGGATGGAGAAATTAAAACGTTTACAGACAAGCAAAAGCTGAGAGAGTTCAGCACCACCAAACCAGCCTTACAACAAATGCTAAAGGAACTTCTCTAGGCAAGAAACACAACAGAAGGAAAAGACCTACAATAACGAACCCAAAACAATTAAGAAAATGGGAATAGGAACATACATATCAATAATTACCTTAAATGTAAATGGACTAAATGCTCCCACCAAAAGACACAGATTGGCTGAATGGATACAAAAACAAGACCCATATATAAGCTGTCTACAAGAGACCCACTTCAGACCTAGAGACACATACAGACTGAAAGTAAGGGGATGGAAAAAGATATTCCATGCAAATGGAAACCAAAAGAAAGCTGGAGTAGCAATTCTCATATCAGACAAAATAGACTTTAAAATAAAGACTACTAGAAGAGACAAAGAAGGACACTACATAATGATCAAGGGATCAATCCAAGAAGAAGATATAACAATTGTAAATATTTATGCACCCAACATAGGAGCACCTCAATACATAAGGCAAATACTAACAGCCATAAAAGGGGAAATCGACAGTAACACAATCATAGTAGGGGACTTTAACACCCCACTTTCACCAATGGAGAGATCATCCAAAATGAAAATAAATAAGGAAACACAAGCTTTAAATGATACATTAAACAAGATGGACTTAATTGATATTTATAGGACATTCCATCCAAAAACAACAGAATACAGATTTTTCTCAAGTGCTCATGGAACATTCTCCAGGATAGATATCTTGGGTCACAAATCAAGCCTTGGTAAATTTAAGAAAATTGAAATTGTATCAAGTATCTTTTCCAACCACAATGCTATGAGACTAGATATCAATTACAGGAAAAGAGCTGTAAAAAATACAAACACATGGAGGCTAAACAACACACTACTTAATAACGAAGTGATCACTGAAGAAATCAAAGAGGAAATTAAAAAATACCTAGAAACAAATGACAATGGAGACACGACGACCCAAAACCTATGGGATGCAGCAAAAGCAGTTCTAAGAGGGAAGTTTATAGCAATACAATCCCACCTTAAGAAACAGGAAACATCTCGAATAAACAACCTAACCTTGCACCTAAAGCAATTAGAGAAAGAAGAACAAAAACATCCCAAAGTTAGCAGAAGGAAAGAAATCATAAAAATCAGATCAGAAATAAATGAAAAAGAAATGAAGGAAACGATAGCAAAGATCAATAAAACTAAAAGCTGGTTCTTTGAGAAGATAAACAAAATTGATAAACCATTAGCCAGACTCATCAAGAAAAAGAGGGAGAAGACTCAAATCAATAGAATTAGAAATGAAAAAGGAGAAATAACAACTGACACTGCAGAAATACAAAAGATCATGAGAGATTACTCTAAGCAACTCTATGCCAATAAAATGGACAACCTGGAAGAAATGGACAAATTCTTAGAAATGCACAACCTGCCAAGACTGAATCAGGAAGAAATAGAAAATATGAACAGACCAATCACAAGCACTGAAATTGAAACTGTGATAAAAAATCTTCCAACAAACAAAAGCCCAGGACCAGATGGCTTCACAGGCGAATTCTATCAAGCATTTGGAGAAGAGCTAACACCTATCCTTCTCAAACTCTTCCAAAATATAGCAGAGGGAGGAACACTCCCAAACTCATTCTACAAGGCCACCATCACCTTGATACCAAAACCAGGCAAGGATGTCACAAAGAAAGAAAACTACAGGCCAATATCACTGATGAACATAGATGCAAAAATCCTCAACAAAATACTAGCAAACAGAACCCAACAGCACATTAAAAGGATCATACACCATGATCAAGTGGGGTTTATTCCAGGAATGCAAGGATTCTTCAATATACGCAAATCAATCAACGTGATACACCATATTAACAAATTGAAGGAGAAAAACCATATGATCATCTCAATAGATGCAGAGAAAGCTTTCGACAAAATTCAACACCCATTTATGATAAAAACCCTGCAGAAAGTAGGCATAGAGGGAACTTTCCTCAACATAATAAAGGCCATATATGACAAACCCACAGCCAGCATCGTCCTCAATGGTGAAAAACTGAAAGCATTTCCACTAAGATCAGGAACAAGACAAGGTTGCCCACTCTCACCACTCTTATTCAACATAGTTTTCGAAGTTTTAGCCACAGCAATCAGAGAAGAAAAGGAAATAAAAGGAATCCAAATTGGAAAAGAAGAAGTAAAGCTGTCACTGTTTGCAGATGACATGATACTATACATAGAGAATCCTAAAGATGCCACCAGAAAACTACTAGAGCTAATCAATGAATTTGGTAAAGTTGCAGGATACAAAATTAATGCACAGAAATCTCTGGCATTCCTATATACTAATGATGAAAAATCTGAAAGTGAAATCAAGGAAACACTCCCATTTACCATTGCAACAAAAAGAATAAAATATCTAGGAATAAACCTACCTAAGGAGACAAAAGACCTGTATGCAGAAAATTATAAGACACTGATGAAAGAAATTAAAGATGATACAAATAGATGGAGAGATGTACCATGTTCTTGGATTGGAAGAATCAACATTGTGAAAATGACTCTACTACCCAAAGCAATCTACAGATTCAATGCAATCCCTATCAAACTACCACTGGCAGTTTTCACAGACTAGAACAAAAAATTTCACAATTTGTATGGAAACACAAAAGACCCCAAATAGCCAAAGCAATCTTGAGAACGAAAAATGGAGCTGGAGGAATCAGGCTCCCTGACTTCAGACTATACTACAAAGCTACAGTAATCAAGACAGTATGGTACTGGCACAAAAACAGAAAGATAGATCAATGGAACAGGATAGAAAGCCCAGAGATAAACCCAAGCACATATGGTCACCTTATCTTTGATAAAGGAGGCAGGAATGTACAGTGGAGAAAGGACAGTCTCTTCAATAAGTGGTGCTGGGAAAACTGGATAGGGACATGTAAAAGTATGAGATTAGATCACTCCCTAACACCATACACAAAAAGAAGCTCAAAATGGATTAAAGACCTAAATGTAAGGCCAGACACTATCAAACTCTTAGAGGAAAACATAGGCAGAACACTCTATGACATAAATCACAGCAAGATCCTTTTTGACCCACCTCCTAGAGAAATGGAAATAAAGACAAAAATAAACACATGGGACCTAATGAAACTTAAAAGCTTTTGCACAGCAAAGGAAACCATAAACAAGACCAAAAGACAACCCTCAGAATGGGAGAAAATATTTGCAAATGAAGCAACTGACAAAGGATTAATCTCCAAAATTTATAAGCAGCTCATGCAGCTCAATAACAAAAAAACAAACAACCCAATCCAAAAATGGGCAGAAGACCTAAATAGACATTTCTCCACAGAAGGTATACAGACTGCCAACAAACACATGAAAGGATGCTCAACATCTTTAATCATTAGAGAAATGCAAATCAGAACTACAATGAGATATCATCTCACACCAGTCAGAATGGCCATCATCAAAAAATCTAGAAACAATAAATGCTGGAGAGGGTGTGGAAAAAAGGGAACACTCTTGCACTGCTGGTGGGAATGTGAATTGGTACAGCCACTATGGAGGTTCCTTAAAAAACTACAAATAGAACTACCATATGACCCAGCAATCCCACTACTGGGCATATACCCTGAGAAAACCATAATTCAAAAGGAGACATGTACCAAAATGTTCATAGCAGCCCTATTTACAATAGCCTGGAGATGGAAACAACCTAAGTGTCCATCATCGGATGAATGGGTAAAGAAGATGTGGCACATATATACAATGGAATATTACTCAGCCATAAAAAGAAATGAAATTGAGCTATTTGTAATGAGGTGGATGGACCTAGAGTCTGTCATACAGAGTGAAGTAAGTCAGAAAGAGAAAGACAAATACTGTATGCTGACACATATATATGGAATTTAAGAAAAAAAAAATGTCATGAAGAACATAGGGGTAAGACAGGAATAAAGACACAGACCTACTAGAGAATGGACTTGAGGATATGGGGAGGGGGAAGGGTAAGCTGTGACAAAGTGAAAGAGCAGCATGGACATATATACACTACCAAATGTAAGGTAGATAGCTAGTGGGAAGCAGCCGCATAGCACAGGGAGATCAGCTCGGTGCTTTGTGACCGCCTGGAGGGGTGGGATAGGGAGGGTGGGAGGGAGACGCAACAGGGAGGGGATATGGGAACATATGTATATGTATAACTGATTAAATTTGTTATAAAGCAAAAAATAAAAAATAAATAAAGAGAAAAAAGAAAAGAACAAATGGTGGGCAAGTATTCAATGTATTTAATGTATTTACATACATTAAAAAGTCCAGGCTTCCCTGGTGGCACAGTGGTTAAGAATCTGCCTGCCAATGCAGGGGACATGGGTTCAAGCCCTGGTTCGGGAAGATCCCACATGCCGTGGAGCAACTAAGCCCGTGCGCCACTACTACTGAGCCTGCACTCTACAGCCGGCATGCCACAACTACTGAGCCCGTGCGCCTAGAGCCCAAGCTCCACAACAAGCCAAGCCACCGCAATGAGAAACCCGAGAACCGCAATGAAGAGTAGCCCCCGCTTGTCACAGCTAGAGAAAGCCCACGTGCAGCAACGAAGACCCAACGCCGCCAAAAATAAATGAATAAATAAATTTATTAAAAAAAAGAAGTCTAAGGACTATGTTATACCTTTAAAATCAGCAGAAAGTAAAACACAAGCCAAGAGCCTCCCCAGTGCTGTCCAGGCTGGGGAAGAAACGGCACCCCATCTTCTGCTGGTAGCAAGGAATGGTATATAGTCCTGCTGAAGAGCAATTCAGCAAAATATATCAAGTGCCAAAAAAACAAAAATGTTTACATCTGTGAACCAGGTAACCAACTCCTGGGAATTTACTGAGGAAATACATCGTAAAATGATAAAAAGAAAACTGCACAGAGACCCTCCCTTGGGCTTTTTCAGATAAAAAAAATTAAAAAGTGTCTAGATGAGACCCAAAAGAGTAGATTGGTTAAGTAAGTTATGCTCCATCCCCTCCATGAACTATTACCCAGTCTTAAAATCATAAATATAATGACTTCATAGAAATGTTTATAATGCATATAAAGCCAAACAAAAAACCACGAAATAATATATGCACTATGATTAACACCATGTACAAATACCCATACCCAAGGGCAAGATTGGAAGCACTTATTAAAGTGGTGAGATCATGGACATATTTTTTCCTACAAATATTTTCTTTACGGCTATAATATATTTAATACATTGCTAGCACAATATTATTTTGACAATCACATGTAGAAGGGAAAAATTTAAATTTCCAAAGTAACAAATATCTTGTGGATAATACCTGTAGTTAGTCTCTTACCTTCTCTAAATTCCTGGGTCTTTTAACTGCTGGTAACAGAACACCATGATGTGGTGAGTGGAGCATGGGCTTTCAGACAGAGCTGAGCTCCTGGATTTAAGAGCTGTGAGGCCTTGGGTAAGTTATGTAACCTCTGTGAGCTCCAGTTTCCTCACCGAAATATAGGATGATAACGTTTACCTACCTTCTAGGGATTTTAAAGCTAAGTGCGTAGTATAGAAGAAGTGTTCAATAAATGATGGCTATCAGGCCAATCCACTGGAGCTTATTTCTACAAGTCTATTTAGGCTGACACTGTTTTCTACTCCACTTCCTATGTGTACCTCTTTCCTCCCAAACTAGACAGTGAATTCCTTAAGGGGCACTTCCTCCAGAGTTAGCCAGAGGCTGAAGCCCACAGACCACACTCCATAAATATTAGGTGAACGATGATGGATAGATAACAATTCAGTCCCTTGTTAATCATATGAAGGGGGCAAAAATAAAAGCTAGAAACATTTGACCATTCAGGAAGAGGCTGATGAAATCTATGGTCTCCCACAAGCAGAGAGCCAGGAGGAACCCCCGAGAAATAATGACACTACCCACCCCCCAACTCCAAAGGCCTTCCCAGCTCATTCCAAAAATGGAGCAAACACAGGACCTGGAAATGAAGCACCCCTCCCCGATCCCACCCAGGGAACTAGCCTGGAACGGGAAAATTCCGAGCGGAGGACTCCACTGCTGAGGAAGGGCAGTCGGCCCCATGTGGTGGTTCCAGCCCATTTCTGAAGACTGGAGAGATCACAGTGGAGAAAACAAAGGAAGAGAAAACCTTAACCCCTCATTATATTCAATCTTCAGCCCCTTAAAGGCTAAACACTTCCCCCACTCCTCACTCTGAAAATTGGTCATGATGAGGAAAGAATCTAGCATTTATCCCATCTTTTCAGAAGGCACTGTATTTCAGGGTGATCAGTGCCACGCAAGGAGGGAGAGCTCTTCTTTACAGATTCTAGGTAATAAACGTAGAAGGAACAAAAAATTAGACAATCACCTTTTGCAACACCAGTGACATAACTGATTCAGTCAGGGATCATCAATGGATGCACTGGTTTGCGGTGAACTGGATAGTATTCAACGTGGGACCGAAGTCCACGTCACAAATTGTTTGCCGGTAGCAGCGTGGAAAATGACAGTGGCAGGACCAGGCAAGAATCTCTTACCCCCCAATCAATCTCTGCCCCAGGCACAGAGGGACCCACAGTAGGACCACCAGACAAGATACACCTCCCGATTCTAGGCAATAAGAAGTGTGCAGCGTGGCCACACCTGAACCTAATCAGGTTCCGGGTCTACCTTCAGTTTACGGGAAAAGAGGCCAATGGAAAAGGAGTTAACATCACCACCATCAACAATCAGACCAATCCAGAAGGAATCTGGGAATCTACAGGGAATCTGCCTGGTTTCTTCAACAAGTCAATCTCACAAGGGTGTGGAGAGGTGGGGAGTGAAGTTCTAGAAGAAAAGCATCTTAGAAGCCATAACAACCAGATACAATTTGTGGTCCTAATTTAAATAAACCAGCTGTAAGAGATATTCTTAGGACAACTCGGGAAATTTGAACATTGATTTGGTATTATATGATATTAAAGAATGGATGCAAATTTTATAAGTTGTGATACACGGTCCTAAGGTAACTTAGGAATATATTCTTACTTCCTAGAGACGTATAGGGAAATATTTAGGGAAATGTCACGATGTTTGTAATATACATTAAAATACATCAGTGAAAAAAAGATATGACAAATAGAACCAAATAGTAAGGGTTGTTAAATTTAGGTGGTGAACTTATAAGGTACCTAGTAGAGCTGACTTCATAAAGACAAAGGAGAATAGTGGTGAGGGGGGAGTTGGGAGTGGTTGTTTAATGGATACGGGGTTACAGTACGGGATGACGGAAAAGTTCTGGAGATGGGAGGGTGGCGATGGTTACACAACACTGAGCGTACTTCATGCTGCCGAACTTTACACTTAAAAATGGTTAAAAGGTAAATTTTATGTTACGTATGCTTTATCACAATAAAAAAATTTAGGTGGTGGGTGTTCATTACACCACTGTCATTCTTCCTACTTTTCTGTTAGTTTCTACTTTCTACTTTTCATAATAAAGACTAACTCTCCTCTGGTCACACACTGTCCCTCGGTCTTTACTCCTAGTTAGACCCTATGTCTTCCAAAAAGCCAATAGGAGGTCGAAGCATTTTTTTTTTTTAACTCCCCTTTTTTTGTTAAAAGCAAACCTCTAGGATGAATCCCTTTCTGGACCTGCAGAGAATCTGGCTCAGAGCAGAAGGGTGGAGGTAGATCCTAGAAAGAGACAACGTCTGACGAAAGAGACTCAGAGCTGGAGGCCTGAGAAACCGAGCCTGGCCTGGAGTGCCCAACACAGCCGGGCGCAAAACTAAGGCAGCCAGCCCTTCAGGTCATGTGAGGTCAGCACCATCCTCCACTGACAGTGAGGGAAACAGCCTCAGAGAGGTTAAGTAACTTGCCCAAAGCAGCTCAGCTGATGTGCGATGGATTTTTCAGAAAGCAGAGCCTGAGTTAACCAGCCGTGGAAGCTAATCTGTCTCCTCCGCTTGAGAGACTGCGGGGCTGCCACCTCCAAACAGAGCGCTGGCCAAAAACTAGGTTCGGCCTTTTCCATACCATCTTGCGGAAAAACCCGGATGAACTTTTTGGCCGGCCCAATACATCAGCCCCACCCCCACTCCTGCCACAGGGTGCAAGGTTGGTCGGTCAGTTTGGAAGCACTGACCCCCATTTACCAGGAACTCTAAACTGGGTGAGGCTCACGCAGGAGTCGCAGCAGAAACCTGGCCTCTGGCCTAAAGGCACTTCCGAGCCGTTTGTGGAGACAACACTGAGAAACGCAAGAGAGGGTTCTCTGTCTCTGCAGATTATGGCTACGGACCCCTTAAGCTCAGGATCTTGTCTTATCTTTATGCACTTAATACCTGCAGTGCTGCACGGCACAGGGAGGGTGTGGGCAATGCCGAATGTGGTGGGAAAGTGTGACGAAGTGCGCAGAGATGGCCCGAATTCGCCCTCCTTATCTGCCCTTCCCCCACCCCAGTCATTCCAGAATCCCTCCAAGGGGCCTGGGTTCCCTTGACTTCCTCCCCAGCTGCTGGAAGATGTGCTGTCACTTCTGCCAGAGCCCCACACAGATGCTAAGGGCCCTTCGGGAATGTGCTCCGACCAAAGGCCACCTCCAGGCCCTGAGCCCCGCCTGGTTGTTCTGTCCTTAGGCTGATGGGTACCTCGTCAGTGCTGGTCCCCATTTTCCCCAGCCCCTGGCTGCTAGGCCATCCAATTTTCTCCATGGGTGACAGGGACTCACGAGGCAGATGGGATCGGCTGCCTCCAATCCAGCCCCGAGACCTGGGCAAGGTGGCAGAGATAGCAGTAGAAGTCCCCACCTCGACCCCCATCAGGATAAAGGCTTGTTTGTGTGCAGAGCGATGCTGCTAAGACCATTTCCAGGGTCAGGCCTGCCCCCCACCCTCAGGAAGTCCTCTGGGCTCCAGCGGGATGAGCGCGTGACACACAGCCAGGCCACAGCTTCCAGGTGCTCAGGCCCCAAGGACGTGGGTTCCCCCAAGAGTCCCTAAGTAGGCAAATAACCCCTCCCAGACCTGGTGTCACTGTCTTTCTGACGGAGGGGGTGGGTGGGCGGGCAAACAAAAACCTTAGCAACAGCAGCTTCTCCTAAGGAAATCTCCCTCCCCACAACGTCCATGCCTCCGTGGGCTGGCATTTCATTCAGTGCCACATTTTCCTCCCTCCTTCCCGGGGATGGCACTGAAAACGCATGATCTCCAAGCTCCCACGTGGCTGTAATGACTCCAGTTTTCCTCACCGTATGCTATTCACTGACAGAGTTTTTAAATGCTGCAACATACACATACTGCCAAGCACATTCTTGCCTTCCAAAGCCTTTTTTTCATTTTGGTCAAACAGGTCAAAATTATTAGTGTCACAGGCCAGATCTGAAGGCAGAAGAAAACATGGACAAGCACAAACCTGGAATTCTGTCCTTGTTTGTTTTGAAAGCCATATTCCAACTTTTTTGGAATGTGTACTCAAATTTGAGATGGAACAATTCTGAGGTTACATATTTTATACTCAGATATTTGAACTAAAAAATTCAGTTCAAAATAGTAAACACTTGAAGTTGCATCCTAGCCCAAGATGCCAACGCTCAGTGAAGCCGCATTATTAGTCCTACTTCCTGTTGTTTATATGACAAGTTCATATAAAACTATTCTGACGAGGATACTTCCAGGACCCGCCCTCCCCGCCTCCAACCCCAGCTTTTTGCGCAAAGCTAGTTGCCTAAATAACCACCGAACAGTGCACTTTTTACAACTTTATTTTGTCCTGTTAACTATAATTAAGTTATATCTCTAAACCTTCCCAGCTAGAAAGCTTTTGTAAATGCTTCCTAATGAGGCAGCGTGGCAGGATGGTTTGGGGCAGGTTCTGGAGTCTGACCTGGACTGGAACCCCAGCTCCACCTTTTCAGGTCTATGGCTTTGGGCAAGCAACTCAACATTTCTCCACCTCAAGTTCCTCTCCTGGAAAACGGAGAAGCTAACAGGGCCCAGTCCAACAAACACACAGTAGATGCTCTGTACATGCTCACCGCTCGCTTTGTTCTGCTTGTCCTGACTTGGCAATTTTCCCTAATTGCAATCCCCTGCTGCCTACCTCACAGACAGAAAACACATGGGGGCAACAAATAGGCAAGCAGTCTGCATAACCTTGGGGGCCAAGTTCCCCGGTGACCCAAGTATGTTTTAGCATCACGACCCTTGGTCTGGCATGGACCCAGAGGAGCACAGGCACCTAGGAAGGGAAGGAAGACTCTTCCTGTTCCTTCAAGCTCTCAAAGCTCTCCATTTCACTGCCCTCAGCAACCCCCCACTCCGCCCCCACTGGGCCTCCGCAGCCAATGTCTCCTTGCACGCGGGAGGGCCTGGTTGGCCCTCATCCTCCTCCTGCAAGGTTGCTCTGTGTTGTCCTCAAGGTGCCTCGAACATGGTCCACCCAGTGAGGGTCCAACTCTCTCTGAGGAACCAAAGTCTCCTTCCCTCCAAAGCGGAGGTAGAGGACGCTGAGCTCACCTGGGAGGACTCAAACCAGCCAACGCTCACCCTTTCAGCCCAAATCCCAGTATTCAGGATGTTTCCACAACATAGCTTGGGGGCAGGGGGGGAGAAGAGGGATGGCAATTGGGACGCAACCTAAACATTCAATAACAAGAGATTATTGAAGTAAATTATGGTACAGTCAGGTGATGGAATACGACCCACACTTAAAATGATGAGATGCAGGCAATGAAAGGAGACGCTCGGGACAGACTGAAACAAAAAGCAGGCTAAAAGAGTTTTCACAGTGTCATGCAGTTTTAAAGTTTTTCAGAAACCTTTCCCACGCCTATGTGTTTATACATTTCACACCTAGATACATACACAAACACCAAAAACATACTGCAGTCACCGCACGGTGGAATTGGGGGAAATCATTTTCTTCCTCCTTTTGCTTATCAATAGTATTTTCAATAACGGTCATGCATTACCTCTGGAAAGAGGAGGAAATTAACTTCAAAAGACCATGAAGAATCGCCTCACCTCTAGTCTCTGTGGCTGAGTCACAGGCTGGGCGGAGCTCCTCAAACGCACCTTCCCCTCCCATGCGTGTCACTGACATTCCTTCCCCGTGGCAGAGAATGAGTTTCTCGACAGCAGAGCCGGCCCATCTCAGGGCAGGATGGTGCTGGCAGGGGTCACTTTCTAACACGTCCCGACATGTGTTTCCAGTAACGCTGTTTGTGGCCGCTTTCTTCTCTTGTCGCTCCTCTCGTGACCTTTGCTGGTTACAGACTTACTGGCTGGAGCCAGGTGGATTTGTGTGATTTTTGTTGATGGTTATTAGGAAGAGGAAGTGCCAGAAGGGATTACCTCAAGTTTAAACCTATTTCCAGCAGAGTCCGGGGGCCTTTAATTACACATCTCGGGTCTGTTTGGTAAAGAAGTGGTCAAAGATGTGCTTTTTATCTCCCTCGGAATCTCCTGCGACTGGCAGTGCTCCATGTGCGCCTGGTGTTGTGTCAACTCCAGCCACTGGCTCCTGGGGGGAGGAGGGCAGCGGTGGAAGATGGGACGTGAAGAGGGAGGCCGGCGAGAGGCATTTTAAACAGCCCCATACCTGGGAATCCTTCGTCAGGCCATGCCATTTTGCGGTACAGACAGTAGAGGAACTGCAGCCCCAGAGAGCTGGGATTTTGTTTGCAGGACCAGAACTACTGCAGCTTCCAGAGGAGTAGCCCGACTCAGCTACTGCTGAACTACAAGGATGAGGACAGTCAGAATGTGAAATGCCCAGCCCAATCCAAGCGCAGACTTTTCTTTCTTTCTTCCTTTTTTTGCAGATTTGTTTTCACATCTTGGTACTGAAATATTAACAGCCTGACTCACCGTGAGGCAATCCTTGACTGGAATGATCAAGGTACCAGATCAGCTGTGGGGCAGACCAACGTCACTTCCGCTACAGGTGGGTCTAGTCAGAGAGATCAGAACCAGCTGGTCCTCAGTAAGAACCTTTCCCACTCTGATTTCTCCAGGCCGGGGAAAGAAGACAGATTCCTGGAATCCACCCCCCAGGCCCTCCTGTGTCTTACTTGCCCGTTGAAGGGACTGCCAAGTGACAAAGTTGCTAAAGGTCCAAGACCGGGAAGTTTAACACGTAAATTGAGACTTCACTGGGGGAAAAAATGAGGATGCTCGGTCACTGAGGGTCTTAGCACGTTTTTGGCATAACAGCGAAGTCAGGAAATGAGGAATTGTTCTTTAGCTGCTTATATTAAAGACACAGCATTGTAGGTCAAATGCACACACAACTTCAGACAATAGGACTCCAAATTTCCCTTTAATTTACGGCCCAGAGGGGATGGAATTTGGGGAGGAACATTTGGTTAGAATGGAAACGGGAACAAATGGGGTTTAGTTAGAGGCCTCTTTCATCCTTCATCTGAGGCTGGGACCCCTTAACCACCCAAATTCTGCCCCTGGCAAGGCTGTTTCTTCCATAATCCCCAGGATCCCAACAGTTCCCTTTCAGGAGGCGCACACAGCACCGAGTACAGATTCTTGACCCAGTCTCTGGAATCCTGAAACCCCCTCAAGGCAAGCTAAGTAATACGCTTTGTCTTGGCACTGCTGCCTCATTAGTGCAATGAAAACAGGCCCTGAAAGACACAGAAGAGCTTCGTCCCTGGAGTCAACCCAGCCAGCTCTCTGAGGCTCCCAGCACCATGCTCCATGAGGCGGGCCTGGGTGGGAAAGGCTGTCTGGGGTGGGAGTGTAAAGGCTATTTTAGTTCACCCACAGTTCTGAAGCAATAGAGACAGCCTTTACATCTTACATCAGGATTGTTCCAAGTGCAGTACCCATACCTTGAGGGTACCTTAAATGATGTTAGGTGGGGCATAACATTTTTCATTTTAATGGATATGTATTTATTTTAGTGTGAATTTGAGAAAAATGAAATTAGCACATCAGTGGTTATTTCACAGATGTTGTTTAGGATGAGGCTAAGTAATAACAAATTGAATAATAATAAAAATTTTAAACTAAGTAGTAATTTAATAATATAGGTGATATAGAAATAGGACAAAATCCATGAAGCCAATTTTTAGATAACCAAAGTTTGGGACAACTCTGTGCCAGTTAGACAAATTAACCAATGTATATGCAAAGGCTAGACAAGTATATTAAAACACTAGAGACAGCCTTCCACGGTGCTAAGGACTATGGAATCAGAAAGCCCAGGTTCAGATGCTAGCTCTATCCTTCAGTTAGATCTGTGACCTTGGACAAATTCCAACTCTTTAAGCTTCAGTTTCTTCATCTGTGAAACAAATGAAAATTCCTATCTCATTATTGTTTGATTGTTCTGAGCATTAAATGAGGTAATATTTATAAAGTCTTTAGCACAGCACCTGGCATATAGCAAGTGCTTCGAAAGTAGGAGTGAGGCTCATAGAGGGAAAGGATTCATTTCTAAAGCAGGCTACTCATCTACCTGTCCTAAAGAGTTCCTTCCAGGAAGATGCAACCCAAATAGTACAGGAACATTTAGCCTTTGGGTCATGGATCTGCTCCCAGAGAAATATGCATGCAGACATGCTTGCAATTGCCAAAATTGCATACAACTTTAAGGTGTTCACAGTTGCCACCTCCTTTAACCACTTCCTGAGCTGACTGCAGACCTGGTAAGCTAAGATGGAGAGCCAGGGTCACAAGAGGTATCTCTACTACTTCTGCCCCAGGGAGGCCAGGCGTCATCCCATCTCCTGGATGCATTCCTAAACTAGATTTTGGTTCTCTCAGGCTGCCTCTAAACACAGAGGCTACCACAGCTTTACTCTCTACATGGGCAGAATGCAAATAAGATCTCAAGGACCGCCCTCGGCACCACCACCACACTCAGTAACCTGCTTGTTCTCCCTGCCCTATCTCAGTGCAGTACAGCCTGGCCTTGCAATTTTTAACTCGGTGCTAATGGAGCTGGGTAAACTCAAGAGACCAGCAAATGTACATGGAAAACCAGGGGCCCCGATAAGCTGCTGATATGGTGTGCCTGCGCTTCCGTCCGTTCTATTTAAACACTGATAGACCCCTGCACAAACAAGAAACTCTTTGTGCTCTGAGCATCCGCAACTGCCATCCGGAATCCATTCTGGACATGGCCAAGGCTTGGAGTAGGCGGAGTGGGGGTGGGAGAGAGGCAAACCTTGCCTGCATTTTATCAGACAGATGCATGCGGGGAGGACCGAGCTGATCTTCAGTCCTAAGGGCTCCACATCTTTCTGCCCCTGCCCCACCTCACAGCGCTCTCTTAACAACTGAGACTGAGAAAATGTCTTCTAGAAAACTGACTGCAGATCCTTCAAGCAGGACACATGGGCTAGTTCAAGCCATGACCCACCCACATCACACCAGTAAGTAAGAGATGACTGACTCAGCTCACAAAGAAGCAAGGAGGCGGAAGCTGGTGAGTTTCCCCGCATGCACTAACATCAACCAAAAAAGGAGTCAAGGTCAAGCCCAAAGAAACTCCAAGAAAGTCAGACTGCTATGGAGCTGGAGGGCAGAGGCTATTTCTCACGACTGTTTGAGTTTTGGTTTATTTAGTAAACAATGTTTGTAAATTCAAATTCTGAATTTGAATTTCTTTCTTGAATATTAAGATGGTTAAGAGCCTCACTCCTCAAAGTATGGTTCTTCTGGATGGGTAGTTTGGGCATCATCTGGGAGCTTGTTACAAATGCAGAATCTTGAGGCCCAGACCAGACCTTCTAAACCAGAAACTGCATTCTAACGAGATCCCTGGGCAATGCATATGCATGTTACAGTTTGAGAAGCACTGGTTAGAGTATTTATAAAGCTCTTGGAAAGGTCTATTAGAGGCTAATAAAACTATTATGGATTATTTCCTTTCAGGTTTGCAACAGATCTTCACCTAAATATCAAATATTAAAAAATAAAGTTCAATTTAAAAGAAGGAGACTAATAACAGACTTATAACTTTTGTTTTCAGTAATCAGTTCTCAAATCTAAATGAAGACATATTTCTCACAAATAGCTCAACAGAGATGACATCAGCTGGGCAGCTTCAAACACCCGTCTCTGACTTGAAAACAGGACTATTCTTAGCAGTCCAAAGACTACAATACATGCTCTTCCCATGAAGGTTCACAGCTGTACACGTGTGAATTAGTGGCACTTTGAGAAGTTAAAAATGTACTTCAGGGCTTCCCTGGTGGCGCAGTGGTTGAGAGTCCGCCTGCCGACGCAGGGGACACGGGTTCGTGCCCCAGTTGGGGAGGACCCCACATGCCGCGGAGCGGCTGGGCCCGTGAGCCATGGCCGCTGAGCCTGCGCGTCCGGAGCCTGTGCTCCGCAACGGGAGAGGCCACAACAGTGAGAGGCCCGCGTACTACAAAAAAAAAAAAAAAATGTACTTCAGATTTAGCATTATTGACAGAAGGCGAATTTTACAAAATCAGAGAGTAAATGTTTCTATAATCAACATGGATTACCTTTGGGAAAAAAAAAAGCAGAGGAGGTTGAAGATGTTTCGATCAGTGGTCAACAGTGGCTGGGTTTGGGGCTTCCCTGGTGGCGCAGTGGTTAAGAATCCGCCTGCCAATGCAGGGGACATGGGTTCGAGCCCTGGGCCAGGAAGATTCCATATGCCACGGGGCAACTAAGCCCGTGCGCCACAACTACTGAGCCTGCGCTCTAGAACCACGAGCCACAGCTACTGAAGCCCGCGTGCCTAGAGCTCGTGCTCTGCAACAAGAGAAGCCAGCGCAATGAGAAGCCCGTGCACTGCCACAAAGAATAGCCCCCGCTCACCTCAACTAGAGAAAGCCCGTGAGCAGCAACAAAGACCCCGTGCAGACATAAATAAATAAATAAATAAATAAATAAATTTATTTAAAAAAAAAGAGAGTGGCCAGGTTTGATGTGGAATCTAAAAAAAATTGATACAAATGAACTTATTTACAAAACACAAACAGACTCACAGACATAGAAAACAAATTTATGGTTACAAAAGGGGAAAGCGGGGGAGGGAGGAATAAATTAGGAGTTTGGGATTAACAGATACACACTACTATATATAAAATAGATAAACAACAAGGACCTACTGTATAGCACATGGAACTATACTCAATATCTTGTAATAACCTATAAGGGAAAAGAATCTGAAAAAGAATATATATATATATTGTTATACATATATATTATATATAATATATATATAAAACTGAACCACTTTGCTGTACACATGAAACTAACACATTGTAAACACTGTAAACCAACTATACTTCAAAATAAAAACAAAACTCGTAAGCTAAAAAAGAAAAGAAAAAAAGAGTGCCTGCATTTGGATCCTTGCTTTGTGTGCTGTGTGACTTTACCTAAGTTACTTGACTCCTCTGAGCCAGCTCCCTCAGTGTAAAATGGGGATAACAGAACTTTTACTACTGATTTATTGTAGGATTAAAAGATATTACGCATGAAAAGCACTATAAAAGCACTTGGACTCACTAAGTGCTGAATAAATGTAAGCCATTAATAAGAAATTAGTGTTGAAATACTGTTTCAAGATGTCATTCTGTGTAACTTGAGAGCGAGAGAGTGAAGGACACCTGGGTCTTGTCCTGTCTCTGAGAGCCTGCAGGAATCACTTCAGTTGAGCAGTAGCTAGAAAGATCCACATCAGCAACTAGGCCTGCCTCACTGGCTTAGAGGGGGGATTAAAGAATCCTGGGGTACGAGCTGGGGAGCCTGAGGCCAAGGTCAACGGCTGTGTTAGGGTAGATGTTCTGTGCCTCCAGGCCAGAATCCCCCCACTGCCACTCCAGTGAAGGGGAGTTGGTGGCTGGAAGCCTGGGGGAAGGGAAATAGTGTTTGTGGATCAAGAAGGGGCAGGTGCACTCCCAGGATAGGTGCTGCATCTTTGCTAAGAGTTCATGCTCTGACAACACCAACCAAATCAGTCTCAGCCTCACCACTTAAGAGCTCTAAGGGGCAAGTCAGTTAACCTCTCTGGGCCTCCCTTTTTTAAAGTATAAAATGAGGATAATAGTACTACCCACTTCAAAGGTTTGGGATGATGATTAAATGAGGTAATGTGTATAAAGAATAAAGCAGGGTACTTAGCACATGGTAAATGCTCCATAAATAGTACCCATGACTATGTATTTATGATAGGCGTCTGCAACACAGCAATTTTACTGTAGGTTGAATTCCTGGGGCCAAGGAATTGGATGTAAATTTCAGATGAACAGAGAACTGGAAATGTTTTGGTCATCCTATGAGTGAAAGACTAAGATTATAAGAAGCCTTTGTTATAATTGTTGCAAAAGCCTAGTCATTCTCCTTAGGAATGAAACAGCGGAAAGAAGAGGAATTAAGTTGGCTTTAGGGACTTCCCTGGTGGTCCAGCAGTTAAGACTCTGCACTCCCGATGCAGGGGGCCTGGGTTCCTACCCTGGTCAGGGGACTAGATCCCACATGCCTCAACTAAGAGTTCTCATGCCACAACTAAAGATCCCGCATGCTGCAATGAAGATCTCACATGTAGCAACGAAGATCCCACGTGCCGCAGCTAAGACCCAGTGCAGACAATAAATAAATAAATAAATACATATTTAAAAAAGAAGTACTGGGCTTCCCTGGTGGCGCAGTGGTTGAGAGTCCGCCTGCCGATGCAGGGGACATGGGTTCGTGCCCCGGTCCAGGAAGGTCCCACATGCCATGGAGCGGCTGGGCCCGTGAGCCATGGCCGCTGAGCCTGCGTGTCCGGAGACTGTGCTCCGCAACAGGAGAGGCCACAGCAGTGAGAGGCCCACGTACCACAAAAAAAAAAAAAAAAAGTACTAAAGAAAAGTTGGCTTTAAAAACATAACCATTTAGGACTCATCAGAACTCGTTGAAAAGCAGCACAAAGCAAGATTATCTCCACTGTAGCAAGAAGACTGTAAAAGTTTTTTTTTAATGTCTAACATAACCAGAATGGCTTAATAAGAGACCTCATCTCACCAGACTATACTGGTGGCTAGTACTACACTATGTAAAAATGATAAAGCCACAAAAGCAAGGTTGAAAAAAAACCCCCCAAAACAGTTGCTTTTGGGGGGTAGTGGGATTAGAGTTGATTTTTAGATTTTTTTCTTTTTTTCAAAATCAGGGTATTTTTGAAACCCCTGTAAGATCAAGGGGGGAAAAATGTATGACGGTCTGATAGTTTCAGGCACAGTGAGAGATGATTTGGGGCAGTGCTTTTCAAACCTTTTTTTGGCTGTGGAACACTTTTTGTAAACAAAATCTTATTGAGACCCCCCATCTATAAACCAGATAAAACATTGCTTTTATTGAATAAATTCATTTATAGGTTCAGTTTTAATCCTTGCTCCACGTAGGTCTCTAAATGAGAGCACAAACGTGTATTGGTTGCATACACATTTCAATAAAGACATTCTATTCAATTTTTTAACGGTTGAAGATATTTTTAGAAGATAAAAATCCAAATAAAAACACAGAATCCTAGTATTTCTTGGAAGATGGTTCAGGAACATAGAGAGGATTGTGAAGATTAGGGCTAGCCAACTGCCAGGCACTTTTCCATAGGGACCACAGCTTCCAGAGCTGCATGCAGAAGTCATCTGTGTACATGTAGGGAGAGGAGGAACAGTGAGCGGAAGACACCCCGATGTCTTCTGTTTAATGACCAAACCAAACTAACACAGAGGGGTATGGAGAAGAGGCGAGTCTGGGGACACTGTGACAAAGGCCTCATCTGTGCAAAGCTCCCCAGGTCCCAAATGAAAGGAGAAAACAGGCAGGCGTACCGGATGGGCTTGGATTTGCTGGGAACATCTACCTGGGGGCATTCAGGAATCCTAACTGGGGGGCTCAGGAAGGAAAATAAAGCGTGTGATCTTCTTGTCGGGTGGGGCTAAGCAGGAAGGTAAAGACGGCAGAGAGTAACTAGAGTTGCTGTGGCCCAGGCAAGATGTAGAGAAAGGAAAGGGTAAGGGGACGGCCAAGGAGATGGCCCTCTCTATGGTGGAGAGAAGAGACTGGTAGAGATTTGGTTCAGGAAAAGGCAAAGCCAAGTAGAGTGATCTAAAGTACTGGAAACCTTGTTAGGGGGAGGTACAGAGTGGCAGGTAAAGAGGATCTGGTGAAGAGCAGGGAAAGTAGCAAAGAATTTAAGGCAAGTGCAGAAAGAAACAAGGTAAAGGATAAGAAGTTCAAAGGACTTTGAAGACGTAAATCCACACAAAGACAGTGTACGACAAATCTTGTCATATAATACAAATGGTCCAAGAAAAAAGGAGGCCAGAATTTCAGCCTACAGAACTCAGGAAATGAGAATCAGAGTTTATTGGATTTATAGAGTGTTTTGATGTCACTGAGTGATGAAAAATTATTTGCCGGGGTGGCTTGGCGGTAAAGAACGCGCAATGATCCCTTTTATAGTAATCTGTGAGGATCAAATGAACATGGATATAAATGTAAGGGCCTACAGAAACACATGATGGTATTACCAGAAAAGCAAGAGTAGGTCATATTCTCATCTGGGCAGCAGGAATTTAGGTAGAAAAGAGCGGTCTGATTTGTCAGGGATGGTCTAACAACAGCCTTGACGAAGGAAGGAATGAGGAAGGGCAGAGTTTATGATAGCTATGTGGTCCTCAGAAGGAAATGAATGCCTGGGTTTGAATGATAGGTTTGGGTTTTTAACGTCCCGCCCTTGGATCCAGTGCTGTAGCTGGCTGGAGAGCTATAAAGAGCTGTCTCCTAAGTGCTTGGCCCTTTAACTACATTATCCCATTTAGAACTAAAAGCAGCCCCGTGAGAAAAGATTCTAGAACACAGATTAGAAAACCAACGTTTGGATAGGCCAAGTGAATGACCTAAGACAACAAAGCTGGCAAGTGGGGAGCAAGGGTTCCGGCTCCGTGGGATGGACACATGCGCGCATCTCCCCTCGCAGTGGTTTTCCAGGTCCCGGCCTCACAAGCACCCTGACATGCTTTCCCGACCATCCTTCTAGGCTTTTGGGGGTTGGCTTCTTCAGGTGGTAGGAATCTCTCTTTCCTTGGAGGGTACTGGTTTTAGGAAGACTTTAGTGCTCTTCTGGTGAAAACTAAGTTAGGGGCAGGTCATCACAACTTGAAAAATGCAAAAACCTTCTTACACCTCTATGCAAATAAGGCAGAGAAAATGATGGTGTATTATGGTTTCTTGGACAGGAAAGCACTTTGTCTTATGCTCCGCCCTCTCCCTCACCAGAACCTCCTTGTGCTCAGGGGCTCCCTTGCACAAATCTTGCATACCCTATAGCCAGCACAAGGTCATACACATCATAATCAACAAATAGAAATTAATATTTATCACATGAAGGCCTAAAACATCCATATTCAAGAAGCCGGAGCATTTCCATTAAGAGTAAGTCCCAGCAATCTACTGCACAGCATAGTGCCCGTAATTTAACAACACTACTGTGTACTTAAAAACCTGCTAAAAGGGTAGATCTTATGTTAAGCGTTCTTATCATCAAAAAAAAAATGATAATACTAATAATAAAAGAAGAAACTTCTGGAGGTGATGGATATGTTCACGGCACAGACTGTGGCAATGGTTTCACAGATGTATACTTATCTCCAAATTCATCAAGTTGTACACATTAAATATGTACAGCTTTTTGTATTCAATCATTATCTCAATAAAGTGGTTTACAACAAATAAAAATTAAAAGTCCAGATCAAAAGTATGTATAATATACAGAAACTATATTTTTCAGAAGGTGGACTTTATCACTTCTAACACACAGGTGATTGTCTAAATTTCACCTGTAATTCTTTCTGAGGGGAATAAAATATGTATGTAGATGGAGGCGAAGCCAAGGCCACTTGTGATGTGAAGATGCAGGAAGGTGTCTTGGCTTCCCTTCAGGTGCCTGATGTCACTAAAGCGGTGCTCTAGAGGGCCAGCTTGGGTAAACTTATGACCTCTGTTTTGCCCTGTGTTCCTAAAAGTTTTATGGGAAGGAAGGTCACTAATAAACTAAGTGTGTAAATGCTCCACCATCTAGTTAAAAAATAGTAACTGCTACTGGAGCTGACTTGCACTACATATTTTCTGAAAAACACATTTATTTACCTTTCCTTCTAATAAAATACACCCAGCAATAAATAAAAGGCAGTAAAAGTATCCATGCCTTACTATTAAAATTTGATACGTTTTTAATGACAATTTTTAGTATATTGTTTTTGAATGGATCAGGTACTGTTTGAAAATAAGCACCCAATGAAGACACGATTGAGATTGGCACCAAGTTACAAACATAATAATTTGTCCTAAGTATAGTGTCTGTACTCAGAGAATTTAAATGTCTTTCCCTAAAAGATCAAATTGCACTTTAAAATGGTCAACGTACTTCTACCAATGAGCCACTTATATAAAAATGCCACCATAAAACACATTAGTCTTTTTATTTTTTAAGTTTAAACTACAGTCTAGTGAATTTAGTTCATCACACGCTTACATAAATCCTACAGTGGAGGTGGGGGGAGTCTTTGGAATTTCAGACTTTTTTTTTAAGAAAACCTCTCAAGAAGGTATCCAACCACTTCTTGGGAGACATAATCACATCTAAAGAAAAGTGACCCGAATAAAGGAGGGATTTAAAAAAAAACCTTTAGTCACTCTTTAAACTTATTCTCCAATTTAGGCCAATCCTCTTTTATAGGGGGCTCCTAGCAATTAGGTGGCAATCTTATCCTGTGAGTCTAAAGGATTAAAGCAGAAGCAAAGAACAAAAGGAACCGATTTGCTACACTCTTCCACAGGTCCCCTCTCTTCTTAACAAATCAGACTTCATTTCCTCCAGGGCCCTCCTTACCCACCTAATCTTCTTTCTTTCTTCCTCCCACGGTCCCTTAGGAAAAAGATTCTTAAATGTAACATTAGGGAATAATGCCATCTAAACCACATTCCTTCAGATTATAACAAAGGTTGAAAATGACTGCAGAAACTAGAGGGTGCTTTTTTGAGTCCTTGTTTTGGGATTCTGACAAAGTGTAACTTTTCTGATAACTGGATCTTAATATAAAAGGTAGCAGTAGGTAATAAGCCACCCAAGTTAGGTTTCCCAGAAGTTTAGACACACTCCCTTCCCTCTTGCAGACTATTTAGGACAGTGCTCACAGGTCACCACATTAAAGAGAGCACAGCCTAGGAATGGCAGACGTGACATCTGTTGAACTTACTGTTCCATCTGTCACTGACATGGGCGACATACAAACCTCTAGAGCTCTGAGGGACTTTAAGGGGCCTGCTAATCCATTCCTTTTCCTTTACCCTTAAACCATTCCAGAGGAGGATCGACCCTATTTTTAAAGACCTCCAAGCAAGAGTCCACAATCACTCTTAGCCAGCCAAATATTTAGAAATCATTTTCCCTATGGACTTTCCCCATGGCGCTGCAGACACATTCCTTCCCATAGTCTTGCCATAAAAAGAAGAAACTATGGTAGCCACGAGCTTTGAGAAGATCTACATGAAGACAAAATAACTCTTCATTTCACCCAAAAATCGATGCCATGAAAATACCCTAATGAAAAATTAACTCATAATTTTAAGTGTAGGTATACATGCTCTGCAGGTTTCTTCTATGGAAAGTGAACGTTTGAGATGAGTACTTACCCATTATCCTTATTTGGAAGTTCTGTGTAACTGCAGCAGGAACCAAGTCTGACCATTTATAAATTCTACAGGATGGGGATTAGAAAAACATAAGTTTAGTTTCAATACCTAAATCTTGGAAACTGCTGTATCACAGAAGGGCTTAAGGTCAAAATTACTTGGGAGACCTACATACAGATTAAAACGCATCTCACACATATAGCCACAGGGAAAATATATACAACTACCCCAAAAAGGGCTTTTCTCATACACATGACCATGATTATAGAGATCTAGGGTTTGAGAGTCATTGAGCCAAACCTAGAAAAAATGGACTGCTACTTTTGCTTCTTTAGCCCACCAGTGCCCACTTTTTAAAAGAACTATATAGTACCAAGTGATGCTAGTGATAAAAGGGTTGGTGAAAATATTGATCCATCCAGTGGCTCGCTTAGTAATTTATCTGCAATCCTAGTTAAAATACTAACTGGAAATAAATCATGAATATAAAAATCCTCAATATCAATAATCAGAGAAAAAACCAACATACTAAAATGACCAGAATGACATCTAAACCTAGTGACTGCCAAATACGGCCTGAGAAATGTTCTGTCAAAATAAAGATGTGGAATCAGGAAGCAGATGGCAAAATTCTTTCTAAAACCTCACTTTAAGGGAACATTTTAGGCATTTTGGACTGTTGTGCAAATGAAAAAAAGAATGTTTCATCAAGTGTAACTCTAGCCGAGTTATGATGATAGGTTGCTCCAATCCTCTCTCCTTGACTCAGGAAGTAACAGGCTTAAATGGGGGAAGCAGCTCTCAGTAGGGGATGTGACTGCAAACCTTAACTAGCATGGTGAAAAATGAGTGCAGCTTGGGATGAATTTCAGAAAAGAGTCAGGCTGGGTTTCAGAGTCAGAAGGCAGCACTTCCTTAATTCTATAGTTTAGCTGATGATGCTTTGTGGCAAGAAATCACCTTCTCTATTTGAGAGGTTTTTTTTAGGTTTTTGACCCAATGGTGAACCTTCCAGTCAACTAATGAATAACAATGAATACCGTCTTCTCAGCACTCCAGCACTAATCTTTGTAAGATTTAAGGAAACCATTTTTCTCTGTTTTGCTGTCTACAAACCTGCAATCACATATGGATGGGGGAAAGCTTATGAAACATTTCATTTCTCACATAAATGATAACAACTATTCACTTGTAGAGCAGGATGAACAACATACAAAGCAGGGTTGGGAGATGTCTGTTTCATACAACTACATCTCAGTTTCTGACCTGGATGAAATCCTGCATAAATGCAAGAGAATTCTCTTTATTTCATATATTCTATACTCAGGTTTAATGGATTTGCATTTCAGTTTACATCTTATTAATTTGCCAATTGACTTAAAACTCTCAAAATCAGAACACAATGCTTTTTGGTAAAGAAAAAACAAGACTTTTCAGCAAAACAGGCATCAAACCAAAACTTGAGTGATGTATCTATTCTACAAGTGACAAATTCTGAGAATAACTGGAGGGCTGAGGGGATCAAAATGCCAGGCAGTAGATAGGACTATTTCCAATTTCTAGTCAGGGACACTGTCCTTCAGGAGGACAGCTCTCCATTTAGGTTGTCCAAAGAGCAGTTCTTTCTATAGACCACAAAGTTGTAAGTAAGAAAGTTGTAAGAAGTAAACTGGGTAATAAAAGAGCCCCTTTTTAGAATGACACAAAATTAGTTTCTGTAACTCTTTTCCTCCTGAAAGTCTTTCACGCTCAACCTGAACTTATCCTCCCCTTCAAGAATTCCTGGTGTCTTTCTTTGAGATGTCCTCCATTTTAGCAGCAGAGCCTACAGAGAACCAATACACAGAAGTTCCCTGTCACAGAGCACTTTCTGTGGGTGCTCTAAATGAATACAACCATACACTGTACAAAAGCATACAGTATATGCAAAGGGAAAGTTAAACCTCGAGTACCTACCTTTAGTATTGGTGGTTTAGCAAACACTCCCACTCCATCCACCTTATCGGCCTTACAGACTATAAATGCTATTTAGGCTTAAAGATATGCGAAACAAGATTTTTTTAAACCCACAAACCATCCACAGAAACATATTTGCATTTTGTTGCGCCTCTCATCACCCTTCAAATCATCTTCAGAAAGCCTGAAAAGGTGAAAATCTAAATAGCTAAAAAACATCAGCAGAACCTGATAATTATTAAGCTACATCTTGCACATGATTTTCCTGTATTCATCACTGAGGTTTCACCAAGAACCAGATTCAGGTAAGTAGTAGGGGCCACATTACTTTTTCATAAATTATTCCCTCATACTGTACATAACGTACAGTTCTATGTCTGTTCTTGGCATGTTTTAAGTTAAAATTTGATCATCGGTGTTTACCAGCATCAAGTGATTTTTCAACATCTACTATTCCAACCCTTCAAGAAGGTCAGACATCCAGAAGAGGTGGTAGGGTTGGACTCAAAGCTGAGGCCAGCACTCCATTTGCTGCGTATATTTTTCCTGATTCTCACCTAGAACCCTGCCACCTCAGGCAACCACTTAACTTGAACTATCACTTGGCCCTGAAACTTCCTTTCAGGAGTTATTTCTTCCTTTAAACGTAGTATAAGAATATAGTGAAGGCGAAAAGAAATTTCATCCGGGTTACAAATGACTCACAGTGGGACACAGCACAAGTCAGATTACTTAGTTTGTATCATTCCAAATGGCAGCAACAAGTAAGAGACATGAGGGACCTCTGTAGTCATGGATGAGCCCTAATTATCCCCTAGCCCAAGGTCAAAGCCAGTTTATTCCATAACCTTACGCAAATAACAGTGGTTCCTCAGTATCCCCTTTCAAATAATTTAAACACTCCTCCTTTATCTGAAAGGGTTGTTCTTAATAATGAACCTACCAAAGGGAGACAGAAAAGAATGAAAGACAAAAATAAAAAGTAACAGTGCAGGATAAACATTTCCACCCTAACAGTAAGGACTCTAAGTAACATATGGTACCAACTTTATATATCTACAAAGACTTTAATCTTTAGAACATTAAAATGAGAGAAATCACCTTCCTAATTAATTTTAAAGCAAAGCAAACTGTAGGTTTACATATGACAGAGTCTTAAGGACCACCAAATATGCAGAAATAAGAATTCCAAATATTTCAGTCCTCAAATATACAAAGCCAAATAAGGCACAGGACCTAAAGAATAAACACAAAGCGAGACTACAATGTTTTAGTTCATGTGATTTAGGGCCCCTCTATTTGGTCCTGTAAGATAATTTAAATAGTTCTCTCTGTTGCACATGTCCAAATTTATTCAGACTGTTTAGAGATATATTCGTTCTGAAACATAGAACACGATAGGCTATAAACTCCTCCAAACTATATTGTTGGTATAATCTAATTCAAAATATAAAAAGTCTTCAGAGACTTTCAAACCCCGCCCCACTAATCTATCGTAAAATATAACTTTTAAACAGAAACATACTATACTATTACTTATAGTAATCAATAAACGAGTTAGAATGAATGATCACTGAAACGCTGATCCAGGAGGCACTGTTTTCCTGCCTGGTTTTCAAATAACGTACACTTCTGTGCACTACATACTGACACCCCTGAACAGGCTTTCTAAGCTGATCCTGGATGTTCACATGCAGCAGATAAATGAATATCTGCAGCTATCATACCAAGCTAGTGCTGGTTTGTGTAGTTATTGGACCACCTTGCTACATTTTTTTCTTTATATTTTGAATAAGTGGAAGAGGGGAAAAATATCAAATGACTGACATTGTAAGAACCACTGGTCTCTAAATTTAACACAATTGAGACAAAAATAGAAATCAGGAGGAATGAGACATTTTTAGCTTCAACTGGATGCTCATAGGACTTAAACCAGTTGGCTGTGTTCACCTGAGAAAAAGGGCAAATGCAGGGAACACGCAGAAAACATTGGAAATAAATTATCTGAGATTATGTCTAAAAAATGAAGCATAACTGGGAATTCCAGAATGATTTAAGAGCGCTACAATTCCTCCCTATTTTAACCCATTATCTTTTGAAGAACTAATATATTTTAAGGAATATATTGAGTATGATATGAAAGAAACGTCCCCTGCTGAAAAAGAAGAAAAAAATTGGCCCAAGACCAATTTCTTTTTTTGTTTACTGAATGACTCTGTATGAGTCTATATGAAGATTAGAAAAAACTGCCTTAGCAATTAACAAGTGCAAAGCAAGATATTAAACACTAATCCACAGCAAAAGTTGCTACACAAGAGACGTTTATTAATGTTCTGTTGTATTTACAGCTTTAACATAGCAAACCAGGGTGAATACCACTTGGCAGAAAGCACATCACTCTACATTATAACACATTGGTCTCTGCTAACACATTGTAAAAGCAAGTAGTACAGTATGTTAGGGATCATCTCAAAAGTTCCAAGCTAATTCTTTTTTGCTCCTATTACCTAATCCCCTCCCTACTCCTAGCCCCTGGCCTAATCATCAGGAGACAAAAGAAAAAGAAAAAAAAGGGGTAGGGATTCTAATCACAGAAAGTATCACGAATTGCATTTTATTAGTAATTATGCTGCATTTGTCCTTGTCCTTTCTATTTTATACAGTGATAACACCTTGACAATCCCTTAGGTACACAACAGAATAAGGTACAGCAAAACTAGAATATAGACTATAAAAAATTAATGCTTATCATTTACCAATTAAGAACATATTCTTGACCACACCTTAAATGTATTTTGCACTATGATTTTGTTTCTAGGTGTTCACAGTACAATTAAATAAATTTCTAGATTAATTTTAACAGCAAAATGGATTATGTGCAGAAATGCAGTCATAACAAAAGTTATACTTTTGAGAAAACCCCTTTTTTAAATGGCCAGCATTGTACATATCTTACACTAAAATATTTAATTCCAAATTCATTTTGAGATGGAGGATGAATAAAGCAAGATTGCCCCCTACTGACTACAGGGACAAGGCTCATGCTACTTAAAATGACTACAAATAGATAAGGCATTATTAGTACATCACAGACTTGATTGCGAGAGCTTTTTCAAACATTAACCACTAATGATTCAATGATTCGCATTAACTATTAAAATTTTACATCTAGGAACAAATAGAGAGAAATGATCTTTGTCAACAGTACTTTATTTTTTTAAAGCAGGTGATTATTCCTCTGTGTTCCGCCTCTTGATTCACTTCCTGCAGGTGTTCTCTTGCTTCTTGGGAGAGAATTCATAAATGCAGGAAGGCCTCTGCCAGAAAACATCTGCCAGAGAAGGATATTGAATATTGAAACTCTGGTTAAGTTGTTATTTTGGCTAAAAGAAGGATGTAGTCACAAAAGAAGGCAGGATGTTTGGAGACACAAGAAGTACATTTTTACATAGCTTTAAGATTACTATACACTGACATCATAGTATTCAATAAACGTTACATTTTTGGTTCTTAAAGTTATAAAGGACTGTAGAACTAGAGAGAACTTGAATGCTTTCTCTAAAACCCATGAGGTCAGGGGTCTCTCTCTCTCTCTAAACCTCCTAACAAAAGAACAGAATTCAAGTAGCACTTCATCCTACACTTAACCTCAGCAGCAATGACTGAAACTTGGGGACAAAGAGACAGTAGAATCCAAATGCATAGGTAATTTTCCATACACACTCGAAGCTGTTTACCCTGCCAATTCTGCCAAATCTCACACAAGGAAGATTTCCAACAAGGATGCCAGTGATATCAGTCTATACTTGAAGCAGGGCAAAGTTAGGAAACAACTATAAACTCACAGGTACCACAAGTACTTTTTCCAATCAATTAGAAAAAAAAGTGACTGTATTTTGGGGCATGTATCTCGGAGTGGGGGGACTGTATATAGCCCCAATTTTAAAAAAGCAATATACATGACTAAAACAAATACTCTCAAAATGATGTACATCTATTTTGTTAAATGCAGTTTTCATCTAATACTCTGAGGTACTTTTGTTTTGGCATATAAATTGGTTTGGTTCTCATGGAAATAATGGAAAAAATACAAATAACTCCCTATATTACTGCTAAAAAAATACTCTAAAGAGATACATTAACAACTTAACAAATATTTATTGAGAAACTATGCTGTGATACCCTACACCGAATGAGAGTTGGATGGGCTCATACACAGGCCCTTAGCTCACTTTTCCATCTTTCCAAATTACTGTAAAAGCCCCAAGCAGCCCTTCTGTATCTTTTCTGATTAGACTACTGTATACATCTTTAAAAGGCTGGCAAGATGCAGAGAAGCTACAACACCGGAGGAAATCAACACGTTCTTTTTGAACACTTAATATTTCCCAAACCCCAAATTCACTGACACTGGTGTTTTGATTTGAAATAAACCAATGATATTGATGTAAGAGCAACTCTTCTTTACGGAGACTTCAGAATGTGCAGGGACAAAGACACAAGAATATAAGGAATCCTGAAGGCCAAGTAGAACCAAAAAGAAAATTGGTAGACAGATGTCAAATAGAGATTTTTGCAATGAGGCTGGCTAGACTCATTACAAGCCTAAGTAAATTCAGTTTTATCACTTTCCATTAACAGATAAAAACGGATAGAATGATTACTATAAGGTCAAAACACTAGAGTTTTGCAAGAATATGAGATACAGTTCAGATACAGTTCACCTGGCCACTTTCTTTAGTTCATGCTGCTTCCACGGAGGCAAATTAGTTTTAATAGATCCCTCAAAGTCAGAGCCACCCAACAAACATTAAAAATGCATTAAGAGGTCCTACCTACTGTATAGCACAGGGAACACTACTCAATATTCTGTAATAACCTATATGGGAAAAGAATCTGAAAAAGAATAGATATATGAATATTTATAACTGAATCACTTTGCTGTATACCTGAAACTAACACAACATTGTAAATCAACTATAATATTAAAAAAAATCCATTAAGAGGTCCTAGATAGGTTACTAATGAGTGATCTCAATCACCATACAAATTCCAAATGAAAAAGATTGCTAGAGAGGCAATCACTGCTCTCTAAGACCCAGAGGCCTGTTCAGATCAACTTGACTCACAAGCTGTTACAAAAACAGTGATGGAATGCCACATTTTAGGGACTGTGGATATCATTACTAAACTTTAGATTAGATCACTTCAGAAACAAAAGGAATCCAACAGCCTACAGATCACTTAATTTCAAGAGGAAGACAACAATTTCTTCTAGGACACTGTAATTTTTTTTTTTTTTAAGCAAAAATTCCTCTGGGAACATTTTCTACTGTCTTGTTACTTTACAACGCAGTCCAAATAAGTCAAACTAACTTGAGGTGAATTAAAAATAAAGACGTATTAAGAAGGAGGGGGAAGGTTATAGAAAAAAGGAAATGAAAACATTTATCATTATATGGAAAAAAGTTAAGAAGATATCTGATGCCTCATATGTATAGCTCACCAGGTCACAGCAATCACTAATTATGAAGGGCTCTATCTCATTAATGCCGCGAGGGCTTACAAATTTTCTTCCCTCCTATTTCAGATGTGGTTAAAGTAACAAATTTAAGATCCATTATACTTCGCATATACAAGTGCTTTTGCAGTAGTGTTAGATATCAGTTAATTGTGTTACCACCTTACAGTTACTATAATTAGCTCCTCAATTACCTGGCAGCATCAAAAGAAGTGGTACTCCATAAAAATTTATTTTCCAGTTAATTGGTAAATAAGATAAAGACATTTCTAAAAGGTACCTGTTTCTTTTTAAACAACATAGAAGGAACATTTTGTTTTTCCTGCTTCCTCACAGTCACACACTTCTTGCTGCCACTGTGCCCAGCTCTAGCAGTTCCTTCTGGCTTTTCTTGCTGTGAGGCAGGAACCCAAATTTCCTTTATAAGCTTATAAATAAGCTCTGAAAGGGAACCTGAGAGTTGCCCTATGACAGTGGTATGTGAGCTTTAGTGTTCAACTCTTGTAATATCTACTTTGGCTGGTTAGAAAGAAGGCCTTCTGAGGTCATTTCAGAGAGAGAGAGAGAGAGAGAGAGAGAGAGAGGTGTGTGTGAGTGTGTGTGTGTGTGTGTGTGTGTGTGTGTGTGTGTACTATATTTTGGGCAGCCTAAATAGAAAAGTCACTATTCTTATACTTTTTTCTACTACAGTGCCAGATCTTAGCATGGGAATTGAGCTATTTTTCTCTATGGCAAAGTTATTTTACAAATTCTCTACCTGTGGCTTTCTGGCAAAAAGTAAGCCCACAGCTACCTTTTAACTAGTGATACCTCCAGTAAAGAAAGTAAGAGGTCTCAGTGAAAGAAAAGAAAATCTTCACACCTTACATGATGGTTTTCTAGTACATCTTCAAACTAAATTAAACTAAATTTCCTCTGAACTAGAGAAAGAAAACATTCTACTTTTGGATCTGGATGGACAGTTCTTACCCTTGTCAAATAGACAAAGGAAATTCAGTCCCATGGGATATTACAACTTTTTGGGTTCCCTCTGGGGATACTGAAAATTAGTAAGGAAGTTATTAAAATTCTAAATGCTGCTGTAAGTCCCTAAACCCCTAATTTGGAGCTCTGAATCCTCTGGGCATGTCTGGGACAATTTCAAATCAACTAGGATATCAAAGTCAGACAAGAAAGCAAAGAAACCCTACTATGCCCTCCACTGGGGAACTTTATTCATATACCTCTAAGTTTCTGACAATGCCTAAAGCACTGTAAGGCCTCTCACTCCAAAATACAGAGAATACCAGGTCTATAATATCCCTTTACCCCTCCAACAGCATTATTACTTAACTAAGGGCTGTCTACTTCAAATCATAACCCTAAAGATGCTTTGTTTTACATTTAGAATATACCCATAAAGCAGTTCAGAAGTTTTAGAAAATCAAAACAATAATAACAAATTTTATAAACAAAAAAACCCTCCAAGTCCCTAACAATACAGGAAAACTGAGAAGTTCAGGCTTTCTCTCAACCTGTATTGTCGTGTCAACCTGTCATGTATTAGAAGCAAGATGAAGAGTGTATGCATCCTCTAATAAAGCCTAAAATTGCCTTCTAACTGAAGAATGAAGAGAACAGACAGAGGTGTGGCCTCATTCCATTTAGAAATTCAAAGCCACCATTAGACTAGACCTATAGAATCTGTGAAGGAAGGAAGAAAGGGAGGGAGGGAGGGCAGGAGGAATCTGTCCCCTCAGGATATGTTGGGCACCAATGGATTAGGGGAAATCTGTAGGTGATTTCAAGCGTTCATCCTAAGAAGAACTATGGCGACCCCAAAGAATTAACTTTTGAATCTATGGTAGGTAAGAGTTAAACCTAGGGCTTAGAAGTAACTACAAATTATACTCAGATATGTAGAGGAAGAAAAAAGATGGCAATGGTTAACTACAATAAAACCACACAAAATATCTGACAAGCCTCTTAAAGCTAGGATGTCCCAGACACAAACACAGGCACATCACAGGCATTAGGGCCTAGGCCAGTGGTGTCAGTGTCCATCTGTGCCCAGACTGTGAAACTGAATTCAAATTCAGGACACACCACTCAGGACATTTTAAACATGCAACAAAACATTCCCTTTCTTTAAAAAAAAAAAAAGTCATAAACACAAGTGGTATTCTTAATGGCTAAAATTCTCTCTCAAATAAAAGTGCACGCTCCTTTGAAGAAACTGACTTTAACCAACAGAACCTAAGTTCTTTCCATGCTTTTTTAACTTTTATAAGAAATGCCTTATGAATATACTCTACCATGCATGTATCTGAGCTTATCTGTCACTGTAGCCTTTGTTACTTATGTAAGAACATTATACATGTAAAGTGCTTAGTACAGTATCTGATATATCAAAAAGTTGACAAACATTAGTAATTACTATTACGCCATGATTGAAAAAATTTTTGTTTCATTTAAGAAGTTCTCATCATATTATTCTGTTGCTTAAAAACTTTCAATACCATCTCACCACCTGGCAAATTAAATACAGTACTTTCTTTTCTAGAAGCATATATTCTGAGACCACCACGAATCTTCAAAACTGAGAACTCTACTCTGCATGCTAAGATCACCACAATCTTCAAAATTGAGAACTACACTCTTAGCATATGATTACTTACAGAAACTATGATAACCCAACAGCAAATACAGAACAAACTGATGCTCACATGGAGTCAGCCTTGTGTTGAGCCAACACGTCACTGGGTTTAAAGGGCTGCTCCATGAGTTCAACACTTCCACTGCAAACGGGCTTAGTGCTCAAGACATTTGAGAACACTGTCTCAGCCTGGCTTTCCAGCCTTAAGCCTCAACACTCCTTTATGCTACAATCACACTGCTGTCCCTTAAGCCAGCTCCGTAACTTCTCTGCCTCTATTCCTATTCAACACTTGGCCTTAGGTGACTCTGAAATGCTTCCCCACCCAACAATTTCCACGATCATTTACACTTCCTACCTATCATTTCAGGTTTATCTCAACTGCTACAACCTTCACAAATCCTTGCTCGAGGGCTTCAACCAGTATGGTCCCACCTGTCCTCAACAGTCTTAAGGAACAAAGAGTCAATTCCACGAAGGTTAGATCTTGTAACCAGAGGCCTCTCTCTGGTGTACTCTTTCCCAAGATTCCCTATCTCCTCCTTTTTGTAGCTAGTGATGTAAGATGGAGTCAGCCTCTGGGGAAAACCACGGGTGAACCAAAGAGCCTTGGCAAGGCTTAGTCCTCCTGTTCTAGGCAAGGGAAAAGGCCCTTTCCTCCCCTTCCTTTCCTGGGGTTTGATCCTACCACCAGAATGGTAACATCAGGATGGGAACCTGAAGAAAAGGGATCAGGAAAGCCTCTCTGACTAATTTGAGAAGACAGAAGCCTTGATGGGTTTGTCAGTGGCCAGGCAAAAGGAGTTCCTAAAGTACTCGTGGTCCTGCCAGCTCTGGGGTTTAGGGCCCCACATAACTGAGCTGAGTGATCAGGCCTGAAAGGCTCCTTCTTGCTACAGTCCTCTGGAACAGGTAAAACTGCAGCAGTGGCTTCAGGATTCACGATTCAAAGATCTAGGACCCTGGGTCCCAGTCGAGACTCTTCTGCATTGTCCGAACATGAGATAATGTTTTCTCCTTCGGCAGTTTTTCTAACTTGCCTTTTTAAATAGTTTTTTTCATAGAAACACCCCTTACTAAACTAGAAACTAAAAGACAAGGCTTCCTTACCTTCTCCATATCCCCTACCACAGGGTGTACACTCTACTCTAAACCTGAATAGTCATCTGCAATGCATCACATGATTACACTGGGACTAGAATAAAGTTTTTTTCTTTAATACCTTTAATAAATAAAGAGAACTCTGGTCCTGGGCAGATTTGAGAAAGTTTCTGGCATCTTCCGGACTTTTGCATAATTGATAAATCCTCTGAGAAACAGGAGAAAGCCTAATTTAAAAAAGAAAAGTCAAGAATGAGTTTATAATTCCCATATTAAGTCCACTCCCCAGAAATATCCCTCCTGATACCAATACTTCATCATTTTTCTGCTAAAAGCTATCAAAACACAATTGCCTCTAAAATTTCCAAAGGATTTCCACACCAAATTTTCCACTTCTCAATGAGAATACATAATCTCAAGAGCCAAAACAAAGTCTCTTTTGCACATTCAGAATCTAATTGGTCTAGAAAGGAAACAAAAATAAGATGGGGCCAAACATTTACATTTGGAAGCCTCATTGAGAAGCATTATCAAAACCTACCTTCTCCCCCACCCCGCCCCGACTCCAGCGTCGCCCCACGGCTCCAGGGATCTTAGTTCCCCAACCAGGGACGGAACCTGCGACCTCAGCAGTGAAAGGGCGGAGTCCTAACCACTGGACCACCAGGCAATTCCCAAAAGCTACCTTCTGAGTTCCAAAAAAGTATTCCAAGATAATATACTCTTTTTAGAGAGGTTATAAACTGTTTTTCTCAAATAAAAAAAAAATTCCATCCTTTCTTGCCCTGGGCTTCTTTTTTTCCCGTAGACAGTACATAATGTTGTCCACTAGATGTCAGGCTCCCCTTACCTTTACAGCAATTCTCATATTCTCAACTGTACTTCTCTACTCTTAATTTAGGAGTCAGCGGGGAAGGCGACGAGCCCCCTCCCATGGTAGCTCACACACTCCTGGCCCTCCTCCTCCAGAGATGGTCCCTGAGTCTTAGACACATTTTTTTAAACACCTTTATGGAGATATAATTTACATACCATAAAGTTTACCCATTTAATGTGTACGATTCACTGGCTTTTAGTCAGTTGAAACTATAATCCAATTTTAGAACTCTGTCGTCTCTAAAAATATCTTGTACCCACTAAGCAGCCGTTCCCCATTTCCTACCCTCCTCCCATCTCCCCAGCTCTAGGCAATCACTTTCTTTTGGATACATTTTAAAATATACTCAAGGAGTAGAAGACTCTTTGTACTCAAATAGGACTGATTTTTGGCATAACCAAGAGTCATCAGCACTGAGCACAACATCATCCTGTTTGGCACCAAAATCAACAAGCCAGCTCCAGTCAAACGATGGGTGCCATGTGGGAATATAGGTCAGTTTTGTTAGACATTTCAATTTTGAAAATATAAAAAATTCAGGTATTTTATATGAAAATTCTTGATTTTCATACAAAGACAACCAATAAAAAAAAAAAAAAAACTTCTGGGGCTTCCCTGGTGGCGCAGTGGTTGAGAGTCCGCCTGCCAATGCAGGGGACACGGGTTCGTGCCCCGGTCCGGGAAGATCCCACATGCCGCGGAGCGGCTGGGCCCGTGAGCCATGGCCGCTGAGCCTGCACGTCTGGAGCCTGTGCTCCGCAACGGGAGAGGCCACAGCAGTGAGAGGCCTGCATACCGCAAAAACAAAAACAAAAACAAAAACAAACTTCTGAAAATAACTGTGGAACATACAAACCACAACTGCAGGCTAGCTATAGCTTATGAGCTGCCAGCTTGAGAACTTTGTACAGACCTGTTCTTTGAAGGAAAAACTCAAAAAAAAAAAAAAAAAGGTTCTCTCTGCAAGAGGTTCCAAAAATGACCCAAACACTGGATCCAAATACACTAAGTACATCCAAAGTCTCACTATTTTTTGCTTATCAGTAAGCAGTAAGATAGCAAGAATGATCAATTACAAACTGTTATAAATTCATCTCCCATGAAACTTTAATATATGAAGGAAATCAGCCCATTAAATTTCTTTAAATTATCAACACTGTCAACAATCAACCTAAAATTATGCTTAATGACTCTTCTTTGGTCTATTCAGGATTTGCCTGGACTTCAGGCGGCTTGGGGGAAGATGAGGAGTCAGACTTTCTCTTAAAGATACAGTTTAGAGAATAAGCAAGTCAAGGAACTACTCCTCTAAAGTAATTCTCCTGTAGGTCATTTAAAAAAAAAGTTTCTCAGTAATCAAGGGAAGGGGTAAAAATCACTCTTTCTCTTTCCTTGGAATGCCAGTAGAGCAGATGATGCTACTGGGGAGGTGGGGGATGGCATCATGGATGACTTGTATTTTCTAAGTAAAATTTAGGGTCAGCAATACATGGCTCTATTACCCTAGGTAAAACAGGTAGGTCCTGAATATATTAAGCACCTGTTGCGCATGGGTTCTACACTGTGCTAGCCAGACCCATTAGCAGCCCTGGAACCAAGGATCCTAATCAAGGAGACAACAAAAAGGCCTGAAACAGGAGAAATGTTAGGATAGGAGAAAATGATGTCACAGAAGCGGAGTGAGGCAATTATACCATCTTTAACAGCTACAGGATGTCCCTGCTATTGTAGAAATGACAGCAGTGATGATGGTCTGTTACTGTATCATATGTATTTTCTCTACAATGAAGAAGCCAACAGTATTCACCACACTGCTCATTTCTTTGCTTTAAGATGTCTTGGAAGAAAAGATTTTAAAATAAAAATTTAGAGTAATAAGTATAATCTTAAGACCAACAACCTGAAATGGCTGGTATATATATTTTTTTAAATTCCTCCCTCTCATCACAAAATAATTCTTATTCTCAACAACGGCAAACTAAAGAATTCTGGAACCCCAATTCTTACTAGACATAACTTCTGGCGGTTCTTCCAGAAGTTATATCTAGTAAGGCTATACATTTTCTGTTTTCTACTGACAGATCCAACTGAATGTAGGCCACATACACTCATGAGTAGTTCAGCTGGTTACAATATACCTATAAGCAATTTGGGGTTGAGCTTGTGAACGCTTTGTGGCAATAACTCACAAGGGGAAAAAAGATCTATGGACTATAAAGTCATCTTATCAGTGTGCCCCTCTGGCCACATAGGAAATGTGAGAAGTGTATATGGACGGGTTAGGAGAAATTTATCACCACTAAGAGACGTTCTATGAACATGTATGTTACTCTGATGGTGACAAGAGCCTAATCCTTGAAATATTTTAAAAATTATACTTATTATTGCTAATACACTACTGTATAGTAAGTGAGATGAGGGTTTACTAAAAGTAATTTTACTGCTAAAATTTAACATAATCTTTCCTCTCCTTTATCTTTGTTAAGAGCACTTACCTAAAACCAGGAACACCCACCAGAGCCAGTACTGACCATCAAAATATCCAGGGAAGTAAGTGGAAAACTGAAAAATAAAGCAAAATACTTCAGAGCACCTCAGCAGATATAATTTCACATTTTAGCTTAAGAGTTTACAAAACACAAGATTTTATCTTGTATACTAATGCTATTCATTTAGTTCTTACAAAAATTTCTAACAAGTTAGTGACAGTATCTTATATAGTACAGATTTGAAATGATTACGATATACGCAAATATATTTTCTTTCACGGAAAAGCAATCTTGAAATATGATAGCTTTCGGCTTTACATACGCCTTGTTTTGAAAGTGCTCAAACCTGCTTGTTTTTAAAAAAAAAATTTTTTTTTTGCCCATATGTTATTTTCCCTTGTAGAAATATGTCTTGGTGATAACTTTCATTTTGTTTACCCAGTGCCAAACCCAACTATCTGACCTGTTTTCTAATGATCCCTGATTTTGTTCCTATGCCTCCAGCCATGTCTTGACCTTGGAAACTTTTATCACGTATATCATGATAATCACATTCCTTTGCCAGGGACTAGCACATAATGTTATTCTGGCCAATGGAACTGAGGGCTGCTGAGAAGGTTTCCTAGCTCTTAAAAAGAAAAGGAGGAGAAGAAATAGTCCCCTTTCTTCTGTTGAACACTGTTGTATTTCTGATGTGATGCCTGAAACTGCCTTGGCCATCTTAACCCTGAGGGTGGAGCAGCTATACCAACATGTTGAGCAGACCATCAGCTGTCCTCGATGATGTCAGTGAAACATTTAACTAACCTCCATGTCAGGACTTATTTTCACTGGAAATAAAGTTTCCCCATTGTTTTCTAAGCCTTTTTTTTTTTTTTTTGCGGTACTTGGGCCTCTCCCTGTTGTGGCCTCTCCTGTAGCGGAGCACAGGCTCCGGACGCGCAGGCTCAGCGGCCATGGCTCACGGGCCCAGCCGCTCCGCGGCATGTGGGATCTTCCCAGACCGGGGCATGAACCCGTGTCCCCTGCATCGGCAGGCGGACTCTCAACCACAGCGCCACCAGGGAAGCCCTCTAAGCCATTTTGAGCTAGGTTTTCTGTTACTCAAAAAACCATCCTAACTAATACAAGCTGATTCATTCAATTCAGTTAAAAATTTAGTAAAAATAAAAAGATTGGTAACTAATTTGATCTTTTTTCTATTGGAGGCTTTAACACAGTCTGGACTTTAGCACGGTTTGAGCATTAAATACAGTATTTTATTTCTTAATAAAGTAACAAGGTTTATAGAGAAGGAATGAAAAACCTCTTAAGGGCTTGAGTTCTTAACTTAAAGTCCATGTTTTAGGTGAGTATACATTAGCCATCTACAAGAAAAGCCTGTAACTTTTATCAGATTCTCAAAGGAACCTGGAATTCTAAAAATGTTAACAATTCCTTTAGAATAAATAACTTTGAAAAACTCCAATGCTCAGTCAACACCCATTAATTAATGTCAATTTATGATAAACACACTGGTTTTATATATAAAGTTAACAATGGCAGTAAACCTATCTGAAATCAGAGGACACTTTAAGAGACTAGATATTTTACAACTTTAAATTACTTCATGCAATTCTAACTAACTGGTAACTCCTACATCACTGAAGATCTCTCTCTAATTTACCTTAGAGGTAAGGGCTCCTAATGGAGTAGAGCCATTGTTTAAACAGTTAAACAGTTTTGGCTCTCCAAACATTTTGGCATAACCAATGATGCTACTGATAACCAATCCTGGAAGGGAGGAATGATGGGAGGGAGGAAGGAGGGAGAAAAGAAGAGAGGGAAGGAGAGAAGAAAGACTAAAACTTCGGTAGTATTAATGAGAGGAATGTCTGCTTTTGATGAGATACCAGAGAGGTGACAGAGTCTTTCTTTTATTATAAAAACAACTAATTTCAGAACAAATACATGTACTATCACATTACAAACATTAAAAACAGAGAAAGCAGCCGGTGAACAAGGATAGATGGATGCCCTTGGACCACCAATATTCACTAGATTTGACTACAAAACTTGGGTGCATGGGGCTTCCCTGGTGGCGCAGTGGTTGAGAGTCCGCCTGCCGGTGCAGGGGACGCGGGTTCGTGCCCCGGTCCAGGAGGATCCCACATGCCACGGAGCGGCTGGGCCCGTGAGCCATGGTCGCTGGGCCTGCACGTCCGGAGCCTGTGCTCCGCAACGCGAGAGGCCACAGCGGTGAGAGGCCCGCGTACCACCAAAAAAAAAAAAAAAACTTGGGTGCATGAACCAACTGCAACTGATCTAGGTTCAATTTCATGAAACCAGAACAAAGACAAACCAAAAATCATTTTTAAATGATTCCAAAAAGCAGATGAAAAAGAAATAAAATATTCAAAATTATTCTACTTATTGCTTCTCTACAGACTATCATTACTGTTGCACAACTTACCCTGACAATCAGGATCCACTTAATGAGAGAGAGACCAAATCCTGAAATGGCCCCATACCTTCCTGCAGCTGAAGTGGTCAGGCAAAAAGACAGGAAAAACCCAATCCAGTTAAAGAGGAATGCCACTGTAAAAGCCAAGAGAAAAAAACAGGTCAGACATGTCCTGTTACCCAAGGAGCAAGAGTGCCCTAACAGTGCCCTCTGTACTTGCTTCTGCTTAAATGGCTTAGCCCACCCTCCAAAACCCTTATCCCACTTCCCCAAAACACCCATCCTCTGTCTTCCTCCCAAAAGCAAGCAAGAAAACACAGTCTCTGAATATCAGGTGTTATATTATTACATCTACTGCTATACGCTTACAAAAATGCCTTAATATCACCACACTGTATACTTATGACTTGTGCCCTTTACTGTATGTGTTACACCTGAGTAAATAAACATTATTTGAACATTAAATTAGTGTCCCCAAATAATCTGATTCAAGTCATTCATCTCCTGCTTCTATGAATTTTGACAGCTTATGTAACACGTCACCTCTAAAAGCACTGCATTTGCTTCATATCTTTTTAATACAGCAAATTAAAGAAATTGTTGCTCACTTCCAAGTCAGGCATATGGAAACCTAAATGCAAAATAACATCAAGGGGGAAAAATCGGGCTGACTTTGATGTATTAGAAAATAGAAGTTTGCAAAATAAAGTTCATCAAAGGCATTTAATTCCTATTCCACGGTCAGGGATGAGTAGGAGGAATGCTAAGGGGCCTTGAAGATTGCAAAAATGAAGCTTATTAGATCATGTAAAAATGAAGCATCCCTCAAAACTGCTTTAATTATATTTTGCATAGGTATTCACAGAAATAAAAGACAAAGAGAAAGGATATTAAGATAAAAGTGTACTAAGCTCTGAACATCTCAGTAAAAGGCATCAAATAAATATAATGTAATGCATTAAATAAAATGTATTAAAATAAATATAATGTATTAAATATATGTAATAAATATAATGTATTAGCTCAACTAGTTCTTTTAATTCAGTCATATTCACTCATAATCCAAAGCACTCTGGTTTGTGGGAAGTGGCTCTGCTGTGTGTATATACTTACTGAAAAAAGTTAACATGAAAATCCCATCGTTTCCTATCCTCATCTGGTCAGGATCATCAAAATCATCCCGACCCACAAAATCCTCATCCTAAATGAAAAGAAAAGGTAAATTCACAATAAATTATTTCAAGGCAAAGGAAAGACATCAAGAAAAACAGAGAAAGGGACAAAAGTGAGTTCCAATGAGAAAATATACTGCTTTGGCTCAATTCAAAACTAGGAGCATTAAGGCTTTAACTATATGTTAAAATTTTCATTTGTCTTATAAGATATAATTTTTTCTCAGTGAAAGGAATTTTTCACTTTATAACCCACAAGTTCTTTAACAATACACTTCAAAAATTATGAAGTTCACAAAGAACTATTCACTCTTCCTTTTATATATATACAAATATAAAGAAAAGAAATATATACATAAAGAAAAGAAAAAGAAAATTTTCTTACACATTTGGCTTAAATTCTAGAATATCAATAATCCAGGGCCTGTTTAGCCCAGAATATTAGTAATCCTGGGCCTATTAAGAAGATAACATTGACTAGCTCAAGTGCTTTATGAGACTGACTTGGGGTGGGGTGGGGTGGGGTGGGGTGGAGGGGTGGAAGAAGATAGTGTAATCATATGTGAAGAGCCTAACAGCGCTGCCCACTGCTCCATAACCATTTGTTTATATCGGTACACAGGTCTGAAACAACCTCACTTCCAATCTTGTCAGCAGATAGGATCCTTTCCATCCTAATCTGAAAACATAGTGTTGCAACTCTAGAAGGAAGACGATCTTGACCAACAATGACACCAACATATGCAGCTTACCTTTTCAACTAATTGTAGGTATGTGTTGAGATATTGAAAAATAAATGAATATACACTTAAAAGTAAAAGTGGTAGACTTGTACACAGTACAATGAGGGTTCCTCAAATGAAAAATAAATAAATAAATAAAACTTTAGGGAGAACCAAAACTTGCCCTACACACAAAAGGGACTGGGAAATTCATAACAAGCTGCCAACTGGTTCCCCTGGGGAATGGGAACTAAAGAAGAAGTGGCAGTGGCAGCTTCCATCTAATTTAACACCGTTCCTCTATTGTTTGAAATTTATATAAGAATGTGTTTGTTTTATATTTTTTAAAATACAAAATAGCTAGTATTATGAATTCATACTAGTAGGATAAATAGGCTTTGCCAAATTAGAAAGTAATTCTGTTTTTTGCATAACTACTCAAAGATGTACTACAAAAATACATGGAAGTAATGCCTAATAATATTACAAATGCCTTCTAGCTGTTCTTTCTGTCCTTGGTATCTCTACTACCAGGATTCCTCCTACAAACTGTTGCCAGGTTAATGTTTCTAAAACACCATACTTGTCTTATCACACTCATGCTTAAAAACTCTGAAAGACTGTGTGTGACCTACATGTAAGTCTAAATGCCTCAGCCTAGCATTCAGAAGATTCTACAACCTACAGTTCTGGTCACATACTCTTTGCTCAAGCAAAACCAATTACTACAACCATAGAACCTGCCCTGCACCTGGCTGATTCACATCTGCTTTCTGAGTTCTTATCCATCAAAACTCGGGGCCCACTTCAAATCCCATCTACCCTGTGATCACAAAGTTAAAGTCACAGTTCTTAACGCTCACTGCTCTTGTGCTGTTCCTTAGATATAGGTCTTCGTGGGCCTTTTCCCCAGCTGGATTTTAAGCTCTTGTATGGCAGGAGCACTGCTTTATACAAAGCCTTCCACCTATCCACTGCAAAATACATAGCACATTATATAAAAAAGTGTTCTATACATGTTGGCTGAATAAAAGAACCCCTTAAGAAGTTCTTTTTTTTTTTTTTTTTTTTTGCGGTACGCGGGCCTCTCACTGTTGTGGCCTCTCCCGTTGCGGAGCACAGGCTCCGGACGCGCAGGCCCAGCGGCCATGGCTCACGGGCCCAGCCGCTCCGCAGCACGTGGGATCTTCCCGGACCGGGGCACGAACCCGTGTCCCCTGCATCGGCAGGCAGACTCTCAACCACTGCGCCACCAGGGAAGCCCTAAGAAGTTCTTAAATGTGTACACTTGTCAAGTGAAAGTATTCTAAAGAGCTCTGTGATTAGTCAGAGCTAATCTCCTGGTCTATTTCATGGGACAGTTACCATAATCCAAGAGGTCTAGAGAGTACATACAAGGACTTTGGAGTCTAGAATATCTGGGTTTGACTCACCTATGCTACTTATTAGCTATATGACTTTGGGCAAATTATTTAATCTCTCTGGGCCTCAATTTTTGCATTTGTAAAATAGGGATAATATAATCTCTACCTTGCAAAGTTATTGTGAAGACTGGAAACAACATACAAAATTTATGTAAGCATCAAGCACAGTACCAACCATGTTGTTTGCTTCCAATACATGGTAACTATATTAAGATTGTTTTGTCTTTAGACAGTGAGCTGCATGAGGGTTCTTAGTTTCTCCCTAGCACCTACAAGAAGTGAATGCATTTCACCAGGTAGAATCAGCCTAGACTAGGCTTATAAACTATTACTTCTGTCAAGCAGTGGTTTTAGGAGTTTCACCCCTCATAGTAAATGTGATCTGCAAACAGTCTACTATCCTAAGGCCTGAATTTCTGGGGCTTGTGTCATTGCACTGCCCAGACCGAACTTCTGTTCCTGTTCTTATCTTTTAGTTTCCTGCCAGGCCTAGGGTCTGGAGCCCTGATTGCCCCACATTTCTGGAGACTGGATCCTGCTCTCCTTTCTCTCAATATCTCACCCAAGGCTCCACCTGCATCAGCTTCAACCTGGATGAATATTTATGAAAACACAACTGTATCACTTATAGGTCTGACATCACGAACCAAGAGTGTCCAAAATTCTCCACTGGCTTTCATCACACCCCACCCCCACTCCCATGAATTAACATCAGGCTAGATGGGATCTGAATTCACTGTGCCTCCACAGATGGCATGATCTGGACCGCTGGTGGCATGGGGTTCATCTAGATGATTGTTAGAGCCCTTCTGAGTTTAATTCTATGAAGTCCAACTTATTTATTCTCTCCATAGACTCCCTAGCAGCTATCTACCTAATACCAAAATATTAAGTGTGCAGAATCAAGGCAAAGTTGGTGTATTTCCTAAATCAGCTCCTGCTCCAAGATGTTTCAGCCATGTCAGGAGACTTGAGAAAGTGATAGTAGTAGGAGAGATATAGGGAAAATGAGCTGGTTTGACTAGTGATTTTTCTGCTCATGTGTATCTTTTACCTCATCGTTTTCAGGAAAAGATAAGAGTTTATTATCCCAAAAGAAAATGTATCTGCTTTTAAACACTAGCTGTACTTTTACTAATCAATTTAATCATAAGAAATATCACAAAGTGGATAATGCAAAGAACTTAATTCCCATAAACCAGCACCAAATAACATGGTAAGTTGGACTTACTCTTCCAGGAACCAAAGGGATAGTAGCTTCAGCTTTGGTTCTCTCAGCTTCATCGTAACTGGGCAGTGTGGTAGCCACATTGTAAGATGGGGGCTTTGGAAACCCAGACTCATCTTTGTAGTCAAAATATGCTGCAGAATGAAAAGGAAGTCACAATAATCTGAAGATTAGTTGAAATGAGGAAAAAGAGGATTTCTGCTAACTCTGGCAAACAAAAACCAGCCATTCCTCTAACAGTACATATAGAATAACTGAATCAAAAGATGTTTAAAGATGAACATAAGACTGGGAATGATTTTTAAATGTATCCACTTTCCAATTATTTAAATTCCACATTCACTTTGCCCTCCCAAGTGCTTTTGAACACTTTTTTTTGGGCTGTTTATGTGGTGTGTTCACAAAAGGCATGTAATATTAATAATGGCATAAGGTAAAATTTAAGCTAAAAATAATTCACCTGTGTGTTTGAAAATCTGTACCATGGTGTCCTCCCATTTATAAACATGAAAATAAACTTGAAAAAAAGTTAAAAGTCATTTCTCACAGATTTTGGCTCTTTTGATTCTTTCACATTATTTTTGCCATGTATTGTTTTCTGTGACATGCCTAAGGTAATTACAGATTCAGTTACAGAACCATTATTTATTTGTGTGAAATCTTGCATTCCCTCTTTTTTTTTTTTTTTTTGCGGTACGCGGGCCTCTCACTGTTGTGGCCTCTCCCGTTGCGGAGCACAGGCTCCAGATGCGCAGGCTCAGCAGCCATGGCTCACGGGCCCAGCCTCTCCGCGGCATGTGGGATCTTCCCGGACCGGGGCACGAACCCATGTCCCCTGCATCGGCAGGCGGACTCTCAACCACTGCGCCACCAGGGAAGCCCAACATTCCCTCTTTTTAATACTGCATCTTCATTCTCACTGACTTCTATTATAAAAGATTCAATATGTATTATTAGAAAAGATGTATTTACAAATGGATTAAATTTCTACACAATTTTTGAAAACACTTAAGAATTTTGAAAAAAAATTCCTATACTTCTTCAAGATTAACATTTTTCTTTCTTTTCTCTTTGGTTAATTAACACTAACTTCCAATTTTACTGTAGTATATTACTGAAATTATCAATCAATAGAAATCACCTCATTATCAGAAAAAAGGAGAAAAATTCTACTGTCTTCACATGGGCAGAAAAAGCATTGATAACATACCTATTAATAACAAAAAAACTTAGCAAATTAGGAATACTGTAAAAGAAAACTATGATTCCTTAACCTTCTCACAAAGTTCTATGAAAAATCTAGAGTAAATATTGTAATCAATGGTAAATTATTAAAAGTTTTCTCCCCTAAGATTAGAGAATCAGACAAAAATGGCCCACCATTACCACTTCTAATCAAACATTATCTTAGAGGTACTGCTAGTTGATACAATATGGAAAGAAAAGAAAATATAAGACATAAGGATTGGAAAAGAATAAATCTATCCTTAATCACGGATGACATAATTACATATGTAGAAAATCCAAGAGTATCTATAAACTATTAGAATTAATATATGAATTTAGGAAAGTCTCTGAACATATAGTTAATATAAACCATCAACTGTATTTTCACATGCCAGCAACAAACAGAAAATAAAATTTACACGGACCTTTTATAACAGCACCAAAATACACCAAATACCTAGGAATAAATCTAATTATCTCTATATTGAAACTCACAAAATATTATTGAGAGAAATTAAAGAAGATCTTAATAAATGGGAGGGATTTAACATAGACTGGAAGATGCAACATTATAAAGATGTTAGTTATCTTCAAATTGATACACAGATTCAATGCCATCCCAACTAAACTTCCAGCAGAATTTTTGTTTGTTTCATCCCATTTTATGGAAATTGGCAAACTGATTCTAAAATGTAAATGAAAATACAAAAAGCCAAGAAGTATCAAGGAAATCTTGAAGAACACAAAGGCTAAAGGACCTAATTACCAGATATCAAGATTATAAAGTTCTGGAATTAAGAAAGTTAAGCACAGGCACAAAGATGAATAAATAGACCTAAGAACAGAATATTTAGTCCAGAAAACAGATACACACACACACACACACACACACACACACACAGAGTCACTTGATTTACGACAAAGGTGACATTACAGCAGTAGAAGAAGAATGAATGGTCTTTTCAATAAATGGTGTGGGACCAAATGGATATCCATATGGAAGAACAACCTTGACCACTACCCCACACTACACAGAAAAAACAATTCCAGATGGAACGCCCATCTATGTAAATGGGAAAAATAAAATATCAAAGGTTTTAGAAGAAAATTAGGAAAATGTAATTGAAACTAAAGCTGCCACCTAATCCAATTCAAGAAATTTGTTTTCCTCTATGTCAAAATGACTATTTTACATACATTACACACACACATACATATATACATGCATGTATGTGTATATAAAACATTGTATATGTAATTTCCTTAAAAATTTCTTTTACTTTTAATTTAAAAGTCAATTTACAAATTGAAGGGTACAATCTGAATTCGCCCATAGCCACAGTAATTCTGAATACATGAACAAAACTGATACCTACTACCTTAAGGGAAACTTTTTTTTTGGCTGCGCCACGCAGCTTTCATAATCTTAGTTCCCCGACCAGAGAAGGAGCCCAGGCCACGACAGTGAAAGCCCGGAATCCTAACTACTAGGCCACCAGGGAACTCCCCTTACTACCTTAAGTTGAGGGAAATCAAGAACATTTTTATTTCCCTATTTCAACGGATTTTTAAAAAATGGGATCCATCAATATAGACACCTCACATAATTTTAAGTTTCCATGAAAAGTTTAACGACAATCTTTTCCATTTTATTTAGTACATTCAAAACAAACAAAAATCCAGTATTTGTTAGACTGTCCAAATTTATACACCACAAATTAAAACAGGTAAAGTGAGCATACAAAATAGTGACTTGTGCCTTTTTTCCCCCTACCAAAATGTGTGCCCCACTCCATCGGCCATGTACTTGCCACTCTGCCACAGTTCTGTTTCAGAGAATATGGAAGAGGTTCCATCAAAACTGGTCAATTTTCAGTAATTAAAGCAGAACTGGTTATCACAAAGATCTAATTACCAAAAGTCCTGAACTACTGCAGTTCTGTTTCTTCTCCCCCATCCCTTCTAAATATGCGTGTGCAAATTATAATCTGGCATAAGATGGGAAGATGAAAGGTTAATTAAGGATGGTTTAAACTATGAGAAACAAAATGAAAGAGTTGGGAGACTTCTAGTTTTTTTATTAAGAATTTATTAGCATAAAAGAAATCTAACATACTATATTCCAGGTCACAGGTACTAGAATCAAAGAGCAAAACAACTAATGAGGAAACTACAAAAAGAACAGCAACAGAAAAAACGTGATCACCTGGTTCCTGAATTCTACCTCCTTTATATTAAGAGTCTGTTGGAATGAAACTGAGTTCCATAAAAAAGCCACATTGGAATGGGGTTTTATCTGTTTTTCAGAACAGTGACTTTTTTTCACCTCAGACTACAAAAAATAATGTCAAAGACTTCTTAAGGAAAGCTGAAGCAAACACAAACACCAACAAATACATAGCAGACAAAAGCCTCTGGCTAATGCATTTCAAGAGCTCAGCAGTCACCTCACTCTGTTACCTACCTGCACTCTCTGCAGAGATGCTGCTGTAAGGTGGAGGAGCGTCTCCTGCAGCTTGTTCCGGCTCTCCGGGCTCTTCTTCATTCTGCAACTAAATAAAAATTTCATATTTTAATGCAATCATAAAGCCAATTAGACAGAGAAAAACCTGAAAACTGGAATAGCCTTTCTGGAAAGCTATTTTGTTTCAAAAGCCTTAAAATGAGCAAATCCTTTGCGAAGTATTCTACTCCCAGGAGTTTATCCTGAGGAAGTAATCAGACAGAGGCAAAAAAGGTAGCCATAAATGCTATTGCAGCAAAAATTAGGAACAAACTAAATACCAATCATTGGGGACTTATTAAATAAACTACAGTTCATCTCACAAAGGATTACTAAGTAACCACAAAAATGAAAATGAAGAAAATTCGACGACTTGAACAGATATTCGTGCTGTACTGTTACATGAAAAAAGCTAAGTTTACCAAACCGTATGAATCATATAATTTGGTTTTGAAAGACAGGTATGTGATGGAAGGCAGGGCTATAAAGATAAACATCTACAGTTTACACTGGTTATCTCAGGAGATGCAATTAGAGGGGATTTTTTCCTTGTGTATATGTACGTTCTAATTTCTTGTAATGAACATTTATCACTTAATTTTTTCCGTTAGAAAAATAATCTAATAATAACAGTCTGTTAAGGCAAAGAGAAATCACAGTAAAACCAAAGTTTACCATTATATCCAGTTTGTGCATAGAAATTATATCTTAAATAATTGAGATATTTACAAAAACATAAAATTCCACCTAATTCTACATATAACCTCTGTCAATACATCTTCCTCTTCCATATCTCAGTAACTTTCTCACTAGTCAAATCTACAGCTCCAGTTACTTTAGATAACTGACACTGAAAGTGTCTTCCTGCCACTGCCAGTCTAGATAGTCTATGCAACTCATTTTCATAAACAGATATGTGATTTAATTTTTCCACTGTCACGACAGACTACAGCTCATTTAAAAGATGAACTGGCTAAGGCTTCCCTGGTGGTGCAGTTGTTGACAGTCCGCCTGCTGATGCAGGGGACACGGGTTCGTGCCCCGGTCCGGGAAGATCCCACATGCTGCGGAGAGGCTGAGCCTGCGCGTGTCCAGAGCCTGTGCTCCGCAACGGGAGAGGCCACAACAGTGAGAGGCCCACGTACCACAAAAAAAAAAACAACAAAACAAAACAAAACAAAAAAAACCCAAAAAGATGAACTGGCTAAGAGTCAGTCTATTGGTGGGCAGATGGGAATATGCTTCAGAGGTGATGGAAGTATTGTTACCTGATCTGGGTGTTGGTTTTGTGAATGTCAACTCCATTAATGTTTAGTAAATGTTATATAAATATATATGACTTATGTAGCTTTCTGTGTCTATATTTTACAATGGAATTTTAAAGAAAAAATTAAAAACATTAAAAAAAAAGATGAAGTGGCTGAGAATGGGACTCAATCTGTAAAGTACTAACAGAGTATTTATCAGTGTAACTGACTTGGGGGTCTGGGTCCCAGCTGTGTACCATCAAGATATATAGAGCCAATTGAGCCAGCTGTAAAATACAAACCCCTCTAAACCAACTGCTTCAAAGAACTCTATCTTGAATTTAAACAGAAAAAGAGAAAAGCCTGACCTGTCCTAACATGAAGTAGATATTAAAGTAATATCTCAGCCTCCAATCTCTATGCTATTCAAAATCGGAAGCCAACAAAACCTTTCTGATTAATACTGCAAAGCATTCAACTTCAAATGAATTCTCCCAAATTTTCATCAACATCTACCATCTGGGCACATTTTTTTGAACCCTAGTTATCTAATGTTAAACCTAAGGCATTCCCAAAATAACTGCATTGTAACAAAAGATGAATTTTCCTTTCAAAAGAAAGGAAAGGACAAAATAGCTACAGTAAATCCAAATCTTCCTGGGAGACCAAATCAGTAAATTATTTAAACAGAGTTCCTGGGGCCATGTTCACTTGGAATACTTTTAACAGCATCTGTAGCTCTCTAGACTGGGTATTCTCAGCCTACTCCTACCTAACCACTCTTGTATGCTGCAAAAAGTACAAAAAAGCAGCAAAAAAAAAAGTTGCAAAAAGCAGCAACAAGAGTCAGCAGCAAAAGCAGAGGCAAATACAGACTTACTTTCAAGAATGTTGCCTTGGGGCTTCCCTGGTGGCGCAGTGGTTAAGAATCTGCCTGCCAATGCAGGGGACACGGGTTCGAGCCCTGGTCTGGGAAAATCCCACATGCCGCGGAGCGGCTAAGCCCGTGAGCCACAACTACTGAGCCTGCGCGTCTGGAGCCTGTGCTCCGCAACGGGAGAGGCCGCAACAGTGAGAGGCCCGCGCACCGCGATGAAGAGTGGGCCCTGCTCACCGCAACTGGAGAAAGCCCTCGCACAGAAATGAAGACCCAACACAGCCAATAAATAAATAAATAAATAAATATTTAAAAAAAAAAAAAAAGCACAGCTGGCTTTATAAGCCATCATTAAAAAAAAAAAAAAAAAAAAAAAAAAAAAAAAGAATGTTGCCTTAACTTACTGTAGCCAGTCATGTTCTTTATTTAAACCCAGCTTGATATTTTTTTCCACCTTGATATTTTTGATTTGATAATTCTTTTATTTCCTGAGCTTGGTCAAATAATTATGTTACCTCTGCATAATTTAGGTTTTAGAAAGAAAGCATGAGAATTCTAAGAAATACAGAATTCTAAGAAATAAAGCATAAAGGAGTTTTAATGCCTGTATCTACAAGATAGGTTGCCTGTCTCCTAGCAACCTGGAAAGTGAAATTTGATCATTCCACACCAGGGTAACAGATAACAAAGCAAAGAAATTCCAATTGGCTCAGAAACCCCTATTTTCTCTTTGATGAGGAAAAAAGAAACATTTCCAGATGAAAATTTTTACTCCATTAAAATTCACCACTTCAGAATCATATTATTAATTAATAACTAGTAATTAATCATACTAATATTATTTCTAACTGAAAAAACATAACCAACAAAAAACACCCACTATGATTATGGAGGCTCCACATACTGGGATGATCCCAGGACCTCACTCTACAGGGTTCCCAACTCTGGCGTTTTCTATAATGCTGGTGATAAATTTAGGCTCCGCCAAGAAAGGTGTTTAAAATGAAACATTACGATGTGGGAGGGAAAGAGGCAATCACCTTCAAGAAGTATTTAGTGACCACCATCTGTGTGAATAATAACTTGTTATACAACAGAAGCCCTAACTATACATCTTTTTACACTTTGGGGGCATCTATTGCCATTAATTTGGCTCTACCAGCCAAACAAGCCAGGCACTCACTAACAGGGGTGGTGGGGAGGGTGAAGGTGGAGGGAACTAGAACTAGAGTGGGCCTTACCTATAAGGCTATGAAATTGGTTACTTGGTTCCAAAATGTATTTTTTAAAATATTTCTTTATTTTTTAAATTTACTTAGGCTGCACCAGGTCTCAGTTGTGGCATGCAGGATCTTTTAGTTGCAGCATGCAGGCTTCTTTAGTTGCAGCATGCGAACTCTTAGTTGCGGCATGCATGTGGGATCTAGTTCCCTGACCAGGGATCAAACCTGGGCCCCCTGCATTGGGACCACGGAGTCCTACCCAATGGACCACCAGGGAAGTCCCCCCAAAAGTATTTTTAAGGTTCTCCTTTTCTGTCCTTGGGAACCTTTCCTGTGCGGCCCTCCCTGCCATATCCCTGGGGTTCAGGGATCCTCAGGCTCTCCCGAGGCTACGAGAATAAGTGTCACTGTCAATTTGGGGCTGGCGTTGGAAAGATGCCCAGTCTCTTCTAGCAACTGGGTCAGTGGAAGCCTGAGTGCAATCTACCTGTTACAGATTCCTGGTTGTAAGGGATACTGAGAGACAAGTCTGAAAAGTGGTGGTGGGACTTTCTGCTCTCTCCCTACTGCGGGGGGTGGGGGGGTGGTCCTTTGATTGTGTAATTGTGACAGATAATAAATACCTTCGCGGCTCTGGATTCTTCTCGGTCACATAATTTTTTTTAACAATTCTCATCAATTTTACTTATCTCCAAATAAGATTTAAACTATGGTTTTTCCAAACAGAATTATACAATTACCTATACATGCCATATAAAATACTGAGTTTAATACAAAACTATGTCTCCATTGCTGACAAAGGAATAATTCAATCATGTGAAAATTCAGATGGTCTTTCTCTTTGCCACTCCCCGGACAGTGCCCTTACTCCCACTTTCCTGATTACCTGCGTTCCTCCTTATGCTCTGAGCAGACTCTGTTATGGCTCCCCAGAAGAACCCTAAAACTCTTCCACATTCCCATTTTATAAATATGTCACAATCTCCTATGGTACTTCTTAGCCTTGATCGCCCTCAGGTTGAAAAAAAAAATTACCTACAGATAGGTGCTAAAATGCTTTGTCCTCTAGATTTAGCCTGTGAAATACAGCACATCTAAAATAAAGGATGTTTTTCCTTCCTCTGTATCCTATCCATACTGTTGCTATTAGAAATAAGTATATGGTGTTTTAGTTGGACAACAGAATCTCCCATATAGAAATCATACATAGCTCCAGTTCTAATAGAAGCAAACTTGAATTAACAAGTTTAAAGACATGTAAACCCTACAGGTTTAAATTCTTATTTAAGCTCTCACCCCAGTAAGAAGGCTTCCTCACTGCCCTCCCATAAGTAGTTCTAAAGATGTTCTTCAATTTAGAAATAAGCTGTTTTTAAGCAACAGAAAAGCAAGGGCTAGGATTAAGCCTAAGTAAGGGTCAACATTTACAACTGTACAGGATGGCAGTACCTAAAGGCACTTACATAAAAGTCATTCTTGGATTCTATTTACTAAGAATGAGAGAACAACCAAAAAACCTACTAAACAACAAAGAGAAAACCCAAAAACTCATAAATCCACAAGAAGAGGTATCAAAATATGCCTCATAATTCACACAAATATGTGGAAAATAATGCTGAACTTATTCAATAAGTCCATAAAGTTACAAGTATTTTCACCACGCATTTTTTTCTTGGGTGAGTCCTATTTAAATGGCAAGAAAATTCTGGTAAGTTTTAAATCCCTTCTTTAAGTTAGTAACAGTCTCAGAAAAGCCTAAACTTTAGCTTTAAATGCTATTTACCACTTCTAATTTTAGAGTTAATTTCTAAAACTTTTACTTAAAATGCAATTTTTTAAACCTCTCACTACCAACCCACTATTTCTGTGAACTCCTTAAATCCCACCAAATGAGACAGTATAATTACCAGAAAGTAAACAAGCACATTTCTTTAGGTAAACAACTGAGTATGCTATTTTACTGTGTTGTTCAGAAACAGCTGAAGTTTGTGAGGACTATACATTTTTTATTGTATGTAGACTATAGTTTTTTTTTTTGTAATTGAAGTATAATTGACATTCAATATAATATCATATTACTTTCAGGTATACATTATAGTAATTTGATATTCATATACACTTCAAAATGATCATCACCATATCTAGTTACCATCTGTCACCATACAAAGTTGTTACAGCACTACTTACTGTTTTCCCTATGCTATACATTACAACCCCGTGACTTACTTATTATATTTTAAAACTGGAACTCTGTACCCCTTTATCCCCTTCACCTATTTCACCTGCCCCCCAACCCACCTTCCCTCTGGCAACCACCTGGTTGTAGATTTTTAATTGTATATAGTATACTGACTATAAAATATTCTACCACCAACAAATTCTTTACATTCAAGAATAGTTCTCCTGGGACTTCCCTGGTGGTGCAGTGGTTAAGAATCCACCTCCCAATGCAGGGGGCCCAGGTTCGATCCCTGGTCAGGGAACTAGATCCCGCATGCATGCCACAACTAAGAGTTCACATGTCACAACTAACGAGCATGTGTGCCGCAACTAAAGGAGTTGGTGAGCTGCAACTAAGAAACCCGCCTATCTCAACTAAGACCCGGCACAACCAGAAATAAATTTTAAAAAAAAAGAATAGTTCTCTGCTAAATTACAATTAATTAGGGGATGACATTTATATAAGGTAATTTTGACAAAGAGAAATTCAACAATAAAAAGACAATCTAATTTTAATAGACATTTCTCCAAAGAAGATATACAAATGGCCAGTATACATGAGATGCTCAACATCATTAGTCATCAAGAAATGCAAATCAGGGGCTTCCCTGGTGGTGTAGTGGTTAAGAATCTGCCTGCCAATGCAGGGGACACGGGTTCAAGCCCTGGTCCGGGAAGATCCCACATGCCACAGAGCAGCTAAGCCCATGCACCACAACTACTGAGCCTGTGCTCTAGAGCCTGTGAGCCACAACTACTGAGCCCATGCACCACAACTACTGAAGCCCGCGTGCCTAGAGCCCGTGCTCTGCAACAAGAGAAACCACCAGAGTGAGAAGCCCGTGCACCGCAACGAAGAGTAGCCCCCGCTCGCCGCAAATAGAGAAAGCCCATGCGCAGCAATGAAGACCCAACACAGCCAAAAATAAATAAATTAAAAAAAAAAAGAAAAGAAAAGAAATGCAAATCAAAACCACAAGCTACCTCATCACACGGATGAATATGGCCATAAAAAAAGGAAAAAAGGAAAAAAATCAAATGTTGAATATGTGGAGCAATTAGAGCCCTCATACACTGCTGGTAGGAATGTCAAGTAGTACAGCCACTGCGGAAAACAGTTTGGCTGTTTCTCAAAAAAAAGTTAAACACAGGGCTTCCCTGGTGGCAAAGTGGTTGAGAGTCCGCCTGCCGATGCAGGGGACGCGGGTTCGTGCTCCGGTCCGGGAGGATCCCACATGCCGCAGAGCGGCTGGGCCCGTGAGCCATGGCCGCTGAGCCTGCGCGTCAGGAGCCTGTGCTCCTCAACGGGAGAGGCCACAACAGTGAGAGGCCCGCGAACCGCAAACCCCCCCCCCAAAAAAGTTAAACACAGAGTTATAAAAGGATCCAGCAATTCCACTCCTAGACATATACTCAAGAGAAATGAAAACAAATTTTCACAGAAAAATTTATATATGAATGTTCATAGCAGCATTATTTATAATAGTCAAATGGTTCATCAAATGATGAATGGATAGATAAAATATGATATATCCATACAAAAGGATGGATAGGAATAAATCAACCTAACCACCCCCCCAAAAAAAAGGCGGTAAAGTACTGATACATGCTAAAACCTGGGTCAACCTTGAAAACATTATTATGCTAAGCAAAGGAGCCAGTCACAAAACGCCACATATTGTATGATTCCATTTATATAATGTCTCCAGAAAAGGCAAATCCAAGAGAGACAGAAAGTAGACTGGTGGTTGCCAGGTGCTGGGGAAGGGAAGTGACAGACTGCTAATAGGGTCATGTTTCTTTTGGGAGTGATTCAAATGTTCTGGAATTAGACTGTGGCAATGGTTGCAAAACCGTGTGAACACAGTAAAAATCACTGAATTGCACACTTTAAAAAGATGAATTTTATGGTATGTGGATTACATCTCAAAAAAAGAGTATTTTCTAAAACTGCAAATCTATATAATGCACATTTCATTTAAAATGACACTAAAAATTGACTATTCCAAATCAGTATTTCCTTGCTAAATCAATGTCTATGTCCTTTAATGGGAGGGGATAGGTCCTGATCCCACCAATATCTCCAGAGCTTAACACAGAACACATATATATGAATGGATAAAAATAAAAAAGAAAAATAACACACTGAATTGTAACCTCATGATTTTTTTTTTTTTTTTTTTTTTTTGCGGTGCACGGGCCTCTCACTGTTGTGGCCTCTCCCGTTGCGGAGCACAGGCTCTGGGCGTGCAGGCTCAGCGGCCATGGCTCACGGGCCCAGCTGCTCCGTGGCATATGGGATCTTCCTGGACCGGGGCACGAACCCGTGTCCCCTGCATCGGCAGGCGGACTCTCAACCACTGCGCCACCAGGGAAGCCCCTTCATCATGATTTTTTAAAAATTCCTTAATATTCTCCTTTCCTGAAAAGAAAAATTAGGATCAAGAAATTAAAAGATAGTTTGACCAACAATCTGTTTTAAGAGCTGAGAATAAACATCATGATTTTTTTCTACTTTGTTTACCTAAAGATAACTTTAAAAACAAACAACCACCGGATTTAGACTATCCCCAACAGCAGCTCTCATGGCAGAGGGAAAAGATAAATGCAAATCCTCTTAACAGCAAAATGAAAACACAATTAAATATCAAAATTCACCAAAGCAAAGTAATTAGAATAATGCTTTAAAAAGACAATGGCAATAAGAGATGAAAAGTATACTACGGTAAATTTCCTCAGAAAGGCCAGCAGTTCGTAAAGCTTTCTATTTAAAGATGTTTGTGGTTATCACCGTTAACATACATAAATACAACTGATAAATATAATCTGCTTTGGAAGGAGAGAAAATATTCTAACTCAGTATTTATGTTAGTCCTTAGAAATGAGAGCAAATGCTACAAACTATGATCACCAATTTGATGGCTTTTCTTCTTTTTTTCACCTGAGGTCCAAATAACAAGTGAAGGCATACCATCCAGAGAGAAAAGAGGAAGGCAAGATAGTAGCCACTCATCACCAACTCCAACTTTATTAACAAGCCAAGGCACTAGGAGAAATAACTCCTCAACCATGAAGGCACTAAACTAGCCAACTATGGCTATGATAGTGGCATTGTGAGATTTTTGGGTGGCACCAGAAAACTGCCATCAACCTGCCAACACCTGGGATCCACATCTTACATACAAGTATTTTCACCACTGATGGCTTCACCAAGGCACTGTCAAGTAAATGGTGCCCAGTGTTTTCTGTCACCTAGCTTCAGCAAAATCTACAGCCAAGAACCTTCCAGGTTAATGATAAGTGCCCCCCCACCCCTTGCCATGCTTCATGATTTTATAAAGATTGGGGAAATAAGGAACAATCACATGGTTTTCAAATAGGTAAGTCTCTCTGCCCCTGAACATAATATCTTTTAACAAGTAGCATCCAACTATGTATGTACTAACCAATCCATGACTTGAGTCTTAGCTCTTCCCCACTTCTTGGTTCCATAAGAAAACTCAGTTCTTAGTTCAGCGCTCCAGAACCTACTTGGAGAAGGAATTAAACGTCCTAGCAAAGACAAGTTGAACTGGAGACTAAACACCTGGCTTGTTCCCCTTGCCTTTGACAGGACAGTTCATCTTTTGTTTACAGAATAAACAATATGAAAATAGGAGCTAGACCAGATTCATTTTAAAATAGTTTACATAAAATCTAGTCCATGAATGGTAAATACTGTTTGTGTTTTTAAAACCCTATATGTTGTCTTCTTCTAAGATACGTTAAAGCTCTAAAATATCATCATGAAAGCAAAAATGAATTCCTAATTATTCACCACTTAAAATGATATATTAAGCAACACTTTATGAAAAAAAAAACTGTCCCAAGAGAACATGGACTACAACTGGCATCTATTCAATGGTTCTTTTAAATTTCAAGAACAATTTTTTACAATTATCTGTTCCTATTTATAAACTCACAACAGAACTGAAAGGATTTTGGACTTGGCATGCAGAACATTTCTAGTCTCCATTAAGATTTTATATACACATATACACACTAATACACACATATACATGTATGTGTAAATGTATAAAGACATATATATAAAGATACATATATTTAAGATACATACATACCATACATACATATATATGTCTCTCCTAAAATCCTGGCTGGTAAAACAATTATATAATGCAATATTAAAATTACAAAAGAAGTCAACCCTTTTATATCAGTACAATGCAAGGCTATCATCAAACTACATGCCTATCTAGCAATATATTTAAATTAGTTTGATTTGTACAACTTTTCTGAAAAACAGCTGTACTGCAGAAAGAGTACTTAGAATGTAAATGCAGGGACTTCCCTGGTGGTCCAGTGGTTAAGACTCCATGCTCCCAATGCAGGGGGCCTGGGTTCAATCCGTGGTCAGGGAACTAGATCCCGCATGCCACAACTAAGACCCGGTGCAGCCAAAAAAAAAAAGTAAATGATATTAATGTAGATACATAACCTACAGGAGTAGAATTAGATGTAAATATGTTGTGATTCATGCTTTCCATTCTCTCCATTGCCTTTTCTTCTGCAATAGCCCACAACAGCCTTCCTCACGGATAGTCAGAAATTTGAATGATTTCATTCAATGAAATTTTACCAGGCACTATTACATGCCACAATCACACCAATTTGACTATTTTCCCTTAATATTCCTGAAAGAACACTTCCATTTTTTCATTAATTTACTAGAAAGACTGGTTGCTATTTTAAGCCATAATAGTATTATTGAGGCTGATAATTTGGGATATTAAAAAGTTAACTTGATGAAATTTGTTAAATGATGCTTTATTGTACAATTATTAAGATCAACATTTGTCAACATGGACAAAATAACTTTTCCATTAAATCTATTGACAGAAGCATTATTCCTATATACGATTATAATAAAATGCCAAAGGAAATTCTTTCTTAGGTACAGTTACTGGTTTCTTCTGGGCTCTACTTGTTTTTCATATGTCAGTATTTTCTATTCTGTGGTCAGCTTAGTGTTTGGGTGATCACAAGGGATGGCGTATTTTTATCAGCAAGTTCCTGCAGAAGTAGTACATATCCATCTTACGGATCTTCAAAAGTGAACTATCAATTTCTTCATTTATTGTTAGCTTTTTTGTGCACAAGGACATGAAGATGTTCACCCACATGTGCTTCTCAAATTAAGAACTTTTATTCATTCAAAAGACCCTACTGAGAGAATGAAAAGACAACCCAGAATAGAAGACATATTTTCTGGACAAAGGACTCATATCCAGAATATATTTTTAAAAAACTTCTAAAAAGCCATAACAAAAAGGAAAACACCGAACTGAAAAATGGGCAAAAGTCTTGAATAGACACTTCACAAAAGAAGATAGCCAAATGGCTGATAAACATATTTAAAAAGTGCTGCATTTCAATAGTCATCAGAGAAATGCAAATTAAAACCACAGATAATAGTTAAAATAAAAAAGCAGAAAATACAAAATGTTGTTGAGGGTACATAACAACCAGAACTCTCAAACTGGGAATGTAAATTTGCAGAACCACTTTAGAAAACTGTTTAGCAACATCTACTAAAGATGAATTCATATATACTGTATGACCCAGAAATTCTACTCTAGTTATATATCCTGACAGAAACACACATGTCCACCAAAAGACATACCAGGATGTTCAAAGCAACAGTATTCATAAAAGTGGAAACTACCCAAATGCCCATCAACAGCAGAATGGGTAACTAAATTATAACCTCACACAATGGAATATCATACAGCCATGTGAATGAATAAACTGTAACAACAGCAAGGGTGAACCTCATAAACATAATGCCGAGTAACAGAAACCAGACACAATAGCATTTACTGTACGATTACACTTATGTAAAGAGCAAAACCAGGCAAACCTAGTCTGCCAGCTGAGTGGTTACCCAGGGTAGGGACACAATTGGAAAGGCACATGAAGGGAGCTTTTGGAGTGCTGGTAATGCTGTTGCTTGATCTGAGTACTAGTTAACGTGCATGTTCAGCTTGTGAAAATTCACTGAACTACAATACACATTTATGATTTGTGCATGTTTCTGTACGTAAATCATACTCACTAATAGTTCCAGAAGGGGAGAAAAGGAGACTGGCAGAGGATTCGTGAAACCGAGTCCCCCTAAAACTGAGTTCCCCTGCTCAGTTTATGATTAATCTCTCTCCAAAACTTTATTTCGTTTCTGGTTCTGCCCCTGTTCGTCTCAGGATTGAGGGCTATCAAAGAAAAGGGGGGAATGAAACCACACAGGACCCTGTGGGGCCTTCCCAGGTACAAAAGCCCCTTCTTGTCCTTTGTTTCTTTTTTTTTTAATTTTATTTATTTATTTTTGGCTGTGTTGGGTCTTTGTTGTTGTGCGCAGGCTTTCTCTAGTTGCGGTGAGCGGGGGCTATGAGCGGGGGCTACTCTTCATTGCGGTGCGCGGGCTTCTCACTGCGGTGGCTTCTCTTGTTGCAGAGCACAGGCCCTAGGCGCACAGGCTTCAGTAGTTGTGGCTCGCGGGCCCTTGAGCACAGGCTCAGTAGCTGTGGCACATGGGATTAGCTGCTCTGCAGCATGTGGGATCTTCCCGGACCAGGGCTCAAACGGACCAGGGCTCAAACCCGGTGTCCCCTGCATTGGTAGGCGGATTCTTAACCACTGCGCCACCAGGGAAGCCTGTCCTTTGTTTCTTGTTTGCAGAAAGAAAGGCTTTAGTCTCCAAGGCCATCTTGGAAGTTTCAAAGAGCAGGCTCAAGCCGTTAATGATTAGGACAATAGAGTCACAGGACTCCTAGTTCCTCCTGAAGGGATATAGATAACAATCTGATGCATATCTTTTGAGCTGTTCAGCAGCAACTAAGACCCTCACCTGTGGAGCACAGTGACTATGAGCTTTTGGCAGTAGAGCCCAAATTGGTTGTAACGAAAAGGTTGAGATTCCAAAAGTATCACTGTTACCTCACCACCAACCAGTCAGAAGAAGGTCCAGGAGCTGATCACATATCCTACGACCCTCTTCCCTAACACCTGTCTTTAAAAACCCTTGCCTGGGACTTCCCTGGTGGCACAGTGGTTGAGAATCTGCCTGCTAGTGCAAGGGACACAATCCCTGGTCTGGGAAGATCCCACATGCTGCGGAGCAACTAAGCCCGTGCACCACAACTACTGAGCCTGTGCTCTAGAGCCCACAAGCCACAACCACTGAGCCCGCACGCCACAACTACTGGAGCCTGCACACCGCAACTACTGACCCCATGTGCCGCAACTACTGAAGCCCGCATGCTCTAGCGCCCGCGTGCCGCAACTACTGAGCCCACGTGCTGCAACTACTGAAGCCTGTGCACATAGAGCCCGTGCTCCACAACAAGAGAAGCCGCCACAATGAGAAGCCCACGCATGGCAACGAAGAGTAACCCCTGCTCTCCACAACTGGAGAAAGCCCGCGCGCAGCAACAAAGACCCAACGCAGCCAAAAAAAACAAAAAACAAAAACCCTTGCCTGAAAGCCATCAGACAGTTTGGGTCTTTTGAGCATAAGCTGCCCAGTTCTCCTTGCTTGGCACCTTCAAATAAACCCTTATTTTGCTGCAAATACCCGCTGGCAGAGTTTGGCTTTCTGTGCCACAGGCACACGAGCCCTTGCTGGGTTAACAGTGTAGACTGTGAGCCCTCTGCAGACTGGGACCTTCACGTGGTTCACTGCTGTATTCACCCCAGCACTTAACAGTGAGTGGCATATCATGGATACCTTATTAGCACATGTTGACTAAAGCAAGCATGGAGGTGTAGCTTTAACAGAAACCTACCTGAAGAAATGCCAGCTAATCTTAATGCCATCTTGACTTACTAGTTCACATTTATCTGAAGTATTCATATTACTTTACAAATCACCAAATAATATAAGGCTAGGTATGGAGCCACATGTAGATGACTGCTGTATCTGTGGAAGGGACAGTGATGATGATTCCATGAGTGATCAACAGCAGGTGGCATCCCCATCACTACTTCATGCTTCATAAAGTACTATGCATTACATGCATCAACACTATGGTTCCAGGCGGCGGCGCGCAGACCGGGCGGGGCAGGGCACGCGCAGCGGCTGTTGAGGGACGGGACCGTTGGGGCAGGCGGCGTCAGTGCGCACTGCGGGCAGTGAGTGTGGAGGCGCGGACGCGTGGCGGAGCTCAAGCTGCTGCAGCTGCTGCCATCGCTGGAGGAACCTTGATCCCCGCGCTCCGGACACCCCGGGTCTCGCCATGGGTGACCAGCTGACTGAGGAGCAGATCGCAGAATTCAAGGAGGCCTTCTCCCTGTTTGACAAGGATGGAGATGGCACCATCACCACCAAGGAGTTGGGGACAGTGATGAGATCCCTGGGACAGAACCCCACTGAAGCCGAGCTGCAGGACATGATCAATGAGGTGGACGCGGATGGGAACGGAACCATTGACTTCCCGGAGTTCCTGACCATGATGGCCAGAAAGATGAAGGATACAGACAGTGAGGAGGAGATCCGAGAGGCCTTCCGTGTCTTTGACAAGGATGGCAATGGCTACATCAGCGCCGCAGAGCTGTGCCACGTCATGACGAACCTGGGTGAGAAGCTGACCGATGAGGAAGTGGATGAGATGATCAGAGAGGCTGACATCGATGGAGACGGCCAGGTCAGTTACGAAGAGTTTGTACAGATGATGACTACAAAGTGAAGGCCCCCGGGCAGCTGGTGATGCCCGTTCTCTTGATCTCTCTCTTCCGGAGTGCGCACTCTCTTCAACACTCCCCTGTGTACCCCGGTTCTAGCAAACACCAATTGATTGACTGAGGATCTGATAAAGTAACAAAAGATTTGTCCCAAGCTGCATGACTGCTCTTTCTCTTCCTCCCGAGTCTCCTTCCATGCCCCTGCCATCTCTTCCTTTTGCCCTTCCCCCTTCCATTCACATCTTCCAAGGCCTGATGCATTCATAAGATGAGCCCCCCCAGTCCCCTTGAGGGGGGGGGACCTGCCCTCCTTCTCCAGCCCAGGTGGCTCTCGTCTGTCTCGGTTTGTTTCTTTTCATATGTCCTCTTATATTTTGGGTGCCGGGTGTCTGCCAGCCCTGTCCCGGGACCTGCTGGGGAGGGGCCGAGGCCCTCCAGAGGGCGGGGCAGGAGAGCACGCCTTTCGTCTTTCGCTGTTGCATGCGACCAGCCCTGTGCCGATCTCAGCATCCTGTTGGGGCAGGGGTGTTGAGAGGCATTCCAGAAGGACTGGGTGGGGGGGGGTCGAGTTGTGGTGTTGACTGGATGTGGCCCAGGAGGGGGTCAAGGGGTGAGGGAGGCTTGGAAGCCGGCATTCTTTTACCACTTGAGGAGGCCGGCTCATAGAAGGGGCCCGACAGAGTGGACAAGGCTCAGATTCCATTGGCTGCTCTTCTGAAATCATCTGATTGGCTTCCTGAGGAGGGGCTAGTGGGGCTGCTCCCCGGACCCCCCTGCACATTGTCCAGCCCGTGCTCCTGACGCGATCTCAAGCTGTCCTGTAAATACCTGGTGCTAACATCCCGTGCCGCTCCCTCGTGACGCCCCTGCCCACCCGCATCAAGGTCCCCTTGTCGGAATGGACGTGGGGATGGCCGCTTTGTAATATGCTGGTTATCCTTTCTTTTTCTTCATGCCCCTTAAAGCTTTAATTTTGTCCAACACCATGCTGGGCTAGTTAAGGGGTGGAGAGAGGGAAGATGTGCCCCACCACACTCTGAAGAGAACATGCCTGCAGTAAAACAGTTCCATCGGCCAGCTGCCCTGGAGGGCCAGCGGCCACGGGCAGCTCTGCTTCCTGCTCCGCCGGCCCCTCCTGCTCCCCTGTGGTGACTTGGCTGGCTCCGCGACCTTTGTGCTGCCTCTGTGCCCGCCTCTCCCCTCGCCCACCTGCCTGCCCTCACACTCCCCGGCCGAGAGCATGATCCGTGACCTTGCTTCTGATTTTCGCCTCTGGGACAATTCAGTCAACAGTGGGCAGTTTGGTCATCTGGATTTTTTTTTTTTCTCCCTGTTCATTTCATCTGCCCTCCGCTCCCCCTCCCCAGCCCCAGGTTGATCAAATGGCTTTTCCTGCGACCTGCCCAGCTTTGAGAATCTCTTCTCATCCCCACCCTCGGGCACCCAACCTCCGGGGGAGGGAAGGGGAGGGATGGGGCATAGTGGGAGACCCAGCCGAGAGCTGAGGGTAAGGGCAGGTAAGCATGAGGCTGTGGATGTTTCGGAGTGTTTTGGTTTTTTTTTTTTTTTTTTTTCTCTTCGGTACGCGGGCCTCTCACTGCTGTGGCCTTTCCCGTTGCGGAGCACAGGCTCCGGACGCGCAGGCTCAGTGGCCATGGCTCACAGGCCCAGCCGCTCGGCGGCATGCGGGATCTTCCCGGACCGGGGCACGAACCCGTGTCCCCTGCATCGGCAGGCAGACTCTCAACCACTGCGCCACCAGGGAAGCCCCTGGTTTTTTTTTTTTTTAAACTGGGAAATATTGTGTTCAGTTCAAGCTGTGAAGAAAAATATGTATCAATGTTTTCCAATAAAATACAGTGACTACCTGAAAACAAAAAACAAAAAACAAAAAACACTATGGTTCCAGAGTTACCTATTTTAAAACGAAATGGTAACAAGAGTATAAGAAACACAAAAGAGAAACAGACCTCTCCAACCTTCAGCTCTTAGGAAATAAAACATTTAGCATAGTGTATTGGGTACAAATAGGTATTCAGTAAATGTTTGTGGTACATACGAAGGAAAATTGGTATTTTGATTGATCACACTAATTCCTAGAAAGTTTTCCCTTCTAAAAACTACCAATTGGCATATCCAAAAAATGGAATATTCTACATTAAAATGATAGTAAAGGGACTTCTCGGGTGGTCCAGTGGTTAAGAATCTGCCTTCCAATGCAGGAGACATGGGTTCAATCCCTGGTCAGGGAACTAACATCTCACATGCCACACGGCAACTAAGGCCACATGCCACAACTACTGAGCTCACGTGCCACAACTAGACAGAAGCCCACGCACCACAACTAAGACCCGACGCAGACAAAAATAAATATTTTTGAAAAATAAGCATGATCATAATTTCAAAAATAATAAGATAGTAAAGTCAAATGTACAGCCCCAGAAAGTGACAGACATGCCTAGAATCCAGAGACTCATGCTGACTGCAGCCTGCTTGGCTCTGCTAGCCCCATGAGCTACCAGAGCTCTCTCAGCTATGCTTGCTTATTATTATTATTATTATATGATGATGATGATGCCTGGAATACAGTATACTGGGACAGAGATTACGGATGGGGAAAGGTATTCTATTCAAGAGGCTGTCTTAACTTGGGCCTGGTCATGAGGTCCCCTTCTTCTGCAAGAACGAGCACCAAGAGGGAGATGCATTAAGTATTTTATATCCGTCCCTTCACCCCATCAGAGAATGTTCCAATATGCAAGTGTATAATTGCTTGCATTTTATAATTAACACCACTCAAAGAACATGTCAGGCCATGACTGATGTTTTTTACCTCACTAAGTCTAAAGCTTACCAAAGAAAAGACCATCAAAAGAAGTAATTACAATCATAATTTTCCAGTTGAAGATTAAACACACACATTTGCCTCTTATACCTTCCAAAATCCTCTCAAATGTAAATGTTACTAAAGTTTTATTAAATTTGAAGCAAAAAAAATTCAAAATCGATTAACAGGAGACGAAGCAGCAATAAATCCTGCAAGTTAGAAGCAGGAAGACAGGAAACAATGTACACAGCAGACCCAAGAAACCTGAATCCTAACCCAGAAAGCAGAAAATCAACCTGTCTTGCACTATACCCTCCAAAGGCTCAAGAATCAGTGGTAGCAGGTATCAGCGGAAATAAGAGTGAAAATGAGATGTAAAAGCAGAAAGGGAAGTTGGAGATCCAGTTATTCATTCATTCATTCATTCATTTATGGCTGAGTTGGGTCTCTGTTGCCACGCACGAGGTTTCTCTAGTTGCAGCGAGCGGGGGCTACTCTTGGTTGCAGTGTGTGGGCTTCTCATTGCGGTGGCTTCTCTTGTTGTGGAGCACGGGCTCTAGGTGCGTAGGCTTCCAGTAGCTGTGGCACGTGGGCTCAGTAGTTGTGTCTCACGGGCTCTAGAGCGCAGGCTCACTAGTTGTGGCGCACGGGCTTAGTTGCTCCGCGGCATGTGGGATCTTCCCGGACCAGGGCTCGAACCCGTGTCCCCTGCATTGGCAGGCGGATTCTTAACCACTGCGCCACCAGGGAAGCCTGGAGACCCAGTTAAACAAACATAGCTCCCGGAATCCCCATTAGAAGACTCTCTCTGGAGAGACTGACGTGGAGAGGTCTGGACTGGAGACACCAGATCTTAGGAGAAAGAACAGCATATCAGAAAAGAGTGATTAAGCGAGAGGTTTATGTACTAAACCTTGAGATATCCCAGTCTTCCTCCGCCAATCAGCTCCCAGAACAGTAACAGCCAGGCCTATCCTCTGGGGAAAGAAGAAAGATCTAAAAACACTGTCACTCAAAGAAACAACCTAGTTAGATTAGAAGGCAAGAAGCCCCCGCAAGAAGTTCCATCAAGCATACTGAGCTTCCAAACTGCTTTACTGATTGTGTACTCTTAACCAAGCAGGCAAAGATCACCACATACTTCTAACTAAAAGGTCATAAAAGACCAAAGCAAAGAGAATAAATGCAACACGGAGGAAAGAACTATGCAGGAAGGTGTAAACTTTAAAAGGAAAGAAAAAAACTTTCTGTAATCTCAGAGAAATAAGAGAAAAAAAATTAAAACCATAAAACGAGGACAGTGTGCTACTAAAATAGGGGGTAGGGATAATTAAAGAGTTTTTGAAAATTAAAAATAACAGATTATTAAAATTTTATCAAAGAGTTAGAATATAAAATTGAGAATCTCTCATAGAAAGTAGAGAAAAACAGGTGAAAATTGAAAAGAGGTTAAAAAAATTTTTAAGGGACTTCCCTGGTGGTCCAATGGTTAAGACTCCGTGCTCCCAATGTATGGAGCCTGGGTTCGATCCCTGGTGGGGGAACTAGATCCCATGTGCTGCAATTCAGACACAGCGCAGCCAAATAAATAATTAATTAATTAATTAAAAATTAAATAAATAATAAATAATTTTAAAGAATCAGTACAAAAGATCCAAGATCCAAGGAGAGAAGGAAAAAAAAATTAAAGCAGAGAAAAAAAAATCAAACAAACATTTTTTAAAATTTCCCAGAACTAATGGACATGAGCTTCTAGACCGAAAGGACCCACTGAGTGCCTAGCACAACAGATGTAAACAGATCTACACCAAGGTACAACATAGTGAAATTTAACAACACTGGGGACATAAAGAAGCTCCTAAAGGTTTCCAGAGAAACAGAGAAAGTAGGCCACATTTAAAGAATCAGACATCACAATTGGCTTCAGTCTTCCTAATAGTGGAACCTAGAAGGCAATGCAACAAATGGCTTTCAGAATTCTAAAGGAAAATGTTTCCAACCCAGAAGTCGAAGTAAGGGTGAAGATTAAAAAAAAAAAAAAAAGTTTAACCCCCATGCATTCTTCCTCAGAAAGATACTGGAGTGTATGTTCCATGGATATGAGACAATAAACCAAGAAAAAAAAAGATGTGAATCAAGGGAAAGGGCTTCAATTTAAAAAGTTGGAAAAGGAAATCCCTAGGATAACAACTAAACAGCAGACCTTGAGAACAGCCTTCTAGAACAAGTCAAAAAACCAGGAAAGAGCCACACACACCACCCCAACAATGAAATCAATAAAATATCTGATGTGTTTGAACATATCAAAAAACTATTAAGAGGGGCTTCCCTGGTGGTGCAGTGGTTAAGAATCCGCCTGCCAATGCAGGGGACACGGGTTCAAGCCCTGGTCCGGGAAGATCCCACATGTCACAGTGCAACTAAGCCCGTGCACCACAACTACTGAGCCTGAGCTCTAGAGACTGCGAGCCACAACTACTGAGCCCACGAGCCACAACTACTGAAGCCCGCGCCCCTAGAGCCCGTGCTCCGCAACAAGAGAAGCCACCGCAATGAGAGGCCCACGCACCACAACAAAGAGTAGACCCCGCTCACCGCAACTAGAGAAAGCCCGCGCACAGCAACGAAGACCCAGCACAGCCAATAAATAAATAAATTAATTAAATAAATCTAAAAAAAAAAAAACCCAAAAACCATTAAGATTATTAAGTGAGAGTCTGAGGATGAATTCATGTTAATAAGCAATTTATGATACATACTTAGAAAATTAGGCAAACAAAAAAATTTGTTGTTAACTTTAGGGAAAATAAGGTACTGTCAGGCAAGGAAAAGTAACCACAGCATACAACATATTACTGTAAATACTGAATACTGATCTAACTACACTGTGGATATAACTATACTAGAAAAATGGAGAGACAGGAAATGGGAGTACATGCAGTTGTGGGAGGGTGGTAAAAGAGAGCTAAATCCTTAAATCTCCTAGTGGTAAGTCAATTAAAAAAAATTTTTAAACCCTGAAAACTGAAAAATCAAGAAGTAACACCCTATAAATGTTTTTTACCTTCACAGATAACAGCAAAACAGCAAAAGAAAGAGCTAAGAAGCAGGCAGGTAAGCAGGAGACTGCCGTTTTGGGTAATAAGCCTGTAAGATCTATCTGACTCTAACCTATATGTAAGTATAACTATATGTAAGATATGAAAATAAATAAAAAAAAGATTAAAATGTGATTACAAAATATGTCATGAAAGAGTAATCTCGTATTCATGGGAAACTAACCCTACTGGGGGAGAGGGAAGGTACTCAAACTCCCCTTAGGACAGACTACCTAACCTGAGAGGGGAGCTGGGAAGAAGGGAGCATTCCAGGTAGAGGAAGTAGAGCAACAGGAGACCTCCTGGCCAGAGAAGGTGATGTATTCCACGAAGTGGAACAAGTTCCCCAGGAAAACAACAAATCATGAGAGTCCATCTCCACCCCTTCTCCCAAGTCCTGGTCTCCCCCATCTACCTCTTACCTATCCTTCAAGGCCAGGCTCAAGTTACATCTTCTCAGAAGCTTCCTAAGAAGTCTCTGGAAGTAGGTGATCTCTTCCATCTCCAGATAATGCCTTTTATCTACTATCTTATTTTCTGAATTAATATAATTAATATTGTATCAATACCATAATACATTCTCATGGACTGAAGTCACTCAACAGGTATTTAGTGAATACTTACTATATGCATCAAATTGTGCTGGGTACTAAAAGTAAGGGAGGGCTTCCCTGGTGGCACAGTGGTTGAAAGTCCGCCTGCCGATGCAGGGGACACAGGTTCGAGCCCCGGTCCGGGAAGATCCCACATGCCGTGGAGCGGCTGGGCCCATGAGCCCTGGCCACTGAGCCTGCACATCCAGAGCCTGTGCTCCGCAACGGGAGAGGCCACAACAGTGAGAGGCCCGCGTACCGCAAAAAATAATAATAATAATTTAAAAATAAATAAATAAAAATAAAAGTAAGGGAAAGAAGAAAAGGAAGGGAAGATGCGAAGGAACAAGGACAAACAAAGCAGCAGTCTACAGGCACTTAGTAAACTTTTAATTAGGAAGGCCCGTGGCACATCCTTTTGCATTCCATAATATTTAAACATGCAAGCTGGCACTTCATAAATGCCTTATTACATAGATTACAAATGGCTCATAAGATGAAAAGTCTTTGATGAATGGAAGCTTGACACTTTAAAAACCAAGATACAAATCTGGGGGGGGAAAAGTATACTCTATACATAAGACAAGCATAAAAGTAACATTTTCATAAGAATAAACAGCACAGAGCGATTTTTAAAAATTCTTTTTTCTAAGATTCCTAGGCTCACAAGGAGAAAACTTGACAAAAATACAGAGAAGAAAATAAAAACCACCACAATCCCATCTTTCAGATATCCTTCCAGCCTTCTGGGGGAATACAAATCATCTTATAACCTTTTTCACTCACTACATGGTAGAATTTTCCTTCATCATTAAATATTCTTTTGTAATATCACTGTAGTATTTGAAAGTCAGTCTATATTTTTCTCATGGGAAAAAAAGTTCACTTCTTAGAAATAACTACAGCATTAACTAGGTACAGCTAAATAATAGTTAGAGCAACCTGCTAAGAGAAATACAAAATCAGTGTTAAAAAGGTATACCCTGGAAATTGTTGAGATCCTTTCAAACACAATTACAGATTCTCACTTAAATATTTTCACTAAAATGTGAAGTCCTAAATATAAAATGGCATTTGGATTACCTTAAACCTAACTGATACATAAAAAATAATATATTTTAACCTTCCAAATAATGGTGAAGCTAATATAATAAGCCAATGATTACCTTTCATGCCCAGCATAATTTGCCTTTTCTCCACCTCGATTCCGCTAGTCATTTTGACCAGAGCTGAATGGTGACAAGATGGCTGTAAAGCTTACAACATCACATAACTGTGATCACCTCAATTAACTCTCTCACCTAAAATGAAATTGGACCAATGTGTTTGACAGCATTAATGCTACCCACCCTCACATGCATGACTGAGTAGAACCGATTTTAAGTATGTACACTCTAAAATACTATTACATCTGAAAATGCAATTCTGCTTCACAAGGACAAGTGTTGAAAAGAATCTCGTATCAACAATCAATCATGTGTAAGATCCCCAAGGCTGCAGATAACCCTCAATTCATACTTCTTATACTATTTCTATAATAACATGAGATTTTCCAAACTTCTGAAAATGCAACTACTAAAAGCAGTGAATAAGAATACTAGAAATCAAGAGCCAGTTTCTTTTAAAAAAGCTAAAAAAACGTTTTAAATTGGTATTTTCTTCCTTTTAAAAGATTATTGATTTTATTGTGAACCTAAAATTGCTCTTAAAAATAGTTTATTTGAAAAAATTTTAAATTACTGATTAACTTTCCTGATTTCTAAAGGCATCATTAACTTTTTTAAAAAATTTATTTATTTATCTATTTTTGGCTGCGTTGGGTCTTCATTGCTACGCGTGGGCTTTCTCTAGTTGCAGCGAGCGGGGCTACTCTTTGTTTCGGTGTGTGGGCTTCTCATTGTGGTGGCCTCTCTTTGTTGTGGAGCACGGGCTCTAGGTGCGCGGTCTTTGGTAGTTCTGGCACGCGGGCTCAGTAGTTGTGGCTCACGGGCTCTAGAGTGCAGGCTCAGTAGTTGCGGCACATGGGCTTAGTTGCTCTGTGACATGTGGGATCTTTCTGGACCAGGGCTCGAACCCGTGTCCCCTGAATTGGCAGGCGGATTCTTAACCACTGCGCCACCAGGGAAGTCCCGCATCATTAACTTTTTGTCATGATATACCATGTTTGTTTGAAGCTAACCAGAAGGGAAAGACCTACAAACAGAATGTTTTAACTAGTGGGAAATTACAAAACAGTACTCTGTACTCACCAGTGACTTACTCTTTTAAAACATGATATTAAAGAGATTTTTCTATTTTTTTAAACCATGCATAATGTTTAAAAAATCTACTGGGCATATATATTTACTGACATCATTTTCAAAAATAATTATTCATCATGAAAGAAATTTGCTAAATCATCAATAGAATGCTGTCTCTTTGGATCAAAGCCACCAACTTCTACAAACAAAAACAATCAATCATAAAGCTGGAAGGAGACAAAATGATTTAATCTAACTACTACTTCATTTTATGAAAGGAAAAATAAAGCTAGAAAGAGATTGAAATTCTAGCCCACAGTCATATGACAACTACATACTTCATTGCAGAAGTCAGGCAATATATTACTGATTAATGTTTTGATAAAGTCCTTTTTTGTTCTCCTGAATCAGCCTCTACTTAATGTCCAAATTGAGCCTTCCAGATACTGAAGATACCCTTCTAAAACTGCTTTTTAACACAAAGTTATATGTGTTAAAGTTTGGATGTTATATCATAAAGCTCCTAAAATGAAAGCTTCAAAATACTAAAAACACTATATTCCTGACTACACAGTCCACAAAATTTCACCTAAATTTAACAAGGACAAAACAAATTTTTAAAATTTAATAACAAAGTAAACAGCAAAATAAGCACTGAGTTCCATGGAGAAAGAATTGGTGGTGGCTAAAAGGACTTGAGTTTTACCTGTAGTACTTTCAATTTTTATAGGATTGCAGTCATTGCTAATCAAATCTTAATGTTTATGATGAATCTGGGCAATACATACTATATGGGTATTATTTTACACTATTCCTGCAGCTTTTATTTACTTCCAAATAAAAAAATTTTTTAAGGAATTTTTTAAAAAGAAGCAAAACATGATCATTAGTGGAAAATTTGGAAAATAAGAATGAGAAATCACTCATCATTTTTCTTTAAAAGTACTGTTTGAAAAACAAAAACAAAAACCAAAAAGGATGCTATACATTTGTCAAAACTTATATTTGTCTAAACCTACAGAACTTTATAACACAAGGGGTGAACTTTAATGTATGTGAAATACAATAAAAAAATTTAATGTATGTGAAATAATGTATGAACTTTAATGTATGTGAAAAAAAATGTTAGGTGGTTGGTGGTTCCCAGGATGGTATGCAGAATGTGACAAAACAATGTAACTGTATTATAAATTTATGAAACCACCTCATTAAAGAGAGTGAGAAGAAAAGGTGGTGACATAAGTACCTAAGTAACTTTGGAAATGAGTAGTCTTTATAAGACTAAAGGCAAAAGAAACTGTACATATGCCCTGTCCTCTAGTTGACAAAACTGTTTCCCACAGGGGTGTAAGTTAACAATTCTGATACTGCTACACATGTACATTAGAACTGAAGTTAACTTAAGTAAATGGATGGCAGGTGGGAGGAGCCAGGTCTCTCATTGCTGGAGTAGAAGTTGAAAGATGAGAGGGGAGGAGGCTACAGTGATCCATGTAGTAATGGATTAGAGTCAGTTTATTATAGATAGATGGTTACATATGAAATGTTTATGGATGTACACACACACATATATTTCTTTACTCTGTCAGCCTAGAAGGCCTAGAAGCAATGACACACCAGCAGCAATGAGCACAGATCTTGGTTTCTAACATCATTCTCCAACAAAAGGAACCAGGGTTCCTTGGAGAAATGGCTGATTCCAGGATGGCACAGAAAATATACATTGTGAGCCTGGTGCCAAAAAGTAAGGAAGTGCTTTAAAAAACCACAAAGATGGAGCTCTGTCAAAGGGATACAAGTGCCAACTGAAAGAGATCCCAATGGCCTAAGCTGGAACAATGTGAACAACAAAATAAAATAGTGTTGGCTTATAACCCAAAGAATAAAATTAATGAGTTCATACTAGTATCACTGAATAAATAAATTAATGGAGAAGAGACAAATGTCCCATGCAGAAAAATTCCAAATAATTTACATAGATACACTGCCCCCAATGAGGTGGTGGAACTTAACTCCCCAAACCTTAAGTATAGGCTGTGCATAGTGACCACAGTGACTTCCTTCCAAAGAGCACAGTACAAAAGGGGGGGAAAGAGTCATTTTACGTAGAGAGATCTGACAAACACTACTTCAGCCAGATGATCAAGGTCAACATCAACAGTGGTAAGTCATGGGGACAGTATACATTCTTGATATGACATGATGTAAAATGGCACTTTACCTCTGTGGTCTTCCTCCCTCCAACCCACAACTCCAGTCTAATCATGAGAAAAGCAACGAACAAATCCCAATTCAGGGACATCCTTCAAATAACTGACTAGTACTCCTCAAAACTGTAAAGGTCATCAAAAACATGGAAAACTTGAGAAACTGTCACAGTCAAGAGGAGCCTACGGAGATACGATGACCAAATGTAATGTGGAACAGAAAAAACACATAGATAAAAACTGAAAATCTGAATAAAGTATGGACTTTAGTTAATAACAACATATCAATACTGGTTCATTAATTGTCACAAATGTACCACACTAATATAAGATGTTAAAGAGGAAACTGGGTCTGGGGTGTACAGAAACTACTATCTTCAATGTTTCTGAAAATCTAAAAATGTTACAAAAAGTAAAGTTTATTTTTAAATATTTAACACTTTTAACATTTTTTTTTTAAAGGAAAGGAAGAAAGCACACCAAACTTAAGAAGCAGTTACACCTCTGGGGAGAGACTAGAAGGGAAGTCAAGTTTTCCTTTACAAGTTACTGTTTGACTCCAGTATATAAAGAATGTATCTGTGTACTATTTTAACACAAGAAATGTTTAACATTTAATGCCACATTTAAACATTGAATGACAAATAAAATGAAATTGTTATTAAACAGAAACCCTCCCTAAACCTTTGTATGTCTATTCATAAATATCCAATCTCCAGAAAGACCTCCAAATCACATTCAAGCCTCTGATTTACTACTAACTGATATTATTGCAATACACAAATTTAAAAGAAAAACTGTCAAAGATTATACTAAATTGCTAGGGGAGAATAAATATATAATACACGTGAAAGAAACTGCTTTAATCAGTAAGAAAATATTTCACTAGAAATGTTCTTAAATTGGATCAATATTTAGAGCTGGTATTTAGAACTTTTAATATAAATTGTGGTATTCAGAAAAAATGAGACTAACTGTAACAGAAGGATGTGCAAAGTGATGTCTGATAACACTCGCTTTATTACTACACTTGGTGAAAGCAACAACATACACTGTACTTCTTTCTAGACAGCCACGAGAAGCAATTACAACTGGAATGTATAAAATTCAACAGATTCAATACATGATATTCACCAACTGCCTGGCATACTGGCAAAAATGACTTGAGAATAAAGATAAGATCACCAAGTTGATTCTCAGCAGTAATCTCTAATTAAAATGTTAAAAGCTGCTTTAACTAAATGGGCATTATCCACTACTACAAGAATATGATTCCACTAAACAGTTGTACTTGTTCAAAGATAATGTAAGAATAAATGATTAAGAAACCAAAGTAATTATTTTAAAGCCCTAAGAACAAGTAAATCAAAGAATGTCACTTGAATTTCTTCAAGTCTTCCTTTTTTTTTAATTAACAAAATACAAAATTACTCTCATGGTAGGATTTATTTTATAATCTAATTTAATGTAATGTAATATAATTGGTGTCCAGGATAAAGTAATTTGAAGTTATATGCAGGCAAACCAGTGGGTGGCATCAGTTTAGATGATGCCAGGATTTCCTAGAGCACCTCATAGAGAGTGAGTCAAATACAATGGATAGCTGCAGATCTGCAGCTCCTGACACTCACAAATCCTGGTTCCACATTCATAACAAATTACAAAAGTGCTCTCATGACATATTTCCTCATGTGATAATATCTGCTTAAAATATCACACCATTAGAGTTACACACAGAAATATTTATGGACGAAATGATATGATTTCTAGGATTTGCTCCAAAATAATGGTAGAGAGTATAAATGAAAAAGATTAGCCATTTGTTTTGTTTGTTTGTTTGTTTATTTGGCTGTGTCGGTTCTTACTTGTGGCACGTGGGATCTTTGTTGTGGCATGTGAGATCTTTCGTTGAGGCGTGTGGGCTTCTCTCTAGTTGTGGTGTGTGGGCTTAGTTGCCCCGTGGCATGTGGGACCTTAGCTCCCCAACCAGGGATCGAAGCTGCATCGCCTGCATTGGAAGGTGGATTCTATTTTTTTTTTTTAAACGTCCTTATTGCAGCATAATTGCTTTACAATGTTGTGTTAATTTCTGCTGTATAACAAAGTAAATCAGCTATATGCATACATATATCCCTATATCCCCTTCCTCTTGCGTCTCCCTCCCACCCTCCCTATCCTACCCCTCTAGGTGGACACAAAGCACTGAGCTGATCTCCCTGTGCCATGCGGCTGCTTCCCACTAGCTATCTATTTTACATTTGGTAGTGTATATATGTCCATGCCACTCTCTCACTTAGTCCCAGCTTACCCTTCCCCCTCCCCGTGTCTTCAAGTCCATTCTCTACGTCTGCATCTTTATTCCTGTCCTGCCCCTAGGTTCTTCAGAACCTTTTTTTTTTTTTTTTTTAAGATTCCATATATGTGTTAGCATGCAGTATTTGTTTTTCTCTTTCTGACTTACTTCACTCTGTATGACAGTCTCTAGGTCCATCGACCTCACTGCAAATAACTCAATTTCGTTTCTTTTTTTGGCTGAGTGATACTCCACTGTATATGTGGAAGGCAGATTCTTAACCACTGGACCACCAGGGAAGTCCCAAGATTAGCCATTTGTTGATAATTGTTGAAGCTGAGTGATGGGTACGTAAGACTTATTACACTAAATTTTTGTATATGTTTGAAATTTTCATAGTAAAAAGTTGAAAATGTACATAAAGAAGATGTGAGATACACACACACAAACACACACACCATTATCTTCTTAATATATACATACAATGGAATATTACTCAGCCACAAAAAAGAATGAAATACTGCCATCTGCAGTAAGTGGGTGGACCTAGAGAATATTATGCTTAGTGAAATAAGTTAGAGAAAGACAAATACTGTATGATATCACTTATATGTGGAATCTAAAAAATAATACAAATGAATGTATATGCAAAACAAACAGACTCACAGATATAGAAAACAAATTTGTGGTTACCAAAGGGGAGAGGGAAGGAGGGAGGGACAAACTAGGGGTATGAGATTAACAGATACAAGCTACTACATATAAAATAGATAAGCAACAAGAATATACACATAAAGGGAATTATACCCAGTATCTTGTAATAACCTATAATGGAGTATAATCTGCGAAAATACTGAATCACTATGTTGTACACCTGAAACTAACACAATATTGTAAATCAACTATACTTCAATTAAAAAAAAAAGAAATTATGCCTACAACTCAACAACAAAAAGCAAACAATTCAAAAATTTGAATTTTTGAATTTGCCCAATTCAAAAATTGGCAAAGGACTTGAATACACATTTTTCCAATGATATTCAAATGGCCAACAAGCACATAAAAAGATGCTCAATATCACTAATCATTAGGGAAATGCAAACCAAAACCATTATGAGATGCCACTTCACACCCATTAAGATGGCTTTGTCAAAAACAAAACAGAAAACAACAAGTGTTGATGAGGATGTGACAAAATTGGAATACCTATGCACTGCTGGTTGGAATATAAAACAGTGCACTGCTATGGAAAACAGTATGGCAGTTCCTCAAAAAATTAAAAATAACAATACCATATGAATGAACAATTCTACAAATTGTTGGTTCATATGGTAAAACCTACAAATTGTACAAATTCAACAATATATCCAAAAGAATTGAAAGCTGGGACTCTTTTGATACTTGTTCAGCCATATTCACAGCAGCATTATTCACAATGGCCAAAAAGTAGATAAACAAAATATAGTATACACATACAATGGAATATTATTTAGCCTTAAAATGGAAGGAAATTCTGACATATGCTACAACATGGAAGAACCTGGAGGACATTATGCTGAGTGAAATAAGCCAGTCAGAAGGAACAAATACTATATGATTCCACTTATATGAGGTACTTAGAGTAATCAAATTCATGGACAAAAAGCAGAATGTTGGCTGTCAGGGGCTTGGGAGGGGGAAATAGAGTTATTGTTTAAGGGGTATGGAGTTTCTGGAAATGGATGGTGGTGAAGACTGCCCAACAATGTGAATGTACTTAATAACACTGAACTGGGACTTCCCTCGTAGACAGTGGTTGGTTAAGAATCCGCCTGCCAGGGCTTCCCTGGTGGCACAGTGGTTGACAGTCCGCTTGCTGATGCAGGGGACGCGGGTTCGTGCCCCGGTCCGGGAAGATCCCACGTGCCGTGGAGCGGCTGGGCCCGTGAGCCATGGTCGCTGAGCCTGCGCATCCGGAGCCTGTGCTCTCCAACAGGAGAGGCCACAACAGTGAGAGGCCCGCGTACCGCAAAAAAAAAAAAGAATCCGCCTGCCAATACAGGGGACACGGGCTCGATCCCTGGTCCGGGAAGATCTCACATGCCACAGAGCAACTAAGCCCGTGAGCCACAAAGACTGAGCCTGCACTCTAGAGCCCACGAGCCACAACTACTGCAGCCCGCCGCCTAGAGCCCGTGCTCTGCAATGAGATGCCACCGCAGTTAGAAGCCCGCGCACTGCCACGAACAGTAGTCCCCGCTCGCTGCAACTAAAGAAAGCCCGAGCGCAGCAATGAAGACCCAATGCAGCCAAAAAACAAAAAACAAAAACTACTGAACTAACTGTACACTTAAAAACAGTGTACAGTTTAAAATGGTAAAACTTCATATATATTTTACCACAACTAAAAAAATTCTTCTAAGAAATAATTCTACCCATCTTCTCAGTATTTTTATAAAAGTTTTCTTTGATCATTGGCAATACAGGCCATAAATACACCAAATAACTTCAAAATCTTGACATGACATCCTAAGGGGCATTCCATGATATTTCTGTAACTAAAAAAAATAAAAATAAAAAAATAAAACCACATGGGCACCACTCACTCCTTCCTCTAGGATCATAACATCATATAACACTTGAACATGAAAAAGTTTGGCCTGCCGGAGATGAAATTCTTTGCTTCATCTATCAAAACCTTCCTTCACAATCCTGAAAGAACTTACCCAAAACTGCTTTACAATGTCACCAGACTACAATACAAACTTATTAGTGATGCCCACAAGCGAGCAACTTCTTTAGCAGACAGGGAGTCAGATCTAAAAGTAAACATTCTGCAGTCTTTTTTTTTGGCTGCACTGGGTCTTCGTTGCAGCGCACGGGCTTCTTCTAGTTGTGGCAAGTGGGGGCTGCTCTTTGTTGCGGTGCACAGGCTTCTCATCGCGGTGGCTTCTCTTGCGGAACACGGGCTCTAGGTGTGTGGGCTTCAGTAGTTGTGGCACGCGGGCTCAGTAGTTGTGGCTCGTGGGCTCTAGAGCACAGGCTCAGTCGTTGTGGCGCACGGGCTTAGTTGTTCCCCGGCATGTGGGATCTTCCCAGACCAGGGCTCGAACCCGTGTCCCCTGCACTGGCAGGCGGATTCTTAACCATTGCGCCACCAGGGAAGCCCTCCGCAGTCTATTTTTAAGCCTATATGGCAGTGTCATCATTGCCTACTTTCAATGGATTGAAATCCAAATATCTCAAAACATTTCAGGAAGTATTTGGCAAAATGCATGATATAGCCAAAGATCTATTACAGTGAGGCAAAGAAGGCTTGGAATGGATGAACAGGGTAAACATCCTCAGAGAGACGAAAACACAACAGGTTTCTCAACACTGGGCCTACCTAGAGCTTCCTGAAACAGTGCTTCAGAATGTTTGGACACACAACCTCAGTTTCAAAATGCAAAAAGGGAAAAATAAAGCGACAGGAAACCTATGAGCCCAGCCTATCTGTATAGTCTGTGGTAATGCTAAGTTGTGCACATATTGCTCTACCAATCAAAAGACCATAAAGGCAAAACCACTGTTTGCATTTATGAATGAATCATACAGTTTTCCATTACACTTACTTCACTAGAGGACCAGCTCAATTTGTCTAACCAGATCAAATAGAAGTCAGAACGGCCCTTTGTGACAACCAAAGAGTATCATGCTCCTATCAAGTTGCCTGGACAATTCATCAACATTCCATAATTCAAAAGCCTTTTAAATATGTATATTCTCTGACCAAGCATTTACACGCCTAGAAATTTATACTAAGGAAATGGTTGAAGATGTATATAAAAGAAACTTCAGTGACAGAAAAAAATTATAAACACCCTTAGAGACCAACAATAGCCAATTGATTAAATTATGGTTCAACTATACAACTGTATGCTCTGCAGACATTAAAATATGAACCCAGGGCTTCCCTGGTGGCGCAGTGGTCGAGAGTCCGCCTGCCGATGCAGGGGACACGGGTTCGTGCCCCGGTCCGGGAGGATGCGGCTGGGCTCGTGAGCCATGGCCGCTGAGCCTGCGCTCCGCAACGGGAGAGGCCACAACAGTGAGAGGCCCGCGTACCGCAAAAAAAAAAAAAAAAAAAAAAAAAAAAAAGAACCCATTTTATTATATAGCTATATTGTGTGCCTTTGTACATATATGTGCACACGTGCAAATTTGTGAATGCACATGTATTTGAGAACATGTGGGTATGTAAACATACATGTGCACATATGCACAAAGTGTGTGCAAGTATAATCAGGGGCCCAGGGAACTGCACGTATGTACAAAGATGTGCCTGTATATGTATGTATGGGTACATAAGAGAATACATATGCACATGTATATATCTGCTAATGCATATGCTTATATTTGGGTCATAAGCCTGTGTTTTAAGTAGATGAGCATGTATTTATCCTTGTAATCACTACTTAGAAGCTGTGACCTTGAGCAAGTTACTGAGCCTCTAGGGAGTCTTGACTTGTCATCTATACAATACCAAACGCTGCCTCGAAGGAGTTTTGTGAGGATTAAGTGAAATAATAGATATAAAGCACTTAGTACCATGACTGGCACATAATAAATGCTCAATTAATATTAACTTTCCTTATCTGTACATGTACAGTTATATACACTCATGTATACTTACACAGCTAGGAGTCCACAAGAATACACAAAATATTAACTTTGGTTATCTATATGTGATAGGTTTTTGGTGTGGGGTTTTGGGTTTTTTTGGCTTTCATATTTTGCAATTTTTCTAGGAAGATTAGGTCTTTCATTCTTTTTTTTTTTGAAGATTTCTTCAAAATAATAAGCTTTGAAAAATAAAAAAGATGGCCTGTCCTTAACATACCTCTGTTCTGCATATTAAAAGCTATTAAACACTACGCTGAGAAATACGTAATTTTGTTACTCCATCAAATTTTTTGTATTCTAGCGTTATGTCAGCATTACCTAATAGCTCAAGAAGATGGCAGTACAAAGAAAAGCCGCAGCTTTTTGCTTCTTTGCCTTATCCAAGGCAGGATGAAAAGAATGAATTAAATCATACGATGGGGTACATGTGATTTGTGAACACCTTGGTGACAGTTAAGTGATGCCTGTCAATCATATTTTACTAAAGCAGGGAGGAACTCAGGGCCTTGCCCAAGGTCATACAAAAAAGCATGTACCCCAGGCTGTGAGAGATCTAAGGACTAGACTGCACTGCCACAATTTGGGCGTGCTTATGAAACCAAAAAGCTAAATTCTTAAAATCAGTCATATCAGGAGTTGGGCTGTAGGAGGGAGGAAATTACAACAGAGGGCTGACGACAGCAGAACAACCCAGTAACTGGCCCCACCAGGATTAATCTACATGTTTTAATCATACTGGTTTTCCTCACTTCTAAAATATAAAACTGTGGATCATCTATGACAGGACATTTAATTTCATAAAAGCACGATTGCCATTTGTATGCAAATTATAGTGAAAGCATCTGAAACAAAATGTAAGCAGTTACCTGCGGTTCCAATCAACATCAGTTACCACCTGGCTCAGTTCCCACAATTACGATGTCTTAGATTGAATACCTCTAAAAACCCTGCAAAATGTCCTCCCGAATTTCCGAGGGAAACCCGGCTACAGACAGGCGAGTGAAACAAGCAGCTGTTTTCCCTAGGGCCTCAATTTAGAAATCGTACCCGAGATAATAATCCAATCATCTCTTATACATTTTCTCCCCAGCTATGCTATTCAATCTCCTTAAACGTCATTTCCAATCTCTGAAAACATACACTCAGGCACACGCCCTGCAGCCTGCAACGTAGCTCGACATTTTAGGGACATCGCCAGTTAATCGCCTTTCCCAAATCTACTGCGAACTGCGGACTTGTTCCTCGTCTCATTTTGACTTTTGTCTTAAAACGCAAGCGAGGGGGATGGGTTTCGACGAGCAGACTAGGCTCTGAAACCCTGAGTAATCGCATCTCGCTGCGGAGAGCTGTCGGCAGCAGTAGCAGCGATTTTAATCTTTCCTCTCCACCCAGTTTCCTCTTCCATCTCACGCTTTTTTTTCTTTCTTTCCAGTGACATCAAATTCAAGGTGGAAAAAGGAAAACTGAATGTCCCCTGGTCGACGCCTCCGGAGGGTCGCGGGTTCCGACCCGGGGACCCGCCCGCCGTGGGAAATGCGAGAAACACTGCGGGGCGGAGGTTTTTCCACCGCCCAAGTCCCGGCCCGGGTGGCGGAGGGACAGGCCCAGCTCGCGGCCGCCTCGAATTCGAGCCCGGGGCCCGCCCGGCCCGCCCAGGCCCAGCGCGGCCTGCCAAGCCGCGGCATCGAGTTGGCCACAGGCGGGGCCGGAGAGGAGGCCTGAAGCGGCCAGCGGGTAGGACAGGGCCGGGGAGACACTGGGCGCTGCTTACCTGCTGGTACCGGCTGCCGCAGGCCGGCTCCACCGCCGCCAGCGCCGCCAACGCCAACGCCATGGCGCAGCCGGCCGCAGGGAAGGAGGGCGAGCGAGCGAGCTGAAGGTGCGCGGGCGCTGCGGCCTGGGGGCGCCGGGAGGCCGACGGGGAGGTGCCTCGGGTGGGTCTCGGTGGCCACCGCCGCTGCCAGGCCCGCCGCTCTCCTCGGGCTGTACGCGCCGCGGCTACCGAGGTTCCGACGCGGCCCCTGGGGAGGAGGCGGGGACGACGACGACGACGACGCTGCGCCGCCGCCCCGCCCCCGACTCGCGCCGCCCGGCCCGCCCGGCCCGGCCTCGCCCCGCGGTGCCGCCGCCCCGGGTGGGCTCCGCCCCTCCTCCCGCACCCCGAGGCTGAGGCTTCGGAGTCGGTTCCGCCCGAAACCCGGTTGCTCCCAGGTCACCGCAGAGAGGGCGACGCTGGTAATGGGCCCCTCGTTCCGAGCACCGAGCTTCCCCTGCGTGTCACTTCTAGCCCTCATCACAAACCCCAGACACGGGGGCCACAGCCCCATTGTAGAGGTCGTTGGCGCCCAGGGAGGTTGAGACAGCCTCACGCAGCAGCCATCTGGTCCCTAATATCTGGCTGCAGAATCTCGGTTCTTCTCCACTCCCTTCTTGTCTGCCATCCTCATATAGACTAGGGGTCAGTCCGCTACAGGGCAGAGGCCAAATCCGGTTCAGTGACTGTGGAAAGCAACGTGAAAGTCAAATTTCTGTGTCCATAAATTGTTTTATTTGGAACACAACCGCTCCCATTTGTTTAGTATGGCCTGCAAATCCTAAATGACTTGCTATCTGGCCATTTAGAGAAAAAATTTGCTGACCCTAAATCCCGGAGAACTCCTTGATCTCAAAGCCTATTTCGGGTGGCTGATAATAATAGCATCCGTATTTTTATGTAGTCCTTTTAGTGTTTTAACAGCCTCATCCGTGGATATAGACACGATATTTTCTGAACTAAAGCTCTCTGACATGAAAGGCAAAACTTCAAAGATGTAGCCATGCTAAGAGCTTTCCAGGTAACAGGAACATATATGCAAAGGGGGTGAGGGAAGTGAAAGCTTGCCTTGTGGAAGAATGGAAAGGAGGCAGCATAACTGCCATATAGGAGATATAAGTATTGCTGTTCCACAGATGAGGGAGTAATGCCTGAAGACATTAAGTATTTTACTCAAGAACACAGTGCTGGTAAGGGTTAAAGCTGGACTGTAAACCCATCAAATTGGCTTTCTAAACCATCATCATGCAACTAAATTAGAAACTTTGTGAAGATGAAACTATTTGCCTTTTAAATATTTTTGTATCTCCCAAAGCATCTAGCACAGTATAGCTATCTATACTAGAGCAGGCATTTGAGGTCTGCTGTTGCTATCATACCCAGACATCTGGAATTGCTTCTACTCACATGACCAACACAGAAAAACACTTGATCTCTGAAGCCTGTCACCATTCCCATTTCTTCTTGATTGCCTTTCCAAGTTGGTAGTCCAGAATTGCCACTAATCTCATTATTGTTTTATCTTCTAATTTTCAAGTTATTTAACTACATATTTTAAACCTCAGCTGTACGTTTTGAACCAACCCTGAGGTCTCTGTACGTAGGAGCCAACTGTAATCAACAAAAATTCTAGGGGCTTCCCTGGTGGCACAGTGGTTGAGAGTCCGCCTGCCGATGCAGGGGACACCGGTTCATGTCCCGGTCCAGGAAGATCCCACATGCCGCGGAGCGGCTGGGCCCGTGAGCCATAGCCTCTGAGCCTGTGCGTCCGGAGCCTGTGCTCCGCAACGGGAGAGGCCACAACAGTGAGAGGCCCGTACTGCAAAAAAAAAAAAAAAAAAAATTCTATATATTTCTCTTCCTCACTTTGAGTTCTCTACCAGTATCCAAACTCCAACATGTCTGTCCCTATTTCCAAGCACTGGCCTCACATATGTCCACTGTGGGACAGTGAACAAATCCAGCAACATGCCAATCCGAGAGTTTCCAAGGGGTCTGCTCCTTAGTCTGTCCCACAATTGTTCTTTTTAATCCAGAAAAACAAGCTTCAAATGTAACGATGTACAGTGAGTCATTCCAAACATAATCTCCTACATTGTGGTTTTATATAAGGGAAAAAAAGTCTAATTTGAAATTTTAAGAAATCTCATCCTTGGAAAGTAGAAATCCAGACTTCTTTGCTCAGATTTTCTAAATTTACGGGTAAGAAGAAATAAAAAAAGATGTCTGTGCTGAAACATATGGCTATTGGAGCAACTGCTGCCACCTTCATGCATGTCTGCAGCACTTTTGTGGCTTCTGTGGAAAAGAAGTTGCTGTCCTTCTCATCTACTTCTTTCCTAAATTACTTTCTCCTTCAATAGCTATACACTCCCTGCATGTGGACATACATATTTATCATAATATAAACACTGGGCTTTCTCACAGGAATATTTTCTCTCAAAAGAAAAAAAAAAGTTGATCTCCAGCTTCCAATCTCCCTTTCCTGCTCCTTTTCTGATGTCCTGAACCAGTATGTTTTCTGTTAACGGTGAGGACTATTTTTTTTCCTCTGGGTTCCCCCAAAGCCTTTGGTAAGTAGATTGGGAGTTCCCTGGTGGTCCAGTGGTTAGGACTCCATGTTCTCACTGCCGAGGACCCAGGTTCGATCCCTGGTTGGAGAACTAAAATCCCATAAGCTGCGCGGAGTGCCCCCCCCCCCAAAAAAAGCCTTTTGTAAGTAAATTGAGGTGATGTGTGTGTTGATTCAATGGCTGTGTGAACTGGGGAATTGAGAAATTGAGTCACTGCTGTATAAGGTCTCCAGTTGGTGAGCAAACTGTACAGTGAAGGGGCAAACTCTGAATTTCTGACTCACGGATCCGTGCCTGCTGCAAGCCAAGCAGACAGAGAAGATAATCCAAGGCTGTAAAAATTGCACTCTTTGGCTTCATCTTGAGATGTTGTCAAGAGAGTTTCCACAGAGAAAGTTATTAATTTCAGATTGCTGTACTTAGAAGCTTATTTCCCCACAGAATAGCAGTAATACTTTCCATGTGCAATTCTTTTTATGTGAATTGCTGGCTCTGAATCATCCATCCTGAGAGAGAAGAGAAAAATTACGGACAAGTAAGAACATAGCTCATGTCTGTTTCCCCACTCCTACCCCCAATTTAAACAAAAATCTCCTCCAGGATAGATGTGGTCTTCTTTCACATCACCTGAGGCCAGTCCAAGGCAGTACTGAGCTCAGTAAGTAACCAAGAAAGGCTTGTTAAATTTTAAACAAAGTCTCATTGGTCTAATATCTCATTTCAGGCCTTGAATGTCTCCAGCTAATCTTTACAGGGCTCCAGCTGAACCATGCAGCTCCATTTCTACTGACTTACTACTTCTTTGAATTCTCGCTCCATCACTATGAGTTTCATTAAAGGCAAAGGTAATGTCTTGCAATTGCAAATAAAGAAATTATCCACTGATAATTCCTACTGTTTGTGGAGCACCTCCTGGGTCTTGGATCCTTTCATAATCATCTCCTTATTCTTCATAACAAAACCCTTCTACAGATGAAGAGATTCGGGAAATGTACATCACTTGCTCAGCTAGTGAGTGGTGGAACCAAAATGCGAACCTGTCTGACAACAAAACTTGGGCACTGCCCTGTGTGTGGAGGGAAATATAGGACACAGAAGAACCTTGGAGTCTTCACAATGAAGTAGAGAAGATAGGAAACACATATTCAAGACGTATTTTTAAATATAAACATTGCAAGTTAATTATATTTGTGTTGGCCTATATTAAGTAATGCCAAGAGGTGGTGAAGATAATTATGTGACTAGGTGTGATAATCAGGTAAGGACTGAGGAGAAAGGGTTTTGAATGAGAGTAAGGGTTTGTCATGATGGAAAGAGGGAAAGGCATAGCAAGTCATGAATATGGTTGTACAAAAGCTTAGAACAGGAGTCCACAAACTTTTACTTAAAGGGATAGATAGTAAATATTTTGGGCTTTGTGGACCACAAAAGCTTTGTGACAAGCTTTCTGTCACAGCTACTTCACTTTGCCATTGTATCATGAACACAGCTATAGAAAATAGTAGACAGATTGGTGTGGCTGTGTTCCACTAAAGCTTTATTTATGGACACTGAAATTTGAATTTCCTATCATTTTCATGTCATGAAATATTATTCTTCTTTTGATTTTTTTTAACTATTGAAAAATGTAAAAACTATTCTTAATGCAGGTCATACGAAAACAGGTGGTGGGCTGGATTCGGCCCCAGGCAGTAAGTAGTTTGCCAATACCTAACTTCACAGCAGAACAAAAAAAGTTTATGTGCTAAGAGCTTGAGTATATAGTTTAAACCACAGATTGATGCAGAAGGCCTAATGGAGAAGAAAGGGAAAGAGTTAAGAGGATGGGAATTTATAAAAACTCTTAAAACATAAATGGCTTGTGCAAAAAAGTAAGAGGAAAAAGGTTAGTCAAGTAGGAATCCAACATGAGACTCCTGATTCCTTAGTTTACCTTCTTGCCACTGGAACGCAACTGATTCATTCATTCAACAAATATTAATTTAGCACCAATATGGGCAAGTACTGAGGCTTTCTGCCTAGAACCTGAAACTATAAAAGAATAGTTTCTCATTTATTCTCTGAAATGAAATTAAGTAGTGCTAAGAGTGGTTATCTACTTATTTTAGTTAACAGATAATAAGTTTTGGTATGTTATGGCTTTATTTTCATTCATCTCTAAGGATTTTCTAATTTCCCTTGTGATTTCTTGGACTCGTTGATTATGTAGCAGTGTGTGGTTTACTTTCCTTATATTTGTGCATTCCCCAAATTTCTTTCTATTATCGACTGCTAATTTCATTCCATTGTGGTTGAAGAACATACTTTACATTATTTCAATCCTTTTAAATTTATTGAGGTTTGCCTTTTGCTATAGCATATGGTCTATCCTGGAGAATGTTCCATGTTTACTGGAAAAGAATGTATATTCTGCTGCTGTTGGGTAGAGTGTTCTACAGGTGTCTATTAGGTCTAGCTGGCTTATAGTTAACTCAGATCCTCTATTTCCTTGTTAATCTTCAGCCTAGTTGTTCTAGCTATTATTGAAAGTGGATTGTTGAAGTCTCCAACTATTATTGCTGAATTGTCTATTTCTCTTTTCAGTTGTGTCAGTTTTGCTTCATATATTTTAGTGCTTTATTGTTAGGTACATATATATTTACAGCATTTACTTATTTTTTACACTTTCTTGATCCAAAAAGGATATAAGTGCTTACAGTATAGCAAGAAATCATAGATTAGAGTAGATGAGAAAGAAAAAGCAAAACAAGAGAAGCAACATGAAATAGACTTTGCCTTCTTGTTCACTGTTGTCTCTATGTGAACAGAGCCTGACACATAGTAGGCCCCTGTAGGATTGAAATAACATCAGGATAGAGGTTAACACAAAAACGAAGTGATACATATTACAGGCACACCATAAATTTGGCATCCAATCATAGTGAAGACTTCATAGGTTATACAATTGATAGTGAACCTGAGCTAAATAAAACGAGAAGGACTTCCCTGGTGGCGCAGTGGCTAAGAATCCGCCTGCTGGGCTTCCCTGGTGGCGCAGTGGTTGAGAGTCCGCCTGCCGATGCGGGGGACACGGGTTCGTGACCCGGTCCAGGAAGATCCCACATGCCGCAGAGCAGCTGGGCCCATGAGCCATGGCCGCTGAGCCTGCACGTCCGGAGCGGAGCGGAGCACGTGCTCCGCAACGGGAGAGGCCACAGCAGTGAGAGGCCCGCGTACCAAAAAAAAAAAAAAAAAAAAGAGAATCTGCCTGCTAATGCAGGGGACACGGGTTCGAGCCCTGGTCCGGGAAGATCCTACGTGCCACGGAGCAACTAAGCCTGTGCGCCACAACTACTGAGCCTATGCTCTAGAGCCCGGGAGCCACAACTAATGAGCCTGCGTGCCACAACTACTGAAGCCCACAGGCCTAGAGCCCGTGCTCCGAAACAAGAGAAGCCACTGCAATGAGAAGCCTGTGCACCGCAACGAAGAGTAGCCCTGCTCGCCACGACTAGAGAAAGCCTGTGAGCAGCCACAAAGACCCAGCGCAGCCAAAAATAAAAAGATAATTAAATAAATAAATTTACTATAAATAAATAAATAAAACTAGAAGATACCGAAAACAATGGAGAAATTTCTTCCAAGAGTCTTCACTAACATTTAATTATAAAGATGCCAAACTGACCCCTCTGTCCTAAACAGAACATATGCTTTAAGTTTTGGGAATCCTCCCTGCCAGGAATGATGCTACAGCTTGTCCACATATTTACTGCCATATATGATTGTGCAAGTTGTGCATTGCCCCTCTGCAGGAATGGCCATCCCATTGTAGTCTACGCAAATGACACCCACCACCCTGAATTTGGGCAATATACAATCTGTGCAACCATAGGAGGTGAACCCACAAAATCTTTGAGTGATCCCTCCCCTGACAAATGGCTCCCAGTTTATTTAGGGGCATCGTGGGTGGCAAAGGAATGAGGAACAGCAAAGCGTCCACAAGGAAATCAAGTGACTGATCCTCATCTTTGGACAAAACATACCGACCAATTGTATTAAATAGTTCTTTGAAAAAAAGAACAAGGTGGTGGGCTTCCCCGGTGGTGCAGTGGTTGAGAGTCCGCCTGCCGATGCAGGGGACACCGGTTCGTGCCCCGGTCTGGGAAGATCCCACGTGCAGCGGAGCGGCTGGGCCCGTGAGCCATGGCCGCTGAGCCTGCGCGTCCGGAGCCTGTGCTCCGCTACGTGAGAGGCCACAACAGTGAGAGGCCCAAGTACCGCAAAAAAAAAAAAAAAAAAAAAGAACAAGGTGATTAGGGAAATGCTTAAATCTCCAACCCTCAGGCTGACTGGAAGGGTAAGAAAAGGGTTTGTCACATTTCCCAGGCTAGTAGTTTTCTTACTGTGTTTAGGGAGTATAATAAGTAACACAATTACACAAGGGAAATACTAAAGCTCATATTTATGCCTGTGGTGTGTCAGGGGAGAAACGATGTGCGCTAATTATGACACAAAAGAGAAGCGACCCTCAGGGGGCCCCCACTGGAAGAAGCTGAGGTTGGCTTAAACTGAGCAGCAGCTTGTGGGAATGCATGCTGGTTCCTACAGGTCTTCAGGGAGCTCTTCCCAGGTGACTTAGAGCAGGTCTCAGGCAAAGTACAAGAGAGAATCTCGAGTTCTAAATGAGATTACATACGGACCTGGAAATTACACCTTAGTTTTTAAGCAGTGTTGACATCCCGGCCAAATTATTCAGGAACTCCTCTATAATATTATTCCTGTGTGGGTCTCGCCATCCTCACCACATCTTCAGTAACTAAAGCCCGTAGATGGAACAAAGAGAAGCCCCCTTGTATGCCAAATTCCTCTCCTTGAGTCAGCAGTGCTCTACTAGGGTAGTGGTACAAGGTGGGGTGGCACCCTGGGAACGCAGCCTTTCCAGAGTTGACAAAACAGGTCACAAAATCTCACATTTCAATTTTAAGTGGTATAATTGGCTACCCTCTTGGTGGCGGGAATGGAAGCTGTTAGCTCTTGAAACACCAAACATCCTCTTGCCTTGTCTTTCCTTTACCTGTTAAGCCAGTGTCATTCCAGTGGCAAACATGGTCAGTATACTCATCTGTAGGTCATCCAGAATACCAGCTTAATTCCCACTGATGTTTGTCACGCTTTTTATTGTCCACCGCCCTAACAAAGCTGCCTCTGATGTCACTGGCCACATGAACAGTGCTTTAATAACTCACATGTATTGAGCACTTACTTTACGCTGGGGACTGTGCCAAGCAGTTTTACATTTATTATCTTTTTACCACTCACAGTAAATACATGGGGTAGAGTCTGTTTCTATCTCTGTTCTATGGATGAGGGAACAAGTTGCATGAAAGTTAATTATCTTGCGTGTGTGTGTGTGTGTGTATGTGTCATCGAAGACTGGGGCTAAAAGGACCTTAGAAATCATTTGATTTGATCCTTCACTTTACAGATGAGGAAAGTGAGCTCAGAGAGGTTAAGTCACATGCCCATGATCACACAGCCAGGAAGTGGCAGAGCTGATCCCCAACACAAGGTTCCTTCCACCTCGGAACTATACTATCTACCATTTTAGGTTAACACACATCACCCTGGCCTCCTCTCTGTGAGTCTGAGGCCCAATCTTTTATGATTTGAGAATTTGTGCAATCTCCAAGTGTGCTGTCATCATGCAACCAAATGTGATTCAAAACAAGGCCGGGGCGGGGTGCGTGGGGGGCGTTTTGTGCTCTCTCTGCATCAGATTGATGATGAAGTCAAACTTCATGACTCAGAATACGCAGAAGCTCTCCAGCCCTTAACAACTTTCCCCACAGGAAACCTTGTGCCAGGTGCTTGGTTACCTTTTGAGGTCTTCGTGGGTGGCAGAGAATGCTTCCAAAAATAGATCTGTCCTCAGCGCTGTCAGAAGAGGCTTGCAGCCTAAAAATGTCACTCCCTTCTCCCTTCCAAAACACAGACATCACTGCCCAGGGCGTAGCCCTTCCTTACTAACCCAGCAGGTGCCTAAAGATAAGCCTTCCTCCCACCTGGAGTCTAGACTTCTTTTATTGGGGAAGGTAGAAAAGTGTCTCTTGCCAGCAGGAAAAAAACACCTATGAATTTTGGCAAAAATTGCTCTTCTAAAGCAGATAGATTTCAAGGAAAAAGATGAGGGTCTCTGACTTAGTCTTTTACTTCCTGAAGATCAACTAAAATGGATACTGTGTGTAAAAGTACTTTGTAAACTGCAAATACCAGGAACTATCATGTGTTTCTGCCTGTGGTCCCTGCATCTCCAAAATTGCAGTGAGTGGAAGGGATGACTTCTCTAGCGATACCTCTGGTGACACAGATTTTCCAGCCACAGAGACCCAGGGAGTTTTCGTGGCCTGGGCTTTCTGTGGGTAACTCCTTGCTTGCTGAGATGAGATTAGGACCACTGCAAAAAGCAGTCCTGAGGCTGGACTGATGCCTGCTAAAACGGGGTGCAGGGCACTAGAATGAGCAGAAATGAATTCAACCAAACAGCAGAATTGAGGAGACTGGGACAGAGCATTGTTCAGCTGTGGGCGGACCTTCCAATTGAGTCTCTTCTGCTGTGTTAACCTGGAGTTGGTCTTAATACAGAGACCTGTTTGCTAGCTTCTTGCCAGGGGCATGCGATGCTTAAGCTCCGTGGAACACCTTGTCATGTCAGAGCTGTTTTCAGTTCTTTTATTTTATTCATGTATTCATTCATTCAGTAAATAGATTGTTAATTCTTACTCCATGGGCAGCTTTCTCTGTTTCAACAAACCCTTCCGTTTTCTGCCCACATACAAAGCCCACATGCAGTGAGTATAGTTTGAAGGTAAACAGGTTTTGTTTGAATAAAAAAGTAAAGTGCCTCCTTCTAGTGCACCCAGTCCCTGCCACCCTCCTGCCTCCACACCATAAACTAGAGGTCACTTTGGGGATATTTTCTGGGTTTGGGAACCATTCGGCTCCTGGAAAGCACTAATTTCAGAATGCCAGGTACTCTTTTCAGAGTATTTTTTATAATATTATTACAGTATTTATTGGGCACTCTTGTACATAGCTCCATGAGAGATTCTGAGGGAATATAAAAAGCAATAACAACAGTAGCAACACAAAGATATATCATTAAGAACAAGAAGTGTAAGATGTGGTCCCTGGGCTTTAGGTACTTAGAATGGGATGCCCAAAGGCAGAGGAAATGCATGTGACTCGTGCCACCTATCCCAGGCCCCAGATAGATACCAATAATTGATCACAACACTCCCACCAAGGTCAATGCAGCTCAGAATCCTTCTCAACACAGTGCTCTGAATCACCACTGCCAGTTGTCTGGAGTTGGCAGGTAAAATACAATCCATCCACCTCCTCTTTCCATCCCTGTATTTTTGACCAAGGTCAACAGAAGTTCAGGAAAGGAAGAAATGATCATATGTGCTACAGTGGCTGGGAAAGATGCCACAGGGGAGGGCAATTTTAGCTCTACCCTGAAGGACCGATCAAATTTGAGTAGAGTGAGTAACTAGAAAAGAGGAGAGAGGAAGGCTATTTGCGGTACTGAAGTTTCTTGCATTTTTTAAAAAAGGAGTCAAATCTATGTCTCCTTTTTTTTTTAACTTCTTGCTTTAATTTAGGAAGATCTTTCTCATCCCCAAGATCATGAAAACATTCACCTATATTTTCTTCCAATACTTTTACGGTTTTCTTTTTCACATGGACATGTTTGATCCAGTTCAATTTATTTGGGGACAGGGAATATGATAGGAATCCTTTTTTTTTTTAATGGCTAGCTAGATCTCATACCATTTGTTGAACAATCATTTAAAAAGTCTCCTTTATCATATACGAAATATCCTTATATACATGTGCTTATTTCTGAACCCCTGATTCTTTTTTTTTTTTTTGCGGTACGCGGGCCTCTCATTGTTGTGGCCTCTCCCGTTGCAGAGCACAGGCTCCAGATGCGCAGGCTCAGTGGCCATGGCTCACAGGCCCAGCTGCTCCGCGGCATGTGGGATGTTCCTGGACCGGGGCACGAACCCGTGTCCCCTGCATCGGCAGGTGGACTCTCAACCACTGTGCCACCAGGGAAGCCCTGAACCCCTGATTCTTTTTTCAGTCATCTGTTCATAAGTTTATTGTGAGTTCTGAATTTTAGAAAACTCAATTCACAAACTCAACATACAAATTAGATAAACTAAGGAGATAGGATTCTTCAGGCTGCAGGTAGTAAGCTACGCTAACCACCCTGAAATGATTCAACTTTTCAAAAGCTTAAATGTATACATCTCTTTTATTATGTAACAGCTTTATTGACATACAACTCTCATACCATACACTTCTTCCATTTAATATGTACAATTCAATGGTTTTAAGGGTATTTGCAGTGTGGAACAATTTTAGAACATTCCCATTCCCCCCAGATCTCCAGTCCTGTGCAGCCATTATATATTTTCTGTCTCTATGGATTTGCCTATTCTGGATATTTCATTACCAATGGAATCATATAATATGTGGCCCTTTGTGTCTGGCATCTTTCACTTAGCACGATGTTTTCAAAGTTCATCCATATTTTAGCATGTATCTGTACTTAATTTCTTTTTTTAAAATTGAGATATGATTTATATAACATGAAATTAACCTTTTAAAATGTACATCTAGTACACTCATTATGTTGTGCAACCATCACCTCTATCTAGTTCCAAAACATTTTCATGACCCCAAAAGGAAATTCTGCACTCATTAATCAGTCATTCCTCACTTGTCCCCCTCCCCCGACAGCCTCTGGCAACCACTGATCAGCTTTCTGTTTCTATGGATTTGCCTAGTCTGGACATTTCATATAAATAGAATCATACAACATGTGACATTTTGTGACTGGCTTCTTTCACTTAGCATAATGTTTTTAAAGTTCATCTATATTATAGCATGTGTATCCATACTTCTTTTATTGTTATTGTTGAATATACCACACTTGGTTTATCCATTCATCAGTTGATGGACATTTTTGTCATCTCCACTTTTTGGCTATTATGCCTAATTTTGCTATGAACATTCGTGTACATGTTTTTGGGTGAACTCTGCACTTCCTTTAAAAGGGGTGTTATCTTTTGCATAAAGTCATATAATTCCTTGTAATACCAATCCTGTGAGTCATCTTTTCAGGATATCAGAAAGTTTATTTCGGGACTTCCCTGGTGGTCCAGTGGGTAAGACTCCGTGCTCCCACTGCAGGGGGCCCAGGTTCGATCCCTGGTCGGGGAACTAGATCCCACATGCATGCCGCAACTAAGAGTCTGTGTGCTGCAAGCAACGAAGATCCCGCATGCCACAACTAAGACCCGGCACAACCTAAATAAATAAATAAATATTAAAAAAAATTTATTTGCTCCTAGCTTTGTTTCTTTTCTTTTTCTTTCTTTCTCTTTTTTTTTTGGCTGCGTGGCTTACAGGATCTTAGTTCCCTGATCAGGGACTGAACACGGCCCCCCTGCAGTGGTAGCGCAGAGTCCTAACCACTAGAACGCCAGGGAATTCCCTAGTCTTATTTCTTTAAAGCCAAATGTAATTTCATTTGCGGAGGTCTTGATCCCGTCACTCTATGCTAATTTGAACCACCACTAAGTAAAGTAAATTAAGAAATTAATTAAGAAAACTGCAGTCTGGTGAAGGACACGGCTAGGTGGGTGTACAAAAAGATCTGGTGATAAAGATGAGGGTGACACTGAAGTATAGTGTCCAGACTCACTAACTCTACCCCTTTTAAGTCCTTTTCCTTGCAGGAACAGGATCCAGGTAACTTCATTCATTTATTTATGTACCAGAGGTTCAAATTTTAAACTAGCTTAAACATTTAATAGGTTTTGCCCGTTAATCCTGCCGTGAACAGGATTGCCGCAGAAAGGTTCAGTGAAATAAATTAAAGAAGCAAAACAAAGTCAGACTCAGTTTTTTTACAGACCCAACTCCCCCACCAGACTCTAAGCTCTTGAAAACAAGGCCTGCATCTTTGTGGTGGGAGCACCATAAAACTACTCTATTTGTTAAATGAGAGAATGAGGGAAGGCGTGTCTAGAATCAGATTTCTAGCCTTTGCCCCACTCACCTACTCCCACCCTGTTGTTTATTCTCCCCTGGAGACCCCGGGACAAATCATGGTCTATCTGAGGCAGGGGAGCTGGAAGACTGTCTTTAGCATTTTGCGGAAAGGAGGGGGCATTCACAGTAGAAAACCAAACAAACCTGTTCGGTCATAATCCTTCATCTGCCAATTTTGAGAGGAGAGTGATTTTTTTTTTAGCCTTTGCAGTTTGTACTGAGAAACAAAAATGAAAACAAAAGCAAACGAAAAAGTCTTTAAATACTTAATCAAAGCGACTTGACCAAACCCCAAGGGTGCCTGTGGAGGTGAACAGACCTAGCATTGTAAGCCCCCAATCCTCCTTCCAGGGCTCCCTGACCCCTCAGTGCTGGCTAATTGCAGCTCTGGGAGAAACAGAACAAACAGATGGTTCAATGCGGCTATTTTAAGCAGCACCAAGTCCAGTTAGTCAATGCTGGCAACAGACAGTGCAAGAAGCACCTTCATGGCCTGGACGGCCATGTACTCTGCAATACATACTGAAGACAAGTTGCAGGGAAGCCCAAAGAGTCCCTTTCAGGAAAACACCTCTTTGCCCTTTGTTAGTGAAACCTTGGCAGACATGCCAGGCCAGAGGTGACATGTCTATCTGGAAGCGCCTGAAAAATCCCACAGTGCCTTGACTTGAAGCAGCAGTCTCGATGTGCCAGTGGCTGGCTCCTTTGTATTACTTGGCCATCAGTTCAGATGTCACCTCCTCGAGGGGGCTACCCTGGTGCCTCACACAGCCCTTGAGACCGTAGAGATGAAATCGCTTGTCTCAGCCCGCACAGTGCCCTAGTTCTGTCTCCTTGGCCACAGGAGCTCACTAACGGTGAGGGGTGGCAGGGCCACCATCTGAAAGGGGGGTGGCGGCCCTTTTGATTAGTGGGTACTCAGTTTTTCTCTGGCTTTAGCTTCTATTCAGATGAAATAATGGTGATTTTTCCCCCTGTCCCAGAACAAACAGAGCTGTGACTTATGCTTGTTTCCCAGTGTTCACTGCTAATTTCCTGCACCATCAGGTTTCCTGTTCTCTCGCATTTCCATTAAACCTAGACTCCCCCACCCTGGGATGTTGGCACATTGTGGGGAGCACATTGTGATGGGCTGGCTTGCTGGGGGTTGGGAAGAGGCTGGAAATAACTTCAGGAGAACTTGTTCCTCGGCGACACCCACCCATGGGAAACTTGTTCTTCTGACTCTCACCCTCAACCCCCAAGGGCAGCCACAGCTCACCAATCACAGCCAAGCCTGGAAACAGCCTCTGGTTCTTCCGCATAGCACTCCAGGCAGCCACCACCACTGAACTTAACTGGCAGTATTTGGCTTGATTTATTACAATAATTGGAAAAGAAAAAATAAATCTGTCCCCCAAACTGGATTCAGTTACACTGTTGCTCAGATCGTGTTCTCTTGCACTGTTTCATGAATTTTCCCATCACCAAAGTCCGTAAGGTGAGAGGGCCCCTTGCTCTTTTAAGGAGGAAGGAAAATCTCTCTGAAAACTTCTTTTAAAAATAAGTTTGAATATTTTTTAAGCATGGAGAAGTACAGAGGAGAAAACATTTAATGGCCCCTGTTCTCACTGCCCAGATCACTCCTGTTGATATTAGATAATTATTATAATGTTAGAATAGTAATGCATGTATAAGTTTTGAAATTTTAAGCATTAAAGTATAAAAGAATATAAAAGTATGAAAATATAAAATAAAGTATAGAATAACAAGTGATAACTTCTGTTCCTGTCCTTCTTATGGTAACAACTATTATTTATTAATTATTTTTTATGAATCCTTCCAGAAAAAGTATATGTATATATATACACATTTAAAAAAAAATTACCAAAAACAGGAGAGAGATAATGCTCTACATTATGTTCTGCACCTTGTTCTTTTTTTCCTTCTTATTAAATAATACATCTTGGCATTCTTTCCTGATTCACCTCATTCATTTTATCAGCATATGGTTTTCCAACATATGGATGTGTCATAATTTAATCAGTACCCTATTAATGGCAAAACATCTTTTAAAGACTTTATTGGGCCCCTTGGCAGTTGATACACTATTCATCAAAAAGAGAGGAGGGGGCTTCCCTGGTGGCGCAGTTGTTGGGAGTCCGCCTGCCGATGCAGGGGACACGGGTTCGTGCCCCGGTCCGGGAGGATCCCACGTGCCGCCGAGCGGCTGGGCCCGTGAGCCGTGGCCGCTGGGCCTGCGCGTCCGGAGCCTGTGCTCCGCAGCGGGAGAGGCCGCAGCAGTGAGAGGCCCGCGTACCGCAAAAAAAAAAAAAAAAAAAAAAAAAAGAGAGAGGAGGGACCCCTATTTCATTCATTTACTCAAACTCCTATAGCTCCAAAGATTATTCAGCTTGGTCCAGAACATCTGGCAAATACAACTACAAAGCAAAGCATCAGCAGAACTGGGGTGGGGGTGTTGTATGAAAAAAGCTGTTTGTAATGCACCAGAGTGAAGATCACTTGCAAAGATCATAAGCAGTAAATGTTGACAGTCCTAGAAGACTCAGTCACGTGATGGGGTCAGGTGGTATTGCTCTGGGTGACATCAATGCAGCGTTGCTTCACACAGACTTCGGATTAACAATGTCTCAGTAGCCTCCCGGCACTGAAAATGCTTTATTTTATTCATAATGGGTTATTTACTACAGCTGCTGAGTCCACTGAGCCAGCTGTGCTTTCCTATCACCAAGGTGCCTTGAGATCGATCGATCGATCAATCGATCGATCTGTTTATCTATCTATCTATCTTTATTTCTTTATTTTATTTTATTTTGTGGTATGTGGGCCCCTCACTGCTGCGGCCCCTCCCGTTGTGGAGCACAGGCTCCGGACGCGCAGGCTCAGCGGCCACGGACGCGCAGGCTCAGCGGCCACAGCTCACGGGCCCAGCCGCTCCGCAGCATGTGGGATCCTCCCGGACCGGGGCACGAACCCGTGTCCCCCGCCTCGGCAGGCGGACTCCCAACCACTGCGCCACCAGGGAAGCCCTATCTTTATTTTTTTTTAATTCTCCAGGGAAGAGACTTTTGCTTTGTAATTCTAATTCTGCCAAGGATTTGGGGTGATCAGTTCAGGTAAAATTGAAACTAGCCTCACTTTACCACTTGTTAACTGTGTGCCCTGGGGCACGTCACCTAACCATCCTAAGCCTATAAAATGGAGATGATAATACCTACTCCATAGGGTTGTTGGGATGATCAGCTGGGACAATTTATGTCTATAGGAAAACACATGGTATGCTCCCACTCGTGTATTTAAACACATATCTAATATGTGAATCTGCAAAGAGAGATGTCTAGGAAGATGTTTACCAAAATGCTAACCTTGGTTTTCTCCGGGGGTGGGATTTCTTAAGATATCTTTCCTTCATTTTTTCCCATACTGCTTGGGCTTCTTTGTTTTGGGGATTTAAGTTTTGGGTTTTTTGTGTGTGTGTGTTTTTTTACAACGATTAGGAATGATATTTATAAAAACCATAAAGCCATTTTCAAAATGAGATAATGCATTTAAAAGATCACATACAGTAAATGCTTAATCAATGGTAGATTTTGTTTTATTTATTCATTTTATTTAGGCTGAGCGGGGTCTTAGTTGTGGCATGCGAACTCTTAGTTGCAGGATACAGGATCTAGTTCCCCAACCAGTGATCAAACCCGGGCTCCCTGCATTGGGAGCGTGGAGTCTTACCCACTGGACCACCAGGGAAGTCCCAATGGTAGATGATATTACTGTGAAAAGCTATCTTGAAAAGATGGCTCGTTCAATTCCAGAAAATCACAATTTAACTGTATTTAAGTCTCAGAAAGCCCAATTTTTAAGAAATTAGGCTTTGGAATCAGACAGTCCTGGGTTTAAATCTCAGTTCTATATCTCTTTTTTTCCCTCTCAATCTTTTTAGATGCTACGTCTTAAGCAAAATACTTCACCACGTATAGCCTTGATATCTCCATCTGTAAAATAAAATGCTTTTCCCCTTATCCAATCACCCAAAATCCTACATAACCTTCAGACCACTTGGTGTTTCCAGTTACCTTGAACACACAAAATACCTAGAATACTTGTGACTTTGTAGTGGGTCCTGGATACAATAATAGAACCTAGTCATGCCAACACAATTAATTTCCTACACAGTATCTACTTCCTTTTCTCTCTACCAACAGAACCTGGATTTTATGCAGGGCAGCAATGTGCCCAATTAAAAATGCTTACCTCCCAGACTTCCTTGCAGTTAGGGGTAGCCATGTGACCCAGTTTGACCAATGAGATATAAGCAGTACTCATATGTTTCTTATATATCACAAGGAGCTTACAAGAAAATTGGCGTATACCTGATCGAAAGGGAGATACTCACCTGATGTATATTCTCTGCCCTTAAGTCTCCCCCCTGTTCCTGCCTGAAGCAAGAAAATGACATTTAGAGGAGCAGTAGCCATCTTTGCAACTATAGGAGCCACACACTAAGAATGACAGAGCAGGAAAGCAGAAAAAACAAGGTCCTTGATGAATTCATGAAAATGCTGTCCAAATCCTGTACGACATACTCTAGATTTCATGTTGCATAGGAAAAACAAACATTTAGTGGGTTAAGCCGCTGCTGTCAGGATTCAGTTACATGCAACAAAATGTAGTTTCAAGTGAATACACTACATTATAGGGTTTCTATGAGGAGTCAAATAAGATAGTGTTTGTCAAGTACTTAGCCCAGTGCCTGAAACATGGGCATAACTTAATAAATATTTGTTGATGAGTTCCAATTTTGTCCTGGTAAGAGGAAATTAGGAATTGGAAATCTTTTACAGAACATGATTTCCTAATAGAAAGTTAGGAACTTTATTTGTTCATTTGTAAAGTTCTTAGAATGATGCCTGGCACACAAGAAGCACTTTATAAATATTCGATAAATAAATACAATCCTAACAAATGCTTATTAAATGCCTACAATGTGCCAGGCACTGTTCTAGATGGCTGCAAATACAGAAATGAAGAAGACAGACAGTGTTCCTGCTCTTATGGTACCATCATTTTAGAAGGAGCAGCAGGAGATGAACAGTAAGCAAATAAACAAATAAACAAGAAACTTTCATGAAAATAAAAGGATGGTGTGATAGAGATACGAGATCTCCTCGGGTCGGGTTGGGTACACAGGGAAGGCCTCTTGCAGGTGGTGACCTTGAAAGTAAAACCTGATCTGTAAGAAGGAGCCAACTCTGTAAAGACCTGGGGTAAAAACATTGTAGGCAGAGAAAGGCTTGTCAAAAGCCGTAATGTAGTTATGAGTCTGGAGTTACAGAGGAAGAGTCTTCCTGTAATCACCCAAAGTTTGCATTTGCAACCACAGAGAGGAATGCAAATGCAGGGCAAATCCACATTTTATGCAGTCTGAAACTTACAACTTGGGGGGCCCCTCTTAAAGAAAAAGAATGCAGAAGTACAGATACAAAATAGGGCTTTGGAAGGGGCCTTTGCAAGTGAGTGGCTCTAAAGCTTAAGCTTTCATGAGCTTCCTGGAAAATCTATTTCTGTTTAGACCTGAGGTGATAAAGAAAAGTAGATTTTCGTACAAATGTTTTCTTAGGTCAGTTTCCCAAGGCAATAGAAATAAAAGCAAATATAAACAAATGGGACTTAAACAAACTTACAAGCTTTTGCACAGCAAAGGAAACCATAAACAAAATGAAAAGACAACCTACTGGGCTGGGAGAAAATATTTGCAAATTATGTGACAGACAAGGGCTTAATTTCCAAAACATATAAATAGTTCAGACAACTCAATAACAAAAAAACAAACAACCCAATTGAAAAATGGGCAGAAGATCTAAATAAACAGACATTTCTCCAAAGAAGACATATAGATGACCAACAGGCACATGAGAAGATGCTCATGATTGCTAATTATTAGAGAAATGCAAATCAAAACTACAATGAGGTACCACCTCACACCAGTCAGAATGGTCATCATTAAAAAGTCTACAAAGGGAATTCCCTGGCAGTCCAGTGGTTAGGACTTGGCGCTTCCACTGCCATGGCCAGGGTTCGATCCCTAGTTGGGGAACTAAGATCCTGTAAGCAGCACAGTGCAACCAAAAAAAGAAAAAAAAAAAAGCCTACAAATAATAAATGCTGGAGAGGGTGTGGAGAAAAGGAAACCCTCCTACACTGTTGGTGTGAATGTAAGTTGGTGCAGCCACTATGGAAAGCAGTATGGAGGTTCCTCAGAAAACTAAAAATAGAGTTGCCAGATGATCCAGCAATCCCACTCCTGGGCAAATACCCAGACAAAACTCTAATTAGAAAAGATACATGCACCCCTATATTCATAGCAGCACTATTCACAATAGCCAAGACATGGAAACAACCTAAATGTCTATCAACAGATGAACAGATAAAGAAGATGTGGCACATATATACAATGGAATATTACTCAGCCATAAAAAAGAATGAAATAATGCCATTTGCAGCAACATGGATGGAACTAGAGATTATCATACTAAGTGAAGTAAGTCAGACAGAGAAAGACAAATACCATATATCACTTATATATGGAATCTAAAATATGACACAAATGAACTTATCTATGAAGCAGAGATGGACTCACACAGAGAACAGACCTGTGGTTGCCAAGTAAGGGGGCGGGGAGGGATGGAGTTGGAGGTTGGTATTAGCAGATACAAACTATTATATACAGAATGGAGAGACAAGAAGGTCCTACTGTATAGCACACACAACTATGTTCACTATCCTGCAATAAACCATAATGGAAAAGAATTTGAAAGAAAAGAATGTGTCTGTATGTATAACTGGATCACTCTGCTGCAGAGCAAGAACATGGTAAATCAACTATATTTCAATAAAAAATAATAAAATTAAATTAAATTTTAAGAAAAAGTAGATTTGAAGTACAACTTATTCAGACTCTTTTGGTACTCAGAAACCCACTGAGTTTGATGGAGTGAAAAAAGTTGACATTTATGATAAGGATCCAGGATGACAGGACCCAAGAATGAGCATCTAGCTGGGCCAAATTTGTACTGCAACCAGACACTCAAACACCAGCAGGACTCCTCGTGCTTCATCCACCTCCCTAACCTATACATGTGCTTCATTCTTATCTTCCTCTTGCAAGATCAGCTCCATCTGCTTTTCTGACCCATGGGACAGAAAACCACTACCACTCATGTTACATGGTACAGCTCCAACCACTAGCTCCTGGCCCACCTTCCCAGGGAAGCTCTCTGACAGACTTGAGTCAGGTGTCCATCCTTGGTCAAAAAATGGCACCAGGGCTCCTGGAGGCCACTCAACCCTGAGATCAAGACAAAGGTAGTCACCTGAAAAAGGGGGATGATTGTGAGCCAGGGGACAAACCCAAGAGGCGTCTGCCTCATCTGTAGAGTAGCATTGTCCAAGAGAATTATAATGCCAGACACAAATGTAAACCACATATGTTATTTAAAATTTTCTAGCAGGGACTTCCCTGGTGGTGCAGTGGTTAAGAATCTGCCTGCCAATGCAGGGGACATGGGTTCGAGCCCTGGTCCGGTAAGATCCCACATGCTGTGGAGCAACTAAGCCCGTGTGCCACAACTACTGAGCCTGTGCTCTAGAGCCCGCAAGCCACAACTGCTGAGTCCGCGTGCCACAACTATGGAAGCCCGGGCACCTAGAGCCCATGCCCTGCAATGAGAAGCCTGCACACCACAACAAAGAGTAGCCCTTGCTCGACGCAACTAGAGAAAGCCCATGCACAGCAACGAACACCCAATGCAGCCAAAAATAAATTTTAAAAAATAAAATTAAAGGGGCTTCCCTGGTGGCGCAGTAGTTGAGAGTCCGTCTGCCGATGCAGGGGACACGGGTTCGTGCCCCGGTCCGGGAAGATCCCACATGCCGCAGAGCGGCTGGGCCTGTGGGGCCGTGGGCCCGTGGGGCCGTGGCCGCTGAGCCTGCGCATCCGGAGCTTGTGCTCCGCAACAGGAGAGGCCACAACAGTGAGAGGCCCGCATACTGCAAAAAAAAAAAAAAATTAAATTAAATTAAAAAATAAAAATAAAAACTTCTAGCGGGCACATTAAAGAAGTACAAAGAAGCAGATGAGATTAACTTTAATAATAAATTTGATATAACCCAAATATGATTACTTTAACATAGACAATACAAAGATATTTACATTCCTTTTTACATACTAAGTCTTCAAAATCCAATGCCTTTTTTACACTTCTGGCACAACTCAATTCAGATCAGCCACATTTCAAGTGCTCAATAGCCACACCTGGCTGATGGCTACCAAGGTGGACATACAGGTCTAGATTTCTTGGCTGAGATCTGGTGGATGCTGCTACTTCTGTCCATCACAGCAGGCCCAAGGCTGTAGTGATCAAGCCAACCTACTCTTGCCTTCTGCGGATGTCATGATTGCATGTCTGCTCTCGGGCTCAGATAAATGTGCAGGATTAATCATCACGGGCTTTCAGAGTACACACAGCACAAGCACATTTGCTGCCAAATTGCAATTACAGAGTTCTTTCTTTGCTGGACTCAGAGTTAATGTCTTTGCACTTCCTTTATTCCAGAAATGAAATTAAAGCCACTCAAACACACACACATAAAAGGCCCACAGCAACCTGCAGCTCCATCAGCAAATTGTTCAGCCTTGGTAGGAAGGTCATTAGACTGGTTTTAGATAGAGCCCATAAAGCATCAGGAAAACAGATAAATTTCAAAGTACTGATTGCTCAGCTGTACTTCAGCTCAGCCTCCCAAATGTAATAAATGCATCTCTCCAAAGTGTGTCTGCTTTCTCTTCAATTTGCTACATCCAGGTACTATAAGATATACTCCTTTTTCATTACATACATATTTGCCCCAAGTTTTAGCCAATACATATGTATATAGATCAGACCTGTTCCATGTCACTTTGGCAGGTTGGCTTCTCTTCTGTCTATAGATTTTTCAGGTGCATTTTGTTGAAAAGACCAGATGCGACTAATTTAGAAGTCTTATTTCTCCGTCTGGAAGCAATTTGTATCAGTGGCCTAATAATTTGATAGCTACTATACATCGAGCACTTATTATACACCAGGCAATGTGCTAAGTGCTTACAGACACGATGTCATTTTATTTTTGCAACGTCACCATACGTACGTACTATTGTTAACACACCCCCACTTTACAGAGGAGGAAAGTGAGGTTTGCGAAAGGTTAAGCACCTTGTCTGAAGTCATCCGCCTACAAAGCAACAAAGCCAAGATTTGAACCCCAGTTGCCTGACTCCAAAGCTTTAGCTGTTGATGTCTGCACAGCAATTCGGCATGATTTTTGAAACAGAAAGCCATCAAGTCTCGCTTTCAAGGGCCAGTGCTTTCACCAAAAGGCATCTTTGAGGCAGGGTGTCTGAGAAGAGAGGACAGTCGGAATGAGGTTACCAATTGGCAGGGCTGGAAGGTAGCAAAATGAAGCTCCTCATCCGTGGGAAAAATAAAGACAGATGTGCAAATGCCTGGAGAGAGGTCAGTTGACCAATCCTGGCAAAGAAGGGCTGGACTCCAGTCCTCCACTGTTGTAAACCAGCTCTGACCTTACTCTGTGTGGCCTAGAGCAAAGCCACCTGGCTCCCAGAGGTGTAAAGATGATGGCTCTGCCAGGCCTCCCTGAGGGCCGATTTGGATTAACTAGTTAATGGTTATACACTAGTTTGAATAGGCGAAGGGCCCAATAAAATCTCTACTCAGGTCTTTTTAGCACAGTATGAGCCCCTGCTGATGACAGATATTAAAGGAAGATTAATCTCTCTTTAGTTTTATGGCTTGAATTGAACCATTTGGCAGTACTAGGCCAGACAAGCAAAAAACAGCATGCCGATGTTAATTAGCTAACTCGGCTCTAAGAGACAGCACCAGTAATGTTCTCAGAACCTGAATTTAATGTTGGTAACTTCAGGTGGAGGGCAGGCACTGGGGCAACATTTGTCAAAAGACTGAATGCATAGATTTGATGCTTAGTCAGGCACCTACTATGTGCCGGACAGTGGATTACAAATATCAGGCTCTAAAAAGCCACCTCTATGACGTCAAGATTTTGCCTGGCGATTGGGAGTGTTACTACATCGGTCTGAATGTGGATTTCTCCATCAGTAAGTGCACAACCAGCAGTAAAGCAAACCAGCTAACTACTGAACAAGCTTGCTTGATAGCAATCAAACGATTTCTCAGAGCAAAGAGAAACTGAAAATCCAACAGTAGCTCTCTTGGAAGGATGACCCTAGAAGACGGAAATCTTCATTTGCCAAACACAGGGTAAATAACAGGATTTTCTTTTTTCTTTTTGTTTTTTTTTTGTTTTTTGTTTTTTTTTATTAGTTTCTGCTTTATAACAAAGTGAATCAGTCATACATATACATCTGTTCCCACATCCCCTCCCTCATGCATCTCCCTCCCTCCCACCCTCCCCCTCCCACCCCTCCAGGCGGTCACAAAGCACCGAGCTGATCTCCCTGTGCTCTGCGGCAATAACAGGATTTTTAGGAGCTATTTTGATAACAAATATAAATTGAAAAATATACAGAATATTTTCATCCTTTAAAGGTCCACATCTACTCACATTTCCACATGGCAAGAGTAAATAAATTCCCAGTTAGAGGTAGAAGTCACATGTCAGTCACATAACACCTCTCCCGCCCACAACTCTTTTTTTTTTAAGTGAAAGCAAGTTCATTTAGAGAGAGACACATTCCATAGGCAGATGCAGTCTGTCTCAGAAGATGGGAGCAGCCCCCCAACTCTTAACTGTTTGAAAAAATGTGAAATGTGCAAGTTTCCATACAAATAACCAGGCAATTGCCCAGCTGGTCTCAAAAGTGGCTAGATCCTGTTAATCATTTAACACCTTACCTAATGTGAGATAAACACAAGAGATGTCATTGCCAGGCTACAGTATTTTCTGGAACCATTATTTATGTATTCACTCGTTCATTCCTTTATTCATTCAACTAAAATAAATTGAGGGCCTACTATATGCCAGGTGCTGTTCTAGACATCAGTGAAGCATGAACAAAACAAAGATCACCTGTCTTCCTGGAATTTACATTTTTGCGACTACGTTCAATTCACCAGCAGAGGCCAAGGACCCTTCAGCTTGTAGTTTAACAAAACGAAATAGCCTTTTGGGCTAGTATTCAGATTTTCTTACGTTGATTCGTTCTTTCAGCAAATATTTACTGAGTAACTACTGGGCTACTCTGGAGCAATACAAACGTGCATGAAGACGGAGCTCACTGTCTAGATGGAAACATAAAGCATTTACAGAAAAAACCAATACAACAAGGAATTAAATGCCATGAACCAAGCAGACAGAATGCTGTGGAATAGTCAGAGAAGAAAATTCAGCTTCATGGAGGAGTAACTAGGTGGCATTTGAATTAGGATTTAAAGGACGAGTATGGGGACTTCCCTGGTGGTCCAGTGGCTAAGACTCCTTGCTCCCAATGCAGTGGGCTCGGGTTTAATCCCAGGTCAGGGAACTAGATCCCACATGCTGCAACTAAGACTTCGCATGCCGCAGCTAAAAATTCTGCATGCCGCAACGAAGTTCCCACGTGCCGCAACTGAGACCCAGCGCAGCCAAATAAATAAATAAATATTACAAAAAAAAAAAAGGATGGGTATGATTTGCATATGTAAAACGAGATGAGGGTGGGACATACTAGGATGAAGGGCAGTCTGTAACTGACCAAAAATAACTGATCTTGTTTTCTAATATACATGTTGGTAAAACAAGGTCTGAATGCTGCCACAGACTGAATGTTCGTGTCCCCCCCCAAATTCATGTTGAAGCTCTAATCCCCAGTGGGATAGTATTTGGAGGTGGGAACTTTGGGAAGTAATTAGGTCATGTGGGTGGAGCCCTCATGACGGGATTAGTGCCCCTAGAAGAAGAATCATGAGAGAGAGATCATTCTCTGCCATATGAGAATATAGCAAGAAGGCATCATCTGGGGCTTCCCTGGTGGCGCAGTGGTTGAGAGTCCACCTGCCGATGCAGGGGACACGGGTTCGTGCCCCGGTCCGGGAAGATCCCACATGCCGCGGAGCGGCTGGGCTTGTGAGCCGTGGCCGCTGAGCCTGCGCGTCTGGAGCCTGTGCTCAGCAGCGGGAGAGGCCACAACAGTGAGAGGCCCGCGTACCACAAAAAAAAAAAAAAAAGAAGGCATCATCTGTAAACCAAGACGAGAGCCCTCACCAGAACCAAACAATTCTGGCACCCTGGTCTCAGACTTGTAGCCTCCAGAACTGTGAGAAGTCTTTGTTGTTTTAAGCCACCCAGCCTATGGTCTCTTGGTCAGTTTGACTAAGCAGCTATATAGCAGCCCAAAGTACCTAAGACAAAAGCAAAGATTTCAAAGAAGTTTTAAACTTCTTTATCCAAATGAAGTTTTAGAGCAGCTGTTGTCCTCTGTTCAACTGAACACTCAAGGTCTACCTACAATGAAGTCACAAGAATGGAAAATTGATTTCATCTCGTATGCCCACAGTGGAACTGGCTGCTACAAGTGTTATGTTACAAATAATTCTGAGGCTTTATTAAGGTTCTGCAGGAAAGGGCCTGTGATTGATTAGTGATGCCTGCCACAGGCACAGGATTCAGATATGGTAGTTGATTCATTTGCCATCCCTGGGTTCAGGTCACATACCTGAATTACCCAGTGAGGAAAGCTCTGTAATAGAGGTTTTGAAACTGTTTTAGCAGCACAACGTTTTGTGCAAATGAAATCTTACTCAACATTCCAATATTTTAAAGAGTGGGGCTGCCCTCCTCGAAACAGGGAAGGGAGAGGTCTAGAGCCCCACCCACTCACCCTCCTCCTCACCCATCAGAGGGGCACCTGGAGCACAGCCTGAACCATCACCACTTTATGAGACTGTGGCTTTCTGTGTCACAAGAACAGCATTTAGTAATTTGTTCATATTAAATTCCACAAGAGGGATGATAATCACCATTTTACAGATGCAGAAACTGAGGTTCAAAGAGGCTAAGTGCTAAGCCGCAGGCTCCTCCCTCTTACTCAGGCTGGGCTCACATGTCTCTAGCTCTGCAGCTTCATCAGAGCTTGTCTTCCAGAGAAGAGAGCTGAGTTGAATAGAAATAAATGCAAGGAAAAGGGGGATGCTCCTGCCCCTCTGTGTGAAATTCTGTCTCCCTCTGCCTTTGCCTGCCTAGCACTTCCACAAGCCCCTCTGTCAGTGACACATTAGAGGTCTGCAATCCTGAGCCACTCAGGGCTCCAGCAGGACTGAAGTTTCCCCCTCATTTCATGAGCTGAGGCAACCTGAGTATGCCCTTCCTCCTCTCTTCTCGGCTGTTCCTAAGGAGAGCCCGTCATCTCTTCTTGGACTGGAGCGTGGGATGGAACTGCAAAGGGCGGCACAGGGTGGTCACGGTGAGTCCCCACGTAAGGCGTTTACAAATGACAAAGCACGTTTGTTATCTCACCATGCTCACCCCGCTCATCATCACCACCATCCCTTCCAGCCTGGACCACAGCAGCATCCTCCCATCCCACCTCTTCTCCCCTCACCCACTCGGGTCTCACCGCAACCCCTTCCATTTTCTGCACTGCAGGTAGAGATTTTTTAATAATGCAAATCTGATTGGGTCACTCCTTTGCTCAAAACCCTCTAACAGCTTCCCGTTGTCCTTGGTACCCTGTGGGAAGAGCACTTGCTTGTGAGTGTGTGTGCACGTGTGTGTGTGTGCGTGTACGCACGTACACTCTTGCAAGGAAGGGTGGTTTATGATACTGGGATGTTACAGTAGTATAGGTTCCATTTGATACACAGCAGGGTATGTGTACTTATTCATGTACATTTATGTAGGTCCTGCCTCAGTCCACAGAGGTATTGGAGTGGCTGCGTAAACAATATGCTTCCTGGGCAGGCGACAACAGGATGCATTTCCAGCTATGTTTTGGAAACTTCATTCATGTGGTATAAACCAACTGCAATGTAAAATAATAATAAATGAGTGTTTTATCATTCTAAACACTCTGATAGGAAACTAAGAAACAACACAGCTGCGGAGGTGCTATCACAGCCCCACGTGATTTGTGGATCAACAAAAGGGCATTCCGAGGTGCACTAGGAGAAACTGAGTCATTACCTAAGACAGTCGGTGCCAGCCCTCCTCTGCATGTCACTCAGGGACATTTGTTTATTTTTAGAGATTTTCCTCATTTTTAATTACACAGGAATTACACTGTTGGGGAGGGGGAAATTCCTCTTCTACTCCCCTTGAGTTCTTGTGGCTGGACTAATCATAAAATTGACACAAGACAGGAGAAAGAGAAACAAATTTCAATTCATGTGCATGGAGGTCCCATAGAAATGGGACCTAAGAAGTGGCCAAAGCAGGCACCTTTAACCTTTTTAGACAAGAAGCAATAAATTTGTGAGGAATTGACTGGATAAAGAAACATAGGTTTGGGGTGATGGATTAGTGAAGACGCTAAACAGAGTTTGGGCTTGGGGCAGTACATTAAAGAAGAAACAAGGTTTGTTTATATAGGCTTCTTGGCCTGACTTCCTATCTTTGTTGATAAGGGCATCTTTCTACCTCCAGATGCAGGGAGTGCATCTGTCACATGAGAGACTGATTTCCTGCTTTCAGGGAGACAGAGTCAGGGTGTCCCTCTTGCTCTGGCTGCTTCTTTTAATGATTTTATTTATTTATTTATTTATTTATTTTTGGCTGCATCGGGTCTTCATTGCTGTGTGCGAGCTTTCTCTAGTTGCGGAGAACGGGGGCTACTCTTGGTTGGGGTGCGCGGGCTTCTCACCGCGGTGGCTTCTCTTGTTGCAGAGCACGGGCTCTAGGCGTGCAGGCTTCAGTAGTTGTGGCTCATGGGCTCAGTAGTTGTGGCTCGTGGGCTCAGTAGTTGTGGCTCGCAGGCTTTAGAGCGCAGGCTCAGTAGTTGTGGCGCATGGGCTTAGTTGCTCCGTGGCATGTGGGATCTTCCCGGACCAGGGCTCAAACCCATGTCCCCTGCACTGGCAGGCGGATTCTTAACCACTGCACCACCATGGAAGCCCTGGCTGTTTCTTAAGTCACTTTAATTCAAAAGAATCAATATACCATTGAGGCACATTTAGGGGTGGCCGACTCTGGGCCCCACAACATGAATATATTTCTGCTGGAAAAATGTCAAACAATATCCACTCTCTACTCAGGAGTATCCACTGTAGCTAATTCGGTGTTTTGTGTATTTTGAGCCTTTTGTTTTGTGGGGAAGGTTGTTTTTGTTGTTTTCCTACACAGGATCATATTCTATGTATTACTCTATAACATGCTTTTCTCTTTTAACATTTTGTCTTGGCCTTATTTCCCTTTCCGAGTATGCAGATCTACTTTGTTCTCTGTAACCACCACATTCTAATTCCACTGTATGGTTGTATCATAGTTTATGGAAGGATTTTCCTCTGAATGAACATGTAGGTTGTTTCTGACTTTTTGTTATTACACCCAATGCTATATGTGAAAACTATGCACAGGTAAAAAATAATTTCTCTAAAATAAAGAAGAGGAATTTTTGAGGTAAAGCATATACACATTTAAAATTTTAAGAGATACTCCCAAATTACCCTCCATAAAGAAAGTTCAGGGATCTCCACTAAGCAGTGACATGGTTGTACAGGACTGCAATGTATGTAACTTTAGAGATTGCGGCCTAAAACTGATATAGTGTTCACAAGCAAAAAGAGGCATGCAAATCCACAGGATAATATACACTTTAAAAAACAAATAAAGCACCATTTGCACTGTCATCGGGGATTGGGGGTAGAGAGAGAATGGTGAGCATAGAGGACTTCTCAGGAGAGCAGCCTCCTCCTCACCCTTCCCTCCTCCAGGCCCCGCCCCTCTTCCTTCCCATCCTCTGGTTGAATAAAGCAACACTGAAGGGAGAGAGAGAGGACTTCAGATGGAGCAATGCAGAAGAAAAATTGGTATGTGCTCTAACACACACTTCAGGAGGCTGCCATCACCAGACCCTGTGAACAAAGTGCCGATGGCTAATTGTACTGACCCCAGTGGAAGTTTGCATTCCACCGGGCTTCTCTCTGGATATGCTCTGTTCCTCAGCTTGTGATGTAATAAAATCATGAGCAGCCTATTTCCCCAAGTCTTCCAGCCTTCAGACAGTACCCTTCCCTTCAATAACAAAATAAAATGGTTGCTTTTCCTATTTCACAACCTATGGCAAGGCCATCTCCCTCCCCAGGATTACTGTGGATTCCAGGGCTGCTTATGTGTCCCTGGTCAATTCCTGTCCCTGTCCTGTTCTTGAATCTGCTACTGGCCTCTCTGTTCTCACACCTCTCTCCACACTCATCATCGCTGCTATTCCTTCTTTAGTTCTCCCAAACATCAGTGTTTTTCTGCGGTTTGTGGGTAAAGGAGAGGGGTCACAACACAGTGCTGATCAGGAAGCATTACAACGAATACTAGGCATCACTCTTCTGAACAACCCCTTGACTACAGTACCCTGGGAGGAGCCACTGGCTGAACTTCTCAGGCCCTGGACTCATGGCAACTTGCCAGGACTCCCAGGGGCCCTTTGCCATCTCCCCAGATTTCTTCCAAGTTCACTGTCCAGGGAACAGCTCCTCAATTCCCATTGCTTTCTTCTTATTCAGCCCAGCAGTTGACCTCTCTTGGTCTTGTGGAGTGGTTGATAGGCCCCATCTGTCCACATCGGGGCTCTGCTACTGCTGCCTGCATGGCCTTCGGCATGGTACTCATCCTCTCTCAGCTCCAGTTTCTTAATATGTGACAGGGGTAACACCAGAATGTATTTAAAGGGGTTAGCACCGTCCCTCGTACATTTGTGCTAGGCATCCGTGACAATACCACCTCTCATGCCAGGAAATGACCCATCAAGTCCCTTACCGCTCAAAAGGGCTGTTATGGCCCTAAGTTTTGCCACCACCCTAGGACATTTGGCGGTTGGCTTTTTAAATATGACTTTCTTCCCTGTTAGTGTGTTGTAGGAAAGCTTCCTTTCAGCTTAGCTCCTTAGAGCTGTTGTTTGTGAAATGTACTAGTTCTCAGGGGTTTCATGGTGAATATGGGAAAAGAGGTGCTTGGGCAACTTAAACTCCCTTCCTCCAGGCCACAAGGCAGAGATTCAGTGCAACCCCTCCCCTTGGCCCTCTGCTACCCCTCCCTTCACGGATGGCACCTGCACCCACCCAGGGGCTCAAGGCAGATACTTGGGAGTCATCGTGAAGCTGCCTTTCCCTTATCTCCGCCTGTCAGTCCCCCAGCAAGCCCTTGTTGGGGTTACCTACAAATTCTCTATACACCGACCCCTGCTCCAAGCCAGGCCCATGCACCTGGGCCACTGCAGCCATCTCCCTGCTGGAACCCCTGCTTCCACTCTTACCTTCCTACAGGCCATCATCCAGCAGGAGAGCAGAGCCATTTAAAAACATGGCAGGGACTTCCCTGGTGGTGCAGTGGATAAGAACTTGCCAATGCAGGGGACACGGGTTCGATCCCTGGTCTGGGAAGATCCCACATGCCGCAGAGTAACTAAGCCCATGCACCACAGCTACTGAAGCCTGTGTGCCACGACTACTGAAGCTCGTGCACCCTAGAACCCGTGCTCTGCAACAAGAGAAGCCACCGCAATGAAGCCTGTGCACCACAACAAAGAGTAGCCCCGGGCTTCCCTGGTGGCGCAGTGGTTGAGAGTCCGCCTGCCGATGCAGGGGACACGGGTTCGTGCCCCGGTCTGGGAAGATCCCACATGCTGCGGAGCGGCTAGGCCCGTGAGCCATGGCCGCTGAGCCTGCGCGTCCTGAGCCTGTGCTCCGCAACGGGAGAGGCCACAACAGTGAGAGGCCCGCGTACAGCAAAAAAAAAAAAAAAAAAGAAAAAAAAAAAAAAAAAAAAAAAAAAAAAAGAGTAGCCCCTGCTGGCCGCATCTAGAGAAAGCCCACGCACAGCAACAAAGACCCAACACAGCCAAAAATAAATAAATAAAAAATTTTAAGTAAAAAATAATAACATAAGTCAGATCACTTCCCTCTCTTGCTTAAAACCCATCAGCGCTTCCTGTTGCCTTCAGAGCAAAATCCAGGCTCCTCGGCGAGGCCCAAGGCCGTGATCCTACTGCTGCCTCTCCAGCTCCATCCCCTGCTGCCCTCACAACTTGCTTCCTTCCTCTTCCTCTATATCCACATCCCTGGAACACTCCTCACACCCAGGCAACTCCATGGCTCCTTCTCAGCTTGCCAATTTCGGTACAGGAAGACCTACACTGACCACCCACTCTAGATCGGCCCACCCACTCCAATTTCTCTGTATCATCCTGCCCCGTGTACCGCCCTCCGAGTCTCCCTCTACTCAGTTGTTATTGTTTTCTTCCCACAAAACTGCAAGCTCCCTGAGGGCAGGTGCTCTGTCTGTCTTGTTTGCTGTTTTGCCCCCAGCCCCTGGCACAGCAGGCACACAGTATGCACTTATTGAATGAATGAGCAAACAGATGAATGAATACATTAACCAGGAAAATGAAGGAGGAAACTTCCAGGAGAACGTGTAGTGTGAGGAGACACTCCAAGGGAGGGGTTCCCAGGGAGCTCTCTCTCCACACAGGAGCCTGCTTCCTCACTGGGACACAGGTGTAGATCGGAGCCAGGAGCGACAGCCCTGAAGTCTCAGGGGCCTCCTGAGCCTTCCTGAGATGGGAGAGGGAACGGCTCTCCATCACTCAGAAACGCCTTGACTGCCGCAGCGAAAGGGCAGAGCTGCTGCCTCCAATGCTGATTTCCACACAGCGGCTGCCTTCCTCCACCCACCAGGGAGCCCACTGAGTTGCCGTAGCAACAGAGGATGGCGCCAGAGTCCAAATAGGGATGACTGCATCTCCCAGCACATCTTCTGGGGAGGGCGAGAAGGAGGGGGGCCGGTCCACAGTCGTGCCCTGGCTCTGTCTGTCTCTGGTCTGTCCCGGTGTCTAAGCAAAGCACCTCCTCTGCCCCTCACCCCCACATCCCTTGAACATTGGAGGAAGACCTCGCTTCAGAGCCTTCTCCTCTGTGTTCTCTCTCCTGCTGTGGAAGGCAAGGGGAGGGATGGCCTCATCTTTGTATCCTGTTCAGGCCCGCAAATTGGCCAGAAGAACAAAGGACAAGGGCTCTCTGATGGCTCACGGCTCTCAAGACGGCCTTAAGAATGTTTTCTTTTTAGGGCTTCCCTGGTGGCACAGTGGTTGAGAATCCACCTGCCAGTGCAGGGGACAGGGGTTCGAGCCCTGGTCCGGGAAGGTTCCACATGCCGCGGAGCGGCTAGGCCTGTGCACCACAACTACTGAGCCCACGAGCCACAACTACTGAAGCCCACACGCCTAGAGCCAATGCTCTGCAACATGAGAAGGCACCGCAACGAAGAGTAACCCCCACTCGCCACAACTAGAGAAAGCCCGTGCGCAGCAACGAAGACCCAACGCAGACAAAAATTAAATAAATAAAAAATTAAATTAATAAAAAAAGAATGTTTTCTTTTTAAATACCACATTGTTAGTCTAACTGGTCACGTCCTGGAGTTTTTGAGGCTCTGTTGGCTGCCTTTTTGGTATCCCTAAAGAAGCAAAACCTGGCTTTTACTCCCCAGAAACTAAATGCCCTTTGGGGAAGCTGCTGAGAAGCAGTTTGTGTCATTTGTCAAAAGAATGACAATAGTATCTACCACTCACTGAGTGTGTGACATGTATCGCTTCTCTCAATCCTCACAACTGCCCTGGAGAAAAGGTATTATAGTCCCTCTTTACATGTAAGGAAACTGAGGCTCCCTCGTTCCTGGGGTCACACAGCTGCTAAGGGGCCAAACTGCAATCCAAACACTGCACTTTCAGATGCTGAAACCCAAGCCATTGGCCACTGCTCTATACTGGGAAGTACCAGCAGCTACAAAACATGACTACAGTGAGCTTCCCCAGCCCCAGCCAGCCCTCTTGGGTCCTCACGTGGCCCCATCCTGACCACAGTGGCCAGCACTTGTTGGCTCAGGCCCCAAGCGGCATCACCCCCACAGGGATCTGACAGAAACTCGCTCAGAGTGGGAACAAAGGCAGCTTTTTCAGCCCCTTCTTTAGAAACCTTCTCTCCACGCCACAGAAGCAGCTCCTCGGATTGGCTGTTACCATGGCAACTGGCTGCTGATCTCTGTCCAAATATGTCAGCCCAGAACTGCAGTGCCTCCGTGTCCATTTCCTGCCCAAGCTTCCCAGCCTGCCAGCCCAGCCCCTCTGACCTCCAGGCAGCTTTGAATGCCTAGGCTTTATAATTACAGCTGCCTTTCAGTTCCCTAGTCTTGTTGGAAAACCTTTGTAATCTGCATTGAACTTCTCTTCCCAAGAGCCCATTTATCATACCCAGCCTCTGGCTCTTTATCTGGGGTTTATGAAGCACTGATTGTGTTATCCAGCCTTGCCCCATCATATGTACTCAACCGACTTGCAGAGAGCTTGGACACACAAATTTCAAACATCTGGGACTTAGTGTCTGGCACCAAGATCCTTCCGCTGCAACCGTGACTTTGTATGCGGTCTACAGTGGCCTGATTTCAAGCCTGATTTCTTCATTCATTCATTCATTTATTCATTCAATGACTCATGAGCACCTACTATGTTCCAAGCACTAGGGACACCATGTTAAACAAGACAGAATGGAAAGTTACATTTCCCCAGGGAAGAGGGGTGATAAAGTAAACAGGTAAACAAACAAATAAATATAATTTGCGGTATCTGTAAGTATGGTGCAGATAAAGGAGCTGAGGGGCTCCGATCCTAGGCTGGACATTTTCCTCTGTCCTCATCTAAGTTCCCCACTTGCACAGGGAGGGGCAAACCAGATGAGGGGTGAGTAGATGGTGCTTGGTGTCCAGTGGGCACTTTTGGATGCAAGTGGCAAAGACCAAACTTAGGGAGAAGTGTTCTTTAGGCAGTGATGCAGCTGGGGATCTGAGGTCTGAAAGTCATCAGGACTCCATCCCCATCTCTTGTCCCTCTCAGGACATCAGCAACCTTCCTTCCCCTTGCAGTGGCTTTTCCCACAAGACGGGAAGTGTGGCTGCTGACAGATCCTATGAGTTTTACTTTTCACAGCCTCAGTCATGGAAGACAGCCTGACCTCAAGCAGTCTCCCATTCCCAGACCAAAACACCAAGGGGAGAGACTCATCGCCCCAGGTTGGAGGTTCCCAGGCCTGGGCTAACCAGTCAAGGCCAAGGATGGGATCAGGGTACTAATAAGGAGACTCCCAAGTTCCCAGTTAGTGCTCTGTGCTCTGGGGGAAGGCAGACCAGCCCAGGGTCTAGACCACCCCTACAAAGTGAGACCCATCGCGGTGTGTGCCCCCTGCCACACCCCCACCCTCACCTCACCCCACCCCTACTCCTGCTTTCATACCTTAATGGTCTAACTTCTGTTTCAGAGAGGCAGCTTTGTGGCCTGTGCCCCAGTTCAGTCCCAGTTCTTAAGGTCACCCTATGCTCTGGGGTCTTCTCTGCCCACCTCACCTGTGTCACCCTCATGTGGAATCCTAACCACCCCATGCATGAGTCCAGGTCACCATCAACACTGGGCAGGTACAGCAGGTTTTACTGAAGGTCTGGAGGTGACAGAGGGCAAACACCCCATAGCTCAGAACAAGACCAACTTGTGGTCCAATTCTCACCATCTTCTATCCTTAGAGCTGAGACCCAAGGGTCTTATCTGGTTTCCCTCCCTCCTGACCTCACACCCCACCCCCAACTCACAGCAGGTGCCTGGAAATTCCTTATTACGTTCTACTGCAGAGACCTGTCTGTCTCCACTCAAATCAGGTTCCCGTGCCAACACTGGCATATCCTAAAAACACATTAAGGTGCTTTGCTCAACTAAAGAATCTTCATGCTGAGCCAACAAAGGACAGGAGAAACTTTGGAACTATAGTCACTGGTTTAACTTATCCACTCGCAAATGCTTAGGGCTCCCATTCCCAAGGACCAGAGCCAGGACAGGAGGTGGGGGCAGAGGAGTTCATGCACAGACTCTGATTTGGGCCCAGGATAAAGTGGAGTCTTCCTCGATGCGGAACTCTTGTAAGGCTGACTGGGAAAACTTACACACAGTGTATTCCACCACGCCTACTTTGAGGTTAGATGGGGTCGTGTTTTTGGATCCCTGAGGCTTCCTCCGAGGGATGGGCTAGCAGGTCACACACTACCCAACACCCAGAAGGTGACACAGAGGAAGAACAAGTGGCTCCCAGACTGCAGAGGTCGGGGATGCTTCAGCAAGGGATACAAGATCCCATTCAGGGAAGAGAAATAGTAATATGGCTCTGTTACCAAGCCTATTGCCCCAGAATCTTACCTCTGTCCCTCCCTCGAACAGAAACCAATTACTCTTATCTAAGTTTCAGGAGGAAGCTACAAACAGAAAAAAACAACTGGTTAGAACCAACTAGGCCCAAGATGGTGGAAGATTTGACTTCCAATAGACCTTGAGCCTCATTATAGTCTCATTGTAATACATTAGCATGCTAAATGACACACCCACCAGCGCCATGACAGTCGACAATTGCCATGATAACAACTGGAAAGGTCCATACAAGGACCAAAAAGGAGAGTTAGATTTCTGGGTCCAAACCACACCCCCGTTCTTGGATAATTCACGAATATTCCCCCCATTCTTTCCAATTTCCTCCCTTTTACCTCGACCCTCCTATATATTTGATGTCTCCACCCGAATTGGGTTGAGAAGTTGATTTGCGAACTAGGTTCCTGCTTCTCCATTCTTTGGCTGCTGAATAAAGCTTGTGCTTTTCCAGTCTCAGCATCAGTTTTGTATTGGCTGTGCGAATCTGATCAGAAAAAGAACCTCCCTGGCAGAGACAGGGGTCTTGGTCTGGGCTAGGACCCCAGCACGACTGCAGTCAACCAATTCAGTAACAGATCCTCTCTCCCATGGTCAGTTACATTACTTTCCAGCTGAAAAAGTTCAAGTCCGTGCCTGCATTTCCAGTGCCTGCTCTTTTCACTCAGTGCCGTGGGGCTCAGCAAATGCTAGACTCCTAATGGGGTGCCTCCTCCACAGCTCCCTATTGGATTTGTGAAGATTCAAAGATGACAGTCATCTGGGAAGCTGTGCCCTGACATGTTTCCAGCTGCCTGAAGCTATCTCTGTGAACAATCAGAGCCCTCCCTGAGACCTCAGATAAACCTATGCAGAGGTAGACTGTCCACAAAGAGCACTCATGCCTTCTAGTGCCTTGACTTAGAGGCTATTTTTAATCTTCTGGAAGGATGAGGGACAGGGATGGGGAAACCAGCTGCTCGTTCTACTTCTGTCCTCTTCTCCCCCGGAGAGTTCATATGAGGAGAGTTACCAAGATCTTGGTGCTCCTTCTTTAGAAGGCTGGTTCCTTCTCATTAACTCAGATTTCCTGAAGCCTGGTCCTATTATGGACTCCTCCTGACTTCGTGGTCTGAGCAAACTGCAGGTGGTTTTTGCAAATGCATTTGACTTTGAATCTAGGGGCTACGCTACATGGCCTTGAGGTCACTTTCCCTCCTTACAAGAGGGAAGAGCACGTTAGTGACATGGCCAGGAACCCGGTAACTTGGGTGATCTGGTCTTGGCTCTGAGGAAGACTGACTGTGAGCAGGACACTTGCATCTTGGCACCTTGGTTTGCTCATGTCAAACGCATGGCTTGATAGTTTTCTGAACCATAGTCACTCATCTCCGCTTTCATATTTTTGTCACTCCTGTGTATTACCTGTCTTATTACATACTTAATCTTTTTTTGAAAATTCATTATCTTTATAACTTGGCTCCATGCTAAGCAATACATCCATGAAATCACATATTTACGGTGCTCGTTTTATTTTTTCGACTATGTGCTAAAACAAATATTTATTTTTAATCACACTCATCTGTATAATCCCTGAAACCATCCTGACTACCATACACGTGGACCACCCTTTGGAAACGCTGGATTAGAGCATCACTTCAGCTCCCAATGTTTTCACACCTACTGTGAAATTCCAATAATCCCAAAAAGGAGAAGCAATTTCAGAAAAAAAAAATTAATCCCCAGCCAACAGCCAGCATGACCCTTGAAACAAAATTGCTGTGTTTTGACAGCTTTTCCTCTCCCATCACAGTTTACAGCACCCAACACTGACTCCAATTTCCTGAGCTTGAGGAGTCTACTGGGCCCTAGCTGCTGCACTTCTCTTGGAGTTCCATGTGGTCACTGAAGGCCTCAGTCCCAAACTGCCCCAGACGTGGCCCTGTGTCAGGTGGTGGGATTGCTGTGGCCCAGGGGGAAATGGCCTTCCCTTCCCACCTCAAGTGACTGCAGGGTTGGCCTTTCATCCTAAGCAAGCAATCCCAAGGTTAGAGCAAGTCTTTGTTGGGTTGGCAGCCTCATCTGATGCCCTTCATACCCTCAGTGTTTCCTGGAACTCTTTGGATGACACATCGAGAGATTCACGGGGATCCTTGGCTTGGAACTCTCTTCTCTGGTAAGAAATTGGCAAGCGGGGGAAAGAAGAGCTGGGTAGCCAAGAGAGGGGCAACACAAGATGTTTCCCTGGCGAAAGAAGTCGTTCCTGACACATGCACAGCGAGACAAAAGCTGAACAAATCATCAGCCGAATCATCAAGGTTGATCTTTCTCTTCCTTAGGGGTTCCCAAATCTGGCTGGTCATCAGAATCATTTGAAGGGCTTTAAAAAATAAAGTAAAAATGGGCTTCCCTGGTGGCGCAGTGGTTGAGAGTCCGCCTGCCGATGCAGGGGACGCGGGTTCGTGCCCCGGTCCAGGAAGATCCCACATGCCGGGGAGTGGCTGGGCCCGTGAGCCATGGCCGCTGAGCCTGCGTGTCCGGAGCCTGTGCTCCGCAACGGGAGAGGCCACAGCAGTGAGAGGCCCGCGTACCGCAAAAAAATAAAAATAAAAGTTAAACGCTCTTACACAGCAATTATCCTCCTAGGTATTTACCTATGATAAATGAAAACATATTTATAGCAGCTTTATACATAATAGCCAAAAACAAGCCTAAAAGTCCTCTCAGTAGGTGAAGAGAGAAACAAATTGAGGTACAACCATATGGTGGATACTACTCAGCAATAAAAAGGAATGAACTGGGGCTTCCCTGGTGGCGCAGTGGTTGAGAGTCCGCCTGCCGATGCAGGGGATACGGGTTCGTGCCCCGATCTGGGAAGATCCCACATGCCACGGAGCGGCTGGGCCCGTGAGCCATGGCTGCTGAGCCTGTGCGTCCGGAGCCTGTACTCCGCAACGGGAGAGGCCACAACAGTGAGAGGCCCGCGTATCGCAAAAAAAAAAAAAAAAAAAAAAAAAAAAAGGAATGAACTGTTGATGTGATCCATACAACAACATGGATGGATCTGGAAAACACTATGAGAAGCAAAAGAAACCAGATCCAAAAAAGTGAATCCTGTATGATTCTGCTGATATTCAAGAATGGGCAAAACTCACCTATGGTGACAGAAATCAGGACACTGGTGGTCTATGCAGGGTGGGGATTGATTTAACTTTCTGGGGCCATGGAAATGTTCTATATACATTTGTCAAAACTCATCCAATTGGGCTTCCCTGGTGGCGCAGTGGTAGAGAGTCCGCCTGCCGATGCAGGGGACACGGGTTCGTGCCCCAGTCCGGGAAGATCCCACATGCCGCGGAGCGGCTGGGCCCGTGAGCCATGGCCGCTGAGCCTGCGCGTCCAGAGCCTGTGCTCCGCAACGGGAGAGGCCACAACAGTGAGAGGCCCGCGTACCGCAAAAAAAAAAAAACAACTCATCCAATTGTACTCTGAAAATCTGTGTAATTCGCTGTAGATAAATTTTACCTGAATTTCAAAACAAAACTAAAAAATATATCCTCTGATCCCATCCCATTCCTACTGAATCAGAATCTCCAGAGGCAGAATCTGGAAATTTATATGTTAAAAAACTCCCCAGGTGATTCTGCTACACAGCCAGATTTGGGAACCTGCGGCTCTAGGAGCTTTGGCTGACTCTCTCATTGTTTACCAGATCTGAGGAAGTTCTAGGGCTGTTACTAGAAAGAAAGACTAGCTATGATAATAGCATATTGCTTACTGAGCACTTATTATGTTCTCAAATTCTTCCAATAACCCAGCAAAGCAGGTATAATTTTACAGATTAAAAAAAACTGAGAGCAAGAAACTTGCTCAAATCACACAGCTGATAAGTAGCAAAACCACTTAGCCCAAAGTCTTCTTTACTACAGGTACCTCATTCTTCCCACCATTCATTCATTCATTCAAACAATCAAAAACAAGTAAGTATTGTGTACCTTCCCAGAGCCAGCCCATCTGCTGGGCATGATGTTGTACCAACCTCCCTGAGAAGTCTCTAAGGAGGAGTAATGGGTGAGCGACATGGAGTCTGTAAGGCAGTATTTCCCTTTGCTTTGAAGAACTTGAGGAGGAAAAGGGATCCCAGGCCTCTTTTGATTTTAATTATTCAGGTTGTTTGGGGAAAGGCAGGAGGTTTATGGTTATATAAGCATTGCTAAAGGAAGCCTCTCTGTTGCTTACTTTGGGAACTTTCCAGAAGCTAACACCAATAGCAGGTCATGATAAAAATGGGTTAAAACCATTATCGGATTATGAATAATTCACAAGGTACCCCCTGTTACCCATTACATTTTGTTCTACATAATTGCCTTCTGGAAGTCTGCTCCCAGTGAAGGGAATTGGGAGTATGCATGAAATTGAATATTTCTGCCTTTGACAAATAAATTTAAACAAAATTGTGAATTAGTTTCAGTCCACTGCTGCCTATCCCCTTTGAGTTGATAAGACTGGCCTTGTACCCCAGCAAAATAACTGAGCAAGGAGGAAAGGGTCTAGCTTCTTTGAAGGGGAAGTCAGCCCCAGCTCCTATTCATGGCAGGCAGTGTCCCAAGGGTTCTAAGTATTGTGGAGGATTCAGGGTGGGATGGGGAGCTCTAGGTCTGGGGAGAATCAGAGCCAAACCACAAAATGAACTCTGGATGGTATGATGCAAAGATGGGAATGACCAGAATAATAAGAGTAATCTTTTTTAAAAAATTGAGATGTAATTCATCCTTTTAAAGTACACAAGTCACTGTACACCAGCCTCTGGCAACCATTAACCTACTTTCTATCTCTATAGATCTGCCTGTTCCAGACATTTCATATAGATGGAATCACGTGACATGTGGCCTTTAGTGACAAGTTCCTTTAACTTAGCATAATATTTTCAAAGTTCATCCGTGTTGTAGCATGTATCAGTACTTCATTCCTTTTTATTGCTGAATAATATTCCATTGTACAGATATGCTATATTTTGCTTATCCACTCATCACTTAATGGAAATTGGTTTGTTTCTCCTTTTTGGCTATTATGAATAATGCTACTATGAACATTCACGCACAGGATTTTGTGCAAACGTATGTTTTCAATTCTCTTCATTACATACATAGGAGTAGAATTGCTGGGTCATAAGGTAACATATGTTCAATTTTTTGAGGAAGTGTCAAACTGTTTTCCACTGTGGCTGCACCATTTTACGTTATTCCCCCCAGCAGCGTACAAGGGTTCTGCCCTTTTCTAGCACTACCTTTCTTTCTCTAGCAATACCCTTACTTTATCTTCCTGGTCAAAATGTTATTTATTCTATGTACCAGTCACAGCTTATCTGAAAACCTAACCTACATTACTGGCTTCATGTGTCATCCCTCTGGACAACACATTCACAGTTTAAGAAAAGCTTCCCGGAGATACAATAATACATTATTCAGGACACGTCCAAATTCAAAACATCTGAAGCAGAAAGAGGATTTATTTGCTTATGTAGCTGGGAAGATAGCAGAGCAGCTTTCAGACTCTAAGGGGGAGTTACAGGAACCAAAGCTTCAGCTTCACAGTGAATCAGTAAATCTCTCTCTCTCTCTCTCTCTCTGTTTCATCACCCCCACCTTTCTGAGCCTCCCTTTTGTTTCTTTGGTTCCCTCCTTCCACGATACTCTCTCCATATCTCATCTCTGTAGCCTCAGCTTGGCCTCATTCCACATCAGGTTCTTTCCATGTACAAGAATGATGGCTGCCAGCAGTTCAGACTTACAGCCTCCCAGCTTAGTGGCCCCCAGGGATAGTTTTAGATCTGGGGACAGGGACCCTCTCTCTCCCGGCATCATGTGTCATGCCCATCTGGATCAATCACGTGTCTAGGAAAATGAAGGCTAATGTTTGGTCTACACTAGCGACCACACCTACATCTGTGGCCAGATCAGAAGAAGGAGTATAAGCGGACTAGGGTAGGTGGTGAGAGGGACATGCTGAGCAGCCAAAAATAATCACTGCCAAAGACCTTAATTCAAAGGGGAGGAGCTAGTGTTAGAAATTTCTGACATCATGGACATTCCAAAATCATAGGCAAATAGAAGGCCATTGTGGGGCAGGACAACAACCCCAGAGCTTATTCTGTCTGTGTCTGGAGCCAGCCCTGGTCTGGACAGTCTCCTGGGGTAACAGAGGACACCGAGTCCCTGGAAAGCCAACAGGCACTTTTCAAATTATAGGGTAACACACATCACCGCAGCACACGTGGGGACTGGAGCAGACCCACCACCTAACTTGATTACTGCCTCCTTAGTTATTTAATTCTGTTGCAATTTTACTTTTTCCAAATGAGTGGAACGGAATCTTTTTTAGAAAATGGAGGAACAACTTCAGTAATTGAAAGCATTTTCTATTTTACTCTCGGTGGGTTCCAAAATCTGAAAAGGACTCTCAAGGGACTTCCAAAACTTCTCAAATAAGGTTAAATGGCTATTAGGACCCACACATTCAAGAGACAAAATGAGCTGAATCCTTAGATGTTAGAACTGGAAGACCCTGTGGGGACCACCTAGTACCCCCACTCATTTTACACAGGGAGCAATTGAGCCCCAGGGATGGAAGAGGCCTATCTGGTCACACAGATAAGAAGTGGCAGAGCTACTAAATCCAGATCTCCCAGTGCATGCCCATTCTTCTTGACCAGGCCTCTTCTTGTCTGTACTCTCCCTTATGAGCACAAACTTAAATTAAAAAAAGAAAAAGTAAATACAGCTCCAGATACATAGCAAGGGCATAAGAAAGAGGTGCTGAATGGTTGCAAAGACTTTCCAGTTTAATTCACTCTTTGGGCACTGCAGGAACCCAACCTATGCCTGGGGGAGGATTTCTTGCTGAAATCAGCACTGCGGGCACCATAATCCAGCTGTGAGTCACAAACTGCACAGAAAGCATTTTAACGAGATTTTTCTGAGTGAGAGAGGAGAGTCTTTAAGTGTGAGGAAGGGAAAGAGGTGCAGACATTTTTGAAACTGCAATAAACAGCTGAAATCAACAGACTCCACCTGGGTACTTACCATGTATAATGTCCCGTGGGCAGAACAAAGATATTTCAGACACAATTCTCTCCTTGCACATTTAGAGTCCAGTCTCCCAGGAGAGAAGACATGCTTCTGGGACATGTTTTGGAGTGTGTGTGTGTGTGCGTGTATGCTCACACACATGAATTTGTAAGCTCTTAGTTCCTGTCTGTCCCAGAAGTTGCAAATATTTCTCTTCTGCTTTCATTTGTCTTTTAACTTGCTTTTCTCTTCTGAAGTATTTCATTTTCATACATGATCATATCCATCAATCATTTCTTTTGTGTTGCCTAAGCTTTTGTGTCATAACTCAGTATCCTTCTCTACTTCAGTTTTCTTCTAATTTTTTTATAAATTTATTTATTTATTTTTAATTTTGGCTGTGTTGGGTCTTTGTGGCTGCACACAGGCTTCCTCTAGTTGAGGTGAATGGGGGCTACTCTTCTTCTCCCTTCACAGAGCAAACATCCCACTTAAATGGATGGAGATGAATGAGGGGTGACTGGGGATGTGGATTATCAGCATTAACAGCAGCTAAGCACAATGCTCTGCTAGCCGCAACCCTTTTTCTAGACCTAACCTGAGAGCATGTCTGGTCTCTCTAACTCACCTAGTTAGCACTTGCCTTCTCACAGATATAGCTTTCCCATCCTTGTTCCAAATATCTCCTCCTTGGGAACCCAACAGCTCTCCCTCTGCCCCAGAGGAATGAGACCTGCCTGTGGTTTTTTTTTTTTTTTTGCGGTATGCGGGCCTCTCACTGTTGTGGCCTCTCCCGTTGCGGAGCACAGGCTCCGGACGCGCAGGCTCAGCGGCCATGGCTCACGGGCCCAGCCGCTCCGTGGCATGTGGGATCTTCCCGGACCGGGGCACGAACCCGCGTCCCCTGCATAGGCAAGCGGACTCTCAACCACTGCGCCACCAGGGAAGCCCTTTTTTTTTTTTTTTTTTATGAGGCTATTGAATGTTTTCTGAGGGGTGAGGTCTCCTGATTTAAATATTTCCCCTCAGGGCTTTTTTAAAAATTATTTATTTATTTATTTATTTATTTATTTATTATTTACTTGGTCGTGCCGGGTCTTAGCTGCCGCAGTCAGGCTCCTTATTTGCGGCTCACTGTCTTCTTAGTTGCGGTGTGTGGGCTCCTTAGTTGCAGCAGGCAAACTCATAGTTGCAGCACGCATGTGGGATTTAGTTCCCAGACCAGGGATTGAACCCGGGCCCCCTGCATTGGGAGTGCAGAGTCCTAACCACTGCACCACCAGGGAAGTCCCAACCTGCCTATGCTTTTGCATTATAGATGACCTAGTATTCTTAGGGAAGCAGTGCCTTCTGCACTTTAGATCAAGGAAGGAGTGAGTCCGTGTTCTCGAGAGGATTCTTTTCCCTCTAACCTTCAAACTGGCATTCACCAGTAAGAGGTTTTTGTTGTCAAGGGTGGGGAGGGGGACAATATGGCAGCCTTCAAATCACGCATCTCAGTCTTTTAACAAGCAACTCCATGGTTAGAAAAATTTTAAGGACATAGCAAAGATTTAATGGCAAGGGTGTGCATTATATTTCTTTAATTGAAATACAGTTGATTTACAATATTGTGTTAGTTTCAGGTCTACAGCATAGTGATTCATTTTTGCTGTTGTATTTGTTTTGCAGATTATATTGCATTATAGGTTATTACAAGATATTGGGTATAATTCCCTGTGCTATACAGCAGGGGTCTCCAACCCCTAGACCACAGAGCGGTAGCAGTTCGTGGTCTGTTAGGAATTGGGCTGCACAACAGGAGGTGAGTGGCGGGCAAGCGAGTGAAGCTTCATCTGCCACTCCCCGTCACTCACATTACCACCTGAACCATCCCCCCACCCCATCCATGGAAAAATTGTCTTCCACGAAACCCATCCCTGGTGCCAAAAAGGTTGGGGACCGCTGCTATACAGTAAATCCTTGTTGCTTATCTATTTTATGTATAGTAGTTTTTATCTGTTAATCCCATGCTAAAAATTTGTCCCACCCCAACCCCCCTCTTCCCTTCGGTAACTATAAGTTTGCTTTCTATGTCTGTGAGTCTGTTTCTGTTTTGTATATAGATTCATTTGGACATAGATCTATTTTTTAGGTTCCACATATAAGTGATATTATATAGTATTTGTCTTTCTCTGTCTGACTTATTTCACCAAGCATAGTATTCTCTAGGTCAAGGATGCCCATTATAACATAGTTTATAATAGTGAAAAATTGGCAAGAGCCTAAAGGCTCAAGAGTAAGGGGATTCACACACCTATGGTCAATTAATCTTCAACAAAGGAGACAAGAATATACAATGGGGAAAATAGAGTCTTCTCAGCAAGTGGTGTTGGGAAAGCTGAACAGCTGCGTGCAAATCAATGAAGTGAGAACAAACCCTCACACCGTACACAAAAATAAACTCAAAATGGCTTAAAGACTTAACTATAAGACATAACAACATAAAACTCCTAGAAGAGAACATATGCAAAACATTCTCTGACATAAATCGTACCAATGTTTTCTTAGGTCAGTCTCCCAAGGCAATAGAAATAAAAGCAAAAATAAACAAATGGGACCTAATAAAACTTTATAAGCTTTTGCATAGTAAAGGAAACCATAAATAAAGTGAAAAGACAACCCATAGAATGGGAGAATATACTTGCAAACGATGCGACCGACAAGGGTTTAATTTCCAAAATATACAAACAGCTCATACACTCAATGACAAAAAAACAAACAACCCAATCGAAAAATGGGCAGAAGACATTTCTGCCCTAAATAAACATTTCTGCAAAGAAGACATACAGATGGCCAATAGACATATGAAAAGATGCTCATCATTGCTAATTATTAGAGAAATGCAAATTAAAACTACAATGAGTTACCACCTCACACCGGCCAGAACAGCCATCATTAAAAAGTCTGCAAATAACAAATGCTGGAGAGGGTGTGGAGAAAAGGGAACCCTCCTACCCTGTTGGTGGGAATGTAAGTTGGTGCAGTCACTATGGAAAACAGTATGGTGGTTCCTCAAAAAACTAAAAACAGAGATGCCATATGATCCAGCAATCCCATTCCTGGACATACATCCAGAGAAAATATACATGCACCCCTGTGTTCATAGCAGCACTATTTACAATAGCCAAGACAAGGAAACAACCTAAATGTCCATCGCCAGAGGAATGGATAAAGAAGATGTGGCACATATATACAATGGAATATTACTCAGCCATAAAAAGAACAAAGTAATGCCATTTGCAGCAACACAGATGAAACTAGAGATTATCATACTAAGTGAAGTAAGTCAGAAAGAGAAAGACAAATCCATAGGATATTACTTATATGTGGAATCTAAAATACAACACAAAAGAACATATCTATGAAACAGAAACAGACTCACAGACATCGAGAACAGACTTGTGGTTGCCAAGGTGGTGGTGGAGGGGGAGCCTGGGGAAGGGAAGGATTGGGAGTTTGGGATTAGCAGATGCAAACTATTATATATAGGATGGATAAATGATAAAGTCCTACTGTATAGCACAGGGGACTATATTCAATATCCTGTGATAAACCATAATGGAAAAGAATATGAAATAGAATACATATATATGTATAACTGAAGCACTTTGCTGTACAGCAGAAATGAACACAACATTGTAAATCAGCTATACCTCAATTAAAAAAAAAGAATATGGGGATTTATTAAATTATGGCACATCCATAAAATAGAACATTATTTATCTTGTAAAACTATGCTGTAGATGAATACTCATAGACATGGACAGATGGGCACAGTACAATAAACTGTTAGAAAAAAATATAATTGTAGTATGATGCCATTTTTGCCAGTATACATACAGATAAATGTACAGATAGATGTATGTATTTCAGGTGTTAACAGCAGTTGACTTGAAATGGTGGGTATGTTTATTATCTTCATTTTGCCTAAGTGTAGGTTCCACATATCTTCTAGGGGTTACCTTTAGGGATGGTATTGAAGAAAAAGGAATATGAGGAAGATTTCTGGCGTGCTGGGAATGTTCTAAATCAGTGCTGTCCAAAAGAAATATAATGTAAGCTGCATATGTAAATTAAAATTTACAGGTGAAATTAATTTTAAGGATATATTTGTATTTAATATAATATAATATATCCAAAATATTGTCATTTGGGTATTTAATCACTATAAACAAACTACCAATGACATATGTTCCCTTTTATTGTACAAAGTTGTTGGAAGTGTATTTTACACTCACAGCACATCTCAATTCCAACTAGCCAGACTTGAACTGCTTAGTAGACAGAGTGGCTAGTAGTTACTGTATTGAATAGTGCAAGACTGTATCTTGATTTGAGTGGTGGCTTCATGGATATTTATATAAAAATTCATCATGCTGTACATTTAAGATATAAGCGTTGGAGACTTCCCTGGTGGTGCAGTGGTTAAGAATCCGCCTGCCAATGCAAGGGAGCCGGGTTCCAGCCCTGGTCCGGGAAGATCCCACATGCAGCGGAGCAACTAAGCCCGTGCGCCACAACTACTGAGACTGCGCTCTAGAGCCCACGAACCACGACTACTGAAGCCCGCACGCCTAGAGCCCGTGCTCCGCAACAAGAGAAGCCACCGCAATGAGAAGCCCGCTCACTGCAACGAAGAGTAGCCCCCCTTGCCGCAACTAGAGAAAGCCTGCGCGCAGCAACAAAGACCCAACGCAGCCAAAAATAAATAAAATAAATAAAAGACTTGACCTTTAAAAAAAAATCTTTAAAAAAAAGGTATAGGGCTTCCCTGGTGGCGCAGTGGTTGAGAATCTGCCTGCCAATGCAGGGGACACGGGTTCGAGCCCTGATCTGGGAAGATCCCACATGCTGCGGAGCAGCTGGGCCCATGAGCCACAACTACTGTGCCTGCGCGTCTGGAGCCTGTGCTCCGCAACAAGAGAGGCCGCGATAGTGAGAGGCCTGCGCACCGCGATGAAGAGTGGCCCCCGCTGGCCGCAACTAGAGAAAGCCCTCGCACAGAAACGAAGACCCAACACAGCCAAAAATAAATAAATAAATAAATTTAAAAAGGTATAAGCGTTGTATCAATACTTCAATAAAATAAATTTTAAAAAGTTTAAATGAACCTTTAAAAAAGAGGGTTAGGAGACATATCAAGCAAAGAAAAGCAGCCTCTGGAGACTCAGCAAAGCTGAGCATCCCTCTCTGGGACCGAGGACACCATTCAGAGTTCCAGGGGCAACCCCCTCAAGTCAGCTGATTTGCCTACACAACAGAGGCTCAGCCCAGGGCCAGGCAGAGCAGGGCGAATCAGCTCCACTAAGAGAAGGAAGAACAGAAACTTGGGGAGAAGGCCCTAATGCTAGTAGGAGTGTGGAGTGAGTCTAAAGGTTTACACACAGCACCTTCTAGCTGCGTTTGCCCCCAGAGATGAAGAGAATGTTCTGGGACTCATGTAGAGAAGAGGCGGGTGAGATCCCAACCCACTGGCCAGGAAGGCTCCCACAGCCACAGCTGACCCGTGCTCCACGCAAGCCTGAGAGAATCTACCTCCATTCTGCTCTGAGCACCGCAGGTTAGGCCAGTGTTCCTGAGGTAGGGTACATGCACTCGATAATTTTAGTGGTATGTCAGAAAATGTTTTTAATAGTTATGTATTTATTTAAAATTGTGTGTGTGTGTAAGTACATGCATGTATAATGGAACATAAAATCCATAACTTCATAGATAACAATTGGTTAGGGTAATGCTAAAGTTTAAAAAATGACCATAGGGAGTCCCCTGGTGGTCCAGCGGTTAGGACTCTGCGCTTCCACTGCAGGGGGGCCCGGGTTCGATCCCTGGTCAGGGAACTGAGATCCCACAAGCTGCATGGAGCAGCCAAGAAATAAAAAAATAAAATAAAATAAAATAAAATAAATGAATAAAATAAAAGGTGACTATAAATAAAAATATTAAGTATGTAACAACACAGATGGTACATGGATATAGCAGCAACAGCAACAAATTATAAAGTGGTAGGCAAATCTTTGAATTTTTGATAAACCACTGTCCCTCCATGAAATGATCCTGGAGACCCAGGCTTTTTGGGGTGGGGCAGGGGGAGGTACTTAAGGGACTGGTCCATGCAGGTGAATCAGGAGGAAAAGAAGAGCAACAGTTAGTTCAGAATCTCTTCAAGAGGCATCAGAAATTGGTTGGTTGGAAGTCAAGAGACCATTTGCTAGAAAAAGCAAGACCTTGAAGGAAACACAGTGCAGCTTTCTCCAAAGGGACTTATATTGTGGTCACAGTAGAGATTCTTCTTCTTTGTTCCCCTGGGGCAAAGGGGAAAGGCCCCCACTCCTCACCCAGGCGGCATCCCAGAGCCATGCACTCCTGGGTCAGCAGATCTCCCAAGGGGGCACTTCCTGTCTGTGGGGTTCACAGGCAAGTGGCTGCCTGCAGGGCTGATCAAGGGCCGGGACAGCTGCCAGGATGAAGGACTGACAGAGAGGAAAGCCGTGGGGAAGTGCACATCCGTGAATATTGAATTTGTTGAACAAAAAAAGATAATGGACCAGTTCCCTAACTCTGGGTGGCGCTCTCTGTCTTAGGTCTATGAGTAGATCTGTTTTGGGAATTTGTCTTTCCTATCAATATCCTCAAAGTCCTTTCTTTCTTTTCTTTTTACCTGTTTCTGACCAGAATGCTTCCCAACTTGGATAGAACTACCTTTGGACGCCAGAGCTAAGGGTCAGGGTCCTGCCAGCAGAGCAGGAAGTAAGGGCTTTGTCTGCCCTTGAGTTCCTGGGGGCCACAGGGCCCACGGAAGAGAAGCTGCACACACACCCATTCAGCAAGCATGTGGTTTTCCCACTATTTCTTTTGGGTCCTTTGAGCCTAAAGCCTTGTGTGTGGCACCTGTGGAGCAGACACAAAGATGTCACCACCTTGTTCTTAGTGTACTCAGGCCCTCTGGGAGTAGAGAGGAGCAAAAGCATTAAAAAGGTAGAAGGAAGCCAAGAAGGAGGGATGCCTAGGAGTGCACTGAGGAAGAAACAAGCCAGGCTCACAGAACGGGGCGGGGGTGTGTGAATTATAACCCTCCTCAGAGCTCCCAGCCATATGGATGGGCCCATGATGGTAATAATTGTTTCTATTTATGGACAGCTGACAACGTGCCAGGACTGCGCTGAGCTCTCTCCATGTGTTACCCCACTTAGCAGAGTGGCTGAGAGCACATTCTCTGGAGTTATTCAGTCAGCACATTTTATTAAGAGCCTACTACGTGCCACGTGCTGTTCTAGGTACTGGAGAAACAGCAGTGCCAAGTCCAAGTCCCTACTCTAAGAAGTTACCTAAGCCAGAGGCCTCACTTGGACCAGATTTGGGTTTTAAACCTACCCTTCATTAGATGATCGACCAGTAGCCCCTGTGGGCCTTAGTTTCTCCAGCTACGAAATTTAAAAAGAATTTACCTTAAAGGTTTGTGTGAGGATTAAATGAAACAAAACGTGTCAAGTTCTTAGAGCAGTGCACAGGACCCAGTAAAGGCTCAATAAATACTGGCCGTTATTTGTAATGCTTCAGGTAGGTACCCTTATTGTCCCCATTCTTTTTTTTTTTTTTGCTGTGGTAGTAAAATATACATAACATAAAATTTATCATTTTTACCATTTTAGAGTATATAGTTCAATGGCATTAAGTACATTCACGTTGGTGGGCAACCATCACCACCATCCATATCCAGAATTTTTTCCACCTTCCCAAACTGAAATTCCATACCCATTAAAAATAACTCTCCATTTCTCCCTTCCTCTGGTTCCTGGCAACCACCATACTACTTTCTATGAATTTAACTACTGTTAAGTACCTAATATAAATGGAATCATACAATATTTATCCTTTTGTGACTGGCTTATTTCACTTAGCATAATATCCTCAAGGATCATCCATGATGTAGCATGTGTCAGAATTTCCTTCCCTTTTTTTTTTCTATTTTTTAAAACATCTTTATTGGAGTATAATTGCTTTACATTGTTGTGTTAGTTTCTGCTGTATAACAAAGTGAATCACTATACATATACATATATCCCCATATCCTCTCCCTCTTGCCTCTCCCTCCACCTTCCCTATCCCACCCCTCTAGGTGGTCACAAAGCACTGAGCTGATCTCCCTGTGCTATGCGGCTGCTTCCCACTATCTATTTTACATTTGGTAGTGTATGTATGTCAATGCCACTCTCTCACTTCGTCCCAGCTTACCCTTCCCCCTCCCCGTGTCCTCAAGTCCATTCTCTACGTCTGCATCTTTATTCCTGTCCTGCCCCCAGGTTCTTCATGACCTTTTTTTTTTTTTTTAGAATCCATATATATGTGTTAGCCTAGGGTATTTGTTTTGCTCTTTCTGACTTACTTCACTCTGTATGACAGACCTTAGGTCCATCCACCTCACTTACAAATAACTCAATTTCATTTCCTTTTATGGCTGAGTAATATTCCATTGTATATATGTGCCACATCTTCTTTATCCATTCATATGTCAGTGGACACTTAGGTTGCTTCCATGTCCTGGTTATTGTAAATAGTGCTGCAATGAACATTGTGGTACATGACTCTTTTTGAATTATCGTTTTCTCAGGGTATATGCCCAGTAGTGGGATTGCTGGGTCATATGGTAGTTCTATTTGTAGTTTTTTAAGGAACCTCCATACTGTTCTCCATAGTGGTTGTATCAATTTACATTCCCACCAACAGTGCAAGAGGGTTCCCTTTTCTCTACACCCTCTCCAGCATTTATTGTTTCTAGATTTTTTGTTGATGGCCATTCTGACTGGTGTGAGGTGATACCTCATCGTATTTTTGATTTGCATTTCTCTAATGATTAGTGATGTTGAGCATCCTTTCATGTGTTTGTTGGCAACCTGTATATCTTCTTTGGAGAAATGTATATTTAGGTCTTCTGCCCATTTTTGGATTGAGTTGTTTGTTTTTTGATATTGAGCTGCATGGGCTGCTTATATATTTTGGAGATTAATCTTTTGTCAGTTGCTTCATTTGCAAATATTTTCTCCCATTCTGAGGGCTGTCTTTTCGTCTTGCTTATGGTTTCCTTTGCTGTGCAAAAGCTTTTAAGTTTCATTATGTCCCATTTATTTATTTTTGTTATTTCCATTTCTCTAGGAGGTTGGTCAAAAAAGATCTTGCTGTGATTTATGTCAGAGTGTTCTGCCTATATTTTCCTCTAAGACTTTTATGGTGTCTGGTCTTACATTTAGGTCTTTAACCCATTTTGAGTTTATTTTTGTGTATGGTGTTAGGGAGTGTTCTAATTTCATTCTTTTACATGTAGCTGTCCAGTTTTCCCAGCACCACTTACTGAAGAGGCTGTCTTTTCTCCATTGTATACTCTTGCCTCCTTTATCAAAGATAAGGTGACCATATGTGCATGGGTTTATGGCTTTCTATCCTGTCCCATTGATCTATATTTCTGGTTTTGTGCCAGTACCATACTGTCTTGATTACTGTAGCTTTGTAGTATAAAGTCAGGGAGCCTGATTCCTCCAGCTCCGTTTTTCTTTCTCAAGATTGCTTTGGCTATTCGGGGTCTTTTGTGTTTCTATACAAACTGTGAAATTTTTTTGTTCTAGTTCTGTGAAGAATGCCATTGGTAGCTTGATAGGGATTGCGCTGACTGCTTTGGGTAGTACAGTCATTTTCACAATGCTGATTCTTCCAATCCAAGAATATGGTATATCTCTCCATCTGTTTGTATTATCTTTAATTTCTTTCATCAGTGTCCTATAGTTTTCTGCATACAGGTCTTTTTCTTCTTAGGTAGGTTTATTCCTAGCTGTTTTATTCTTCTTGTTGCAATGGTAAATGGGAGTGTTTCCTTAATTTCTTTTTCAGATTTTTCATCATTAGTGTATAGAAATGCAGGAGATTTCTGTGCATTAATTTTGTATCCTGCTACTTTACCAAATTCATTGATTAGCTCTAGTAGTTTTCTGGTAGCATCTTTAGGATTTTCTATGTATAGCATCATGTCATCTGTAAACACTGACAATTTTACTTCTTCTTTTCCAATTTGGATTCCTTTAATTTCTTTTTTGTCTCTGATTGCTGTGGCTAAAACTTGCAAAACTATGTTGATTAATAGTGGTGAGAGTGGGCAACCTTGTCTTGTTCCTGCTCTTAGTGGAAATGGTTTCAGTTTTTCACCATTGAGAATGATGTTGGCTGTGGGTTTGTCATATATGGCCTTTATTATGTTGAGGTAAGTTCCCTCTATGCACACTTTCTGGAGGGTTTTTATCATAAATCGGTGTTGAATTTTGTCAAAAGCTTTTTCTGAATCTATTGAAATGATCATATGGTTTTTCTCCTTCAATTTGTTAATATGGTGCATCACGTTGATTCATTTGCATATATTGAAGAGTCCTTGCATTCCTGGGATAAACATCACTTGATCATGGTGTATGATCCTTTTAATGTGCTGTTGGATTCTGTTTGATAGTATTTTGTTGAGGATTTTTGCATCTGTGTTCATCAGTGATATTGGCCTGTAGTTTTTTTTTGTAACATCTTTGTCTGGTTTTGTTATCAGGGTGATGGTGGCCTCGTAGAATGAGTTTGGGAGTGTTCCTCCCTCTGCTATATTTTGGAAGAGTTTGAGAAGCATAGGTGTTAGCTCTTCTCTAAATGTTTGATAGAATTTGCCTGTGAAGCCATTTGGGCCTGGGCTTTTGTTTGTTGGAAGATTTTTTATCACAGTTTCAATTTCAGTGCTTGTGATTGGTCTGTTCATATTTTCTGTTTCTTCCTGGTTCAGTCTTGGAAGGTTGTGCTTTTCTAAGCATTTGTCCATTTCTTCCAGGTTGTCCATTTTATTGGCATAGAGTTGCTTGTAGTAATCTCTCATGATCCTTTGTATTTCTGCAGTGTCAGTTGTTATTTCTCCTTTTTCATTTCTAATTCTGTTGATGTGAGTCTTCTCCCTTTCTTTCTTGATGAGTCTGGCTAGTGGTTTATCAATTTTGTTTATCTTCTCAAAGAAGCAGCTTTTAGTTTTACTGATCTTTGCTATTGTTTCTTTCATTTCTTTTTCATTTATTTCTGATATGATCTTTATGAGTTATTTCCTTCTGCTAACTTTGGGGTTTTTTTGTTCTTCTTTCTCTAATTGCTTTAGGTGTAAGGTTAGGTTGTTTATTTGAAATTTTTCTTGTTTCTTGAGGTAGGATTGTATTGCTATAAACTTCCCTCTTAGAACTGCTTTTGCTGCATCCCATAGGTTTTGGGTTGTCGTGTTTTCATTGTCATTTGTTTCCAGGTATTTTTTGATTTCCTCTTTGATTTCTTCCATGATCTCTTGGTTATTTAGTAGTGTATTGTTTAGCCTCCATGTGTTGGTATTTTTTTAAAGTTTTTTTCCTGTAATTGATATCTAGTCTCATAGCGTTGGGGTAGGAGAAGATACTTGATACGATTTCAATTTTCTTAAATTTACCAAGGCTTGATTTGTGACCCAAGGTATGATCTATCCTGGAGAATGTTCCATGAGCACTTGAGAAGAAAGTGTATTCTGTTGTTTTTGGATGGAATGTCCTATATCAAGTCCATCTTGTTTAAATGTGTCATTTAAAGCTTGTGTTTCCTTATTTATTTTCATTTTGGTTGATCTGTCCATTGGTGAAAGTGGGGTGTTAAAGTCCCCTACTATTATTGTGCTACTGTCGATTTTCCCTTTTATGGCTGTTAGCATTTGCCTTATGTATTGAGGTGCTCCTATGTTGGGGTCATAAATGTTTACAATTGTTATATCTTCTTCTTGGATTGATCCCTTGATCATTATGTAGTGTCCTTCTTTGTCTCTTGTAATAGTGTTTATTTTAAAATCTATTTTGTCTGATATGAGAATTGCTACTCCAGCTTTCTTTTGGTTTCCATTTGCATGGAATATCTTTTTCCATCCCCTCACTTCCAGTCTGTATGTGTCCCTAGGTCTGAAATGCGTCTCCTGTAGACAGCATATGTACAGGTCTTGTTTTTGTATCCATTCTGCCAGTCTATGTCTTTTGGTTGGAGCACTTAATCCATTTACATTTAAAGTAATTATCGATATGTATGTTCCTGTTATCATTTTCTTAATTGTTTTGGGTTTGTTATTGTAGGTCTTTTCCTTCTCTTGTGTTTCTTACCTAGAGAAGTTCCTTTAGCATTTGCTGTAAAGCTGGTTTGGTGGTGATGAATTCTCTTAGCTTTTGCTTGTCTGTAAAGGTTTTAATTTCTCTGTCGAACCTGAATGAAATCCTTGCTGGGTAGAGTAATCTTGGTTGTACGTTTTTCCCTTTCATCACTTTAAATATGTCCTGCCACTCCCTTCTGGCTTGCAGAGTTTCTGCTGAAAGATCAGCTGTTAATCTTATGAGGATTCCCTTGTTGTTGTTGTTTTTTTTACCTTGTATGTTATTTGTTGCTTTTCCCATGCTGCTTTTAATATTTTTTCTTTATATTTAATTTTTGATTGTTTGATTAATATGTTTTAGTGTGTTTCTCCTTGGATTTATCCTGTATGGGACTCTCTGAGCTTCCTGGACTTGATTGACTATTTCCTTTCCCATATTAGGGAAGTTTTCAATTATAATCTCTTCAAATATTTTCTCAGTCCCTTTTTTTTTTTCCTCTCCTTCTTCTGGGATCCCTATCATTTGAATGCTGTTGCGCTTAATGTTGTCCCAGAGGTCTCTGAGACTGTCCTCAATTCTTTTCATTCTTTTTTCTTTATTCTGCTCTGCAGTAGTTATTTCCCCTATTTTATCTTCCAGGTCACTTATCCGTTCTTCTGCATCAGTTATTCTGCTATTGATTCCGTCTAGAGAATTTTAAATTTCATTTATTGTGTTGTTCACCATTGTTTGTTTGCTCTTTAGTTCTTTGAGTTCCTTGTTAAGCGTTTCTTGTATTTTCTCCATTCTATTTCCAAGATTTTGGATCATCTTTACTATCATTACTCTGAATTCTTTTTCAGGTAGACTGTCTTTTTCCTCTTCATTTGTTAGGTCTGGTGGGTTTTTACCTTGCTCCTTCATCTGCTGCGTATTTCTCTGTCTTCTCATTTTGCTTAACTTACTGTGTTTGGGGTCTCCTTTTCGCAGGCTGCAGGTTCATAGTTCCCATTGTTTTTGGTGTCTGCCCCCAGTGGGTAAGGTTGGTTCAGTGGGTCGTGTAGGCTTCCTGGTGGAGGGGACTGGTGCCTGTGTTCTGGTGGATGAGGCTGGATCTTGTCTTTCTGGTGGGCAGGACTGTGTCCGGTGGTGTGTTTTGGGATGTCTGCGAACTTATTATGATTTTAGGCAGCCCCTCTGCTAATAGGTGGGGTTGTGTTCCTGTCTTGCTAGTTGTTTGGCATGGGGTGTCCAGCACTGGAGCTTGCTGGTCATTGAGTGCAGCTGGGTCTTAGCGTTGAGACGGAGATCTCTGGGAGAGCTCTCACCGATTGACATTACGTTGGGCCAGGAGGTCTCTGGTGGTCCAATGTCCTGAACTCGGCTCTCCCACCTCAGAGGCTCAGGCCTGACACCTGGCCGGAGCACCAAGACCCTGTCAGCCACACAGCCAGGTACGTGGGGAGTTTCTTGCCTATTGGGAAGTCTGAGGTCTTCTGCCAGTGTTCAGTAAGTGTTCTGTAGGAGCTGTTCCACATGTAGATGTATTTTTGGTGTATTAGTGGGGAGGAAGGTGATCTCCACATCTTACTCCTCTGCCATCTTGAATGTCCTCTTCCTCCTTCCTTTTTAAGGTTGAATAATATGCCATTATATGTATATACCATATTTTATCCATGGACACTTGGGTAGTTTCTACCTTTTGACCATTGTGAATAATGCTGCTATGAACATGGGTGAACAACTATCATTTCGAGTCCTTGCATTTGGATATACATCCAGAAGTGGAATTGCTAGTTCATACAGTAATTCCATTTTTAATTTTGTGAGGAACTGCCATACTGCATTTCCACAGCAATGCACCATTTTACATTCCCACCACAAGAGTTCTAATTTCTCCACATCCTCACCAACACTTATTATCAGTTTTCTTTTCTTTTTTTTTTTGCGGTACATGGGCCTCTCACTGTTGTGGCCTCTCCGGTTGCGGAGCACAGGCTCCGGACGTGCAGGCTCAGCGGCCATGGCTCACGGGCCCAGCCGCTCCGCGGCATGTGGGATCCTCCCGAACCAGGGCATGAACCCGTGTTCCCTGCATCGGCAGGCGGACTCTCAACCACTGCGCCACCAGGGAAGCCCAGTTTTCTTTTTTTTTATAATAGCCATCCTAATGGGTGTGAGGTGGTGTCTCATTGTAGTATTTATTTACGTACTTATTTATTTAGCTGCACTGGGTCTTAGTTGCAGCACGTGGGATCTTCATTGTGGCATTTGAGCTCTTTAGTTGTGGCATGCGGGCTCTTAGTTGTGGCACGCAGGATCTAGTTTCCTGACCAGGGATTGAAGCCAGGGTCCCTGCATTGGGAGCACAGAGTCTTAACCACTGGACCACCAGGGAAGTCCCCTCATTGTGGTTTTTTTTTTTTTTTTTTCAGTACATGGGCCTCTCACCGCTGTGGCCTCTCCCGCTGCAGAGCACAGGCTCCGGACGCACAGGCCCAGCGGCCATGGCTCACGAGCCCAGCCGCTCCGCAGCACGTGGGATCTTCCCGGCCCGGGGCACGAACCCGCGTCCCCTGCATTGGCAGGCGGACTCTCAACCACTGCGCCACCAGGGAAGCCCATCTCATTGTGGTTTTGATTTGCATTTTCCTACTGGTCAGTGATGTTGAACATCTTTTCAGGTACTTCTTGGCTATTTGCATACCTTCCTTGGAGAAACGTTTATCTAAGTCATTTTTGAATTTGAGCTGTTTGTGTTGTTGTTCAGTACAGCAAGGTGTTTTACATGAGTTTAGTCCTTTCTTCCCACAATGCTCCCAGAGCCTCTTCTTAATGCCCCTGCCAGGCACAGACTCAGGCCCCGCCTCCTCTGCTGGCATCCCAAGGCACCTCAGACTGATAAATGAAACCTGCAACAGTAGCTAGACAAGAAATAACCAAATGCAGAAAGGAGGGAGGGGAAGGCCAACTAAGAGGATAAACAAATAGCCTCCAATTCTCTCAATCGGTCCTTACTAAATTGGGCACAAAATATCAGTGCCTCAAATCCAAATGTGAAGTGATTCATATGAATTTCACCTTTGAACTTCACAAAGGGAATGTGTCTTTGCACATTCTAGGAGCATCCTCCCTGCATCCCCTCACAATGGAACAGCAGCAGCAAGGACCAGAAGACATAAGAAAAAGAGGGGCCTGGAAGGATGGTAGGTCCTGTGCAAGCAGCCTTTGGGGAGCAGAAACGTGTCTGGGGGAAGAAGCAGGAAGAGTGCTTGCTCCCCCAGCACATTCTCCAGAGGTGGAATTTTAGAACAACAGTGTAATAAGTAAGTTGATGTTAATAAGGCAATTGCAGCCATGATGAAAAGTTGTGTAGGGAAGACACGTGAGAGCAAAATCAGGAGACCTCCTAAAATGGCAGCCATCCATGAGCCACTTTTTAAGCATACTTGCTCTTCTGACAGTGACCCCAGCCCCATCCCAGGTTCCTTCCCCTAGACATTAGAATAAGACTATAGCTCTTCACCAGGAAACACTACATGCAGGTTCCCAGGCACCATCTCTGGAGATGTACCCTCAGTGGGTCTGGGGCAGGGCCTGGGAACCTGAATTTTGGCCCCGCTGCCTATGATGATGGCAATGCTAATGGCTAGAGCCCATACCTTGAACCCCGCTGGCTACTCTCAGTGGCAGAGACTCCCCTGGGCTATCCCCAGTCTGTGAGACAGCCACCATAGTCTTTATTCCCCCTTTCCCTTCCCCAATACTGGGAATGATTCCTGAGATGATGAACAGAAAAATTAGGGGTCAATGACTTATTACCCCAAGACAACAGGATTCTTCCCTCCCCAAAAGAATTTGCTAAGGGATGCTTTCACTTTTCAGGTGCTTGCTCTTAGGTGTTTGTTTGCCAGATTAAGAGTGTGAGAAGTTTGGGAGATGGCATTCAGGGGAGAGGTGGAGAGCATTTAAGATCCATGGCAAACTGAACATCACTGAGCAACGAAGATAAAATGAGAATCACAAGCTAAAGTTACAGAGAGATAGGATTTGGTTTTTATACTTGTCAAGAACATACCCATTTGTAACCATAATAATAATGGCTCATGAGCCAGGCCCTGTACTAAGTGTTTTATTCATTAATTCATTTAAAAATATATTTACATATGTAAATGTGTACAAAAATATAAACAGAGGCTGTATTTACAGATGGTTGCAAGTCAGTCAAGCAGTGTAGCCTTCTGTTTTAGCACTTGAGTTCTAGACAGCCTCAGGTTCAAGTCCTGGCTCTGACATTCATTAACTGTGTGACCTAAGCAAGAAGGATATCCAGACCTCAGTGTGCTCATCTGAGAAATAAGGCAGCACGTACCTTACAGGACTGTTCATCTGATTAAAGGAGATGATACATGCAAAGCTCTTAGCACAGTCCCCAGCATGTGGTAAAACAGCTTATGAGTGCTTCTAATGGTTGTTATTATCGTTGTTGCTGCCAGAGTAGAGTTTGAGTCCCCCATCCTAAAGCAGGGCAAGAGTTGGGTCTAAAGCCACTTCTGACTTCACACATTCCCACCCAGATACAGAGGAAATCCAGGGGATGCTTTCAGGCTAGTGCAGTTGCCGAGGTGGTACCAGAGCCAGAAACAACCTGCCACCAGCATTCATGCTGGATAACTCCTCCTGCACAGACAGCATGTCCTAGAAACTGCAGAGATCTATAAGACAGATGGGAGGCCACTCTAAGAATTAAATGAGGTAGTAGAGAACCTAGCACACAGCAAATATTCCATCATTATTAGGCACTGTTATTATCTATCATTTTGTAAGATATCTGCTATAGTGTCTCTAAAAACATGACTTCATTAATAATAATTCACATTAATTGAGCACTACTCCAAGAGCCATCTCTTGGGTCTGCATGCCCAATGCCTTCACCTTTTCCCGATGACAGCATCCCATTTACCTCTGGGGACCTTCCTCCCTCCATCACAGTCCTCTATTCCTGACAGTCAGTAATAAATTGTTCCAGCCTAACCAGCCAGAGGTGACCAAGAACAAGCCTGTGGTCTGCTGGAATCAGATTTCTTGGCTCCAAGCAGTGAGGTGGGGCACTCCAGAGGACTCACAGAAGGATGGCAGCTCTTTTGTAAGTTTTGGGTTCCAGCTCAAGGATTCCAAGGAGGGTCAAAGAGAAGTGGGAATCAGTTCTGGACTGGATGCTGTTTTGGACTCAGGATTGAGAAAAGCAGAGATTAACTAGGGATGGAGTGCTGTCATGAGATGAGGCCACAGAGCAGTTGGTTATCCGCAGTAAGAGATGAGAATAGCAAACCAGCCTTTTGCTTTTGTCTTTTGTCAAAAGTCAGAAAGCAGCAGTCACCCAAAGAGAGGTCCTTGTGGCATTTCACAGCTGCTGCCTGACTGTGGAAGAAACACAAAGCTGTGGCTTTGCAGATGGCTTTATCTCCTCTGTCCTCCCAGCCGGCTTTTTTTCTTTTTCAGTCCAAGCTGATTTTCACTTTCAGCCCCAACTGTGACTTTGTACAAAGACACCCTTCCTCAAGACACTTGACTGTCATTTGCTAGAAAATTGGCCTAATGAGAATTCAATCCTCTGACGACTGTGACATGAAGGAACCCCCTAGAGTGTGCAAAGCCCAACCTGCAGTGATAGGCAGAACCCTGCCACACCAGCAGAGGTTGGAGCTGGGTCATCCAAGACAGAGCCCCAGGGGAGGCCGAGCTACAAGCCTCCAGTGCTGAGACGCCCATCACTTCCTGGCCTCTTTCCAGCCTCCCAGAGGACTGATTGTTTAGCTATTCCTTCCATTCTGGGAGCTATCCCAATCTTTATCCAGTAATCCTTGTTAAACCAAGCCACTGAGTTTCTATTGCTTGCCACTCCAGAATCCTAAATGACCTATCTCTGTAAGCCCTGTGTTGGCTGCTGGGGATAGAGGAATAAGATGCGGGCCCACCTGGATGTGCTCACTGACTACTTGTGACTAAAGGGAGTGATTATTCTCATGACAAGAAGATTCTTCCTTTTGTAAAATAATTCACTCTTGGGTCCTCCCTTCCTCCCCCCCACCCCTCATTCTGTAAACTTCACGATGGCTTACTCTATCCCCAGTGCCAGACCTGCAACAAGCCCTTAGTGGATTCATTGAATGAATGAATGAATGGATGGTGTGAGCATCTCCATTTCTACAGATAAGGAAAAAGACAGTGGATGGTGTGATCATCTCCATTTCTGCTGATAACTTATTAGCAGATGCTTTCAATAAGTGGTAGAGCAGAGATTCAAAACCAGTTCAGCTTGTGTCTTCCCTGCACTACACCACACTATGTTTCTCTTATTCACCTGAAAAATGAGCTCTCCTTTTCTTGGATAGGAGAAAGCCAAGGTACCAAGGAGAGATTCTAATATCAAAACATCACATTCTGATTTGGCAGGTGCTCTAAAAGTTAAACAGAATTCCCATATGACCCAGCAATCCATTCTAGGTATACACCCAAAAAACTGAAAACAGGTACTCAAACAAGCACACATACACATATGTTCACAGCTGTACTACAGCCACAAGGTGGAAACAGCCCAAAAGTCCATCAGTGAACGGATGGATAAACAAATTGTGGCAGATGCATACAATGGAATGTTATTCAGCCATAACAAGAAACGAAGCACTGATGCATGTTATAATGTAGATAAACCTCAAACACATATGCTATGGGAAAGAAGCCACACACGAAAGGTCACATATAGTATGATTCGATTTATATGAAATATCCAGAATACATAAATCCACAGAGACAGAACACATATTTGGTGGTTATCAGAGGTTGGGGGTAGGGGGAAATGGAGAGAAACTGCTTAACGGGTAGAGGGTTTCCTTTTGGGGTGATGAAAATGTTTTGGAACTAAATAGAGGTGATGATTATAAAACACTGTGAGTGCACTAAATGCCACTGAATTGTTCACTTTAACACGGTTAATTTTATGTTAGGTGAATTTCACCTCAATTTTTTTTTTTTTTTTGCTGCCCCATATGGCATGAGGGATCTCAGTTCCCCGACCAGGGATTGAACCCATGCCCCCTACAGTGGAAGTGTGGAGTCTTAATTACTGGATGGCCAGGTAAGTCCCTCACCTCAACTTTTAAAAAACCACATTCCAGGAGCTGTGCTGGCACTCAGGAACACCAAGTGTTTCCCATGGCACCTATGCTTGATGCTGTTAATTGGTTTTTAGGTTGTGCCAGAGAAGCCCTCTTTTGGAGGCAGTATGGTCAAATGGCTGGAGTACAGACAGCCTTGGTTCAAACCCCAGATCAACTACATATGTGACCTTGGGTGAATTTCTAAACCTCTGGTTACCAGTTTTCTCATCAGTGAAACTGGAATAAGGGTATCTACCTCATAGGGTTGTTTTAAGGACTAAGTGAGAATATAATGCATGCAAAGCACTTGGAACAGTCCCTAGGACACGATAAATGCTCAGTTAATATTAGCTGCTATAATTATGATGATGATCCCCCATAGTGGGTTCACTGTTTCCAACTCCTCCATTTTCAAAAGTTTTTGTCATACTCTCTCTGTTATACATTTTATGCTGCAGAGATCAGTTTCTGCCAGGAAAGGAGTTGTTCTCCTCAAAGCAGACTGACTCCCCAATGAGGAGACCTCCAGCGATGAAATTCCAAGGATGTTCCGGAGGGACCCTTCCTGGTTTTTATCTCCATCAGCAGTGGAGAGCTCCCAGGAAGTGAACTCGACACAGGATCATTAGAGCGATCCCTGTTCCCTTTGGCTGCCTGTGCAATTTAGTGCACTTATTGTGAACTCTGTTTCTTGGTCATTTGCTACGTGGGATGGCATTGTTCCCCTCCCAGCCCCAGGCTAGTTCCTGTGCTCTGTGGTGTGGAGACTTGGAGATGTGGGAAACATCCCACACAGCTGGTTAGCCAGCCTCAGAGGTCCACCCTTGTGCAGACGGGTCACTAGGCTCAAAAAACATCCTGTCCACACCCTTAGCCTATCAAACCTGTGCCTCTCACCCATGCCCAGGTCACACATTCGATTTTTTTAAAATCACTGTTTTAAAAATAATTAAAAGTGTTCCGTTTGCAAAAGGATATGCCCTGAAAAGGAAGCCTCTTCTGCTCCCTGCCCTTCAGCCTCCCAGCATTTCCGTTCCCCTGCCCCAAGATCATCATGACTGTTTCCTGAATATCCTTCCAGAGACAATCGACACATATAGGAACATATATTTATTCCTCTCTCCATGACCCCCACGCATATTCTAGCACAAATGATACATACATGGAATTTGCATCTTTTTTTAAAATTAACTATCTATCATGGTAGTATTCATATTAGTTCACAGAACTCCATCTCATTTTTAATGGATGCACTGTATTCCATTTTACAGGTACCCAAAGCTTTATCCAACCAGTTCCCGACTGATGGACATTTAGGTTGTTTCCAGTATTTGCCTTTAACAAGCAGGCTACAATAAATGCTCTTCTAGAAGGAAATGAGAATTCAATTTCCTTCTGTTGAGGTGAGGCTTCCTTCTCTTCCCTTAGCACTTTGCTCATAGAGTTGCCTGTACGTACAGGACATGTCCTATATTTTGTCCTGCGTCCTGTATTGACTGTCAGGACACCCTGAATGTCTTGTATTCAGCTTTTTTCAATAAATTACTAAAATGCGTCAGAGCTATTTTTCCTCCACGGCAACTGGTGCTTAAATCACTTAAACGGCAACACCAGCTGAAAAACGTTATCTCCACAAATAAAAATTCAACCTCTTATGATCTCCTGCAGGTTTAGCTGAGAGAAATAAAAGGGGAGACTGAGAATTAAAGGTACTTATTTTCATATTCAGGAAAGGAGAACACTGTTCTTTGGCCAAAGTCCCAAGCTGTGACCAGTAACCGCGATGATGAGAAATCACTTACGATTTTTGTTCTGAAACTCAGCCAATCAGCGATACTCTCACTTCAGTAACTATGCTTCTGGATGTGGAGAAATCCACGACCAAGCCTCTGAAAGCTAGCCAGTCAGTGACAGTCCCCACGCTCCTAGACGACAGCCAATCAGCAAGCGTCTCACTCCCAGGACCATGCTCGAAAGCCAGCCAGTCAAAGGCAACCTTGCTCCAGGGAGCAGCTGAAAGTCCTTACATCCTTAAATACTTTCTCTTCTGAAAATCCATCAGCCCCTGCGCCCAGGCTTCCCAAAACCTTCCATAAAATCAGCTCTGGCTTTGCTGGGGAGACTTTGCCTTAAAAGTGCAGTCTCACTTTCAGGCAAACAGGAAGTTCACCTTTTTTTTTTTAAATCAGATGTTAAATTCAATTTATGTTAGCTTGCAGTTTTGCAGCCCTTTCAACAGTTGGACCCAGTTTATAGTAAGTCAAGAGTTTGAACCTGTAAATGACAAATGCACTCTCACAGCTGTGAGATTATCAAATTCAATCTCTTTGATTCTTGAAGTGGTTTCTATTACTTTTTTTTCAACCTTCCTGCAATATTTTTTTTTATTGAGGTGTAACAGACATAACACTGTATTAGTTTCAGGTAAACAAAATATTTGATATTTGTAAATATTGCAAAATGATCACCACAATAAGCCTAGTTAACACGTCACCATACAGTTACAAAAATATTTTTTTTGTGATGAGGACTTTTCAGATCTGCTCTCTTAGCAGCTTTAAAATCTGCAGTAAAGTTGAACAGTAGTCACCATTACATTATACCATTACATTACAGTCACATTACATCCCATGATTTATTTACTTTATTGCTGGAAGCTTGTACCTTTTGGTCCTCTTCACCAATTTCTCCCACTCCTTACCCCCTCACCTGTGGCAGCCACCAGTCTGTTCTCTGTATCTGTGAGCTTGGTTTTTTGATGTTGTTTTACATTTCACATATATGTGTAATCATAGGCTATTCTGTTTTTGTCTTATTTTGCTTAGCATAATGCCCTCGAGGCCCATCCATTTTGTTGCCAATGGCAAGATTTCATTCTTTTTGATGGCTGAATAGTATGCCATTGTGTAATATATACTGCATCTTCTTTTTTTTAAAAATATTTATTTATTTATTTACTTACTCGGCTGCACCTCATCTTAGTTGTGGCAGGTGGACTCCTTAGTTGTGGCATGCAAACTCTTAGTTGTGGCATGCATGTGGGATCTAGTTCCCTGATCAGGGATCGAACCCAGGCCCCCTGCATCGGGAACATGGGGTCCTATCCACTGTGCCACCAGGGAAGTCCCTATACTGCATCTTCTTTATCTATTCATCCATTGATGGACACATGGGTTGTTTCCATATCTTGGCTGTTGTAAGTAATGCTGCAGTGAACACAGGGTTGCATATATCTTTTTAAAAAAACATTTCTTTATTTATTTGGCTGCTCCAGGTCTTAGTTGCAGCACATGGGATCTTCGTTGCGGCATGTGGGAATCTTTTAGTTGCAGCATGTGAACTCTTAGTTGCAGCATGCATGTGGGATCTAGTTCCCTGACCAGGGATCGAACCCGGGGCCCCTGCTTTGGGAGCTCAGAGTCTTAGCCACTGGACCACCAGGGAAGTCCTAACATATATCTTTTCGAATTAGTGTTTCATTTTCTTCGGATAAATACCTAGGAGTGGAATTGCTGGATCGTATGGTAGTTCTAGTTTTAATTTTTTAGGAACTTCCATACTGTTTTCCATAGTGGCTGCACCAATTTACATTCCCACCAACAGTGCACGAGGGTTCCCTTTTCTCCACATTCTCGCCAACACTTGTTATTTGTTGTCTTTTTGGTAACAGCCATCCTGACAAGTGTGAGATGATACCTCATTTGGTTTTGATCTGCATTTCCTCATGATTAGTGATGTTGAGTATCTGTTCATGTACCTATTGGCCATCTGTATATCTTCCTTGGAAAATGTCTATTCAGATCCTCTACCTATTTTTAATTGGGATTGTTTGTTTTTTGCTATTCAGTTGTGTGAGTTCCTTATGTATTTTGGATATTAACACTTTATCAGAAATCTACTTTTCTGTATATACGAACCCCCAAATATAAAAGAGCAAGCATAACTTGTGCTGAACTTTCTCAGCAGTGAACATTTATTAAACAAGACAGAAATCCCTTTTGAAAGTTTCTGCAGTATGCAGTTGTTCATTTAATATAAAAAAGATGAAAAAACAGACATAAGCCAGCATATATTAACAACTAACCATAAGAGATGTATGATTTCCTTAACTAACACTAAGGAAAGTGCTAAACAATTTTTTATTAGGAAAAATTAAGCAGATTAAGCAGATAATACAATCACAGCAGAAATGTAATGGACTTCCACACCTGTATATCATCATCATTCTTTCAACTCAAGTAAGTGTTTGGATGTACTACCACCAGAAGTGTTTTCAGGTTCCAAAATTGCAAACAAATTTTCAAATGCTAGGATGAAATCTACTGCTATAATAACAATATAATAGCTCCATTTATTACTACAGAGATTATCAAAGATCTAAATGTCTCACCCTTTCATGGCATAGCCAAAATGCAAATAATCACAGTGCAGAAACAAATTTTCCTTTGTGCAATATTTTTCTTGTGAAAAAGGCTTGCATATAAGGCTATTGCAAGTAGAATGCCTTTCAGATGAGACTTCAGAAACAGTAAAAATTTTTGCAGACACTCTCTTATTGAGTTAAGAGTTAATCACACACACACACACACACACACACCACACACACACACACACACACATAAACCAAAAACAAAGGGACACGGGAAACTTTTGGAGGTGACGGATAAATCTATTACCTTGATTATGGTGATTGCTCCCCAGGGAATGCATATGCCCATACTCATCAAATTATACACATTAAATATATGTAGTATTTTGTATATATTTTAAAAAGTTAGTACTGCAAATCAAAACCACAATGAGGGACTTCCCTGGTGGTCCAGTGGTTAAGAATCCACCTTCCAATGCAGGGGACACAGGTTCGATCCCTGATCAGGGAACTAAGATCCCACAAGCCATGGGGCAACTAAGCTCATGTGCCACAACTACTGAGCCCGCACACTCTGGAGCCTGTGCCGCAACTGGAGAGAAGACCACGCACCACAACAAAGAGCCTGAGTGCTTCTATGAAAGATCCCGTGTGCCGCAACTAAGACCCAACGCAGCCAAATAAATAAATTAATTTAAAAAACCCCACCACAATGAGATATCACTTCACACCTGTCAGAATGGCTATTACCAAAAAGACAACAAATAACAAGTGTTGGCGAGAATGTGGAGAAAAGGGAACCCTTGTGCACTGCTGGTGGGAATGTAAATATTGGTGCAGCCACTATGGAAAATAGTGGCTCAAAATATTAAAAACAGAACTACCATACGATCCAGGAATTCCACTCCTAAGTATTTATCTGAAGAAAAGAAAAACACGAATTCAAAAAGATGCACCCCGGGCTTCCCTGGTGGGGCAGTAGTTAAGAATCTGCCTGCCAATGCCGGGGACACGGGTTCGAGGCCTGGTCCGGGAAAATCCCACATGCTATGGACCAACTAAGCCCGTGCACCACAACTACTGAGCCTGTGCTCTAGAGCCCGTGAGCCACAACTACTGAGCCTATGCACCTAGAGCCCGTGCTCCACAAGAGAAGCCACCGCAGTGAGAAGCCCATGCACCGCAATGAAGAGTAGCCCCCGCTCGCCACAGCTAGAGAAAGCCTGCACACAGCAACGAAGACCCAACACAGCCAAAAATAAATAAATACATAAATAATAAAAAATAAGATGCACCCCTATGTTCACTGCAGCATTATTTCCAAGATATGAAGCAACCTAAGTGCCCACTGATAGATGAATGGATAAAGAAGATGTGGTACATATAATGGAATATTATTCAGCCATAAGAAAAGAATGAAATCTTGCCATTGGTGACAACATGGATGGACCTGGAGGGCATTATGCTAAGTCAGATGGACAAAGACAAATACTGTATGATTTCACTTATACGTGGAATCTAAAAGCAAAACAAATGAACAAACATAATAAAACAAACACAGAGAACAGCAGGCGGTTGCCAGAGGGGAGAGGGGTGGGGGAATGAAAGAAATAGGTGAGAGAGATTAAGAGGTATAAACTTCCAGTTACAAAATAAGAGTCATGGGTATGAAATGTATAGCGTGAGGAATATAGTAAATAATAATGTAATATTTTTATATGGTGGCAGACGGTAACTAGATTTATTGTGGTGATCATTTTGTAACGTATAGAAATATCGAATCACTATGTTGTATACCAGGAGCTAACACAGTGTTGTAGGTCAGTTATACTTCAAAACCAGACAAACTCAACATATACACACTACTATGTATAAAATAGATAATCAACAAGGACCTACTGTATAGCACAGGGAACTCTACTCAATATTCTGTAATAACCTACATGGGAAAAGAATATGAAAAAGAATAAATATATGTAGGGACTTCCCTGGTAGTCCAGTGGTTAAGACCCGCACTTCTACTGCAGGGGTGTGTGTTCGGTCCCTGGTCGGGGAACTAAGATCCCACATGCAGCGCAGGCTCAGCGGCCATGGCTCATGGGCCCAGCCGCTCCGCGGCATGTGGGATCTTCGCAGACCGGGGCACGAATCCGTGTCCCCTGCATCAGCAGGCAGACTCTCAACCACTACGCCACCAGGGAAGCCTGAGGCAAGGAGAATTTTAAGAGGTGCTCTGAGTTCTGATTTGGATTGTCTTTAACATTCTTCTAGAGACATTACCAACAACTGTAATTGTTTTGGGTTGCCGGACTGTTTCTTTGAATATAACTCTGGTGAAAGGATAAAAATAATAATATGAGATTAAACTATGTGAAATTGCCAATATTTAGTTTTTTGACCCAGAAAAATGACAATTTTTGTATGATTCAATCTAATAAGTGATATTTATGGAGCAGCTGCCACGTGTCAGGCATAGTTCCAAATGCTTTCCACGTGACAATGTATTTTTTTTTTTTTTTTTTTGCGGTACGCGGGCCTCTCACTGTTGTGGCCTCTCCTGTTGCGGAGCACAGGCTCCGGACGCACAGGCTCAGCGGCCATGGCTCACGGGCCCAGCCGCTCCGCGGCATGTGGGATCTTCCTGGACCGGAGCACGAACCCGTGTCCCCTGCATCGGCAGGCGGACTCAACCACTGCACCACCAGGGAAGCCCCATGACAATGTATTTTAATACTCAAAACAACCCTATGAAGTAGCTACCATTACTCTCCCTATTTTACAGTTGAGGAAACTGAGGCACAGAGATTAAGAAAGTGCCCCAGCTAATAAGTGGTTGATCTAGCATCTGAACCCAATGGGCTCCAGAGCCAATGCTCTGAAACATGTGGGGCTTTGGCTTTTATGTGCAAGGTAGTGAGCTAGGTGGTATGGGAAATGCAAAGATCAGTGAGAAACAGCTACAGGGAATGAAGGTAAGACATGGCCTCAGATAATTAGAAAACAGCAAGTAACAGGAAGAAAGGCTCAGCAGAAGCTTTGGCAGGGGATTCCACAAACATGGCGGAGGGCAGCACAACGTGGGAATGTGTGGTCTGAGGAATGGAGTCTCTGGTGGGTCAGATGACGCACCTCCATGCACAGGGGAGAGAAACAGGGGTTGAATCCCCTGCTTAACACCTACCCCACCTATGGAATTTTCCTGAGTGTGTTATCTATTGCAGCATAACAAATGACTTTATAATTTAGCAGCTTAAACAACAAATGTTTATTATCTCACAGCTTCTGTAGGCCAGGAATTCAGGACTGACTTAGCTGAGTGATTCTGGGTCAGGGTCTCTCATGAGATTTCACTCAATATACTGATCAGAGTGGCACACTTGTTACAAGTGACAAGCCTACACATTATAATCACCCAAAGTCCATAGTTTACATCAGAGTTCACTCTTGTACATTCCAGGGTTCAGACAAAAGTATAACCACATGTATCCACCATTACAGTGTCATACAGGATAGTTTCACTGCCCTATAACCTCTGTGCTCTACCTATTCATCCCACCCTCCCTGCTAACTCCTGGCAACCATCTTTTCATTGTCTCCATAGTTTTGCCTTTTCCAGAATGTCATAGGTTTGGAATATTACAATATGTAGCCTTTTCAGTAACACACATTTATGTTTCCTCCAGGTCTTTTCATGGCTTGACAGCACATTTCTTTTCAGCCCTTATTGTAATTATTGCTTTCAGCCATTAAGTTTTGGGTAATCTGTTATGCAGCAATAGATAAGTCAATATTCTTCCAGAGTTTCCCCTAACTAGTCTCAGGGAAGAAAAGATATTATTTTTATACTCCCTCATTCATTCACCCAACTTAAACCCAACAGAGTATATTTGGCTTTGGACATAGCTAGATCTAGGCAGCTCAAATGATGTCACGGGGCTTTGTATCTCTTTTCTATTGTTTCTACTTTCCTCACTGGCAGCTCTAAGCTTTCCTGGATTTCACAGCTCAAAATTCCTTTAGAAGAAAGGTATCTCCCCACAATACCAACATAAACCCCAAGGAAGACCTGAGTCATCTCCTGTAACAGTGAGTCATGTTTTTAATCTCAAGACATAGAAAACTCTACCAGCAGTGGCTTAAATAAATACCACACGGATATTTGTTATTTCCTTAGAGGAAGCCCAGAAGTAGAGGCCTAGCACTTGTCAAACATCAAGGACTTAAGTTCCTTCTATCCTCCACTCTACCCTCATGTTTATTGCCTCATAGTTATAATATGGCTTCCCCAGCTCCAGGCATCACATCTGCCTTCACCACAGGAAGGAAGGAAAAGGAACACAGGCTGCATAGACAAACTCACAAGCAAAAAACCTGGGGTGGGGAGGGACTCACAATTCTTTTAGTTAGCCAACTTAAGTTCCAAAACAAGAGGATGGAAGGATGGGTCTGGGTAACAGTTTAAACCCAGGCATGGAGTGGGAGGAGCCTGAGGAGGGCAGAGGTTTAGGGTAGAGAGTATTTCAGGGTTAGAGAGAGAGAGCTGTAAGGAGGGTAGGAGGAAATAAGGGGTATCGGTAACATGGCTAGCCATGCTATGCTATGCTAACACAGTCAGCCATCAGTTTCCCCAGGAAATTGGTTCCAGGACCCCCACAAATACCAAAATCCATGCATGCTCAAATCTCTTACATAAAATGACACAGTATTTGCATATAACCTACATACATCTTCCCATATACTTTAAATCACCTCTAGACTACTTATAACACCTAATACAACGTAAATGCTATGTAAACAGTTGCCAGGCACAGAGCAAATTCAAGTTTTGCTTTTTGAGAACTTTCAGGAATTATTTTTTGAATATTTTCCATCTGAGGTTGGTTGAATCTGTGCACTTGGAACTACAGATATGGAGGGCCCACTGGTTTTCATTTAATGCTTACAACAGCTACATGAGGTCACTATTACATAATTTCCACTCAATTCCCAAGTTCCAGATAAGAAAATGAAGAGTTGGAGAAGCAGAGTCATTGGCTTGAGTCACTCACTCAAGTGGATATTGGCAAGACCAGAATTTAACCCCAGGCCTTCCTGATTAGTCCGCATGCAGAATCAAGAGCCTCCAGACTTAACAGACACCTGCACTGGTTCCCTACAGAAAGGGTAACTCTGGGGAAACAGGCCCAATTAAGGTCCCATGAAGTCACTTCCTGTACCATTTGAGGGCAACTGCTGCAGACCTGGAGGTATCATCTGAAGTGTTTGGAGACTGGGGTGGGAACCTCACTGTGAAACATCTGCAATCCTCAGGCTGAGATGAGATTTCTAACTGAATTTAAAAAAACAAAAGAACAAAAGACACGTACACCAACACTGAGGCCAAAGAACAAGTCCCTCAAACTGTGTTAGCTCCACCGCCCGGACTCATCAGGGCCTCACCATTAGAAGCCCACTCTCTCAAGCTGCTCCGGAGCCGCAGCGAGGCCCAAGGAAGAGGCGAACTGAGTCACGGGAACTGCAGGATGTGGTCGCCCAGCTGACTGTGGACCACACGTGTGGTGTATTCTCATTTCTGTAAAATACAATGTAAGGATATTCACGAAAAATCACTGAGGATGTAGTCTAACCTGTTAGCAATGATTACCTGAGGGTGGGGAGTAGAGGAGACCAGGGACCTACATTTTTCTCTAGTTCATACTGCTGCAAAGATGGATTTTTTTTTTAAGGTAGAAAAAATCCAATTATATTTAAAACAAAAAAGCAGTAATATCTAGGTAAATAAATGATATCTAAAAAAAATAAACTGAAGGCAGAACCAAGCCCAGCCCTAGAGGAAGCGATTCTGCTCTTCCTCCCGCGCCCCAGCCCCAGCACTGAAAAACCCTGCCCCAGCCCCCGGCCTTGGGGACTGCATCCCTGGGAGCGGCCTGAGACCCCCCCAAGTCTCCCTCCTCCACCAAACCAGTCTCCAAGCCCCGCCCCCCACGGCTTTTCCGGGGCCTGCACAGCCCCTGAGCTAAGAAAATGGGAGCCCCTGGCCCGCCGGGCAGAGTCCTCCCTGGAGCCGCGGACCCTAGAAGTCAGCCCCGCGGGCGGAGCGCGGCACCGCGTGACTTGCAGCCACATGACCCACGCGGGGCGGGGCCGCCAGCGCAGTTGCTGCATCAGCCGCGGGAGGCGTCCGCGTAAGTGGGGAGCGGGGTCCGCGGGGACCCTCCTCGGCGGGGTTCCGGGCGCTGCCCAGCCTCCGACAACCTGGGGCCGGGACCCCCAGCGGTCCGCTCGGGCCCCCTCCCCGGGAGGGGCGATGGGATCGCCATTGGGGTGGGGGAAAAACTCCTGTACCCCACGGACCGCGGATCCGGCCACCTCAGCCTTGGCCTTCCCACTCTGATTTGACCGCAGTGCGGCGGGGAGGACTAAACGCCCTCCTTCCAGAGCGATTACCTTTGCCGCGAGTTCTTTGGGGGAAACAGGATCTGCAAAGCAAGGCAGGCCGGTGGGAGCGCCCCTCTCTGGTACTGAAAGAACACACCTCTCCAGGCTTCCACCTGCTCTAGTGATCCAAGATGATCCCATGACCTCTCTGTTTATTGAGGAGGAGTTCAACAGTAGAGTATCTAGCCAGGTGGGGGTTGTCGAGGGGTGGCGAAGGGGGGCCTGGGTCGAGCTGCAAGATAATAGCCAACATGTTATATTGAATACTATGTGGTTTACATGCATCTTCTCATTTCATATTCACCATCATGAAATTTGTCAGGTAGGTGCTGTTGTCCCCCTTTTCCCGTAAGAGAAAACAGGCTCAAAGAACTTGGGTCCTTAACCAAGGTCCTGCAGTTGATCAGTGGAGGAATCGAGATTAGAACCCAGGCCTGTCCCACAGCAGCGCCTCCCGGTGGGTAGTGGAGGCACTTGGCCCAGCCTGTCAGTGCTCCGTGAACTTCCCCTTCTGGGCTCAGATAGCATGGAGAGAAGGCCTTCTCCCCTCCACCCCTTTCTCCTTACCCCTTACCACTGATTCCTTTTGTCATCTACCCCTGCAGGACAAGATGAAGCTCATCATCCTGGACCACTATTCTCAGGCCAGTGAGTGGGCAGCCAAATACATCAGGAACCGCATCATCCAGTTTAACCCAGGGCCAGACAAGTACTTCACCCTGGGGCTCCCTACTGGTGCGTTGTGAGATGGGGAGGGTGGGTGAGGGCATTATGGGCTTTTAAGGGGCCAGGTAGGTAGGCCCATTCAGCCAAGGGACTGCAAGGAGGGCTCTGAGGTACTGGCCCTATGAGTGAACAACTCCCCTGTCCCTGGACATACGAAACAGAGGACCCAGCTTCCTCTGGGTTGGTTTGTTGCTGCCTGCTCCTGAAGAGTCCTGGAGTAGAAGGGATCTTGGTTAGGCAGGAAAAACTTTGATTTTTATGCTATATCCTAAGCCAGCTCTTGTCAGTCAAGTTTCCTTAACAGAATTAAGTCCTAATACCTTAAGGCATACGTTTTATGTAATGAATTAATTTCTCTTCTCTGCATCTAGAGTGCTACTAACTAAGCGCCATCCTTGGGAGAATTGAGAAGATAGTCACTCAATGCATTTTCTGTAAGGCTTAATTAAACACAGGACCTAAGTGAAAAACAGTCCTAGTTTCTTTGGGGAAAAAAATCAGAATTTTGCCTTTACGGGAGGATATTTTGAACCCAGTTTTTCAAGGCAAATGTTCTGATTATTTCTTTCAGAAGTGGGGTGGATTTGCCTCAGTGACCAATCCACTATTGCAGGAGTCTTCAAGCTTTTTCTGTATACGGCCAAATAATAAATATTTTACATTTCACTGGCCATACAGTTTCTGTTGCAGCTACTTAACTCTGCCCTTGTAGCTCAAAAGGAGCCATAGACAATCCAGAAATGAGCATGGATGTCTGCCAGCACTGACGTTTGAGTTTATACAATTTTCATATATCACAATATTCTTTTGGTTTTTAAAAACTTTTAAAGTGTAAAAACTACTCTTAATTTATGAGCTCTACAAAAACAGGCAGCAGGCCAGATCTGGCCTGTGGGCTGAAGTTTTCCGACCTCTGCCCTAGAGGTTTGTGGGAACAGTATATTCAGGTAGGTATCTGTGAAACCACCAGCGTCTCAGGCTGTGTCGGGGCTGTGCTAACATCCTGTTTTCTAACCGTGGAGCCACCCTGGGTCAGAGTCTGGGCTTCTGCTGAAACCCCTCCCCATTTCCCCATCATCTGCAAAATTAGATCCAAGCCCCTCAGAGTAGTGTTCAGGGACCTCCACGACCTGGCCCCTTCCTGACTGTCACACTTGAACCAGCACAGCATTTCCATATGGGTTCCTTGGAACATTCCTGCTGTTAGTTGAAGCACCCTCAGGGTTCTGGGTGGAAGCCACAGAAGCCGACTCTGGCTAACTTAAGCAGAAAAGGAATTTATTGGCTAGATATTAGAAGCTCACAGAATTGATGGGAAGGCACAAGTTTGGAAAACGGACATGATGAAGCTCAGGGGGAGGACAGGGAAGCTGTGTGGCTCAGCCATGGCTAAGACCATGTCACAGGGATAGGCTGATTATTTTGTGTGGATGGGGCTGCCACTGTCATTCATTCAGCAGATACTTATTGAATACCTGCTGTATGCCAAGCTGTTCTAGGTGCCAGGGATACAGCAGTGAACAAAAAGAACACAAATTCCTGCCTTCCTAAAGCTTGAATTATGGTGGGAGAGACAGATAATAAACAAGTGAATTAGCAAAATATAGAGTATGTTAGATGGTGATAAGAGGGAAGGAGAAAAATGAAGCAGGGAAAGGGGCTAGCGAGTATTTAGGCAGAGGTGGGAGTTACAGTGTTGGATATGGGGGCAGGGAAGGTCTCTCTGAGAAAGTGACATTTGAGTAAAGGCCTAAAGAGGTGAGTTAGCTATGCAGATACCTGAAGGAGAGCATTGCTGGCAAAGGGAACAAACACCATGTGCAAAGGCCCTGAGGTAGAATTGCTTGAAGCAGGATTCCTAGCTGGGGAGAGAGTTAGCCAGGAGCCAGGTTATATAGAGCCTTTGTTAGGACTGATTATAACTCAGAGTGAAATGAAAAGCCATTAGTGGGTTATGAAAAGAATGATCTGATTTGGGTGGGGCTTTTTTCTTTCCATCTTCTTTTTTTTTTTTTTTTAAATATACTTTGTTTTTTTTTGGGCCTCATTGGGTCTTTGTTGCTGCATATGGGCTTTCTCTAGTTGCAGCTCTTCATTGCGGTGCTCAGGTTTCTCTTTGTGGTGGCTTCTCTCGTTGCAGAGCACAGTCTCTAGGCACGTGGGCTTCAGTAGTTGTGGCTCGCAGGCTCTAGAGTGCAGGCTTAGTAGTTGTCGCGCATGGGCTTTGTTGTTCCGCTGCGTGTGGGATCTTCCAGGACCAGGGTTCGAACCCGTGTCCCGTGCATTGGCAGGCAGACTCCCAACCACTCTGCCACCAGGGAAGCCCTCTTTCCATCTTCTTATTTTTAAAAGTTTCATGCATTCAGAAAAGCTGAAAGAATAGTACAGTACCACCTACCTAGATTCACCAATTGTTAACCTTTTGCCACATTTGCTTTCATCTCTTGTGGCTCATGTTCTGTCTGTACACACACACATACACACACACATTTCTTATGAGCCACTGGAAAGTAAGGTCCAGAAATCCTGACACTTTACCTCTAAATCCTTTAGTACATATCTCCTCAGAATAAGGGCATTCTCTTATATAACCACAATACTATTATAACACCTAAGAAAATTAAAAATCATTTCATAATATCATCTAATATATAGACTATATTAAATTTTTCCCCTAATTGCCCACATTTATTTTTTATAGTTTTTTAAAAAAATTAATCCCAGTGTCCAGTCAGGCTTCATGCATATTTAGTTTCTTAATCGACAGCAGTCCTCTTGCCTTTTTATGGGTTTTATGACTGACTTTTTAATGAGACTCAACTCGGGTTTGCTGCTCCGAGGGGAAGTCTTTCCCAAACCCACAGGCTAGCCTGTACCACAGCCTAGCCTGTACCACAGCCGAGATTACTGCTTCGTGTCCCCACTCCTAAACAGTGAGCTCTTCCAGGGTGGCTGCTGTGTCTCTCACTTCTCTGCATCACCATCATGTACCTCTCAGGTACTGGTTGCTCAGCGAATGTCATGTCAGTAATTAAGTCTGACATTCACTCAGGTGCTAATCGTAGTCATTTCAATCATCAGTGTGCTGAATGCTAGGGATTCAGCCGTGAACAAAACAGACACAGCCCTTCCCTCCTGGAGCTTATAGTCTAGGGGGGAAATAGGCATTAAACCAGCACTTAATGGATGGCAGTTGGGATTGAGCATTGGGTAGGACTTCAGATCTGATTTGTTTCTGTCAGATCTGACAGGTTCTCCTGGTGGAGCATCCCTGATTCATTCCCGGGCGCCCTCTGGGCTTCCAGGAGCTGGGGGCTGAAGGGGGTTCATGGCTGTGGCCTCTCTTGCAGGGAGCACCCCACTTGGCTGCTACAAGAAGCTGATTGAATACTACAAGAATGGAGACCTGTCCTTCAAATATGTGAAGACTTTCAACATGGATGAGTATGTGGGTGAGTCTTGGGAGAATCGTACTCCTCCCCTCACAGGATCGGCCCAGGAGAGGACGGGGGAGGTCTCAGGGAACCAGTGGCATTTGGGGGTAGGCTCAATTGGTGATACTGTAACTTCCAGGCCTTGGTTCACTCAGCTATGACATGAGGCTAATAAAGCTAACCTCATAGGCTGTAAGCATTAAGTGATATAACAGGTGTGGAAGCTTCTTGATCAGAGCAAGCACTTAATGAATTCCAGCATATCTCCTCCCCTGCCTCCACCCCAACTCCATGCCATTTCTTTCTGGAACAAATGGCTGCAAATGGGATCTGGGGTCCCATGGCTGAGGTGTGTGCCCCCCCACACACACCAGTGTCTGTGTCTGGACTTTCTCTCTACTGTTCATCTTCCAGTCCCCTTCCTGCCAAGTATACTGGGAAGGGAGCTGAGACTGGTGTCCTTTCCACTGATGCAAAGTGGCACCTTGGACTTCTGTCACCCTCTCCACCTCCACCATCGTTTTGTAATGGTTACGCCTTAAAGATTCTATTTTTTTTAATTGTGGTAAACTACACGTAACATAGTATTTACCATTTTAACCATTTTTATGTGTACAGTTCAGTGTTAAGTAGATTCACACTGTTGTGCAACCAATCTCCAGAACTCTTTTCATCTTGCAAAACTGAAACTATCCACTAAAAATCAACTGCCCATTTCCCCGCTCCTCAGGCCCCTGAAACATGCACTTTAAACATTGTTTTTCTTCTTGACTGAAAAAAAATCTTTTTTTGGAAGCTCTGAGATAATTCTCTCCAACCACTTGGTGTTCCAGTTGGGGTTCAGGCTGAGCAGGGTGTAACGGGGGGTGGGGTGAATGGTGAGGTGGGAGGCACAGGGTAAGGGGTGTTCTTGCTTCCTTTCCTGATGGGCCCAGCCCTACGCCCCAGAGGCTAGCCCACCTCCAGAGGTCCAGACTGATCCTGGCCTCCAGCCATTCTCTTGTGAAAAGGAGATCAGAATGAGGGCCCAGGCCCATGGTCATGGGCACGACACCAGCTCAGCTTACTCCGAGTGGCTGGGGGTGAGAGGGCTAGTGCCCTAGGCTCCCTGATGGGCTCTTCCCTGAAAGTGTCTCTGGGGGTCTGGGGGTATCCTGGCATCCTTGGGAGGGTGCTCTTGCTCAGCCTGGCATGACTGAGTGCAGCCATGGCCCCACAGGCCTTCCTCGAGACCACCCGGAGAGCTACCACTCCTTCATGTGGAACAACTTCTTCAAGCACATTGACATCCACCCAGAAAACACCCACATTCTGGATGGGAATGCAGCTGACCTGCAGGCTGAGTGTGATGCCTTTGAAGAGAAGATCAAGGCTGCGGGTGGGATTGAGCTGTTTGTCGGAGGTGAGCTCGACGCCACAGCAGGTGTCCAGGGCAAACCCAGGGTGGCTGGAACACATGAGAAGGAGACAAGATCCATGCCTGTCTGCAAACAGCTCCCTCTCTCTGCACCAGTGACAGTGGGGTCACTTATTAGCCTGAGGCAGCAGGGAAGGCACAGAGTGGGAGCCCTGGTGCCCCGCCCTGCCTCTGCCGCTCAGAAACTTTGTGATCTGGGGCATCTCCTCTTTCTGCAATTTGATGCCTTGTCTGTAAATTGAGGTATTTGGATTTGGACTCCGAGATTCTCTCTATTCCTCAGACAAGGTTTTATGGATCAGTCATGGGACTTAGTTAAACATAATCACAGACTCATGTAGTTCCAGGAGATTCCACCATCAGCCCCTGCATGCTAAAAATAGTAATTGAACCCCAGAGAAGTTTTGTGACTTGCCCAAGGTCAGCCAGCCAGAGCAGTGGAGAGAGGGTGGGGACCTAGGGTATCCCGCTCTCAGGTTTATGCGTGTTCCTGCCCTGAGTTGCCCTCTTACACTTCTGTCTGTCACGGCCTCTGGAGTCCCCCATGGGGGGTGGGGGTGGGAGGCTGAAGTCGAACAGTCTTTGACTGCTCCAGATTTAACCCTTCTTTACTTCAAGGTGGGGAGGAAATGGCTAGGAGTGCTCATGTTCTGAGATTTTATAAACTTGGCAGCCCCTTTCCAGGCCCTGTGTATGTTTTCTTCGGTGTGACTCCATCCCAGCAGGGATAGAGAAGTGGCAGGAGAGAGAGAAGTTACACTTGGATGATCTGGGGGGCAGAGGCTTTTGGGATTGCTCCCTACTTAGCTTTCTGAGGGTGGCAGCAAGTTAACAATGTCTGTGTGTGCCTCAGCTAGAAATGAGAGGGGAAGATCATATGCTTAAAGTGTACCTTTAAATGAATGAGGTGAGAGACACGGTTTTCAGGGATTTTTTTCAGACCCCAGGTGGGGAAGGAGAGATTGTCCATTCTTGAAATCATGGATCCCTGGGACTGACAGGGCTGCCCTGTCTCTTCTGGGCAGGCATCGGCCCTGACGGACACATTGCCTTCAACGAGCCAGGGTCCAGTCTGGTGTCCAGGACCCGTGTGAAGACGCTGGCCATGGACACCATCCTGGCCAATGCTAGGTTCTTCGATGGAGATCTCGCCAAGGTGCCCACCATGGCCCTGACGGTGGGTGTGGGCACTGTCATGGATGCTAGAGAGGTAAGGGCACAAGGGATCCACAGGCCTTCACTGGGGGGCTGGACTTGGCTTTTTGCTGTTAATTTCAACTATACAGGTACCACCTGAATCCATTTTATTAAAAATGAAGACATTGTAAATAAGGCTAAAATCCCAACTGACCCTATCACTGCTGTCCTTCCTCTCTGGAAGTAACCATTCTTCCCAGTGTGAGGTGAAACCTTTTCAGCACTGACTGCCCAGGAGGCCACAGGCTCCTGGTCTCTGCCTACCCAGCACCACTAATATCAGAATATGAATTTGTACCTGTCCAGGTACTGAGAGGGGCCCTCTGGTTCCCTGCAGTTGGTGGAGGCCACTGCTTGAAGGGAGGTCTCCCTGCAACCGCAGGATGCTTGTGGTTATAGCCCTGTGCTCAGGGATTCATAAATGTGGAGAAGTGTGATTGAAATAGTGTCTTGAACTGAATTGAGTCTTTCTATAGAAATTTGGGTATCATTTGAATTTTTTGTAGTTCCAATTTCCTTACCTTCATTAGAAGCATTTTCTCTTCCTTTCTGATATATTCAGTGGGAAGCAGCTACAGACATTTTAGCTTTAAGTTTCTTTGCCCAAGTCTGTAAACAAACATGTAAATCATTGAAAAAGTTTCCCTGTCTAAAGTGAATTTTTGTGAAATGAGCGATGGCAGCAGATTTCTGTTGGGTAAACCTTGAATCAGTGCCTCAGGAGGTCATTCTGCTGGTTTTGGCCTTGCAGCTTATAAACACTACAGTTTGAGGGCTCTTCCTGTGGTGTGCAGAAAGGACCTGGGGCTGGAAATCTGGAAATTCTCTTTTAAAATGAGTTCTGGGGTCCTGAACAAAGAGTCACCTTCTCTCTATGCCTCTGTTTTCTCATTTCAAGAAAGGAACAGTAAATCCTGCTCACAACTCCATGGCACAAGTGAATTACAATGAAAGGATATCTGGAATGCTGAGTTCTTTATAATCACTTTCTGGCACTTAACATTCTTTTTAATTAAAAAAATTATTTTGTTTTATTTATTTATTTTTGGCCGTGCCTCACGGCTTGCAGGATCTTAGTACCCTGACCAGGGATTGAACCCGGGCCCTTGGCAGTGAAAGCAAGGAGTCCTAACCACTAGACTTCCAGGGAATTCCCACACTTAACATTCTCGATATTTTAAGTGTTGAGGGGAGTCTGTGCCTGTTTTACTTAAACAAAAAGCATTACTCCAAGTCACATGAGCAGGTCTAATACTCTGAACTGAAAGTGACCAGATTAAGAGGCAGCTTTATTGGGATTCAACCTTAGCAGCCACACAGATAACTCTCACCATTGCTTCCAAGGCCTCCCTAGAGGTACAAATCAGGACCCCTCTTTTTCCAGTTTGTCACTGTGAAAACTCACCCAACCTAGGGGCCCCAGGACCCAGTGTCAGAACTGTTGGGATAAGGTGTGGGCCTCTATGTATGGCACATCTGTTCACAGGGCACTTTCACGGTCATCATCAAAGGTGCCAGGAGGCACTATCATGTGGTGGTCAAGAGCATGGACTCTGGGTTAGAAATGACCTGGGGTAAGTTACTGAAACCCCCATCACAGAGTCCACTTCCTTATCCTAGAATGTAGGGATAACAGTGCTCCCCATCTCAGGCTGCTTGTGTGATAAAGCACACAGAGCGTGGAGCAGTGTGCCATGTGCTAATGACTTACAATGACACATAACAACAATAGTCCTTACAATTGTTCTGGGTGTGGCCACGAGAATTCAGGTGTCTAGACTCCCAGTTCCGCTGCTCCTTCTCCTCCATCACAGGCTTGTTTTCTGATCCGCAGGTGATGATCCTCATCACGGGTGCTCACAAGGCGTTTGCTCTATACAAGGCCATCGAGGAGGGAGTGAACCACATGTGGACCGTGTCTGCCTTCCAGCAGCATCCCCGCACGGTGTTTGTGTGCGATGAGGATGCCACCCTGGAGTTGAAAGTGAAGACCGTCAAGTATTTCAAAGGTGAGGGTGGGGTGGGTCAGGGAGTAGGTTGCCAAGTTCAGGTGTGCCAGGAGTGAGGAATGGATCTAGCTTGCATGCTCTGGCCACTTTGACAACTATGATTTTAATAAAATCAAACCCTCCTCTCAGAATACAGTTTTCTCTTCCATCCATGACTATTTAAGGGTCCATTTCTAGAGACCTGTTTGCTCTGAGGAGGAGGAAAGAAAATGAAATGAAAGTTGTAGTTCAAGGGCAGTTTGGTAATCTCCTTGCAGTGATATTGAGCCTCAGGTTTTTTATCTTTCCAGATCTTGTACAGGCCATTTCCTTGTAGTCAAGGCACTGAACTGTCATGCACATCTTTTTTTCTTCTACTTAAAGCGGACACTCACTGCTTTAAATAAACTTATGTGAAAATCCTCATTTACTGAGCAGGCAAATTAGGAATTTGTTCTTTGATGAAAAGATTAATCTTTTAATGGCCAACTCTCCTACAGACTGAATTTATAACAGTCCCATAGATTCTAGCATTCATTAGGAATAACAAATTATTATTTTTTTTTGCGGTACGCAGGCCTCTCACTGTTGTGGCCTCTCCCGTTGCGGAGCACAGGCTCCGGACGCGCACGCTCAGTGGCCATGGCTCACGGGCCCAGCCGCTCCGCAGCATGTGGAATCTTCTGGGACCGGGGCACAAACCCACGTCCCCTGCATCGGCAGGCGGACTCTCAACCACTGCGCCACCAGGGAAGCCCCGGAATAACAAATTCTTTTCCTATTCTTAGGGTGTTTATTATTTGGGCCCACAGAGAAAAGATGATGAGTATCAGTTCTAGGACAAAATTTGAGAGCTCCTGGATGTTACTGTTGATGATCATGGAACTCTGCCTCTACCTGCATTAATGACTTTTGTTTTTAATTTTTTGTAGGTTTAATGCTTGTTCATAACAAGTTGGTGGACCCCTTGTACAGTATCAAAGAGAAAGAAACAGAGAAAAGCCAGTCTTCTAAGAAACCATACAGTGATTAGCCTGTGCTAATCCTAGTGTCAAGTACCTCATTGGGACAGGCAGGTCTTTCTGGAAATTGTCTTTAGGAGGACAGAATTATACTTCTTTAATCTAGTACGGTTACTCCAGATAAGTGGGTGAACTTATTATTCTTGGCTATGCAGCGTGGAGTCTAGTCATGGAGTTTAGCTACTTGGTTGTAACTTACTGTTAATCAGAAAAACAATCACTCCATAATTTTGATGTCAGCCTGACTAGGGGGTTTTAGCTTTTTGTTCTGTCTCTGACACTGTTCACATGTACAATACACTCCTGCCACCAAGTTCTATCATTATGTGCACTGATTCTCAATTGGGAGGGAGTTAGGGGCTTATGTATATGGGACAAAACCTCTTTGGAAAGTCCTGAGAGCCCCTCTTGAGCAGGCCTGCCCCTTATTTGGGAATCACTGTTTTAGATTAAGGAAGAACACTCAATGTCTAAAATCAGTATAAGGAAGCGGTCCCTCTGGTCAGTAACAAGTGCCATGGGAAGGAAACTATCCCTTACTTTCTTTCCCCAGTTTTTACTGCTCTTTCAGTTGGCCTTTCCGTGAACTCAGAGGACTCCTTGCAGGAGGATTTGGGTGGGTAGGACTAAGAAGGAGGCTTGTGCTGATAAACTCAGAGCCTCAAGGGGCCCAGCCACGTCAAACTCCCCTCCATCAGGGACCTTCCAGCACCAGGAGGAAGGCGGAAACGCTTTTCCCACCAGAGCCCTGTGTTTTGTTCCAAGGTCTCACTGTGGCACCTCTCAAACATGCTCTTTCATAAGTCCACAAGGCCAGCAGATACTGTCAAGTTCAGCGTTGTGTTCAGTCAAGGTGATGGAGCCAGGGCAAGCAGCTTAGCTGAGTTAGAAACAACACACGAGTGACATGTTCTACATCCCTAAGAGCTGAGTGCCAAGAAACATACCGTTTCTAAAGTTGCCTCATGTCCTTTCCCCACTGAAAATACCCTGCCCTTCTAACCCTCCCAGGTTCGTGTGTCATGGTCTGATGTTCCCAGAACATCAGGAAATACAATGCTTTTGCTCCTTTATCCTTCACCCCTTGTTCACAAGCTGTCCACTGCTCTGTCTTCTTTTACTCCTCTGCCTTGATGGTTTGTATGCTGCCTCCTCCTCCCTATTTCTGTGCCCATTTGAAGCTGCTGCTGCCTCTATTTCTGGGAAAGACCTTTCAGAGCCTGGCTCAGGCCTCTCTTTAAGTGCTGTGTTTGGTACCAGCATTTCATCTTTAGCTTTTATACGTGATTGTGCTGTCATTCTGTTTTAAGCTAATGGATCAATGGACTTGTTTACAATATTTTCTATTAAATCCAGTATTTTCAAGTAAAATGTGTTGTTTGTGGACTTCCACCCCCAAAAGTCAGAAGCTGGTTTGGGTTGATATTTATACATTTTGAGAATAGCTAGCGAGCAAAGCTTCATACTCACTCCTCACAGCAGCTCGGCAGGAAGTCACAATCATAGCAACTGTTGATCTTCTTCAATCACCAGAGGGGAAAATAATCAAAATATTTCATAAAAATGAAGTGCCTGTGTGAAAAAATTGTAGGAATGAACAGATGAGCAATAAATTATCCAATTCTGGCTCTACTTGGCATCCAAATGAAGATATGACTGTTAAATAGAATAAGGCAGATTTGTGACCAGGAGGGATGTATCAACTGCAAGGTATGGAAAACAGGTTTAAGTTTTTTTTTTTAGTTAAAAAAGTCAATATAATGGAACATCTTGGGTCAACATAACCAACTGAGGTACAAGTAGAAGTTGAAAGAAGGGTTTACTTTTTTAAGAACTGTATTAAGATAATTTACATTCCCATAGAATTCACCTGTTTTAAATATAAATTCAATGATTTTTATTAAGTTTATGGAGTTGTACAACTCCTCACCACAGTCCCTCTCTATCATCCCCCAAAGCTCCCTACTCCTACCCCAGCCCAGGTGCCCACTCATCTACTTTGTCTCTATAGATTTACCTTTGCTGGACATTTCATATATAAATGGAATCATACAGCAGACATCTTTTGGATCTGGCTTCTTTCACTAAGCATAATGTTTTTGAGGCTTACCCATATGACATGTAGCAAGCAGTCCATTCCTTCTTATTGCTGAAGAATATTCCACTGTATGGATATACCACATTTTGTTTATCCAGTAAAGAAGGGATTACATTTTAAGTACATATGTTAATAGGAAAAAAATCATATTAGAATGAAATGAGAAAGGATTTAGTGATGACAGCTAAACTGGAGATGTCTGTATGAACTCAGGACCTTAAAAAGATATGTCATGGGAAAAGAATCTTAAAAAGAGTGGATATATGTATATAACTGATTTACTTCACTGTACAGCAGAAAGTAACAACATTAAATCACCAATACGCCAATAAAAATTAAAATAATAATAATTAAAAAAAGAAAAGATCTGTCTTTCCCAGGCCAGTTTCCCTGGCGGCCCAACAGCCGTGTTGTCCTGCTACAACCAGCTCTTATGCAGATCAAGTGGGATGTATACTCCTGGGCCAGACTGGGCCTCTGATACCACTCAGGGCTTCTTGGAGAGGAGAAATTATATGTTTTGGGGCAGGGATCACAGTGGGCCTGGAATATCTTGTTCCCAGAAAACAAGGATGCTTTAAAAAATGTCTGAGGCAGTACCGAGAGGACAAAGCAGCCCGTTTAATGAGACTCCTATTGGCCAGGTTGTGACAGTTTGATCAATAAAGAAATATTAAATACAGCTAAGTGGAAGAAGACATACAGATGGCCAAAAAGCACATGTAAAGATGCTCACCACCACTATTTATCAGAGAAATGCAAATCAAAACTACAATATCACCTCACACCAGTCAGAATGGTCATCATCAAAAAGTCTACAAACAGGATTTTCCTGGTGGCACAGTGGTTAAGTATCTGCTTGCCAGTGCAGGGGACACGGGTTTGAGCTCTGGTCTGGGAAGATCCCACATGCCGTGGAGCAACTAAGCCTGTGCGCCACAACTACTGAGCCTGAGCTCTAGAGCCTGTGAGCCACAACTACTGAGCCCACGAGCCACAACTACTGAAGCCCGCGCCCCTAGAGCCCGTGCTCTGCAACAAGAGAAGCCACTGCAATGAGAAGCCTGCGCACCACACGAAGAGTAGCCCCCGCTCACCGCAACTAGAGAAAGCCCACGCGCAGCAATGAAGACCCAACGCAGCCAAAAATAAATAAAACTAATTTTAAAAAAAGGTACAAACAATAAATGCTGGAGATGGTGTGGAGAAAAGAGAACCCTCCTACACTGTTGGTGGGAATGTCAATTGGTACAACCACTACAAAGAACAGCATGGAGGTTCCTTAAACTAAAAATAGAACTACCATATGATCCAGCAGTCCCACTCCTGGGCATAATATCTGGAGAAAACCATAATTCGAAAAGATACATGCTCCCCAGTGTTCATTGCAGCACTATTTACAATGGCCAAGACATGGAAGCAACCTAAATGTCCATCGACAGGAATGGATAAAGAAGATGTGTTACATATATACAATGGAATATTACTCAGCCATAAAAAAGAACAAAATAATGCCATTTTACAGCAACATGGATGGACCTAGAGATTATCATACTAAGTGAAGTCAGACAGAGAAAGACAAATATCAGGATATCACTCATATGTGGAATCTAATTTTAAAAAATGATATAAATGAACTTACTTACAAAACAGAAACAGACTCACAGATTTCAAAACCAAACATTATTATCAAAGGAGAAATGTTGGGGGGAGGGATAAATTAGGAGCTTGGGATTAACATACACACACTACTATATATAAAATAGATAACTAACAAGGACCTACTACATAGCACAGGGAACTCTACTCAATTTTCTATAATAACCTATATGGGAAAAGAATCTGAAGAAGAACAAATACATGTATATGTATTGATAAAACTGAATCACTTCGCGACACACCTGAAACTAACACAACATTGTAAATAAATCAACTATACTCCAACAAAATTTTTAAAAAATAAATAAATACAGCTAAGTGGAACAAGTTGAATCTATCTGTAAAACCCCAAGTGTGACACTCAAAAAGGAAATGGTAATATTAAGTATACATGGAGTTGTATTTCAGGAAGGGTGGATGGAATGTGCTTAAATTTTCATTACATTTAGTAAAAACAAGCAGCATGTTGACATAAATGGGTGTCACCTCTCCTATTAAATACGTCTGTTTATAAAGAACAGATGGATACAAGAGTCTAGCCCACTATCTACCTGCCCCTATCTATGGCTTACTCCCTTACTTCTTCAGGTCTTTGCTCAAATGTCATTTATCAGAGAGATCTTCCCTGACCCTCCAATATAAAGTAGCAATCCTGATTCTCTAGCCCTCTCTGGGATAGTTTCTAATGCCTCCTTCCTGGGAACTAAAATCCCTACTGTGATGAGATGCTAGTGAAGCATGCATAAGTTTCCCTTAAGACATATTATGATAGAATCCTGGGTTATGAAATAATGGGTAAATAAAACAACATAGTAATTTGGATCTCAAGGGTGCCCTTAACACCAACTATTTTCCCCTAGTCCATTCGGTCTACCTAGAGAGACCTAATTCATAATGTCTCAAGACTCTAATCCCTTTTCCTCCAGTTCTTCTCTGAGCTGATGACCTTGAAAATAGAAGCCATCAGGAAAGAACTTCCACAAGTTCCCACCATCACATACACCCGCCTGCCAGCCCTGCCCTCACTGTTTGCCCTTTTCCTGTCACTTGTTCCTTGGCCAGTCCCTCTGTGCACTAGATCCCATCTTCTCTTGCCTCCTTGAGGGCATTGCTCCAGCAAGACTCTTCTCTCGCACCTACAGCATCAAATTCCTTCTTTCCTGGATCACCCTATCAGAATACAAAGCAATCTTTAAAATCAAAACTCTTTACCCTGTTTGTCCCCTCCTATAATAGCTTCATTCTCTGATACCCTTTTCAATAAGCAAAATTTCTGGAATTACCTATACTCCGGCTCCAATCTCTCTCCCCCAAGTTCTCTCTTTATTCTGGTATTCCCATTATGCACGTTACACACCTTTTGCAATTCTCACAGTTCTTAGATATTCTGTACCTATTTTTCTTTCATTCTTTTTTCTCTTTAAATTTCAGTTTGGGACATTTCAAGATACTGACATATCTTCAAGTGCAAGATTCTTTTCTCAGCTGTGTTCAGTCTACTGATGAGCCCATCAAAAGCATTCATTTGTTACAATGTTTTTATTTCTAGCATTTCTTTCTATTCTTAGAGTTTCTTTAGCTTACTCATCTGTTCTTGCATGTTGTCCACTTTTTCTGAGACCTTAGCATATTAATCTGGGTTATTTTAAATTCCCATTATTATAACTCGAAAATCTCTGCCATGTCTGAGTTTGGTTCTGATGCTTGCTTTATCTCCTCAGATTATTTTTTTCCGCCTCTTAGCATCCTTGTAATTTTTTATTGAAAGTTGGACACGAGGTACTGGGTAATAGGAACTGACATAAATAGGCCATTAATGTGAGGTTTTATGTTTATCTGGCTAGCAGTTAGGCTGTGTTTTAATGTCTCCTGTAGGTGTCAGATGCTTCAATTTTCTTCAGTGTCTTTTGTTTTTGTCTCCCCTGTTGTCTTTGGGTTTCCCTAGAAACTCCTTCTTAAAATAGAGGCTGTGTCTTGCAACTCTTCCAAGAGCTGTAATACACTGTTATAAAACTGGAGCCCTATAGATGGTATAGCATTAGGGAGAAGCATTCTATAATCTTATGGTTAAATCTGCTTTATTTTACTGGGCTAGAATCTCTGGGCTGAGACCTGTAACAGAAGTTCCTTAGCCTTTTTTTCTCCCCACTTACGTGAGCAAGGAAGGCTAGAGAGGGCTCAAACCATCCAAATGCCCTTCCCCTAGATCACAGAAGATTCCAGCAAAGTAATTTTCCTTGAGGGCAGGCTTCTGCTGTGGAAGCAAAGCTCTGGGTATATGTCCAAATGGTTACTCCTCCCACCCCACCCCCACCCCCCCGGCCACCCGTTCCCCCAACAAGAAGGGATTCCTCTGCCATCTTCAGAGTGGGAACATGATCCAGCTCCTGGAGGTAAAACCCACAGAAGCGTGGGGGCCGCCTAAGGAAAGCTCCCAGGAGTTGTTGTTCTTGTTTTAAGTTGTAACAATTTATTTGATACTTGTTACAAATTGCTCCCGAGTTTTAAACTCTCAAATGAATCCACACTCAGCCCCCTAGCAATTCATTTAAATCCTAATTATTGCCTCAAGCAACTTCGACTTTGGGTGAGCTGATCTATATTTTCTGCATTTTCCTGTCTTTCTAGTTTTTGTGGAAGTTTGCCCTGTGACCTCAGTTCTCTGATGGATCGAAGAAAATTTGATGTTCAGTTTGTTCAGCTTTTTTTTATTGTGAAGATACCCCATTCTTTCTCAAACACACTCCAGATTTTCACCGCCCCTCCAGTGAAACAGCACTTGTCAAGGCCACCAATGACCTCTACATTGATTGCCAAGTCAGTGCTTAGAGCTCATATTACTTGATCCATTTGCAGTACCTGACAAAGCCGACCCCTCCTTCCTTCAAATTTGACATGGCTTCCAGGACATCACACTGTGCTGGTTTTCTTAACCTTACTGGCTACTCTCAGTCTCCTTTGCTGCTTCCTCCTCATCACCCTGAACTCTTAGCATTTGCAGTGTCCCAAGACTCAGTCTTTGGGCCTCTTCTCTTTTAAAACTCACTCTCTTGGTAATTTCATCCAGTCTCATGGCTTTAAATACAATCTATACATTGACTCCCATGTTTATATCTCCAGCCCGAATCTCTCCCTTGAACCCTGGACTAGAATATCCAACTGCCTACCAAACATCTCCACTGAAATAACTATCAGACATCTCAAACTCATCTGTCCATGACTCAACTCCTGATCTTCACTGGCAAACCTCTGCTACCTATAGGTTTCTCCAACTCAACTATTCAAAAAGACCTAGAAATCGACTCTGATGCCTCACCTTCTCACATTGTATATCCAATCTATCAGCAAATCCTATTAGTTTTACCTTCAAGGAAGTACAGAATCTGAACATTTGTCGACTCCAAGTGCTGGTACACTTGTTCAAGCCATCTGTACTTCTCACCTGAGTCACTGCAGTAGTCTCCTAATTGGTCTGTTTCTGTCTCTGCTCACCCTGCTCCCCTAAAACGTAAGTCAGACCCTATCACACTTTGTTCAAAGTCCTCCAAAGGCTCCCATCACAGAGTAGAAGCCAAAGTTCACCCAAGGCCCTGTGTGGTCTGTAGCACCACCCACTCCCATCCCACCTCTTAAAATTCTCCCTTCCTCAGTCTGCTTAAGTCCTTACTGGCTACCACACTATTCCTGGAGCCCTCTAACATGCTCCTATCCCAAGGGCCTTTGCCCCTGCTGTTCCCTCTGCCTCGACTCTCTTCTCACAGGTGTCCACAAGGCTCACTGCCACACTGCCAAGCCTTGGTTCAAGTGCTATGTTGGTGAACTCCTCTCCACTCTTTAAGATTCCAACATCACTCTGCTTCCCCTAACACCCTAGTCCTTCTCCCGACTTCTCTCTGTGGTGCTTATTTTCTGATAAACCATATGATTTGCTTAGCGTCTGTCTCCTTCCACCAGAATTTAAGTTCCACAAGGGCAGGGAGATTTATACCTGCTTTAATCACTGTTACATTCTCAGCACCTAGAAAAGTAGTAAGGCCCATTGTGAGGTGTTCAATAAATATTCGTTAAATGAGTGAATGAATACTAGGAAACACAATAGGTTACAAGAAGTGGAACAGGATCGAAAATAAGATACACAATCACTTTTTAAATTTATATGCATTTAGGTTATATTAATATTAGTTTAGTTTGTTGATTCAATGAAAAAAATAAAAAAGAGCCAAGGAAAAGAAATAACTGTGCTGACTTTATACTTACCAACTGTGGCATCAGAATCTCACTAAATTTTCAATGTGCACAATATTCTCCAAAGCAACCCCTGGCTCTGAGAAATATGGGACTCCTTGGAGTGGTAAATCTTTGGGCTACCTGAATAATTGTGCAAAGACTAGACTACGGGTGCTGAAAGTTGATATTACCATAAACAGCTTTCTGACCACAAACTCTCAACCTGGTCTGCAGGCCGATGTTTTTTTTAATGAGCCAAAGTTCAGGGAACAGACTATTTGGCTACTCTTACCAGTATGAGAGGGCATCACAGTGTTACAATCCCTTGTCTTACTTAGCAGCTTCAGCTATAACTTAATTTCTTTACTTCAGTGGTTGCAGGCAAGTGTTACTATCAGGAGTGACACTTTAATGTCACATCACAATTGGATGTCAACTATGGTTCAAATAGTTTTAAGTGGCCTTACAGTTTTTGGTAATACTGCTATTCCTGCCTTGCTTGTCTCATTAGATGCTATTCTAGCTACCAAGGTGTGTAGCAGACTATAATGAAACACAATGAGGAAAATTAAAATCCCAGAAATAAACCTGCTTCTATAACAAAGTACTACTCCTGTCATAACCAGTTATTGCATTTATAACATGGGAACTGTTGCCACCTGCTGGTGATGCTTATGATAAAATTAATACTTGGTGGGCTCTCCAAAATTCCAGTCAAAATTTTAAAATTCCCGTCTAAAGCAGGCAACCACATGAATGGCTTTGTGATTATATTTGATTAACTCTAATTTTTTGTCTCTGAACAAAAAAGTAGTAAGTATATTAATGAAATTCTAATGTAAACGAGAACCCTCTACTACTAAAAAATGACTTTGCTGACAATGCTATAGGTCTGGGAGTACGGCTGCCAAGTGTTTTCTCCCTTACCCATCTCCTCAACAGGAAGGGATGTAGCCACTAGATGCTCACTCGCTGGATTCAGTATTTAGCTGAGGTGGCAGGCTAATCCTCTCACACTAGTGCAGAGCCTCCGTGAGTCCAGATGACCCACAAGTCTGATCAACTTGTCCAGTGTTTAATGATTTCCTCATGAAGCTGAGCAGAAAAATGACCGTAACAGGCACACAGCCTAAAACTCCAGAGACAGCCAGTGTTCTCAAAAAAACCTCAAAGCTACAAAAAGACCTCAATCAAAAAAGAATTTCAGGGCCTTCCCTGGTGGCACAGTGGTTAAGAATCCAACTGCCAATGCAGGGGACACGGGTTCAAGCCCTGGTGCAGGAAGATCCCACATGCCGCATAGCAGCTAAGCCTGTGTGCCACAACTACTGAGCCTGCACTCTAGAGCCCGCAAGTCACAACTACTGAGCCTATGTGCCACAACTACTGAAGCCCGCGTGCCTAGAGCCTGTGCTCCGCAACAAGAGAAGCCACCGCAATGAGAAGCCCACACAATGCAAGGAAGAGTAGCCCCCGCTCGCCACAACTAGAGAAAGCCCACGCGCAGCAATGAAGACCCAACACAGCCATAAATAAATAAATAAATAAATAAATAACTTTAAAAAAAATCAAATTAACAGCAATTCATAGAATGAAATTTCAAATTTCCAAAAATTATACTCATTAGTAATTAATGTGTGCAAAAAATTTTTTAATTGTGTGCCATTTTGCCCTATCAGATTGGCAAAAATAAGTTAATTTTAAAATAAAACAATAATTTTAAATGCTGGGGAAAAAAAGGCCTTTATGAAATGAAGCTAGATACACAAAACTCTGTTCTCTCATATAGTTTCTTTTTTTTTTTTTGGTGGTATGCGGGCCTCTCACTGTTGTGGCCTCTCCCGTTGTGGAGCACAGGCTCCGGACGCGCAGGCCCACTGGCCATGGCTCACGGGCCCAGCTGCTCCGCTGCATGTGGGATCTTCCCAGACCGGGGCACGAACCCACGTCCCCTGCATCGGCAGGCGGACTCTCAACCACTGCGCCACCAGGGAAGCCCCATATAGTTTCTTGATATACCAACATTCCACAAACCTATTTATTTCACAGGTCATATGAGGGGTTACCTCAATCTTCCATTTTACTCAGAGACAGAAGTACTCTGTCTATAACTATACCATCTGTCCAAAACTATACCATCTTAAAATTAGCTTGTAACTCATGCCTCAAAAATAAGCCCTATTGTCTTTGTGAAAATTAAGGGGTGAAGATTTTGTACCTAAGGAAGAAACACTCAGTTGAACAAACAAATCTTTGAGACTAACGACCTGTTGTGTTATTTATTTATTTATTTATTTTTGGCTGCGTTGGGTCTTCGTTGCCGTGCGCAGTCTTTCTCTAGTTGCGGCGAGTGGGGGCTACTCTTTGTTGCGGTGCGCGGGCTTCTCATTGTGGTGGCTTCTCTTGTTGCAGAGCATGGGCTCTAGGTGCACAGGCTCCAGTAGTTGTGATGCGCGGGCTCAGTAGTTGTGGTTCGCGGGCTCTAGGCCGCAGGCTCAGTAGTTGTGGCTCATGGGCTTAGTTGCTCCGTGGCATGTGGGATCTTCCCAGACCAAGGCTCAAACCCATGTCCCCTGCACTGGCAGGCGGATTCTTAACCACTGCGCCACCAGGGAAGCCCACGTGTTTTTTAAAATCATGGAGAAAAACCATGCCATTTGTTTCACGAAACTAAGGCTTCTTTCCTACTTCTAATACATCATCAACATAATGTACAACAGCCTAAAATAAAATAATCTCTAGCAACATCAAGTAGCCCATGAACTAAAGAGCTTCTGAGTGGCTAGTAAAGATGAACTGAACTCCTATCCAGTCACTGAGAAGAAGCACTCTTCTCAAGTATGTACTGTATAATTAGTTGTTTTAATTTCCATTTCTTATCTTCAACTTATTCTTTAAGTTAACTTTCGTTCTTATATTAAATGTGCTGAATCGAAGTCCATGTAGTTCAAACAAAATATGGGTCCTAAAATCTAAGTTCAGTCACAAGTGGAGGCGCTGTACTATGACTTTCTTTTGCTCATTTTAAGAATATGTGTTATATACCATATAGTTTTTAAATGTGATCAGTTGCCTTGGTGACAGAACACAGAGCAGCAACTCTGCTTTAATTATAAGACAATTTTTAAATAATTTTTATTTTTAAGATTAAGCATCCTCATTGACAATCCAGAAACAGTCCGTGCTCTTTGGATACACACACTTAAAATGGTTAAAAGTGATTCCCCAATTTTCAATGACAAGATATGAAAAAAGAACATGTTCACAAATGCAGATGAATTCCTCTGTCCTTTTTTTCCAAAAGTCTTATTTTGCTACCAAGCCACTCACCAAACCACAAGGAAAGACAATTTTTCAAAAAGCCAGCAAAACCCAGAAACAACGATCTAGATATCAAGCCAAAATTATCCCCTGAAACAGCGCTGTTGCAAAAAAAAAAAAAAAAGGATAGGAAGACAAATTTCCATAGCTCATTAGAGAAGCCCTTTAAAAAGAATTCAGAAAGTTAGGACTGGAACTATGGTGGTACAGTGTTCAAAACGCAGATAATTAAAGGTCAGCTTGCGGGCTTCCCTGGTGGTGCAATGGTTGAGAGTCCACCTGCCGATGCAGGGGACACGGGTTCGTGCCCCAGTCTGGGAAGATCCCACATGCCGGGGAGCGGCTGGGCCCATGAGCCATGGCCGCTGAGCCTGCACGTCCGGAGCCTGTGCTCCGCAATGGGAGAGGCCACAACAGTGAGAGGCCCGCATACCGCAAAAAAAAAAAAAAAGTTCAGCTTGTTCGGCTTGGGAACATATTAGGCTTTCTCCTATCCCAGCAGAGGAAATAGAAATATGAGCTGCTGGAGCTAATATTAAAATTGTCCTTACCAATGAAAAGCAGGGCAAGAGTCAACAGAAAGAATGCAGAACAGAAGACAAGTCGTTCTGAATCTAGGCTCTACTGCCTAGAAGAAACTGGAAAGTTGAATAGGGCTGAAATTCTTCTGAGCCAGTATCAATAAATTCTAGACTTGGCTCAAAACCAGTGGACTATAGACCACTAATAATGTATCAGGTGACCCACAGTGTTTGTGGTATCAAAAAATATTTTAAAAATTATCTATAAATTTCTATTCTGAAAATCAGATCAAAATGACACTGGGCCATCCAATCAGTTATAGAGTAAAGGGCTTCCTCCAAAGAAGATTAATTTAGCAGAAATTCAGGTTGGAAAGAATGTAACATTGAGTAAATAACATCAGGCTCTCGGTACAATTTTAATAAGGCTTCTACCCACCCCAGTTGTAAGCAGTACTACTGAGGGAGCTCCCACAGAATGTCTTAGAGGGATGTTTCTCAGAGATAAAAAGGACTATAAGTTTAACTCTTGACCCCTCTCTCCTTACCTAAAGCTTGGAGAAGAAAATAAATATTTAATTTTTAACTACTCAAAGCTTTGCGCACATTGTAATACTAATATTTTCTAGTTTTCATTTTCGGAACCTTTGGCTTAATATTTCCTCAATCATGTTGCAATGAAAAATGTCTGAATATGCCTTAATCAGTAGTACCACATGAAAATATCAAACTTGTTCTTCCATATCTTCTACATAGGAAGAGGGAATCAATGGTACCCTAAATATCCTGCAAAGTTACTCTGTATACTTGACAAAAGATTAGGGCAAACCATTCCACTTCCATATCTTGAGCAGCAGCAGTTAACTAGTCTTCAACCTCATCTTCCCAAATATCTCCATTAACATCCACAGCATGGAACAACCTGGAAGCATAAAATAAGGTACATTTTAATACAACTGATAGAAACTGAATATAATTTCTTTCCTTTTCTCAAATATACTTTCTGTACTCTTCTGATAACATCTTTGTATATCTTTTCCTCTCCTTTAATCATTCCACTGGGGAGGGCTGAAATATGGGTCCCTTAAAGTTTATAGGAACAGCCCTTTTAAGGATCCAGACAACTCTCTAGGACCAAGAATAAACAATAATGGGAGATGGGTATCACAAAACTGATACTAAATGTGTACAATATGTGGAATAAGCCAAGACTGGAAAATTCAGGTAGTCTAGAAGCTAACTCCTTCAAAACACTATAACTTTATTACACGCTAATCACTCCATCCTCTCCATCTTCACTGTCCTTGCACTCTCCATCTATAGAATATTTTTCAGTTGCCCATTTGTTTTCCTCCCGTTATGTTACTTAAAATTTATGCAATTTTCAACACTATATTTCCAATGGTTCATGGGAAGAGCCTGTTTCTTCAACTTATCTTTCAGTTTCATAACACCAATGATTGATTGTAGGTACTCCACAGATGTCTATTAACAAAGATTATCAGCTGATGCTGAAATTGGAGCTGGTGGAGAACTAGATATTCACATTGTGCCAAGGAATCACCCCACAGATCACTTACTAATAACAAAAAGAGAAACCTTACCTTTACAATGGAACAAATGGTAGAACTGAGCATCATACTAACAGTGAGACAGCCCATTATTGATCTGATGTGGTACAACATGAAGTACGTCACCCCTTATTAAGTATTCTTATCAAAAATGTTACTCTAAATCTAGTCAAACTCCAGTCTAGAGCTAACTTCCACTTTACAGGAAATAGAGAGGATAGAGAAACAAACTCAAAGGTACCATGGAGAAACAAAACTCGAGAAGGTAAGAAGTTATATAGGACAACAGCCTGGACTCTTCAAAAAGTCAATGTTCCCCTCAACACAAACAAACAAACAAAAGAAAGGTGGGCAAAACTTTTCTCCATTAAGAAACTAAAGAGACAGAACCAAATAAAGTGATTGAACTTGATTAGATCCTGGTATAATAAAACAGCTTCAAGAGATATTTTTAGGGATAGTTGATAAGACTTAAATATTTTATTAGATGATAGTATGCCATTGTTGTTAAATTTTTTGCAGTACTGTTGTTATATAGAAGACTTTTCTTATCTTAGGAAAGACGTGTGAAAGCATATAGAGGGACTTCCCTGGTGGCACAGTGGTTAAGAATCCACCTGCCGATGCAGGGGACACGGGTTTGAGCCTTGGTCCAGGAAGATCCCACATGCCGCGGAGCAACTAAACCTGTGTGCCACATCTACTGGGCCTGAGCTCTAGAGCCCGTGACCCACAACTACTGAGCCCACGTGCCACAACTACTGAAACATATGCGCCTAGAGCCTGTACTCCGCAACAAGAGAAGCCACCGCAATGAGAAGCCCACGCACCGCAACCAAGAGTAGTCCCCGCTCACTGCAACTACAGTAAGCCTGTGCGCAGAAACGAAGACCCAAAGCAGCCAAAAATAAATAAATAAATTAATTAAAGAAAAAAAGCATATAGACATGAAGCATCATATTTCCAACTTAGGGTCAAGTAGTTCAGCAATAAATTTAGAAAACAAATATGGCAAAATATGACCAATCGTTCATTTTGGTGGAAGGTATCCTATTAATCATAGTCCTATCCTTTCTGTATGTTTGAAAATTTTCACTAAAAAAATTGAGGAGGATAATAAATAAAAGAAAATCCCCAGATAGTATATTTTCATCATAAAACTCATTTTCAAGAAAATTCATACATGGGGGAAAATATATGAGAATTCTCTAAATAAGCAAAGTACTGAAGTAAAACTTTCTGGGCTTATGGTCCGCAAACCAAGTACCCAAAACTGCTGAGACTAGGAGCTCTGTGTGTACGTACCGGTTAAAACATGGGGAAGCAGTATCAGTGAAATGCCTATAAGGGTTTGCTCTGGAGAGAGAACCCATGCAAATCCAGCAGAAATATTGCATACAGCCAGTACATGTCATCTTGTTACATCCATCTAATTTCTGGTGGGAAAGACAGAGAAAAATATCAAGGCTACAAAAGCAAAAGAGAAATGCACAATGCCAAAATGATTTGGTACAACATTCTCCTTGTCTTCTCCCTTTTCTAATGCAGGGTGGAGATATACAGGTAACACACAACGATAACTATGAATGCTTAACTCTTTTGCATTACAGGTAAAATACAGAAAATACTTAGCAGGTGTTCCTACAGTTAGATACTTAGCAAAACCTCTTCTGATAAACAGTAAATACAAACCAAACATGTATAAGTGAAACGTATAGTTAGATTAATATTAAAATGTTTGGATTTAATATGTGGTATTTAAACTTTTTACATAAATCTAAGTAAACATTTGGTACCAAGTCCCCTATTCTATAAGAGCTGAGGCATGTCAGAAGTGGTTAAATAGAACGCCAGTTTCCTTAATGGAGTAACTGGGGCATCACCACAAGGGTCAGCTCAGATATGATGGACTGGAACAACAGAATCAAATGCAAAGACATATTTCAATTTTGAAACATATTAAGATTTTGTCAAGAAGCAGTAGATGTATCTATCTATCTTGACTCAGATGTCTCCATTTCATAAGCAGGCACTTGTAAAACAGCTATTAAATTCCAGGGTATATAGTTCGGAGGAGAAGTCAGGCTTGATTCTTTTTTAGTCACGTAGATGAGTTAAGAGTTGACTGTAGCTCGAGTATGGCCTCTTTATAACCCACTCAATTTTGAGGTGGATATAATGGGAGAACAACTGTCACTGTATGAAAGCACTTTGAAATGGGAAGTCTACATACATTTTAGGTCAGTAACAATATTTAGTAGTAAATTTACATCTTCCAAGTTAAGAAAGTTTAATGAATACCAAAATGTGTTTTCTTAGTCACAAAATTAAAAGGCTTCTTGAGGAAATCGTAACATGCTTGCAATTAGGTTTGCCTCCATGTCTGTCCCCAGACCTTTACCTCGATGGGAGTCCCACAACATGGGCAGCTCTTTGAGTTCTTTTCTAGCCACTCCTTACTTTCCATCTCTTCCAGTGCCTTCTGAATCACCCTCTTACCATACCTCTGTTCCAAAAATCTTTTATTGGCCTCATCTGCTTGCAGGTACTCATTTCGTAAGTCCATTAATTTCTCTAGAAAGTGAAATGGAAAATTAACTTTTATACAACTTGTAATGCTGATTAAAAACCACTAAAATTGGCCATAACCTTTGACTACTCAATAATGCTATTCCTGGGATTTTATCATAAGGAATTAATCCAAAGTAAAGTTACATATAAAAATGGCAAACAAATTAAATGTCCAAGGGAATAATTATGTGTGGAGCCACTTAAGATATAATATTTAGCTATTAAAACTTATAATTAGGATGGCTACAACTCAGTTAAAATACTCATTATGGAATTCAGAAAAAAGCATATTTAGGTTGTAACTAGGTAAAAATTACACATGCATGAAAGACAAAGAATAGACAGCAATCCTCCAAGTAGAAAAGCTGGACTTGTTAAAGGTGACAGAATAACAGCTTATCTTTTTCCTTTGATTTTAACTTATTAATGTTGATATTTTTGTGCAACTAGTACAACTAGTAGTACAGTTTAAGACTGACTTATCTAAATGACACAAAGGTTGAAACAGACGCTGATTTTCTACTAAATCAGCATCATTCACCATTTGATTAACAACAGGTCTACGAAATTAAACAAAAGCACCTAAGGGCAAAGACCAGCTGTTCAATTTTGTATATAAAAAGAAGCCAGGGCTTCCCTGGTGGCGCAGTGGTTGAGAGTCCGCCTGCCGATGCAGGGGACACGGGTTCGTGCCCTGGTCCGGGAAGATCCCACATGCCGCGGAGCGGCTGGGCCCGTGAGCCATGGCCGCTGAGCCTGCGCGTCCGGAGCCTGTGCTCCGCAACGGGAGAGGCCACAGCAGTGAGAGGCCCGCGTACCGCAAAAAAAAAAAAAAAAAGAAGCCAGTGAATAAAGTTTACCACCCACAGGAAATGAAAAGTCCCTCCTGTCAACTTTTCCCCTTAATACTCTTCAGTCTGGTTTCTACTGCTTTATCACTTAACTCAAATGGAATGGGCAGCCATTCCCAAAGGCTTTAGTTGTAGACAAGGCTTTTGCTCACAATTCTATTACCTTAATCTTTCAACACAATTAATTAAAGACCTCTCTCAACAATGTTCTAGCTATTTTATTAATTTACTTTCCTCACATTATTTAGAGGTGGACATCTTCCCTCTAAATGCAGTGGACATCTTCAGGGGCGGAATTCTATCTGCACTTTTGCTTCACCTGTGAATCCTTTCTCTGTGTTGTTCATTCCCATGACTCCATCACTTCTACTTAGATGTAGCAGACATGTATTTTTTTATCCTGTCACTTTTATCTCCTCTACTAATTCAAAGCGTTTTTGTGTTCCTAGACATCTTAAGGACAAAGGTTACTGCTCTAATGTTCTCAAAATAATAAAATTATTAGTATATCATATATTTTGTACGGTAATATCGAATATATAGATACAGAGACTGAGAAAGAGATTCCTAATTTTGCTGAAGCCCCCAAGCCTATCTTTGATTTCTTCCCCAAACACTGTGAAACACCTGAAATGTACTTCAGCCTCTCAATGATAAGGATACAGAAGTCTAAAGTAAAGGCTATCATTATATTCTGGTAAGTTCTCCATCCCATCTGCCTATAACCACTACAAAACTCTGCAATAGGCAACTGGAAGTACTGTATTTACTCATTCTCCTCTCAGGGTCCTTTCTTAGAGATAATGACACTCTGCTAACAATTAATAACTATAGTAATACTGGCATTACTAGTTACTATTTTGTGGTTTAAGACTTAAATATAAGACATAACACCATAAAACCTCTAGAAGAGAACATAGGCAATAGAAATAAAAGCAAAAATAAACAAATGTGACCTAATCTAACTTACAAGCTTCTGTACAGCAAAGGAAACCGTAAACAAAATGAAAAGACAACCTATAGGCTGGGAGAAAACATTTGCAAATATGTAACCGACAAGGTCTAAATTTCCAAAATATACAAACAGTTCATACAACTCAACAAAAAACAAGCAAACAACTCAATAGAAAAATGGGCAAAACAACTAAATAGACATTTCTCCAAAGAAGACATCCAGATAACCAAAAGACATATAAAAAGAGGCTCATCACTGCTAACTATTAGAGAAATGCAAATCAAAACTATGATGAGGTTCCACCTCACACCAGTCAGAATGGCCATCACTAAAAAGTCTACAGGGGAGGACTTCCCTGGTGGCACAGTGGTTAAGAATCTGCCTGCCAATGCAGGGGACACAGGTTCGAGCCCTGGTCTGGGAAGATCCCACATGACGCAGAGCAACTAAGCTCATGTGCCACAACTACTGAGCCTTCGCTCTAGAGTCCGCGAGCCACAACTACTGAAGCCCGCGCGCCCTAGAGCCCCTGCTCTGCAACAAGAGAAGCCACCGCAATGAGAAGCCCGTGTACTGCGACGAAGAGTAGCCCCCGCTCGCCACAACTAGAGAAGCCCACGTGCAGCAACAAAGACCCAACACAGCCAAAAATAAATAATAAATAAATTTATAAAAATAAGTAAATAAATAAATAAAAATAAAAACTAAACTTTAAAAGAAAAAAAAGAGTCTACAGGGGACTTCCCTGGCAGTCCAGTGGTTAAGGCTCCACACTCCCAATGCAGGGGGCACGGGATCAATCCCTGGCCAGGGAACCAAGATCCCACATGCCACACATCAAGGCCAAAAAAACCCACAAAATAACAAACAAGTCTACAAATAACAAATGCTGGAGGGGGTATGGAGAAAAGGGAACCTTCCTACATTGTTGGTGGGAATGTAAATTGGTGTAGCCACTATGGAAAACTGTATGGAGATTCCTCAAAAAACTAAAAATAAGAGTAGCCATATGATCTAGCAATCCCACTCCTGGGCATGTATCCAGACAAAACTATAATTCAAAAAGATACCTATGTTCATAGCAGCACTATTTACAACAGCCAAGACATGGAAACAACCGAAAGTCCATCGCCAGAGGAATGGATAAAGAAGATGTGGTACGCATATAGATACAACAGAATATTACTCAGCCATAAAAAAGAATGAAATAAGGCCATTTGCAGCAACATGGATGGACTTAGAGATTATCATACTAAGTGAACTAAGTCATAAAGACAAATACCATATAATATCACTTATACGTGGAATCTAAAATATGACACAAATGAACCTATCTACAAAACAAGAACAGACTCACAGACATACAAAACAGACTTGTGGTTGCCAAGCGGGAGGGGGCCTGGGGGAGGGATGGATTGGGAGGCTGGGGTTAGCAGATGCAAACTATTATATTTATACAGAATGGATAAACGACAAGGTCCTACTGTATAGCACAGGGAACTATATTCAATATCCTGTGATAAACCATACTGGAAAAGAATATAAAAAAGAATGTATACATATGTATAACTTAATCACTTTGCTGTACAGCAGAAATTAACACATTTTAAATCAACTATATTTCAATAATTTAAATAAATAAATAAATACACAAACTAAAAAAAAATAGTTACCATTTTGCATTTTACATACATTAGCCCATTCTCAAACTATGGTTAAGTACCAGTTTTTTTCCCTCACTCTGTCAAGGACCAGTACTTTTGCAAAATATAATCAAATGAATTATTAGAAAAATGAGGGTAAAAAGACAAAAAATATAAGCCTAAATTTTTATTAGATTTGACTGCCATAAAATTTAGTCAGTGAATAGTGATAGCAAAATCGTTATTAAAGTTTCAAACACTGACTCTCAATTTCTGTATTTACCTTGTCACAGACCAGTATAACAACTATAACAACTTTAAGTAGCACCACAATAGGTCATTTCAAACTTACAATAACCTTATGAAGTAGCTATTATCATCAGCCCTTTTAGTTTGAGAAAGACTAAGTCACCAAAGTCTAGTCAAATTGATGTCCAGGGCCTGATTCCTCAAACCTTAATCTAGATCAGAAATGGCTAACAGGTTTTACCTCCTGTGACTACCTCAATAGAGGGTGGCCTTCTGAAGCACTGTGTTGAGGAAGATTCTGAGGCCTCCCTGGGCTCATTGAGAAAGCACTTGATGACTGATCAAACGTGTACCGTGGAAACAAGAGTGATAGCTTAGATGCTCTGCATTTGCCGACCAGGATCTACATTATTCCATATTCATAGACAGAAATTACTCTGTCATTCCTTCCCTGGAATGCTCCCCCCGATATCTGCGTGGCTTGTTTCCTTACTTCCTTTAAGTCTTTACTCAAACCACTTTGCCAGCGAGGCCGCCCCTGGTTTTTCTAAATAAAATCCGAAGCCCCTTCCCCTTCAGAACACTTCATAGCCTGTCCCTGCTTTATTTTTTTTTCCCTCTTCAGCATTTACCACCATCGAATATTCTTATTTATTTTGTTTGCCTATCTCCCCCATTAGAATGTAAGTTCCATGAGGGAATTTGGTCACTGCTATATCCCCAGAACCTAAGACAGTAACTGACTCAAAAGTATGTGTTGAACAAACACAGAAGAACACAATTCTTCCAAACTGGAGAATTTAAGTCATGTCCCTTTTTATTTGGGGGGGGTGGGGCAGGGCGGGTGGAGCGCTGGGAGACTGAGTTCACACAGTTACAACCTACCTGCAGTCACCTTACATGGAGAAACCCCATGGTAGGTCAATCTGCATAAAGTACAGAAGGCAAAATTGCAGCTGGAACAGATGCCCATTGTGCACCCAGGCTCCTGCATCACAGGCAGCTGGCAGGATGGGCGGGGGCAGTACACCACATCTGCCATCAGGTCCAAGGTAGACTGGAGGAGAAGCCGGTCATAACGGGCAAATAACTCTGCTTCCACTAGCTCTTTGACCTGGAGGGAAATATAAAACATCATAGGTTTGATGATTTCCCAACCAGTTGTGATCCTGAGGAGATCCTTAGGAAGCTAGTGTAAACCAGAGGCACATAAACTAAAACTCTATCTCCCTTCAAAATCAAACCAAGTATGGGAGGTCTACATCTTGACTGAGATGGTGGTTACATGGGTCTACACATGTGTCAAACTAAGCAGACGGTACACTTTAAATGAGTACATTTATGCCTTAATGGAGTTGACTGAAAAAAAAGAAGACCAAGCAGGCTGTCTTTAAAGTCTGTAAAACATTTGGTTAACTATTCTAAGAGATAACCCCTCAAGATCCCAACGTCACATAAAGACAGGGTAGTAGTTCCCCCACCTAGCAGATATACAGAGTAAATCACCAGAATTACTTTACTTTTTAAACTGCTCATCCCTGCGGAGGCCCACCCATTCCAAAGCCAGCAAAGGAAGCATTTACATTTGTTTAAACTAAGATCATGGCATTCTTGATGGATACAATGAAACAACTTGTGGGCTGGCTCCCAGGCCTCAGACTGCCCTGATGAGCCCTATCAAGAAGTTCCTGAGAAAATGTCTCCCTTTGTGAGAGAGAATTAGGGGGCAGCTGTCAGCAGAGTAAAAGAGTTACCTGACCAGGAGTGGCCACTGAAGGGCACTTGGGTTCTGGGCAGTTGAGGCACTGAACTTGGCCATCTCTGATCTGGATTTCAAAGTAGTCCTTGAGACAGGCTTTGCAGTACACATGCCTGCACTCCAAGAAGTACATGCACTCACTACCCAGCTTCTCACAGAAGCAGATATTGCACAGGAACAATTTACTATTAAAGCATTTTATCTGTTGAGCCTGATCGAAGTCCAAGATTTCCTGGATCAGACTGGACAACGATTCCACATCCTGCACGGCTCTCTTGTCCACAACTTCCACTTGGTCTACATCAGATCCAGCAGCTCCTCCAAAATCTAGCTCTGTGTTGGAAGAAGCTTGAGCCATCCTCCTCTGAACTTTTTTCTGAGAACCCATCTTGAGTTCAAAAGGAGAGACAATATTCAGGTACGCTAAGGTCTCTTCTTTAAGAAACTGCATCCAGGCAAATAGGACCACGCTGCCGCGGTGTTCTTCCCACAGGTTGTCTAAGTGCTTGCAGAGAGCAGACAGCTAGGGGAAAACACATGAGGATGCTGGTAAGTTTGGAAAGATGACGATGCTGTCAACTCCTGATTTCCCTTGAAATCTTTTTAAGTCAGGCTTTTCCACTTCCTAACATGATTTTTCACTTCTGTGATAAACTGTGCTGCACAACAGCATCAGTGTTCTTATCGAAGCACTTCTTAAACTATTCAGCAACACGAGCCACAGCAGAACACAAGGTCAGAAGCTAAAAGAAGTATCATTAAGACAAGAGAAACAGCAAGGCTCTACCAGATGCAGAACTAGGTTTACATACGAGCCACTGCAATGGGGGACTTTTTCTGTTCTTTATTTTTCTTCACGTTAGTATTGCTACCTCATGTAGGAGAAGAGATCTAGTTCTAAAATGAACTATTTCTATTACTTGGAGTCCTAGCCCTGTAGGTACCCTACAATAATGATTAGGAAAAGAACAGTTTAAAAATACTATCCAGGGCTTCCCTGGTGGCGCAGTGGTTGAGAGTCCGCCTGCCGATGCAGGGGATACGGGTTCGTGCCCCGGTCTGGGAGGATCCCACATGCCACGGAGCGGCTGGGCCCGTGAGCCATGGCCGCTGGGCCTGCATGTCTGGAGCCTGTGCTCCGCAACGGGAGAGGCCACAACAGTGAGAGGCCCGCGTACCGCAAAAACAAACAAACAAACAAAAAAAACCATCCAAACCTTAAAATTAATTCTTTCAGTTGTATCAAGAAGCCACCTCGTGCAAAAGAATCACTAACAGAATCTAACCTCAGAGTCCTTGGTATTCAGATTTACAAGCTGATTTTAACTAAGCAACCTGGGCTTACACCAGATCCTGGCTAATAGAGGGAGGCAGGCTGATATTGAACCCAGACATGATTATAAGCCCTTAACATGGTTTGGCTGCCATAGGCAAAGCTCACATTTCCTAACCTAAGCAACCAAAGTTTAAACTATTTTGACTTTTCCTCCTTAAAACTGGTCTGTTCAATTTGAAAGGCAAATATAAGAAGATTTTCCATTAGAAATGTAAAATATTTTTAAGTAGAGCTCAGGAATCATAAGCAGCTTTTCTTTTTAAGGTAAACATCAAAAAATAAGCCTTCCAGATGTAAACAAATTTTGTAAATTTGAATACCAAGTGAAAAAGGACCACATTCTCTCTTCCTTACACTGCGTAGTGCTATTCACTAAACCCTATACAGGCACAAACTTAAACACTTACTGACTACTTCAAGATTGGACAACTAATGCTTTTATACATTTGCATGAATATGCTTATATGATCAACCAGAAACCTGATGAAATCTTTAAAATGTAATAAATACTAAAAGGGAAGCCCTGTTCGTGAGTATTGTTTGAGCTACCAAGTCCAGTGAAGAAGCCATTCTCCTCCATCCTCTTTTCTTCTCTAGTCCCTTCTCAAAAGAGGCATCTGGGATGTACATAAATGTGAGGAAAAAGGGAGTAAGAAAGAGAAGAGCATGAGAGAGACTGTGTATATATATTGGAAGAGGAATAATGGAAAATACTAGAAAACTAAACCCACTTCTATCTACCAACCAAATTCAGTGAGGGACAGGTCCATGAATCAACTTCACTATCAACAGGTGAAATTCATAATGCCAAGGAATCAGGGGCCAGTAACAAACAAGAATTGAAGAAAGAAGGAACATAGAACAATTAAAATGCCAATTATATGGACAAAAATTTATTTGATAGAGAATCCTACTGTAATTTTAGCTGTGTAACATAAAATAATGAATAACCCTCTTCTCCCCACACCCTAAAAGCCAGCATTAAGTAGATGTTATTTGGCTAGAATCTGAAACTGTATATGTGCAAACATGAATGGACATAAAGTATCAAGAGCTCTCTGGAGAAATGGGACTATAAATATCTAGATAATTCAGTCAACTCTCAGTGATCTAAATGTCAAACACCTTTGATATTCTTGGGCAAATCATCCACTGTCTTGCATGTGCTGCCTCTGACACAGATATTAAAATGTAAGGTAGGGCTTCCCTGGTGGCGCAGTGGTTGAGAGTCCGCCTGCCGATGCAGGGGACACGGGTTCGTGCCCTGGTCCGGGATTGTGCCCCGGTCCGGGAGGATCCCACATGCCGCGGAGCCGCTGGGCCCATGAGCCATGGCCGCTGAGCCTGCGCGTCCGGAGCCTGTGCTCCGCAACGGGAGAGGCCACAACAGTGAGAGGCCCGCATACCGAAAAAAAAAAAAAAAAAAGGTAAAATTCCTTTTTATTCTACATGTATTATTCTTTTTTAAAGTTTAATTTTATTTTTAAACTGTAAGTTCAATTTTACAAAAGCACTCTCATCTAAAGATTAGACTGGTGATGAGCAGGGGTGGGAATGAAAATTACATGATCAAAAAGGAAAAACTGACAGCTGTTCTTTGAGGTCAAGTAACTCTGACAGCTTTTGTCTTAATACATCAGCCTATCAATCTTCATCATGACTTCTAGAAAAATAACTGCTACTGATCCATTATCTATCCCAGAATACATTATATTAGCTTCAAGTCATATTTATGTCTCAATCAAGAGCTGAGGTTGTTACTAGAAAAAGATATACAACCCAGAGGAAATGAAAATCATAATATAAGATCTCAAGCCTTAATGAGATATCTACAGGAATCATACACATTTCTAATTGTGTGCATTCACACCTATGTGAGAGTAGTCAACAACTCTGTTATTAATATACAGACTTTTAAAAATAAAAGCACTCTTATGTTTTCTTAGGAAATATTTATTATAACTCCATTAGCTCAATTTTAGTCCTCCTAACTACAATTAAATCTTTCATTTAAGGAATGGATAAGAAACTAAAAAAAATAAAAAGCAATACCAACATCTAAGGAAAATGAGGAGGACCTTATAGTATCCGTTACAATACAGATTAAATAGGAAAATAGCAAGACAAAGAGAGAAACAATATACTTGATTAAAAATTACTCCTACTGCAATTCAACATGATTAATCGTTCTAATTACGCCATTCTTTTCTAAAACACCAAACATTTTCAATTTATTAACATTACAATTCATGAAGGCAAGGGAAAAAAAATTACAAAATCAAACCCATTTGTTCTTCATGCACTGAATTCAAGATCATCAAGGTAGTGTTTAATTAAAGATGATTTTTAAGTTTCTAAAAATGGATAGGAGAAATTAAGTTTCGGGTCTAACCTGAGTTGGTGACAGCCATTTGCCACTAAGTGTGAATGAAGGTGGGGCGGAGGATGGATAATCTGGTGGCAGTTCAAAGTTCAGCACAAGTGGAGGCAGAAAGCAAATGGTGTATTCAAAGCCACTATTCTGGAGACACTCATTTGAATTGCCTGAACCAAAAACAAAGATTAGAAAGGATCAGTTGGTCAACACTTGAGTGTCCGTTACTGCTGAGCAGTGCTCAAGAAAAACGTAATGCTTTAGTTGAGGGGATAAAAACCCTCCCCCAAAGCACCTTCTATTCCCTAACGTTACTTCGTAGCCGCCACCTTAAAAAAAAAAATCTTGTAAGCCCTTAAAAAAATCTACTAAGCATCATGAAATTTAAAATGAAGATACACAACTTATTCTTGTATACACTTTTGAGTATAATTCCTAACACTAATGACAAGTAATACACAATGTTTTCTTTTGTTGTTGTTTTCCAGTAGATGATTAAAGACACAATCTAGAGAACAGGACGTTTATTTCTATCAAAGAGCCCTGACCTACTTAGACCAGCATGTGCCAACTACCCATGAATCATAGTTGGGTGAATTTGTGCCAACACAAGGATCTCTTGAGGGCAAGATGCAACACACAACACTCTCACAATTAAAGTTTCATTTTCAGTTATCACGCTTACTTTGTTTACTCAAAGCCTTTAGAGTAGAAACATTTTGAGAAAGTGTTCACAGATGACATCTGGTACATTGGTATCAAAAGTACCAGTTTTCAACTTTTTTCTGAAGCAGAAGGTCACAGAGTAGCAGCAAGTGCCATGTGCTTATGGTGGTTGAAAAGATTCTGGAAACCAAATAGTATTAACAACCGCCATGGTACTTTAAATCTTTCCAAGTGTTTTCACATATATTATTTCATTTTCTCTTTTATTATCCCTACTTAACAGCCAATGATCATGGCTAATGAACTGCTAGTTAAGACAATTAGGATGCATGAAATATGCAGGATAATATCCTAATTCAGTGATCAAAAAGGCAGAATCAAATTGAAAATTGTTCACCCCCAGCTCAATTTTCAATTAAAAGAGAAACAGGCATTAAATCTGTAATACTACCATATGTCACTAATGCCTATAAACACAAGATGATAAATAATTTAGGGTACACTAAGAAACTGAGAATAACCTTTATTTAGAAAAATCTGTTTAAGAGAATATTAACTAACCGCTCACAAATATCTTGAAATTTTGTGGTAAGTCCAAATAGATCCTGGTTTCTCCACCCTGGACAGACTCTGCTTTTCTAAATTCATCTCCATCATAAATACTCGCCAGGGCCAGCAATTCATCCTCCTGAGCTTCTCGGTCTTCTGACGACATTTAATTTTCTGAGGAGCTGAAGACAATCATTCAAGTCAGTTAAGAACAGAAAAGGCACAGAGTTTGGAAAAGTCTAGCGGCACTGTCCACGGCCCCCCCGCACACCCCCCAAAAAGAAAGTTCCTCAAAAACGACTGCAAAGAATTAATCAATATTCTCACTTTTCTGTCAAACTAAAAATGACAGGCATATCTAATATCCCAGTAGCTCTGCAACAGTAACAGCCTTTTCCAAAAAGGACAGTTGTGGTTCTTTTAATTGCTGACTTTATCAGTTAGGTATGATTTAAGAAAAAAAGCACAATCAAAAAAATCACAAATTAGTTTGACTTGCCCACTGAACTTCGGAAAATGCCTTGCTCATAATAAAAGTAGTCAAAGTATACTTCATATGCTTCTTAAAAATAAATGAATTTTTTGGGGACTTCCCTGGTGGCGCAGTGGTTGGGAGTCCGCCTGCCAATGCAGGGGACACAGGTTCGATCCCTGGTCTGGGAGGATCCCACATGCCGCGGAGCAACTAAGCCCGTGCGCCACAACTACTGAGCGTGCGTACCACGACTACTGAAGCCTGTGCTCCGAGAGCCTGTGCTCTGCAACAAGAGAAGCCACCACAATGAGAAGCCAGAGCACCACAATGAAGAGTAACCCCCGCTCGCTGCAACTAGAGAAAGCCCGCGTGCAGCAACAAAGACCCAATGCAGCCAAAAATAAATAAATAAATAAATAAATTTATAAAAAATAAATGAATTTTTTAAATCCACAGCAACCTCTAGGACAGGTTTTCTCAATCTCAGCGCTACTGACATTTTGGAACAAACAACTGTTGTGGGAGGTTATCCTGTGCATTAGAGGATGTGTATCAGCATCCCTGGCTTCAACCTACTAGATACCAATAGCATCCCTTTTCCTCAAGAGTTGTGACAGTCACAAACATCTCCAGACACAGCCAAATATCCCCCCTTGCACAGAGGAGGCAGAAGAAAATTGCTCCCAGTTGAGATCACCCTACTCTAGAGAATGTTACAGGGACAGATACTATGTAAGAGAGATAACTGAGGAAGTAGCAAAATAACATTAAATTTTTGAAACAAAATGAATTTTGTCAAATCAATTGTAAAGTTTATCATTTTTTAAGGTAACACCAACAGTGAAAATATGCTACAATTAAACTGTACAATGCTTTTTAATCGCAGCAGCTGAAAGATGCACCACACTATCAAATAATTTAAATGTGCAAAAAATATGTAGTGAGAATCTATGAAAATTACTTTAATAAAACAACCACCCAAAATTACCATTCTATCAATTAAAATATTGTACTATAATTGCATTTGCAAATATGCTCCCTCTTGGCTGAAATATTTTTCTAAACTGAAATGCACAGAATTGAAAAGTTAGGACATGGTTTTTCACATTATAAAAGGTGATACTACAAAACTTAGAAAAATTCATTTAAAATGATTCCATTTTCAAAAAGTACGTTTTTCCAGCAGATGATAACAGTTCTGCTTAAGCTGTGTCCCTAAGACACAGTGACATATTCTATTCGAGGTCAGTTAGTACCTGTTAGTAACAACCAGAAGAAAAGGATATTAGCACTGCAGTCCGTATTTCAGCTCAGTTTGGAACGCATGCAAATCTCATTTATTCTCCAGATGATGGAGATGAGACTGCTGAAGCTGGATTAAGAGGCCAAGATGTGGAACTCATACTAGGTATACTACAGAAATCCTGCCAACTGCAGAAAAAAAATACAAAAGATGGTGTTAGGACCCTCTCCAAATTTAAGTTCTGAATTTCCGTTACCATCACTTAAATCAAACATCCTAACACACAGTCAATCCTAATCTACAGCTGCACATTACTCTCCTAGGTCAGCCTAACTGAGGCACGTGGTTGAACGGACATGTGCATGTCCCCAGTAATAAGAGCGCCCTTCTTATCTGACTGCCTTCAGCCCCAGAAGGAGCTGAGGAGAAACACCGAGGTCATATGAGAGGACAGTACAGCATGCTCCCGTAACAAACGACTTCCTGCGGTTTTCTTGATTTTGTTTTTCCTTTCCTCTTCTGCTTCCTCTATTCCTTCACTTCCTATCCCCCTCCAGTTTGTCCTCTTGCCTGCTAATGAATTAATCCTGCCAGGGACACTCAACATTAGGTTAATTTAAGCAAGACAGCAGGATATTTAAAAACAAAACAATAAAAGCGCACACGCACGCACGCACGCACACACACACACTTTTAAGTCCTATTCTAAATGCTTTACCAGGCTTCTTAACTGGGAATGAAGGAGAAGGGGAGAGTGGTCCATAGACGGGTTTTAGAGAATCCTATGAACATCTTAATATTATATGCAAAAAATATGATATAAAAACATAATTTTAAAACCAAATTCTCAGATGTGTGACTCCCAAATAAGCTAAGAATGAAATTCAGGATTAATTTACATTTACTGAGTAGTATTACTATGTACTATACTGTTTTTTCACATTACTTAATTGTAAACAATTTTACCAGGTATAGTACATGGTGATAATGTAATTAAGCTTTTTGTTTCTTCCTTTTCAAACATTATAAATGGGGTGAGATGAATTTATAGTTTCTGGTTTTAGATTAGTGTTCTCTACCTTGTCTGCATGGTAGAATCACCTGAGAAGCTACTTTTAAAATCCTAATACCCAGGCTATACCCCAGAGCAATTCTATCAGGCATCAGTAGCTATCCAAGCTCTCCACGTGATTCTAATGAGCAGCCAGGATTAAGCTCTACTGCAAGCTGTTTCCCATCGGCAGCTCCTCATGACCTACCCCACCAGACCCCAGCTTCTGAAGCTGCCACTGGGTCCCAGTCCCTTAATTCAGATTGCTGACCTAGATTTCCTTCTGATTCTGTCCATTCAGCTTTCAAGACCCATATCCAAAGCCCCTATTCCACGTAAAAATTTCCAATTAGATATCATGTCTTTCTTTAAAAATCCAGCAAACTTTTCTACTGTAACTTTCCTATGACATTGTCACAACCCACCTTGCATAACAGTTCTTCCTCTGAACTTGCACTTCCTCTCCTACCAGACCGCATTAGCTCCTTAAGGGTGAGGATCAAGTCTTTTGCATCTGTGTATATTGTTCTCAGCATCTAGCAGTGCCTTACATTAGACACTGGAAAAAGTGAGAACTGAATTGGGGTGAGATGCAGTGTGCTCTTATGGGGGACTAGAATCAAGGTTTAGTGACAGCGTTGCCACATCCCACTAGGAGCAGGTTGGGTCGGTCTTCACAATAACGGTAAAAACCGTCACTTAGGGAGCTCTTACCGTGTGTCAGGCATTGTGCTAAGCCCTTTAAATGCATTAGCTCGTTACACTCCCACAGCCCCATGGAGCAAGTCCTGGCCCTACTTCCATTATGCAGAGAAAAATGACATTTTAAGTCCTTGCTGGCCCAAAGTCACACAGCTAATACAAAACTAAACCTGGATTCAGACCACCCTGTTTCCTCAGCCGTAACACGGTAACGAGAATAAACCCGGGTGCCACGACACAAGAGAGAGTTCAAGTTTAATATTACTTTTGGCAAACCGGAAACCGCTACACCAGTGAGGAAAGGCCCTTCCTCCTCCGGGTTTCCCTTGGGCCTGGCAAAATCCTACTCATACTCCCAGGCCACACCGTGCGGGCTCCAGCCTTGGGGTCTGCCCTGGCTCCGGGGTCAGCACGCCGCTGCCGGTGTCTCCACCGCTCACCGCGGGGTGTGGAGTCCTTGTTTGTGAGACTCACCTACAACTTGGGGGCAGGCCCGAGCCCTGCTACCTGCCCCGGCGCTTGGACACGGAGGGCGCTGCACGGGTGTGGGCCGGCCCGGGGCGTCCCAAAGGAGCAGGGCCTGGACCTTCCCCTTCCTCCTCTAAGTGCCCCGGGGGTCTTAGCCGGGCCGGGCTGTGGGCGCCCCGTCCCGGGTCTGGGGAGCTGAAGCCCGCTGAGCAGTCCCGGCCCGGCCGCCCTTCTCTGCCTTGCGCGCCCGGAGCGCAGTCCCCACCGTACCTTCCGGCTGCCCCGCCGTTCCGGGCCCGACAGTTCCGCCCTCCACCCTAGCTCCGGGTCCCCTCACCTCCACTCGCCGGCTCCGCCTGGAGACGCCCGGCTCAACCAGCGTACCGCCTCTTCAGTCTTCGGAGCTTCAGTCAGCTGAGCGGCGCGGATCTGGCTGGGAGGCCCCAGCGTGAGAAGGGCTTTGCGCAGCCGCCTTGACCGCCCCGGCCCCTCGGCCGCCCCCCGCAGGTCAAAGGCGGCGCTGCAGGAGCGACCACCGTCACCCGTACCGCAGCCCTGCACACTTAAGTATGCCTCTGGAGAAGCTGACACAAATGCAGATTCTGGGGCCCCCTACCCAGGGCGGTCCTTTCAGTACTTCTGTGACAGTGTCCGGGAATTAGAATTTTTACCAATCCCTACAGGTGATCATGAGGCAGCGATCTACCGGGGGCAGACATTCCTGTAACAATCCCAGACCTGCTCCCCCAAATAGACAAAGCAAGCCTCTTCTCCCTCCTCGGATCCTGGTCTCAGAAATGCTGCCCATCTTTCTGGCACCTCCACTATGAAGGCATTCATTCATTGTTCATAACAGTAATAACTACCATGTTTATTAAGCATAGGATGCTTCAGACCCTGTGCTACGTGCTTTATGTAAATTTTCTCTTTATCTTCACTATAACCTTATGATTTCGGTACCATCTGTTATTCCCACTTTACGAGTGAGAAAACTGAAATTTAGAGAGGTTCAAGAATTTACCAAAGGGTACACGATTATTAACAGGCTGAATGGGAGTTAAAATTACATGTCCCCTACCTCATGCCATATGCAAAAATTAACTCAAAATGGATCAAAGACCTAAATGTAAAAGGTAAAACTAAAAAACTCTTAAAAGAAAATGTTGGAGTAAATCATGAACTTGGATTATGCAGTAGGTTCTTAGATATGAAAAAAAGCACAAGAAACGAAAGAAAAAGTACATAAATTGGGTTCATCAAAATTAAAAACTTTTTTGGCTTCCCTGGTGGCACAGTGGTTGAGAATCTGCCTGCCAATGCAGGGGACATGGGTTCGAGTCCTGGTATGGGAAGATCCCACATGCCACGGAGCAACTGGGCCCGTGAGCCACAACTACTGAGCCTGCGTGTCTGGAGCCTGTGCTCCGCAACAAGAGAGGCCACGACAGTGAGAGGCCCGCACACCACAATGAAGAGTGGCCCCCGCTCGCTGCAACTAGAGAACGCCCTCGCACAGAAACGAAGACCCAACATAACCAAAAATATAAATAAATAAATTAATTAATTTTTTTAAAAAGAACAGTTTAAAAAAAAATTAAAAACTTTTGTGCTTCAAAGGACATTATCAAGAAAGTGAAAAGACAACCCACAGAATAGAACATATCTGAAAATCATATATCTGATAAAGGTGTAATAACCAGAACATATAAAAAACTCCTACAACTCAACAATAGAAAGACCAGTAACTCAATTTAAAAATGGGCAAAGGATCTGAATAGACATTTCTCGAAAGAAGATATACAAGTGGTCAGCAAGCATGTGAAAAATACTCAACATCATTAGTCATCAGGGAAATCAAAACCCCAATGAGAAGTTACTTCATACTCACTAGGACTGATATAATAAAAAGAAAAATTAAAAAAAAAAAACAAGCTCATAGATACAGAGAACCATTTGGTGGTTGCCAGAGGTAGGGGGTGGGCAAATTGGGTGAAGATACAGCTTCCAATTATAAAATAAACAGGTCATTGGGATGTTATGTACACCGTGGTGACTAGAGTACATAATACTGTATTGTACACAGTATTTGAAAGTTGCTAAGAGAATAAATCTTAAAAGTTTTCCTCACAAGAAAAAAAATCTGTATGTATGGTGACGGATGTTAACTAGACTTACTGTGGAAATCATTTCTCAATACATACACATATTTTTTTTTTTTTTTTTTTTTTGCGGTACGCGGGCCTCTCACTGCTGTGGCCTCTCCCGTTGCGGAGCACGGGCTCTGGACGCGCAGGCCCAGCAGCCATGGCTCGCAGGCCCAGCAGCCATGGCTCGCAGGCCCAGCCGCTCCGCGGCATGTGGGATCTTCCCGGACTGGGGCACGAACCCGTGTCCCCTGCATCGGCAGGCGGACCCCCAACCACTGCGCCACCAGGGAAGCCCCCATACACATATTGAATCATTGTTATATACCTGAAACTAACACAATGTTTTATGTAAATTACACCTCAATAACAATTTTAAAAAAGAAGACATAATAACAAGTGTTGGTGGGAATGTGGAGAAATTGGAACCCTCATATATTGCTTTTGGGAATGTAAAATGGTGTAGCCACTCTGGAAAACAGAGAGTCTGCATTTTCATTTTGTGCTGGGCTTCACAAATTATGATGCTGTTCCCGCACCCAAGAGAAAGGAAAAGCCAAGTGGGAAAAAAAATCGGGCACTGGAAGGGCTTACCTGACTGTCACAGAAGGGAACTTTTTGAAATGCAAATAATCAGCCCTAATTTTCTGTACTGTAAATCTTGACCGTTATAGAACAAAAACCTAACTACCCCTGTAATGGACACCAAAACCAGAAATATACTCCTTAAAAACGTAAAGGAAGGAAGAAGACTCTCTGAAGCCATTCACTAATATCATTGTTCATGTTTAGCCAAAGGAAATAAAATCAAGAGAGAAATGCATGGCAACCGTACCACAGAGTGCTTGAAGGTGAGACCACAAACACAGACAGAGACCTCCCAGATGCAAAAAGTGAGGGAGCCGAAGAACCAGGTCGGGAAATTTTCACAAAGTCGGAGTAGGAGGTGAATTGTGACATCACATCATGAGTTCATGTCAGAGGTCACAGGATGAAGGGAAAAAAGGGAGAATTTCAAAGCAGTGTTAATAATTTGGATGAATGTTTGAAGTGGACTAAGCATTCAGAGTCCAGTTTGGAGGTCAGGATTGGATAAAGAGAGTTTTCTACTTAATTTTCTTTTTAGACTCCATAAAAGTAACATTTCTGTATCTTTGGTTTTAAGTGACTGGCTTTATGTCATTTGGTTTTAAATTGAGCTATCCCCATGTGCCCAGCCCTTCACTGTGCTAAGCATTTTACACACATTGTCCCATTTAAATACCCAGGACCCCATGACCAAGGTAATTTTATCTCCCCATTTCACAAATCAGGAACTTGAGGTGCTAAGGGGTGAAATGATTTTACCGGTGTCATTCAGTGGTGACATATAGTATCAGGACCAATTCTACATCAGTCTGACCCTCTCTTATAGCCTGTGAAAGAACTAGGGTTTGTTGAAACAGAAATACAGAATAAAATCATTCTGCCTTTAAGAATTAAAAGGGAAGGCCCTAGGAAAGTCAGGATTGTAGTTTATGACATCATGATAGGTGAGAATGAAGATACAAAGAGAGAGAGAAAGAGACCCAACTCCATCCCCCGTCCCCAGAGACACTAGATGATGATGGAGTCTAGGGCTAGGAGAGGATGGGGTGTGTGACCTAGGCCAGAGGTCAAGACCCAGGCCATTGGGTAGAGATGCAGGAGTAAGTCACAAAATATGTCTGGTCTTGTAGGGACCAGCAGGGCTTCCATCAGGACCTGCACTGGTTCCCGTCCATCACTGGCATCCAAATGGTGTCCAGAGACTTTGCTGAGCTCATCTCACCTGCCCAGAGGGGACAGCCTCCTTTTCAATGGCCACCACTCACAAGCACCCCTGAAACAAGCCTTGATGTGTAGAGGGGCAGCAGTGTGGAAGGGAAAGCCCTGCCCCAACTCTGGGACAGGACTGGACAGAGGTGAGCCCCACCCCATTACAGAAGTTTCACTGCTGGTCTCCTGTCGTTATGTATTTGCTCACCTTGTAGATCTCAAAAAATTTACCATTATCACCTGGGAATCTGAAAAATTGGTGTTTTTTTTAAACGGGGGCTTCATCCTCAAAAAAAAATTGAGGGCTACTACACTAAAAGCAATTATAAATAATTAACAACTAGAGCGCTACTCATGTCCCATGCCCCACTCTAAATGTTCTGTATTGACTAACCTAAACCTGACAGCAACCCTGTAACATATTACCATCATCGTCATCCCTATTTTAAGGCTAAAGAGACTGATCACAGAGAAGTTAAGTGGCTTGCCACTGTCACACAGATAGGAAATTACAAAGCCAGGCTTTGAGCCCAGGCAATTGGAAACCTGAGCCCACATTACTAACCCTAATGCTATGCTTAGATCAAGTTTACACTTTGCTCATGCAAAGTGGTCAGGTCTGTAAGGAGAAAAAACCAGACTACCTGTGTGGCCAGCTTCCCTGGTCAGCATAGCTCAAACAATACCTCAGGTCATCCCAGGGTTATATAAAAACAGACTCCGAGAAAGGCTTGCATTGGCTAACAGTATAAAAATATTTTCTGTGCTTCTGATGCAAAAGGTAAAATTTGATTTACAATAATAGGCACAGAATGATCATGTTTATACTTGCAAACTGGGACTTTATTATTATTCCCCTGAATAACAGTGAAAAGAGTTTTGTAACCCCAAGGTAACATGGCACTCTAAGAAGGAAAGAGGGGTGAGATTTAGCAGCAGCTGCCATCATAAATCAGTGTATGGCTGTTTCTCTCGGAGCTCCAGGCTCAACTCATGGCTGTCATAAACTTATAAAGGGGAGCCCCATGAGAATTTATGTAATGATGGCAGGACTCATTTTCCTTCCTGCAAGAATCTTTCTGAAGCAAGGTGAGAATTAGGCTGATTAGATTCTATGTGAAGAAAGAAAACCAAACCAATGGAAAGGAAAAATGTGGGTCAGCTTTAGCTACTTACTACTTCCCTTGCCAAAAAAACCCTCACCTTGTATGTATGGAGAAGAACATGCTGAATTCCACCAAATAAATGAGTGGCTGGGGGCTTCCCTGGTGGCGCAGTGGTTGAGAGTCCGCCTGCCGATGCAGGGGACGCGGGTTCGTGCCCCGGTCCGGGAGGATCCCGCATGCCGCGGAGTGGCTAGGCCCGTGAGCCATGGCCACTGAGCCTGCGCCTCCGGAGCCTGTGCTCCGCAACGGGAGAGGCCACAACAGTGAGAGGCCCGTGTACCGCAAAAAAAAAAAAAAAAAAAATGAGTGGCTGGATGACTGAATAAATTAATGAATGAGTGTGATCCAGGCTTTCTCTGGGGTGGTTCTTTCAGTGTGAGAACAGTTCCATCCTAGAGTCACCGAGAAATGCTGAATACATAACAAGGCCAATCAACAGAGTCAGCCTCTGAATATTCAGGCACAGATGATGCTCCCAGTCAATATGTTTGATTTTTGTGTTTACTGATAGATTTTCAAATTCACCGTGTAAACCAAAGTTCTAAAAATAAAAAGAAGAAGAGGAAAAATGAAAACAGAAAAGAACTTGTGGTAAGATCATACATTACTTCTGGATAGGATTGCCAGATAAAAATACTTACACTAAAAATTTTTCATTGTTTATCTGAAATTCAAATTTAACGGGGCACAGTATATTTTTATTTGTTAAATCTGGCAAACTATTTCTGGGCTAATAACCCTATGTAGAAGAGAGGGCTGAAGAGACTTATCTGGTGGACATGCCCACACCTGGGAGTCAGAAGGAAGGCAAACCAAAGGAGGAATCAGAGAAGCAGACAGAAGAGCCTGCAGAAATACGGAAGAACCAGCTGTGCACAGAGCTTCTGCTGAGCATTGATACAAGCACAGGGGAGAGGTGGGGACCAGGAGGATGCTCAGTGAGAAAGGCCTGATGGCTGTAGAGTTTGGCCCTTACAAGGTTGTTGATGCTTCTAAGAAGTTCTATGTCAGTGGTTCTCAGTGAGGTTGGGGTGGAGAAGGGGTGCGTGGCAGAATGACCTACAGTATATCAGAACCGAAATCTACATGCTGGAAGTAGCCCTCTCCCCCTCTGAGGACTGGGGAGAGAAACATAAGTGTAACCCTTATCAACTCAGAATTTATGTGGTCTGTTTGGGGGGGCCGTGTTGTGGTTACTAAAGCACAAAATAAATTATAAATCTTTTCTTGCATTTATCTTGAAAACCACGAAGGTGATCCATAGTTTACAACTATCTGTTGGAAAGTCCTTATCTTCAATCTACTTCCTTCACAGCCTCTGCTGTTCTGTAGGGTACCTCCCTCCACAATATCCTCAAGCTTCAGCAATCCCCCACCCCCTCATCTATTTTTCCTTTTATTATGTAGATCAATTAGGCCTCTCTTGCCAGCAAAAAAGGTCCAATCAACTTTCTCAATCCAGTCCCAAATGATCTGAAAGATGAAGCATTTTCAGAGAGGGGGTAATAGAGCTGGCAATTATAAAATTCTCTTTGGCAGGCTGCGAAAGAAAAAAGTATGAATTTTCTTGCCCTGTTCCTGGTATTTTGAAAAGCTTTTCAAGTGATCGTGATATGTGGACGCTTTTGAGAGATACCACTCTTAATCAAGACAAAAAGCCTTTTCATTTCTTGAAAAGTCTTATTTCTTGGCAAATTTCTCCCTGCAAAGTGCATTCTTCTCTCTGCTCTTTGCCCAGAAAGAGGTGCCATTGTGTGGGAATGGACATCTGTGGTCTGTCCCAACAGAGATCACCAAGTGCAGGCCAGGACCAGGTGACCCAGAACAGCTACTTGAGTCTCCCAGTCAACGGCCCTGGCTAGACTGCCTCCAATTTCAACAAGGTCTTGCTGAAAAACAGAGGCAGACCTTAGGTGGTCCAGTCACCTCTCCAACCAGAATGATCCTGAGGATGAAGCTTCCCAGCTTCATCAACACTGCCTTGGTGGGTGGTGATGACTATGGCCAGCAACTGGGCAGATTCACAGGGAGCCCTGGGGGTGAGCAGCCAACCCCACAGGACATTCATAGGTGGGGCATGATCTTAGCCTTCCTCCAACTGGCCTAAAGTCCCGCAAGGGTCAGAGTCCCACCCTGCTGGTCTGACCCCTCAAGGTTCCTCAAGACACCAGGGATCCTCTGACCCCCCACCCTTCTCACTTCACTCCCAGACCCCTCCCAAACAATGGACCCAAGTGTGAACAACCCCAAGGCTGGTGGTGAACAAGGCCTCCAAGCACCAAGCCCAAGCCTGCCCTCCTTTCAAAAATATTTCAGACTTAGGGAGGCTGTCCTCAGCTATTTCAGACCTATTTCAGAGGACTTCTGCTCCTTCAAACTTATTTTCAAAACTCAGGATGATGAAGGCTCTCCAGATAAACTCCAGTTTCACCCCCTGACATGTGGCGGCTAAAGATCAACTGACCCTGTAGCCAGAAAGGAGGAGGAAATATTACTAAAAGGGGACCTCGTTCCCAGAGGTAACAGCCTTTAAAAGGTCTGGTTTGCCAACTTTGGATTCTTAAAGGGTTGTCTTAGCTTCCTGCCCCCAACGTGAGTAAAACAGAGAACAAAAATAAAACCACCTACGAAATCCAAATTCAAAGTTTTTCTTGACCTGTGAGTCCATTTTTTACATCTACGAATCCCAGTCAAGGCAACACACACACATACACACCCACACCCACACATCAATGCCCTTTCCAGAATATAAATGTTAACACATGTAAAATCATGAATTCCATAATTCCTCCTGTGGGCGTTGGGTCACATTAGGTTTCCCACTAAGTGAAATGATTGTCACCTGGGTATAGCTCCTTCCATTGTGTTGTACGCACAGGAACACGGGTCTGCAGCTGTGGACATTTGAGAACTCCAGCCACCCACCTCCCTACCTCTGTGGATTTCCTGCCTTTGGCCACAAGATGGCACTCTGGAAACGTTCTCAGCACCAGTTTCCTGCACCAAAGCGCCCCTGCATTACTCCCAGCTGGCCGCCTTCCTTCCCTCTTCTCTTCCCTTTCAATCCACGTCCCAGAGCACAGTTGAAGGGGCTTTGTGGAGGGCAAATGTGCGTGATCTTGGGCAAGTTACCCAACCCTCCATGCTCGGCTTCTTCACCCCGATGGCCTGGTTGTGAGGGTGGCATGGGACGATGCAGGTAAAACACTCAGGACAAGGCTTGGCAGGTAGCTGCTGTTCTCATCAGTCTGCTCAGACCCCTTCCAAAGCTCTCCATGGCCTTCAGGACAAGGTCCAAATCCTGAGCACGGCGTCCCAGGCCCTCCATCATCTGGCGGCCCCTGCTGACACCCCCAGCCCACCATCCTCCTCCCCACTCACACAGGCCCTCGTGTGGGACTGCGAGAAGCAAGTCCACCTCCAGCCTCTTCCATTCTGTTCCATTCTGTTCCCTCCACCTGCTCGCACCTGCCCCCCTCTGGCTCACTCCTCCCCGTCTTTCAGGGTGTGTCGGAGGGTCCTACAGGAGGAGCCTCCCCTGATCCCTAAGCCTGACTCTGGAGCCATCCACTGGACCCACTTCTTTCATTTTCCCCACCCTGGCTTGAGACTGCAAGCCCCTTGGGGGTCACTTTGTCTTGCTCACTGCCTTGCACATAGTAGGATGAGTGAGGGCCAGACAGTGAGGCCGCCATGCAGGCTGACTGTCACCAGAGGGCCTGGGGCCCACGCTGGTTCCCCTTGCAGGGCAGGTAGCACTGGGCCCCCGCCCAAGCTGAGGAAGCCCTGGGAAATGAGCCTTACTGGCCAAGAAGGCAGAGGAAAAAAAGTGAAGGGACAAATGCAAGACCATTTTTACCATTTGCATTCGAGGTACAAAGCCTGGCAAATAGTACAAGGTAAACTAGTCCCATGGAATGAGTGCTTTCTCTGTACCAGGCATTGCATCAAGCCCTCACTTGTATTATCTCATCAAATCCTTACCACAAACTCGGGAGATGGGTGACAGCCATGCTCTACAGAGAAGCAAACTGAGGCCCAAAGAGGTTATATGACTTGTGCCATGTCTCTGAGCTGTTGAGTGTTCTGTCTGTCTTCAGAGCCAGACTGTAGGAAACACCCCCATTGGATTCAGGCCCCTTGCTATTGGGAAGCCTCCAGGAGTAGAATATGAAAGGATAGGGTGTGGAAAAGAGAATACAGAGGGGAAGGGGGGTGCAAGGTGAGGCTTAGGCCAGGGAGGTCCTCAGTCGCCCCATCCTAATGGCCACAAGCCCCCTGGCCAATGGGCCTGATTGGAGTCACTTGTGTCCCAACAGGCACCTCCAGCCCCAATGACTGAGCTGCCAACACCCATCGAGGGGAAGCTGGCCCTTAACTCCCATCACTTCAAAAGCTTTACAAACCTCTGGACTCAACCTCAAGGTAAAGTGCGAGACTGGACAATGGTGGGGGCAGTGGATGGAGGAGGAAATGAGAAGGAGCAAGCCACCCCAAGGCCACCCAAGCCAGCTGCCCACTCGCCCCCCTCCTGGCCTCACCTCTGTGACGGGACTCTTGGACATGAACAGCAGTGGGAAGAGAAGAATTGGAGGAAGGGAGGGAAAGGGAGAGGAAGGTGTGGGAGAGGGAAAGGTATAAAAACCTCCAAGACCAAGGAGCAGGAGGCTGGGGGATTCCCCGGGACAGGGGCTCAGGCTGGACCAGATGTGGAGAACAATGGGCCGGGAGGCTGGGGAGCCGGAAGGGAAGGGGGAGGGAGGCCACACCGTCGGGTCAGAGAGTTCACTGTACTTCAGGAGCCAAGGACACGGGCACCTTTATGGGTCCATGTGGGCAGGGACTGACCCAGGGCCAGTGCAAGAGCCAGAGGCAGCCACAAGGTAGGCCAAGCCGGCAGATCACGCCATCCACCACTAATAACAACGTCATTGCCTATGACTCCGGGCCAGGCTCTCCATGCACGTTTCATTTCATCCCCACGATTTCCTGCTGAGAGGGCTACTGTTGTTATTCCCATCTGCACTCTTAAGATGAGGCCCAGAGAGGCTGAGTGACTTGTCCTACATGACCCAGCTGGGAAGCTGTGGAGTCAGGATTTGAACCCAGGCAGTTTGGCTCTGATGGCCACTCTCTTAATCAGCGCTGCTTCCCATGAGACAAAAACGGGTGATGAGGGCAAAGTCAAGACTGAGAGGTAGACAAGTGTGGGAAAAAGGGGAATGGGAGAAGAATAACGGGAGATGACGGAAACAAAGAGAGACAAGGAAGGGAAGAGAGGCCAGGGTGTGACTTGCCCAGGAGGGGCTCAGGCTCTCTGCTCACTTGGCCACAGCAGGGGCTCCCCGCCCCTCAGTGGCTGCCTCGCCGCATGGATGGCACCTTCCCATCCGGCCTGTCCCCAGCCGCATCCTCCTCAGCGGCGGGCCACTCAGCTTCACGGGAAACTCTCTTTCTCTAATTGGCATAGAAACTCATAGCCCTCCCTTTTCCTGTAGGTGGGGTTTCCATAGGAAAAAGCTGCTTCTCTGTTTCCCCAGCCTAGCAACTGTTTGGAAGTCAGATCCCCACATCCTGCTCTCCTGGGTCAAGTCCCTCCTGGACCGGCTCTTGTCCATCATTTGCTAACGGGGACGAACAATGCCCCTGAACAATTTTACTTCATTGGTCCTTGGACCCCTCAAATCTCTTCTGATGAAGATGGACTTGCCTGGGAATTCTGCTGGCTCCATCAACTAATTATGGGACGAGGCTGTGCCAGCAGGTCTGGGGGCAGGAGAACAGGGCTAATCAAGCCCCCCAGGAAACACTGGAGGACTTGCCCAGCCTTTGAAGAGCTCTAGCGGTTTCTGGATCTAGCCCACTCTGGCGGTAAGCATGATGCCACTTCTGCCACTTCTGCTGGGACTTTTGGGGCCAGGTGGCTACTTGTTCCTTTCAGGGGATTGTCAGGAGGTCGCCACTCTCACTGTGAAATATCAAGTGTCAGAGGAAGTACCGTCCGGCACAGTGATAGGGAAGCTGTCTCAGGAACTGGGCCGGGAGGAGAGGTCTGGGCGAGCAGGGGCCGCCTTCCAGGTCTTGCAGCTGCCTCAGGCGCTCCCCATCCAGGTGGACTCCAAGGACGGCCTGCTCAGCACAGGGAGGCGGCTGGACCGGGAGCAGCTTTGCCGGCAGCAGGATCCCTGCCTGGTTTCCTTTGACGTGCTTGCCACAGGGGATTTGGCTCTCATCCACGTGGAGATCCAGGTGCTGGACATCAATGACCACCAGCCACAGTTTCCCAAAGGTGAGCAGGAGCTGGAAATCTCTGAGAGCGCCTCCCTGCGCACCCGGATCCCCCTGGACAGAGCTCTGGACCCAGACACTGGCCCCAACACCCTGCACTCCTACAGCCTGTCTCCCAGCGAGCATTTTGCCCTGGATGTCATTGTGGGGCCCGATGAGACCAAACACGCGGAACTCGTGGTGGTGAAGGAGCTGGACCGGGAAATCCATTCATTTTTTGATCTGGTGTTAACTGCCTATGACAGTGGGAACCCCCCCAAGTCAGGCACCAGCTTGGTCAAGGTCAATGTCCTGGACTCCAATGACAATAGCCCTGTGTTTGCTGAGAGCTCGCTGGCACTAGAAATCCAAGAAGATGCTGCCCCTGGTACTCTCCTCATAAACTTGACTGCCACAGACCCTGATCAAGGCCCCAACGGGGAGGTGGAATACTTCCTCAGTAAGCATGTGCCTCCAGAGGTGCTGGACACCTTCAGTATTGATGCCAAGACAGGCCAGGTGATTCTGCGTCAACCCCTAGACTATGAGAAGAATCCTGCCTATGAGGTGGATGTCCAGGCAAGGGACCTGGGTCCCAATCCGATCCCAGCCCACTGCAAAATTCTCATTAAGGTTCTGGATGTCAATGACAACACCCCAAACATCCACATCACATGGGCCTCCCAACCATCACTGGTGTCTGAAGCTCTTCCCAAGGACAGTTTCATTGCTCTCATCATGGCAAATGACCTAGACTCAGGAAACAATGGTCTGGTCCACTGTTGGCTGAGCCAAGAGCTGGGCCACTTCAGGCTGAAAAGGACCAATGGCAACACATACATGCTGCTAACCAATGCCACGCTGGACAGAGAGCAGTGGCCGCAATATACCCTCACTCTTTTGGCCCAAGACCAAGGACCCCAGCCCTTATCAGTCAAGAAACAGCTCAGCATTCAGATCAGTGATGCCAACGACAACGCACCTGTGTTTGAGAAAAGCAGGTACCAGGTCTCCACTCGGGAAAACAACCTACCCTCTCTTCACCTCATTACCATCAAGGCCCATGATGCAGATCTGGGCGTTAATGGGGAAATCTCATACCACATCCAGGACTCCCCAGTTTCTCACTTGGTAGCTATTGACTCAGACACAGGCGAGGTCACCGCTCAGAGGTCACTGGACTATGAACAGATGGCCGGCTTTGAGTTCCTGGTGATCGCAGAGGACAGGGGGCAGCCCCAGCTTGCATCCAGTGTCTCTGTGTGGGTCAGCCTGCTGGACGCCAATGATAATGCCCCAGAGGTGATTCACCCCATACTCAGCGATGGGAAAGCCAGTCTCTCGGTGCTTGTAAATGCCTCCACAGGTCACCTGCTGGTGCCCATTGAAACTCCCAATGGCGTGGGTCCAGCAGGCACTGACATGCCACCACAGGCCACCCCCAGCTCCCGGCCATTCCTTTTGGTGACCATTGTAGCAAGAGATGCAGACTCGGGGGCAAATGGAGAGCTCCTCTACAGCATTCAGAGTGGGAACGAAGCCGGTCTCTTTGTCCTCAGCCCCCACCTGGGGCAGCTGTTCATCAACATCACCAATGCCAGCAGCCTCACTGGGAGTGAGTGGGAGCTGGAGATCGTGGTGGAAGACCGAGGCAGCCCCTCCTTACAGACCCGAGCCCTGTTGAGGGTCTTCTTCGTCACCAGTGTGGACCACTTGAGGGACTCAGCCCGTGAGCCTGGGGCTCTGAGCACATCGGTGCTCACGGTGATTTGCCTGGTCGTACTGCTGGCCATCTCCGGGTTGGTCTTGGCTCTGATTATGTCCATTTGCCGGACGGAGAAGAAGGACAACAGGGCCTACAACTGTCGGGAGGCCGAGTCCACCTACCGTCAGCAGCCCAAGAGGCCCCAGAAACACATCCAGAAGGCGGACATCCACCTCGTGCCTGTGCTCAGGGGCCAGGTGGATGAGCCTGGCGAAGCTGGGCAGCCCCCCAAGCACGTGGGCAAGGAAGCAATGATGGAAGCAGGCTGGGACCCCTGCCTGCAGGCCCCCTTTCATCTCACACCGACCCTGTACAGGACTCTGCGTAACCAAGGTAACCAGGGAACACTTGCCGAGAGCCGAGAGGTGCTGCAGGACACTGTCAACCTCCTTTTCAAACATCCCAGGCAGAGGAATGCCTCCCGGGAGAATCTGAACCTTCCCGAGCCCCAACCTGCGACGGGCCAGCCCCGCTCAAGGCCCCTGAAGGTTGCGGGCAGCCCCACAGGGAGGGTGCCTGGGGACCAGGGCAGTAAGGAGGCCCCGCTGAGCCCGCCAGCCTCCTCTGCAACCCTGAGGAGGCAGCGGAATCTCCATGGCAAAGTAGCCCCTGAGAAAGAGTCAGGCCCCCGTCAGATCCTGCGGAGCCTGGTCCGGCTGTCTGTGGCTGCCTTTGCGGAGCGGAACCCCGTAGAGGAGCTCACTGTGGATTCGCCTCCTGTTCAGGTACCTCGGTGTGGGCAGCTCCCTCTCTTGTCAGCCCCCTCACCCGCCCGCAACAGCATCAGACCCCATTACCCTCACATTCTTCACATTCATTCCTCAGGCTCACCACGCACTTTAGGATGCATTGGGTGCAGTGGTTCAGGGCACAGCTCTGGGGTCAACAGAATTTAGCTGTGTGATCCTGGACAAATGACTTACTGTTTCTGAGCCTTAGTTTCCTTATCTATAAAATAGGGATGACAGTAAGAGCATCTGCCTTGCGGAATTATCCTAAGGATTTGGTCAGTTAATTCCTATATGAGCACTTACTTAGAGTGCCTTGTGCAAGTAGACACATAGCAAAGGTAGTGATTAAGAGTACAAGCTTTGGGGCTTCCCTGGTGGCGCAGTGGTTGAGAGTCCGCCTGCCAATGCAGGGGACACAGGTTCGTGCCCTGGTCCGGGAAGATCCCCCATGCTGCGGAGCGGCTAGGCCCGTGAGCCATAGCCGCTGAGCCTGCGCGTCCAGAGCCTGCGCTCCGCAACGGGAGAGGCCACAACAGTGAGAGGCCTGCGTACCGCAAAAAAAAAAAAAGAGTACAAGCTTTGGAGCAAGCCTGCCCAGGTTCAAATTCTGGCTCCACCTCTTCCAAGCTGTGAACCACAGGGAAGTCACTCAGCTTCTCTGTTGACGTTGCCCAAGTTAACAGCACCCATCTCCCAAGTTTGCTTGAAGATAATAAAGTGAATGTGCTTAAAGCCTCTAGAATAGCATCTGGCGTGTAGTCAGCACTCAGAAAATGATTAGGATGATTTCTGCAAAGCTCTTCTCCATTTCACCTGCCCTCATCTCATCTGGGCAACCTCCGGGTGAAGCAAGCCAGCATAGGCATCATTGCCCCCAGGCTCAGGGGCTGCATTTGACCTGCCTGAGACCCCAGAGCTTGCCAGCTAGGCCTATGGGATAGGACAGTGGAAACAACCTTGGAACTTGGGAGTTAGGCAGATCTAGGTTCCAGTTTCAGCACAGCCACTTTAGGAGCTGGGCAACATTAACATCTGAGCCTTATTTTCTTCATCTATAAAATGGGGATTGTGATGCCAAACTTAGCTGTGTCTACCTCCCAGGGGGTTGAGAATTAAATGGGATGATGAATGGCTGTGTCCAGTGACCTAGGATTTACTGGACACACCTGGGAAAGCTTTTTCTGGGATGGTGCCTGATCTCACACCTGTATCAACTCCTCTGAACCCCAGATCATTTTCCCTGTGCCAGGCTGCCCGCCCAAGGCACACTTCTGTCATGAGCCAGGCTATCAGCTCATGTTTCCTGTGGAGCAAGGACACAGCTTCCTTCCCCCACCCCTTCCCCAGGAAGCCACCTCGAGAGGGCCCAGCTGCTCTCTCAGGAGTCCTGCCCTGGGCTCTGTGCAGCCCCAGAAGTTGCCCAGAGCCATTCATTCATTCATTTGTTCATTCATTCATTCATTCACCCATTCATTCATCAAATGCTTATTGAATGAGCTCTTTGTGTCAAACACTGTGCTGGTGCTTGGCAAACAGAGACAGCAGATAGCAAGCCCTGTGGGTGACCCCATTGGGGTGAAAGAGAGAAGGGTACCAAGTTGGGATCAAGTTGAGGGTAAGAGACAGCTTGCCTAATGCTTGCTTTCCAGAAGCACAGTGCTTGCGGGCAGCCCCACAGGGAGGGTGCCTGGGGACCAGGGCAGTAAGGAGGCCCCGCGGAGCCCGCCAGCCTCCTCTGCAACCCTGAGGCGGCAGCGGAATCTCCATGGCAAAGTAGCCCCTAAGAAAGAGTCAGGCCCCCGTCAGATCCTGCGGAGCCTGGTCCGGCTGTCTGTGGCTGCCTTTGCGGAGCAGAACCCCGTAGAGGAGCTCACTGTGGATTCGCCTCCTGTTCAGGTACCTCGGTGTGGGCAGGTACCTGTGGAGTCAGATCCCGGTTCAAAGTCCAACCCTGCCTCTAATTGCTGTGTAGTCCCTGTGAGCCTCAGGTGCCACATCTGTAAAGTGGGTATAATGGTATCTCTTTCCTTGGGTTACTGAAGAATGACATGAGATTATATATCACTGGACAGTTATTAAGTGCTTATCATAAGATCTATTACTAAGTAATTTATAGACTTTCACTCATTTAATCCTCATAGGCACAACCAACACATGACCTGAGTCTCATTATTATTCCCTTTTTCTTTTTACTGCTGAGGAAACTGAAGCTCAGAATGCTTAAGTAATTCCTCAAGGCCACACAGATGGGAAGTGGAACAGGGGCAGATTTAGGACTTGAACCCGAGTCTGACTCCAGAGTCTGGACTCTAACTGTGAAATGACAGCATATAACTTAGGGTTTGGCACTCAGGGAGTTTCCCTGAAGTATCAGCTGTCACTCGAAAAAAGGGTGGCAGGTGCTTGTAGGAGGGTTTCTGGGCCTGAGCCAGGAGGTGGGAACTGCCCTGAGGCAGGCAATGGGACCCTGACCCTCCCACATCACAGTGAAACCCCAGTCCTGGCCACCTCCCCTTCCAACTATCCTCTGAGGTTGGCATTTTCTGTCTTGAGCTGCCCAGAGGGACCCTCTCAGGGAAGAGGGGGACTGGGCCCAGGAGGGAGGCAGAGGCAGCATTTCTAGGAGGAACAACCCAAACCCCTCGACTCTGCAGAGCATTTCAAACTTTCAAACCACCTAATCCTGACAACCCTGTAAAGAAGTCTGGGTGGTATTTTTTTTTTTTTTTTTTTGCGGTACGCGGGCCTCTCACTGTTGTGGCCTCTCCCGTTGCGGAGCACAGGCTCCGGACGCGCAGGCTCAGTGGCCATGGCTCACGGGCCCAGCCGCTCCGCGGCATGTGGGATCTTCCCGGACCGGGGCACGAACACATGTCCCCTGCATCGGCAGGCGGACTCTCAACCACTGCGCCACCAGGGAAGCCCCTGGGCGGTATTTTTAGATCTACCTTAGAGATGAGGAAACTGAGGTCTGAGTATGTCTAAAAACCTGCCTGACGTCACACAACAAGCTAGAAACGACCTTGACTTGGTCTGTTGCCTTCTCCCTCACAAGGGCCTGTGGGGCCTCGCCCTGACATCTCACCCACCCCTGCCCCATTCACCAGCCTTTCTGAAACGCCACCGTTTCCTCTGGCCTTTCAGCTTGAGAACCTTCTGACCGAAACTCCCTTCCTCCCTCACCCTGGCCCTCACCCTCTCTCCACTTGCCAAGCCCCTGTGGAACCTGCGGGTCTCAGCAGAGGCACCTGGCATGTAGTATGAACTCAGAAAACATTTGTTGAAATAAGTGAATTACTTCCCCCTGTATCCACAGCCCCACCCGTAACTCCCTCCTTGCTGCAAGCTGGGTGAGGGGCCTTCCTCTGCTCCACTTGACCTCCATCCTTTCTCATCCCTGGTGCAACCCCCCATAGCAGCTGCTGTGTCCTGTCTCCCCTGACTGTCCTCCCTGGCAGACTGGGAACTCCCTGAGGGCAGAGACTGGGCCTTGTTCTCATTCTTACCCCCCCCACCCAGCAAGCATTTGGCCTGGAACAAACAAGCTCTCATTAAATACTTGTCGAGCGAATGAAAGGATGAATAAACAAATGATTCAAAGACACCCTTCTGCCTTCTGTACAACATAGTCTTACATCTGGCCCGCCAACAATGGCTCAGTCTTTGAACATCACTGAAGCGGGGGACATAACACTTTACAATAATCCTTATCGAGGTTGTAATACATTTATAGTCAGGACATGCCCTTTTCACCCCCGTCCCACAGCTTCCACTGGGAGCAGGTCTCCTGGGGGAATGAGAGTTGGGGGACAGGCCCAGAGGGTTCTCATTCTCTCTCTCAGACTCCCAGGTCCCGGGAATTTGTAGTTGACACATGGCCAAGCAGGGAACCTGTCTGCACACATCCCTGCCTCCGTCACCATCACCGTTCACCATCCCCCATCCGATCCACAAACATCTGAAGCTGGAGGAAAGACTATAAAAAGAAAGCGCCGGCATTGAGGGAAACATCCGGTGGGGAAGTGTGCTGGGTCGGAATTGTGTGGAGTCAACAGATTTTTCCTGTCTTGTAGCAAATCTCCCAGCTGCTGTCCTTGCTGCATCAGGGCCAATTCCAGCCCAAACCAAACCACCGGGGAAATAAGTACTTGGCCAAGCCCGGCGGCAGCAGGTAAGCTGCACGTAGCCCCCACTGGCTTCTCAAGCCCCCCACCAGCCTGCCCTCACCCTTGCAGCCTCTGTGCCTTGAGGAAGGCTGAGCACATCCCAGACGCTGCTCCCCTGGGAGACCGCAGCGAACAGCATCCATTCCCCCACCCAGGCATCCTGGCCCGGGAGCAACTGTATTAACAGTATTTACAGGACCCGAGTCACTAAGGAAGTGACTTCATCCCTGAGGCTCTGATTATCTGTTCCCTGATTGCAGAGGTGCTGGGCTATGAACTTTAAATCTGTAACGTTTAGCTCTTTCTCTTGACCCTTAAACATAATACGAAGGCTCCTGGCTAAGGATGTGGGTGTGTGGGTGTGTTCTTTTGGGCGGTCCTAGAATTAAAGAGACCTCAAGAGGACATCTAATTTAACTCCCTCTTGCTACACATGGAGAAACTGAGGCTCTAAGTAGTTTGATCCAACCCAGCTATGTAAACTTGAGCAAGTCAGATCAAGCCTCAGGGATGCAGTTTCTCATCCATGAAACAGAGGTCACCGCACTTCCTTGTAGTGATGGGGTAAGGATTTAATGATCACATGCATTCTAAGCCCATGGCCCAGTGCCTGGCACATAGGAGTTACACAAACAATGCTAAGGCCTTTCCCCTTAAAGTGACTTTGCTCAAGGTCAAATAGCCAGTGAGTGGCAAAGCTGGGACCAGCTCTCAGGACACTGACTTCCAGTTCGGTGCTCTTGCTGTGACAACTTACAGTCTTTTTGTTGTTGTTTTTTTTTTTGCAAAGATAGCTAGAAATAGTGTAGAGTAGGGGTGAGCACACACATTCCAGAGTCATATCAGCCTGGATTTGAATTCTTACTTAATTTGTGGGGACCTTGGACAAGCTACCTAATCTTTACAAATCTTGGTTTTCTCATTTGTAAAATGAGGACAACAAGAGAACCCCTTACAGACGTGAAAGGTTTGATGAGAAGGTAAATATACCTTGCAAAGCATATGTCTGACTCAGAGTAATTGCTCAATAAACATTAGTTGTTGCCATTACTTGCAAACTTGCTACCCCTGCATAGGAGCAGAAATGGCCACAGAAAAAAAGCAGCAAGGACCCCCAGGCCTTAAAGGGAGCCTTTCCAGATGCTGGGATGAGGGGCCAGGCCTGTCCCCACCATGCTAAGGTAGTCCCAGGAACTGGCTTCCCCCAGGTGATAGAGAGGGTCTTTGGGAGGGAGGGGTCAGGGAGACAGCAAGAGACACCATGGTAGATTCTGAGTAGCTTTTGGATGCCTCACCTCAGCTGCATCCTCTGTTGACCTGCTCTTCTGGTCTGGGATTTAGCCTCAAATAGGGAGGAAGGAACATTCAGTTACTCAGTCCACAACGTATTTATTAAGCACCTACTATGTGCCAAGTCCTATTCTGAGCACTGGTGAGAGAGCAGGGGATGAGACAGACAAATATCCCTGCCCTCACTGGAGCTCATACTCAGATAGAGGGATGGAGGGGTGGAAGGATGACTGCATTAGATCACCCAAAGTTTACTAAACTCCTATTCCATGCCAGGTAATGAGAAGCAATAGAGGGACAATGGTGAGTAATATCAGGGCATTCATAGTCACTTCTGTTTGCTGACTGCTTACAACACTGTGCTAAGCTCTTTACATGCAACACCTCATTTTACCCCCATAATGCCCCATGAGGTGGGTGTTATTTATTACTCCCATTTTACAGAAGAGGAAGCAGACTCAGAGTAGGCAGGAGGGCTGGGATCAAGTAACCCAGATTGGTCTGACTCTGAAGGCTGGGCTGTGGACCCATTTCCCTCTGTGGATGAATGAATGCTGGCATGAATAGAAGACTATTCATGAGCAGGAATGAATGAATCTATGTGTGAATTTCCTCACTCGTGGACTGTGTTGGCTTCCTTTGCAGGAGTGCAATCCCAGACACAGATGGCCCAGGTGCCAGGGCTGGTGGCCAGGCAGAACCGGATCAGGAGGAAGGGCCCTTGGACCCTGAGGAGGACCTCTCTGTGAAGCAGCTGCTAGAAGAAGAGCTGTCGAACCTGCTGGACCCCTACACAGGTAGGGACTCCCCAGAGTCACCCCGACCCCGCTTCTGCCCCCATGGCACCCTCCTGTGCCCAGGCTTCAGAGTTCTGCTCCAATCCACTGCAGGAAAACAGCCATTCTATTTCTGGAGAAGACTATCAGCAACATTTTTTTACTTCCCCTGGAGCTTCAGATCTTCATTTGTCTAAAGATCAGATTCTACTTTGATCATTCATTTTAAAAAATCATCATAAGAATAGTGAACAGTTACTGAGCTCTTGGTGTGTGCCAGGTACCAAGGAAGCATCTTATATACATTATCTCAGTTAAGCTTCCAAACAGTCTTTTCAGGTAGATATTATGAGCTCCAATTTAGAGATCAGCAAACTGAGGCTCAGAGAGGTAATACAGCCTGCCCTGAGTCACTTCAGTGATTGAAGGGAAGCCATCCTGAGCCCACGTACATCAGGGGACCTCTCTTTACCTCCTAAACCACTCATCTGCATTTCTTTGATGTCTTTAAATACACTTTTACCCTGAGAATTCAAGAATCTGCCAGCTCCCTCCGCCCCCGCACCAGTCAGCCCCCTTCAGGTAACACACAGTAAGTCCAACCTACGCTGTGATTTTGTTTCTGTAGTTAATACTCTGCTCCTCATCTGGACATATTCTGTGCGCTGAAGGCATGACAGGGACTTCCCTTTCATTGGTTAAAAAAATATATAGCTAACTTTTATTGAGTGCTTTCTATGTGCTAGTCCCTGTTCTAATTGCCTCATGAGAAAATCTTCTGAGATAGGGACTATTCGTTATCCCCATTTCATAAAGGAAAAAAACTGAGGGGCCAGGGTGTTTAATAATTTTCCCAAGGTTGTGCAGCCAATGGTTATTAACCCAGGCAGTGTGGCTCTAAATTAAAATTAAGTAAAATGAAATCTAATTAAAATCAAGTAAAATGAAAAATTCAGTTCCTCAGTCATATCAGCCACACTTCCGGAGCTCAGTAGCTACGTGTGGCTAATGGATATTGCTTGGAACAGCACAAATCTACAGAGTTTTATAGGACAGCATTGTCTAGAATGCAGAGCTGTGAGGTCCAATAGAGTAGCCACTGGCCACATGTGAAAATGGCTAGTAGCAATTGAGATGTGATAGAAGTATAAAACACACTCCAGATTTTGAAAGACTTAGTATGAAAAAAGAATGTAAAACATCTCAATAATTTTAAAAATATTGATTATGTGATAAAATGATGATTTTAAGTATAAAAAACGTTTACAAATTAATTTCACCTTCTCTTTTCTACTTTTTTTTTTTTGTGGTACGCGGGCCTCTCACTGTTGTGGCCTCTCCCGTTGCGGAGCACAGGCTCTGGACGCACAGGCTCAGCGGCCATGGCTCACGGGCCCAGCCGCTCCGCGGCATGTGGGATCTTCCCAGACCGGGGCACGAACCCGTGTCCCCTGCTTCGGCAGGCGGACTCTCAACCACTGCGCCACCAGGGAAGCCCTTCTTTTCTACTTTTTAAATGTGGCTACTAGAAAATTTCAGACGACCTCAATGCCTTGCATTATATCTCTGTGCACCAGCTCTACACTGGAACCTGTGGGCTCAGTTCCCATGTGGTCCTGCTTCCCCATAGCACAGAGGGCAAAAAACACAGGGAGATGGTAACAAGTGGTGTGACGAAGAGCGCAGCAGGGGTAGAAGTGCCTGCGCTGCTCACAGGGCTGGACTCTGATGAGGCTACTGGTGAATGTGCCTGACACTGGGGTTTTGGCTGCATCAGATAAAAGCCCCACCTGACGATGTGGTGATGACCATATTTTACCGTTGCATGAGCTCACTGAATGCTTACAGCCACCTGACAAGATAAGTGCTACTATTTCACCACTTTATGAGCGAAAAAGGAGGCTCAGAGAGGTTAAGCACATTTTTCAAGGTCACAATGCTCATAAGCTGCAAAGTTAGGAAATCAAATCCAGGTCTGCCCAGTGCCCACCTGCCGCGGAGTGAATTCATCATCACATTTCAGCCATTCTCCTACACTCCACTGATTTTCTCATTCCAAGCTTCATTCCTTCCAAAGCACTCTGACCCCTGTGCAAGGAAAAGCCTGATTCTGTAACACCAAAAGAGTTCTAACCTTATTACCCTGGAGTCTCAGGGAACTTAGATTTACATTTCCCAAATGTCCAGGGTTAATATTTATGTCCATTCAATCATTCAATAAACGTTCACTAAGCCCCAGGAGCGGGCTGGACCAGTCGGGAAGGGGCCTGACCCTGCCTCACAGCCTGCACAGCCCCACACTGTGAAGGCAAGACCGAGACTCATTTATCAATAAAAACAGCATTTACTGTATTTTGCAATAACTTTTCAAAATCACAAGAGTAGTATTTGGTTAATATAGACAAATGTAGATAAACAAAAAGAGAATGAATCATTTCTGCCCAGGGGTAATTTCAGTTAACACTATGACGCGTCCCCTTCCAGTCTTTCATTCTACGCACAGATTTTAAAGCAGGTTACCTTAAGCAAATATTAAAGTAGATGTTGTGCCTTTTTTTTTTTTTTTTTTTTTAAAGACACACATTCTTAACCACAAGGCCTATAATTTCTTCCCTCTGGCTTGGCCTCTATCACTGGGCTTGGGACTAATTTTCTGAGACAGGATTTTCTGTTGAGGAGATGGGAAAAGGAGAAGTGTGATGGTGGGATTTGGGGCCTGGGGGACACTTTTTCACTGCCTTGGCCCTTTCCTGGGACAGCTCTTAGGCAGCCAGCCCCTTCACACGGTTTCCTGCAGCTTGAGAGGGGAAGGTCAAAGAGTTAAGAGCATGGGGCCAGGAGGCAACAGTACAGACCTTAGTGGGCCTGGGAAACCAGAGCCACCTAGCATCCAGGGGGAGGAAGGCACAGCTCTTCAGAGAATGGGTGCGGTGGTGCAGTGACAGGGGGCTTCCAAGTCATCAGACCTGGGGGTCAAATCTGGGCTTGGTTGCCTAGTAGCTATGTGACAACTTCTTGGAACTTCAGTTTCCTCATCCATAAAATACTCTTGACTTCAAAGGTTTGTGTGAAGGTTAAATGAGATAATTATGTAAATTGCCTATCACAGAAGTACTTAATAAGTGGTCACTGTTATTATGAATAGGAACCGAAGGCACCACCAAGCCAGGAACTCCAGCAATGGCTAAAAACGGGGATCCGCCGCCCCCCCCATCCTCAGCTAGTGGTGTCCTGAGGGAGTGAAAATCCTGGCTGTACAGGATGAAGGACACCTAAACCTGAAACAGCCCCATGGACCGGGAGATGCTTTAGAAACGGGCCATTTCTAATTCTAGGCCTTCCTCCTCCCCCTGCCGCGTCCTCACTCAGCTCACGCGCGGACATCAGTCGCTGCCTTCCTGCCCGGCGCGCTTCCCTGTCAGGGCCTCTTCCTTCCCGCCCACCTCCGGCCGCCCCATCGGTCCCCTCCATTTCCCTTCCCTCCTTTGTCCGGCGCCCCGCCCTGCCCACGACCCCACCCCCGCCCGCCATGGGCTCCGCCCTCACCGCGTCCCTTCCGCCCCTTGCAGGCCTGGCCCTGGACCGGCTGAGCGTCCCCGACCCGGCCTGGATGGCAAGACTCTCTTTGCCCCTCGCCACCAACTACCGTGACAACGTGTTCTCCCCGGACGCTGCGACCTCGGAGGAGCCCAGGACCTTCCAGACGTTCGGCAAGGCGCCGGGGCCCGAGCTGAGCCCGACGGGCACGCGGCTGGCCAGCACCTTCCTGTCGGAGATGAGCTCACTGCTGGAGATGCTGCTGGAGCAGCGCCCCGCCGTGCCGGTGGAGGCCGCCTCCGAGGTGCTGCGGCGGCTCTCAGTCTGCGGAAGGACCCTGAGTCTAGACCTAGCCACCAGCGGGGCCTCGGGCTCGGAAGGCCCTGGGGGCCGAGCTGGAAAGAAGGGGGCGGAGGGCAGGACCAGCAGCGGCGGCAGCAGCAGGGGCCTGTGGATCCAGGAACCAGGGGCACCGGGAGAGGTTAGGAAGCCCAGGCCCTGAGGATTCTGGGACAGGAGGTGGTTTCTCTAATCTTTGAACTCACTGACCAGAGGTGGCCTGAGAACTTAAGGTGACCAGTGCTGCCCCACAGAGGAGGCAGGAGCCCCAGGACAAACAGCGGGCTGACCAAAGCAACCCCTTGTTAGGGGCTGGCTCTGCCTGTGGATTTTTTGGAGGAGGAAGACAGTTGGCCGCTGAGATAAGTGTTTGCTGGCAAAACACATGTAAGAGCACAGAGGGTTCATCCTCCTGCAGAGCAGATGCCAGGGAGTGTCACAAGCAGGAAAGGATGGCCTGGGTGCACACTGGAGGGTGTGGGGGGCTGGATCCTGGGGCACCAGGCAAAGCTCTCTGACCTACTAATAAAGGAAAAGCAGTGGCTCATTATCCTGTTTGCACCTGTCGAGAGGGAGGACGGAAGAATAAGAGTGAAGGTTCTTTGTCATCCAGTCCCTGGCCAGAGGGTCATGTGGGGCCTGGACAGGAGGGTGCACAGTGTCAGGTCGGCAATGATGGACATGGGTACTCCTGACCCCTGCTCCTCTGCTGCTGCTACAGTATCAAATAATCCGATTCTCAGCTGGAAAATTAAGGCTAAGAAAAGCATGACTATATATAGAGCATTAACACGAGCCAGGCACAAGTCTTTTTTTTTTTTTTTTTTTTTTTTTTGTGGTACGCGGGCCTCTCACTGTTGTGGCCTCTCCCGTTGCGGAGCACAGGCTCCGGATGCACAGGCTCAGCAGCCATGGCTCACGGGCCCAGCCGCTCCGCGGTATATGGGATCCTCCCAGACCGGGGCACGAACCCGTATCCCCTGCATCGGCAGGCGGACTCTCAACCACTGCGCCACCAGGGAGGCCCCAGGCACAAGTCTTTACGATAGGATTTCATTTCATTTCTCCACAGCCCTAGGAGGGGGGGTGTTATTATCCCCGTTTCACAGACAAGGCCATGAGACTTGGAGAGGCTGAGGGTCTTGCCCAAGATCAAGCAGAGAGAGGAGGCAGAGCCAGAGTCCAACACCAAAACCCATGCCCTCGACCTTGACACTAGACTGCCAGCCAAGGAAAGCAAAGGAAGAGCCCCCATAGGTGAGCTTTTGCCAGTAGCAGACTTGCCTGAGATCCCCTCAAGAAACACTGTTGAAAAGAACATTTCCAAAGCCACTCAGGCCTTCACATCTCTGCTCTTCCAAGCACATAGTGAGAGGGACTCGGAACTGACCTGATGCAGGGTGGGCGTCTGCAGACTCCTGTCCTTTCCCAGCAAGCAGCCCTTCAGGTACAGAAGTCATCTTTCCAGACCCACCAAACGTGAGTAAATCTTCCTCTGTCACAGCAGTGAATTCAGGCCCTAGAGGACAGTGTGTGAACCGGGTCTATGAAATTGACACTGACAGCAGCAAACCTTCCAGGAGAGGAAGGAGTGAAAAAAAATAGCGAATATTTTCCCAAGGCTCAGCCTTATAATTTCCCTGGAAATTTCCAAGCAGTCTCTTCAGCTTCTCAGTAATGTGGGGCTTTCTTGGATACTAAAGGGGAAAATTCCTTTCTGTGCCTCTCCTTTTGCCCTTTTTCTGGAGCTCAGAATACATGTTCACTGTCCACAGAAATGGGCCAGTCATACTCCCAACTAGGGATAATGAAAACCATCCACACTTGGAATGCAGTGAGGCATCATTATTCCATTATCCCGTTTTACAGATGAGGAAAATGAGGCCCTCATAGTGCTTCAGGAGCTTCAGGAATGCTTCAGGAGCTCCAGGAATGCTTCTGGAGCAGGGTCTCTGATCATCTCACTCTGAGGCAGAGTAAACTCTTTACAAGGTCTGTGATTTGCCAGCTGTTGAGTTCCCCAAGTCAATGAAAGAGGCTGGGGGACACCAAGCAGGTAGGGTCTCCAACCTGACCAGCCAGGTACCTGGCACAAGGCAACACTTGATGAATACTTGTTGAATGGAAGAATAAATGAATAAATGGGTAAATAAATGCTACAGGAGTCCCTTTTCTCTATACTGGAGCTCCAGGTAAGACTTCCTTAGAAAAGAGAAAAAAAAAAGTTCCATTATGTGAAGACAAAGTCTGAAAACCACAGCAGTGGAGTAGACAGTGCTGACCCCCAATTACTAGTGGATTTTCAGTGCAGAGCTGATGTTGGGAGGTGGAGAGATGAGGAGAGGAGGTGACCTAGGGAAACTGGAACCAGGGCTCGCAACTGGATCACTGCCTCACTCTAGTTCAAAAGTCCTAAATCTTGGACCCCCTGAATGCCAGGCAAGACTTTGTGTACAGGCATTTTTCTATGCAGAAGATGCGGAGTTATCAGATTTTCAAAGGAACATGTGACCTATAAAAAATAAGCAGCACTGCCCTCAGTCACTATCTAAACCTCCACAGACATGGGCAATTGTAGTCACAAGGAGTCTGAACATTTTATAGCCAAGGAAATGGCAAGACAGAAAGGGCTGACTGGCCCAGAGCCACACGGCAGGCTTGTGACAGGGCTAGCATCTGCATCTGAGATTCAGGATGATGTTCTTTCTAATATATCAAGGGTTCTTAACCTGGAGTTCTTGGTTGGGCTTTAGGATCTAAGAAACTGCTGAACTGCATGCAAAATTGGGAAGATGTGCATTTTTCTATGGGAAGGAGTCAGTGCTTTCATCTGATTATCAAAGGGGTCTGTGACCTAAATAAGATAAGGCCCACTGTGATCCTCTATTCCCCGCAGAACCTGGAGAACTCATGGGTAGAGCTGTTCCTGTTCTGAGGCAACAGACCTTTGATCAGGGCGGGGTTGTATGTACGTGAGGGTTCGTGCTCTCACCCGGACGCTGCAACCCCTCCAAGTAGGCTGATGCCAGCCCTTATCCCCGATAACCGACTGAGAGTGAGACAGTGTGTATGCTGACAGAACTGAGTGTGCTGAACAGAAAGGTTAGAGAAACTTCTTGACATCAGCCGAGATGTCAGATTTGAGACCTTGGACGTGCTCAAAACTGTTTCCACCAAGATGGGCTCTGTCCCCCCGGGAGACTGAAGGAGCTGGCGAGCCAGCGAGCTCTCAGTTAAATGTCGTCTTAATTTGGAAGGCGGAGAGGGACATTTTTTATCAATAGTCAGCTGTTCTCCAGCACCAGGAGGGCAATGCAATGCTCACTCGGGGCCTGGGGGCCGTTCTGAGATTGACAGGAAGCCTCCTTGTCTGTTACCCAACTTCAGCTTGGCAGCTCACTGATCCCCACCTCTCCGCTGACTGAAATGAGTGAGATGGCAACTACCACCCTTGGGACTCTGTAGAGAACCAAATCTCCAACACGAGAAGAGAGGACAGGGGAGGGGAGGGAGGAGTTTTAGCACAGGCTCAGCCTGGCACATAGTGCGTACCTAGAAAATAGGTCAGTGTTTTCCAGTCCCTACTGAGTACTGGGCACAATATAATGGGTCTGGGGTGGGGGGCACGATCAGAAACGCTCGTTCAACAAACATTTTATATTTGCTGAGCTACTACAGGTCAGAAGTAGCACTAGGAATGGCAGTCAGGGGAGGGGTATACAGAATCATTCATTCAACAGATATTTTAAAGCATCTCCTATGTTGCTGGGTAGGCTTGGTGCTGGTGTCCGGTGGAGAAAAGACAATGCATAGAATCACTCATCCACTAAATGAATATTTACTGAACATTTACTAAGTGCCCTGCCCTGTATTAGCACTGAAGATATAATGAACCAAACAGCCTCATTCCCTCCACAGTGTCAGGGCTCCCTGAAAACAGCATCTCCGGATGAGGAAACTGAGGCAGCAGAGCCTTGCGCAAAGGGCTCATTGCTGAGGGCATCAGGGCTCGAACCTCGGGTCATCCTGACGCAGGCTGGCCCTGCTAACAAAGGCCACCTCCCTAGCCTCCCCTCACATTTCCTTTCAGGGCACTAACAATGAGTCATTAATAACGGAATTTTAATGGCAAAAGCACAGCAGTTCCAGGGTCTGCGAGGAAGCCCATCCCCTGGGGCTGTACAGAGACCGTAGGGACTGAACAGGGAGGATTCTTGGCCCCTTGACAGCATTTCTCTCACGACTCTTCCATCCTTCCTGCTCCACAAGGAGAGCTTAAAAATATTCTCCCTCCACATTTGGTACCCTAAATTGGATCAGCACTTGACTTATAACGACGAAGAGGGAGGGAGAGGCCTATTTGGCCATCAACACAGGAGGCCCTGGGTCTCCAGACTGTGTGAACTGCCCCTCTGCCCCAGGCATGGCCAGAGAAGCCCATAATCAGAGAACCCCAAGTGACAACAGGAGGGGAAGAGGCTGGCAAGTGGAGCTCCACGGGAAGGCAGGAAGTGACACTTTACTTTACACAGAGGGTGCCCGGGAAGGTTCATCGGCGATCTGCAGGGAGCTGGGCTCTGCGCCCGACTCTGTGAGGGAAGCACTGGGTTAACCAAGTTCTTTACTGCAGGACTTCTTGGAACCTTGAATATGTTGATGTGCATCGTGCATCTATAAAAAGGGGACGTCTAGTGCAGTGTTTCCCAAACTTATTTGACCACAGAAATCTTTTTTTTTTTTGCAGAGATTAGTGCACTGCACAGCTTAAAAACTGGAGCTTTAACCAATGTGTGTATTGAGCCCTTACCTGGACGACGGGGCCTTGTGCTAAGTGCTGAGGATACTGGAATCCAAAGACAAAGTCCCTGCTTCCAAGGAGCCATCTGTGGGAGAAAGCCACATGAGGGGACCAGTGGGGGTGAGGCCAGTGTGCAGGGCAGCCCTGGAAAGGGAGCAGAGGGCAGGAGAGGTGCTCGAGCTGGACGAAGCTTAGGAAGTTGCTGGGAAAAGTGTGATGAGACCACTAGAGGCTGGGGAGGGGGGCGGGCAGCAGAGAGGGAAATGTGGACAACTCCCCTCCTCAAATCCTCCCCGCTTTGAGCTGGCCATGCTGGGTGGTCTTTTGCATTTGGACAGTTCCTAGGGGGTTTGGGCCTCAGTCCCCCCACCCCCGTCCTCAACCACATCTCTGCTATTGAACTTGGGCTAACATCCAGAAGCCGGGGAACAGCTATATACAAATTCAGTAATTGGAGTCATTAGCGTTGACTCAGAAATCATTTTTTGCTATGTCTCTCTCTTGGAGAAGCTTTTAAGACCCTTTAAATTGGTTAATGGAGAGTTTAGAGATGAGGATGGAGCCTCGGCTTTCTGCTTCCCCTGCCCGTCTCCCTGGCTTTCCCCAACATACTCAAGGGCAAGAGTGATGAGATAATCCAGTATCTGTTTTATTAAACTCCCATCCATTTCTGGCACAAACCTTTCACAAAAGAGGATCTCAAAATCTACACTCTCCTGCTTCAAGACTCCAAGGGCCCAGTTGCCATTTACCCCCTCATATCTGCAGGACGATAGTAACGCTTTCACCTAAAATCACAGTGAGAACTGTGCAAAAGAGCCCTGGGCCAGGAGTCAGGAGGCTGGGGTCCTTGTCCCGGGCTGGTGACTCATAAAGCCATGTAACCATGGGCATCACTCTGCCTCCTCAGGCCTAAGTGAGCACCAACGTCCTTTCCGCAGTGAAATGCCCTACATGAGCCCTGGAGGGTAGGAGGGCAGACACCGCTGCCCTTGGCCTACAATTGAGGAAACAACACAGCAAGTAAGGCCACTGCTTCAAGGTGACGTGGCCAGAACCTGGATCTTTACACACTTTCTTCTTCTGTACTGTGCTGGGCAGGTACTTAAGGTTCTTTGGGAAGGCGGGTGAATATCTGGCCTCTTCTCTGGGATTCAAGTTGTGGTATCTCTCTGAGAACTCGCAGGCTCCATCTTTAGGGCTGAGTGAAGTGTGAAGGTCTGAAAAAGTCAAACAGTTACATCAGGCATTTAGACACTAAACTCCTTCCTTCCAAATCAAAGGTGAAATGGAGACAGTCGGGAATCCATTGGGGATGAACAAAAGCGGACATCATTCAGCGTTTCCTGAGTTTTGGGCATTCATGAAACCACCCCATGACTTTTGCCACCTCTCTGGATCTGTGCTCCCCTTTACGCAATGTCACAAGGTTTTTTCTCTACTTGATTCATTATTTTTAGTATCTGTGACACTATGATCTGCTAATCACATTTTTATAATATCTATTAATATAAAAACACTAAAATTAAAAAATATTAGTTTGAATACTACCTAAAATCCTCTGGTGAAGCACTGGAGGCACACACATCAGATGCTGGCAAAAAATGATGTGGTCTAAGCCTGAGGAAGTCGAAGACTGGCAAGGGGGAAGGGAAGGGAAGGGATTTGCTCCAAGGCAAAGGCTAACGTGAGGACCAGGGTCTCTGGACCCTTCAGTAAAGTTTTTCACAGGTCACTGAACGAATCTTTTTTATGCACAGAACAGAAATGACTGTGAATGGGGAATTCCCTGGCTGTCCAGTGGTTAGGACTCGGCGCTTTCACTACTGAGGCCGCGGGTTCAATCCCTGGTTGGGGAACTAAGATCCTCACAAGCCGTGTGGCGTGGCCAAAAAATGAATGTGTCCACTGCCCATTTGTGAGGCTACCAACTAGGGGAAATGGTCAAAGTCATTTATTAGCCATGCATTTGAAATTGCTTGGGAACCTGAGCCCCCATGGAATTTCTACCCTGTAAAGGGATACTGACACCCTGTTTTTGCTGCCATCCCATCTCCTCCCTGCCCGCCCCTCCCCCCCAGCTCCAGTGAGAGGTACCAGTGACTGCATTTTATCTCACCTTAGCCAAAACCCAGTCTGACGAGACTCCTTTCCAAGGGGTAGGGGTGTGGGAGAGCAGCCCTGCTGGGGGCTCCGGGGCTGGCTCTGAGACGAGCGCTTCTATAGAGGAGGCCAAGGTTCCCTGTGCTCGAGGCATGTGGCAGGTGCGAGGCTCCTGCCAGCAAGGTGTTCAGGCTGCAGAGGGAGGGGCTGGAAAACGACTTCAATCCTCTCACTGCCAGGTCGCTGGGCCCCGGGGCTGCGAGGAGAGACAAGAGCAACTCTTACTCAGGCTGTGTTCTTAGACTCCTACTTTGGAGCAGGGGCTTCTTAAAGGACTTGGTTCCCCTGGCACTACTAACCCAGGTCAGCCCGAGTGAGTCAGGAGTGAGCAGGGCTCCCAGAGCCCTAGATGGTAAGTCAGGGCACGGAGGCAGTCTTGGGATAGCGTCTCTCCTGACAAATCATTGGAGTGACTACCATTTATTCAACACCTACCGTGCGCCAGGCTGTGCTAAGCCCTTTGCTGTCATCTCATTTAATCTTTTTTTTAAAAATTTATTTATTTTTGGCTGCACTGGGTCTTCGTTGCTGCACGCAGGCTTTCTCTAGTTGTGGTGAGCGGGGGCTACCCTTCGTTGTGGTGCGCAGGCTTCTCAGTGCGGTGGCTTCTCTTGTTGTGGAGCACGGGCTCTAGGCTCGTGGGCTCTAGAGCTCAGGCTCAGTAGTTGTGGTGCACGGGCTTAGTTGCTCCGTGGCATATGGGATCTTCCCGGACCAGGGCTCAAACCCGTGTCCCCTGCATTGGCAGGCAGATTCTTAACCACTGCGCCACCACGGAAGTCCCATCTCATTTAATCTTTGCAATCTAATGAGTTTTCAGAGGTGAAGAAACAGAGGTGCAAAGACATACAGGCCAAGTTCAGGAATAGAGCAGGGGTTAAAACTCAGGTCTGACTCAAAAAGCTGTGCTCGTTCCCACCAATGGAGCAGAAGTAACAAAGAGACCAAAGGCTACTGCCACCCCTTCTCTGTCACAGGGTACTGAGCTCGGGGAGGCACCTGCTGGCTTTGACTCTCATCTGTACCTGCTGCCTCCATGGAAAAGAGGGTCCGCAGCCTCTCCTGGGCAGGCGCATTCCCCAGAGCTGCTGACTGCTGGTAGCATCTCACAGCCTCTCCCAGATTCCTCTGCACACCAAGGCCCTTCTCATAGCAAATTCCCAAGTGGTACCTGCTCTGTGAATCCTAAAGGAGAAGACGGACAGACACACAGATGCCCACGTATGCAGGACTGAAGAACTGAAACGCTGGGGCAGGAGGAAGGTACAGCAGTCAGCAGGCTGCTGCTTCATCCCTGCAGGGTCAGGCCCAGCCACAACCCTCCCTGGACCAAGGGATCTCAACTGTGAAGAGCCAGAGGCCCAGAACAGAGGACAGGGATCCCTCCACCCAGGGAGCTTCCGGCCAGAGCAGCATGGAGGCTTCTCGTGCTGAGGATGGTGCTGAAAGTGTGCAGAAGTGAAGGCTGTGGGAAGCACTTGGCCCTGCTCTGGGAGCCCAGGGAGTCGGGCTCCTATGTTATCCTGAAAGAGCCAGGAGCAGGGGTGGAGGCTGAGCTTCTGAAGGCCCTGAATGCCTTCCTGATTTCTACCCAGAGAGCTACAAAGCATACATTACAGAGAACATGTTTCTCCTCCTTTGAAACGTTAAAAGGCTAATTAATCCCTTTGTCCCTGGCTCTGGATCCTCTCTCCCCTCTCACTGAGAATGAGGCTCCTGGGAGAGGCAGTATCAGGTAGGGAGTAGGAGCCCAATCTTTACAGCCAGACGCCTGGGTTCCAATCTTGGCTCCACCACTTACCAGCTGTGTAACCTCGGGCATCATATTCTGTGTCTCTGTGCCTCAGTTTCCTCATCTGTAAAGTAGGCATAATAATAGCACCTATCTTATTACCCTGTCGTGAGGATTAAATGTGTCAATATGTGGAAAGTGCCTAGATTAGTGTTATTTTCACGCCTTTGGTTGCCCACATCATTCATCTCTCCCTCTCTGTAATGAATATTTTCATTATATTCAATCTCCCAACCATGGTTCTATTTCTCTTCTACCTTCTAAAGAGTTTCTGTAACATGTAGGTCAAAGTCTATGTAATAAATATGGTGGACTCATGGCTACAGGCCAACTTAGGACACAGTTAGGCCAAAACACCCATGCTGTTATGTATGTGTTACACAACATCCCTTTGTGCACTTCTCCTGGCGCGCTGGGTGACTAATGCCAGCCAGGGTGCCCCCAGGCTTGTCCCACACATGGTCACACAACCCACTGAGCCCAAGGAAGACTCTGGGGCTCTTTCATAGAAAGACAGGCACAGAGGCAGGTACTGTTTGATGACATTGGTCCCCTTTTGACGGCTACTGCAGATACTTTGGACAACACAGAGTGAAAAACGAGAAGTATTCTGATGCCCAAGAGTTCAATAACGCTATCACTGTGTTGCCAGGAAGTAAAGAGAAGCAGCAGCCTCTATGCAGGGAAATTCTAGTACATGGCCACTGCTGGCTTTAACCCAGGGCTCCTGGTCCTTTAAGATACAACTCAAAAAATATACTGGGGCTTCCCTGGTGGCGCAGTGGCTGAGAGTCCGCCTGCCAATGCAGGGGACACGGGTTCGTGCCCCGGTCCGGGAAGATCCCACATGCCGTGGAGCGGCTGGGCCCGTGAGCCATGGCCGCTGAGCCTGCGCGTCCGGAGCCTGTGCTCCGCAACGGGAGAGGCCACAACAGTGAGAGGCCCGCGTACCGCAAAAAAAAAAAAAAAAAAAAAAATATATACTGGTCAAAGACACTTGAGGATACAGCAAACCCACAGATGCCTTTTCGGTAATTCACAGTGACATAAAGCTCTGAGATTTCCTGCATTAAAGATACCTGTTTAACAAAGTATTTCCCAAACCCATCTGACCATTTTTCCCTCGTATTATTTATAAACGTTCCATGGAACTAATGCTCTGTGGAACAAACTCCATGCTGCCTGGATGCCAACCCCTAGGTGACAGACAACCAGACACCCTCTACACCCCCAAACTGCTCAATGTCTTCACATCACGTGTCTCCTGACTTCCCTGGACTATGCACCTTCCACGTGTACACTTTACAAAGCACTTTCACACTTATTATCTCAGATTTTGATCCTCACAACAACCCTGTGAAGTGGTAGACAGGTCAGGCAGGCATTATTATCCCAATCTTAGAGATGAGGAAAACAAGAAGTGACCAGCCCAGTAGTATGCTGGTAAATGTTTAACAACCAGCTCTCCAGGGGAAAAAGCCCTGTTTTGTAGCATTTGGCAATTCTGTGGTGCTAATCCTCTCCCCATAGCTGATTTCAAGCTAACAACAATTCTCGCAGGCTGGTACAAGCTAGTGCCAGCACACCACTGGACCTGTCCAAGGGACACACAGTAAGTCAGCAAGAGTTAAGGCTTGAAGCCAGCCCAATGCTCTTATCAACCGTCTCCTGGGCATGGTACCAGTTCCAAAATCCCTTCCTTTATCAGACTTGATCCCCATCGTGCCTGGATATGGACACCTCATACCCCATTGTTGGCTGCAAGCCAAAGATATTTCACGGCTCTCTGCTCGTCCAGGTACGCCTCCTTGGTGAAGAGCACCCCGAGGAAAGCTTGGGCCTGTGGTCAAGGAGGAAGGAAAAAGGTATCTTGGTCACTGCCAGGCCCCACCTGCCCCAAGTGCCCAGGAGTGACCCCACCAATAGCACTCACCTCTCTCAAGCCTGAGTCTGCAGCATGCTTCAGCATGGACACTGCCCTCTGCTGCTCAGGGTCCCATGAGGAGGCTGGATCTTGCAGCAGGCACCTGGCATAGCGGTACTGAGCCAGGTTGTGGCCCTGGCTGGCAGCCAGCTGGTAATAAAAGGCTGCCTGGGGCAAAGGGAAAAATATCCAGTCAACTGATAACTCTGTAAGCTGCCTTTTTTTGGAGTGAAGTTTTTAAAAATTATTTTAATTAAATAACACATAATCATTATAGATTAGTCAGAAAATACAGATAAGCCAAAAATAGAAACAAAATCCCAAGAAATCCTGCCTCCTAAAGATCATTCTCTGTTAACATTTTAGTGTACAATCTTGTAAATTTCTTCCCCCCTGTACTGTATGTATTAACATATATACACAAATATGTTAATATACACTCACACACATATATAAATGTGTGTGTGTATGTGTGTGTGTAGGAAGAAAGGGAGAGAAAACTACAATATTTTTTGTAACGTATTTTGTAACCTATTTTCTTTCATTTAACAATACACCATGAATATCTTCCCCTGCAAATAAATATAGGTCTAGCATATCATTTTTAAGGCCCACAAAGATGTTATTAACCAATTCTCTGTTGAAGGAACTTCAAGTTTCTTCCCTTTTTTTGGCCATCGTATACAATTCCAAGAAACTGTTATATATAAATTCTTATATATAACATCTATGCATACTTATCCTACTTTTTAGAATTAATTGATCCATTCATCAAGGTAATGTTCTATGTCGTGAGGATACAGCTGCAAAGAAGATAGACAAGGTCCCCGGCCTTCCTGTGTTTTGAGTCTAAATTCCTAGAAGCTGGGGACTTCTTTCTTAGTTTTCCCTCTGGGCTGGAAGACAGAAGCTGGACTTTCCCAAGCCCTGCCCACTGCTCATTCCTGGAGGTCACTCTGGACAGTGCAGCATAGGCCACGGGCCTGGGGGCAGGGAGGAAGTGTAGTACCTTGCCTAGGTCCCTGGGGGTACCTCTGCCGTGCTCGTGACACAAGCCCACATTGTACTGCGCTTTGCTGTAGCCACGGTCTGCTGCTTTCTGGAAGTAAGAAAAGCCTGCCATGTAGTCTCCATCCCTCATGTTCTCTGTCCCTGTAAGAAAGCACTAGGCATAAACATAGCTTCCTCTGTGAACTTCTCCACATTCTTAAGTCAGATACCCACATGCTCCTTCCTTTCTTTTTTGTGCTAGACACTTCGCATGCACTTCCATCCTCTGAATATTTCACTGGTTTGCCATAGGTATCAGTGGGTTCTGCCCTCCTGTACACCATCCTCCTCTTGGTAACAACATCCTCATTTCCCTTTGGGAACAGCCCTCCCCCCAGTGCTGTCAATCAATGTGCCTGCCCTCTTCCCAACCAATGAGACCCTCTCTCAGGAATCTGAATCTTGATCTGGCTGCAACAGGAAAGAAAACAGCTTCTGCAGGTTTATTCTGATGGCAGCACTCTGAAGACGCTGTTTCTCAGTTACTGCCGCATGCATCCCTGGAGCCTCTGATTCCTTTCCTTTCTGAGGCTTGGCAAGTCAATAGATCCCAATAGATTCCTTTTGTGCTTAGGTTAGCCAAAGTGGTTTTAGGCTGCTTGTAACCAACATAACGTAACTGATTCAGCTGACACTGTCAATCTTGCTTTGTGAGGAAACTGTGAGAGAATATAAGAAAGAGAGCCCAGCTCCAAAGCCCATGTTCTCTTTATCATCCAAACGAAAAGGAAAACAGGGAAGGGGCTGAGCACAGCCTACTCTCAACTCTAAGCCTTTGCTCAAGCTGTTTCTCCTGCCTGGGATATCTTTTTCTGCCTCTATCATCAGGCCTTCCCAACCTGTTTCTGCTCTGGAATCTTCAGACCACACTCAGGCTTTAAACACTCTTTCGGCACTTACTTCATACACAAGCCTTTTTCTAGGAACTAAACTGTTTCAAGAGTACAAGCCCTGTCTCCTCAATTAGACTGTAAAATCCTGGAGGCAGAAGCAGAAAAAGAATGTAGAAGAAATAACTTTGCATAGGGTGAAAGCTCTATACAAATGCAAAATATGATTATGGCTTATGCTCCCTTTGTGTTCTGCCACAGTGCTTAGCACTTGCTGAATAAATGAATATGCATATGAAGGAAGGAATGGGCAAGAAAATTCTCAGAAGACTGTCTGCCCATGAAAAATCACAAAAAGCTAATGAGGCAGAAGCCGGGTTCCATTCGGCCAGCAGTGAATGAGTCACCTCCTGGCTGCCTGAAAACTCACTGTCAAGGGTTCACAGAGCCCTCTGTCCTTGAGGAGAAGACTCGAGAGGGCACAGGATCCCACCCTGTCCCCATCCCCCACACCAGATCCTCTGCCTCTAACCTAAACCAAGTCACCATCACGTTTTGCTTAGCCATCAGTAACAGCTCCAATCTAGTCCCCTGTTTCCCCTCTGGCATTCCTATGACCCGCGTCTGTCTACACAGCAGGCAGAGAGATCTGTGGAAAAGTAAATCAGATCACATGACTACCCCCACTTCCTGCTCCAGCGTAAAACACTCCAATGGCTTCCTGTCTCACTTAGAAGCACCATACACCACCATGGCTCAGAAGGCCTGATCTGATCTGGCCCCTGCCTGCTTCTCTGACTTCATCTCTTTCTACTCTCCTGGTGATCGCTAAACTACAACCACGCTCACCCTTTTCTTTGTTCCTTTAACAAACAAAACTCAATCCTGCCTCAGGACCTTTGCACTTGCTGTTCCCTTTACTTGGAAAGCTTTCTCCAGATGGAAACAAGACTGGCTTGTTTTTGTCAGTCAGGTCAAGGATCTTTCCATCCGCGAGGCCTTCCAAATCAAAGCTGCTCCTTGCCCAAGTCACTAATGCATCCCCCTGTTTAATTTTCTCCCTAACATTTATCACTATCTGAAATTCTCTTTTTTATTTGTTTACCAGGTTGTTGTTTTTCTTTCCCTCAACCTACATGGAAGCTCCATGAGAGGAAGGACTTTGTCTTTTGAATCACTGTACCCCCAACACCTAAACTAAGGCCTAACCAAAGGTGAATGCTTAATACATTTGTACTGAATGAATCCTAGCCTCTCACTCACTTGCCCACTAGAGTCCAGGAGATGCTGCTGGCAGTCTGGGTCTCCACATGAGAAGGCCTGAAAGAAGCCAAGTCACTGCAGAGAACAGGACAAATGGTGGGGAGGAATCTGGAGTCTCCAGATGTGGGTAAGGAAGGGCACTTGAGGGCCTGCTCCAAACCTCAGGAGCCTGTTCTTGCCTAAGTGCGGCAGAAAATTCAAGGTGTCATTCAAGATTTATTTTCTCCTTCTTACACAGTAACCGAATTTTCAGGTAAATGGTCATTCACCTAAGGACTCTATTTTCCAGGCTCCTCTGTGACTAGGTAAGGCCGCAAGCCTTCATTCTAGACAATGATTTGTGCAACTTCTAGGTTGGGGAGGAGTGGTCCTTTAGTTTTCCCACCTTTCCCTTCTAGCTAGCTAGAATTTGGATATGAGGCAAACTGAACCTTGAGATGGGAGCCCATTTTAAGAAGGGCAGAACCATTTGACTGAGAATAGGTCCCTGACACCACTGTGCCACCATGCCAGATTTGGTCGACCTACCTGGGAGAAAATAAACTCTCTCTTATGTAAACCACTCCCTGCCCTGACTCTACTTGACCTACCGCATACCCTTTCCATTTTCCCATCCGCCCTCCTTGAGACAGGGTCCACCCAGTTACCCAGGAAGTTGAAAGCGATGGAAACACTGAGCTGGAAGAGCTGCTGAATGGAAGTCATGGCCTCCTCGAGGGACAGACTTTTTGATTTATCTTGTTCCTGGGGAAGAAATACAAAGACTCATCATGGGACAGTTCACTGGGATTGCCACCTGTCTAGGGGAATGTTATGGGGATCCAGGTGGCCAAATCTGGACAATACCTGCTTTTCGCCAGTGGGCTGAGGCTGGGCTGGCTTTGCCTTGGACTTGAAGCTACTGCTGGCATGCAGGAAGCCGGCGTCACTGGGATCTGCAAGGGAAAAGGCAAAGGAGGAAGGTGTTAGTTCTCCTTTTCTCTCACTCCCCTGGTCCACAGAGCCCTCCATCCAGCACCACTGCCAGGAACCAAAATCATTCCAAATTGCCCCAGAAAGCATGGGGGCTCACAGGAATGACAATTCCCCAATGTGGCATATGCAGCAACAAATGTCCATCTGCCCAACTCCCCACCCCGCCACCGCCTTCTGCTGATTTTAGGAGGTGGGACCATACCTTCCTCAGAGGCACCCTGAAGACCAGTTGCTCTCAAGGAGCTGGGTGAAGAGAGGCTCTCGGGCCGAGTGGAGGGTTCTTCCTCGCCCAGCCCGAGTTCCCTGAGGCCAGTGTGCCTGGGAGCCGGGCTATCAGGGCTGGGCAGAATGTGTCTCCGCAGTGCTGGAAAGAGCCAGTGAGAGCGGTCACGTCAGAAGGGGATAGGTTCAGCCTGCTGGGGCTGACTGAGCCCTCCCTGAGGCTTCGCGGACCAAAGGAAGAATCTGGAAACTCCTGAGACATGTCCTTCACATGCCTCCTCCTCCATTTCCTTGGCTGGCTTCCCTCTGCAGGGGTGGAGAGGGGCCCACATTTATGCTGATCCCCACACCCCAAGCATAAATCACTCCTTGGCTTGAATTCTTCCAGTCGCAGGGAGGGATCTACTTTATTCACTGTTCTAGCCCCAGCACTTAGCACTTTGTTTGATGGTTAATACTGATTATGATTATAATCATAATACTAAGGGCAAGAACTTAAACCGCTACTTACTGAGCACATACTACATGCCAGGCACAGTTCTAAGCCCTCAACATGTATTAACTCATTTAGTCCTTCCAAGAAACCTGTGGGGGTGGGTTTTATTATTTCCCCATTCTATAGGTGAAGAAACTGAGGCACAGGGAAGTTAAAAGTAACTCATCCAGGGACACCAAACTAGTATCAGCAGTTCTAGGCTTGAACCTTGACAATGTGACTCCAGAGCCTTAATCACTATGGTGCATTGCCTCTGTACCATGGCACATGATAGCCATTCAATAAAGATTCACTTATTGATGAATGACTGACCAGAGAATGACCTAACTGGCTGAGGAGTGGGCAGGAAGCCACTCCTAGGATCTAAAATAACCTGGACCCCTGTGGGGCTCTGTCAATGGAAGGGGAGGGGAGGACATGGGAGGAGCCTGGAGGGCAGGCGTGGCCCACACGCTGGGTGGACAGACCTTCCTCCCATTCCTCTTCCTCTGACTGCAGATAGGAGAGGCAAGGAGCTGCTGACGGCTCTTTTCCTGAGGTGTGTCCAGAGATGCTTCCTGGCCCAGAGAAACTCCCAGCCCAGCTCTTCTGCCCCAGGACTGAGAACTCACAGGAGCACGGGTGCCTCAAGGGAGATGAGAGGAAACGGTCCAGAGGACTGTGCCAAAAGCAGCGCTCCGCTCGCCGAGGTCCTGCTGGCAGGGACGCCTGGAAGTGGATCTGCCTTGCCAGCTGCAGGGCCAGCACGGCCAGGGTGCCCTGAGGAAGACAGCACTTCAAGGGACACAGCTCTCCACCAGTCAACTCCTTCAGTCTTCGCCTACATCTCCAACATCACTTCCTCGAGAAGTCCTTCCTGACTCCTGGTTGTAGCCGCTCCCCCACTGCACACTCTCATAAGCACCCGAACTTCCCCCATGGAGCCCTGATCACACTGGTACTTAAACAGCCATCTCTACAATTATTCATCAAGGTCTGTCTCTCCTGTTAGTCTCTAAGCACCACGAGGGAGGAACCATGTCTGTTTTGCTCACCTACGTATCCCCGGCGCCTAGCAGAGCACTAAGATACAGCACTAATAAATACATGCTGAATAAACGCCTGAGCGAGTGACTGAATAAACAAAGTCTAAGCAGGCAAAAAGATAACGTGGCAAATTTGGGCTTGGGCACACATGCAGCCAAATGCAGACAGGTCAGAGTTCCCCATCAGGCTCCCTCTTTCTCTAGCCTGGCACAACTCCTCCCCCACCCCCAAGCCACCCCACCACACACATTCACAGCTACAGGCTTGTTGTGGGTGTCTCTTCTCCAACAGGTCTGCAGAAGACCTAAGCTAGCTCCTAGCTCAGTGCTTGGTTTTCCCTGTCCCTTCCTGTGTTATGCACGAGAAAGGACACCCAAATATGTATTTGTTGCAACAGGCACTGTATACAATGGCAAACAAGACAGACCCAGTCTCTGCCCTCGTGGAGTTCATATCTTCATTGAGGGAGAAAGACAAAATCCAAGTACACAGAGAAATAATATAATAACTACAAATTATGCTAAATGCCGCTAAGGAAACAAATCAAGAGTTTACACAGGGCATAAGAGGGACCCCTGACAAGACAGGGAGTAGAGGAAAGCCTGTCTGTAGAAGTGATGTGTGTGCTGAGACCAGAAGGAAGAGAAGGTCCCAGCAATGTCAATAACAGGGACACGTATCCGTATCACTGGAGATAAGCTTGTGCTCAGGCCCTTTCACATAGGCAGTAGTGACAGAGCTGAGGGATGGCATCAGGACCCCTGAGATGCAGACCCAGTTTCTAGAAGGACTCACTATAGGATTGCCCTAGGGTTCATATCTTTGACAAAATGGGAAAACACATCCCTCTCCCTAGGCCATAGCTCCCCAGAGAGAAGTGTCCCTGGCATGGAGACATTCCAGTCTCAGCTCTGCTGATGACACCAAGTTATAGATGAGACAACTGAGGCTCAGAGAGGTCAAGCCACTTGACCAAAGTACGCAGCATGAAAGTGAGAGGGATGAGAAGCAATGGAGACAAGTGTGACGTGAGTGCCAACTTCATTTAGAATATCTTATAAGCAGAACCTAAGAGGCAAAGATTCTGCCTTGTTAGACCTCGTGTTAGCTCGTATTACCGAGCCTCTGCCTTTATAGATCAGATTTAACAAATATTTACTGAGCGACGATCATGGGTCAGGATATGTACTATGTGCTTTTACAGGCCATACTAGGTATAGCAACCAAGCCGTAGAGCACAGTAGCTAAGAGCACGAGCTCCAGAGTAAAATCTGGTTCCTCTACTGAATAGCTGTGTGACCTTAAGAGTGTTACCTAAAGTTTCAGAGCCTGAGTTTTCTCATCTATAAAATAGAGATTATATTTCCTCTGCAAGATTTTGTAAGGATTAAATAAGATGATATATATAGATACATTAATAAATTAAAAGTTAGCTATTTAGTATTGTTTAATTGTAAGATTCAGGAAGGCAAGAATCATATCTACCTTGTTCTCTGCTATGTCCCTAGTACTTAGCAAAAAATGCCTGGCTCAAAGAAAGTGTTAAATAAATGTTTACTGAATGAAAGGAGGAATATATACATGGGGAGTAGGGGGAAAGGGAGCAGCAATATCTCCCCAAATATGCTCCAATGCCAGTTACTCAAATTTTGAGTGTGGCCACAATGATGCCCTAGCTCTTGTTTCTAGGCTATACTTCCATACAGGATCATTCTCATCCACACTGAAGGACAAGGACAGGACTGGGGAAACCTTACCCATGATATGGCATCCCACAATGTGTTCCGGGAGTCACGGGCAGACATCCACTGGAAGGCAGCCTTCCATCCATGGGACCTTGGGCCCTTGCTTGTGCCTGGGCCATGGTGGCCAGACCTAGAAGATATAACAGAGGCTATCAAGTTCTGTCCTAAGTGGGAGTAGAGGGAGGCTAGGGGAGCACATGGGTGACGGAATGGTAGTATTTCACCTGTCGAAACTGGGCACAGGGACCAGCAGGTTGGAGGAGGTAGCCTGAGGCCCATCTGGGCTGGTGGACTTGGAGGTCACCCCACGGAGGTCAGGTCCCAGCAGACGGGGAAGGGCTGTGCAGAGCAAGGATCAGTCACTTTGATATGAGCGGGATTGAGGCAACAGTAGCCCCACCAATCTTCCCTCTGACCCTTGACAGAGCCCCCACCCCAGGAACCCAGGAAACACTGGCACCTGCTTCTGCAGAAGTTCTTAAACAAGGATACATACACGTGGGGATCTTTTGCTAAGTACAGATTCCAGCGTGCCACCCCAGAACCAAATAAACTAGGATCATTCAGGGTTGAGCATCAATATTTTGAAAAAGCTCCCCGGGTGATTCTGACGCCCTCCTAGGGCTGACAACCACTGTTCTAAAATGACCAGACATTCATACACAAACTCTCGCTCATTGTTTGTAGCTCTTTGTCTCTAAATCGCGCCTCTTTTCATTGGCTCCGCCTACCCCATTGGCCCCGCCCACTGCACTGGCCTCTACTCATCTTTCATGAACTCCGCCCACCATCTCCGGCTACTTGGCTCCTCCCCTTCCAATAGCTCCACCCATCTCCTTGGCTCTAAGTTCCACCCTCTTCCTACTAGCCGCGCCCACACCTCAAAATCGAACAGCCCCTTGACTGAGTGCAGCGGGTCCCCTAGCGACCCCGCCTCTCTTCCGCTCTAACACCGCCCACTATTGCTTTGGCTCAGTCCTCCGGCCCGCCCCCTCCTCAGTTCCAAGTCTCAGCTGCCGCAAGACCTGCGGCCGAAGGCCCTTACCTCGGCCCAGGAGTCCCGGGAGCCGCCACATGTCGTCGCCAACACCATAGAGCTCGCAACCGAAAGAGCGCGGCTAAACCCCGGGACGGCGGCTAGAGTGGCCTGTGTGGCGCCCTCGGAGTGGCCGAGTCCCCAAGGAAGCTCACCGCCAGCCAATTAGAAGGGGGCCCAGCCGGAAGGACGGCGCTCAGCGAAAGGAAGTGGGAGGTGTAGGCGTACTGGGGCTAGCGGGGAGGTGAATTGAGACAAGGGCACGGGGATGTGGGCCCGGCCTCCGGTGGAAGAGGTGTCATTTGCTGCCCGCATAAGAATGGCGGGGGGGCGTCGCGCAGAGGAGTGGGGTCGCAGGGGGCGAAGCTGAACCGCCTCAGAAGAAGGACCATTGAGAAGCGGGGCGAGAGCGGCCTCGGTGGTGCCAGACGACCTTGGAGACACCGTGGAGACTCGAGGGGCAACAGTCTTCCCCAGGCCCCGATGCTAGAGGAGGTGGGAGACACCAGGTCCAGTGGGTGGGGGAGAGGAACCTTAGGGTCCGACGGAGGAAACCAGTAGTACGAGCTTTCCGCCCAAGGCCATCTGCTTGGAGTTGCCCGACTGGGTAGGCGATGGAAACTGCGAGTGGGGTTCCGATTCGGGGGGATCCAGCTCTGGCTCCAGCTTTGTCTCACTGTGTAGCCTCGGGCTGAGCCCTTCCCTTGTCTGGGCCTCCGTCTGCCCAGTGATAGGGTCAGATAGAGTGAGCTCGACTGGTCCTTCCTGATTTGACAAGGAACAACTTGAATTGCTGCTTTCAAAATACCAAAGAGGAGACTGGCCCTTTCCCCGCCCCCACGCCTGTTAATCAGAGCTCTCATCTTCAGACCCAGCCAGAGTTATCTGTGTATTCTTTTGTTGGGCAAAGACTCGGTCCTCTGCCCACACCTGAATCCGTGAAATAAAGGAGCTCAAAATCAAATGTAAGTTGCTTACACTTTCTCCCTCCTCCTTTCTCCCAGGTAGTGACTTCTGGCTTGATGGAAGTCTCTATCTGGGGTAAAAGTACTGGAGGTACCTACTTTTAGACCCAGGCATGTGTATGACAGTGGTATTAATTTGTTCAGCAATTTTTGAGCCATATGTCAGCCAGCATCCTAGAATCGGAGAAGACCGAGGAGTAAAGAGCATTTGTAGTCTCCAGGAAGACATGGTCCAGTGTTTTAAGAGTGGCCTCTGGAGTCCCACACATGGTTTGAATGGTTTCTTACTTCCTGTTATGTATTCTTGGTCAGTTTACTTAACCACTTTAAGCCTCAGGTTCTTGATCTATAAAATAGGAAAATGGATACCTCATGCAATTGTTGTGAGGCTTAAACAACACATTTAAACTGTCTAGTTCCCGGCACATAGTAAGAGCCTAATGAATGTAAGTTGCTATTAATGGCAGTGGTAGAGGAGGTGAGTAGGCAAAAGGCATAGATATGTTCCAGTAGAAGCAAGAGCACTGGGTTATGGGATACCATGGAAGGATTCAGAAAAGTAGTTGCATTTGAGTTGGACCTTTAAATTTGAGTAAGAATTTACCAGGTGGAGAAGGGAGAAAGGTATTGCAAGCAGAAGAAGCAATAAACAAAGGCCCAGAAATGTGAATATTGGGAAACTTCAGAAATACCCTTGGCTTTGGGATTTGGGGCAGCCACCTTTCACATTCCTTGTGTTATTGTGTCAAAATAAAATAACAAGCATGCTGGTTCAGCTCTCTTCCTCCTCCCAGCACTTCCCAACTGTTTGAGCCCTCACTGCTCTCCACGTTTCCCAATTCCTGTAGCACTTAATTTCTTACCACACAATTTAGCAGTAATTATATGTTGTCCTGTTATTTAATTATCTCATTTGTGTAAGTCTAGTCTCCCCAGTTCTCTCCCTCAGGGCAGGGATGGCATTTTCCCATTTTGCATCCCACGTAAGGCTTGACACAGAAGATATTCAAACAATACACGTTGACTTGACTGGACACTTTGTGCTGATGATTATTACAGACAAGACCACCAGACCTCAATCCTGGGATTTACCGATTTGAGCAGAAATGTATTCATTCCACGTACATTGAAGGCCCTCCGTGTTTAAAGCGAGTTAAAAATTTTTGACGATGATGTCTGTTCCTATGTGTAAAGTGGCATTTTGATGTCTTTTGTCCCTAGAAGCCTGTGAACGCTAACAGACCATTTGAGTGAGGGGTACTTGGCTAGGGCAGCTGGAGTCCTCACTGACTGACACACCAGATCACCTGTTCAGTGCTGCCCAGAGGAGCACCATCAGGGATAACAACTTTGTTCCTTGCCTTTAGCTTCTGAACTTGCAGGCCCGAACCATTAGCCATTCTCTTCTGCTCCTGACGTTGCTCTGTGTTGTTGGCTTGCAGCCCAAAGTCAATCTGACTCAGTCCCGCTACAAAGGTAAGCTGTCTTACATTGGGAACTTACTGCCCAGATGTCCAGTTAATCACCTTTTGTTGATGCCATTGTATACTCAACACAGTGAGTGGTCTAGACATTTGTTGTTGGCTTTGCCTTGTAGACATTGTTAATTTGCATTCATCAAATATATGAGAGCTTATTCTGTGCTGGAGAATGTCCTGAGTATATAACAATTTTTAAGAATGGAATGGTCCCTGCCTTCATGGAGAAAATAGTCTAGAAGGACAAACAAATTCAGTAGATGATTGAAATCCAGAATGGTCCTTTAGTTATGTATTGCAGCATAGCAAACTCTCCAAAATTTAGTGGCTTAAAACAATCATTTTATTATCTCTTGCAGTTCTGTGAACTGACTGGGCTCAGCTGGGCAATTCTGCTGCTCTCACTTGGGGTCTGTCGTGAGGTGGCAGTCAGATGGCAGCTGAGGCTGGAGTCATATGAAGGCTCAACTAGGCCTCTTTCTTTCTCCGTGTAGTCCCAGGGCCTCTCCATCTGGGTAGCTGAACTTCTTTTTTTTATTTTTTTTTTTTGCGGTACGCGGGCCTCTCACTGTTGTGGCCTCTCCCGTAGCGGAGCACAGGCTCCGGACGCGCAGGCTCAGCGGCCATGGCTCACGGGCCCAGCCGCTCCGCGGCATGTGGGATCTTCCCGGACCGGGGCACGAACCCATGTCCCCTGCATCGGCAGGCGGACTCTCAACCACTGCGCCACCAGGGAAGCCCTGAACTTCTTAAATAGTGGCTCAGAGCTTCTAAAAGTACAAAAGCAGAAACTGCCAGGCTTCCTCAGCCTTAGGCTTGGAACCTGCACAGGGTCACTTCTCCCACACTCTGTTGGTTAAAGCACTTCACAGAGTCATCCCAGCATCAGTGTGGGAGGGGAAGACACACAGGCACGAATACAGGGGAATGTGGTTTTTTTGTGGGGAAAGAACAGGGTGCTATTGGAACACCCAGGGGAAGCTCATAACCTAGGTATGGAAGTCAGGAAGACTTCCTGGAGGCAGTGACTTCTAAACCAATGAACCTGAATGAGGAGGCCTGGGAACTAGCCAGATGAAGGAGGGAAGGGAAAAACAATTCAGGCAGGGGAAACAGCTGGTACAAAGTCCCAGGGAGGCAAAGAGAGCACAATTTAAGATCAGTGCAACTGTAGCTAGGGTAGGGGATGGTGGAGGGGGTGGTATAGGATAGCAATAGCCCTTTAGTCTGGAGAGGTAAATGGGGCCAGATCATAAAGTCTGTTTTTTTTAACTTTTTATTTTATATTGGAGTATAGTTGATTAATAATGTTGTGATAGTTTCAGGTGTGCAGCAAAGTGATTCAGTTATATATATATCTATATATATATCTATTCTTTTTCCAACTCTTTTCCCATTTAGGTTGTTACGTATTATTGAGTAGAGTTCCCTGTGCTCTACAGTAGGTCCTTGTTGGTTCATAGTCTTATATAGCGCCCACCCCCACACCATGTCTGGACTCTGTCCTAAGGGCATGAAACATCAAAGAAGGAAGGAGGGGCATGATCAGGCCCAAGGGATGCTAAAAGGCTCTTGGCTGCTGTGTGAGGGATGGTTTGGAGAGGGTCAAGCCCTCATTTTCACCCTGTCCCTTCTAGCCAGTGACCTCACCTTCATCGCTGAGAAGGCTGAGTCATCGCAGCACTGACACCAGTTCCTTTTGCTTTTTGTTAGTGGGAATTTGTATCATTAAAAAATGCAGACTCCTTTGTGCAAGTTTTTGATTTTTTTTGTTTGTTTTGTATTAGGGAAAAAAACCAAAAACATGTCATAGAAAGTCTGCTACTTCTGGTAGCATCTGGACATGAGGCTGGCCAGGTGGTCAAGCAGTTTATACTTAAGTGTGAACTGTGTTAAGGAAGAGCCTGCCTGCAAAAAGCAGGGATCGTGCCAGGCTCAGTGGATTCTACCCCTCACTTAAAAAATGGTCTGCCTGCTGGGACTTCCCTGGTGGCGCAGTGGTTAAGAATCCGCCTGCCAATGCAGGGGACACGGGTTCGAGCCCTGGTCCAGGAAGATCCCACATGCCGCGGAGCAACTAAGCCCGTGAGCCACAACTACTGAGCCCACAAGCCACAACTACTGAAGCCCATGTGCCCAGAGCCCGTGCTCCGCAACAAGAGAAGCCACCGCAATGAGAAGCCCACACACAGCAACGAAGACCCAACACACCCAAAAATAAAGTAAAAAAAAAAAAAAAAAGTCTGTTAAAGGAGAGCCTACTCTAGTAAAAACATCACTAAACGGCTTATAACAAAACCCAGCAGACCCCACACACAGCTCTCTACCCTCTAGTCCTACTCCCTAGAGGCAACAATTTTCAACTCTTTAAAATTTCTAGAAGCAGCACAGAAGAGCAGTGGAATGGGACTATCTGGCATCCAACCCCGCTCTCCCACTTACCAGCTGGGTGACCTTGGTCAAGTGAATTATATTATCTTTTACCTTGGTTTCCACATCTGTAAGATGGGAATGATAATTGTACACATCTCATGAGATAACACATAATTGCCTGGCACGTGGTCAACAAACAGTAATGTGAAGAAGGATCTAACTTGAAAGCAGCTGTGAAGACAGCTGTGGATGTTTAGCTGCACACTGTACAAATAAATGTAAGCCATGAATGTGCGTTGGAGGAAATGACAAGAACACAGAAGGGGTTTGTCTCTTTCCTTTGTTCTAAGGCCAAACTCTGTATTTGCTCCTGTCCCATTCCCTTCCTGTCTCTTCTAGAACCTTGTCTCTATAATTATCCTGACCCTCAAGACAAGCATACATCTATTAGTTTTTTTCTTTCTATGAAATATACACAGGCCTTTCCTATCTTGGGGGGAAAATCCTTTATTTCATCCTCCTGCCCTTTACAGCTACCATTCTGTTTCGTTCTCTCTACTGCTGGATTTCTTAATTAAGTAACACACACACTGCCTCCCATTCCTTCACGACTCCCTCACTTTTCGGCCGTCTCCCAGCTTCCATCGCTACTCTTCTGACACAGCTGTCTCCAGGGTCATCAAAGACCACCTCATTGACCACCTCATTAACCACCAGTGGGCCTTCGCTCAATCAGTCTTGACCCAGAGCCCTTGACTCACTTGACCGTCCACTCCTTAACTCTCACATACCAAACCACCTCGTCACCCAACCCTTCCTTATGGCCGTCAATTGTATCATTTCCCCAGACCATTCAGGAATAAACCTTAAACTCAGGGTTGGCTCAACTCCTTTCTCTGCCCACCCCCATATTACTTTTGACTCTTACTGCAAATGTGAGAAACTCATTGAAGATAGCTTTATAGAAAAGTTTTTATCAGGATATGGAGGAGTGGGGGACAGCTAATGGACCCCAAAGGTAGAATGCATCTGGAACCCGGAAAGCCCAGGACTGCAGACTCGAAGCCAATGATGTGAGTCCTCTCTCTCTAGCTTGCCTCCTGGATTTCTCGTGATCGGCACTCCAAAGGTGTCAGACACTCCCACACCCAGCTAGTCACCAGGTCCTGTAAAAATCACCATCTTTTGTGTCAGCCCCTTGAATCTGTCTCCTCTCCAGCTTCCCTTGTACTGCCTCTCCCATGTTTGTTTACCTCCTGATCACCGTTTCTGCCATTGCCTCTTCCTCCTGACGCTGAGTACAGCATTGCGAACATTTCATTTCTCTGTCCGTCACTCTCTTCCTGACCTTCCTTCTGGGTGGCTGACTCCTAAACAGGAGTAGAGTGGTTAAGAGCTTGAATTCTGGAGTCCTAATGGCCTGGGCTTGAATCCCCCACCACTTTGTTTTTGTTTTTGGCCGCGCCGTGCAGCATGTGGGATCTTAGTTCCCTGACCAGGGATCGAACCCTTGCCCCCTGCAGTGGGAGCACGGAGTCTTAACCACTGGACTGCCAGGGAAGTCCCCACCACCACCTTCTAGCTGAGTGAACTTGGGAAAGTTACCTGAATTTTTTGAGCCTCAATTCCTCATCTGTGAAATGGGGATAATACCGGTCCCTTCCTGACAGGGTTGACGTGAGCATTCACTGGGCAACCACACATGAGGTGCTTAGCACAGCTTTCTGCACACAGAAAGGACTCGATAAATGGCAGCACTTAACAGCCTTACCCTTGTTCTCTTTCCTGAGTTCTAACATCAACTGCTAGTCTCTTCCATATTAGATGTCCTGCTGTGACCTCAGATCCACCTGTCGGAATACTCCAGCCACTGCTGGAAGATGCAGCTTTCTGAGAACTGGAGGGGTGGTGGTGCTGAAAAAGAGGGGTGGTCTCATCAAATCCTCGAAGGAACCCTGACCTAACCTCAGCCACGCCCCAGCAGAGAAGACTCGGAAGAGCAGTTCCCCTGTAAGCCTCCAAAAGCTTTGCTGGCTGATTCTTGGAATCCGGGAGAGCAGGCAGGGCCGCTGTTAAGAGAGCAAATGAAGGATGTGAATCCAACCTTTCAAAAAAAGCCCCGGGGGTGTGGTGAAAGGAGATGTAGCAGGATCAGTGGAGCTTCGAGGTGGGTGTGAAAGGTGAGAGCAACGCCCTCAGGGTGCTGAGCCGGCTTAGGCTGGGGCCTCCCTCCAGTGCTGGGGTTTGGCAACACAGAAGCCAGAGGTGCTCCTGTTTTCAGCTGAGTTGTTGCAGGTCCCCTCTGCCACCCCGTGAACATTCCTCATTAAGCTCTTATGCGGAGCAGGGCGTAGGGCTTTCACCTGCCCCTCAGCCCTGCGCGCCCACCTCCCTCTCTGCCGCTGGATGGCGGGATTTCTACTGGCAAGAACGTGGTGAGGGGCAGTGCCCCATTCTCAGTGCAGAACCAGAACTGGGGACGTGGGCAGGGAGGGTAACCTCACTGAGAGCCCTTTGCTCTGAGGCAGAGTGGCCAAGTAGTTGAGAGCTCTGGCTTTGAAGCAGAATGTGCCCTCTTTGAATGCCACTTCTGCCATGGCTATCTTTGTGATCTTAGGCAAGTTGTTTAACCTCTATGCTTCATCTATACAATGCGGATAGTAATAGGCCTATCTGACAGTTGAGAGTTTTAGTAAGCTAATGCAGGAAAAGCACGAAGCTTAGTCCACCTAGACCACCCCCCACACACCCTGTCTGCTGTCTCCACCCCATCTGTGTGTTGTGTTGTCCTCTATTTACATGCCTGTCTCTGCCATTGGACTATGAGCTCCAGTAGGTCAGCGATAGAATTATACGGTTCTGTGTCCTTGGTGCCCAGCTTAATAAATACATTTATTGTTGGAAGGAACTGGTAAAACAATATAGAAGATTCAAGATTCCCTCTGGCCTCTGAGTCCCACCATTTCACCACAAATAGTGGGCCTAAGTCGGTCACTGTCCTGGGGGCTGGGGATACCACAGTGAATGCAATAGGATGGGCTCCTGGCCTCAAGAAGTGAACTGTCTAGGGAGCGATGGACATCAAACATATAACAAAACTGATGATACATTACAACTGGGAGCATTGCTGGTAAGAAGCCAAGGCTGCTATGAAAGTATACAGCAGAGACTACGTTTGGGGGAGGGGAGAATCAGGAAATTTCCTGGAGGTAAGTAAACTGAGGCCCCAAGAACGGGCAGCCTGGGTCGAAGTGGAAGGTGTAAAATAGCCTTCCAAGCAGAGGAAACAGCATGTGCAAAGGTCCTGAGGTGGAAGGGAGCTAGGCTGCTGGGTGGAAGACAAGGTTAATGACTGGAGCCTAGTGATGGAGGGGGTCAGTGGCTTCTCCAAGGCCACAGAGCTGGAAGCATAGGTTATGCAGAGCCTTGTAGGTTATGATGAGAATCTGAGCCCTTATCCTGATGACAATAGCTAACATTTATTCAATTTCATGTATATTTGTACTGAGCTGAGTACTTTATGTGTGTTTTCTCATTCTCTTTGCACAATCCTCCAGGAGGCTGGTGCTATTATTCCCATTTTACAGATGATGAAACCCTGGCTCAGGGAGGTTAACATGTTCAAGGTCACCCAGTTGGCGGTGGCAGATCTGGGATTTGAACCCAGACATCCGGATCCCAACGCCTGCCCTCTTAACCCCAGCGTGGCCCAGCCTACGAGCTAAGTGCGATCTTTGATCCGTGCTGCATCATCCTCAAAGCCTGCGTTCTAATTTCACCATACGTCCCCCATCCTTCGCCTCGGAACTGGGGGAACCCACGCAGAGGCCCGCTCTGGTGAGATGAGCTCCCTGGCGGCCGGCGGTACTGCGGGTGGTGGCGAGCACCGAACCTCCTTAACACAGGCCTCCAGCCACGTGACGGGTCTGGGCGCCGGCTCCGGGAGCGCGGAACGCGGCCGCAGTGCGGTGGGCGCTGGGGTACGCGCTCGCGCTGCCGCGGCAGCTGTGAAATCTGGAGTACCGGACCCCAGAGAGCCGTGGGGGTGTGGGGAACGAGGGCCGCCGCTCCGCGTCCGCCAGGGGGCTCTCTCTCCCGGAGATCTCGGGGCCCCGGCAGCCCGGATCAAGTTCCCTCCAGCCTTGACGGGGCAAAACAGCTTTCGTTTCTGATTTTAAAAATGACTGTTTTTTAAATAGGCTTCATTCTTTCTCTCTGGCCTCTCCCAGGGCCAGAAAGAGGCAGAAAGCGACACGGAGAATCCATTCCAAACGAGCAGCCAAGAGGAGACACGGCAGCTCCCAGATGTTGATGTTTTGTTTTTTGACATAAATCTTTGCACTCATATGGGAGTCTTTTCATTGATTCATGTTTCCATCTGCTGAATTTCCTTTTATTTATTTAATACGGCTTTTGGGGTAAATCTTGCTCCGAAGCTATGGAGGAGCATAAACGGTGGCAACCGCTGTACCCCTCCCCGCTCCTCCAAACCTTGGCTGTTGGGCAAAGGGAGTGAGTGGCACCCAGCGGATAAGGCTGCTGCATGTCCTCCGCTTGGGGAGCAGGTGCCCTAGGCCCCCGTTAACGTGGCTGTACCCCTGCTTGGTGCCTGCCAGAGGCTGTAAACCCGACAAAGAAATGGCAGGAGTCACACGGAGTCTCTGTTCCTTCTCCTTCCAGCCCACCCACAGTACCACGCTGCCTTCACGCCAAAACACTCTATGTCTGACAGTGGATGTCCGCATCAAATGTGTTAAAGAGTATCTCTTCCTTCCCCGGCTCCTCTGCCCACCCCAGGAGTGATTCTTAGTAATTAATAAGAGCTTCACCTCTAGAGTCAGACAGCCTGAGTCTGAATCCTGACTCTACTCTGTATAGTGAATTCTTGAACACCTAACTTCTCTGAACCTCAGATTCCTCATCTGTAAAATGGGGATGATTCTTCTTTCTTTCTCAGATACAGTTACATTTTACAAATGAGACACTGAGGCTGAAAGTAGTTTAGAGATTTTCCCACCTAGGACAGAGCCAGGACATACTCCTATGTCTTTCTGATCCTCACCCTATTTATTCACCCCCAGTCTTGCCCAGCTTCTCCTCCAGGTTTCCCAGAATAGGCCATCTGTGGCAGAAAGGGGGTACCCTCTTTTCCATGAGGCAGAAGAAAAAACTAAAAGTTATGGTTCAGGAAGTCTGACACCTTAGAACAATATCCGTCTAACCTTAGAACATAGGCCCAGATTTGGGAAGGACCTACAGGTCATCTCATCGGGTCTCCTACCTAATCCATGCAGACTTCCCCGACAGATACAGAAAACTCACCTCCTTACAGCCCCTCCTGTCTGAGGGTGCCTCTAGGTATCAGGAGACCCACAGACCCTTGAATGGGACCATTTGAATGTAAGAAACATGATTTCCACAGACCAAGCCCCTTAAGACCCCTTGTTGCTAAGGCCCAAGGCTGTATCTCCAGTCCTGAGTAGAGGGGAGGGATTACTCAAAGTGTGAGATTATTCCATAGTACATCCTTTGTGAAGCAGATTCCTTCCTTATGTATATCCCATCCAGTCCAAGCTCCTCTGCATGTGCTACGTGGGGCTCTCCCTGCAGGGCAGGACATGGCTACATATCTGGGACTCTATGATTTGGTTCTAAGCTCACTCTGTAGGAGCACATGTCCTTAACTCTTCATCCACACATGCTGTTTTCTGGAACTCCCATATATGGTAAACCGACATTTATGATGTCTCTGTATGTGCTCAGTGCCTTACAGGAAGTAAGCCTCAAAATATGATTATTAAAGAGAATCGGGGGCTTCCCTGGTGGCGCGGTGGTTAAGAATCTGCCTGCCAATGCATGGGACACGGGTTCGAGCCCTGGTCTGGGAAGATCCCACATGCCGCGGAACAACTAAGCCCGTGAGCCACAACTACTGAGCATGCGCTCTAGAGCTGGTGAGCCACAACTACTGAGCCTGTGTGCCACAACTACTGAAGCCTGAGCTCCTGGAGCCCATGCTCTGCAACAAGAGAAGCCACCGCAATGAGAAGCCTGCGCACTGCAACGAAGAGTAGCCCCTGCTCGCTGCAACTAGAGAAAGCCCACGCACAGCAACGAAGACCCAACACAGCCAAAAATAAAATAAATTAAATTTAAAAAAAAAAAAGAAAAGTTTGTGAGGTCCAAAAAGGAGAAACAACCCCAATACCCAACTACAATGAATGGAAATATAAATTGTTGTGTTTCATACAGTGGAATATACAGCAATGAATATCAATTAACTTCAGATACATGAAACAACATAAATGAATTCCACATAGATTCATGATAAGAAAAAACCTCAAAAGAATATATATTGTATTATTCCATTCATATATAGTTTAAAAATAAAACTATATGATTTAGGAATGCATACATGGGTAATAAAACTATAAAGAAAAGGGGATGTTTATCACAGATATATGTAATAATAACACATAATCTATTGATATTATAATATTAATTATAAGTATGTTAATATATTATAGGGGACCAGTATGGGTTAAATGGTTCATATACATGTTTTAGACATCTCCTGTATATGTTGTATTCACAATTAAATTTCTAAAGCATCACATACCTGGTAGGGTCCTGTGAGAATTGAATGAGGTAATACATGATGAAAGCATTAAGTTCCATTGCCTGGTGCATAGTATGTGCTCAACGGAAGTGATTTTTTTCATGTTGAGGGAAATATTGGGGGCCTTGGAGAAATGCCACATAATTAGCCAATAATAAAAATTCTAAAAGCCCCTGGTTTTTCCTTTGAGACACACTGTCTTCCTGTTTTGGAGGTATCTGGTATGTAAGCATAAGTCTGTGGGGGTGGGGGCGGTGGTTGGTGATCTAGGGTTAATTGACCGTCGTAAGCTTAGTGCAGAGCTGGAAAACTTCACTCTCCTCCTCAGAGAAGACACAGAGGCGAGGGTGCCTCTAGGGAGCCTGGATGGGAGGGGTAACAGCAGTGAGGAGAAAACTGCATTTTGCAAGCCTCGTATGAGAGGTCCAGCCAGTCCCGGGATGTCTCACCTACACCCTCTCGGCTGCATTGTGCTTCCTGCAGTGTGGTTGAGGCCTCAGAAATCAGCACGGGCGACAGTAGGATGGCTCAGGTCCAGCTCAGTGACGGTGAGGGAAGCCATTCTGCTGACTGTGTTCTCTAAGGCAATGTGCAAGCAGCCAAGAGCAAGAGCAGTCGCCCAGCCAAAGGTTGCTGGGATCAGCCAGGAGGCTGGGAAAACCTGTCAGAGTCTTCCAGCCAGGAGATGCCAACAGAGGTGTACACCTCTAGATGCCACGTCTGAGGGTCCCAGAATGGAAACTGCTGTGCCCAGGCTTGGCCAGGAGCTCCCTAGCTGTGCCTCCCCATGGGGAGCCCAGTCTGGGATCCTAGAGAAGGCCTTTCCCAACCAGAGTGTGCTGATTTCCACACCAGGGATGGATACATTGAATCATGCGGTGGAACTCATGGAGAGAATTGAGTTTAAACCTTGGACGCATTACATAGACTGTGGGTTCTTGAGCTAGAGACTCCTTAGGATTTCCCCCTTTTATTCTGACCCCTTCTAGTTAATCCAGTTCAGTAATTCCATTCACCTGATATCAATTAAGCACATGTAATGTCCAGGTGATTTTTCTAAATGCTGGGAGTATTATGATAAATAAGGAAGACATGGGTTCTGCCCTCAGGGAGTTTGCAGACTCGTGGGGGTGGTGGGGTGCAGGAAGAGCTGCGGGAAAAGTAATTCCAGTTATGAGGTGTATTATGAAAGGAGAAGCTCAGGTCCTATGGGAGAGGATCAACAGGAGGTTTAAGACAGTATAGTGATATTTCTCAAAATCAGTACCTGTACCTGCATCAGGTATCTAAGGTACTTGCAGAAAATTCAGATTCCTGGGCCTCATGGCAGATGCACTGAGTCTAAGGCTCTGAAGGTGGGGCCAGGAATCTGCTTTTTTTAAAAATTGAAGTAAAATTTACATAACATACAAATAGCCTTAAAAGCATGCATTTCAGGGCTTCCCTGGTGGTGCAATGGTTGGGAGTCCGCCTGCCGATGCAGGGGACACGGGTTCGTGCCCCGGTCCGGGAAGATCCCACATGCCACGGAGCGGCTGGGCCCGTGAGCCATGGCCACTGAGCCTGCGCGTCCGGAGCCTGTGCTCCGCAACGGGAGAGGCCACAACAGTAAGAGTCCCGCGTATCGCAAAAAAAAAAAAAAAAGTATACATTTCAGTGACATTTAGTACATTCACAATGTTGTGCAATCATAACCTCTATCTAGTTCTAAAACATTTTCATCACCCATCAAGCAGTCACTCCTCATGCTCCCCTCCCCCATCTATTTGCAACCACTAACCTACTTTCAATGGATTTACCTATCTTGCATATTTTAAATGAATGAAATGATACTCTATATGACACTTTGTGTCTGCTTTCTTTCACTTGTCATAATGTGTCTGAGGTTCATCCATGTTATAATATGTCAGTACTTCATTTCCTCTTATTGCTGAATAACATTCCATTATATGAATATACCATATTTTGTTTATCCATTCATCCATCGATGGACATTTTGGTTGTTTCCACCTTTTGGCTATTGTGGATGTTGCTGCTATGAACATTCACGTATAAGTATTTGTCTGAGTACCTGTTTTCAATTTTCTTGGATATGTACCTAGGAGTGGCATTGCTGGGTTACATGCTAATTCTATGTTTAGCTTTTTTTGTGTGTGTGGTACGCGGGCCTCTCACTGTTGTGGCCTCTCCCGTTGCGGAGCACAGGCTCCGGACGTGCAGGCTCAGCGGCCATGGCTCACGGGCCCAGCCGCTCCGCGGCATGCAGGATCTTCCCGGACTGGGGCACGAACCCGTGTCCACTGCATCGGCAGGCGGACTCTTAACCACTGCGCCACCAGGGAAGCCCTGTGCCAGTGGTTTTGATTCCTCAGAAAGAGATACAGAAGAGACCTTGGTCTGACCTAAGAAACATCTCCGTCACTGTTGGGAAGTTCAAGTCCTGAGATGGGGGTGGGAAGCCTCTATTCAAGAATATTATCAAGAAGAAAATAGAACATCATCTTAGCAGCCTCAGAAAGTCAACTGCCTGCAAGGAGGGAAAGGGACAAGCGACTTCCCCAACCTTTTTCCTACTGTGGGATTCTGCTTTCCAACGTAGCATCAGAGAGCTAGTAGAGCGACCATGCTGCAGGTGAGGGCATAATTGCTCCTTATCTCCCCTGGCTCCCACAGTGTTAAATTAGCTTTGTGTCAATACCACACCCGCAGCTGGGATGAATTATTGAAGCTCATTCACTGCAACGGGCCCAGGTTCCACTTGCTTTATGGGATGGAGGTGAATGTGAGCATATTATTTCTGTTTGCCTTGTGGTCAGTACATTTTGGGTCCATTGTTAATATGAAGGGACTCAGCCCTGACCAGCAGATAATCCCAGCCTCTGCGTCTCATGAGATCAGTGGAGACAGGCATAGTAGGAGGGGAGGAGCACACAAATAGGTCTGCTGGCCCCAAACTCACAGGGGCTCTTAGTTATCACAACTGACACTGTAGTCCCCAAACACCTATTCATATACACATAAGCACATACAGTCAGCATTCACACACATATAGATGCATACATACATTCAAACTCTCAATAAAGGTATACTCACTCACCAGGGGCCTAGGAACAAAAATATGGAGGATGCCAACGTTTTAAATAATGATTTTCTAAAAGATTGTGCAAGTTTTAAAGCCTCTTCTCCTCCCCCACCTTCAACACCAATGCTTCGCTAGCAGGCCTGCCTAGTTTGCCCCTGATACTTGGCAGAGATGGATGATCTGGGATGTCCAAGGTCAAGGGTGAGGGATCTAACTGCTGGGGGCTCCTATGTGCATGCAGGTGAACAGTTTTCCTTCTCTGTTCTCCTGCAACTCCCCCATGAGTTGGTGTATACCTGGATTTAAAGATATGTTTCTGTTGGGCTTCCCTGGTGGCTCGGTGGTTGAGAGTCCGCCTGCCGATGCAGGGGACACGGGTTCGTGCCCCGGTCCGGGAAGATCCCACATGCTGCGGAGCAGCTGGGCCCGTGAGCCATGGCCGCTGAGCCTGCGCGTCCGGAGCCTGTGCTCCGCAACGGGAGAGGCCACGATAGTGAGAGGCCCGCGTACCACAAAAAACAAACAAACAAACAAAAAAGATATGTTTCCGTTGCTTGGCCCAGATGTCAAAGTTATTAGCTATAGCTCTGCATTTATTCATAGACACCTGCACCTACATTCACAGTCACAAACATGCATTTACATTCCTACACACACACACACATGCACACACACACAATGCATACCCAGAGATAGGCCTCCTGGCCACATGGTTTGGTTAGAATGCTGCTGATGAGAAGGCCTCCTGACCCTATCAGCTGGTCACATGTCTCTCAAAAATCCCACCATTAAATATTTATCCCTTTGGGAGTCCCTAGTTAAGAATCAAATACCTCTGGTCAAGGCAACACATCATAAGGTTATCATCTAACATTTTGGCAGGAATTCACTTTGCCCAGGGCACTTCCCCCTCCTTGGGTGGCTGACTCTTATTCATTCTGCAGGTCTGATCTGGCCTTTCCTGCCCACTCCCTCTTCCCCCAGACTAACAAGGGAGGTTAAGTTCCTCCATTATCCACTCTCATTACTCTCTGTCATTTTCCTTAGATGCATCCACTATAACTGTAATTAAATGATTATTTTGTGTCATTATAGTTATACAGTTTGTGGCCACAGTGAACTGAGAGCTCCAGTTGGTTAGGGGTTGCCTTTCTCTCTGTTCTTCACTGTACCCCCCTGTACCTAATATGGTGCCTGTGCTTGGTACATAGTAGATGTTCAATAAAATTTAAATGAAGTTGGAGGGTTTGAGGAAAGGAGAGGAAAGGAGAAAAGGGGGCACAAAAGGTCAGAGCAGATGGTTCCAAACTTTTTTGATCTTGGGGCTGTGAATATCACTAGCCTTGCCTTTCCTCACCTGCCAGAGTGACATCACGGCCCCTTCCCTGGGTGATGTTAAGATGCCCTAATGGATCCACACAGGGACAGCACTAGGATTCAAGGGGACAGTGACTTCTCAGCCGGAAGAAACAGGCTTGAGGGGCATCCTGACCTGGTCTGGCTCCCCACTTTTCCAAATTGTGACTAAGAGCTCATACTTCCAGAGCAAGCCTTGTGTGAGGAACCCCGTCTTCTAAATGTTTCCAGGTAATTAAGATGGAAGATGTTTGTTGCTGAGAAAGTACGATACCAATAATAATAACAAAAATACTAACAGCTGCCATTTACTGAAAGCTTACTATGTGCCAAGAACTGAACCAAGCACTTTGTACATGGTTATCCATAATTATTTCAATTAGTTCTCCAACCTTCTTGGGAGGCAAGTATGTATTATTCCCCTTTTATGGGTTGGGAACAAGCTCAGAGAGATTATGTCATTGGCCCAAGGTCACACTAGGGCCAAACTAGGAAGCAGTTGAGTCAGGACAGGACTCTGGAAGCCAAGATTTTACCCACCGGGATATACTACCTTCCATTTTAAGCCCATGAGGAGATGCCAGCCCACCTCTTATCCCTACACTTTCATACTCGCTCAGCAGATATAAACTGACACCATTTATAAACGGGATTTATTTGGGATCTTGGAAGCTGCTACTATTTCCTTGTCCTAGAAGCACCTAGACTCAGCTCCTAATTCCTAGAGTCAGAGAAGAGAAGAGATGCCCAAACATCTGGAATTGCAGGAGGAAGCAGAGATAGACAGCTGGAAGGTGCCAGTTTCTGGATATTCCCCAGCAAAACACCCCTGGGTTCAGGCTCTCCTGCTTGAGAGATGGGCCCACTTTAGCCTTCCCTCTGCACTTCTCTTCTCCCAGTGGTGATCCTGAGGGCTCATTTTAGAATGATGGTCTGAGGCAGGTGACAGGTGAGTCACACAGGGCCACATAAACCAAAAACAGTCAGTGTGAGGGAGGATCTGCTACCGAGCGTGGGCCCCGTTTTCTTGGGACCTCACTCGGGGTCCTGGATTATTGTGTATAGCCCCTTCCAGGAAGTGAGAACTATTGTGGACATTGGGTCATGGTCTCTTCTTTCCCCTCCTCTCCCTAGTGCACTGACTTCAGCTTTATTCCTCCAGTGATTCGCAGAGCCTGAGCTCCATAGCTACAAATTAGGTCTGGACTCACTTTAAGACCACTAAGGTCCCAGGCCTCATGGGGCTGACATTTGGTCTGTCACAGATACTTTCTGGCTCATCCTTTTAACCTGCATTGATCCTGGTGTTTTCTCCTCTAGTCTGTGAACTCCTAAAGGGCAAGGTCCAAATTAGTGTTGAATATGGTCAGTTGGCATGCTTCCTCTATTGCTACTTTCTTCTACTGTGTTACAGAGACTAGAAAGCTACAATACAGGTCCTCTGACTCCCTTACAATTAAGTGCACTTGTGTGACTGGCAGGCAGAAAAGTGGAAGAGGCCTTCTTTCTGCTATTTTGGGCTTTCTGCTGGCAAGCAGGATCCTGGAGATATGGGGTTCTCCTGTAACAGTTATTCCAGCTTCCTGGTCTCTTCTTCCTAACTCCTAGATGGCAAAGCTTTGGCAGTGTGTTCTTTAATTCAATAGTTCCAGTGGTGGCCTTTTGAGTCCCCATCTTTCTGATCATGGCATATGTATTAGCTCTCTTGGTACAGCTTCTAGGAGTCCTTTCCACAAGTCTTTTAAATATTTTTATAAGCACTCAATTCCCATATTAAATTCCCTTCAGTTTAAAATACCTAGAGTAGTTTCTGTTTCCTGCACTGAATCAAGCCCTCAAAGAGTTGTGAAATGACTTCTTGGAAAAATCGGTCAGTATGGTGAAGGGTAGGAAGCCAGCTGAGAAGAAACAAAAATACACTATCATAAATCAGCTTCTGTTATTGACAACCAGTAGGCTTTCCCATTTAGAGTAGAGTATAACAAAGATGGAGGTAGGGGCAGAGTAGGTAGGTAGGTAGGTAGGCAAAGAAATAGACTTATATTTCAAGGGTTGTAAGGCTTATTATACATAGGGTATAGAAGGCAAACAAGTATACTGTTCAAATGTGTGAGTTTAGAAGTCTGTTACAGATCCACCATTGAATTCAGATTAATGTGTGTGACCCTTAGATACACACACACACACACACACACACACACACACACACACGGCATGACTCAGGATTCTCTCTCCTAGTTTGAAAACTCAACCACTTTATTCACTATGATGGCCCCAAATGGGATGGAGAATGATGTAGAAGGTAAAAGACGTGTGTATGTTAGGAGGATAAGAAGGTGAAGTGATAAGACTGCAGAGAAAGAAGGAAGAATGAAGTAGGAATAATGAAGGAAGAGCTGGAAGTAGGTGGGAGGGTAAAATGGGAGTGAACTTAAATTGAAAGGAGGAAAGGAGGCAAATGAAGGGGTGTTTAAGGGCAGATAAGCAAGAAAACCAACTTCCTCACTCCTGAATAACTTAATTTCTACTGCACAGTGCCTGGAAAAATAGCAGGCATTAGATGCATATTTACTGAACTGAAGAACAAAGTTAGGGAGGATGGGGGAGGCAGGATCACACAGGATGGGGTACGTGTGTTCTAATAACCACTAACATTGACCAGGTTTTACCGTGAGCCAGGCACTCCGCTAAGCACTTTACATGCATTATCATTTTAAATCCACAAAGCTCTCTATGAGGCCATTGTTAAATTATCCCCATTTTACAGATGAAGAAACTGAGGCTCAGACAGTTTAAGTAACTCATCCAAGGTCACACAGATTGTAAGTGGCAGAGTTAGGATTTGAATTCTGACTTGTCTGACTTCAAAACCAGTGTTTCTCACTACACATTATGTGTATTCCAGCTTGAGTCAAAGGTGGGTCCACCCACCTGCCCCCACACACCCCACGTAAGTTTAGAGGGGACACCAAGGGTCATGTTCCCAGACCTGGCCTACCAGAGAGGAGAGGTCCAGCAGAGGAGGGATGCGGCAAGCAGCTGGGGCCAGGCCAGGCTCCCTATCTCGGGAGGGACCATATTGAAGCCTCATCTTCAACAACACACAGAAAAACAATTTGAAACTTAATCATCTCCCAGAATTATGATCCCTCCCTGCAGCAGGGAGCACATTAGCAGAGCTGGGAAGTGATAATTCAGCAGCCCCCAACCCAGCAGGGAGGGAAAGAGAAGAGGAGGGTGGAGAGAGCTAGGCAAACAGAAACAGAGGCACGGCAGAGACGGGCGGGGGAGGAAGAGGCAGGGCCTGACCTCTCCTGGTCTTTTCTGTAACTCTGTCAGAGACTGAATTCCAGGGGAGTGGCCTGGTGGCACTTGACCCTTCAATTCTCCTCAGATAGGGCAGGGGTCAAGTTGTTCCTCAGGTCAGTTCTCAGCACCCATGGATCCCCATGTCCAGAGCTGCACCCATGCCCACCCAGGTCAGGTGTGGTTTGCCTGGGTACAGGAGAGCTCCTGAGCCCCCAGCCAGCTTAGGCTGGCCCTGAGCCCCCTCGGGTCCGATGGCACCTAGGCGCATCATTGGTCCGTCAGGACCCGAGGCGCTGGACAGCTCCCAGCCCCAGAAAGGGTTCTGCCGAGAGAGCCAGAGGGTTGGGGCGAGGCTTCTCCCCCAAACCACGGCAGTCCCCACCCTCAAGAGAAGCATGAAGGCTGCTGGGAGCTAGTGGGGGAAAGGGCTTGGGGTCATGTAGGGGTCCCGATGGAGAGCTGGTGGAGACCTGGAGACTGGAGCCCTGCGGGCAACTTCTCCAGACACATTCCTTCCTTCTGAGTCGAGACCCCCCACTGCCCCCACCACCCCCGGCCAGGGACAATGGTGCCTTCAGCCCCTGGAGATGAATGGGGCCTTTGAGAGCCGCACGCCACGGGGTCAGCAGTGGTCACCGGGTCCCGGGGCGGCCCAGCCTCCAGAGCTCAGAGCCACTGGTCTGGGGTGAGTGCATAGATCTTGGGGGAGGGAAGGTATCCTATGGTCCCTGTCTTAGACTAAGACTGCTGGCTCCTGGGAAAGAGATTCACCCCAGATCAGGTAGTTCCTGGTAAAGAAGGATCTTAGGGGCGTGGGGAGAGAGGAGCCCCCCCTCTCTGCGCCAGGGGAAGAGACAGTCGTGGATCTCCTCAGGAGGCAGCAGAATAAGCTGTGGTGCAGGGGCGGGGAGGGGGGTGGTGAATAGAACCTACCAAGCTTTGGCTACCTCCTCTCTCCCCTCCCCAGATCAAGGTCCCACCCTCCCTTTGGATGGGGGCAGCTTCCTCCTTCTCTCATTGCCCAGGTCCCTTCTTCTGGGGCTGCCCCTGAGGTCTGGTCCCTCCTCCCTGCTCCTGTCTCCCCTCCCCTTCTCACACTGCACAGACTATCTGGTTTCTATGGAAACAGGCCCAGGAAGGCTCTGCCAGGAGGCCAAGGCCACTACTGCTCTTGGTGGGGAGGGGGTTATAGGAACTGAATGTAAGGGGCAGGAGGTGAGTCCTAGCTCCCAGAAAGGGACGAAGACCTGTTGGGAGTGAGATTTTCACTGCTGGAGGGGTACCGAGAAGAGGAGCCAGAGATATAATTTTGTGATGTGACTGAGGCAGAGTTGAAGAGCTTCTTGTTCCTCCGGTTCTTAGCGCTCCAGAAATCTAGACAAGCCCCCTCAGAGGGGAAATTAGTGGGTAAAGAAGGGAGACAGGTAGTACCAAGAGCTTTGCCCCTTCCTATTTCACATGAGGCTCTATTGTTTTACCCCTCCTGGGGACATGCCCACTTGAGAGAAGGAGGTCCCCAGGAAACTAGAATGCTACTGGGGGGAAAGTGAGGGTCAAGTGCTATTGGGGGTGTGAGTGTTCAGGGCTGTTCAGGAATCTCCCGTAGGCAGTTGGAGCTAGAGGTGGCCAGAGGCCCAGGAGTGTCAGGTGCTTTTGTGGCATCTCTCCTAGCACCTCCACTGAAGAGTTGTGGGGGGGCTTCCCTGGTGGCGCAGTGGTTAAGAATCCGCCTGCCAATGCAGAGGACACAGGTTCAAGCCCTGGTCTGGGAAGCTCCCATGTGCTGCGGAGCAACTAAGCCCGCGCACCCCAACTACTGAATCCCGCGCACCTAGAGCCCATGCTCTGCAACAAGAGAAGCCACCGCAATGAGCAGCACACGCACCGCAAAGAAGAGTAGCCCCCGCTCACCACAACTAGAGAAACCCCCGTGCAGCAACGAAGACCCAACACAGCCAGAAGTAAAAAAAAAAAAAAAAAAAAGTTGTGGGAGAGACTGCAGCTTCCTCCCCTCCATCCATCCTGTCAGGATGCTGGGGTATGAAAAGAAGAGAGTGGAGGTGGCCAAGTAGGGGTTGGGAGCAGAGAAAGTGGAAGAAGCCTGAGGAAGGAGGGGCAGGGAGAGGGGTGGGTGGGGTGATGCAGATGTGTATGGTGAGGGCAGGTAGGGAGCTTCTTAGAGGCTTGACTGTCAGCTCCTGGGAAGTGAACGCCAGCCTTCACACCCTCCCAATGCTCCCACCTCAGGCAAAACTGCCTCTCGGGCAGGGACCATTGGAAATCTCAGAGTCCTGGGAGATCTGTGTGTGTGTGTGTGTGTGTGTGGTGGTGGTGGGGTTCCCTTGGGAAGGGGCCTCCCAGGTTATCAGAAGGTTCAGCGAAGCTTCCCTGGGGAAGAAAAAGGGGTCCCTTGGGAACCTAGAGTTTCCTGGACTTGAGCCATCGGCTCTCCCTCAGCCACAGCCCCCAGCACAGTCGTTTCGGTGTTTGCTTATTTTGGTTATTTTTTGATCAGATATTTTGGCGCTGTGCACACTGCCTCCTGTTGCCATGGCAGCCGTGACAGGGGCTGAGGCACCGTGAGAAAAATACCAAAATTAATGAGTGAGCGAAAGTGCAGCCGAGAGAAAAACAAGGTTAAAAAAAGAGTTAAAACAGTAATGAAAACAGGCTTCCCAGCTCCACAGCAGAGCAACTGCTGAAGCCTCCCCAGAGCAGCAGCCCCCGCCCAGCCTTGGGCTCCTGGCATCTCCCAGACCTCAAGGCAGAACTCACTCGCCTTCCCCCACCCAGCCAGCCACAGACGCAGCAATGGCCACTCGGGAACCCTCCCAAGTACAACAGTAGATCAGCTCCAACAGCAGATCAGCTCCCATCTTAGGTAGCATCCTGCCTTCCAGAACAGCTTCCCAGGGAACAGCTTCTCATCTCCTAGGAAACAGAGTGTGGCCTCCGTCCCCCACACAACAGTGGTCCCACTATATTACCAGGAAATGGCCTCTCAGCTCCACTTGAGCTTCAGAGCTATGGCTGCAGGCATAACAGCATCCCAGCTAGAGTCCTGCACACAGTAACAGCCCAGCCACAAGCCTGGGCAACAGCACCTTAGCTATAGCCAATCCCCAGTATGCTGTCATCACAGCTATAGCTTCAGGACCAATAGCATCCCAGCTACAGTCCTATACACAACAGTAGCTCTGCTCTTATCCCAGGTAACAGCCTTCCTCTCAGGTACAGGCTCCTAGCAATGGCCTCTCATCTCCTAGTACCTAAGCAACGGATCCAGCTACAGTTCTACCTACGTCACATTAACAGAGAACAGCTTCTCAGCTATAGCCAGTCTCAGGTATGCCAACCTCACACTTTTAGCTTCAAGCCTTACAGCATTTCAGTTACAGCCCTCCTCTCAACATGCACACATGAACACACACACACACACACACACACACACACACACAGCTTGGCAACAGCCTCTCTGATAATCTGATTGTTCTGGCTATACCCTAGGCACACCAGCATCATAGCATCACAACAGTGTCCCAGCTACAATCAGAGACAACAATTTTTTCTGTTACAGTGCAAGGCTCTACAGCATCCTAGCTCTCTATTAGCCACGGCCCATCCCAGGCACATACATATCACGGCAAGAGCCTTAGGCCACAAGCAACGCAACCACTCCCACACCTAGCATCCCCCAATCCCTGGCCACAGTCTCAGCTGGAATCTCAGGCATCATCAGTTTAGAAGACCCCGATTCCCTACTTGCCAACCAGGTCCTCCTCCCAGTTTGGTATGGGGCCAGGAGCCTGGCTTCTCTCCTCTTCAGATGCAACCTCCCAGTCTCAGCCCCTTGCCTGCCCTTTTGCTTGGGGAAGACAGCCCCATCCTCATTTCTACCTTGTCCCAGGCTCAGGTCCCCCACAGAGCCCAGCCTGGCAGCTGGGGTAGGAGGGGATGGGGATCAGGGAGAAGAGTAGACACACCCTGGTGTTGCACTGGCCCAGTTCTGCTCCTATCACTTGAGGTGCAGGATTTGGGTTTGACGGTGGTGGAGCAGGGAGGACGGAGGAGAACATCTGGGAGATTAGCATTTCCTGCCCAGCTCTGCGGCTGCCTATCTTGCTCAGCCCTGAGCAAGGGAGGAGAACAGAGGAGCCTTTGAATGGCTCCCAGCAAGCAGACTGGGGAGGGTTTGCTGCAGTGGGCAGCGGGCACACGCTGGGGGCAGGGAAGCTGGGGCAGCTCCTCTGTGGAAGATTTCTTGTCTCTGGGCCACTGATTCCTCCCTTGGAGCTGTGCTCAGTGATGCGGAGCATATGAGTTTTGCAGGGGACAGGGAGAAACCACCTATAGGACAGATCCTCCTTTCACTAGCTCACCCCATCTCCCATCCAGAGCACCCCATCTTGGATTCTGGGGCTGAGGTCTGGGAGTGCAGACTAGAGCAGGGCCCAGGCCAGAAAGGGAGTTCGAGGGGGGGTGCTCTCGGAGAGATCTTGGGCAGCCCTCAGCTGGCCTGAGAGCCCACCCTTACCCTGAAGAGTGTTCCACAGAGAATACAGGTATCAGAAGGGGAGGAAGCAGAGGAAAGAGACAAGGGATAGAGGACTGGTAGGGATGGGAAAATGCCGGTGGATAGGGAGTAGTCAGAGGTTATGGCAAATAGAGGCCCAGCCATCAGTCATCCCATATTAGGCCTCTGCACACCCAGTGCTAGGCCTTACCAGGGACAGTCTTTCTCACTCTTCTGGCCTGGAACCCACTGCATTGGCTTATAAGTGGCAAAAGCTGGAGGTCGTATTAGACTGGGGCACTTGAAAGCCTGGGGTACCAAACCCTGAACGAAGGAAAAGGAGTTCCCAGGCTGCTCAGACACCTCTAGATGGCGCCAGAGAGCCAAAACTGAGTGGGAGAAACTGAGTATCGAGTGTGTAAGACACTGCGTGTGACACAGTGTGTGACTCGGTGAGTGTGACTGTGACAGGGAGCGTGTGGCACTGCGAGGGCGTGTGACACAGGCCGTGACACTGCTCGGCTTCGCGGGGTAGGGACCCATGTGACTGTGTGAATGTGTATATGTCACTGGTAAATGTGTCGGGGTCACAGCTCCATGCCGCCCAGAGGGCAGGTGATTTGGGGGCCCCTCTAATAGCCCGAGATTAGGCGCGTCACCTCACCCAAACACTTGTATATCTCCCCAGTCCTCATTCTAGAGGAGCCCCCCGGGTCCCGTTACCCTCTCCCTCGCACGGTCCCCTCCATAGCCCCACCCCCAAGACTTGCTGCGGCCACCGACGCTGACCGCTCTGCGGCTTCGGCCAGAGGGGGAGGGGTGTACTTCACCTGAGCGCAGTGAGAAGGGAAGGCCATTCGGGGTGATCTGGGGGTCTGGGCGGGAAGAAGGTGGATCTGGAGGAGCAGATGCCCAGAAAAGAAGGCACCGGGGGAGACATTTCCCGTGCCTCCACTTCCCAGGGGGACAGGGTAGGGGACAGGTGTTTGAGTGAGGTTAGGAAAGGAATTCGGGAGGGGTCCCAGGTGGGGGCACGGGTGGGATAAGTGTAAACTGAAGAGCCAGGGAGGGGGACGGTCTGTGTATACGGGCCTCAGGTAGGGGAGAGATAGCCGAAGGGGTCCTGGCTTTGGGGAGCGGTGCTGGGGTCCCCTCCCAGCAGGACCGGAGCGGTCCCGAGCTCCACCTCCCGGCCGTGTTGGGCGGGGGAGGGGCAGGGAGGAGGGAGGGAGGCAGGCAGGCGGGCGGGCCAGGAGGGAGGGGGAGGGGGAGGGGGCGGGAGGGAGGGGGCGGGCCCGGCTGTGCTCTCCGTTCGCCGTTGGCTCCGCCACCGCTGCCGCCACCACCGCCGCCTCACACACTCGGGGAGCGGGAGCGCGGCGCGGACGCGAAGCCGCCGGGGCTGCTGTGCCCAAAGCCAGCCGGAGCCGAGCCTGAACCGCAGCGCCAGCCAGAGCCGTGCCGTGCCGAGCCGCAGCCCGGGCCGGGGCCGGTGGCGGCTCATGGACTGCAGGGCCCGCGGCCTGCGCTGCCCAGAGGCGGGTAAGCATCGGTGGCGGTGGAGGCGGTGGTGGCTCCCGGCCGGGAGCGGCCATGGCCGGCGGGAGCCGAGGGAGGGGCGCTCGGCCGAGCGAGGCCACGGGGGCCCGGTCGGTGCTCAGCGCGCCGGGGCTGAGGTGGGGGCGGTTGGGGTTGCGGCTGGGGCACCCTGGCCTCCAAGGTCCGCCGCAAAAAGCCGAGCGAGGAGAGCGGGTGCTGGACTGGGCTCCAGCCTGGGCGCCCTGCACCCCGGAGCGCTTGGAGCTGCGGGGATAGGGGGGCTCCAGCCGCGCGAGGGATGGAGATGGCCTGGGGCAAGCCCGCAGCCCCCAGTTGGAAGGGGGGCCGTCCCCGAGCATGTAGCAAGCGAGGACCCTCATTCACAACGCGCGCGCGCGCGCGCACACACACACACACACACACACACACTTGTTGGGCGACCAGCTCGGATCACTCAGGCGCTTCCAGCTCCCCGCGGGCACCCGGAGGGCCAGATCACGGACATATGTACACACATACATACATATGTGCACACAGGCATACCTCCCGCACACCGGCGCCCACTGGGGCACCGTCAGTAGCTTAGAATCTGCTTCAGCTTCTGCACGCTCAGCAGCACGGACACACAACCCGTGGCCATATAGAGCAACAAAACACAACCGGGTGTGACATTCGGCGACACGGACACACAAACGCAATCTCATGCCCTCACATACGAGTGTCACGGCCACAGTTCGCCAGATGAACACTCAAAACCCAGCCCCGCACACACATATTCCTTTAAGGCACACACCCTAACTTAAATTATGTTACACTCCTTGGCCAGAACACAGGTACACAACACATGTCTCGCTTGCACCCCTCGACTGCACCCATAAACACAGAACCCAGTGTTTCAGCACACTCCTTGACGGCACACGCCCTAACACAGCAAGTGGCACCCACAGCAGAGCCTCACGGTCACAAACACAGAATCTACTGCTTCACACATCTTAACACTGGGTGTCACACACACCTTCCACCAACAGTGTCACATTACACCTTGCAGCGTATACACACAAACATACACGCTCTGTCCCTCTCCCTCGGAGGCCAGATTCCGTCAGGGGAAGCCGCCGGGCCACCCGGAGAGCCCCTAGCGCCCCTTTCCCCTTAGCGCTGTACAGTGAGTGTAAATTTCGGCCCAGCGGGAACCCTAGGGGCTGGCCGGACCTGCTTCCCCGCTGGCGCCTCCCCACCCCCACTCCGGGGCCGGCCGGCCGGGTATTCCCGGAACGAGCTGGACCTGGCAGGCCGCGCCAACCCGCCTCCCCGGAGCTCCAGGGCCCTAGGTCCCTTTGCAGAGGGTGCAAGCCTTGGGCGGTGTTTGCGACCCTCTTCGGACCATTTAGCTTCGTTCTCCGAACCACCTGGATCCCCAGCACACCTGGGGCCCACACAGCTGTGTCCCTCTCACACCTGGGCGTCCTCTCCGCCGGGTCCCGGCTGCAGGCCAGAGTCGTGTGTGAGGGCAAGGCCCTGGGACCCGGAGGGCACGCGCGCGGCACGCGCAGGAGCACAACTGGCAGGCGAGAAGGACTCGCACCCCTTCCCCCCAGCTACCCTCGGGAGCCCAGACTTCTGGCCTCAGTTTTTCAGCAGTGGTCGGAGACCATTCCTTCTAGCAGGAAATATTCGGGGCTGCTGTGAGGTCTTTGACGATTGAGAGTGGGGCAAAGCCCCCTTTTCCGCCGTCCGCTAGAGGGTCCGTTTTACGAGAATTTCTCCTCCGGGCCGGGCTCGCTGCTTTGTGATTCCGGCGCTGGCTCCCTCCCCGCCCCCTCCCTGCGCCCGCTGCGCGGCTCTAGCCGACGCCGGCTTGCCGGGGTCCCTAGGCTGAGGCCCGAGAGGCGGAGGAGGAGGGAGTCCCCGCGGCGGCCCCTGGGGCGGGGGGCACCAGGGACACGCCGGTGAGGCGCGTTCTCACCGCGCCGCGCTCGCGCCTCGCCCTGGGCTCGGGAAGGCCTGGCGTCGCCCTGCTGAGGGTGGGGGTGGGGGTGGGGTGGGGCCGGCCGAGCCGGAGGCTGGCGGAGAACAGCCGCCGTCCCACCTCCCCCGACACACTCTCCCGCGTCCTCTGGGAGGAGATACCCCGCGCGCAGGAGGTGTACGGGGAGCGCCCGCTGACCGCGGCGGTGTAGGCTGGGGTCTGCCCCGGCCGGCAGAGTCCGGGAAGTCGTGCCAGAAAGCGCCGGGAGCCTTGCATTACCTGCTCTGGGCCAACCCTTGGTAGCTGCCAGGAAGGAGAGCGCGCAGAAGGTGTTTGTGACAGCCCAGAGGTCTAGGTGTGTGTAGGGTGGAGGGGTGTTACTTTCTTGACGTGGCGATCTGGGAGGATTGAAATGTGTAATTACGACCAGACCAGGGGATGGAGTGGAATCGAGGAGAGAGGGATGAGAGGGGCCTCCAGAGACTGCCAGGGGCGGGGTGGTAGGGGAGCAGGTCTGGTTTCAGTTCTGGCTGCATTTAGTTTCTTCCCTTCCCTCCCACCCAATCCCCAATTCCAAAAGGGATTTCAGCTGGAAAGGGGGGTCTTGCTGGTAAGGCGTCCTCCTGGCAGACGGGCTGCTGCTGTGGCTACTTGGTCAGGGGAGCTGGGCTAGGTAGAGATAGTGAGCTAACTGCTGCGGAGAGTGGGTGGAAGGGTCAGGAGAAGGTCTGCAAGGGTGGGGGGAGGAGCTGAGCAGGAGTCAAGGCTGGGGGGAGAGGAGATGGGAAAGGAGGAGGCCCTTCTGATACGGGTGAGGTCTGCCCCTACCATGAGAGAGGACAGTTGGTGCTGCAGAGAGAGATCCTTTCAACCATGTATTGAGCACCTACTGTCTGCTAGGGCCCATGGTGGGTGATGAGGATGCAGTACTGTAGTAATACAGACACCATCCTTGCCTTCATAGGTCTTCCCACCTGGCAGGGGATTGGATCATTTATTTATTGAACCAATGAGCACCTACTGTTTGCCTGATGTTGGAAATAAAGTGCTCTGTTCGGTGATGGAAAGCTATCTGTCCTTTACAATGTAATAGACCTTAATGCATCAGCTCTCATTTAATCCTCCCAAATAACTTCAAGAGGCAGGATTATTTCCATTTCACAATATGGAAATATGTTCAGAGAGGTAAAGTCACCTGGCCAAGGTCACACAGCTAGGAAGTGGTGGAACCAGGGTTTGAACCCCGACAATCTGACTCAAGAATGCAGGTGCCTGGAAACCCTGCAGAGGCTAACAGAGGGTTGTGAAAAAGAAGGGAGAGGAGCTGAGGGCTGTGCACTTATTCACTGTGGGAAGCCTCTGAACAGCTCCACCCCACACAGCCCAGCTTGCTTACCCTCCTCTCCCAGATGTTTGCTATGTCCCTTGGTGTTTTGTGCCCACAGTGGTGGTGACTGTTGTGTAACAGTGCAGGAGTGAGGGTCAGGGCTGACCTGGCCTCTGGGACAGTGATGTCTGCCCCCGTGTGTTTCCTCTCTGGCCACAGCATTCAGCCGGAAATGGCCCCTGGTCCCCGAGGTGGACTGTCAATGAAGGTTCCAGGTGAACCCTCACCACTGTTCTCCTTCCTCCCCAGATGTTGACACAGATGGTGTTTTCCTTGGTCTTCCCTGGACTCTGCCCCCTCACACCTCACTGTGCTCCTCTGGCCTGAGAAGAATGAGTCACTGTCCCTACTGAGGCTCTGGCTTCTCAGGGTCCTGGGTGCCCAATGTCGCTAGGTGGAGGTGGGGACACCCCTGCTGGGAAGGCAGCCAATGCCTAGGGAAGGGCAGATAAGGCACTAATCGCTTCAAAGGGGACTAATGACTCCCAACAACCAACCACCAGGACAAAGTTCAGGGATGGTGGGAGCAGGGGGTAGGAAAGGCTGCCTCACTGCCACTCCTGGCTGTTCTGTCTCTCTGTCTGCATCCTGGGAGGCCTGGGTTCCTTTGGACCTTGAACCCTAGGCTCTCTCTTTCTCTTTCACTCCTTGCCCTGCAGGTTTGGCAGCCCAGGGATCGTGTGTGTGTGTGTGTGTGTGTGTGTGTGTGTGTGTGTGTGTGTGTGTGTGTGTGGGCAGGGAGGGTGGGCGGCAGGGGTGGTACATAGCAACCACTGATTTCCATTGATTTGCCTTCCCCCATCCAGCCTTTTCCTAACTCATGTGAGGAGGCATTCTTATTTCTCAAATCCCAGCTCTTCTGCTTACTACTTCTGTGACCTAAGGCAATTATTATTTTTGAGCCTCAGTTTTATCATCTGTACTATGGGGAGCCATAAATTAATAATAAATAGTACCCATTTCAGTGGGTTGGGAGGATTAGATGGGAAATGGATGTAAATGTAGTAAAATCTCTCGGGGAGTGTTAGTTGGGTTGATGATGATAGTGAGGAGAGTGATGATGATAATAAAGGTGATGATAATAGAATTTATACTTCTTTCTTAACTCCAAAGACCTAGAGTACCTTAAAGTTGTTCCCAAAAGGTTCCTGACCCTTGCTGCCTCCACCTTGCTGCCTGGGGGTTTCTCCAGGTCCCTCTTCCAGAATCAGAATTCCTAAGGGTGTAGCCAGATAATACTCTTTTTTTTCGGTACGCCGGCCTCTCACTGTTGTGGCCTCTCCCGTTGCTGCGGAGCACAGGCTCCGGACGCGCAGGCTCAGCGACCATGGCTCACGGGCCCAGTCGCTCCGCGGCATGTCGGAACCTCCCCGACCGGGGCACGAACCCGCGTCCCCTGCATCGGCAGGCGGACTCCCAACCACTGCGCCACCAGGGAAGCCCCCGATAATACTCATTTTAAAGGAACTCTCCAGGTGCTTAAAGAGCCTAAACTCTCTTCAGCTCTTATTGGGCAACCAACTCTGGGCAACCCTCCCCCGACCCCATTTCCCCCCCAAATTCCTCCTTCCTCCCAGGAAACCGCCCCCCCCCGCCCCCAACCTTGCTTGCCTTGGATATTCCCTTTTGGTTTTCTTCCCAACTCAGAAGTTAGATACCACAGTCCTTTCCTGACCCCTAAGGGTGACAGGGTGAGTGAGAGAATGTGTATGAGAGTTAGGGGGCAGGCGTGGGGAGGGGGGGATGGGGGGAATGTGTCACAAGCATGTGCTATGTTTGTGCTGCCTGGAAGGCCTGAGGGGTTAGAGCCCCTGGTTGTGACCCAAGATGGGGAAGGAAGCCCCCAAGGTCAGTGCTTAACCTGTAGCTCTTAGAGCGGCTACAAATCAAAGTCACCCTGATGGTGCCAGACCACGGACCTCTGAATTTGTAGCCAAAATTTGTGAGTGTTCATTTTTCTTGGAAAAATCTGCGGTGTGGTTTCATAAAATTCATAAAGGGGAATGTGACCCAAAAAGGTTACAAACCGTTGATCTGGAGGGAGGGAGTGGAGGCAGGCCGGCACTGCTTTATTTCTCCTCTTTGTCATGTTTAGGGTAACTCCCAAGTAACGCCCACCCTGCCAAGACTTCTGCACGGAATTGGTGCTCACATGATCCCATGTTGTGTGTGTGCTGTGCAAGGGAGGGCAGGATAAGGTGCCCAGAAGGGAATGAGGTTCTTTGGAGACAGGTGTGTTTGGGTTGAGGCGTGTTGGTAAGATGAGCCCAGTGCCAGGTCCATGCAGAGAGAGGGGAAATGGCTGGAGGGTCGATCCAAATAGAGCATCAGATAAATTCCTCCCTCCTTTAAAGAGATTAAGATTGCAGCTGAGAGCAAACACACACGCTAATCTGATAACAGCCTCACAGGCGTTGAGCCTATTAGTGTGAGGAGTGACCAGGGAGGGGCTGTGCTTGTGTAAGGCATCTGCATTCAATGACCATTTGCTGAGAGTCTGCTAGGGACCTACACAGAGAAGGATTAAATCAGACCCCAGGGAGTTCTCAGTGGAGTAGGGAAATTGGGCAAGAAAACAAGCAGTGACCATACAGAAAGTTCCAGGAAAGGCTAAGCCTGAGAGGTAAAATAATCACAGTCATTCATGAGCTGTTACTGAGTACCTACAGTGTGCAGGGTCCAGGGCAAGGCCCTGAGGATGTAGGAGTAAACAAAGCAGAGGCTCTCCCAGTCTCCGCTCACAGTCTTATAGGAAAGAGAAACAATTCACAAGTTATTTCCCAAACAGCTACCTAACTACAATTGTGAGTGCTTTGAGGGAGCATTTGTTGAATACTCACTGTGCTAGGCATTTAGCCCACATGATCTCAAACTCCCTAGGAAAGAGGTAGTATTATCCCCAGTATTATCTTCCTTACAGATAAGGAAACTGAGGCTCTAAATCAATTGCTCCAGCTCACGCAGTCAGAAAGTGGGCAGCTGGGGTTTGCCTCAGACTGTCTGATGTCACATTCCCTGCTCTTCTCCACTCTGCTGCCTTACATCTGTCAAATGGGTACAGCCCAACAAAAGTGACAAATAGTTCTTGAGTTAGAACCACTGTCAGCTCCACAATGACAGATTGCATCTGTCTTGTTCGCTGCTGTGTCCCACTGCCCAGGATAGAGACTGGAATGTTGTAAGTGCCCAATAAACGCTCACTGAATGCATGAATGAGCACCTATAGTACGCCCAGCTCTGTGAAGGTGAATGGGTGGGGGCTGGGGGCTGAGTGTAGGGAGCCCTGTCCCTTCCTTCAGGATGCTTGGAGAGGAATAAGTTTAGAGAACACAGGAATAAGTGCACAATAACTGAGATTGAACAACACGGGCGGGCGGTGTCCCAGGCTGCACAGTGATTCATTGCCATGGGATTGGCAATGAGTTGGAGGAAGGAGAGGTCACCGAGGGCTGAAGAGGCCTGGGAAGGCTTCCTGGGTGACCAGAACCTGCCTTCAGTGGGGTGGGTGTGGCCTGTGACAGGGCGTGGGGTGGGATTTCCAGGTATGGGGCACATACTTCAGGAGCTAGGGAAGGGAGATTGAGCCTCTGCTGAAAATACTGGGCTGAAGACTTTGGATTTGAATAGAAGGGCTGGCCATGGTCGTGGTAGTGCTGGAGAGGAGGAGGGAGTCAAGGCTGGGACTTAGCTGGAGGGTCTGGCTGGGGTCTGCTGATGCACAGCTCAAAGCTGGGGGAGATGGGCAGAAGAAGCAGGCTCTTGTGGTGATGGCGGTGCAGCTTGTGGTTGGCTGGGGCATACAGGGCTCTAACTGGAAGGATTTGGGGGTGGGCGGGGAGAGGCAGGTATGAGATGGGACTGGACCGATTAAGCGGGGGAGGGGCCAGATGTTCACTGAGAGACTGAGCAGGGGTATGGGGCGTGGTCAGGGCAAGGCTGCTGGTGTTATTGGCAGCTCTGTCCCAGTTAGACCTGCTGGGCTCCTAGTTGCTAAGGATAGGCCGGGGCAGCTCCCAATGCCAGTACCAGGGCTAGTCAGCTCTGACCACAGTCCTGACCCCAGTCTTGACGTCTACTCTCTTCTTCCACATACCTGCCCGTGTCTCTCCTCCCCCCCACCGCCCCCCACCCCGGTGGAGAGAGAGGGTAGAGGAGCCCCGGGAACTGTGTGTGTACACACAGGTGTGAGTGCCCAGGGGCATGTTTGTTTGGAAGGGGGTCGGGGAGGGCTAACACCCACTCCACAGCCCTAACCGTTTTCAAGCCTTGATTGGTGCCCAGTCCAGGCTGGCCCTTTGAGGGTGGGGACATGGGCACTAGGGTGATTACTGCCGGGAGAAAGGGATCTGAGATGTCCTACCTCCTGTGCATACACTGACTTGGCATCTCAGAAGGGAGAGGAACGTGACGTCATCCCTTCTCCCTGCAGCCAACGTGAGTGGCCCTCAGTGTGGGCGGCGATGATCCAGGGTCTGGGGAATGTGAGGGTACCTGCGTCTCTCTCCTACCTTGTATGTGGCGGGGGGTGGGTGGGGGGTTGTTCCTGGTCTTGCTCTTCCACTTGCTGTCTCTCCCGTATCAGGGTAATTAGCATGGGTGACTATGGCAGGATGCTGGTGAGAAGGAGGTGTTAGGCAAAGCACAGAGTAGAGAGCAGGGAGGGAGGGAGGGAGTGTCAGGTGTGTCAGGGCGTTCCACGGGCAGGAACTGCTCTAGACCTGCTCCTCCAGCTGGGGCAGACACCGCTGCTACACCAGCTGTGGGTGACACTCAGGGTTCTGGGTCTTGGAATCAGTGTTCTGTACTGGGGCAGAGCTCTCTCCTGGGAGATCAGTGTGTAGGTGACAGAGGGGGAGTCGGGGGCTGGCTCTGGGCAGCCCTCAGGGCCTGGGCTCTCCTCCCAGCTGACCCCCTGTTTTGTCTCCCTCGCGTACAGCCCTCCTGATTCTGGAGCCTGCCCGGATGGGGTCCCCGAGGCGCAGCCCAGGCCCCGGGGGGCAACGGTTGCTGCTGCCCGCCTTGCTGCTGGCACTTCTGCTGCTGCTGGCTCCATCCCCAGGCCACGCCACTCGGGTGGTGTACAAGGTGCCAGAGGAACAACCACCCAACACCCTCATTGGGAGCCTCGCAGCCGATTATGGTTTTCCAGACGTGGGCCACCTATACAAACTAGAAGTAGGCGCCCCGTACCTGCGGGTGGATGGCAAGACGGGCGACATCTTTACCACGGAGACCTCTATCGACCGCGAGGGGCTCCGTGAATGCCAGAACCAGCTCCCTGGTGAGCCCTGCATCCTGGAGTTTGAGGTGTCTATCACGGACCTCGTGCAGAATGGCAGCCCCCGGCTGCTAGAGGGCCAGATAGAGGTCCAGGACATCAATGACAACACGCCCAACTTCGCCTCACCAGTCATCACGCTGCCCATCCCCGAGAACACCAACATTGACTCACTCTTCCCCATCCCCGTGGCTTCGGACCGCGATGTTGGCCCCAACGGTGTGGCATCCTATGAGCTGCAGGTGGGGCCCGAGGCCAAGGAGCTATTTAGGCTGCAGGTGGCAGAGGACCAGGACGGAAAGCAGCCGCAGCTCATCGTGATGGGCAACCTGGATCGGGAGCGCTTGGACTCTTACGACCTCACTATCAAGGTGCAGGATGGTGGCAACCCCCCACGCGCCAGCAGCGCCCTGCTGCGAGTCACTGTGCTCGACACCAATGACAATGCCCCCAAGTTCGAGCGGCCGTCCTACGAGGCTGAGCTGTCTGAGAACAGCCCCATAGGACACTCAGTCGTCCAGGTGAGAGGCCCCTCCATCTAACTGTCAGGGTGACCCACATTTAGAAATGGGAGCCCACCCCAACCTCGTGAGAGTTCCCTTCACTTAAGGGCAAGATGGCCAAGATATTGTGGTGAGATCTCTTTTCCCCAGCCCCCGCCTGGTGAGACCTTCCCACAAGTCCACCACACCCCAGCAGGGGATTTACTTTCCTCTGTCAAGCTATTCAGGTGACAGTGACATAGCATATGAACAGTGATCCCCCCATCCCCGAGGCAGACTCAAGCTGGAGAAACCTCTGCAAAGTGAAACCCCCTCCCAAGTCAAATGATATCCTCCTCCCCAGCCAAGTGAGCTGAGCTGGAACAAGTGAACTGCCTTTTGTCCAAGTAGAATCTCTCCAGAGATGAGAATGTCTTCCCAACCAGGGCCCCTTTAGCCACATGCGAGTTTCCTGAGGCTGGAGGACAGAGACTTGCTTTGCCCATGCCTGACAGTCACATGAGATCATTTTAGCCAGGTGAGTCCTCAGAATTCTAGAAAACTGTACACAGATGTCTATACACCCACCTCCTCCCCTAGGCACAGGGTACCCATGGGTGTGGGGTGCTGGGCACAGTAGGGGGAGTCGGTGGCCTCTGCTGAAGCTCTCAACACCCCTCTCGATGGGAACTGCCCCAGGGGCTGGGCAGCTTGGTGGGGTCAGGGCCTGGGAGAGAGCAAAGAAAGCATCCCTGCAGACAGGTGGGCGTATCTCCCACTGTCATCTCAGCCCTGGCCTCCTGCCAGCCCCAGCTCCGTTCTCCTTCCCCATGGGCTAAAGCTGTCTGTCTTTGATACGAGGGAGCTGAGGAGGGCTCAGCTTGCCCTGCACACCGTTACCCATCCTGGGAAACCCTTCGTCTCAAGTCCTCAAGCTGAAGCAGGGCATGGGGAGGAGGTTGGGCCATTTTTTAGAGGCTGGTGGACTGGAACCTGTAGAAGAGAGACTGAGAAAGAAAAGGGAGACAGACGGTTGGGGATGGCAAATAATAATAGCCTAGGTGCCAGGTACTGTCCTGAATACATTATGTGTATTATATCACTTAATCTCCACAGTACAATATAAGCATTATCCCCATTTTGCAGATGGGGTACTGAGCCCACAGAGATTAGGAAACTTGCCTGGTAACACCCACTTGATGTATTCAGATTCCACCTTGGCCACATCCAACAGTTTGGCTTCAGAGCCCATGTGTGTAAGAGCTGGGAAGTGGGATGAAGCAGGAGAATGGGGCAGAGACGAGCTTACGGGGAGACAGAGCAGAAAAGAGAGGATGGGAGAGAGCCAGCAGTGGGAAAGAGGCAGAAAGAGAACTGAGCAAGATGGGAGGGAAAGAGAGACAGAAGTCACGAGTCAGAGACAGAGACAAAGAGAGGTAAGATGGCAAGAGAGGCAGGCAAGGAGGTGGGTGACCAATCTAGAGACAGGGAGACAGTGGGAATCATATTGAAAAAGTTGGTGACAGACTGGGGGAACAGGGGGATGGAGGGGCGAGGAGAAACCATTAGAGGGGTGAGCAGAGACCAGGTAGCTCACCAGTGTTTTCACTGTCAAAAAAATCCTGATGGGAAGGAAAGGAGACTAGCAGTGGCCTGAGGGCCTGCTAGGTGCAATGCCCAATACTGTGTCAGCACCGATTTTCAGAGATGGATGGACAAAAAGAGGGATAAATGCTATTTAGGGAGCACTTGCCATGTGCCAGGCAGTGTTAGGCATTTTTACACTTATCATCCCATTTAATCCTCACCACAACCCCGTTAAATAGGTTCTATTATTATCCCCATTTTACACATTTGTAGACTGAGGCTTGCGGATGTTAAATAATTGGCCCAAGCCCTCATAGTTGGGAAGTGGCGGAGCTGAGATTTGAACCTAGGACTCTTGCTCTGCTCCCCAGAGACTCTGCCAAGTTGCACCTAGCCTGTCTACCCCCTACCCCCTCCTCCCCTGCCCCCACCTGTACTGCCATCACATTCTGTTGGGCTGTGACCTAACTCCATCCCTCTCGTTTCTCGCTGACCAGTGCTACCTTATGACCATTCCCACCTGGCTCCTGTTGCCCCATTACCACCCATGTTTGTATAGACTTGGGCCGAGTGTGTGTCGGCCTTGGTGTGGGAGGATGTGCCCACTGCAAAGGGACAGACAGTTCATTGTGTGATGCTGGGAGCCCAGCCCGCTGCCAGCAGGCTCTGTGGGCTGCACCAGCCCCTCCCTCCTGGCCGCAGGCTCGGCTGGATTCCTCAAGTTGTTGCCTAGCCAGCGCCAGCCCTGGGAGGGGAAGAGAGATGAAACAGGTTTCCCCGGTTTTCACAGAGTAGTGACCTGACCTGGCCTGGCGGGCTCCCTCTGACCCACATCCCTACCTGGCTCCTTTCAAAAAACAAGTCCCCTCACCTGTGGCCTCCAGAGGGGCACGTGGGTCTCCATTCGTGTGCCAGTAGACACGTGCATAAACACATACCTTCTCACATAATCACAACACGTGTGTGTGCCTGAATGCATGTTGCACACATATGTCATGCATACACACCATCTCTACTACTCACATCTTTCCAGCTCTTCAGAAGGGTTTGAAGGCCAGTTTAATTGGGTGGAAGGGCTTCCCTAGTTGCTGATTGGATCCTCATCGCCATATTTGGGTGGACTAGTATAGGAGCAATAAGTAGAGTTCAATTCTGCCCTGTCCCATCTCTAGTAGTAGCTTGTAGCACCACTGAGGATTTGTGGTCCGTATCTGTGCTCTTCAGGGAAAAAGATGAGTAATACATGCCAAAGTGTCAGGATTGGGAAAAGGGCAGGGCATGCATGTGCTGCTTTTGGAAAGGGTGCCTTGTTAGATTAGTTGCATCTGCCATGCTTGTTGGAAAGGCAGCAACGTGTGTCGCTTAATTTATCCCCAAACTAACCCAGCACTGTTTTCCTTGTTTTTTCCCCCTGCCCTGTAGGTGAAGGCCAATGACTCCGACCAAGGTGCCAACGCAGAGATTGACTACACATTCCACCAGGCGCCCGAAGTTGTGAGGCGTCTTCTGAGACTGGACAGGAACACGGGACTTATCACTGTGCAGGGCCCCGTGGACCGCGAGGACCTAAGCACCCTGCGCTTCTCGGTGCTTGCCAAGGACCGAGGCACCAACCCCAAGAGTGCCCGAGCCCAAGTGGTGGTGACCGTGAAGGACATGAACGACAATGCCCCCACCATTGAGATCCGGGGCATAGGGCTGGTGACTCATCAAGACGGGATGGCTAACATCTCAGAGGACGTGGCAGAAGAGACAGCTGTGGCCCTGGTGCAGGTATCTGACCGAGATGAGGGAGAAAATGCAGCTGTCACCTGTGTGGTGGCAGGTGATGTGCCCTTCCAGCTCCGCCAGGCCAGTGAGACGGGAAGTGACAGCAAGAAGAAGTACTTCCTGCAGACCACCACCCCGCTCGACTATGAGAAGGTCAAAGACTACACCATTGAGATTGTGGCCGTGGACTCTGGCAATCCCCCACTCTCGAGCACCAACTCTCTCAAGGTGCAGGTGGTGGATGTCAATGACAATGCACCTGTCTTCACCCAGAGCGTCACTGAGGTCGCCTTCCCAGAAAACAACAAGCCAGGTGAAGTGGTCGCTGAGGTCACTGCCAGTGATGCCGACTCGGGCTCCAATGCTGAGCTGGTTTACTCTCTGGAGCCTGAGCCGGCTGCCAAGGGCCTCTTCACCATCTCACCTGAGACTGGAGAGATCCGGGTGAAGACATCCCTTGATAGGGAACAGAGGGAAAGCTACGAGTTGAAGGTGGTGGCAACCGACCGGGGCAGCCCCAGCCTCCAAGGCACAGCCACCGTCCTTGTCAACGTGCTGGACTGCAATGACAATGACCCCAAGTTTATGCTGAGTGGCTACAACTTCTCAGTGATGGAGAACATGCCGGCGCTGAGTCCAGTGGGCATGGTGACGGTCATTGATGGGGACAAGGGGGAGAACGCCCGGGTGCAGCTCACGGTGGAGCAGGACAATGGTGATTTTGTTATCCAGAACGGCACGGGCACCATCCTCTCCAGCCTGAGCTTCGATCGGGAGCAGCAAAGCACCTATACCTTCCAGCTGAAGGCCGTGGACGGCGGCGTCCCACCTCGCTCGGCTTACGTTGGTGTCACCATCAACGTGCTGGATGAGAATGACAATGCACCCTTTATCACCGCCCCTTCCAACACCTCCCACCGGCTGCTGACCCCCCAGACCCATCTGGGTGAGACGGTCAGCCAGGTGACAGCTGAGGACATTGACTCTGGTGTCAACGCTGAGCTGACCTACAGCATCGCCGGTGGCAACCCTTACGGACTCTTTCAGATTGGGTCACATTCCGGTGCCATCACCCTGGAAAAGGAGATTGAGCGGCGCCACCACGGGCTGCACCGCTTAGTGGTGAAGGTCAGTGACCGCGGCAAGCCCCCTCGCTATGGCACAGCCTTGGTCCACTTGTATGTCAATGACACCCTGGCCAACCGCACCCTGCTGGAGACCCTGCTGGGCCACAGCCTGGACACGCCGCTGGACATCGACATTGCTGGGGATCCGGAATACGAGCGCTCCAAGCAGCGCGGCAACATCCTGTTTGGCGTGGTGGCGGGTGTCGTGGCCGTGGCCTTGCTTATCGCCCTGGCCGTGCTCGTGCGCTACTGCCGGCAACGGGAGGCCAAGAGTGGCTACCAGGCTGGCAAGAAGGAGACCAAGGACCTGTATGCCCCCAAGCCCAGCAGCAAAGTTTCCAAGGGAAACAAAAGCAAGGGCAAGAAGAGCAAGTCTCCCAAGCCCGTGAAGCCGGTGGAGGACGAGGATGAGGCCGGGCTGCAGAAATCCCTCAAGTTCAACCTGATGAGCGATGCCCCTGGGGACAGCCCCCGCATCCACCTGCCCCTCAACTACCCACCAGGCAGCCCTGACCTTGGCCGCCACTATCGCTCTAACTCCCCACTGCCTTCCATCCAGCTACAGCCCCAGTCACCCTCCGCCTCCAAGAAGCACCAGGTGGTGCAGGACCTGCCACCAGCCAACACTTTCGTAGGCACTGGGGACACAACATCCACGGGCTCTGAGCAGTACTCCGACTACAGCTACCGCACCAACCCCCCCAAATACCCCAGCAAGCAGGTAGGCCAGCCCTTGCGGCTCAGCATGCCCCGGCCCCCACCCCACCCCTACCACGGGGCCATCTGGACCGAGGTGTGGGAGTGACAGAGCTGGTGTCTCGGGCCTGCCGTGCTTACCAGCCCGTCAGTGGTGGGAGGTGGAGCCAAAGATAGGGGGATGCTGGGACCACTGATGACCCTGCTGCCTCACCCAGGCTTGGAGGGTCGGGCAGAATGAAAACTGAGGGTGTGCTCCGTGTCCCCCCACCGCCGCACTGGGAGAGGCCTGTGACTTGTCACATCCTGGGACACTGGACCAGCTGCTGGGTCCTGCAGGTGGGGACTGATGGGTAGGTGAGCAGAAGGGTTTGGAGGCAGGAGCGGGGAGGGAAATGGAGAAGAAGTCTCCTCCAAACGTGGGTCTCTGTCCGAGACCAGCCATGGGTGCTTCTCTAGAGGGGAAAGGGGGAGACCTGGGGTCCTGGTGGGTAACCAGGTGGACGCTCTGTCAGGGAGGGGGGCCTCCCCATTTGTGCCTTCTCTGTGTGCTGTGTGTCACCCTCTTCCCCACCCCAGACTCCTGGGGCTGGGCCCCAGTTCCCCTCCCCCAGCCCCAAACACTTCGCCCTGATAATAAAGTTCTCTATTTTTGGAGTTTTGGCTTCTTATTTTCCTGGAACTGAGAGAAGGAGCGAGAGAGACTGGAAACAGCCCTTTGTTTGATGTCCTGCCTCAGTTTCCCCATCCCTGCTCTTTGTCCCTTCCCCCGTCCCAGACCTTCCCCTCTGCCCCAACCCTATCTTAATTGACCAGCCCCCGCCCCGCATGACCATGTCCATGATTGGGGGAAGTGCTTTCTGAGCAGGCTTCAAATGGAGCTGTCCAGCAGTGTCCCCTTCCCTCATGTTTGTGAGACCTCCCTGGGAATGGCACCCTTTACCAAGAAAGCGGATGGAGATGCACCCAAGTCCTGCCCTTTCTCCGCTGGCTGAGACTTGACCTTTCCCATTTGTGCACATCGAGCATCTCCCAGCAGAGCTCAGAGCAGCTGGTGGGGGTGGAATGCAGCCTGGCTGCCTCAAGTGAAGGCAGAGAACCTCTTAATTATACCAGGCACCTTCCCTCGAGGTAAGATCTTCCCAAGTCCTTTTCCCAGCCTCTTCATCCCAAAACTGCTCAACGCCCAGCAATTAGCCTGCTCTGCCCTGTGTCTCCCCACCATGGTCACCAGTCTGGGCTGCCGGGAGGGAGGGCCCAGGGAGAGGGGAGGATATCCCCCAGTGCTATGGACTGACCTGCTCTATATCCCCACTGCTGACCAGGGCTGAGGCGCCCTATCCGGCCCCCTCCCTTCCCTTCCTTCAGCTCCTTGCTCTGGCCACCCTGAGCTGCTAGCTCTCACTCACTCTCTCTCTCTCCTTCTCTCACTTCTTGCTCTCCTGGGTCTGCCCTGTCTCTGGCTGTGCCTGAGGAGGAGGCTAAAGTCTGGGTGAGGGGCCTCGGGTCCTGGGGGAGTCTCTGAGGCCAGAGGCAACCTGTCTCCATGGCGACTGAAGAGGCTTGAGACACTCCCAGGAGGTCCAGGGTGCCAGCTCTCTACTCTGATTCCGTCCACAAACTCCCCAACGCCCCGGGGTACCCCCAAAGTAAAAACTCCTAGGGGCTTTGGAGGAGTGGTGCATGGGGAAGTGAAATCTGGTTTCATCACATTTCCCTCGGACAAATAAGCATCTCTAGGGTGACCTCCAGCAGCTCCTGACCAATCATTCTTTCTCTTTTGTTCCTCTCCTTGCTGCCACCGCCTCTCTCTTTCTTCTGTTCCTTTAGCTCCTTAATCTCTTTTTCTTTCCCAAGGTCTGAGGGATTATCCCTTACTTGGCTCCAGTCCAACCCATCCATGGAGCCACACTGAACATTCAAACACAACAAAACCACAACACCACTGTCCATTAAAACACATAGGCTGAATCCCTACTGTGTGCTCAGCATAGTACTAGACCTTGAGGAAAAAATGGTCATATTTCTACAAGACATACAAGTAACAAGATGAGGCAGTTAAGAATCGTGGTGTGGATTCTCACCAGTGAGAAGTGCCATATATTAAAGCTTTTCCCAACTTGTTCTACCACTTCTGCCACTGCTTGCTTCCATTTTTTTGAGTCCTTACCAGGTGCAACGTACCATGCTGAGCATTTTATGTGAATTACCTCATCCACTGCTCATAACTCTTTGTGATGCAGGTCGTTTTACAGAAGTGAAAACTAGTTAGCGATGGAGTCAAATTCAAACACAAATCATCAGGAAATCTGATTGCCAGAGTCTGCTGTTTTCCGTTATGCTATAAAAAAAGGGGTTCCAAGACTAAGTTCACATTAACCTATGAAAGGCTCTGCAAAGCCTGCAAGAAGGGAAAACCTGTTAAACTTTGTATAACTCTGGGTTTTCCAAATTTATTTGACCATGGTGCCCCCTCCCTTTCTTTGAGGCACATAGTATGAGAAAATGTGCATAGGACATGAGGGTGGGCTTCTGGGAGGGGAATGAGAACCTGGAGCCGGCTCTTCATAAAGTGAGGAACAGGAGTTGGACGGGAGGCTGAGCCAATCCTGAGGCGGGAGTGAGCTGGACGGGGGAGCTGAGCCAATCCCGAGGCGGGAGTGAGCGTGACCAAGTTGGAGGCAGGGGGAGGGCAGAAAGGGGATTCTGGCTGGAGTGGAGGGTATAGGAGGGAGCTGAGACAGGAGACTGGAAGACTGTAGGTTGTAGAGGACATAGATGCTTTGCCAAAAATTCCTTAAGAAGAAGTGGGAGGCCCTGAAAGCTCATGAGTTTTGGATGAACTGAGTTTTAGAGAGTTTACTGGAGTGTATGGTGGATTTAAAGTGGGTAGAGGTGAAGGTACAGGACTGCACCTCTAAGGTCTGAGCAAGGATGGTGGAAAAGGGCATGATGGATGGATGGATCAGGCTGACCTTCTGGAGAAATGACCCACAGGACTCAAGGGATAATTGGATATGGGATAGGGATGGGGAGTGAGTGGAGAGCTACCAGGATCCCCAGATAGATATCATCCTTCTGAGTCTGGGTGGTAGGATGATGAGATCATTGCCCATGCAGAAGCTGATTAAAGAAAAAGAATTTGGTTTCAGGCATGTTGAATCTGAAGGGTCCACAGGGACAGCTGATTGGAAATAACCAGCAAGGGTCTAGAACTTCTGGACTAGGGTCTGAGAGAGATTTTGGATCTAGGCTTTTTACGATTTGATAGTCATAGAATGATAGGGAATATTTAGTGTTGAGTATGACCCAACCCTCCATTTTACAGAAAAGAATCATAGGAAAAAGACCAAGTGATGTGCCTAGGAGGCAGGACTGAAGCCTTGGATTACCAGGCACAGGTTCTGCAGGGAGGGAGGGCTGCTGGCTAATGTCTTAAAGAAAACTGGAAAGAAAAACACCCAACAGCCAGACTGCCCGGTGCCTCCCAGACCCTCCTGGAACCTATTCATTCCATCACCAGGTGGACGTGCTCCTTTACATCCTCCCAGCCCCAAGTATCAGGTCAGTTTTGGGGATCTTGTCTGTCATCACCCAGACCTTTCAGTGTTTTGGATCCCAACATGGATCTTGAGAAGGGTTGCCTATGCCTGAAGGTGGGGTGGGAGCCAAGGTGGGAAGGCAGCTCCAAAGCTCCCTGTGCTGACAGCCTCCCTTACCCCAGCTGCCTTGGATGGCACGGAAATTGTGTAGGGTGGGTCTGCAAACCTGGGACACCCTCCTCTGGCCATCTTGAGAACCTCCTATTGAGAGTTTTAAAGACAAAGCACCACAAAGTCTTAGAGGACTAGAAGGAGCCTGGAGACCTGTCAGCAGGTCCCTGGGCCTGGGCTGCTCCCACCCCTGGCCTCCAGGGGCCCGGGTCTGCGGCCTCCACAACTTCTAATTTCCAGTTGGCAGGAGAACCAGTGGTGGTCCCAGGTGGGTGTTTGGGGGATGGGTTGGTTGTACCGAGTGCCAAGCTGAGGTTGCCAGGTTCCTGGGATGATTGTCAACCCATGGCAGGCAGGCAGGGCTGCTGTCTGGGAGCAGCCTGTCACTGTTGCCCTCCCTCCACCCCAGTCCCCGCTCCAAGCTCCTAAATCCCGGCTCTAACAAGCCACCGGCCCTTCCCGGAAACTCCTTCCTATTTCCTAGAAGGAGTCTCCATTCGAAGAAGCCAGCCTTCGGAATCCCTGATGGATGCTGGGCCCCTCCCCCTATGCCCAGGTCCTCCTGGGCCCTGCCCTCTCCAGTTAATACTGTTTCCTGATCTGGAGGACTGGGGAGTTTCCACTGTTCTGCTACCCCACCCCCAAGGTGCCCTGGTTTGTCATCAGGCTCCCTTTCCCTCTTCCTTCCCACCTTTTTCCACTCCCAGGCCTCTCTGAAGGGGAACGCAGTGGGCACCTGGGTGGGTGGGGACTCAGCAGGGAGTCCTGCCTATGGCATTACAGACCAGGGCTGAGGAACAGAAGATCAGAAAGAGGTTAGCACCCCAATGGATGGAGGCAATGAGAAGTTAACAGAGCAATGAGACAGATGAGGAGCTGGAGTCTGGAGGGTGCTATTTGGAAATCAGGGAACTGTTCTGGTATTGGTGAGCTGTTTTGGAATTAGGAGTCTGTCCTGCTTTTAGGGAGCTGTTCTAAAAACTGGAGGCTTGCTGGTGTTTAGAGGCTATGCTGGAATTAGGGGAGTTGGCTGGTATTGTGCTGTTTTGGTGTTGGCTGTCTGGAATTAAACAGAGGCTGTGCCAGTACTGGAAAGCTGTGCTCTAACAAGTGGTTATACTGGATTAAGCTTATTGTGCTGGCCTGGGAGCTATCATAACACTGCGGCCTGTGCTGTGTTGGGACTTCCAGTGCGTGGTCCTGGCTGTCCTGGGAGCTGACCTAGAATCAAGGGGCAGTCCTCTATTAAGGTCTCTGCCTTCTGGGGGGTTCTGCTGCGCTAGGGGCCTGGGCCTCTTCCTGGTTGCTGTTGAGGCCTAGAGGGCTAGGAGCTCTGGGGGCGGGCTTGGCTGTAGCCTGGTGCGGTGGGTGGCCCCGCGGCGCAGGCTGGCTGGCCGGCAGTGACACTCCCTCTCCCTGCAGTTACCTCACCGCCGCGTCACCTTCTCCGCCACCAGCCAGGCGCAGGAGCTGCAGGACCCGTCCCAGCACAGTTACTACGACAGTGGCCTGGAGGAGTCTGAGACGCCGTCCAGCAAGTCATCCTCGGGGCCCCGACTCGGTCCCCTGGCTCTGCCTGAGGATCACTATGAGCGCACCACCCCCGATGGCAGCATAGGAGAGATGGAGCACCCCGAGAATGGTGAGGGGACCCCAGGAATGAGTAGAAGCCTGAGAGTGATGACAAGACCTTAGACATAGCCTCCATCTCTTGAGCTCTCGTGTATTCAGCAGTAAACACTGTGCTGAGTGCCTTCTGGTATATATTCATTTAACCTTCACAACCGCTCTCTGATCTGAGAAGTTTATTGTGCCCCCTTTACAGTGGAGGAAACGGAGGCTCAGAGAGGTTGAGTCACTTACCCAAAGTCATATACAGGAAGTGACGGAGCTGGAGGGATTCAAACCCAGGCACCTCTGACTCCAAAGACTTTGAAGTCAGTACTACTTTATTCTGCTTCCTGGGAACACAGACCCTGAGAATGGGGGCCAGAGGGCTCAGGTAGTGGTAAGGGAACTTTGAGGGAATCTTGAGATAATGAGAGCTCAGAGGGCCTTGAGAAAAGGGAAGGGACCCTGGATGCTATGAGGAGCCCAGAGAAGGGTGTGATGATCCCCCTGACGGGAGGAGAGGGAGTGGGGAGGCCCAGGGAGGGGAAAGGCTTGTGTGGGAGGGGCTTGGAGGGTGATGGCAGACGTGGGATCTGGGCTGGAGCAGAGGTCAGCATGGGAATGGATGGGGGGCGTGTTGTCAGAATGTATGTGTGTAGTGCGTGTGTGTGCGTGAAGGCACCTCTGGTGGCCCATGGTGGGGAGACTAAATCAGCTTCCCCTTGGGATAGAAAGACTCTCCAGCTTAGAGCTATCCTCAGGTCTCGTCCCCTCCCTCAGTCGGAACTCCCCCAGCCCGCCCCAAGATGAAAAGTTCCACAGCTCACCCCTCGGGCCCAGGGCTCTTGTCTAACCTCCCAGGCCCCGGGTCTCAGAGTGCCCTCCATCCCCACCCTGCCCATCCATGCGCGATCTCACGCCCGTCTCGTCCTTTTTGTGCCCGCGCAGAGCCGGCTGGCCGGAGCAGGCCCTGAGGTGGACTGCCAGGTATGTGGGAGCTGCTCTGGGGTCTGGGGTCTGTGGGACTCGGCCCAGCACCCAGCCCCGCCCACCCAGTGCCCATGCTCTGCTCCGTGCCACGTTGGGTCCCTCCACTCTGCCCTGAACTGAAGAGCCCTGGAGGGTTAACGACAGAGCTGTCCCCTCCTCACCTTGCACTGGCAGGAGGCCAAGCCAGGGCGGGTGGTGCCAGGGGAGTCCCCACCCCAGGTGGTGCCGCTCAGTCACATCCCTGGGTGGGGAGGCACCGCCTGGTACTGTCCCCAAGCGAGGGCGGGACAGGGGCAACCGTGATGGGAAGTACTCAAGGCCCAGACGTTCCCATGGAGACCCCCGCTGCCCAGCAACCACACTGGCTACTGCTGATGTCAGACGGCCAACTTCTGTTCCCATGGGTGTTCTGGGCAGGGAGCCGGGGCAAGGCCAGGGGTGGTGGGTGGTGTAGGGGCCGGAGTGAGGTGGGGAGGGGCTGCATGAGTGTGCTTGTGGATATGTGAGTGTGTGCTTCCATGCAAACCCCTGGCTTTGTAGCAGGGCCTTGCTATGCTGGCGTGGGGTGGGGTCCCAGGGCAACTGGGAGCATGGTGAGGCTGGAGGGGGCTCAGAAGGGAGGCATGTGCCCACCTTTGTCTGAGGATAGAGATGCCTGGTGTAGATTTGTGTGTCCACACCTATCTGAGGATAGGGGTGTGTGTGTGTGTGTGTGTGTGTGTGTGAGAGTGAGAGAGTGAGAGAGAGAGAGAGAGAGAGAGAGAGAGCGAGAGAGCGAGAGAGAGCGCAGTAGAGAGAGAAAGAGATTGTGTCTTTAATGAGGATGGGGGTTTCCTCACCCCTGAGGGTAAATGTGCATGTTTCAGCCTGTCTGGAGATAGATGACGGAGTGTGTAGATGGGATGTGTGTTTGTGCACCTGTCTGAGGGCAGGTATGGTGGATGTGTGAGAGGAGAGCTGGAGGGTGGGTGAGAATGGAAAGAATGTGTCTATTTAAGGACAGATTGCGTGTGTGTGTGTGTGTGTGTGTGTGTGTGTGAGAGTGAGAGAGAGCCCGCATGCGGTGGATGGTGGGAGGGTGTGTGTCTATTTGAGGGTGTGTGTGCCTGTGAGCTCAGTGGGCAGGAAGGGGCGTGCACCCCTGTTCCAAGGCGGCATGGAGGCGCTGGTGGGAGGCTGTAGAGCAGAGCTCTGCGAGGCTGCCCTGACTGAGGACCATCCTCCCGGCTCTCCCCTGCAGACCTGCGCCCTTTGCCTGACGTCGCCATGACGGGCACATGTACCCGGGAGTGCAGTGAGTTTGGCCACTCCGACACGTGCTGGATGCCTGGCCAGTCGTCTCCCAGCCGCCGGACCAAGAGCAGCGCCCTCAAACTCTCCACCTTCGTGCCTTACCAGGACCGAGGAGGGCAGGAGCCTGCGGGCGCCGGCAGCCCCAGCCCCCCGGAAGACCGGAACACCAAAACGGCCCCCGTGCGCCTCCTGCCCTCCTACAGTGCCTTCTCCCACAGTAGCCATGATTCCTGCAAGGACTCGGCCACCTTGGAGGAAATCCCCCTGACCCAGACCTCGGACTTCCCACCTGCAGCCACACCGGCATCTGCCCAGACGGCCAAGCGCGAGATCTACCTGTGAGCCCCCTTCTGGCCGGCCGGCCATCCCTTCCCCAGCCGCCGGCCAGCTCCCAGGCGGGCCCATGCCAGGGCCCCTGCTCCTGATCCCTCCAGCGTGGACTTCCTGGCCAGGGCCCTGAGTGGGGGGGTTACTGGCCTCATGACCACGCTGGCCCTTCCCCCATGCAGGGTCCAGGTCTTCTTCCCTCACTTCAGCCCCCAAACCCTAGGGAGCCCCCTCTTCCCCTTTATGGGGCTCCCCCCAGCTGATGCCCAAGAGGGCTCCTCTACAATGACTAGGCTCCGGTCCCTCAACTTCCAGGGATCACCCCCTCACTTTGGGCAGATGGTAGAGTCAAGGGTGGGCAGCACACTTTTAACTCATTGTGTCCCGCATGGCCAACCAGGGCGGGCATAGGATGCCCCCATTCCCGCCCTGCAGCAGGGCTGAACTGGGGAGCCCCTCTCCCTGGGAACTCCCAGAGGAAACTCTTGACCGCCAGGGGCTCCCTGAAGGGCTGTTGTTACCAAAGGTGGGGTGGGATGGCGGTGGGAGTGGGGCAGAGGCCTTGTCTTCCTATACTGCTCCTGGGCTGGCCCACCTGCCTGCCGCATGCCCATGCCTGGTCCCATCCGGGCCGCCCCCTTCCCACTGGTCATGCAGTGTCTGTATATAAGGACCTTGGAATGATGTCCCCATTTCTGCCTGATTTGCAACTTTTCTTGTTGATGTTGTGTTGTCTCGGGGGACCCCTCTGGGGGGGGACCTGCCCTGCACCCCCTCCTCCCTGCCGCAGTGCCCCCCACCCCAGGCCTCTATTGTTCCATGTTGTAAATACCCCTGGGGCTGTGGCAGGATGGGGGTGCCGGCCAGGGAAACAAGGGGGGTGGGGGTGGGGATGGGGGAACACTCGCCTATCAGCAGAGCTGGGCTTTTATTTAATTTTTTTTAAGAATACAAATCTCTATTTTTTTGGAACTGTTGCGCTGTGCCCTGGGGTGGGGGGGATCCCCGCTCAGGCTGGCCCCCACATCCAGACGAGCATCACGGAGGGGCCCTGAGGCTGGGGGGGGCAGCTGGCCGGGGGTGGGGAGACTGTGCCTCTGGCCTGGTTGGGTGAGTTGGGAGCAGGAAGGTTTGCTCAGGGGGTGGCTGGTTGCTGCCCCCAACAGGGGGTACCTGCACCCTGCCCCCTCTCTGCACACCCCCCCCAGCCCCTGCCATGACTGACCCGTCAGCCTGTAAAACCACCATTGCCTTGATCTCAGGGGGTGGGAAGGGCTGCCTCAGGGCACCCTGGGCTCCAGGCCCCCTTCTTCCAGTTGGGCTTCCCTTTGCCAGGGTCAGGGGTCCCATGGCGTGGGGGGATCGGGGGGCAGAGAAGCCCAGTCAGCCATGATGAGGTGGGATTCTTTTCTTCACCTCAGGGGGCCAGGGTGTGAGGGGCATCCTGCAGAGGCCCCATCTCCCACTGTGGCCATCTCAAAGCCTCAGCCCCTCTTCCTTCCACAAACCCCCACTGCCTTGGCCCATACCTCTCCGGCTCCCCAGGGGCCCAGGCTGGGAGGCTGGGGACTCAGGGTATGGCCCTTGCTTGACTTAGTCTAAGCTTGGGGGGGCGGCCCGAGGGTGGGAGGGGTGGGTACAGGCTGCTGGGTCGTCTGGTGCCTTTGGGAGCTGTGCTGCTGGAGTCTTGACTCCTGTAACCCCAGAGACCCCACCTCCACCCCTGAAAGCCAGGGGGCTGAAGAATCACCTTGTTCTCTGCTCCTTGCCCCTAACAGTGCTGGGAAGGAGAGCATTGTTAGGCTCGTGGCCCCAGCATACACAGCCCTTCAGTGGAGGGCGGGGGGGTGTAGAGTGGCCTGGGGTGGCAGCAACCAGGTCTAGGGATTGGCCAAAGGCTCCTTTCCCTGGGGGAGGCCCAGGAAGTGGGCTGGGGCTTGTTAAAGAGACAGCCCCTTCCCCCTGCACAAACGGGGCAGGTGCAATAGTGGTGGAGTTGGTAACGTGAGGTGCCCAGCTGGTGGGTCAGTGGCCTCGAGGGCTGTCCTGGGTCCTGGGGGTCAAGATTCTGGCAAGAAGATTGTACGAGGCCCATTTGCTTGGTGGAGAGGGTGGTCCAGACAGGAGGCATTCCTGGGGTCAGTGGACTTCCCCTGGAAGCCCCTGGTGGCCTGGGCACCCTGGCCTGGTCTCGGAGACCCCTGCACACTAGGTGGAAGGGCAGAGGAGCATTTTGCACAATGGAGAAGCCAGAAGGAAGGGGGTGGCCCAGGTGGCTGGGAGGGCTGAGAAGCACAGAGGAGGAGCCCTTCCCACAGGCAAAGGCAGAGCCCCTAGCCCCCTGGTTGGGGTTGGGGCACTGAGTCTGTCACCACCTGGGCACTTGAGAGGTGAAACCAAAGGTGGGCAGGGGATGGGTGACAGCACTGGGGACCACCCCTGTTGGTCCTAGTCTGTGAAGCCCTTCCCCAATGCCTTGTGTCACGTACAGTTTTATGTACAAATAGGCGACATTTGGCCAGAGGAGACCCCGCTCAAACCCAGCCTGACCCAGTCAGTGTCTTCCTAGAGGGGACCTAGTCTGTCCCGACCCCCTACTTCAGAGCATGTCTCTTGGTAGGGGGAAGGTATATGGGGACATACTTCTCTCCTAGGGTCCCTGAAGCTTGTCTCACATCCTCGGGGGAGGGTCTCTGGGGCATCCCTCACCTCTGGGGGCTCCCTAGGCCCTATCTCTCCCCTTGGGAGTCTCTTGGGGGGGACATGTATTCCCGCTGGGGACCATGGGAGCATGTCTCCCCCGCTACCCAGGCTCTCTGGGGAGCCTGTTGTCCTCCCAGGGGTTTCTGGGAGTACTTAAGGCATGTCAGTCTTGGGCCATCTCTCTTCCCAGGGAAGGGGGCTATCTCTGAAGCATGTCTGGGAAGAGATGTTTCTGGCCCTCCCTGCACCTCTCCCCCAGGGGTGTCTCTGACCTGCAGCACTTCGGATGAGACTGGGCAGCTCTGAGCTGTCTTTTCTCCCAGGGGCTCTGGGATACCTCTCTCTCCTGAGGGCCCGGCCTCTGGAGCCATTTCTTCCCTGTGTGGGGGCCGTCTCCTGGTGTTTGGTTGGCTTGTGTTGGCCAAGAGAAAGCCTCTTAGGGGGCGTCTCCACGCGGGACTTCTCTGGGAGGGGGGACTGTGTCTCGCCCATGGGGTTCCCGGGCGGTGTGTCTGCCCGTGGGGAGGGGGAGACTGTGTCTCCTCGGGTTATCTGAGTGGGGAGGGGGGCCGTGTCTCTCTCGTGTGTTGGGGGGGCGGGGGTCGGGGAGGGGGGTTTTGGGCGCATCGGATGCCCACACTGGGGTCGTGTTTCTCTTGGTTCGTGCCACTTCCCACCGCCTCGCTCCTCCCGGGAAGGGCTCCCGTCCCGCCCCCACTCCACCCCCGTCCCTGGCGCTGCGAGCACAATCCCGTCGATTTGTAATGATTTCCGTCTCTGTCTTTCTCTGACCACCCCCGCCCCCTACCCCGCCGCGAGCATGCGCAGGCACCTCCCCTACCCCTCCGGTTCGGTTCGTTTCCGGTTTGTTTGCTGAGCTGTCAATGAAAGACCCGTGTAATTATTCCCGAGCTTTACAATAAAAGTGTGAAAACCGGACCCCACTTGGCTTCTTCTGGGCCCTCGGGCCGGCGTCCCGGGGAGAGTGGAGGCTAAGTCTGGGGTAGAGACCTTGGAGGGGGCCCGGGGGACGCGGACGGGAGAAGAGGGATGAGACCCGCACTGGGATTAATCGGTCCCACGCAGGGATGGGGGCAAGAGGACGGAGACTGAGGACAGACATCTACTTCATACGCCTCAAAGTGGCCCCCGTGCCATCCGCTGGGCCCGATCCGCTCCCGGCAACCCCATTCCCACCGGAGCTGACATGCAGGCTAGGGGTTAGGCTTGGGGGGCGCGCCGCGCTGCGGAGGGTGAAGCTGTGCTGCCTTCTTCCAGGGGGCATTATCCATTCACGCACCCCTCATTTAGCAACGAGTTTGAATCGTGGAACTGGATAGGAGAAGGGGCGGGAGACATCTGTCTGTCTGTCGCTCCCTCTCACGCTCAGGAACGAGGGTTGGAAGTCGATGTACGGGGACCCGAAAAGGTCTCAGCCCCCGTCCACGACTGTGCACCCCTCCCCCTGCTTCCGGGCCCAAGCGGCCCCGGCCTCCTCAGTCCGGCTCCCGGGTAAACACCGGCTCCGGAGAGGTCGTAGAACAGAGACCGGATCAGCCGGTTTCCCGGCCCCGCCTCCCGGGGCGCCCCTCCCCCCGCGTGCGCTTCCGCTCAGCCCCCGCGCCGTTTACCCCCGCTCGCGCAGCGTGGGCCTGGCTCCCGGACCCCGGGGTTGGTTCAGCTGCTGGGATTAGTCGAGAGCAGGGACTAATCCTGGATGAGCCTCCGTGTAAACCCGGATCGACCGCCGGTACGCCGGGGGTCGTGGGGGCCCCTTTATCCATTCCCATACTCTGGGCTTCTTAGGGCCTGGACCCCCCCAAGCCCCCTCGCTACAGTCGGAGACAAGTTGGTTGGATCTGCTGTGCGGAAGAGGTGGGGGCCGGCGGGGGGGCAGCGTGAAGACACTGCCAAGATCAGGCCTGGATCAGTCGCGCCCCAGAAAGTCTGGCAGTGGGTTGGGGGGTGGGCACCCCGAAAGGAAGGGCAGAAGCCCCTCTGGCAGCCTCTGAATCCACAAGGGGTGAGGTCAGCTCCCTGGCTCAGTGTGCAACTCCGTGCTCCCCACCGATCCTCCAGTTACAGAATCTCCAGCCCTCCCTCTACTTGTGGCAAGGGTGACCTGCCCCTAACCTTGAGGCCTCACCTCCTCATCACAGGAGGCACTGAGTCAGCAGGAGGGCCCCATGTCATCTCCACCCCTGACTTGGCCAGACAGTGAGGGGTGAGGAGCTCCTCCTGTTGAGGCCAAGCCCTGGCAATGATATCAGGGGTCAAGGGACTAGGGTACTAGAATCCTGTCCCTGGTTGGTTCATTCATACCACAAACATTTCACAGCTCTATGGGAGAGGCAGACAGGTAAACGATGACCACATCATGTGTTCAGCCCTGCCCTGAGCCGTAAATTCAGGCTAGAGAGCCAAAGGAGGTGTCTCCTCCAGCACCGTCCAGCAGGCTTCCTGGAAGAGGTGGTACCAGAGCTGAGTTCTAAAGGGCAAATGGAGACGAGCCCACTGAGGAAGTGGTCTGCATCCCAGGCTGATGGAGCAGTGTGTGTAAGGGCCTGGAGGTACAGAAGGAGAAGGTGAGGTAGTTCAGGAAGGCAGGAGAAATTGAAGAGGAAGGCAGGGGCCAGAGCTAGCAGGGCCTGCTGGTCAACCTAAGAAAGGAAAGGGAGCCACTGAGGGATTCTAAGCCTCTAAAAGAAAAGGTCAGATTTATGTTCTTTACAGATTCTAACTGTCCTCTTGCCTTCTCTGCCGAGGTTTCTCTGGGAGCCTGGGTTGGTAGTGGAGGCATATACCCACAGACAGCAAGGAAGAGGAACCAGGGTACAGTGTACATTAGGAAATTCGGTCCCCACATCCTTCCATCACACCTGGAGTTAGAGAGACCTACATTAGGAATCTGTAGCACTTCCTAGTGTTATGAGCTTGGGCAGGTGACTGTGCCTTGGTTTCTTCATCTGTAAAAAGGAGCTAATAATGCTTACCATCACAGAGGATCATTGTGGGGCTTCAATGAAATCATGTGTCCACTCTTTTTTAACACATATTTAACACCTACTATGGGGCAGGCTCTGTGCCAGCTGCTGGAGTTACAGCACTGAATTAGACAGGCATGGTCCCTACTGTCTCTTAAAACTTCCATTCCAGTGGAGAAGACAGACAATAAACAAACAAATGAGGTAATTATAGGTTGTGTTAAAGCGCTGTGAAGGAAACAAACAATGGGACACAAAGGAGGATAACTGGGGGTGGGGGAGAGAAGGGGGCTGCCTTACTCAGTGTGGCCCAGGCAGCTTTTCTAAGGGAACCTGAAGATTCAGAGTTCAGAACAGAGTATTCCAGGTACAGAAAACTGCAGCTGCCAATGCCCTGAGATGGGAGACAATAAGGAAGTTAGCATGATTCCTCTAAGATGCTAGGCTTCCTGAGGGCAGGAAACTAGGTCTCTCACTTCTCACCACCTCCTGGATAAATACTGGGGGAAGTAAATAGAAACGGAGGGGAATTTCCGGCTTGCTGGGTCAACCTCCCCACCCCCATCCCCTGGAGTGTGTTGTGAGGGGGGTGCTTTTGGCCTCTTCTCAGCCTGCCCATCTGCACAGCTTAATCTTCCCTCCAGCTGTTCTATACAGGAAAGGTCTCTGCCCACTTCTGTTTCTTTCCTGGGGTTCCCAATCCTCTCCTTGGACAGGAGGGGCAGCTTGGGCCCCCGCCCAGAATCTGCTGATTAAGAGCCTGGATTGAACATGATTTAGTATCTGACCTGCAGGGGTTGAGGGTTACTGGGGCCCTCTGGAGTCTCCCCCTCGGCTGGGATCTCACTTCAGGGAGACCTTGAGGAAAGCTTCCTTACGCGTGGATACGTTTCACACACAGCCACCCGTGCTGCACGGTGCACACAGCTCCTCTCACCCGCTCACATCCAGCTGCACATTATGTCTCCATGGCAACCAGAAGGCCTGGTCCATGGATGTTAGAAATAAGTGCCAGAGGAAGAGGAAAGAGAGAGAGAGGAGCAGCATCAGAAATAAAGAGACTCAGAAAGATCGCCTCCCAAGGAGGCCCCCTCTCTTTCCTTGCACCCTCTGCCAGGAAGACTTGAATGGACTCAGAGCCTCAAGAATGGAGGACCTCAAGGTGGGCACTAAGCAGGGGGCTGAGGGCTGTCTGGACACAAGTCATAGGGGCCCAGTGGGCAGTGAGGGAGGAGCAGGACCAGGGGAACTTGAGTGAGTCTGGAGTTTCAGACTAAGAATACTTGGTTTGGGTAAAAGGCAGAGGAGGTGCGTGGGTAGGGATGCGAGACTTAGGGGAGCTACTTTCCCTTCTTCCTGGCCTAATTGGCTGTTCAGGCCGAAACCAGCTCTTAGTCACTTAGTTTAATTAGAATTGTTCTGGAGAAGACAGTGGGGGAGGGGAAGGAGAAGCTAGGGTGTGAAGGGGGAAGGGTGGGAGGAAAGGGAGCTGAGTGGGGGTGGGGAGTGGGAGTTCCTTCTATCACCTTCCATTCTTTCTGTCACCATCCAGTGGATGGGCTGGGCTATAACTGTCCAGGCTGTGGGTCACTCTAATACCCCCGCCCAGCTGTCACTCGTGTTCCGTCCCACACACCTGCTTTGTGCTCAGTGTCTGTCTCTTCCTCTAGCTCTCTCTTACTCTCTCTCCTGCTCTCCTTCTCTGTCTCCTCATCTTTCTTTTCCCCCTTCTTCAGGGTCTCCCAATCTCTGGCCAACAGTGTTTGCCTCATAAACAGGTGAAGATTTTGGAGTGCTGGCTGGGGCTGATCCACTTTGGAGTGGAGGAGAGGCAGGGGGGTGGGATTATATTGAGAGCAGCCTCATCTTCTGGGAGTAAGGGAAGGGGGCAGACACTGCCCAGGCATGACTTCCCCCCAACAGACACACACCCACCTCTGTTCCCACCTCCCTCCCCTAACCAAGTATCATCACCTCTCTGGAGTATGCGGAGCTTGGCCTCTGGAACTGGACTGTCTGGATTGCCTTGGACAAGTAACTTAACCTCTCTGAGCAGCAGTTTCTCTAGCTATGAGATGGGGATAATAGATCCTAACTTTGTAGTGTGGATTTAAAAGGATGATGCGTGTGAACGGCTTAGCACGGTAAGTTATAAGTGCTCAATGAACGCAGCTTTTATCCTCAGTCCCCAGCTCCTTTCCTTTCCCAGGCCCTTTGGGAACCAGGACGTGTGCATCTTTCCCTTCTCCTTCTTCTGCTTCCCCATTATTGCGGCCCCTAAATTACCTCTCAGTTCCTAGACTCAGCCCCATGGCTTTTCTCTCAAGGCTCCCCTCTATGGGTGGGTGTCCCTGTTGCGGGGGATGAGTATGGAATAGGAGGTTAGGCTTGGATCCTGCCCCTGCCCACGGGGGTAGGGGTTCGGGACATACCCTTCTCCAGTCTGGGAACTGGGTTTTCCCTCCTCTGCTGGCCTGGAAGAAGACAAAAGGGGACAGCCATAAATGATGTAGGGGAAGTGCACTTGCTGAGGGGGACAAGATGGGATGAGCAGAGTCCAGAAGCCTAAATATTTCATGGGGCTGCAGCACCGGGAAGGGCAAAGTCCCCAAGCTGTGTTTGTGAACGTGCTCTGGACTCCACGTGGCTTGGAGCCGTTCCACATGCTCATTCCCCCTGCACCCCCGGAAAACTGCCCGCAGTGACCCCTTTCCTGGCCAGGAGCTTTCCCAAGTTCTCTCAGCACTTGCATATTTAATTTCTTAACAGCTGTGGTAGTTTGTTCAGGTTTGAGGCTGTATTTTGACATGGTCATGTTTTTCTTGCCCGTGTACTCAGTCTCCCGCTTTAGATGCCCCAGGACTGGTACTCTTGGCCCTCATCTCAGTGTTATCAGGAGAGCCATGTAGTTGGCAAGAGCTGATGGGGCGGGGGGGGCAGAGGCGGGGCTGGCAGGAAGGAGGTCTCTCCAAGATTTTCTGTCTCTGTCCGTCATGGTTGACTGAAGAGCAAGGCATCTATCTGAGCAGGGGGTGAATGGGCGGAGAGCAGCAGGGTCTAGTAGCTTCTGTGTCCACTGCTTACAGATGACCTGGGGGACGGCCTCTGCCAAATCTCTGCCTCCAGGTGGCCCCTGTCGGCTGCTCTCCATGGTCCTTTTCCTGACTCCACATCTAAGTGGGGGATTAGAAAGTGCCCTTGTGATCTCTGTCACAGATTCCCCTTTATCCTTTTCCTTGACCTTTTCCAATCTATCATTATTTCATTTATTTGTTTACTTGTTCAATTTCTGTCTCTTCCCACTAGAATAAAAGCTTGCAGGAGGCAAGAAGCTTGTTTAACTTATTTACCATCCTTGAATGAATGAATGAATGAATGGGAGGAAATCTGCTTGGGGAGTCTGCAGCCAGAGCAAGAAAAGGGAGGCAGAGGGAGGGCAGCCACAGGTGAGTAGGGATACAGGTGGGAAGGGTTGTGGTGGAGAGGGGGAAGGAGGTGTGGAAAGTGAGGGGCGTGGGTGGGATGGGGATGAGAGGGAGACTGGGGAAGGGGGTGTGTGAGGAGGGAGCTGAGATGGAGGTAGATGGAGCTGGAGCCATGAGGCATGGGCTTTGGGGGAAAGGATCCAGGCCCCCAGAAGGGCTAGAGGCAGGTGCCTTTGAGCAGGAGATCAAGCCTGGAATCGAAAGCCAAGGACAGGCTCTACCCTCAGCAAGTCTACGCTTGGAATTTGGGTTTGGGGCCAGAGTGGGTGGAATGCAGAAACCCACCAGGAATAGCTGAGCCATGGGAATTTCCCAGGGCCTGCTGGTACCATCAGTGTCCCTCCAACTCACCCTCACCCCCAAATCTGGGCCAGATGCCCAGACTGAGGTCCCCTCCACTTGCCCTTCTAAGTCCATAAACAGGAAATGCCCCAGGCTGCACTGACCAGTGCCGCCCTCAGAGAAAGTGCCAGGGATCTTCCCAGGGCGGGAGGGAGGTACACAAAGCCAGTAGAGGGTCCTGACTCTTTGATTACCCAAGCTTCGGAAGCTTCCATCTGCCCAAATCAAAGGTGACGGCAATATCAACTCATTAGCACTAAGCCCCTAGAGGAACCTGGGCTTGAAAGAGGAATCCTTTCCCAGGGCCCTTCCTTGTCCCTGGCCCCCTCCTGAGCCCTGGGGCTTCCTGAGAAGGCAGGCAAGGGACAGGGGTGGTAGCCTGGGGTGCGGCTGGGGAGACTCCCATCAGAGAGATGGTGTCTCCCCCAGAATTGGTCAGAGTGGCTGTGGAGGGGGAAGCAGAAAAGATTGGAGGTGCTGTGCACCTGCAGTGGTTGTCATGGCAACCTGACTTGCATCCCCAGAGGGTGGCCTCTCCCTCAAAGCCCTATGAAGCCTGGAACACAAGCGTGGACACACACACACACACACACACACACACACACACACGCAGCTTTGCAGAACTCTACCCCTGAGAGAGCCCTATCAGCTTCCTCCCTCTTCTGCTCTCTACTTCCCCGGGTGAGGCTGAGACCAGGGACAGGGCCATGAGAAGAGGCTGTATATGTGTGTGTGTGGGGGGCTAAGGATGGGGAGGCCCTCCACAAGGCAGGGTGTTGGTGTGGGGGTGTGTGCAGTGTGCCTGGGGTGGTGTCCCCAGTATGTGTAGAGAATAAGTGCCTACTCAGCTCACCCACTGCCAGGCCTGCAGTCAGACCACACAGGAGAGGGATTTGGGAGGGAGATGATTAACAAAGACAACAACAATCACAGTTAACCTTAATTGAGAGCTTATTAAATCCCAGCTATGTGATTGTGGCGAGCATTTTACAGGCAGTGTCTCATTTGATCCTCACGACAACTGTACAAGGTAGGAATTATTAGCCCCATTTACAGATATGAAAACTGAGATGCTAAGAGGTAAAGTAACTTGCTCCAGGTCCAGGAACTGGAAAGAGACAGGGCAAGACTCTGCAGGAGGAGGCAGAGGACAGCGGTGCCAACGTCTAAGGCCACTTATCCTGTCGCCAGGCCCACAGGATACTCCCTCCCACCCCGTGTGCCCCATGCACCTCAACAGGGCTGGTCTGGTGCTGTGCCAAGAGGCAGGGGCCCGGGAAGTCTCAGTGCCTGCCTGGGCTGAACTGGGCCAGCTGAGGGCACCTGTGAGGGTGTAGGGACACAGCAGCAGGCATCGTGATTGGCACGAGCCAGGGGAGCGGCTGGCAGCCTCGCTCCCGGTAAACACGAGGAGAGGTTACTTCACAAGGAAACAGTAATTAACTTTAATTAGCACCTTGCATCTCGGAATATTATTAACATCTCAATTTCTCTAATCAAGGCAGCAAGAGAGGGGCGGCATCTGCCTTGCTGACTCCTTCCTGGCCGTGCTCCTTGGCTTGGCATGGTTCCTGCCCAGCCCCCACTGCCTGGATGGCACCCAGGAGCACTTCCTCAGAGCCAGGTTGCCAAGGGGAGCCGGGGAGTGAGGGGAGCCTGGACTGCCAGGGCAGAGAGAGCAGGCCCAGGTCACGGATGCAGGAGCCGGCCACAGGGCAGAAGGACAGGGCCAGGGCTCTTTGTGTGGCCACCTTATGTTTCCAAGCAGACTATAAGCACCAAAGGAGGACTAGGCTGTATTCCCCATCAGAGAACAACATGGCTGCCTCACTGTCCCCTCTTCCTTCTTCCCTGTCTTCCTTCCTTCTCCCCTCTCCTCTCGCTCTCCCTTCTCCTTCTCTGAGGCCTTTCTCGCCCTTCTCTCCAACTCCCCTTCTCCTTCTCGCCCTAATTTTCCATTTCAACGTGAATTTATTAAGCATCCTTTACAGGCCAGGGGCTGGCTTCCACCACTGGGGATGCAGCAATGGACACCACCGGATAAATCCTGCCCTGGGGAGTTTAGAATCCCACGGAGGCGATAAGGCTTGGGCATAAAGAACTGTAATTGGGCTCCATCCTAACAGGCATCATAATGGAGGTGCAGATAGAAGGCTGGGGGTGGGGTGGGTTCTAGGAGGGACGAGGGGAATGGGAGAAGCAGGGGCCCTAATGGTGGGGCACCCAGAAGAAGGCAGAGGGATCCTGAGGCAGCGAGGGCACTTGGTGCTGTTCAGCCCTCTTCAGAAGGCCATCAGGGAGGGGAGGCCCTGAGGGCACAGGAGTTGCGTCTCTCATCATTACAGCCACCCTCAGTGGCTGCTAACCCCACCAGGCATCTGAGATTCATAACTGACTGTTCTCCTTAGTCTAATTACAGCGGCCTGCTGCTTGCACAATTGGTTCTCTATTTGGCAGTGTCCTCGTGGCTGTCTCCCCATTCCATTCAATTTGTATTTACTGAGCACCTACTACCTCCCTGGAGTAGGCTCCAAGGGCTGTGGCTCCTCTCACAGGGTGTGGAGGGGTCGCAGTCGCTGGAGCTGCCTAGAGGCCTGACACCTCAGCAAAACAAAGGCGGTATGTTCAGGGTGTTTCCCCCCCCCAGGGAACAGGCTGGTTCCACATTGGCCTTGTCAGCACTCCTCACCTCAGCTGTACTTGTGCCTACACAAGTACACTTCCCCTCCCACCTCTGTTCTAACAGAGGACAGTGCCAGAAGGCTAAGGTTCAACTGCAAGTCTTGTCCAACATTAACCCAGAGGGCAGGTTAGATGTTCAGTGGAGACCCCGTGTCATGTTGCCAGGTGCAAAATGGCACCAGTTTTGTCTGACCGCCCTACTGTGGGCCACGGAGCGGGAATGGGCATTTGTTTTTCTTTTGCTCTCACTCTGCTGGCCGGTTATGATCATCTTTGGGTGAGGCCTACAGCATCTCACTGAATTCTCACAGGAAAGAAGCAGGGATTCTCGTGCCCATTTAACAGCTGACAAAACATGACAGAGGTGACTGGTCACACAGGTGGTCAGAAAGTGAAAGCAGAGCAAGACAAGCCCCACTGTGGCCGACTCAGGATCACTTTCCTAATCTTGGTCTCCCCACTTGATTGTGAGCCCGGCCTCGGCCAGGAGCTGGGACGCTGGGAGGGGCCTGAGCAAGGCCCCTGCCCTCAAGGACAATGAGAGAGCAGCCCCTTGCCTTCTAGCAAACCCTAGCCCTCTCCCCTCCTTCCCTCCCTTCCCCCGACTCCTCCCCACCCCCCCACCCCCCCCCCCCCGCCAGCTCCCCAGGGCCAGGGGCTGCGCCTCTGTAATTGTAGAGTAGCCTGCACAGGGCGGGGAAGAATCTGACGTTTCCAAAGGCCTTTTTGATGTCGGTGATTATGGCGATGATGAGGCTGTCCATCTCCTACCAAGACTGGGGCCTTTCTTTGTTTCTCTCTCAACCGGGGTCTCTCTTGCTCTCTCTGCCCTGAGGACTGGTGTTGTCAGGGGACCGGCACTTACTTCTCTTTGTGGGAGGAAGGGGATGGACCGGGCCAAAGTGAAACCTGGGGAATCAGCCCACCCCTCACCTTCCCGGAGCTCTGGAGTGTGCTGACGTGATCATTAGCATAATATTTGCATAAGGAACAATTGAAGAGATTGGAGTCTTGCCCCAGAGGAAACACCTGCAAGGAACTGTGAATGAAAGCCTCTCCCGCCCCCCACTCTGAGATCCCTCCCACCCCCAACCACAGGATGGGGGGAAGTGGCAGGAACCCAGCATGCCTAATGACGATGACGACGACGATGACGAAGTGATCACAGATCACAGTTATCACTCCCAGAGTGCCTACTAAGTGCCCGGCACTGGACTGCGTCTTCCATCTACACAGCCACCCGAGGTGACACATTTATTATTCCATAATACAATTTACAAAGGAGGAAGCTGAAGCTCAGCCGCCCCGAAGTCAACTAGATGATGTTGGTGGCAGAGCTGAGTTTTGGAATGGGGGTGTGCCCTCATGCCCTCAACCACTCACGGCGGATTGGGGTGCTCTGGGCTCAACTCGGGCGCCAAGATCCAGTCTCCGTGGGACCAGGGGATCCCAGGAGGATTGGAACAAGGGCTCGAGACAGGCTCCTCCACACGGACACACATGCTCACACACATGCACAGCCGCTCTGCCCTGCCCCCACCCGTGCTTCTGGAGGCAGAGGAGCTAGGCTGACTTGGCCCATAACCAGGTTAGCCAAGATCCAATTAGCTAGTTAGCACAGGCAGAGCTGGGGGCAGGCAGAGTACGCAGGAGAGCGGGGACGGATGGGTCGAGTAATGTGCAGAGACAGCGGCTCCACGCTAACCTGATAAGCAGCTCCCAGCATCGATGAGGCCCAGCCTGGCAGGTGGAGTGGCCTCAATCCCGGGCGGCTCGTTGGGGTGCGGGGACAGCCTCTGATCCCCATCCCCCCCGGCTGCCACACAGCCCTTCACATTGCCCTCCTCCTCCGGCCTCCCCTCAGCGGCACTCACTCCCGCCCTGCCTCCTCTGAGGGCTGCGGGGAAGGCAGCTTCCTCGGGATACATTTTCATCCAAATGAGGCTGGGATGTCTGCCTCAGGGAAGGAAGGTGGGGGTGAGGTGAGACCACCACCTCCTCCAGATGGGAGGGCGGGGGTGAAGCAGCTGGAAGAATTATTGGGGAGGGGTGTTAAAATAATAACGGTCGCTATTTGTGGAGTTTGCTATGCGCCAGGCACTGTGCAGACCATTTATGTGTACTCTCTCTTTTACGCCCACAGCAACCCTTTGCTGTAGGTACTATTAGAATCCCCATTTTGCAGATGAGAAAACTAAGGCTCAGAGCGGTTAAGAAACTTGCCCCAAGTCACGTGACTATCAAGACTCCTCAGGCTAAAACCACCACACGATACCACCCCTGAACCCGGTCTAGGATTAATAATAATGTAACTGATAGTCATACTTCTTGGCTTTTCTGTATATAATACTTTTGCTTTAGAATTTACAAAGGCTCTTTGGATTTATCCTGACAAGCCCATAAGGTAGATGTTTTATTTCTAATCCCTACTTTGCAGAGAAAAGAAATTGAGGTTTGGAGGGGCAATGTGACTTGCCTGAAGCCTCAGCTCGTGAGTAACAGTCAGAACTTGAACCCAGGCCAGGACCTTCTGCCCCTAGTCTTGTGCTCTTGAGGAGACAATGGAAAGAGAAAAAGACATCCCATCCTTAAGTGAAGGGTGGGTGGTTCATCTATTTACTTATGGGTCTCAAGCTTGCTGGAAGGATTGCGAAAGGCACCGTACTGGGCACACTTATTGGGGGCAGGGGGAGAAAGTGAATGTTTTCCTGCCTCTATGGAGCAGGTGAAAAGGAAAGCCCTGAAGTTCAGTGTCCGGGGACATGGGGCTGCGTTGGCCAGTGGACTCCAAGGAATGAAGCACCAAGAGAAAGGTCTGCCCCTTATGGCGCCAGATCATCTCTGGTCTGATATCCTCATGTTTTTCAGAGGCTGCATCTGAAGCCCAGGGAGTTAAGTAACTCCCCAAGTCACACAGATATGGGCATGCAAACCAGGGCTCCTGACTCTAAGGTGTGTTTCCCCTCAGCCCAGGACCTCCCATTCGTAGCAGGATGGGGACTTCCTAACCTTCTGAGCTCTAAGTCCTGTCTGACATCCCCTCACACCCACCAGGGAAGGAACAATTGCTGTGCCAACCATCCCTGGGGGGGAAGTGCCCCCATTTCCCTCTCTCTGTGCTCTGGGAGGAGGGAATCAGCTGAATTCTTGCCGCTTCAGGCCATCTGGGGCTTTGGGGTTGGGACCTGGGGATGTGTATTAAGAAGGACAGCATGAGAAGGCACACACCAGTGCAGGGCACAGCCTTTGAGCCACGCCCAGGAGAACATGGGTGCACGTCTGTGCTACTCTCTGCCTTCCCTGATACCGGCACCAGAAGGGTTAAGACGTCCCCAGCCCCAGGGGACTGAGGAGCTGTCTGTGCAGGAAGCTGCTCTCCCAGTCCCCAAGGCCTCGGGGAGTGGGGAGGGGAGCAGCTTGTTCAGCCTCTTTCCCAGGCTCCTCAGCTTCCCTGGGGATCCAGCTACATGCCAGAGAGGTGACCCTTGACCCTTCCCCCTCCACCCTCCCGCGCTCCCCAGCCTAACTGGGTAAAGACTCTGATCCCTGCTCAGGGTGCTGGGAGAGTGGGATCCCCCCTACTTCCTCACCTCGCTTTTCCCACCATCTCACTTATTCCCCTTCCTGCCTCCCTCCACTCCCGTTCCACAGTCACCATATTCAGACCCCTGAGTTTCTCCCCCACCCCAGCTCTGGGCCCCCGGGCCTTTCTTCCCAGCCCCCTGCATTTGTAATCTTCTAAAAATAAAAGCCTGTGTTTCAAGTAGGCAACTCCGGAAATACACAATCCAGCCCAGGCATCCGCCGGGTCGGGACAAGAAAGGACCGTGTCCAGAGAAATACCTAGACACAGCGGCCTCCACCCTCCCAGGTAAACACAGGAACGCAGCCTGTTCCTGATGAGAAAAAAGGCAGGAGTGGAGGATGGGCGCAGGAAGAGGGAGAACGCTCTCCTGGGCGGGGCTCTTGAGCTAAGGTCCCTAACAGAGAGGGTCTGGGTCTCCCTGTAGCCTCCCCTGTCTGTCATCATGAACAGTTGCTCCTCTCCTACTTCCTCAGCAATCTCTGGGCGAGGTGGAGGGCTCCTTTCCCCCATGGCCAGCCCCGTACATCCAGAGTCAGGACTGAAATCCAGGGAAATCCCAGCAGGTTCGGGCCCTATCCCCTGCTCTGCTTCCCAGGAATGGGCAGGATGGCCACTTTGGGCAGCGCTGTTCAGAAACATCTGTTCCCCATCCCTCTGCCTCCGCCTGGACCCTGGCCATGACAGAGGCCAAAGAAGTTCAGGAGTGGCACCATCTAAGATCCCCTTGTCTTTCCCAGCTGTGTGATCAGATGGCCATGGGAAAGGGGGCTCCTCACTGGCCAGAAGGGACACTCCAGACCCTCTGTGGCTGACCCAGGCTACTTCCACAGGGTGCCAGAAGGACTGGGACCAAATCGTGCTGGACTTTGATAAGATTCACTCCCGCACTGGGCCTGATGGACTTTCTGGCTGGAATTTGTGTAACTGCCCAATCCTGGTACGTTTGGGGACCTCACGAACAATAGTCATAATTGGAAGAGTGATAGCTAACATTTTTTAAAGCACTTACTGTGTATCGGACTTGGGCTAAATACTACACGTGCTTCATTCTCAGTCCTCTCAGGAGCCCATTTTTATCATCCCTAATTTACTTATTTTTTATTTTTTTGTAACTTTAATTTTTTTTAATTAAAAAATTTCGGCCTCACCACATGGCACGTGGGATCTTAGACCAAGGATCGAACCCATGTCCACTGCAGTGGAAGTGCGGATTCCTAACCACCGGACCACAAGGGAACTCCCCACCCCTAACTTATTGGCGAGGAAACTGAGGCACGCACTGCTCACAGAGCTGACCCTAGCCCCAGGTCACACTAGTAAATGGCATCCCGACAGCCGACTGACCCTCGCTAACCCCAGCCTGGCAGACTGCTGCAGCAGCCTCACAAGCCCCGCTGGCCTTACCATCTCCTTCAGCGGGAGGCTGGGCGGGGCTGGCAGCTTCAGCAGGGCCCGCCCACAGCGCAACAGTGAAAGAGACAAAGACTGACTAGAGAAGCTGCCCTCTCTGGTCAGCATCTTGGGGCCCTTTCCCAGCCTGTTGCCTGGCCTTGGTGCTCTTCCCCACATCTGGCTTTTGCATCCTAAAGAGAATCAGCCCCTCCTCTCAGGCCCAAAGGGAGCTGTCCAGCTCTGCCTATACAGCACACGATCCCCACCCGAGAGCAGGCATTTTGAATTGCAGCTTTTAGGGTTTAGACAAAATATATCTGTCACATGGAAATTCGGTGGTGTGCCTGTGCCTGGGAGAATTCCACCATTAAAGTTGGTAACACAGGGGCTTCCCTGGTGGCGCAGTAGTTGAGAGTCTGCCTGCCGATGCAGGGGACACGGGTTCGTGCCCTGGTCCGGGAAGATCCCACATGCCGAGGAGTGGCTGGGCCCGTGAGCCATGGCCGCTGAGCCTGCGCATCCGGAGCCTGTGCTCCGCAACGGGAGAGGCCACAACAGTGAGAGGCCCGCGTACCGCAAAAAAAAAAAAAAAAGAAAAAAAGTTGGTAACACAAGTAAACACTTAGGCCAGCACCCAGCATATGTACAGTGAGTAGATTAGGGGGTCACTCATGGGACCCCTGAGATGCATCACCCATGGTAATAATAATGCTAGCATTACCAGCTACCAGTTATTATCAGTCACAAGCCTGACCCTGTGCTGAGCACCTCACAGACATTTAATATTTGCAACGACCTATAAGTTACATGCTACTCCTCCTCATCTTACAGATGAGAAAACTGAGGCGAAAGTCTCATAGTTAGTAAGTGCTTGAGGTGGGATTTGAACCCAGGCCTACAGATAAGTGGCTTTCTTGTAGTCACTCTGCTCCTGGCTGATTGGCCCTTGTGCATGTCCCACAAGTACACAGGCCCCTTGGGTAAAGTTGGCAGCATTTTCTGAAATTCCAAAAATGCTCCAAGCAGTTCTAATGGGCATGTCCTGCGACTTGGGTCAGGCTTTGCTTTAACCCTCTAGTTGGCTGCTGGCCAGCACTCGCCTTCCTGTGTCAAACTCTTCTGATCAATAACTAGGGGATGCTTTTATGCTCATAAAGCACCCACTAAAATACCACCTCATTATTGTAATTCTTTCTTTTTTTTTTTTTTGTGGTATGCGGGCCTCTCACTGCCGTGGCCTCTCCTGCCGCGGAGCACAGGCTCCGGACGCGCAGGCCCAGCGGCCATGGCTCACGGGCCCAGCCGCCCCGCGGTATGTGGGATCTTCCCGGACCGGGGCACGAACCCATGTCCCGTGCATCGGCAGGCGGACTCTCAACCACTGCGCCACCAGGGAAGCCCTCATTATTGTAATTCTTGATAGCTCCTCCCCACCAAAGAATCCCCTTTCCCTTTTCCTGTTTGTCAGCTGAGCTACTAATTTATATGTTGTTTGTCCTTTGCTTTTAGGTCCTACCTGATTCTCCCTCCTACTGTGACCTTGGGGGTCCAGGATACATTCCATGCAAACTCCCCCTCCCCACTCCTACCACCGGTATGGCCTTGAGACATGCATTTAACTCTAGCCCCTCTGTTTGCCCACCCTGTTATCTCTTTCATAATACTTTTCTGGTCACATCATTCCTGCTCCTCCTCTGATTGTCTATGATGTCCCTATCATTGCCTCCCTCCCCCGAGCCAATGGCACTGAACCGCCCAACATGTGTAAGTGTGACTGCCTGGAAAATGTAACTTTCAAAGAGCCTGAAGTTGAATGACAGTAAACAGAACCTTGGAGACCCAGACATCATCTAGGGTATACATGGACTCAGCAGCAGGAACTTAGGCATAAGGCAAGATGAGAAAGAGAGGGATGGGATGATCAAAAGAATGAGCTGGAGGGAGAAATGGGAAATGAGGGCAGTGATATTGATTCAACCAGGTCGAAAGAATCCTTGACTGTCAGTGTTGGAAAGGCCCTTAGAGATCAACCAGTCCAGGAGTGGCAAAGGAGTTTCAAGTCATGAGCTAATGCTGAGTGATGAATAGCAGCTGCCTGGAGTGTGTCCTGAGAAGAAAGTGTCGTTATTGATTAGCAATGTCTGCCATGGGCACTGGATTAGAAATGGTAGCATGCGTGCCAGAATTTACATCCCTGATCTAGTTTCAACCTCTTCTTTCTGGAGCAACTGAGAAGCCCAGAGGGGAAGAGACTTGTCCAAGGTTTATACATTGGAGCAAATCTCAGGGCCCTTGCAGTCTCCTAAAACCCAAGTGAAGGTTGCACACACATCCTAGCCAAAGACAAGGGACCCAGGGAAAGAGGGTCCTCAGTATGGAATAACTAGTAAAGGAGCAGGCAACTTGAAGCTGTGAAGAAGACTGTGGATGCATCGTAGACCAGACACTGGGTGAGTGCTCAGTTCTCACTAGGTGATCAGTTGACCGGATATGCCCAGTACCCTGGTTGTACCTCCTCTGACCTCTGGCCTCCCACCCAGGGAGGACAAGGAGGCTCCCTGGAGCAGAGGCCTTGGCTCTCTCTAGACAAAGAGTAGAGAACGCAGTCAGAGGGAGGCAAAAGGAGGGGGAAATGGTCTTGAGGCAGGGACGGCTCCCATAGGAGCAAAGGCACTGACTATGCCACAGTGGAGAGGACCTTGGAGAAGATGGCAATTAGGAGGCAAGCACACAGACACCTGTGCAGGTTTGGTATGTGAGCCAGAGGAGAAGAAAGAATCTCCAGGTGACAAGAGCTGCAGAATGGAGATAATGATACCCTGACAAAGCAGTGGGGGCTTAGACCCTAACCCGGCCAAGGTGCTGGCACAGTTAAGCCATGACGTACCACTTCCAGGCTGGGGAATGTGGGCCGTGGAGGGGCAGGGAGGTGGGCTGAGGTGCCCAGCAATAGCACAGCCTCAGAGGTTTGCTATTGAACTTCTTCCCTCCCTCCCTTGTCTCTGTTGCTTTTCCCTTCTCTTCCTTTCCCAGCCTATCTTTTCCTTTCTCTTTTTTTCTTCCCTGTGCTGCTCTGCACAACAGAGTCTCCACCAGGAGCAGAAATGGGGAAGGGAGTGGTGAGAATAGTGGTGACACTGAAATATCTGGGAGCTGCTTTCATGCAGATCACCTCCCAAGGCTCTGAAAACAACCCAGGCTGTGAAGGAGTCCAAGAGCAGAGAATCAGATCATACCCAGTTTTTCACAAAAGGAAACTAACACCCAGAGAAGTGAAGACCTCCCCCAAGTCAGTGTCACGCTGATTTGCATCCCACTTTCCATCTCCCTTCTGCTGCTAGCACGCCCATATATTCCCTAGGGAACCACCCCTTCCCTACCTCTGCCCATATGGTTTAGAAAGTGCTGAATAAACCTGACCGTACCCAAGATCTCAGGGTGGCATATGACTGGAGCTGGCCCATCTGTGCCTTCCAACCCTGGACCACAAGTCTCAATAACAGTTGATCCCATAAGGTCAGCACTGGATCTTTTGTGGAACAACTGGAAAAGGAGTGCTTTTTTTCCATTGGGTTTGTCACGTTGGTAGGTTTAAGCCTGGAATTGCTTAAAACACATATGGAGTGGCTACCAGAGAGTAAAGCCAACACAAAGGAAAGGAGAGACAGATGCCAGATGACATCGTCTGAGTGCCTGGATCCAGCTATACCTGAAGACTAACCTTAGACTTTTCAGTTATGTGAGCAAAAAAAACTTAAGCCAGTTTGCATTGGATTTGCATCCAAGAGACTCTAAAGCAGCTTAGAGAAACAGAAGAAGAGAAAGACCACCCAGAGACAGAGACAATTGCAGGGATGAGGACCAGGTCTGATAGGAAAGTGGGGGAGTGGGAGGGCTGGTCCATTAGGGTCACTGAACTGACATTCAAGAGTGAAACAAGAATACCAGAATTTATTGGAGGGAACACACAGCCAAAGATGATTCTGCAGGTGGATTAATCTGAGGTGGGGTGAAAGTTTTTTTCCTGCTACATAAGCTGTCTATCTGTGTACTGACCGAAGTCCACCTGAGCCCCCAGCCTGCACAAGGTGTGGGTCGACAGAGGGTGGGGAGGAAGGCACGGTCAGGTGGAGTTTATCTTGACAGTCAACAGCCAGTTGCAACGGACGTCCCTACTAATAGCTCTTTTGACGCAAGTCTCATTCCAAGACAGATCTTTAAAGACAAATGAAAACATTCAACCAATCCCTGCTTATCACGTGAGCTCAGCATTGCCCCCCGCCCCAATCCATTCCTTATCAGACGTCCCCAGATTTTATCTGATTTACAGGATACTAAATTTAGTGATAAACAAGAGAGACTGAAGGAAGAGCTAAGTCAAAAGCTTGACTCATCCACAGTCCAGGTTGCTCAGTTCCGACACACACGTCACACATGCAGCAACCTGGGGAAGGTGACCACAACTTTCCTTGCTGTAGCGGCACGATGTGCTGGAACCCCATTGATTATAACCTAATGAGATGACCTCCTGGGGACCACCAACCTCGGGCCTCCTCTGTGCTGCTTGCAGGAGGTGCCAGGTGGGGATGGGCATGGTGGGAGGAAGTCATGCACTGCGCTGATAAGAAACTCCCTTCCCTTGTCCCAGACACACCGATGTCTGCCTCTCAGGGGTGAGAGGGAGGACACGGCCCTAAAGAAAGACAGAGAGGGTGGAGGGTCTGGTGCCTGGTGCCTGGGAGTTATTTCTCTCTTTACTCTTCCCCACCTCTCCCACTTCCTGTCACTGGGAAACAATCAATGCTTTAAAAAAAAAATGACATAAACAAAATACATATATGTAGTAGATGTGTACCTATAAAATTCAATATATAAAAATACATACAATATTCAAGAAGTTGTCATTCCCCCTGTTAACTCTGTGTTTTAGAGAACTTTCCATGCTTTGCAGTTAAGGTCCGCCCCATCATTTCTTACAGTAGCATGGTAATTCTGTATATTTATCCACCCCCTTATTGATAGACATTGAGGTTGTATCTGATTTTTTTTTTTACTGTTGCAAACAAGAACATCTAATACATTTTGTGCAGTGAACACCTAATAAACTTTGTGCACACGTATGAGTGTTTCTTGAGGATTCATTCCTAGAAGAGAGATTGCTGGCTCAAAGTGTGTATGAATTTTTCATTCTGAAAGATACTGCCAAGTTGGAGCAGAGAACTTTTTCCTGTGAAGGAGCCATCCCTGGGGCTGAACCAGAGATGAAAGCCACCTGGGGTGGAAAGAGCATGAGCTTTCAAGTCAGATGTGTTCAGGTTCAAATCCTGGCTCTCCCGTCTTCTTCCTGTGTGACCCTGGATAAGTCACTTAACCTATCTGAGCTTCTGCTTCCTTAACTGCAAAGTGGGGGACCATAAGCGCTGCCTCACAGACTGTTGCAAGGATCAGCTGGCTTCCTATAGGCCGAGCCTCTAGCATGAGGCTGGCACAGAGTAGGCTCTTGGCTGAGGTTAGTACCTTTTTCCTGCCTGGACCCCCTTCTGCATTCATCGTGCGAGGCCACCTCTGGGGAGAGGCTGAGGAAGGTGATTTATTAGCAGTGTCAGGACAGAGTGAGGACCCCATAGTGGCTCCTTCTAAAGATCACCCAGGCAATTCTGGGAGCTAGGGACGATTTCAAGTAAAGCGTAAGGATTTGCTTTGGAGAACACAGCCTGGGAGCCATCCCCTGGAGAACCTTTCGCTAAATGATCCCTTCACCCCACCCATTGCCCTGCATGTTCTCATGGAAGAAAAACAGTGGGACGGGGGCTTTCCTGGTGGCGCAGTGGTTGAGAGTCCGCCTGCCGATGCAGGGGACACGGGTTCGTGCCCCGGTCCGGGAGGATCCCACATGCCACGGAGCGGCTGGGCCCGTGAGCCATGGCTGCTCAGCCTGCACGTCCGGAGCCTGTGCTCCGCAGTGGGAGAGGCCACAACAGTGAGTGGCCCTCGTACCGCAAAAAAAAAAAAAAAGAGTGGGATGGCTGGATTTTATCATAGGGAGTGGCTGGATTGCTCTCGGTACAGAGAATGAAACAAGAACATGCGCAGCAGACAGGACTAAGGTTGGGTAGCAGGGTGAGATCTCTGTCTTGGAGAGCCGATGTGTGGTGGTTGAGGAAAGCGGCAGGGCTGCCCTGCTGGAGACCCCGGCCCAGGAGCTGGCCCATCCGCCACGGTTCAGGGGCAGGGTGGTCCTGTGAAGGGGTCCGGAAAGCTGGCAGGTGTGGCCATTCTTTGAGGGTAATGGCCAGATTGTGTCCGTAGGCCCAGTCGGATCCCTGGCAATGCTCAGGGCCCCTCAGCTACAGGTTGCTGTGCACCCTCCCCTGACCTTCAGGGCTATGGTTTCTTCCTCCTGGAGACCACATGGGACATGGGAATCCAAGACTGGGCTGCCGTTCCTGGAAGGGGATGAGTGTGTAAGCCCAGAGGCTGCTGTGGTGGGGACCACGGTGGCGACTGAGCCAGAAGAGGCAGCGCTGCGCAGTGTGGTGGCAGCCATGGTGATGATGGCTCTATAGCTGTAGCCAGAATGAGTGATGGCTTGGTCCGGGAGGCTGTGGGGACCTGGTAAGGAAGTGCTCTGTAACTGGAGTCTGAGCACTTGGTTTCCAGTCCCAGATCCATCTATTGCAAGCTGTGTGGTCTGGGGGAAATAGCTTACCCTTTCTGACCTCAATTTCTTCATCAGTAAAATGGAGACGCTAATACCATCAGTCCTATCTCCCTCGGTGTCTCCGACCAGCAGGTGTCTTTATGTCAAAGGGTGAGAGCGAATTCAAGTGGAGCTACTTTGCTAAAAAAGCCTGGAAGGGGAGGAGACGACTGAGCAGAACTGGTCACATTCTCCCCAGAATGATTTCTTGTGTCCCCTGGAGACTCCTGTGACCGTGAGTCTATTTCCTGGTTCCCAATTCCTGGATTCCCGGGTAGCTGATGTCTCTGGCTCTCACCTCACTTAGCATCTCCCAGTGATGATGTGGCTTTCTGCCCAGGCCCCACTCACCAGTGCTGGTGCTGACCCTGCAGGTCCCTGGCTCCCTCCGCCTGGCCCAGAGACAGGGCCCAAGCTTGTTGGAAGGAACTAACAGGAGGCTTGCATGAGAGCCAAATGCTGTGCACAACAGGAACTGATTATGGTCGCTGAGGGCTGCGCCTGAGCAGTCTCACCCAAGGGGCACTTCCCAGGGGTTGGGAGGGTTTTGGCTCTAAGCATGATTCTGGGCTGAATTGGGGCAGGTGGAAAGGCGGGGTCCGGGGTGAGGGTAGGCAGGGAAATGTGTCCTCCAGATGATCCCTTAGTGCAGTGAGGAAGTGGATGCTAGAGTGAGTAGCTTTCCTCGGTGCCCATACTCTATTTGTGCTCTAGAGAGATGGGAAAAGGACAAAGTATGAGACTCCACCCAGGAAAACCAACTCTCCTCATTGAGATGGGAGATGAAGCCCACTCAGTCCCCACCACTGCAAGAAGAGTAAAAGAGAGGAGTAGCGTTGACCACACTGCTTGTCAAATAAATGGGAGGGACCAGTGCTTGTCAAATAAATGGGAGGGGCCAGAGCTGGGGTGAGGACCCCCAGTGCGGGAGGGATGGGAAGGGAACTATCCTTCATTGGGCACCTAGGAGATGCTGGATACTGCACCTGCAAAATTTTATTCATCCTCATGACCACCTTGAGAGGTAGGTGCTACCTCTGCGGCCCCATTTAGCAGAGGAGGAAACTGAGGGTCTCAAGGTTAAGTCATGCTGCAGGGAAGAGGCTGACAAGGGATCTAAACCCAGGACTGCCTTTCTGACTGCTAAATTGGTGCTCTGTGTTCCTCACCTACTTCCCAGGGCTCAGGGCCCTCCTTCTTGCATACCCACCTGTCCCAGGCCTGGCCTCCCTGCCCCCAACCTCCTCCAACTACTGCATCTCCTGAGAGCTCCTTGAATCTCTTCATTCACTCCTCACTCTGCTTCCTCTTTGGAAACCAGCCATAGGCTTTTTTTTCCTTCCATCTGAGGGACAGAAAATCGTCTCATTCCCCACCCCCAGGTCTTTCCATCCTCTCATCCATCCAAACCTAAGCATCTCTCTCTCCTCCCCATCCCCCCTCCCTTTTGTTTTCTTTCTGTTTATCCATCACTAGAATCCAACCCCCCTTCCCTCTCGCCTGTAGGTTCTGTGGCTATAATCAAATCTTAACTTTTATTAAATTTAAGATTACTTTTTAATGGAATCAATTTCTTGTGTGGTGCTTCTCTGCCTGCCCGCGGGCTCCGCCGGTCTGCGCTCAGCATTCCTACCCGCACAATTGTCTCTGCCGCGGGCGTTTCTGGCTAAGCTGCCTGAGAAGGAGGGGCAGGTCTGCCATCCCTAAACACACACACAGAAACACACATGCAGGAACACACACACCCACACCAAGATGTACCTTCCTGCAAGTCCCCAGTTGCATAACCCCCAAGCCCCAGGCACCCATGCTGAGTGGTGGGAGTGGGGGAGCCAGATCGAGGTGGCAGGGACAGGAGGATGGAGCTGCAGAAAGACTGAGGGTGCAAAACAAACGCGAGCCCAGCAGACATTTCTCAGCCTGTTAATTTCCTACAGTTCTGTTTTCCAGCCTCAGAACCAAGCTGGTTTCTGCCAGTGCACCCCCTTCCCCTGCCTGCATTGTGTAGCTGGTGAGTGGGGAGAAGTTGCAGGGAGGAGCCGGGGGGTGGGGGGAGCAACGAGGGGACGCGGGTCCTCGTGTGATTTATAGAAGGACAGGCAAGATGCAGAGATGCCTCAGAAGCTGCGACCCCCGAAGAGCCCAACTGACAGATTTGCAGGCTGAACTGGTCTAACCAGACATGGTCGTGGCTACAGGAGGAGGAGAGCCTCGGGGTGCTGCAGGGAACATTCTGGAGATAGGAGGAGGAACAGGGACAAGACAGGTCAGAGGGCCACCTTGATAGACAGGGGTTGGGGAGAGGTATTGGGGGAGTTCTCATGGTGAGGGTCTACTGGGGAGGGTTTGCTGATTCAGCAGAGACTTGCTGGCCTCCTTGAGCTGTCTGGGCAGCCCTGGGCTCTGCTCCAGCTTTCCTGGAAGGCTCCCTGGACAGTCTCAGGTGCACATGATCATGGGTGGACAGGTGGATCTGAGGCCAAAGAGTGGCCACGCTCTTCACGCTGTCCTCAGTTCACCCTGCTTACTCAGTGTCAGGAGGGGGACCTCATGTCCGTGCAGGCGGGTGATGCATAGCTTAGTGGTAGGAGCACACTTTGGCATCAGGAGGTCTGTGAATCTAGACTCTGATGCTTTCTGTGTGACCTTGAGCAAGTGACCTAACCTCTCTGAGTCTGCTTTCTCATCTGTAAATGAGGAGTGAGATGATGCATGAGGAACATCTAGTGTAAAGCCCGACACATAGTCGGAGCTCAATAGGTGGATTAGTATTAGTATTTGTACTTTGTCTTCTAAGCACCAACCAAATGCAGACACACACACCTCCCGAAGGCCACTGAGCCAAGGGGTAGGCTGGGGGGCAGTCCCCACCATGCAGGCCTGGCTCCTGGATGCAACTCATGCCAGGACCATAGACCATGATATGAGTGACGGTGCCAGGACTGGAACTTGGGACATGGCAGAGCTCTTCTCCCTCCTGCAGGAGGGTGAGTGGCTGATGGTGGGGAGAGGAAGGGACTGGCGAAGCCTCCTGGACATGGAAGGTCAAGCCCACTCCCCTAGACCTGACTGTCAGGGACCCATGAGCTGGAAGTAGGGGCTCCCTCTGGGGCAGGAATGAGGGAGAACTTCCTGTAGCTGATTCTCCCCTGTAGTCTCTGAGCCACCTGTTGGTTCTGGAGATGTTAGAGGGCTCTGACCTTCTGAGGGTGGGCCCAACAAGAGGAGTCTGTAAAGATTTCATTAGGTGCTGTGCATGAGTGACCTTTGCTTCCCACTTCTGTCCTCCAGCCCTAGGGGGAAGGAAGAGACTGGTGGAGAATATGAACACGGGGCAGAACTGGGAAAGGCTGCTTCTCTTAGGGAAACCTCACGTCCATCACAGGATAACTGAAATCTGCAGCACCGCCCCATCAGAGCTGCACTTTGGAGCCTCGAAGCTGCCTTGGAGCGAGGGGCAGCTGGAGCCAACCCCTCCACAAGGCAGGACCTGACCTCTCACCTTTCACTTCCCCCTGAAAGGAGGCTGGTCCAACCTGCCCCAGCATCTGCCTGTGTTTGACCTCAGGGATAGGCATGCCTGCTGAGTCTACACCTGGACCTGCAAGCCTGTAGGGTCTTGTCTGGGCCTGGATGTTCCCATGTGTGGGTCACACACGGAAAGCCTTACTGTTCCAGGGGACTTTTGAGGTCTGAATATTATTCACTGCAATTCTCCTTTCACTCACAAGGCAACCAAGGCCTAGACAGGGAGAGTCACATGGACTAAGTGGTAGAGCCTGACCAAGGTCTCTGGAACTTTCCCAGGCTGCCTGATGTGCTCTGCGCCGTTGACTGTGGGCGTAGCTGTAACCCCTCTCTACCCTTACATCGCACACTCTTACACTGTTTTTACGGCAAGCTGACACTTTACATGTAGTACCAGCAACCCTCCAAGACAGGTACTATTAACGATTCCCGTTTGACAGATGAGGAAGCTGAGACTCAATGAGGTTGAATAACTAACCTAAGCTATAAGTGTTAGTTATAGTGTTATAAGTGTTAGCTGGAATTTAAAACCAGAATGTCTGGCCCTGGGATCTGGGCTCCTCACCCCTTCCCTGTGCTGCCATTCCTCATCTGGAGTTTCATATCAATACATTTGCCCTCACATTCCCTTTTTCCTGTTCCCTACTTTCACCGTCATTGTTGCCATTACTGCCACCTTCCCAGTTCTCATTTTCTCATTTCTCATTTCAGTCTAAGCCAGATAATCGCCGTAGACACAGGGCAGGTTCCACATCGCTATTGCACTCCCCTTTCTCTCGATCTTCCCTGTCGTCTTTGCCAACATCATCTTCAACATTATCACATTAGCATCAGCCTCAGCATCACCTTCGCCATGTAAAAATCCATAACTGCAAAGGACTGTGTCCTTATAGACCAATGTGAATCTAACTCCTGCCTTGAGATGAGATGGGACAAGAGGAGAGAGCTTACAGTCTCCTCCAGCCAAATATACTCCTTCAACTAAAGATACAAAGCCAAAATGTGGAAAGGCAGTTTCCCGCTTAGAGACTTTTCTGGAAATAAGAGGTGGGGGAGAGAAGTTGCAAACAGCTAGAGTTTCTGTTGAGGGAAATTAATCAATGGCCAAGGAGATTGCTTGTCATCTTTCAATATCTATAGAAATAACAAGCCTCCAGGGAGCGGGGTGTCAGAGCTCCAAGGGGACAGAAGATCAGAAAATATTCTGCCCAACCCGTGCCTCTAATGAGCTACAAGGGAAAGATGGAAGCATAGGCAGCAGTTTCCACCCACTTTTGGCATTGGCCAATATCCCATCTTCCCAGCCACAGTAGCTCTTACAGCCCCTGGATGCCAGCAGCAAGCAACACTGCCCAGGAGTTTTAAAAATTGATTATTCCTTTGGGTCCAAATTCCACCCACTTCCCAGCCCAAAGAGCCTGTTGGTTGGCTCTCCATGAGTGTTAGCTGCCAGGGGTGCCATAGTCCTACCCAGCATCAAGGGAAGGGAGGGCAATGACTTCCCGGACCAGAGTCTCCATCCAGAATTCCAGCCAAAGCCCCAGAGCTCCCAGGACCTAGAGGAGTTTTTCCCCCTGGTTGTGTTTGGAATTGGCTGGTTTTCTGGGCACCAGGCCCAGCTCAGTTTAATTTTTGTTTATTTTTATGTACAGATTCTCTTCTGTTTGGGGAAGAGCTTTGTGTAAATTATTATTATTTATATGATAAAGAATAAATCACACAAAATAAAAAACCCCACAATCTCTTTTTCTCAATAGAATTACTAAATTAGGGGCTGAAAGGAACAGCCGATATGCTGGGGTTTGGTTTCAGGGAGGCTTTGGACATGGATTCTCACAAAATCTCTTAGTAAATGGGCTCTGTTATCCTGGATTCGATGCTACTCACAGCCAGCAGAGGCATATGGGGCCTCCCAGGAGGACCACGGTGGTTTGGGCCTAAGGGTGCTGGCTTCCTGGTCCTCTACACATCCCATCCCTTGGGAGATGAGTCGGGCATTTTAAAGTGACTTGCTAACTCAGAGTGGGAAAAGGGGAAATAGAGGAGTTGGGGATTCTTGCCAGAAACATGATCAAATGCCCTGAATTGAGGTGGGGGTAGGGTACATAGGAGTTACTTGAATAGTGGCATTATTGCATCAGGGGAAAATGAGCCAATCATTTATTTGCCTATTCATTAAATTTGCATGCTACAAATCTATTGGTTGGAATGAAATGAGTCAGGAGGCAGGGATGCAGATGGGCAGAGGACCAGCCTGGCCCAGAGAGTGTCCCCAAGTGGCCCCCATCCCCAGTCAGGATAGGAGAACATCAATTCATCAGTAGCACAATCCCCCCCAACCTCTGTGTCCACTCTTGCACAAAATTGTTTGGGGACTAAAAAAAAGCACACCTTATGATAGGAATCCATTCCGGGGCTAATATGCTAAAGGCCAGAAAGAGGGACAAGTCAGAATAGCTAATTTTTTTTTCAATCTCCTGGGATCTCAGGCCACCAGTGATTTTAAAAAAACAGACATACCTGGCAGCATTGCCTACCAGCTTTTGCTCAAGCTGTGTCCCCTTCCTAGAATGGACTTCTCCTATCTGCCCACCCATGTTCTACCTTTGCTTCAGGCATAGCTAAGACCACAATTATGGTTCAGAGCAGGAGCTCTAGACCCTCCTCTTGAGCTGGAAAATCCACTCTGCCACTTTATAGCTGTTAAAAAGTCAGACAAGTTGCTTAAACCCCTGAGCCTTAGTCTCTCCATCTGTAATTGGGATAATAATAGCAATTGCGTACACGTGCGCGCGCACACACAGAGACACGGGCTTACAGTGAGAATTAAGTGAGAAAATCCATGTAAAGAGCCTAATATGTGGTAAGTGCTCAATCAACGTGGTCATTATTTTAAATAATACTCCAATAAGCTATCCCAGAGCTCCCCAACCAGGAATTAACTGTGCCTGCCCCTCTAGCCCCACCCCCAGCCCATGTGTACTCTGAGAGCCCAAAGCTTCAAATTCTAAGATTTCCACCTAAATAATTTTTCACAATCTGCCCTGTATCAGCTTTACATATGCTTGTGGCAGTCTCTAGTCATGCTTGGCCCTTAGTGGGTACTCAGTAAGTCAATAAATGCTTGTTTAAAGAGTTGCCCAATGAGTCCTACATCCTATAAATCCCACTAAATTCTAACTCCTCTGTTCTAGCACGTATGCAATGCTTGGTTCAGTCCCTCCCAGTAGAATAGGGCATGGGGAGCAATGGGAAGTGGGGGTGGGAAGAGATGGAGCCGGTGAGGAGCTTTACTGCAACCAGGCCAAATGGATCCATCTCTTTCCAGACCCTTCCATAGGGCACTTAAAATTCCACCCTCATCTTTGATTACCTAACAGCTGACCTGAGGCACGTGTGCTTGTACACGTCCTTGTCCAGCCAGAGGGGATGGGTGTTGATCAGCTGAACCAGGGCAATGAACTGTTCAGGCCGTGACTCTGGACTAAGAGTCCCCTTGAGAGGTGGTCCAGGCAGGCCCATATGCATTTGCCCATAAATACCTATACATTTATATATGTGTATCTGTGGGTAAACACTGGTCCTTTTATCTTGGAATACATTCAGTAATTCATTTATTTGTTCACTTATTATCTCTTGAGGGCCTACTATGTGCTAGCACTGCCAGATGCTATAATGTGGTGGTGACAAGACAGGCAAAATTCCTGACCCTACAGTGCTTATTTTCTAGTGAGAGGAGAGAGCAAGAGTAAACATGAAAGGCAATAATTCAATTTCAGATTGTGAAAGTGCTATAAAAAAATATGACAAAGGGATAGAGCGTGACTGGTCATATGAAGGGAGCTCCTTTAGGCTGGGTGGGCTGGGCAAGTTCTGAAACCTCAGAAAAATCTGGGAACAGAGCATCCCGAGCAGAGGGAACAGTAAGTGCAAAAGCTCAGAAGCACTGCTTTGGGACCAGCCCTTCTAAGTATTTGTCTTTCTGAGGCAAATTTCAGTCAGCCCTCATTGCACGTACACATTTGTGTCTCTCCACTGCTCTTAGAATCAAGTCCAACTCCTCACTGAGGCCTACAACCACCACCACCCCGCCCCCACCCCCAGCCTCCAATCCCAGTAGCTTCTTCAGTTCCTTGATTAAGAGAAGCTCCCTCTTGCCACAGGACCTTTGCACAATCTGTTCCCACCACTTCGAACACTCTTCCCTACCTCTTTCTCTAGTTAAAGCCTATTTTCTTTGGATGTCAGGAAGCCTAGGGTGGTCCACTCTTTTTCCTTCCACAATTAATCAGGTTCCTTTGTTAGATGCTTTCATATTATCAAGTTCCTTTAGTCAGATCCCTTATCTCACTTAGTAATTATGCATTAATTCTTGTGCTTATCTGATATTAGTATCTGAGTTCCCCACCAGAATTAAAAACCTCAGGAGAGCTGGGATCTTATCTGTCTTCCCAGCTGTTAGCACAGTGCCTGGTACCTGGAGGGCACTTAATAAATACTTGTTGAATAAATACTTATGGATGCTGGGGTCAGCTCTGGGCCCCACCACCAGGAGTCCTCAATGACACACTGGGCAGCACAGATGGGAATAGGTTGGGGGAGAGACTCAAAACCATGTACTAATGGGGCCTGGGGGAAAAGTGGGGTTGTTCAGCCCAGGAGAAGGAAAACCTCAGGGAGCTGCAATGGCAGCCTTCAAATTCCAGGAGTCCTGTCACACACCAGAGGAAGGCCACATTAACATGGGAGCCAGAAAGTGGAGGACTGGGCTGCAACCAGGAGGTAAGTGAGGCTCCTTCTAAGGAAGATCTCATAATGAGAAATTTCAGGAGTGGAACAGGTGCCTTATAAGCTAGTGAGTTCCCTGTCCTTGGAGGTTTATTGTAAGCAGATAAGAGAAGAGAGAGAGGGGGTCCTGAAGTCTCCCTTGAAGCCAAGGTACTGTGATTGGGGTCTACCAGCGGGTTAGGTCCCTCAACCCCGCTGCTAGTCAGTCCTTTCAGCTGTAAAATGGGGGCCCCAGGCGCCCAGGGGTACTGTGGGGAAGCAGGGTCATTTCCAGCTCCCTTATTGGTGGCTGCTCTTCCCCTCCTCCCTGCCTTGCTCTGAAAGGAGGGGAAGGGGGTGGGGCTGGGGCTGGGGGAGGCTCTTCCGAACGTCTTAAGTGGCTCCCCAGCTGGAGCAATGGTGCATATTTTAAGTGGAGTTTACAGACAATGGATCTCTCTGGGGCTTGGAAGGGAAGGAAGCTGAAATTCAGGACCATTCTGTGAATTCCCAAGTTCTTTGTATCCATTGTATGGAGAACAATGCTGTTTGTTCAGCACATTCACTCAAGGTGGGGCGCTGGGGGGGATGGTTAAGCCCTGGCCTTCGGAGGTTCTTAGCTGGGCGGCTGCTCAGGAATGGGGGACCCTTTCAGGGGAAGATGGAAGCTGGAGTAGCTAGAGGTGGGCGGGATGTGGGGAAGCTGCAAGTCTGGCTGGGTGGGTTTGAGTTACAGGGCAGTTCCCCAAGGAGAACAAATTGTTCCCTTCCAACTCCTCCCCACCCTTCCCAAGGGATTCTAAGTCTCCAAGGCTTCTAACCTTGACCTTAATATGTTAACCAAAGGCGACAAAGGATCAAGGTTGGGTGGTAGAGGGGTTCATTTACTACGTGACCTTGGACAAGTCACTTCCTCCTGGAGACTTCACATGCTTGCTCTGTTTCCACAGTTGAGGGGTTGGCCTAGAGATGGTCTCACAACTCTGCCAGTTCAGATGTTCCTTGGACCAAAGCTAGTCTCCCCTCCTATACCCATCACATCCCCAGCCTCATAAAGCTTAGGCCCCTCCCTGATCCCCAGAGTCTCGCCCAGCAGTGCACAGTCTTGTTTGCTGGAGGAGGCTGTGCATCCTCAGAGTGAAGGAAGGAAGAGACGCAGCCCCAGTTTCAGTCACAGACCCTCACTGATCAGACTATCCCTTTTACTGCATACATTATCTCACGCTGCCTGGGTGAAAAGCTCTGCTCTCTCGCTAGCTGATTCACCTTCACCTCTCTGAGTCTCGGTTTCCCCTCTGTTTAAGACACATGACAATAACGATATTTACATCACTGGGCTTTTATGAGAATTAAATGAGACAACGCACCTAAAGCAACCCTGTTGGAAAGGGAGGTAGGGCTCATAGATGTTAGCCATGAACAGACAGCTCTCCCTACCATGGGTTTCACATCAGTGGATAGTAAAACCCATGGAGAGCCAAATGTATTCATTGTACTGTGCCATTTTATATAAGGAACTTGAGCATCCTCAGATTTTGGTATCCACAGGGGTTTCGGGAAACAATCCTCTATGGATACTGAGGGATGACTATGCCTGTATATAATTACTCTCTCTTTTTTAGATAAGGAAATCAAGGCTCAGAGAGGCAAGTATCACACAGTGAATAAATGAGGGCATTATAATTCAAACCCAGGCTGGCTGATTCTGAAGCTGAGTTGCTGACCATGCTCAGGGCCTCCTCCAGTGGTGGGGCTGCTGCCTGCTCTGAGCAGGCCTTGCCTGACTTTCCAGTAGCACCTGCCAAAGCTCAAAAGCCAAAGAGTCGTGTTGTTTAACCAGGGCTGGGGTCTGAGGCTCCCCTCTAGCCCTTCCTATAATCCCACTGTAAACTGGAACCTCTCCACCCCCCAACAGCCTCTGCAAGGCAATGTCTTACACAGGAGGAGGCGCCAGGGCCGCGGTCAGGAGCAGCCTTGGTGCTCCTGGGCTGAGTTCCAGGGCTGAGCCATTGCATCTGGCCTCTGAGCGACAGTTTGGCTGGTCCTGGAGAGAAAACTTGAACTTGGAGGCTGAGAACTGGCCCTGTGTTGCTCTGGGGCCATCAGGGAGCCTGTCTGGGCCCTGGATCTTCACAGAACCGGAGCTGAGACAGACACAGGTCCATGAACTGAGACAGAGCTGGAAACAGGAGGAACACAGGCCCAAGCCTTGGGGGTCCACAGGTTGTGGGGCGCTGAGCCATGGCTCCTTCCCATTCCTATCCTACCCCTCCACCCACAGGACTCCAGCCTCACTCCCACCCTCACCTCATTCAGCCATTTAGCTCCCTGGTTCATGGATCTCGGTTGAATGAGAGGAGAAAGAGAGGAGTGGGGGAGACAGAACAGTGTCCACTCTGCTGATGGGAAGCAATTCTCATTCTATGAATGAAGGTGATGTGGGTTCAGGGTGGAGGGAGGCGGGTGGAGGGAAGCACTGGGTAGGGCAGCCTGAGATGGGGTTGCCATGGGAACAGCAGCCTGTCAGGAGCCGTGGCTTCAAAGCTGAGGTGGAGTGTTGCAGGTTCCTGGGGGAGGCGGATGGCGGATGCAAGTCTGGGGGGGGTAGTTCTGATGTGAGTCCCCTGGGACTCCAGCTCCTGGATCCCAGATCAAAACCCTAACCTGGGGGTGAAGCAGCATCACGCGATGCTTCCCGGCAGACACCTCTCAGCCTCAAACCCTCCCTTGCTGAGTGTAAGGCAGGCACGGGGGTGGAATCTGCACTGTGGGGGAGGTTCTGATGGAAGTCCTCTGCCAACACTACCCTCTTCGCTTCAAGCGGGCCAGGAGGGAGAGGGGCTCTTCCTCCCCGGGGGAGGGGGAGGGGAATGGGGATTTGCTTTGTTCCCCAGGCTGGAGTCAGGGGTCAGGTTCCACAACGACATGGTCATCTGAGGCCTCTGGCTCCAATTTCCCGAGGGAGTGGCCTTGGTGGCTGGGAATGGGGCTCAGAGAGAAGCCTGGGCTGGGTGTGAGCCCTCCAACTGCACGCTCACTCTCATCACCTGCCACCATGACCCTCTGGCCGCTAGGGGGGGCCATGGTGCAGCATCCCCGGGAACTGCAGGACAGGTCAGTTCTGAGACGTCAGGTGGCCCAGTGAGGCAGCGTGGCTGGGATGTGGCCTCAGGGCATTTGCCTTTCAAGGGGATGACCCAGCAAATTCAGGCCACAGCGAGACCTGAGGGCCTTTAGGAGGCACCCAGCACCCTGTCGCTGCCAGTTCTGTCCCAGCCTCCTCAGGCTTGATGCCCAGCTGCCTACTCAGACCTTTCCAGAGACCACCAACCAATCTAAACAGATCTCAAGCACCTACCACTCGCCCAGCCCTGTGCTGGGCACCGCAAGCGTGTCCGAATGTAACAGGAGAGACGGACGCTTGCACAGCATCCAGCAGCCGGAACTGCCGGCACTGGAGTCATGGAAACCTGGGTTTGAGTCTTCACTGTGCTTCTACTAATTGGGTGACCTTAGGCAAGTTACTTCACCACTTGAGCCTCAGTTTCTGCATCTGTAAAGTGGTGATGATAACAGTACCCGCCCCCGCCCCGTGGAGCTGTGGGGAGAAAACGTGCTTAAGCCTTTAGCACAGCGTCTGGCACATAGGAAACCCTCAGTAAAGGTAACTCTTGTTATTAGGGTGAACCATGCGGAACGGTAACACGGAGGTAGAAGCAAAGTGGCAAGGAGTCTTGGAGAAAAGAAAAATCAATCTGCTGAGAGCCCTCCTCAGGGAGGGCTTCCTGGATGTAGGACCTAATATGAGCCTGAAGGAAGGATAGGATTTCTGGCTGGGGAAGGACAGAGAGGGTGTACCAGCAGAAGGAACTTCAATGAGGAAAGGCATTTAGAGCTCTTACTTTATTTAATTCCTGTAATGTAAATGGGCAGCCTGAGGCGAGGCATCTCTCTCTCCTACATCCCTATTTCCCCGAGGCTCTCCCACCCACTAGGAACCCTGCCCCCCCTACTCCTCCTTTCACTCTCATTCCCACTCTTTCCCTCTTCCTCCTCCTTCCTTCCTCCCCTCTGGGAAGTCAGCTCAGAGAGAGCAAGTTGCACAAACGGTGACCACTGCCCTGTGAAGGCTTAGGCCAGTGGTTCTCAACCAAGGGCGGCCATACCCAGCCCACCTCCCGCCCCCGGGACATTTGGTAGTGTCTGGAGGCATCTTTGGTTGTCAGGACTGGGTGGTGAGGGGATGCTACTAACTTCTGGTGGGTAGAGGCCAGGGATGCGGCTAAATACCCTAGAATGCACGGGACAGTGCCCACGACAAAGAGGTACCTGGTCCCAAATGTCAATAGTCCTGAGGCCGAGAACCTGGGCTTAGACCAAGAACTGCAGTTGGGGAGAAACTCAGCCTCTGCCCCAGGCTTCTGATGTCCCATCTCCAAACCCCGACCCAGGAGGCTCTGATCCCCTCACCCCATCTCTCTTCTTCTTATCCCCTCAGCATCCTCTGGCTTCACACTCCCACCACTCCCTGGCCTATGCCTCTTCCCCCAGGGTCGTGCCCCGCTTTTTTCCTCCTCTCCCTCAGCCGGTGCTACAAGGGCCTGTCAGGCAGGAGTCAGCCTGCAGGCTGCATGAGGCATCGGAAACCGAGCTGCCTGCTGCACTTGGTGCTGCTGGCCCACTGATTGGCCGAGGCTGCCGTTTCCATGGTGATCCCCAGCAAAGCCCAAGGCCCCCCTTGCCAGCCCCCTCCACAGGCCCTATTCAGTGGCAAGAGCAGCGACAGGCAGGTTAATAAAATAGGAGCCATGTGAGGAGCCGGGCTGTGGGCCGAGGTCCCTGCGTGGTGGCCCGCCCAGAGGAGGGAGGGAAGGATGGGGGTGGGGAGTGAGGAACTGGCTTGCTGCCCAGTCAGCACCCTTTCCACTCCAGCCAATTGAGGGGACTCTACCCACAGCATGTTCTGGGGCTGTCCTAGCCCTGGGGACTTGGGGGTTCAGCCCCTGGAGTGCACCTTTCTGCAGTGGCCTCTGGAGGCATATCCTCTCCGCCCTCAGGACCACCGGACCCTGAAACTCAAATGGGAGGAGTCCTGGGGCTGGGGATGGGAAAGGAGAGAGGTGGAGATGGTGTAAAGGAGAGAAATGGCAGTGAAAGATTGGAATGGGAATCAGGAAGGAGATTTGGGGTGAGATGAGGATGAGGTGGGAGGGGAGTCAAGGTTGGGGATGGAGAAAAACATGAAGACAATGTGGAAGGAGCTGGGGATGAGGCTAAGGGGAAGAAGGAATGAATTGGAAGAAAGGGAGGGTGGACCATGGTAGATACTGGGGAAAGAGGTGAGGCCAGGATGGGGATAGAGGGGGAGCTGGTGGAGGGTGCCAGGTGGAGATGGGATGGGGTTGAAGGTAGCAGGTGGAGATGAGAGACTGGGATGGGAGCTGAGACTGAGTGAGATGGAAAAGGATGGAGGGGGAGGAGATGGAGCGGAGTGTGAAGGGTGAGATGGGGAGCATCGTCTGGGGATCAGCACGGCCTCCAGCTTATTCACCGCTTATCCCGGGCACACAGCCTGGCAAGAGTAGGTGCTCAGTAAGTATATGCTTGTCACATAGTTGGTGCTCAACACGTTTGTGGAATGGATGAATGCAGTGGAAACTGGTGGGCTGTGTATGCTGGGAGCATGCTTGTGCTGGAATCAATGACAGTGACACCAATGCCTCTCTTACCATCCAGTATCAACACTGAGTGCTTCTCATTTAGTACTTTCAATAATCCTTTGAGGCAGGCGCTATTACCATTTGACAGAAGTTCAGAGAGGTTGAGTAACTTGCCCAAGGTCACAAAGCTCTAATCCCAGCCTCGGATGTGGCGGACACATGGTCAGCTTCTGTGTCTGGACATGGGTACTTCTGGCTAGAGACCCAATCCACACAGATTGGTAGCAGGGAAAGACAGGGAGTCTGTGTCACAGGGGCTCAAGGATGGTGTCTGGCTGTGATGCTGAGCTGGGTGTCAGGCTCCTGGGTTGCCGTCCCTGACTCAGCCACTCACTGGCTCCATAAGTCACTTTTCCCATGGGCTTTGCTGTTGCTTGGGGCAGCACTGTAGTCACAGCTCCCTCCCTGTGAAAGACCCTATAGCAGTTCTTGCAGTGTGGCCCCTGAGGTCGCCCATTTTCAGATGAGAGGGGAGGCCAGTACTGATGGCCCAGCTCTGGAGTAGAAATGGCTTTGGAATAAAATAGAATATGTGGTGTGGCCTTGGACATATGACTTCACTTCCCCAAGCCTCATTTTTCCCATCTATAAACAGGAGAAATGATACCTCCTAGGGTGGTGATGTAGATACAAGGAGATGACGTCTGGGAAGTGACTGGCACAGAGGGAGCTCTCAATAAATGCTGTTCCCTGCTCCCGGGGCCAGGTTGCCTCCTCAGGTTTTTCCTGGGAAATGTGTGATCCGTTCCTCCAGGTCCCAGAGGAGAGAAAGGGGGAAGGGACCTCCTGCATCCCAGTGTCTCTATCATCACCACTCTCAGAGGATTCAGTGTGAGAGGTGGAAATTGAATTTCTTAGGCCTAGAAAAAGAGGATGGACCGGGGTGGGGTGGGGGGAGCGGTAAGCCCCAGTAATGATGCGTTTTTGTCTCCCCAGAAGAGGTAAGTGGATCCAGGATGAAGGCATGAGGGGGATTCCTCCCCATCACACCTCCCCTGACTCTAAAGCCCTGCTCCCACCCTCAGCATCGCTGGGAAGGCCACAGAGAAGCCTGGGCGCAACAGCACAGAGCCTTCCAGGCCCACACTGATGCGCTGCTGCCCCTCCAGCCTGCCTGTGGCTAGTCGAGCTCCAGGAGGCACGGTTGGGTGGCCAGGCCAGCAGCTAGGAGCCCAGGCCTGGGAGGGCAGTGGAGGCCGCAGCAACCTGAGCACTCGATAAACCATTAATTCTTAATAAACGACAGGCTGTGCATTATTTAACAATAATGATACTTTCTGTTCCATTATAGATTAAAACACCTGCCTCTTCTTATTAATCCTGCATTTCAAAAGCTTGTAAATCCTGCACAGCCGGAGGAGATAAAAGCTGGCTCATCCCCATCCCCGGGCTGACACACTTGCCCTGACATGGTGGCTCTGTGGCCGGGCTTGCATGTGCACACGTGTGTGCCCCGCCCCGCATGAACAGGAGACAGGAGCGCTGCTGCCTCCACTCTCCGGCTGGCCTCTGGCTCTCAATCTCCTGTCTCTCGCTTTGTTCCTCCCTCTCAGCACTTTTCTCTTTTTCTGTGTATTGTTCTTTCCTATCTTGTTTCTCCCTCTCCTTGTATATTTCTCTCTCCTTGTTTTCTCTGTCTCTGCTTCTTCCTCTGTCTTCTCCCATCCCTCCTTCTCCCTCTCTCCCATTCTCTCTCCCTCTCTCATACACACACACATCTCACCTGTTTCTCCCTCATTTACCTTCACACCATTCAACCAAACAGCCCTACAATATGCACAGACTCTATTCCCATATGGTGTTTGCTTTTCTCAGGGGTTCTCTGCGGGGTGGGATGGGAGAAGGGAAGAGAACTCCTTAGAGAAGGAAAAGGAGGAGCACAGAAAAGCCTGAGACCCCACCCGCAGGTTGGGTGGGTTCTGACCTTGAACCTGCACAGGGACTGTCCAGTGCTGCCCTGGGGGATGCTCAGTGCCCTTCTGTGTTACCCCCAGGCTCTGTGCACATCCCCACTCAGGGACCGGGAAATCACTACTGCTGCAAAACTCCTATTATTCAAGAGCAAGTAGGAGCCCATATTCACTTTCAGACCCCGCTCTGGCAAGTGACAGGCCTTCGGGAATCTGAAGGCCGCCATTCCAGCCCCCTGATGCTTCTAGTCTCACCAGCCGAACATTCCTCCAGGCCTCTTGTGTCAGTGGGTTGAGTTCCCTCTTCATCCTGATTCCCCTGCTCTGTACCACCAGGGTGGGTCAGAGAACTATTAACAGCGGCCCTAAAGCTGACCACAGTCCTTCCTATGGTGCGGCCAGAACAGGTCAGCTAGACCCTCTTCCCGTCTGGGGATCAGAGACTGTAACTGAGAGCTTGGGAAGAAAATTCACTCTGACCTTGAACGTCTCTCCCAAGGTCATTGTGAAAAATAATCTCTGTCATCGTTTATTGAACTTTTACTACATACTAAGCATGCCCTCTATATCCTTTATCTCATTCAATCTTATGAGATCCATTCTGAAATTATTTCCATTTTGCAGATAAAAGACAGACTTGGAGGGATTGGGTTAACCTGGCCATGGTCACACAGCTAAGCAAGTGGTGAAGTCAGAATTTGAACCCGGTACTGTCTGACTCTGAAGCATTTAAATTCAGCAGGAGACTGCAGCCCTAGAAGGCTAACCTCAGATCTTCTCCCCAGATATTTGGAACTAAAAGTGTCTTCTTGGTCCCCTGGGCCCCCAAAGACAGAGGGACTGGTGTCCCTGAAGCTAAACTGTCTCTCCAGCATTGGACTAACCGTGTCTGGCGTGGGCTAGCCAGCTGGAGGTGTAGATCAGGTGGGGGGGCTCTGGTGGCTCTGTTTGCACTTCTTGGACATTTCATCAGGTCGAGGAGGAAGAGATGGTCCCTTGCACTTACTGACTGCCCCTATATTCTGGGCTCTATCATCTCCTTTATTCCCCACTACAACTCTGTGCAGGGAGTGTTAGGCCCATTTTAAAGAGTGGCAAACTGAGGCTCAGAGAGGTTAAGTTTAAAGGGAACCATGCTTACCCCTTGTTCAGGAGTCTTGGAGCTTGAGTGTGATGCTTTTTTAGAGTGTGAGTGTGTGCAAAGGGTAAATGGGAGGGAAACAGGGGGTCGGTTTCAAGAAACACAGAGTTGGAGAGGGGAGGTGAGCAGCTAGCTTTCTTCTTTTTTCTAAATGCATGAATTGGAAATTTAACTTGATCCCTTGTGGCTTCTGGGCCAACCCCTGAGCGAAGTCAGATGGCTTTTGCAAAGGAAAATTTTATCCATTTTCTGGTTTTTATGGGACTTCCTCAATGAGCAAAACCTCTCCTGTTGGTGCTTAGAGAGGATTTCTCCGCGTGGCCCACAGTGATGCCGTGTAATCTCCCCCAAAAATACGGCACTAATATTCGCAGGGTTAGGGTTAGTTATTTTTATGTCTTTGTCATTTTGTTTCTCGGCAGCTCTTTCTGCTGCCTGGAAAGGACGCGGCGGACACTTTATTTCCAGAGTCATATTTTTTAATTTGATCAAAGCAAGTTTCACTTGTCCTCTGTGTAAATTATTTAACTCATTTCTTTTAGGTTAAATGTCTCAATAGGAAGATAGAAAGCCTTTCCATCACATTTTCTTCTAGGATTTTAATCAGCTCCTCTAGACGGTATGAAGTTCTTGCTCAGTCCCCCATCCTTCTCTGTCTTTACGTCTCCCTCTCTCCCTCCCTCTCTCCCTCCTTATCTGCTCTTCGTCCTCTGCCCCTAACTCCTCCTGGGTCCCTCAGGCTGGTCCCAGCTTCAGTCCCCGATGACTCGGACTAGGAAGAATGGGGGGAGCCGGAACACGCAGGGCCCCACTGTCGATGAATTACCAAAAGGCACCCTTCCTCTGAGCTAACGTGGCCCTACCAGGTCCCTGGCTTGGCCAGCAGAGTGAGGATCGAGTGTCAGGCCCTGCTCACCCCCTCAGCCAGGCCTCTGCGAGCAATCCTGCCTCTCCCTACACCTGTGCTGCCCGCACCTCCATTCTCCCTCTAGGGCTGTAGCCTCCTTCTAAATTCAAACGCGAGAGCCTCTCCCTAAATTCCAGCTCTGTTTCCTAATGAAAAACTCCATCCTACTCAATCAATTGCCCCTGTCACTGGTGGTTTCCTCAGTGTCTTATTTCACTCTGGTCTGGTTCCCTCAGCCCCAGGGCCCTCTGTGCAGTACCCACTGCCCGCTCTCCCCTCCTCGGGCCTGGCGCCTCACTCTGCTGAGGGGAAGGAGGCTCAGGCAGAGGTTTGGGGGCTGAGAAGTAGTGCCGCAGAGGAGGGAGGGCCTTGCCTCAGCCAGGCAGCCCCATCTCTGGCCCCGGGCCCTGTCAGGAGGAGCAGAAAGCGGCAGAGCAAGCTCATTACCCCATACACATGCTCCCTACCCTCACATCACAGCGTTGCAGCCAAGAACAAGTCTCCAGTGGGAATTCCCTTTCCTCTTACTTTTAAAATATACAGTAATTAACAAACTAATGCTATTAACTGCAACAACGAGGAAATTACAATAAAATCATTGCAGAGTCCACAAGCCCTCGGCCTGGTGGTGGGTGGGTCTCAGCTCAGGCTGGAGAAGAGAGACCCAGTCTGGGCCCAGGTGTCATCATCTCAGCCACAGCAGGGTCCCCTCAGGCTGGGAAACTTCTGCAGGGGCTTTGAGTCCTCAGCAGGCTGAGCCAGGGCTCAGGCACAGCTGCCGCATTTCCTGTGCAGGAAGAGTCAGGATCCCGGCCATTCTTCCAGGCCCGGAGGTTCACTCTTTTATGAAACCCTTAAATAATAGAGTTGTGGCCTGGTGCTGACCTGGGCATGTCTGTGAAGACATGGCCCCTGCTCTGGAGCAGGCCCAGCGACTTCCCTTCAAGGTCACGGGAGGTTCCCACACGGCAGCCCTCCAGAGGATTCGCCTCAAAGAGAGCCTGGGGGAGGGCCTGCTGGACCACCGTGACCTCCTTCTCTGGCTCTGCAGGAGCATCTTCAGGGTCACCCTGTCCATCCTTCTGCTTTCCTTCCAGCACGGTCAGGCTGGGCCTTTCCTCTCGGGGGAGGTTTTCCTCAGGCATAGCCAAAGACCCCAGGGAGGAATAGGCTTGTTGTTGCCCGACTGTCTGGAAGTCTGTTTACAGTCTGGCTTCAGTCCTTCATGTTGCAGCCCTGTGTAATTTCCTCTGGTGAGTTCCCAGCAAGCCTGGCCCATGAATTCCAGGGGCCCTTCCTACATGTGCCTCCCCACTCCAGGTTCACTATATCCCCTGGTGGTTCTCTGCATCCCCTTCCTCCATCAGGTGGCCATGGTGACTGGGAAAGGCAACGTGTTCTTGTCCTCACCCCCTAGACTTTGACTCCATTTGCTTATTGACAAGTGTCTGCTCAGAACTTTTAGAAAGGCTGTTCAGAAACCCACAGAGAGGTTATATTGTAGTTCCTATTTTACAGACGAGAAACCCAAGGCTCAGAGAGGTTAAGTGACTTGGTGGAGACCACACAGCCGTCAAGATGCTGCGTCAGGACTTGAACGGCACATTATATGTGCCCACGTGACTCTATCTGCCTTGTTTCCTCTTGGTTCTAAGGGGAATGAATACTCCAGGTAAGAGGACAGAAACTTTCAATTTTCTTTTCTCTCCATGACCATGCTGGGCTTGGGGAGGTGAATAAAAAACTTAAAAGGTAGCTCATCTCATTTCCCTTTACAGCATCATGAACTGGGTGCTACCAGCATGCATATTTTACACATGGGGCTTCCCTGGTGGCGCAGTGGTTGAGAGTCCGCCTGCCGATGCAGGGGACACGGGTTCGTGCCCCGGTCTGGGAAGATCCCACATGCCGCGGAGCGGCTGGGCCCGTAAGCCATGGCCACTGAGCCTGCTCGTCCGGAGCCTGTGCTCCGCAACGGGAGAGGCCGCGACAGTGAGAGGCCCGCGTACCGCAAAAAAAAAAAAAAAAAAAAAGATTTTACACATGGGAAAACAGGCTCAGAGCAGTGCAGTACTCTGCCCAAGGTCACAGGGCTGGCGATGTCGGAGCCAGGAGTTAAACCCCGTCCTGTCTGACTCCAGAGCCCATTCTGCCTTTAGCCACTTGCTCGAAGAGTGAAACAGATGGACTTGAAGTCAGCGACAGTGAGTCCAGCCAGGGAGAGTGATGAGTCCGAGAACCTCATTAGGAGCGAAGCTGCCACACACGTCAAAAACCCGACCGCCCAGACAGCCCCACTCCAGCTTCCAGCATGCAGTGTAAACATCCTCACTAATTCACCAAACTCAATCACGTTACCGGGATGGATTTTCCCATCATTACTCCTGAGTGAGTGACAACCTGCTCAGACACTTGTCTTCCCCACTGCCTTCAGAGAGTTTCAGAAATCAGAACGCTTTGCTCCCTAAGTTGATTTCAACTTGTCCTAAAGTCATTTTAATTGGTGAAGCATCAGAGGCAATTTGGGTAACTTTCTGAGAGCCCCTTCCCCCCAGCACTGAGCTACGGGGAGGGGGGGTCTCGAATGCCACCCGGCCCCTGGGTGGCACTTTCCCCTCCTCTGATTGGTCAGGAGACCTCGCTCCACACTTTATTTTCTTGTTTTCTGGCTGAGGTTCCTACCGCTGGTTCCTGAGGATAACAAGATTCATTTTCTCAATGGCTTTGACAGATAGGATTGTTACTGTTATTACACTCATATACCACCTTTCCTCTGAGAAGCTTAAGGTGCTTTACAAATTTGAAAATTATCTAATAATCTTCCAGCAACCCTGAGAGAGGGGGAGAAGCTGAAGCTAGAGGCACTGCAGTACAGCCAGAGAATCTCCACATCCCTTGCCCCTGCGACCAGGGAGGGTGGGCGTGTGGCCACTGGGTTGAGGGCACTTGGGGCCGAGGGCCTTCAATGGTCCTGCTCCCCCTGTTGAATAAGGAAGAGGAATATGTCTGGGTGGGAGAAGGGAGAGAGGAAGGAAGAGAAGGAGGGAGACACACCCAGCTCCAAAGGACAAAATCCAATGGGAGGAGCCCAGGCAAGGAGAGTTTTCTTTAAAGACACAAGAAATGAGAGGAGGCAGGAGGCTCCCAGGGGCTTGCGGGTAAGAGAGCTGAAATTCAAAATGGAAATCTACCAAAGCAGCAACTAGGCCTTTTGCAAAAGACTCAGCTCCGGCATGAGAACATGGGCAAAAATATCGAGAACCCAAATTGCAAATTTAGATGGCTGCTTTCAGGTGGGTGTGGGAAGCCTCTGCGGACCTCTTTTTATGTTTCACCTGGGAGCCGAAAGGTGTGCTGCCATTAGGTCTTTGCCAGCCTGACATCCTATCATTCTGTCTTCCTTTAGATTTCCTCTTGCCAGTGGCCCCAGTAATTGTAGCACCTTCACTAAGCACGAAGGGAAATCTACTACCAAAACGATGGAAGTGCTCAATTGTTTCACCATTATTTTTTTGAGAAGGTGTGCAGACCCCACCTTATAGGAGGCTGTCCTTTTGGGATTAGGAATTGGTGATGGTTCTAGGCTATAATCTAGCGTAGTATTGTGGTTAAGAGCTGGGATCTGAGATCAGACAATGTGGTGACCTTGGACAAATTACATAACTGCTACACTGTGTGTGCGTAAAGTGCCTGGCACTGTCAGTCTTGAAGATGGTGAAGATGACAAGGAGGCAATACAGATGCTGGTGACATGGTGTGATAGTGTGATTTATAATAAGAAATATATATTTGGTCTTTGTCTTGTTTCTGGCACAGAGCTCCTAGAACCCTTGGTGGCAACCATAAAGATATTTTTGTTATGTTAACGAGGTGACTTTTGGAAAGCCCCTAGGTCACCTAAGGATGGGGCTGGTTGCCAGGGGACCTAAACATGTGATTAGAAGGTTGGAACTTTTAGTCCCACCCCCCTAACACTGCCCTCCCAACCCGGCCGCACGACTTCCAGGGAGGAGAGGGGGCTGGAAATTGAGTTCAATCACCAACAGTACATAGGCATGATTTAATCAATCATGCCTGTGTTATGAAACCTCCATATAAATCCAAAAGGAACCGTACAGAGAGCTTTCCGGGTTGGAGAACTCAGGGAGATTTGGGGAGAGTGGCTTGCTTGTAGAGAGCATGGATACTCCACGCTTTCCCCCCATGCATCCCTTCATCTGGGTATTCCTCAGTTATATCATTTTATTTAAAAAATGGTAATCTAGGGCAGTGGTCCCTAACCTTTTTGGCACCAGGGGCCAGTTCTATGGAAGACAATTTTTCCACAGACGGTGGGGCGGGGGGAGGATGGTTCAGGTGGTAATGCCAGTGACGGGGAGTGATGGGGAGCGGCAGATGAAGCTTCACTGCCTCATCCCCCACTCACCTCCTGCCGTGTGGCCCGGCTCCTAACAGGCCACGGACCAGTAACCATCTGTGGCCCGGGGGTTGGGGACCCCTGATCTAGGGATTCCCCTGGTGGTCTAGTGGTTAGGATTCAGCGCTTTCACTGCTGTGGCCCAGGTTCAATCCCTGGTCGGGAACTGAGATCCCACAAGCCATGAGGCGAGGCCAAACAAAACAAAACAATAACCCCCCCAAAATGGTAATCTAGCAAATAAAATGTTTCTCTGAGTTTTGTGAGCTGCTCTAGCAGATTAATTGAACCCGAGGAGGCGGTCACTGGAACCTTCAATCTGTAGCACAGGTGACAACGTGGACTTTCAATTGGTGGCTGAAGTGGAGGTGTGGGGTGGCAGTCTTGTAGGACTGAGCCCCGAGCCTGCGGAACCTGATGTTATCTCCTGATAGCGTCAGAACTGAGCTGAAATATAGGATACCCAGCTGGTGTTCTAGAATTGTTGTTGGTGTAGGGAACCCCCCATCCCCCCCCGCCCCCCGCTTTGGAATCAGGTAATTAGAACCCTTTATATGGCTACCCTTCCCTTGAGCTTCTTCTAAAGGCCCGTCCTCTCTCAAGGACTAGGCAGCCTGGACAAGGCTCAGGGGCAGTTGGCAGGCTGGGGATTTGGGTGGGAAGGGTGAGACGGGCTAGAGACCCAGCATGGTGGTCTTTGAGGCGCCTACTCTTCATCCTCTCCCCACCCCAGGCCCACCAGACTATGGCTGTCATTCTAATCCGCTTCGCTGCTCTGATCTGCCCTCTGCAGCCTTAAATGATGCTGGAGGTGCCGGCTGGCTGCATCCCCTCTTGCTCCTCTAGCCAGCACCTCTCCCTGAGTCTCCACTGTGGCTCTGACGAGGCTGCTCGGTGTACCCAGTCTGCTCTCTGTACCCAGAGAAGGCCTGGGCCCCCTCTGCTGTGACTAGGGGTGGGGGTGGGGGAGGTCCCCTGCTTAGGAGCCCAAAGGAGGACCTAGGAGGTGGAAGTGATGCTGCAGACCAGAGTCCGAAAGGCAGGTTGGGGAGGAAGGATAGTGTAATTCAGGATGGGGAGCTGGAGGGGGAGCACAGAAGCTTCTGAGTGTGAAGAGAGGACGCAAGATGGGGAGGCTCCGGTAGCTTTCCCCATAGTCCTACTTTCAAATGAGACACAGTAGGTACCACTAGATGGGAGCTATTAATATATACACATACTTCTTAAATAATTAAGAAATTCTAAAACACTCAGCCCTGCAAGGTGCTATGGAGCCGGTATTGTCCGTCCGTCCGTCCATCCATCCATCCACCCAATATTTATTAAGCACCAGCTCTGTGCTAGACCCTATGTAAGGCACTGGAGCACAACGATGAACAAAAACAGACATGGACCCTCCCTGCACAGAGCTTAGAGTCTAGTGAGGGAGACAGGCTTTAAATAGGCAAACACACAAGCAAAGGGATGATTTTAAAAGCAACCTGTGCCTTCCATCACACATTTAACAATATCTGGGAGAGCAAAACTAAGGGGGCCAACTCTAGAAGGATGGCCAGGGAAAACCTCTTTGTGGAAATGCTGGGTAAGATAAGACCTAAAGGCGAGTGGGAATTGGCCAGGAGCAGATTGGGGAGTGAGTGCAGAAGGGACAATGGGAGCCAGGGCTACAAGAAGACTGACGGGTGGGTTAAGCAGGGCCTGGGCCATGTGGGGTCTTGGAAGGAGGTAGGATTTTTTTTTTTTCATATTTAAGTGCAATGGGAAGTTACTGAAGGAGAGTGATCTAATTTAAGTTTTTAAGGCTCTCTCTGGCGGTTGAATGACAAATGGATTAGGGAGGGGGATGAGAGCTGAAGTAGCAAGACCAGTGAGCCACTATTTCAGGAGCTAGCAAGGTAGGGAGGCCTCCCATGACATCCCTCTCTACCCACTTAGGGTCTAGAACACAGCCCTTTTCGACTTTGCCTGAACATTAGAACCACCTGGGGAATTTTAAGAATCCCAGGCTGTCGCACAGGCCCAGGCCCAGGCCCAGGCCACTTACATCAGCATTTCTCAGGGTAGGACCCAGGACCTACAGTCCTTTTTAAAGTTTCCCAGGGGATCCCAGTGTACTCTTCCAGTATAGTCTCCAGCTCCAAGAGGATGGGGAAGGGAATTTACATTTACTGAGCACCTACTGTGTGTCTGCTGCTAAGCCCGTTTAGTTGGCTCACATCCACTTCCTTAATCCACAACTGTGAGAGATGGATATTACTGCACCCACTTTGCAGAAGAGGAAACCGAGACCCAGAAGAGTCTTTTCTACTTTCTGGCCTTGAGGAAGTCCTTTAAACCTCTTTGAGCCTCATTTATAGTGTGTGTAAATCAGGATGGTATCTACCTCCTAGGATTATCAGGAGAGTTAAATGAGGCAGGTTTGCCCACATTTGGAACAAAATAACACTTCAATATATTATAATTGTTATTAGTGGAACCCAAGGCCCCAGAGTCAGTAAGTGGCGGAGGCAGGATGTGAGCCTCTGATGTGTTCTGTCTCCTCTGGGCCCCTCTGCGATAGCACAGGGGCCACCTCTGCGGAAAGGCTGGATTGTGAGTGAACCCCGCCCAGGCACAGGGATCAGAGCCCGCACCCAAGCCTGGGAGGCAGCATCCACACCCCACACTCCTCCAATCAGAGCTGCACTCACACCAGGCTTTCAGCAGGGTCTCCCTGCTTCCCTCTGAAAGGAGGAGGTGGGAATGATTCTCCCCTTTCAGAGATGGGGAAGTGGCTTGCCCAAAGGGGTAAAGTTAGAGACAGAGCTGAGAATGGCCCCAGGTCCCCTGTTTCCCTGCTGCAGCTATTTTCCTCTTGCTGGGGCAATGGAGGGGCAGATGAGGCTTGACTCAGTGCCTAGAGCTAGTGTTGGGATGCCAAGAAGGGTGGGTAGTCTGAGGGTGAGGCCTGGGTCCAAGGGCCCAACTCCTCCGATCCAGTGCTGGTGCGTTCCCTGGCTGACTGGTGGGCCCAGCACCATGAGGGCCCCAGTGCCATCCTTCTCTGAGAGTGCCTCCAGCTGGAGCCCAGAGGTTTTTCTGGATCTACCCCGGCCATGCTGAGGATGCCATGGGGTCTACTACTGACATAGTAGAACAGAGCAGCTATGAACACAGGCTCTGAAGTCAGGCAGACCTAAATTTCAAGCCCGGCCCTGCTCTTTTGAGCTGTAATACCTTGGACAAGTTTAACTTAAACTAAGCCTCAGTTTCCTCATCTACAAAATGGAGATAAGTAAAAAATAATGTAGATCAAATCAAGGATCTTGATAAGGAAGGAACTCCAAGACATATTATTGGTTGAAAACAAAAATGCAGAACAGAAGAAAACCAAGATGCAGAACCGTTTTAATATAGTACACACCAAGCTGAATTCTTAAAAAGGGATCTCTCATGCATGCATGTGTGCGCTTGGATATACAGATACTATATCAGAAAGCCCACAGAACAACCCCCCCTCTGGGGAGTGGGGCTGGGGTGGGAGTAGGAAGAAGAGTTACTTTTCTTTGAATATAATTGGTTATAACTGGTGCTGTTTGAATTGTTTACCTTGTGCAGGTTTTTATTTTTTTCAATTAAAGTTTTTCTTTTTTTTAATGGGGTTAATAATACTTACAGGGTTGACTCAAGAATTAAATAAATTAAATATAAATAAATTAAATATAAAGTGCTTAACACAACACCTAGCACAGAGCAAGTACTCAACTTCATACCACAGTATTTGTGGAGCAGGTGGTAATTTCCATTGGTCCCAATTCTTCACTCCCTCTGCAGTGTATGCACACCCCCTCCAGGCCTCAGGACCTGCTCTGGCCAAGGGGGCGTGGTTAGTCATGCTCTCTTGCATTCCTGCCTTTTGCAGAAGACCAAGCCTCAGGTAGCAGTTGGTCCAAAAAGGATGAAAGACGCGTGGAGCAGACCCGCACTCAGTCCACAGTTTAGACTCAAGCTCAGCTGAGCCCAGTCCAGATCCACCAAAACCCAGTCAGCCTGCAGGAAATACTTATTGTTGTAGGACCCTAAATTTTTGGAGTGGTTTGTTATACAGCATTATTATACTCTAATGACAAAAGGGCTATGAGAGCATTTAATGGCAGAGAGGCTTGATCTAGGCAGAGGGTCAAAGAAAGTTCCTTGAGGAAGTGACTTGAACTGAGACCTGAAGCATGAAAAGCAGTTAACAAGGTGAACTCCTCCAGATAAAGGAACAGAATGTGCAAAGGCCCTGAAGCTGGAAGGAGACAAGGCTCCTCCTAGGGGACTGACAGTGGCTGGAGAACAGAGAGATAAGTGTGAGATGGGGAGGTGGGTGGTGCACATCAGGCAAGGATTTTTTTAAAGTGACAGGAAACTATGAAATGGTTTGGTGGAAGGGAGAGGAGGACAGGACCAAATTTATTTTGGAAGAGGTCATTTGAACTGAGGTTATATACACACTGGAGTCATGTTTGGTGAGGTGGTATTGGAACTATTACAACATCTGCGCCCATCTCTGTATCTCAGCCACATTTGTGTCTACATCCCTAGCTGTGTCCTTGCCTTTGTATCTGGCCTCAGAACCTCCAGGGCCCCCAGTTCCTTCCCAGATTACTGGGGTCCTTAAACCTTACGGTCCTCTTTATCCACACCACATGGGTATGCCCTGTGCATCTCTAAAACTCTTGCCCATCTTCTAGGTATCTTTGGTCTCTCCAATCTGGGCTGTGGTTGCTGGTCCTAGGCTGATGTCTCTGAACCAGCAGAGGCTGATGACTGCCCCCAGGGCTCCTGAGGCTGAGGGTGGGTGATGACTCCTCCCACGAGCTGCTGAGCCAGGAGCAGGAGGCACAAAGGGCCCCGGCATCAGCAAAGCTTCCATCAGTGCAAATCAATGCAAGATTAAAATTCATGATGGTTCCGGGGCACAACTGCAAACAATTTGTTCAGTAAACTTTGCTCTAATTGGCATTCGTAGAATTTCCTGTTAATCAGGCCCCTTGGGCTCTGTGGGGCTAGGATGCTCTGTCTCCCCATGACAGGACAGGGAGTGAGAGGAAGGGTGGGTGTGAGAGGAAGGGTGGGTGTGAGAGGAAGGGGGAGGGAGGATGGTCAAATGTGGGTATCTGTAATGATGTGCCTGGGTATGTCTCGCTGTGTGGACTTAAATACCAGATTGGGGTGTCCACAGATGACTTTGCCCAGGAGAACCTCTGTGTCACTCCAGGCGGGTCTTTGTGTTTTAGGGGGATGGGTCTGCCTGAGTCAGAGTCTATGGGCCAGTTTGTTGGGGAGTGTGTCTGTTCAGGTGTGTGCCTAGGTGCTGGGGTGATGCATATCTGTTGGGGCGTCTGTCCGAGTATGTGTTGGGACCTGTATCTAAGTGTTCATTTGTGTTGGTGCCTGCACACATGTAGCTGTCCAGGCATGGTCTGGGTCTCAGTGTGGAGAGGCTGGGCCCACAGCACTCACTTAGCCTTCTCTTTGGCTCCAAGAGATAGTAACTGGTGATGATCAAGTTGGGTCCTGATCTCAGAGGGTCTCCTGTCCACGAGTCCCTGGTCTGTCCATGCTGGCTGTCACTGAACAGGGGCTGGGCCCAGTGGTAACCTTCCACCCACACCATGCCCACTACCCCTTTCACTGGGGCCCTGTTTCCCATCACGCACCAAAGGCCGGAGACCCAGGGCCTAAAGGCTTTTGAGGGTTCTGCTGAAAAATGTCAGTGACCTCATATATGAACAGAACTCACATGAAGAAATCACAAGTAATGAACGATTAATACAGGTCTCCAAAATGGAGCATTATGCGAACTGCAAAGCTGCTCAACTCATAGGGTTATACACAAATCATATGGAATGTGGGATCTGGCTGCATTTTATTCTGTTTGATATTATGGGAGGTACAGCCTCCAGGGGTAAGAAGACCCAAGAAGGTGTACAGACGGTCCTGGCCAGCTCCTCGAGCTCCGGCAGCGAGCCCTCCCCACCCTGGTCCCCAACTCTGCTCACTCTCACAAGAAGCCACCCTCTGACGTTGAACGGTGATGGGGTCACCTTGGCACACTGTCAGACCCTGACACACAGAGACTGGGAAGGCATGGCCGTATGTGTGTGTGTGTCTGTGTGTGTCACATGCCTCTGAGTGCCAGGGCTGCCTGCAGCTTGTGTCTCTGAATGGGTTTGTACTCAAACACAGAGAATAAGGGCAGTGCTCGTATTATATGTAAGGTACTGTGTCTGACACCCAGATGGTTAGGATGCTTCTTTCTGTGGGTATGCGCACGCGCACATGTGCATGCCGAAGCACAGAGCGTGAGGACAGTTGGGGGAGTGCAGGCTTGGTGGGGGGGTGCGGGTGGCCCCCACCCCAGCATCCCTCACAATCATTATCTCAGCAGGAGCAGCTCTTGCCCTGGGGCCTGCCCTCACTGTTTCAAGCAGCTGCTGCTTTCCCCAAATTAACCCCTCTGCTCCAGCTTCTCATTTTCCTGCTAGGGGGCCACAGGCTGGCTGGAGAGGGGTCTCCGGAGGACAGTGCCCCCAGCAGGCAAGCTGGTCTTCCACAGACGCCCCTGTCCACCCCTTGTCCTGTGCCTGTGACAGCAGTGATTCTGTGACTGGGTATCAGAGAGTTGGTTGTGTGACTCCACACGTGCCCGTTGGTGTGTGTATTTGTGTGTGTGTATGTGTCAGAGAGAGAGAGAGGGACTGGAGCTGGGTCTAGAATGTGAATGGCTCAAGAGCAGACAGGAATCTGGAAAATAGCTCATGCAGCTCTATGTTGAAAAAACCAAACAACCCAATCAAAAACTGGGCAGAAGATTGAAATAGACATTTTTCCAAAGAAGACATACAGATGGCCAAAAAAGCACATGAAAAGATGCTCAGCATCATTAATTATCAGAAAAATGCAAATCAAAACTACAATGAGGGGTTTCCCTGGTGACGCAGTGGTTAAGAATCCGCCTGCCAATGCAGGGGACACGGGTTCAAGCCCTGGTCCGGGAAGATCCCACATGCCGTGGAGCAACTAAGCCCGTGCACCACAACTACTGAGCCTGCGCTCTAGAGCCCGCGAGCCACAACTACTGAGCCCATGTGTCACAACTACTGAGCCCATGTGCCTAGAGCCCGTGCTCCACAATAAGAGAAGCCAATGCGATGAGAAGCCCGCACACTGCAACGAAGAGTAGCCTCCGCTCTCCACAACTAGAGAAAGCCCGCGGGCAGCAATGAAGACCCAACACAGCCAAAAATAAATAAATAAATAAATAAATTTATTTAAAAAAAACCTACAATGAGGTATCACCTCACACCAGTCAGAATGGCCATCATCAAAAAGTCTACAAATAATAAATGCTGAAAAGGAAACCCTAGAACTACTATATGATCTAGCAATCTCACTCCTGGGCATATATCTGGAGAAAACCATAATTTGATACATGCACCCCAGTGTTGATTGCAGCACTATTTACAATAGCCAAGACATGCAAGCAACTTAAATGTCCATCAACAGAGGAATGGATAAAGAAGATGTGGTACATATATACAATGGCACATATATACAATGGAATATTACTCAGCCATAAAAAAGAACAAAATAATGCCATTTGCAGCAACATGGAAGGACCTAGAGATTATCATACTAAGTGAAGTAAGTCAGACAGAGAAAGACAAACATCATATGATATCACTCATATGTGGAATCTAATTTTTAAAAAGTGATATAAATGAACTTATTTTCAAAACAGAAACAGACTCACAGATTTCAAAAACAAATGTATGGTTACCAAAGGGGAAATGTGGTGGGGAGGGATAAATTAGGAGCTTGGGATTAACATACACACACTACTATATATAAAACAGATAACCAGCAAGGACCTACTGTATAGCACAGGGAACTCTACTCAATATTCTGTAATAACCTATATGGGGAAGGAATCTGAAAAAGAATGAACATACGTGTATGTATAACTGAATCACTTTGCTGTACACCTGAAACTAACGCAACATTGTAAATCAACTATACTCCAATAAAATTTTTTCTTTTATTAAAAAAAAAAAAAAAGAGCAGACAGGGCCCCCTGGCTGCCTGGGAGGGGTGGGGCTGTCTCTTGGTCCCAGCATAGGGGTCCTGAGCCCCTCTGGCATTGGGGAAGGGCCAGAAGAACCTGGATTTCAGGTGGCAGGGACGTGGCTTTGCCCAGCTGGGGATGTTGAGGGTCCAATCTAGGCTTATGAAGGGACACCCAGGGAGGCTCAGCCTAGGCAGAGGGTGGGCAGCCTCCCCCACCTGCCCACAGGGCCAGATCCAGACAAGGGAGACCCATGATCTCAGTAGAAGTTGCTGAAAAGAGGGGGAAGCAGGAAGACAGATGAAAGAAGAGAGAAGTGGGAAGAGAGAGTTAATCCCAGAGGACCTTGGTCTGAGCACCTCCCTGAGGCCAGGGAGGAAGGAGTGGGCTCCAGAGAGTCCACCTGAGACCCAGGGAAGGTGCAGACAAGGGAGCCCAGGCCTGGGGGAGATGGATGGACAGATGTCTCCTCTATGGCCACTCTGAGCTCCTGTGACTGTGTAGAAGGACCCAATGCCATGGCACAGATCTGTAGACCATGTGAGGTGGGTACAGGGACATCAGCCTCTAGCGCCTTGGCTCTGACTTTAAGACTTTCAAGTTCTACCATGTGCCCCTGGGATGCAGTCATAAGGGAGACCCCGGCCAGCCCTCATGGAGCTGCAGGCTACTGGGAGAGGCAGGGGAAGAACCAGCGAGGGGATGGGGGAAGCTCAGGGCTGTGGCGGCCCAGACGAGGCACATGACCCAGCCTAGGGATTAGGGAACATTTTTGGAGGAGGTGACATCTCAGCCCAGGGCCTGAATATAATAACAACACAGATTATCATCTGTAAAAACAGTGACAAACAATAGTAATACTGAGCAACCTACTGCATGCTAGATATTTTATCTCGTTTAAGCTTTATAACTGCCCTGTGAACTAGATACTAGAATCCCCACTTTACAGATGAGGAAGTTGAGGCTCAGAAAGGTGAAGTACTTTGTCCAAGAACAGAATAGCTAATAAGTGACAGAGCCAAGATTTCAAGTCCAGCAAAATCTGCACATTTACCCCAGTGAGACAGAGCCTCCTGTGGCCCTAAGTCACCTTTCCTAATTTCAGCAGCAGCCCCATGGGCCTCTGAGCACCCCCTCTGACCCTCAGAGGTTAGCCTGGCAGCATGGACCAGGCCCATGTGGGCAAGATGCAGGAGAAATTGGGAAGGACAGCTGTAGTCCACAGGCCGGTGTTTGCAGAGACTGACATCTACCTGGCCTTGTTTTCATTTGCTTTTTGGTTGAGAAAGGAAAAGGCCCACATTTTTATGACACCAGCTTGTGATTCTATTTTCTGTTTAAATTCTGGGTGAGGGAAAAATAAGAGACATCAGAGAAACCTTCAGAATCTCATTTCGAGAGTCTGAGCTGCAGATAAATGAGCCTCCTACAGAAACGCTACATCAAACCGAATTTTCTCAGCTGTATTTCCTTTGTTTTAATAGGGCCATTTACTACATTAATATTCCAGGAAGTCATTTTAATTTCATGTTTATCATCCATTGGGAAAGTTAAACAGGATCAATATGGAACCACTGGGAAATTTGGGGATCTTGGGGGAGGAGGGGAGTGTTTGGAGGCTATGGTGATTCCACAACCGGGAGTCCTTAGGAGGGGGAGGAGGCTGGGGAAGGGAGGAAGGGATGGGAGGGGTGGGGTAGGGGAGGCTGGGGGAGTTGTCAGGTGGTAATTGTCTGAACCCGCAGAGGAGGAACAATTACTGAGCAGCTACTAGTGCGAGGCACTGTGCACACCTTATGTTTTTCAATCCTCACAACAACTCAGGAAGTAGGTACTCATTCCCATTCCTCACATATGGGGAAACTGAGGCTCAGAAGATTTGTCACATGTCCAAGGTCTTATAGGAGAACTCTGATTCATAGACTGATTCATTCTTTCAAAAAATATGTGTCATGCACCTGCTATGTGCCAGGCATTTACCTAGCAGCTGGAGGCTTTAGGTCAATCAAAGTTAATTTACCAGAAGTCTAAGCCTCCATGTCGAGTCCACGGAACGTGTCTTTTGGCGAATTGCCTGCTTCCGAGGAAACAGGTGGATCCCTGCCTTTGTGGAGGTTACGGTTAGGCAGGAAGACAGTTATTCATAAAACAATTACACAAGTCAAGATGAACTTGCCCCTATGGTAAAGGCTTGGGGCTGGAATGGGGGCTTCAGCTAGACTGGCAGGTCAGAGAAGGCTTCCTGGGGGTGGTGATGCTCCAACTGAGATCTGAGGGAAGCAAGGGAGGCAGCAGGGTGAGAGGGAAGAACAGAGCGGTGTGGCAGGGAGCAGGCCCAGTTCCAGGGAGCAAGAGAAGGGAGCATCCAAACTGGGAGGAGCCAGGGACCTGGCGGGACCGCAGACGTCATGGGAACTCCTGAGCCAGGTAAGGACTGAAGGAGCCCAGAAGGCCATGAGGCGGATGTACAGTCTGGGTCAGACTGTGTGCACTGGGGTCCTCTGAGCTCTGTAAGGCAAAGCTGGGCAGCGGAGGAAGGAGCAGGGTAGGAAGCAGTGGATCTTGAATAAAAGCCTGTGAGCTGAGGTGTCTCAGGGACAAGGGGGAGGACAAGGAGGGTGGAGCTGGATCTTAAAAGCAGGGGATCGCTCTTCAGGGAACTGACAGATGAAGAAGGCAAAGCCTTGGAATCATCCGTGATCCTCTTTCTCTCACACTCCCCACATTTTATCCTTGAGCTCATCCTGTTGGCTTTACCTGCGCAATAGACCCAGAACCCGACCTCTTATCACCACCTCCGCTGCTCCCTCGATGAACTCAGCCACCATCTACTCTCACCCGGATTATTGCAACAGCCTCCTAACTCTTCTCTCTAATCCTGCTCTTGACCCCAACAGTCTGTTTTCAGCACCACAGTCAGAGTGATGCCTTTAAAACACAAATGAGATCATGCCTAAAACCCTCTGGTGGATTCTCGTCTCATTCGTCTCGTCTCATTCAGATAAAAGCTAGTCCTTACAAAGGTCAACAAGGCCCACACAATCTGCACTTCCTCCATAACTGCCTTTGCTAAGGTAGCTCCTCTGGCCCGCTTGCCATTCCTAGAATATGCCAGGTATGGCCCCACCTCAGAGCCTTTGTAGTTTGCAGTTGCTCTTCCCTCTCCCTGGAGTGCTCTTCCCCTTGGGTGCTTGCTCACTCCTGCACTTCCTTTGAGTCTTTGCTCCAGGTCACTTTGGCTGCGGTGGCTGGCATGGTGGCGGTAGGGAGACATCCTCTGACCCCCTATTTCAACTGCAGTCCCCCCATCAGCACACCCTCCCTTCATCTTACCGCTTGGTTTTTTTCTATCCCATTTCTTGCTTCTAACAGGTGTTATAATTTACTTACTTATCGTGTCTGTGGTCTGCCTGCCCTGACTAAATGTACGCTCCACAAGGGCAGGGATTTTTGTCCCTTTTGTTCACTGTTACATCCCCTGTGTCTAGAACAGTGCCTCTTCGTCACAGGTGCTCAGCCAGCCAGATAAGAAGGGGCACCTCCCCGCTTTGGGAGACAGAGAGCAAAGGTCCAAAGAGAATACTATTTCCGTGCTGAGGTGTTTTAATTTAATTTTTTATTTCATTGACTCCTAACAACAGCCCTTTGTGGTGCCAGCTATGATTGGCCTCATGTCACAGATGGCAAAGCTGAAGCTCAGAGTGGTGGTGAAGGAGTGGTAGAGCTGGGCGTCCTTCAGATCTCAAAGGACAGGCATTGGTGCCAGATGGCCTGGGCTGGTGCCAGGTGCCTCCATGCACCATCTACAAGACCTTGGACAAGCTTCTGTCCTCTCTGTGCCTCAGTGTCCTCAACTACACAATGGGAACAGTCACAGTGTCTACCTCCCAGGGCTGTTGGGATGATTCAGGGTAACAGTACACGCACATTCCTTAGTGTGGGACGCTTGGAAGGTACTCAGTAATGCTAGCGGTAATTATTCTTGGAGCTGCACTCTGCTGCCTGAGTAAGCCTCTGCGCCCCTCCCCACCCAGGGGTCTCCACAGAGTTTCCACAAGGGACCTCAGGTCAGCCCAGGGCTCTGCCTCCAAACGGCAGTGGTCAGGCTCGTCCACTCCCATTTGTTGAGGCAGAATTTAATTTCTCCCTAAGCTGAGAGTCCTCTGCCCCCCTCCTGCCCTCTCTCTTGCCCTCATCAGCGGGAAAATGAGCTCCGGGAGCCTTCCCCTGGTCCAGAAATCCAAGGTGAAGAATTTCATTAACAATCAAGAGGACATAATCAACATTCTAATAATTCCAGATCCGTACTCCCCCTTTTGAAGCCCCCCCAAAGTGCCCCCATCCCCCCCACTCCACCCCATTGCCAGCTCTCCGAGACACACTCACCTTGACAAAGACATCTCATTTCCTCTCCAACCAAATTTGCTTTGCTATTAAATTCAGCACCTTACCTTCTGTCCTGACAGTGAGGGGATGTACTCCAGACTTCCTGGACTTCTCCTGCTTCTGAAAGAGACATGAATGCGAAGGATGGGGTCATGATGGACTTGCTTCTCTTACACCTCCTGGAAGGTTCCAGGGTGGGGTGACACATTTTCCCCCTAAGGACTCAGGTCCTCCCTGCCCCGTTGCCAGAGAAGCAGAACTTCTGGTGTGTGTGGGGTGCTCTGGTCATCTCTTCTCCAGGACTGTAGAGGGATCGAGAGCTGGTCAACGCCCTTTTCAAGTTCATTGGCATGTTACACTGTACAAGGGCCCTATCTCAAAGCCCCTCCACCCCAGCACTTGGGGAGATCTAGCCTGTACCACCTTCTGGCTGTTTGATCGTGGGTAAATCAATCTTTCTGGGCCCCAGTTTCCTTATCTGTAAAATGGGGATGGTAGCAATAATGCCCTTCTCTCAAGGTCACTGGGGAATGAAAAGAGATACTACTTAGCACAGTGCCTGGTATGGAATGGGCACATAGAGAGTAGTTGTAGTCTGTCACAGCATCTTTGGCACTTGAATCCTGAGCCGTGGTACTCACCATCCTATCTCTCACCTCACTCCTGCCTTCATCCCCTTGGAGTACACTGCGTTCTTACCGATACAGTGAAGCATGGGACATGAGTGTGTTAAACAGACATTTGCAATCCAGTGTGGTCAGAACTGTGACAGGTGAAGTTCTGGGGGCTTTTGGAACCCAAAGGGGGTGCTATATGGTGGTCAGAGGCCCTGGTGGGAGCTGAGACTGGAGGAATGAGGAGGGATTTGCCTGGAGGGGATGAATGAGAAGGGGCTCTGAGCATGGAAACGGTCAGTGCAAAGACCTGGAGGTTAGAACTCCCGGGGGCTAGAGAGGAGTTCCTTACGGGGTGTGCGTGGGGGGCAGTCAGGAGCCAAGGCCAGAGCGGTCAACCAGGCCTTAGAAGCCACCAAGGGCAGTTTGGCTTTTATCCACAGGGTGTGTGGAGCCGCTGTGGAAGGACACCGAGGAGAGTACTGGCCTGACTGTTCTCGAAACTTCTGTCTGGCTGCAGTGTGGGAGGGAGACAGGAGAAGGGCAAGGGTGGACCTGGGGAGATGAGTGAGGAGGGGGTTGGGGCCTGGGCTGTGGAGAAATGTGCCTTCCAGAGGCATCCTGGCCAGGGCTGGCGCTGACTGACAAGGTGGAGCTGACAATGGCCTTCAGCACCCACACCCACTGTGGGTGCCTGAAGAGGCACAAGGGCCCCCTGCATGTCTGGGCCCCGGTGGTGGGGGTGGCTTCACATGGCCCAGGCCTGTCTGAGAAGGTGCCTGAGGAAGCCCTGGGCTGCTGGAGCGGAGTCCGGAGTCCACGGTCATCCTGGCCTGGCCCAGCCCCGTGCTCTGTGCAGCTGGGGCCCCAGGATCCCAGGCTCAACAGAGGCTGTGGCAGTAGGTTGAATTCTCTAATCTCTGAAGTTTCCTGAAATCCCTTTGGAGCCTTGAGCGGCCCAGGGGCGCACTTCCCTATGGTGGCTCCATGGCAGGGCTCATGGCACCTTCCTTGTGCTTCATGCACTCACGCTACACCACACACACACACACATACGATGAACCTTCCAGGCTCTACGATGAGCCCTGGGGGGAGGAGGAGGAAGAGGGAGAAGAAAAGATATCCCCAGTTCCATTCTCCATGGCTCAGGCAGAGATTAACCCCTTAGGGGACAGGGGAGGGACTTTACTGTGCTCCAAGTGACAGGGTGCTCTCCCTACTGGAGCTTCAGCTGGGCGTCAACGCTAAAGACCCCTTCCCTTCTAGCTCCTTCTTAGGGCACACAGCTCTGGGTCACCCCCCCAACCTCTGCCCTACTCCCTAAGGGGATCTGCGGCAGGTCTGGCTGTGTGTGCGCGAGTGTGTGTCTGTCTGTCTGTCTTGGGGAGAGGGGAGGTGGGGAGTGTCTGGGGAAAGAGGAGAGGAAGAAGGAAAGTCTTGCCTCCATTTCCAGCAGGGACAGGAGGAAGAGGTTAGACGGATGGTTACAAACCTCCTGGAAGATTTCCCGCCTTCACCCCTCCGGCCCCCAGTCCTTCCTCCATACGGCGGCCACATTACTCTCCTGCCCCAGTCTTTCTATAGCTCCTCAGTGCCCTCAGACTCAAGTCCAAATTCTCCAACAAGGCTGACAGGGCCTCCATCCATTCTCCAGCCTTGAGTTAACACCCCTCCCCCAGAGCCTCCAGGCCTCTTCCCACTGCTGTTCCCTCGGCTGGTCCAGCCCCCCACCCTACGCTTCTTGCTCATTCTTTAGATATCAGAAACCTTGAAGCAAAGTTTCTCAGATTCCTCCTCCGAGCTAGGAAAGCCTCCTCCTTTGGGCACCCCAGGACCCCACTGGCCTCCCCCACCCCCAGGGAAGCCTGTGCTTCTCCCATCCTCGCTCTGATCGCTCTGTGTCGTACCTGCCTGGCCCTTTCCCTCTCGAGGCTGTGAGCTCTGTGAGGGCAGGAACTTGCCTTTCTAGAATCCTCAATGCCCAGCACCATGCCTAGTATTCATTAAATATTAGTGGAAGGAAAACCCCAGGAATTATCAAAACGGTGTTATCTTTCAGGCTAGAAGCTGGTTGGAGATCACCAAAACAACCTCCTGTTTTTGGAATAAACTTGCCCAAGGTCACAGAGAGGGAGTGGTTGAGCCAGGAATGGAATTCAGGAGTCCTAACCCCTGGGGCCTTGCCCTCCCACAGTGGGATCCAGGGAAGAAGTGGAGGCAGCTGGCAGGAAGTGGACACAGGGGGCGGGGCTCGGCCTGAGGATCCCGCAACAGCAGTGCCCACGGTGTTTGCACAGATGTGTGTGTGTGTGTGTGTGTGTGTGTGTGCGCTGCACTTGACTGGCTAGGAACCCCCTCCTGCCACCCCACAGTGAGGGGACCCAGCTCCCTGGGGAGGAGCCCACCCAGGACTGGTGCTGGGGTGTCGCGGAGGCCAGGCGGTCAGATTGGACTGGGGATTTGTCATCTCAAACGCCTGTGGAAGCTGAGAGTGGATACCCAGGGGCCAAAGCAGGCGCTGGGGATGCAATCATAGGCTAACAGCCTCCCAGCCTGAGAGGCAATTAGGGGGGAATTCCCTGCGGGCTGGTAGGCAGCAGGGATGGGAAGTTGTTTGGAGTTGAGGATGGGGGCCCACCTCTGCCAGTCCTGGCTCAGGGTCAGAGGGTCCAGGATGAGGGCACAGGTGGGTAAGGAGATCTCCAAGTAGAAGAAAGAGTAGGGACATGGGTGCTAGTGAGCCAGAGGCGGGCCTTGGAGGTGAAGCACAATCATGGAAGATTAATGGGGTGGGGTGTTTTCCCAGGACCCCAGTGTAACAGTGAAAGAGCCAAGCTAACTAACTTAGATCCTCAGCCTTTCTGAGTGGCGGTTTCCTTCCCTATAAGATAGGAATAATAATAACAGAAGCTATCTCCGTGGCCTATTGTGAAAGTTAATTGTGAAAAAGCATGTGGAGTGCTTAGCTCAGAACATGGCCCTTATTAAGTGTTTAGTAAACCATCACAATGACGGGAAAGATTTAGGGTGGTGGGGTCACATACCAGGCATACACACAAAATTTGGAATCATATAGACCTGGGTTCGAACCCCAGTTCCTCCACCTAGAAGCTCAATGACTTTAGGCAAAGACTGAGCCTCTGGCCTGCTATCTGTAAACAGAAGTAATAGCAGTACTTAACTTCAGCCAGGGGTGAGAGGAAGGTCAATAGGGAATGTCAACTGCCCTGGAAACAGGTTCTCCCTAAATGGTAGCTCCCAGGATGGAGTTGGGATCACCTGTGGGCCCCGGATCACAGCTCCAAATCTTCTGCCACTGAGACCACAAGGCAGCTCTCTCTGACCCCAGGGATCCTACCGCGCCAGCCTGTCTAAGACAAAGGTCTGCAGAGCTGGCTTCCTGCCGGAGCCTTGCAAGGAGCCAGCAGGGAGATGTGACTGTGGTTTGGAGGGTGAGTTCTGTTTTGAAACTGCCACCAGATACACTGCAGCTGTGAGGAGCTGAGAACCGGTTGGATAAGTTTAGTCACAACTGCAGGCCCAGCCTCAGCTGGGGTGGGAGGGGGAAGAGGGCATGGGGGGTTGCCATGCTCATCCTAACTGGCCTTTACTGAGCACTTTGTCTACATCACCTAGTGTAATCCTCATAACAACCCCATGAGGAGGCATAGGTATCATTCCTATTTTACAAATAGGGAAACTGAGCCCAGAGAGACGGAACGCCTTGCCCAAGCCTGCCTAACTAGTAAGCGTCAGCTGCAGGACTGTAACTCACCCGGGACTGCCCCAGAGCCCAGGCTTTTCAGCCCAGCAGTTCTGAGCTTCAGGAGCACGAATCTTGGTTAACAACCTGTGTCACACATACTCCTGCAGGATCCCCATTCTGGAGGTCTGGAGGAATGTGCAGGCTGGCAGTGTTAACAAGCCCCGGGATTCAGGTGCTGGTGGTCTAGGGACCACTCGGGGAAGGCCCAGGCTGATATCAGGCTGGGCTGAGGTAGAGACCATTGACGGGGCTGGAGGTTGGGGTGCTCCAGCCGCTGCGTTCCAGCCCCGTGGTCCCTCCTTACCTGCCTGCCTGGCCAGGTAATCAGTCCAGGTGCTTTGAGATAAAGAGGAAGTCCAGTCCCGAACCTGCTGAGATGGCTGCTTTGGGGTAAATATAAACCTGGATTTCCTGGGCCCTGAATGACTCAGCACAACTGGGCCCAATGTTTTCCTCTCCTCTGTTGGTGGAGAAGGTAGAAATCAGTGGCACCCAACTCCCTGGAAGTCATTTCAGTGGAAGAGATCTCCTCCCCCAGCTCCAGCACAGGCTTTGGAAGGGGAACACTGTCCCCAGGGCCCACCTGAGGCCAGGGAGACAGCCTGGTGTCACAGCAAGAGCGTGGGCCAGCGTGGGCCTGTATTCAAATCCCAGCCCTGCTACTTACCGGCTGTGTGGCCCGAGTCCCAGTTTCCTTGTCTGTAAAATGGGGATAAGCGTATCCACCTCTGCAAAGATTAATAAGGAACATTTTCGAGGAAAGCACAGGCACTCTGCAAATGTTTGTTTCCTTTCCTCTCCAGCCCCCAAGCCTCTCTGGCAACTGACATTCACCATCAACAGCAAAGCCGCCCCCAGACTCCTCTTTAAAATGCGCAGAACCGGGAAGAGAGGGAGGGTCATTAAGTCCACCTGAGATGAAGCGCGTGCAGAGTGCTGACTTTCACAGCTGTAGGATGGAAATGATGATGTCCCTGTTATTGAGTTACTGACACCTGGGAAAAGCAGGCCTGGCAAGGCCTTCAAAAGAAGATTCTGGCCCCACTCCCTTATTTTAAAAAAGGAGAAAGGCTGAGAGGGGGAGCTACTGGCCCAAGGTCACCCAGAAAGTCAGGGGCCGGTAGAGGCAGGCTTGGATCCACTTCACCTGAGATTCTGCTTCCTTCGTGTCAGGAGAGACAGGTCGGGGGCTGGGGCACTGACAAGGAGGCCCTGCTGCTTTTGGCCACTTCCCTGGCACCTGGAGCAGTCCCTGGCACATAGTGGAGATTCCATAAGGATTTCTCAAATAAATGAGTGAGTGAATGAATGAATGAGGTAGCAGGAAGACAAAGCTGCCCTCCCAGGACAGGAGGGTATCTCTGTGAGACTATGGTCACCTTGACACGGGGCCCTCAGGGCCTCCCCAGGGCTGAGTCCACATGTCCACTTTGCCCTCTCCGGATGGCAGCTAGGGGAAGGGGGAGGGGGACTCCTCAGCGACTGGGACTAGAGCTGCAGCCAGAGGAATGGAGGTTAGACAGCAAGAGAGTTACTTGAAGGAGGCAGGGCGGCTGGGTGGTTTCTTTCAGAGCTCTGAGAGGGAGGAATGCTCTGTGTCTGAGGCGGGCGGGCAGGAGGGCTTTGTGAGGCCTGGGGCGGGGTGCAGTGGCTGGGGGAACTCTGAGTCACTCTTGTTCAGAGCCTGGGACATCTCGGGGGGGAGGGCGGTCTGTGCGGGCAAAGGCCACCTCTGCTCCTCGGAGGCAGACCACGCTCGGCTCGCTCTGGCTGCTCCGGATCCTGTTGCCATGGAGATACCAAGGCTCCTCTGAGAGCATCAGAGGTACTGGGCATGTCCTGCCCTCAGCATGGTTTAAAGCCTGTGGAGGGGGTGTGGGTGCAGTTGGGGCAGCAAAGAGCTTTGGTAGGACCTTGTCGGGCACAACACCAAAGACATAGGCGACATGGCAGCCACTGGCTTTAGAGTCCACAGACCTGGGCCGGAATCCCAGTTATTAACTGGTGGCCTTGGACAAGGGATATCACATCTCTGAGCCTCAGTTCCATCATCTGTAAAACGGGGTCGATAAGAGTCTTCCCAGGGTTGTCCTGCCGATCCCTCGAGCCTGCGCACGGAAAGCACAGTGCTGGGCCGGTGAGACTCGGTAAGTGGTAACCATTAGTTCTATAATGGGCATTAGGGTTGGTGCTCTTCAGGAGTCTGCCTTGAAGGCAGCAGCTCCCTGCCCTCAGCCTGCTCTTTGGGATGCCTGGGTGAGTCTGGAGAGCGGCCTGACTCTTCTCCACAGACGCAGGCGATCAAGAGTCAGGACTTATGTCATCCTTTGAACATGGGCCTGGAGGCTCTGCCGCAGGCGCATCTGAAAAATAAATAATAACAACTTGAATAATTCACAGAGTCCGTGTGAATAATTCACCATGGCCTCCCAAGCACCAGCCGATTTGTCACCGCAGACCCAGGCTCCGGTCCTCTCTACCTCTGGCTGCCCTGGGGAACGTGGCCTGGCCCCAGGGGCAGGAGGTGAAGCACGTGCAGGACCACTTGCGGGGCGGGGAGCCGGGCGTGGGGAGGACTCCCAAGGCTGCAGGGGCCTGGGGGCACAGCTGGGGAGGTAGGGTCCATGGTCTCTCTGGGTTCTACAGAGACCTCTGTGCTGGGGCAGCCAAAGGGGACTGTTCGAGGGTCCCTGAGCAAAGGGGATCCTGCAGCTGGCCATCGCTGCTTCCCCTCTGGGCTGCATTTTGGAGACTTAGAGGGAGGACAGCCCTTCTTGGTACATTTTCATAACTAGTGACTAGCCCACTGTAGCCCCATCTCCACAGGGACCCCAGGCTGGGAGGTCTCTCAGCCCTGAAATCAATCCTCCTGCAAAGCCCACACAGACCTCTCATGTTTCTCCTGGGAGGTAGGATGAGGTGGGGATTAAATGCCTCCGCTCAGGACTCAGACAGAGTTCAGTTCAACCACCCGCTCATTGACTATGTGACTTGACCAAATGGCACAAATGTTCCAGGTCTCCACTTCCTGGTCTGTAAAATGGGGATTAAAAACACCTGCTTCATAAAGTTATTACTGTTCTGCGGATGAAATGATGTAATGACCATAAATTGCTTAGCGCAATGCCTGGCACATAGTAAGTGCTAAAAAACAGTAGCTGTGATAGATACTCATTATCTTTCCAAAGATAGCGTGCTGGGGACTCGGGGCAGGAAGAGAGCTGCTCAGACATTGCAGATGTTCACATAAGACATGATCTGCAGGCCCAGGAGACAGGCATAGACTGCCAGGCGACCCAAGGGAGGCCTGCCTGTTAAAGTGTGTGTGGCCTCCAAGATCCTTCAGGTAGGTCCTTCACTCAAAACACCCAGTATCCTCCTGAGCACTTGCCACAATTTGTGGTTATTTTCTTGGCTATTTATCACATTCTGATTATGTGCCTTCCCCACTCGACTGTGAGCTCCATGAGGATAGGGGCCTCATCTGTCTTGTTGACCAATATCTCCCCAGGCCCTAGAATACTGCCTGGCACATAGTAGGTGCTCAGTAAATATTTGTCCATTGAATGAATAGATGCCTCAGCTGGGCAAGGTTTTAGAAGGCACGAGATCATGAGGAGCTGCCGGAACGGAGCCTCCACTGTGGGTGGGTCAGGAGGGGTTCTGGCGACAGTAGCTGGGTGTGCAGCTCGGAGGGGGAAGGTGGTTCTGGGGCTGGCCCCTGCCACACTGGCTGCTGGTGATGCTTCAGGGGTGGGGGCAATGCCTGTTTCCCTGCTTCTTACCTCCTAGGTAAGCCTTCCCTAGACCAACAGCACAAAGGAGGCTTAAAGGTGGCATAGGCTCGCTGCACCTTCCCCAGTAATGATTTAATCTCTTGTTTAGAATTTCCTGTGGCATTAATGATTATCCCCCAGAACAGAGAGAATAATTGGCTGTGTTCTCATGGTGAGCGAGCTCCTTGTTAGCAGGGAGCTGAGCCTGTTCTTCTGTAATCTTCTTCTCTCACCTGCCTGCCACTCACTCGCCAGCTGATGGAGATGAAGGAGCTCCTGCTTACAGGGTTGCTGGGAAGCCACCTGGAGCTGCAGGACCTCACCAGGTCTAGGAGGCTGCAGGGAGGGCAGAGGGACTGAGAAAGAGATGCACAGAAACGCAGAGAGCGATGGAGAAACAGCAAGAGACAGAGACGGTGAGAGAGAATGATACTGGGAATCTGTGTTCTTGGACCGAGTAATCCCCACACTCAGCTCATAGCTTCCAGTTCTCCCCAGCTGCCTCACTCGTGCTGTTTTACAAAAGCTTCTGTGCATGAATGTGAACCCTCCTGTGTGCACATGTGGACATTTCTAGGGCAGTGGTTCTCAAAGAGCGGTACCCGGACCAGCAGCATCATCAGCACCTGGTGTTTGCTTGAAATGCACATTCTCAGGCCCCACCCCAGACCTACTGAATCCCAAAACTGGAGGTGGACCCTAGCACTCTGATAAGCTTTCTAGGTGATCCTGGTGTACCTAAGGGTGAGATGGTCTGCTCTAATGTACAGAGTGTGTAGAGGTGTGTCAGGTGGATACACGTGCTGCTGTGTGGGTACAGAGCCATGTGTACACACATGTGTACAGGTTACCTGTGGGAGGCTTCGGACCCCTGTCCCCAGCCAGGAACCTTCTGCCTCAGAAGCCGGAAAAGGCCCAGGCAGAAATCGGGTCCAGGGCTGCTGCTTGTGGAGAGGAGACTCAGGTCCAGCTATCAACTGCCCCAACATAGCCACCTGCCCCTGGGTGGTCACACCCTGCCAGGGGAGTCTGAGAGGGGATAAGAGAGGGCCACCGTCCCTGCCGGGGCCTCCATAACGTAGGCCCGGGAGCAGGATCTGCTGAGAGTTGCTGGCCTCGGCTCTGACCCCCTGCAACGTGGCTCAAAGGGAACCTTGTCCTGGCCCCACTAGACCGGGGACTGGGAATCCTAGGGAACTGTCTCCACCCCACCCCTCCGTGAGCCACTGCTGTTGGGCTTTGAGGAAGTGACTTTTCGGGGATTAAGCAATTTAAGGAGTACTATGCAAGGCTCGGGGGGAGCGAATGATTGGCTCTCAGCCGAGAGCCACAGCACCCACCTGCCGGAGCAGCCGGCAACTCAGCACAGTTTTGGCTTGTGGGTGATATTTCAGGAAGGGGGAGTGGGAGGCAGGGTGGGGTGAGAGCGACCCTGGGGACTCTGAGGGTGGCTCTGGGATGTGAGGGTATTGCAGGGGGAGGGGAGGGGAGGAAAGGGGGAGAGGAGGGTTATGATGGGGGGCGGGTAGGGAAGGAGGGGAAAGGGGGAAGAGAGCGGGGGAAGCCGAGGGAGGCTGGGCAGACTGAAGGAAGCGAGGGAGGGAAGAGGAGGGGGAAGAGCAGAGAAGGGAGATACTGTGGGTGGAGGAGGGAAGAGAAGGCGAGACGGGTGGTCAAGACAACAGAACAGTGAGGGTGGTGTTCCCAAAACGGTCTTTAGGGGGCTGGATGGAGGGAGGTCTCTAGGGAGTGGGGATGCCCGAGGCCCAGGGAGGAGGGGGCATGGGGGCCCCTCCCACCCTAGGCTTACCTGAAGGAAGGGGCGTGGGCATGAAATTCACTAGGAATCTGAAACAAATAAAGTGAGCTGCTTGTTGAGTTTTGTATTTAACAAGACAAATACATGGAAGGAGTATGAGTAATTAGGAAGTAATGAAGACCTTGCAAAAATAGCGTTTTCTTAAAAAAAAAAGAAGGTAGCAAAGAAAATAGGTACTCAGAAAGCCAGAACATATGCAAATTGCCCATCCTGGGCTGGTGAGTGAGTCAGCAAGGCAGGACACCGGCCCCTAACAGCTTAGCTGGGCCTGGCGGGGGTGGGCAGTCGGCCAGGCAGCCAAATCCTGCCAGAGTGGGCTGGGAAGTTGAGATCATGTCCCTCCCCCTCGCTTCCCAGCCAGCCGCTCTCTGCTGGAGCACCTGGGACCCATTTGGGGGAGACCATAGCAGTCCCCAGCAGGGATGCTGACCTCAAATGTCTAAGCCCAAACCCCCAGCAGCTCTCACTTCCTTTAATTACCACTGGGGACCCATCATCCATTAATTTCATGCAACCCTTTCTGAACTTTCTATTTTCATCCTGTGCAGACCCCTTGGGGGTAACAAATTCCAGAAGCTGGACAGCAGCTGTGTAAAGCAGGACTTCCCTTTAGAAATCCTAACTTAAGTAACTCCAGCTTCAGAAGGAACCTCCTTGTTCTGCGCTAATGTTTCCTTATCAGTGACTTGGGAGGTTTGGTCCAACACTCCTCCCAGCCTGCAATGTCTCCAACAGCCCCCTTGCTCCAACATTACAAATATTCTGAGCTCTGGAGTCAGACTTGGGTCCAAATAGGGGCTCTACCACTTCCTAGCTGTGTGATCTTTGAGCAAGTCACTTATCTTTCTGTCTATAGTGTTTCCATCTGAAAAATGAGAAGTAATTATATTGCCTATTTCAAAAATTGGCACATGATGAAATAATGTATGTAAATCATCTAAAACAGTTCCTAGCACATAGTAAGTTGTGGTTCTGTGCCAGGCGCTGTTCTAGGCCCCCGTGGGAGAGCCGTGAGCAAGATAGGGAGACCCCTGCCCTCGGGCAGCTTCCATCCCAGGAGGATGTGGGGAGGTGACCATTAGCCAGGACACAAAAGAATACAGTGATCCCAAATAGTGGTGGAGCTCTGAGGACAATGAAAAGGTGATGGGAAGGTGGGGGACAGATGGCTGATCTGGGAAGACCTCTCTGCTAAAGTGGCATTTGAGCTGAGAAGAAGCCCGAGAAGTCATCTGGGGGAGGAATTTTTGAAATTAGTCTCAAGGTTCGTAAGCAGTTCAGGACCACATTTTCTGTATCCTGTGTGATTTCAGAGAATTTGACCCCCTCAACCCTCATCCCACTCTCCTTCCTACTCAGGTTCCCCCCTCTGGGCTGAGCCCCCGTCTGTTCACGGTTCCAAGGCCCGAGAAAGCAGTGGAGCTGCCAAGGGCTAAGAGCTCGGCCTCCTCCTTCCTTCGCTCCCTCACTCCCACGCTGTCCCTCCCTGGTTCTCTCCACTTGCCACTGCCCAGGGTGATGGATGCCTCCTTCCCAGGGCTGAGTCATGCGCTGCTTCTTAGAAGCTCTGGGCGATGTCTCTGCCACCTCCCCACTCCCTGCCGGCCCCAGTGGGGAGGCACATTTATAGGGGCTTTCCCCGGGGACACACATAAATTCTGCTTCACTCTGGCTTCAGGCTGCAGAAGAAGGGGCCGCTGCTCAGAGCTACTGTCTTTAATGCACACCAGGAAACTGAGACAGGGAGGCTTGCCTGTGCCACCTGGCAGAGGCTGAGCAGGGGCTTGAGGCCAGATCTCCAGACTCTGTGTCCAGTGCTCTTTTCCTGGCACACTTGACTGCTTGCCTGCATTTAGGGCTTTGTCAGGATCTCAGCTTCTTGAGTTCCAGGGCTGGGTCTGTGCAGCCTCCTCTGAGTAGTCCACAGTCCAGCGCTCTGTGTAACTAGCCTCACCCTGGCTCTGGGACTGATTGTTAGTGACTGCTTAGAGTGCGTGTGGAGGTTTTTGATGCTGCATGGGGCTTGGAGGAAAGAGCGTTATAGTTCAGTGGTTCTCAAATTGCAGCGGTTCTCAAATTTCAGCCTGCATCAGAATCACCTGGAGGGCTTATTAAAACACAGATTGCTGCTTCCACCCCCTGAGTTTCCCATGCAAGGGGTCTGGTGTGAGGTCTGATAATTTGCATTTCTAACCAATTCCCAGGCGATGCTAACGGCTGCTGGTCTGAGAACCACTTTGAGAACCACTGCTGTAATTGACTAGCGCTGTCTGCTTTGGGTATGAGAATGGGCAATTCTGACAAGTATGGCATAAATTTGCCATCCTTCTTCTAATATGATTTCTGAATCTTTTTGTCATAACTTGCAAATTTTTATTTCATAGGCAGCCAGAGTAATCTTTTCAAGACGCAAATATGATCATGTGATTTAAAACCCTTTGAGGACACCAGATAAAGAGAAAAGGCCATAATGTATGTGGTCTACAGGGTCTTGCACCGTGTGGCCACTGCCCACGTCTCCAGCCTCATTTCACACCACATGGCCACCTATGTCTCCCTTCAGTCCCTCCCATTTGCTAGCATCTCTTTGGGCACAGGACATTTGCACATGCTGTTCCCGCTGTCTAGAATGCTCCTACCACCAGTCAAGCTCCCTGACTAGTAAGCTCCAACTTATTTCTCAGATCATCTGGGCAGCGGGAAGAGCAAACGCAAAGGCCCTGAGGTGGGAATGAGCTGGAGCAGAAAGAAGGTCTGATGCCTGAAGTGAGGTGAGTGGATTGAGGAGAGTGATGAGGGATAAAGTCGCAGGGTCAGGTTATCAATGTCTGTGCACAGACAGATGAAGGCCAAAGTGAGGAGGCGAGCTGATGACCAAGCAGGTTGCCGCTGACTGCTCTTAGGAACAGGGGGAGGTGGGCTGCTTCTCAGAGTCAGAGAGGCTGGGCCCATACCTGGACCAGAGCATCCCCCTTCAGGCAGGACCTGAATGAAGACCTGTCTGCTGCATCCTTGCAGCCAAGATGCAGGCCCAGGCAGAGCCCGTCTCCTGACCACTCATAGTCCCTCGCGAGATTTCCTGGACCCCCCTACTCAAGAAAAAACTGGGATGTGCCTCTCAGGTACAGTGATGAACAGGTGTTCTTTGGCAGGTGTTTCCATGACTGGCGGGTGTTTCTGAGTTGGGGGGTGTTGAGTCCCTCTGTCTTGGCCTCGTTTCTGGGGCTCGAGCAGCCCCTCCCTGGGGCAGCCAGACTTGGGGGGTGGGGCTTCGGCAAGCACGATACAGCGAGGAGCTATTTAAAGCTGCCGGCAGCTCGCCCCTTCTGTTCACGGCTCTGGGCTCTGCCGGGTGGGAGCTGCCATCGTCACGCGCCCACCGGCGCACACAGCAGCCCAGTGCACCCACACAGAGACGTGGGGGAGGGTCTTTCTGCACCTCCACATTCTGGCAGGGGGTCCTGCTGCTCATAAGGCAGGGCCAATAAGGCAGGTGTGGATGCTGGAGAGCCCCTCACTCCCAGCGCATGTTCCCATCCACAGCCCAGGCACGTAGCCTAAATTTAGGTCACTCCCACCCACACTGGCTACAAGTGTAACCAATTAACGGCTTTCCGAGGGTGTTGGTGGGGGGCGCAGTGTGTGTGTGGGGGAATCTTCAGGCCCACGAGGGACTGGAGGGGCTTCTTGGTTCCCGAAGGCTGTCCCAGGCCTTGAGGGAGGAGCCATGAGCCCCCGGCTCCTCCCACAGCTGCAACCCCAAATGAGTGGGTCCCCCTGGAACGGTAGTTAGCGGGTCCTCCTGTCTGTCACTCACAGCTCCCAGGGTCCCACAGCAGGGAGTCGCCTGTGAGGGCTGCCCAGGGTCCGCAGTGGTTCAGAGCATAATCCGTGGAGGCAAGCGGGCCCTGGTATGAACCGAGCAGGTAGCTTAACCTGAGCCTGTTTCTTTCTCTGGGAACTGGGGGTAAAAATAATGTCCACCTCGTAGCTATGAGGATTTTATTTGAATTATAAATGCACAGAGCTTCGCCACAGACTAGCACTGAGTAAGCTCTGAATAAGTGATGGCCTTTGCCAATATTACTGTGGTTATCATGCTATATTTTGAAATTGGCCCCTTCTCCCCCACACTGGAGGATATGGTGGCCCCCTCCAGGCCCCTGTAGATACAGACATGGGCTGAAAGTCCTGGGGGCGGGGGTGGGGGAAACAGTAGGTGACTTTGGCCTTGACTTTATGTGCTGGTTGTGGCCTGGACACACACGGGCCCTGAGCACATATTAGGATTCTAGCAGTGCTGACGAGAATGTGCTGGAAACTCCATCTCTGCTGTGATCCTCAGCAGCAGCACATCCAGCTCACAGAGCCCAGGCTTAGGAGCTACGCCACTGGCTCCTTCTCAGGTGAGAACTGCTGATTCCTCCAGACTGGGGCAAGTGGAAACTGGGGCTCTTCTTTCTGGACCAGGCAGACGGGTAGACAGGAAGACAGACAGCTCTCTGCAGGGTCAGCCCTGAAATACAGTCTGCCACCTGCAGGACCAGACCACCCCTTATAGATATGGGGATCTACAGGGGCAATGTCCTAAGTAGGAAAGGCTGTTAGCAACTCACAACTGCAGGGGGAGAGTGGAGATGGGGAAGCCTAGGAACTGAGAGGTGAGGGCTGGAAGCAGCAAAGTGAGTGAGGGGAGAGAGAGGGTTGCATGAGGTGCAAGTGGGGAGAAAGGAGAGGGGCAAGCAGACGGAGGGCCCTAGGAGGCTCATCCCATGGCCTTTCACCACATCCATGCCTCTTGTTTCATTTAATGCCTCCTTCTGACCCCTCCTATAACCCCTCCACTCACATTCATCGTCCCTTGAATCCTCTCCTGTGTCCCATCACTCCCCCCACCCCAGGCTCCTCCCCCCCCACCCAGGAGCTCCTTCATCACACCCAACCAATGTCCCCTCCTCCCACCCCAGCCCTTCACTGAACCCTCTTCACTTTCACCCCATCTAGGCCACAGCGTTGCATCCAATGGGGCCACGACCCCCACCCGAGCCCTCCATTGTCCCGCCCAGAGTCTCCTCTAGAAAGCCCCAGGTCCTCTGCCAAAGTTCCAGAGATCCAGCTCCAGCCCAGCTCCCTTTTCTGGGTCCCCATCACCCCCTTCCATCATCGTGTTCCACAGCCAGCCGCCCGGGAGCTGAATCAGAGCCATAGAGCTAACATTTTGCACACACGTCTCTCCAGATGACAGGCAAGATGGGCCTTCTGCCCTCGGCCCACACGCACCCGTGCTCAGGAAGTACAGAAAGCCAGGGCTGCACCCCACACGGGGTGGGGGAAGAGGGCTGGGGGGCCCTTTTCCTTCTGGATAACTGGCCTGGACCCGGCCTCTCGAGATTTTGCTCAAGGCTGGGACTTACCTTTTACGGAGCAGAAAAAAATACACTGTAAGATGGAAAAAGACATAGAGGCTGTAGACAGAGACTGCAGGAAATTTCCTATCAGAGACAGGGACGGGACAGGAAAACAGGTCAGGAGAGGCAGGGCGAGAGACTGGTTAGACACAGACATCAGAGACAAGGACAAGGAGAGACAGAAATAGGGAGACGGAGAGGGAGAGGGACTGAGGAGGGGAAACGGAAGCAAGATGAGCAAAAGGAAGGTAATTGTGAGAGTGGGGGAGGGAGAGGAAAGGGACCCTGAGAGTGGACAGGAGCTGTCAGCCAAGGGGGGAAGGAGCTGCCGGGAGCGTGAGCTAACGCTGAGGGGAGCCCTCACAGACACTCAGGGAAAACAGAACCCAGAGCCTCCCCAGAAGGATCCAGAGCTTTACCCTGAGGGGGAAGAGCAGAGGCAGGTCCCAGGCACCACCCCCTCACCCTGCCCTGGGACCAGAGGGGAGCTGCTGGCAGGTTAGCCTGAAGAGATGGTGAGGACCACGCACCCCCGACCTGGCAGAGCTCAGGCCCAGACTCCTGCTAGGAAGGGTTGGGCTGAGCACAGGGGAGGCCCCTGATGCCAGCCCAGTGCTCTCTTGCTGCCAGCATTGCTTCTGCCCAATCATATTCACAATAGCCACCATTAATTTGCACCCCTACTAGGTGCCCCTTACATCCATGATCTCTTCCAATCCTTTCACATAAAATGCTGCAAGGCCAACACCATTGTTACCCCCGTTTTACAGATGAGAAAACTGAGACTCAGAAACATGAAGAGAGGGGCTTCCCTGGTGGCACAGTGGTTGAGAGCCCACCTGCCGATGCAGGGGACACGGGTTCGTGCCCCGGTCCGGGAAGATCCCACATGCTGCAGAGCGGCTGGGCCCGTGAGCCATGGCCACTGAGCCTGCGCGTCCGGAGCCTGTGCTCCGCAACGGGAGAGGCCACAGCAGTGAGAGACCCGTGTACCGCAAAAAAAAAAAAAAAAAAAAAAAAGAAAGAAACATGAAGAGCCTTGTTTACATCTGTCTAACTCCCCACATGGTCTGTGAGCCTCTGCTTTTCTAGCGGTACCATGAAGTTCCATCTCTGCTCTAACATTTTGTGATTCTGCAGTTTTCCAACACATACACGTGGGTGGACTCCAGGAGACACACACACACACACACACACACACACACACACACATGTGTCCCCAGAGGGGACTTGGCATCTTTCCTTCATCTGCCCCTTGGCTTCCCCACCCCCAGCCCCAGCATCTCATGCTTTCCCTCCACAGTATCTCAGATCACCTCCCTCTAGCTCAGCAGCTAAGCACGAGGATGATGTCATTCTTTTTATTTAAAGAAAAGGGCTGAGCTGGAGCTTCAGGATGGCAGTCCACGTGGGAGCAGGAGCCAAGTGATGGGCACGCTGGCTCCTGGCGCAACCTCTTCTGTCCCCCCAGCTGCCATCTGCTGAGCTGCTTCATGACCCTGGCCCCTTTCCCTGAGAAGCCCCTTAGGAGGCCCTGCTCAGCACGGGAGCAGTATGGGTGAGACCAATGGGAGAAGGAAAGTGGATGCCAGAGGTCTGCAAGGATAGCATGCTTGTTAAGGGCTCCCTGGGCTCAAGGAATGTGGTGCTGTTAAAGCCGTGATGCAGGGGAAACTGAGGCTCCAAGACACAGAGTAAATCACTCAAGGTGCTTATCTATGTACAGCATCCCAGTTAGAGGGTACCTGGGAGGAGGACTGAAAGGGGAACTTACTCCCAGAGTCACTAAGTCTGAGTTCTTCCTCCTTCCTCCTTTCATGGTCAGAGTCTAGTCACCTGTTTCTCTCTGGATCACCCAAGAGGGGGCATCAGTGAGGAAGAGCCCCTGTTCCAGGAGCTGAATCTGCTTGGCTTGCCCTCGGTTCCCAGTTCCCTTCCAGGGCCTGTCCTCCCATCCATGCAAGACCTCCTAGCTGTATCTCTACCCCTTTCCAGCCTCAGCCTCACTCCCTTCTGGGAAGCCTCTTTTTTGAGGGGCATGGAGAATTTATGACCTCATGTAAATCTAGCAACATCGCTAAGAGGTTGGTATGACAATTGCCATCCTCGTTTTACAGCCAAGGCAACTGAGGCTTGGAAAGGAGGAGCAGCCTGCCCAGGTCACACAGCTGGTCAGTGGCAGAGCCAGGGTGCAAATCCAGGTTTGTCGCGTTCCGAAGCCACTGTCCTCTGCTTCTCCCTATTCTGCAGGACTCTCCCTCAGCTCCCGAGAGACCCCCACGGCTTCCCTGCGCTCCCCAGCCCTCTGCCAAGGCTGAGGAGTTATTAGGAGTCCACGAGCCCCGATACTCTTCAACTATGTCCTGGCGAGAGGCTCCATACCCGGTGAACACCAGCTTCTGTTCCCCCAATCTGTTCCCAGGGTCCCTAGCCCAGGCAGCGTTCAGTGAGTCCCTGCCAGAAGCAGGCAGAGATGCTTGTTCTATGTTTTATTTAGCCACTAATTGCCTGCATTTAAAAGGCATCACATGGGCCTCCCTGGTGGCGCAGTGGTTGAGAGTCCGCCTGCCGATGCAGGGGATACGGGTTCGTGCCCCGGTCTGGGAGGATCCCATATGCCGCGGAGCGGCTGGGCCCGTGAGCCATGGCCGCTGAGCCTGCGCGTCCGGAGCCTGTGCTCCGCAACGGGAGAGGCCACAACAGTGAGAGGCCCGCGTACCGCAAAAAAAAAAAAAAAAAAAAAAAAAAAAAAAAAGGCATCACAGTGCCACAGTCGTCCTCTGTTTTATGCCCTGATGCGTGTTTCTGCATGAAGGGACACGGGGGCAGGGGAACCAGTGAGCGAGGGGCCACGGTCTCCCCAGTGACAGCTTTAAAAGCCTGACCCCAGCGCTGAGTGCCAGAGGATGTCAGGTCATCACCCTGAGAAGCACGACGGGGGCGTGCAGGGCTGGGGCCTCTGCAGAAAGGAGGAGAGAGGTCAGGGCTCTGCCAAGGGCCAGGAAGGAGTGGGAGGGGGCACTCCATGTCCCCACTCACCCCCAGGATGAGGGCCCCGCTGATGGAGCCCTACCCAGAATGCTTGGAGACCTCTGCAATAAGCAGCTGCCTGGAAGAGAACATGGCACAGGCCTCAGTCACATCTGCTGTGATCAGGAAGGAGATGACACGTGAGCCTTGCCTGTGCAAGAGCAAGAGGTGGAAGTCAAAGGAGATGAGGGCAAGGGTGGGAAGGTGGAGGTAAGTGAGTGAGACAGGTGATTGGCGGCAGGTACCTTTTGAGACAGCCCCGGTGGCCCACTTTGGGTTTTCCACCTGTTCACCCAGGTAGGTGAAGAGTAAACTTGTTTTCCAGCATTTCCCAGTCACTTCCAGGTCTAGTTCGGAGCCAAGTATTATGTCACTCTGACCCCAGCTCTGACCCACACCAACGTCAAACCTATACTTCAGCCACAACCCTCACCTCATCTCCAACCTCAACTCCAACCCTCATCCCAACTCCAACTTCACCCACAATGCCTCCCCTGATACCAAAATCAAGCCAAAGTCCACCCCCAATTCTTACCCTAACAGCAATAATAATCCCTGTCCCATTTCCAACTCCAACCCCCAACCTGTCTCTCATATCAACCTGCCTTAACTCCATCCCTGCCCCCAGCCCCATCCATTCTCTAATACCCATTTCAGACGGGAGTCCACCCCCAACTTCCTTTCCAGTCCTTATTTCTCACCTGACCTGACCTTTTCTTCAGCCCAAGATGACCTCCTAACTGCAACTGATGCCAGTCCCTCTCCCTGGCACCACGCCCTGCCCCTGGCCTGGTCCCATGGTACCTGGTGAGGCTGAATGTGGGTTAGAGGGCTGCCGTCTTGAGCCGAGCCACCAGGCTATGGGAGCTTTGGGGTGGTGCCTCCCCGCTCAGAATGCTCGAAGTCCCAGCTCTGAGTGCAGGAATCTGGGCCACTCCTGCCCTTTTCAGTTCTCAGCAACCGGCCGATGACACCAGGACATAGGCAGGGATGTGACAGACCCCCCCCCAACTGAGGAGCCATGCTTCTCTGGAGGAATGGCAAGGTTAGCACTCTGCAGAGCAACCCACCACTGCCACTCCTCACACCTCACTGGGTAATTTCTACACGGCCAAGGACTGAGGCTAATGGGCTGCCTGCTTTCAGCCAGCTGCACAATCAGGGAGGGCAGCCCCCAGGCTCTCCCTCAGAAGGATGGCATTTCCATCCTACATCCGTCACATGAGAAGGGCACTCTGAAAGCTTGGAATCCTGCAGCCACTGGGAGAGAATGAGCAAGTTAGAATGCTCCGCTGAGCCCTAAGAAGCAGGAAAACTTCCTCTCTGGGGATGGGCAGAGAAGGCATCCCTCTTAGTGGCTTGAGTGCCAAGGAGCCCCCGTCTGAGCTCAGCAAATGCCGAGTGATTAAGCCTCCAATGTGCAAAGCCTTCCAAACAGCCCCTCCAAGAACAACTTGGTGTACCCGTGCCCTGTTCCCGAGGCCCACCACTGTCCACCCTCGAGCCACCCGGTGACAAACACCAGCCATCACCACCGCATGGGCTGGCACCCCCCCAGCCCGCTGTCATCACCCACCCCTCTTCCTGGGGTCTGTCTGTCTGCTCAGATGGGGAGCTGGTGGCCGGGCTAGCTGCCAACTCTGCACTTCCTGCCGGGCCCAGTGCACCATGGTCGCTCACCAAACACAAACTAAATGTCTGGTCTGAACTTTCTCCAGTTTCGTTTCCCGGCAACTTCCACTGCCTGGGAGGTGAGATGGTGACTTTTGCTCCATCCTGCAGGGAGGCAAGATGGTCCAGTGATTGAGAGTTCCAGTTCTAGGAGCAAACAGATGTACCTGGACGCCACCCACACTTCCAGCCCCACCATTTGCCAGCTGTGTGACCTTGGGCAGGGTGTCTTCACTTCTCTGAACCTTGGTTTTCTGTTTTGTAAAATGCAGGTACTTATGGGATCTGTCTCACAGAGCTGCTTTAAAAATTCAATGAGGTAGTGCACAAACAGTGTGTATGTGTGTGTGTGTGTGTGTGTGTGTGTGTGAAGTGTCAAGCATAGTAGCTGACACATAGTAGGTCCTCAGTAAACACTAGCTCTACTGATGATATGGCTACAGACGCTGGTGCCTAACTTCAAGACAAGGTCCCGAGAGAGGAGGACAGCTTGGGTCCTTCTCCTGGGGAGAGAATGTTCAATACCGTTTACAGTCCTGTCTGAAGCACCCACTCCCCTTTCTCTTCATCACACCAGACATTCTCCTTTGCCCGTCCCCAAGCCTGGGCCAGGGAATCCAGTTATGTTCATTCGTTTGCTCATTCACACCTTCATCTTACAAATATTTATAGATTGACTATTCTGGGCAGGTCCTGTGCTATGGGCTGGGAGAGAAGCAAACAGGTCGAGGTTGTTAACCTCACAGAGCTCGTGGTCTAGAGGGGTGGGGACAGGAGCTTGTCAGCACAAGCATGGGGGGCGCACAGGAGGACCCCTGGACTAAGGGAAGGGAGGTGGGATGGTCTGAGCTACCATCTGGAGGACCAGATAGGAGGTAGCTGAGGCAAGGGGAGAAAGAGAGTCCCAAGCAGAGGAAACAGCCCCAGCAAATGCCTGGGTGGGAGAGAGAAAAGGCAGATTTAGGGATTCGAGAGGGTCCAGGGTGGAAGCAAAGCCATAGGTGATGCGGTATCATCACACAGGCTGGAGTTTGCACTCTGTCTTCAGAGCTCTTCATTTGGAGACTGACAAGGCCTAATGCTTTCCCCTCTCTCTACACATGGCCTCTTGTCTCCACAAGGAGCCCTTCCTGAGCCCCTGCCTAGTTGGTGCGCAGGGGGAGGAGGTAGGGTGGGACCCAGGAGAGGCGTTCACACCTGGGAGGGCCTGGGATGGATGGAAACCAGGAGGAGGAACTTGTCAGCTGGAGAGAAGATCTGCAAGAGCCAGTGTGACCAAAGCATTCACTCTATTTTCTCGCTCAATCTTCCCGACATTACAAGAAGATACCCTTACTAGTTCCATTTTACAAATAAAGAAACTGAGGCACTGAGATTTTCAATAACACAAATGTGGCCCTGGTATCAGTCCTCAAAGCTGGTGTCCTGAACCACCAGGCCACCCTGGAGGTGGGACAGTGCTGGGGGAGAGGACCAGGCACAGGAGGGGACAGGAGAGGGAATGGAGCTTTCTGGGGGATGACTCTCCTTGGCCTCTCCACTGGCCCCTCCCCCAGACACAGACCCCGGGAGCCAGAGCCTGCCAGTCCCTTGAGGGGACAAAGCCCCCATTCAGGGCTCTGACCGTCTCCCCTTCCAGCTGCTCAGCTCCTTGCAAAGCATTTTCCCTTAATAGCCTCCCATTCAGCAGGACGCCTACAGCCCACATCTGTGGAAACCAGGGCACAGCAACTCCTCCTACCAGGCCAGCAAGGCTGCCACGCCATGGTCACCATGTCCCAAGTGTCTCCTTTTCCTCCAAGTCAGGAACCTTCCAACCCCCTTCCACTCCACCTCTCTGCCTGTAGGGACTCTGCCTGTAGAGGGGGACAGAGCTGAGATCCTGTCCTTCAGGCCAGCCTGTCCTTAACTTTTCTCTGCAAAATGTGTCTGAAGGGTGGGGGTGGAGAGCAGGAGGAAGAGAAGATCTCTGTGTTCTAATCCCTCCTCTGCCTCCAATTTGCTGGGTGACCTTGGGAAAGTTACTTCACCTCTCCAGGCTTCCTGTTTTTTCAACTGTAGAATGAGAAGGTAGCCCAGGCATGGATTCAGACCACCCAGGACTGAATCCTGGACCCACCACTAACAAATTGTGTGACCTTTGACATACCTCTCTGAACCTCAGTTTCCTCATCTGTGTGAATGGGATGACCTACCTCAATGGCCGTTGAGAAGATTAAAAGAGATAATCCATGTGAAGCACTTAGCATAGTGCCTGGCTCCCAGTAAACAATCAATAAATGTTTGCTGTAATTATTATTATTACCATAATAGATGTTTTTCAAAACAGCTGTAGAAGTTTTTCTTTTCGAACACAATTTATAATCAAAACCCTGATAGTGGGGCATGGGGGGCAGGGCTTGTCCACCCTTTCTTCCAACTCTTCCCAGCTCTCACCCACAGTGGCCTCTGGTTGTGACCAGTAAGTCTCAGACCTGGCTGATTCTCAGCTCCTCCTGGGAGTGTTTTAAAATCAGCTTCCCAGGCTCCACCTCTGAGATTCTCATCCAAGTAATCTTGGGGGAGCCCAGAAGACAGATCTTGTAGAATCATCCCAGGTAGTTCTAATGATCTCCCAGGTTCAGGCTGCACTAAGGTCCTTTCTGGCCCTTAGGTGACATCAAGACTTTAAGGACAAGGGCCTCCTTCCCCGTCGCCCCCTCTCAGGCTGAAAAACATCCCACACAGGCCCAGAGGGTTCCAGTGGTCCCCACACCCTTGCCCAGCTCCCAGTCTGTCCCCTGCCTTCATCAGAGTCCCTTCTGCAAATTCTTGACGGAAAGGGGACAGAGGTGAAGGGCTCCTTCCCCCGCCTCCAGGCCCGGCCCTCAGGCACCATGTTCCTGCCCCTCCTTTCCAGGCGTGTCTCTTTTGCTAATAATGTTTAAAAAGCCTGTGAGGGTTTACCATGTACCAGGCACTGTGCTAAGCTCCTTATAGATATCATCTCGTTAAATCCTTGCAAAGCCCTATGATGTATGAATTACCATCCCCAGCGACAGATGAGAAAACAAAAGCACAGAGAAGTTAAGTGACTTGATCCTAGTCACACAGCTGTAAGTAGCCCAGCTGAAACTCTACCCTAGGTCTGCCCGACCCCGTAACTCATGCTCTTAACCGCTTTGCTGACGTCCTCCCCTCAGTGCCCCCACACCTAACCCTTCTCCATTAATCCCCACTCCCTGCCTCTACATCCCCAGGGGCCTGCTGAAGCTTCTCCCAAGAATGTGGCTCTGGCCACAGCTCCAATGGCAGGCAAGAAGCACCACAGCAGAGCTTGCTCTAACTGGCACCTGAGAGCGCGCCTAACCTTGGGGTAGAGAGGCCAGACACTCCCTTGGGAGATCACAGATGCACTGGTGAATCCAGTCACCCAGCCAGTTCCTCCTAAGCAGGCTCCCATCGGCCCTTCTGTCTGTCATGTGACAGTCATCCATCCATCCGGACATCAGGTCAGCCTGCACTTACCAGCCCTGGTCATCTGTCAATCTTCCTTCTGACATCAGAGGCCACCAGATGGTCCTTACATGCTTCTTGGTTCATCAGTCAGTCAGTCCCTCTCCTCAGACCAAGGGCCTTGATTTGTGAGTCTCCAGGGTGGAGATCCCTGACTCAGGGTCAGTGGGAACAGACCTAGCAACTGTCCCTGGAGACTTTATGATCGGACATCCACAGAGCCAGCATTCACCCAGAGCCGCCTAGGTCATGATGCCAAACAGACCTCCCATCCTGACCCACCACCACCTCATCTCCCCTGGGTCCATCTGCCCCCCCACTGCTGGGGACCTTTCCCTTTGCGACCTGTCTAGGTAATTTGGAAGGTGATTAACAGCAATCACGCTTGAGTTTGACATACAGGCATGGCCGCTAAATTGAGGCTCACAAAGCCTCCTTGACATCCAATATGTTATATGCTTTTCCCCTTAATTAGGAGCTAAAGTGGATAAATATGAAGTTGCCATGGCAACACCCTCCCAGGTTGGTGGAGGGATGCAGCTCAGTTTCTGTCAGCTGGCTGGCTGACATGTTGGCTGATGGACCAAGTCGGCTCCTGGGAAGGAGTAGGATAGGGCCCCCTTCCACTTTCCTGGGAACCTGTCCCCCAGGCCCAGTTCTGGTTATTCTGTCACTGTTCACCAGACTTCACAGAGCCCTGGAATGCCCCTCATGGACCATAGACCTCAGCTCGTCTAACCCCCTCATGGAGCAGGTGAGGAAACTGAGGAGGAAAATCTCTGCTCCAGGAATGAAAGGCAGACAAGATCTACTGACTTCTGGACCAGGGTCCATAGTCATTCCTCACCACCTGGGATCCTAGATCCTTTGGAGGATCTGCTGAAGCCTATTGTCTATTTGAATACACTTTCAGGAGGTTCAGACCCCCGAAGCTTGTCTGTGTTCTGCACCCAGCTGTTCCTCCAAAGTTTTTACCGCCTGCAGAAACTCTTAAAAAAATGTATTTGTGTGGTAAGTCTTCACTCTTTCATTTCTGCCTTCCCCCGCTTGATAGTTTTGTCTGAGACACCCCACAATCTTCTCTCCCTCACCCCACCTCTCTTAGGCACCCTTGACAAGGTGCCTAAGCCATTCCTCCACCAGGATTCTATGTGTGTAGCCGGAGTGGGCAGGGGGCAAGGGTGGGATGATAGAGGTGGGGAGCCCTTGGGACTGCAGCATGGCTGCAGGGAACAGCTTTTCCAGCTCTGCAGCTGGAGGGTGAGCTACACATTTGCATTTTGCCTGGGAACGGGAGGCTTGGGGCTGTGGGGGCAGTGATGGGGTGAGCAGAGTCAGTCAGATCTGAGGGGAAGTCTCTGCAATGTGGGCCTGAGATCAGCCACATAGTGGGGTTCAGGCCCAAAACTGGACTTTGCTTTTAAATTTTCATAACCAATAGCTGAGCACTTACGGTGTGCATTTTCTCATATTATCTCATTTAATCCTCAGCAATTCTACAGAGCCGGTACTATGATTATCCCTACTTTACAGAGGAGAAAACAGATTCAGAGAGATTTAACTACTTCGTCAATATCACACAGCTAGTAGGTGGAGGAGTCAGAATTTGCACCCACGTCTGTCTGACTGCAGAATCCAAACTCTAACCACTACACTCCACGGCCATTTGAACTGCCTTTCCCTGACCCACAAGTAATGACCTTAGCAGCTACAGGGTTTCAGCCAGGGAGTCTTTCTGCTGGGGAGGTGGAGACACTGAAAAATTCCTCCCTCTCTGCCCCCAGCTCTGTTCTTGGGGCCAGAGGAGAGTCTATGAGCTCATGCCTCACACAAGTTCCCCTACTGAGGAAGAGCCAGCCCCAAACAGCTTCTAATAGAGTCAAGATGTTTAAACCTTGAAGGAGGAAGTGAGGGCCCTGGTCAAAGAGCCCACAAAAGGAAGCACCTCAGAGTGACCTAGTCCTATTTCAGGAGACCAAACTGGGTCTTTCTTCTTCTCCACCCTCTCCCTCTGTGCCAGAGCCCTAGTGCAGAGCCGCGTGTTCAGGCAGGGAGAGGAAGCAGCACTCCCTCCCCAGCCCCACTGCGGAGGGAGCGTGTCCCCTCATCTCATCCATCAGTCCCCACGCCTGTGCTGGCAGGTGGGAGGGAGCACCGTCCTGCCTCCTGAGGAGCTGGGACTCGGGGCTCCCACGCGCCCCCGCACCACGTGCCGTGGGTGCTGGCAGCGGGAGCTGGGGCTGGTGGCGTGGCCCCCGAACTTCCTTTCCTTCCAGTTCTGACTAAAGATAGAGACAGCAAGGACGCAGCTCGTCCTGTCAGACAGTGTTGGAGGGGATGCCTGTGCAGACACAGCTCCCCGCTTCTTGGCACGTGACACCCAACCCCCAATTTTCCCCACGTACACCCCCTGCCTCTCACAGCCTCCCTCTGCTGTGGCAGCCACGGCCCAGGATCCAGGGTTTCTTGTGGGGGGATCTGCTGCTTTCCCCCAAATCTCAGCAAATGTCCTCATTGGTCTCTGACTCTAGGGAGGGGTCCAGGTCGGGGCTGCAGTCTAGAGGAGCAGAAGACCTGACTTCAGGGGTTTCCTCCCCCGCTTCCCTCAAGCCACATAAGGTGGGGGGGACAGGGCTGTCAGGACTGGGGCCCCTTCATCTCTTTCAATATTGGAATAAGGCCCAGAAGCCCAGGCAGCTAAGTGGAATAGCCTTGGTGGTAGTGGCAGGGGAGGGGAGCATGTGCTCTAAGAATATCTTGCATTTTTCAGGGAGGATGACTTTCAAGCCTCAAGCCTCAGGGTTCCTCCTGCCTCTTGGCCTTCCTGCAGGTTCCCCCGCTTCAGGTGACTGAGAGAAACCAGGGCCAACTTCGTCTCCTGTTTAGCTGCTCGGTTCCTGTAGGCAGCCCCACCCAGCAGAGAGGCCTGGAGGGGTCTACAGTAAGGGGTAAGGGAGGAGCCTGGCATCCTTTGCTGCTCCTCTCTGCCATCCCCACCCCACCCTGGCTGCCCAGTCTGGAGCTCTGCTTGGGGAGAAACACACACACACACACACACACACACACACACACACATTATCCTGGACACAGCATGAATTTATAAGCTCACACCAGGTCCTGAGGGCATGAAAAGCTAGTGCTGGGCTAGGGACAGGCACAAAAAAGATACCTCTACCACAGTTCCTTGTCACCCAAAGAGATGCTTTTCTCTTAGGGACAGAGACCAAGGCTGAGACCTCTTCTGAACCCCAACCCCAAGCCCAATCCGATCCGGGCACCCAAAAGTTTCTAGATCTCTGCTGGTTCAATGGCACATGGGGTGGAGAGCAGTGGGCAAGAGGAAACAGTTTGCTGCTGTATCCCCAGTGCCTGGAACAGTGCCTGGCATGCAGTAGGTGCTTAGAAATATCTGTTGAATAAGTGAACGAAAGAATAAACGAACAAACAGGATGCAGTCATGACCCAAGACAGGAAGGGAATCATCATTATGGCACTTTTGCACCAGGGCTGGATTGGAAAACGAGGGAGCCAAGGGTAGGCTAATAAATTCAGTGCCTCTTCAAACCAACACTCTCTCAATATTTGTTCAGTATTTGTTTGGAAGAGAAGCTGTGCAGGGACTGGGCAGGAAGCCCCGCCCCCGCCCCCGCCCCCGCTGCAGCCCTCAGCCTCTCCTCCACCATCCCCAACGATTCAGCTTTGGCCCTAACCTCACCAGTCCTGCCAAGCTACACAGAAACCCTTGGGTTCCGCAGGACCCCCTCCTCCGAAAGGAGTTTAATGAATAATTGTTGTAGCTTGAGCGCCCTGTGGGGATCTCACCTCTGTGCCCAGCGGCTTATGGAAGCATTCCTGCCATCCCTCACTCCCACCCCAGGCTTGTGCCTGGTAAATACTCTTTTCTCCAATTCGTTAAGTGACCAGTGAAGCTTTAGCACACCTTAGAGATGGGTGCCCTGGGCAGCTGCCTGGTGGGCTGCCCTCCGCTGGATCTCTTCTCTGGGTGACTATGGAGGGGAGAGGCATCTGGGTGTCTACTCAGTGCCCTCTTCAGCTCCGACAATCTCCTTCCCCCATACCTAGGAGGGAAGGTCAGGATGGGGAGGTGGAGTGTCCGGAGGAGGTAAACCCCCTTGCTTCTAGCTCTGAGCAGGTGAGAGGCGAGTGACCAGCAACCAGAATGGACTCCTACTCCCTTCCCAGGGAGCTCCACAGGCAGACCTGCTGCTCTTTGGCCCCCATTCTGCAGGGTAATGACCTGAGCCCTGAGATCAAGCAAGTGCAAGCAAGCCCAGGATAAATGGCGTTAGAGCTGCTGAACTAATGCCACCTGACTTCCATTCCTCAGGGATGACTGTGAAAACCAGATGTCTGGCCAATGAGACCATCACCGGAGCAAAATCTTTAAGTAAATACATAGTCACTCATAGTCACTCACTTCCGTTTCCTCTACTCCGCCTGACCCGCCCTCCCCTGCTTTCTGATTCCAGCCCCAACTTCCCACCTCAGCCTGCCTGCCCCCTGCCCCCATCCTGTCCCTGCAGCTGCTTTCCCGGCCCCCACCCCCGCGGAGGGCTTCTCCATCTTCTCCCAAGCCCCCTGCCACCTGAGCAGCATAAAATGAAACCTCTGAGCACCTGTGCAGGTGAAGGAACAGTAACAACATTAACACTATTTCTTGAGCACTCACCCTGTGCCAGACACTGGGCAACAATACTTCTTTTTTTTTTTTGGCTGCGCCCGAGCGGGGGCTACTCTTCGTTGCAGTGCGCGGGCTTCTCATTGCGGTGGCTTCTCTTGCTGTGGAGCACAGGCTCTAGGTGCACAGGCTTCAGTAGTTGCAGCATGCAGGCTCAGTAGTTGTGGCGCATGGGCTTAGTTGCTCCGCGACAACGGGATCTTCCCGGACCAGGGATTGAACCCGTGTCCCTTGCACTGGCAGGCGGACTCTTAACCACTGTGCCACCAGGGAAGTCCCTGGGCTACAATGCTTCTTTATGTGCATTATCTCATTTACTCCTCACAGCGGCCCTGAGATATGGATACCATACATCATTTAGGGTAAGGCTCTAGGGTCAGACAGAGTCCCAGCTTTGTCGCTTACCAGCTGTGTGACTACAGGAAAATCACTTAGCCTCTCTGAGCCCCTGTTTCCTCAACTGTAAAATAGGGAGATTCACAGTACCTACCTTATAGGGCTGTGTGAGGATATGAAGAACTAAAGTGCTCAGCACAGTGCCTGGCACATAGGCTGGCTCATGGCTCCATAATCATTATTATCTTCTTTTCAGATGAGGAAACCAGGGAGGCTAAGTCAGGTGCCCAGGTCACAAGTGACTAGAACATGGCAGGGTCAGGGCTGTAACCAAGGCCTCCCCATCCTGTCTGAGGGGCTCAGCTTGGGGCCAGGTCAGATATCACCCCCATCCCTTGACTCTGCCGGCCCCCAGGGTCACGGCCCCTCTTTCTCCTGTGGAAAGGAAACTGGAACTGAACGAGCTGGAGTGAGCCTGTGGATCTCTAGCGACAGCCAGCATCCCACAATGCTCTCCGGAATGTGTGCACACGCCCACCTGCCAGGCCTGGAGGAATCCAGGCTTTAGACTTGAAAGGTAATTCCATCCCCCGTGCTTCCTACCCTCCCCCGCAGCGCTGGGTGTTCATGACCGCAACACAGACCCAGTTTCAGAGGAACAAGCCCTCAAGTGCAGAGCCCGGTGTGCGCTGGCCTTGCTCACAGGCAGCGTCCCTGGTGGAAGCACCAGCTCTGCAACTAGCTGCCCTTACTGGAGACATAGCCGCCCCTGGCCTCTCACACCTCCTCTGGACTTGACAACTCTCCACCCTTTCCTCAGCCTGCCGTGTCCACGCTCCTTGTCCCTGTCCCTCGCCCCAGCCTGGGGAAGCTTCATCTCCCTGCCCATCTTCTCCCCTGCCTCCCAGGCCCCAGACCCAGGGTCACTTCTCATCGAGTGGACACTCTACGACTGCCCCTGTGCATCCCCCTTCACCTACCACCTCCATCCCCACCCTCTACCTGTTTCTCTCCACCCAGTGGCCCAACTCAGCCCAGGCCCTGAGCCTGGTGCCCAGCGCTTGGGACTGGGGCAGGAGGAAGCCTGGAGCAGCTCAGAGCTCTGTTTAACTACTAATGAGAATGAAGCAATCTGTAATTAAGGGATGAGGGCATGTGGCTGCGCTCCGTGGACCCTGCACTGGGGGAAGGGGCTGGAGCCCCCGCACACGTCCCCACATGCCTCCGGCCCCCCATCTCTGGCCAAATTCCTCTCTCACTCACCCTCCCACTTCATACTGGGTCCCACAGCCAGCTCTCTGACCGTGATCCCCATTCATTCAGCCCTCATGACCTTCCCCACTCAATCCTGCCCCGGCTTCTTGTCCCAGCTTTCTCCACTGAGCAGAAGGTGCCCATTCCCTGCAGTCACAGAAATCCCAAACTCTCCTGGCATCACAACTCCCTCAGGGGCCAGGCCAGACCCCCACCCCCAGCCAGGCCTTGAGTACTTGGAACAAGAAGCCCCCGCAAAGGAATCCACAACAAGTCAAGCCCCACTCCTCTCCTGCTCCCCCATTTGGCTTCTACTCTCTGTCCCCCTCCATTGGCATCTGCCCTATTCTCCCTACCCACCCAGCAGGGGGCCAGTGATGCCCCTCCAGCAACCTTCCCCATCCCAGCCAGTCCCCTGTCCTCTTCCCCTCTTAACTCCTATGAGAGCTTCTTGGGTGGTGGGAAGGCAGCAACCCTCCCCCTTCCCACCCCCACACCCCTTTGTCCAGGGACAGGAGGAGCTAGCAGTGGTCCAGGGAGGGAAGGATGTCCAGGCTCCTTGGACTGTCTCAGGCCCCCATCTGTCTAGGGGCGGAAGCTGGGGAGGGAGAGTCCTGCTCCACTGCCAGGCCTCTTTAGAGCTGGGTGCTGCCTAGTAGCCTGATCCCCTTACTCTGGCCCCGAGGGCCTGCTTGATCAGGTTCATCCCTGACCCCTCCCCCCACCGGAATATTTTCTGATACTTTCCCCAGCTCTTGAGATCTATTCTAGCACATACTCTACCCACACCCTCCCACCCAGCACCGTCCAGCAACAGGCCTGGCACAAGGTATCAAGTAATTACAAAAATGACAAGCAAGATCAACACTCCCATGGAGCGCTCCCTGCTTCCTTTGCGCTAGGGAAGGGCTTTGCAAACTCTGGCCACTCAGTCCTCACGGCAGCCCCAAGAAGTGAGGGAAATTGTCAACCCCATTTTACAGATGAGGAAACAGAATCTCAGGGAGATGAGGTAATATCCTGGCTCACCCAGCCAGGAGGGGCTGAGTTGGGAGTCTGACTCGAGAGCCCAGCTCTTGGCCAGGAGATATTTGGCTGTAATGGCCATTGATGGAGGGCTGTATGTAGGTGCGAAGGGGGTTAGGGACAGGCAGGGGGTGTGGCCAGCACAGGGGCATGAGGAGTGAAGTGGGAGAGGAGGGAGTGTCCGGAGCAGCAGAGGGTTCCAGAAAGTGATGTGAGGTGGGGATGTGCAGGGTGGATAGAGGGTGAGAAGTGGTGGGGAAAGAGTGTGAGGGGTGCAGGGGTGAGCCAGGGAGGGGTGGGGTGTGAAGAGGGACAAAGGAGGGGAGGGGGTGGCCGGCATGTGAGACACGTGTACGCAGGGAGTGGTACAGGGCTGAGGTTGAAGAGAGATGAGGTTTGGGGTGAGAGGGCAGCGTGAGGACAAAGTAGGAGGTGGAGAGAGTGTCGGTGGGGGGTGTGTGTGTGTGAGGCGGAGGTGTGAGGAGCATGAGGGGTGAAAAGGCAGGGCAAGGACGAGTGGGAGGTGGGGGGAGTGTCAGGTGTGGAGGTGTGAGAGGCACGAAGTGTTTGAGGGAGAAAGTGAGAAGGGTGTAAAAGGTGTGGGGATTGTGAAGGTCCCTGAGGATCTGGAGGACGTGAGCAGGGGAGGAGGGGCGGGCATGGGTGGTGTGGGGAGGGGTGCATGGATCTGAGGGGCTTCGACAGTTTGGCTTTTGTCCCTGTCTGCGTCCCCAGCTGCCGCAGCCCCGCCAGAGCTGGCCTCACTGCCAGGCTCATTTCAGGGATGGGTGGAAATTTCCATTTCAGCAAAATCCATTTGTGAAGCCCTGGAGCTGTGAGCCTTGTTCTGCTCTGCCCACATGGCTCTGGCCTGCCCAGCCAGCTCTACTCTCTACCCCAGACCTCCCTCTGCTCTCCCTCCCCTGCAGGCAGTGGGGGGACTCAGGGACTTGCCACCCCCAGCCCCGCCAGACTCCACTCCAACTCCGCCAGTATAGCCTGCAGAGGAGCCCGCACTGCAGAGCATCTCGATATCCTGGATGCCCTAAGGGTCTGGCGGGTGTGAGGGACTGGTCACCGCCTTGTGCTCAGCTAGAGTACCATCAGTACACCGTCTGTCCCCACTGCCCCCTTTCCCAGTGCTGTGGGTGGGTGTGACATCACAGGATAGCAGAATGGGACAGGCTTTTCTTTTGTTTCTTTTTAATTTATTTATTTTAATTTATTTATTTTGGGCTGCATTGGGTCTCTGGGCAAGCAGGGGCTACTTTTCGTTGCGGTGCCCGCGGGCTTCTCATTGCTGTGGCTTCTCTCGTTGCGGAGCACAGGCTCTAGGTGAGCAGGCTCAGTAGTTGTGGCGCACGGGCTTACTTGCTGCGCGGCGTGTGGGATCTTCCCGGACCAGGGCTCGAACCCGTGTCCCCTGCATTGGCAGGCAGATGCTTAACCACTGCACCACCAGGGAAGCCTGGGACAGGCTCTTCAAGATAATCCTGTTTAGAACTTTTCACTTTATAAATGAAGAAATAGAGGTCCAGCGAGGAAAAGGCACTTTTTTTTTTTTTTTTTTTTTTTGGTATGTGGGCCTCTCACTGTTGTGGCCTCTCCCGTTGTGGAGCACAGGCTCCGGACGCGCAGGCTCAGCGGCCATGGCTCACAGGCCCAGGTAAAGGCACTTATTTGTCCAGAGCTACACAACTGGCTGGTGTGCAGGGCGTGCACGATCCCCTTACTTAGAGGAGGAATTGTAGAAAAAGAGTCATGCAAACTTAGATTCAAATCCTGGTTCTGTTGGAGTGGTATGCCTTCAACAAGTGGTTTTACTTCTCTGCACCTCAATGTGCTCACCTACCAAGTGGGGCTCGTGACCCTTCTCCCAGGCTGGTGTAAGGGTGGTGAGTTGACCATAGCTAGATGCAGCAAAGTAGGGGTAGGTAATAAAAGCTGCTGGGCCCTTGAGTCTACGGGGCAGGCAGGCACAGACACCGGTTCTAGATTCTGGCCTTTTGCCTGGCTCCACACCTTCCCAAGGACCACAGAAACTGCTGGGACCATCAAGGATGACATGGCCAGGGACTGGGGCTCTGGGTGGAAAGATGAGCTGTGGGCTCCTGGGGTAGAAAGTGAGGGGACACCTTGGGCCATCTCACTCAAGCCTCTGAGCAAGACTTTCCTCCTCTAGCCCATAAGGAGTGGCCACTCTGGACTCAGGGAGGAGGGAGGGATCCCCTGGGTTTGAGCCAAAGCCCTGCATTGGGGGAAAGACTGAGCTCCTTAAGAGCAGGGGCAGGGTCTCTCTTGCTCACTTCTGTATCCTGGCACAGCACGCGGCAGACAGGGTACACCCCTCAGGCCCTGCCACAGCTAGAGAGAGCTTAGGACAGATCTTAGTAGCCAGTACATGGAAAGCACCAAGGGCCACTTAACCTAGCCTGCAATCTGCTCAAGACCCACATCCTAGGTGCACCTTGTGGCACATGCCCCAGCACACACTGGAGCCAGGCTCAGCTCTAGCACGTGCCCCAGCACATCCTCCAGCTGCTGCCCTCCTCCCCCAGCCTCCACAGGAATCCCAGGGCCCATCTGTTCCACTTTCCTGAATCCCCCCTGAATATCTGGACTTCTCCCAAAATCTGACTTCTGGCTCCATTCAGAGGGAGTTGCTGGAGGGAAGAGGAGACTCCTAGGTCCCATTTGTCCTGAGCTGGAACCAGGGAAGTCTCTGCCTGATCCCCTACTCACAGCCTGCAGCTACCAGAATGAACAGGCCTAACGGGACCCTGGTCCCCAGCTCCTACTTCCCCTACCCTTGGGTACCCCCTTGCCTGTAGGGTTGTAACTATCCTCTTCTCTCCGTGCACACGTTACACAACCTACACAGCCTCCCCAGCATCTGCCCAAGGGTCACTCCGTTCTCTTGAAGAAAATACATAATCTGAACGTATTTAATTTCACTGAACTGTACATTTAAAAATGGTTTTTATGTTATGTGTACTTTATCAAGAAAAATTAAAAAAACAAACAGACCCCAAACCCCAAACCATAATCTGCTCATGTGTTTAGTTTTGCACTCGACACACAAAGGCTCCCAGAGCTTCCTAGCAAGGGCTGTGTTCCATTCAGAACTGTACAGCCCAGAGCACAGGCCGCCCCTCCCCCTCCCCCTCCCCCTCCCCCTCCCCCTCCCCCTCCCCCTCCCCCTCCCCCTCCCCCTCCCCCTCCCCCTCTCCTTTGTTGGGTTTTGGGGGACTTTGTCCAGGGCAGCAACCAGTCTAAGTCCCAGTTATGAGTCACCCAGCCTAGGAGGGCCAGGCTGGGAATGACCCTCCCCTATCTCCAAACCTTTCCCCACCACCTCTCCCTTACCTCCACCTCACCAGCTCTCTTACAGGCAATCCTATTCCTTTTTTTTTTTTTTTTTTTTGCGGTACACGGACCTCTCACTGTTGTGGCCTCTCCCGTTGCGGAGCACAGACTCCGGACACATAGGCTCAGTGGCCATGGCTCACGGGCCCAGCCGCTCCACGGCATGTGGGATCTTCCCGGACCGGGGTGCGAACCCGTGTCCCCTGCATCGGCAGGCGGACTCTCAATCACTGCGCCACCAGGGAAGCCCCCTAGTTCTTTTTTTTGTTTGGTTCAGGAGAGGGCCTCTCCCTGGCGTGATGCTCTCCATGGTCCTGAATCACCAGGTCAGGGCCGTATGACTTCCCCCTAACCTTGAGGAGTGGGTCACACTGACCCACACATCTCCAAGGCACATTGACTGAGGTAAGGAAGGAGATGATAGTGAAAGAGAGGGCAGTGGAGAGACAACAGAGGCAGAGAATGGGGACACAGGGACAGAGAGAAAGGGATCAACATGAGACTGCCAGAAGGAAGAAAAAGAGATTTTTGTTGTTCCTTCTAAGAAAGGCAACCTTCCCTCTGGGTACTTGGATGTGGGTTAAGATCTCCTCCCTTATCCTATGCAGATGCCTGCTCCTGTTTGCCCCTGCAACCTTCCAGCTGTCCCACCTTCCAGTTCCTTCTCTTACCTTCTGTTTCCTGCCCCTCGCTGACTTGGGGTCCCTCTGGGTTGGGTACCATCCCCAGCCTTGGCCCTAAAGGCTCAGCTGCTGCTGCCTTCTCCCTGAAAGCTGAGAGAGGCGACCACTTGCCAGACTTCTCCCATGCACCACCCCTCCAAGAGCAGGTTAGGGGTGCAGAAGGCCTGTTCAGTCTCCCTAAGAGTGGCACCCCCCTCCCCCAGTGCCCTCCTGAGAAGAGGGATGCCTGTAGCCAGAGGGAGGGCCAGACCCAGCCTGGGGGAGCCCTCAGGAGTGAGCCTGGAAGGAAGGAGCTGGGGAAACAGAAAAGAGTGGAAAGCGGTTTCCCGTTCAGTTATGGCTGTTATTATTTATTTATTCATGTATTTTTTTATTAAGGAGGAGATGTCGGCCTAATGAGCGGGAAGCCCTGCCGGCTCTCAGGGGCAGAGCTGGGAGTAATGGGGCGCTAGCTACTCATGCAGGGCTCCCTCCCCAGCCGCCAGAGGTCCTCAGTAGAATCTCCTCCATGCTGGCTCCCTCCCCCTCCACACTGCGCCTCTGCCTGTGCCACAGGGGCCCAACCCTCACCTGGGCAAGCGTTTCTCTCTCCCCCATCCCTACCAGGTTCTGTGGACACAAGAGCCAGGGCTGGAGCCTCATAGGATGTCCCTCTTCCTTCTCTGACAGCCCCCTTCCCACACCCCACCTGGTGAGACCATCCCCCTCCCAGGCTCCTTCTCTGACTACAGAGCCAGCTCCCAGCCCTTGCCAGGTAGGGGAACAGCCCAGCTCTTATCCCCTAGTCAAAGGTCATGCCAGCCTTCATCAAGGACAAGATTTAGCTTCAGCTTTAGCTTTCAGTCAACAGCAAGCTTCAGACCTAGGTACACGTCAAGTCTTAAACCCAGCTCCTAACAGGCAGCTAGCATCAGACCTGGACTGAATCCTCACTCCCTGGACGTGGAGACAGTGGCAGCCTAGTCCCAGTTCTGAGGCTCTCTCTGGGAAACTAGGCTTAGACCCAGCTCAAGGATCAGCACCTATGGTAGGTCTAGCCTCAATCCCTGTCTGTACTGTAGAAGAGCCTCAGACCCAACCTCCAGCCCCAAGCCCAACCCCAGGGTTTAGGGCAGTGAAGAAGGTGAAAGCTTTTGGAGGTGATGCCAGTAATAGCTTGGCTGGTTTGGGGAATATGGCTGCGGGGACGAGCAGAGGTGACTGGTTGTTCCTTTTGGATCAGATCACTGCAGTTTTACTCCACTGGCAAAGGGTCCCCTCCTACTTGTCGTAAGGACCTAGAGGAGGGCACACCCTGGGAATTTATGGAGAGGAGATGGGGGTGTGGGCCCTGAGAGACCTCTACCTATGTGAGCACAATGCCGCAATTTCCATCAGGCTCCCCTCAACATCCAACAGAAGCTGGACCAAGGGAAGTGATTTGTACAGCAAACATCAGCAGTACCCTGCTATGTGCCAGGATCTGGGGACAGGGAGAACATCCCCAATAAGCCAGGTCTGTCTAATGGTGGGTGGGGGACCAGCATAAAGGTCTTAGCAGCACCTAACTACTGAGCATGTACTTATGCCAAGCCCTGTGCTTCACAGCATTAACTCACTGCATCATTACAGCCCTACGAGGTACACACTGTTATTGTTCCCATTTTATCTATTAAATAACATTTTATTATTACAGAAGCAATACATGTGCGCTGTGGAAAATTTAAAAACACAAAAAGCAAAAACATAAAAACATCACATTCCTACCACTATTCACACCTTAATGTACATCCCTCCAGATCTTTTTCTTACTTATAGGTATCTTTTTGCCAAAATATGACACATTATACATACATACTGCTTCATGATTACCTTTTTTTCAGTCAACAATCTCCAGCTTTCCATTTTAGTAAATTTTCATCCCTTTTAATATCCAGACCCTATACAAATCTCCCCATTTGCTACCCCCCAAAGTCCTTTATGGCTGGTTTGTCAGAATCCAATACCAGGCCACACATGGCATCTGATCTTTATGTGTATTAAATTGTTTAAGATGGTGCATTCCCCCATTTTTTTTTGGCCACCGCACCATGAAACAGCCAAGTCAGTTTTCCTACAGAATATCCCTCCTTCCAGATGTCTGGTTACTTTCTTGTGCTGGATACTTCCAGTGTTTTCTGTAAACTAGAAGTTAGAGCTAAAGGCTAGAATGATTCAAGTTAAATGTTTTGGGCTAGAACGCATGCGAGGCTATGTCACACACTTCACTTCCTACCACATCGGAAGACACAAAATATCTCATTCATCCACTGATAGAAATGCTCAGATGAACACCAGCTAATGATAGTTATGGTTCTCTCTTCACCTTGCTTCTAGAAAATAGTGTTTGTGGGTTACTCTGGCACCAAACAAATGCCAGTGTCCCCCTCAACCGTTCCCCTAATAGTTTTTAATACCAATCCACAACCCTTGTCTGATTACTCCCACTTTTAAAGATGAGAAAACTGAGACTCAGGTCGGGGAAGAAAGCCAGTCAAGCTCACACAGCCAGCAAATTTTCATCAGGTTTTCGTCCTCTTTCCCACCATCCTGAGCTGGGTGCACAGTAGGTATCTGGTACACATTTAAATGAATGAAAATCTGGGACTTCCCTGATAGCGCAGTGGTTAAGACTCCAAGCTCCCAATGCAGGGGGCGTGGGTTTGATCTCTGGTCAGGGAACTAGATCCCACATGCCTGCTGCAACTAAGGGTTTGCATACCAGAGCTAAGGAGCCCACGAGCTACAACTAAGGAGCCTACCTGCCGCAACTAATACCCAGCACAACCAAATAAATATTTTTTAAAAATTAAAAAAAAAAATGCATAAAAATATGCGGGGAAGGGGTTTCCCCTCTTTCTAGACTAGGCTGACCAGAGGTGGAAAAGGTTCTTGGTGAGGCCCAACCTGGGTCTGAGAGCTGATGCCACTAATGATGGCGCTAGCAAAGAGACTTTGCACCTGTTATGAGGCGGCCCATGCTAAGTGCTTTACAAACGTGAGCTTCTTTGATCCAGTCAACAACCTGCCAGCTATGCACTATTAAAACCCCAAGCCCCATTTTACAGATGAGGAATATGAGGCTCAGAGACGTAAAGTACTTGCCCAAGGCCACACAGCTAGTGATCAACAGAGCCATGATTAGTTCTTCTGACTCCAAAATCCAGGCACTTTACCACCACCCTGACCTGCCCTCTCAAGCTGGTCTCCCTCGCAGGCCTGAGACTGAAGAGTGAAACAACGAGAGGGGCTTTGGGCCTCCTCCTTTCATGGGCTGGTTCTGACCCTGCCTCCAGCCCCTATGGCCATGAGTCAGCATCAACTGGGGCAAAGAGGGTTCCCTGCGTCTCCTTTGCTGGCCTCTCCTCACCACGTAGCTCTCTCCGCCTGTGAAATTGCCAGAATCTGACCTGGTTCTTCCAGCCTCTGCACCCAGTTAACCCCTCCTCAACTCCATTCACCCTGCCCTCCCCCAAGCCCACTCTAGGCCTTAATGCCCCCATCAGAGCCCTTCACACTTGCACAACAACCTACAGTTTATGAAACACTTCCTTTTTCTCACATTTATGTAGTCGGACCCCACAATCATCTTTTGAGGGAGGCAGGGATCATGCGTTCCGTTTCACAAATGCAGACATTGAGGTTTGCTGAGGAAAGTTCTGAGCTCAGAGCTGCCTCGCTCTTCCCCAGTTCAGTACAGTATTTTCAAGGTGGGACCTAGGCCCGTGTGCCAGTTCAGGACCAGCCCAGATGATGGAACTTTGCTGTCCTTTGGAAGGTGAGGCTCGTTCGTCCCTGAGCCCGTCTGAGCCTAGAGCAGGGGCTAAGTGGTCAGCCTCCCATCCTCCATCCCTGTCAGGGAGCAAGTCTCTGAAATGTCACAGCACTGAGGGCGTCCTGGGAAATGTCAACACATGCTGATTTGGGTCCCTTGGTGGAGGGTGGAGCCAGCCTTTCTCTGCAGAGCCTCCCTCCACCATCTCCCTGTTCCCAACAGCCAGAGGAACAGATGCCAAGGAACTCTTAGGGCTAGTCCAACCTGATTTTATAGATGGGGGAACTGAGACCCAGGCTCACAGAGCAAGCTGGTGATTTCTTCTTTGAAAACATCAAGGATTCGTGATGAATCTCCACCCACCTCCCCACTCCCTCTTATTTCCTATCTTCCTCTGAGCCCTGGAAACTCACCCACACACACACCCCCACCTCCTCATCCCCCCCACTCCCTATCCCCCTCACCCCGAGTCAAGACACCAATTCCAGCAGCTAAGGGAGCAGAGGGAGGGCCTGAGGAGCGGCTCTGGGACATGGGCCTGGCATCAGGGGCTGTGTTAAGGAGAACAGCTTGAGCTAGCCGCCGCGCTGACCTCTGCCCTCCCCACCCCCTCACTGCACTGACACCTGGACCAGGTTCTTCCTGCCACCTCCAGAATAGAGAAAATAAATGTTCTACTGAATGGCGGCACGTGGGCTGAGGCGGCGACACAGTAGCCTCCATGTACTCTGGGAATCCACCACCCCCTCCAGTCCCTATGTGCCTGGTGCTCCTGCTGTCTCTCACCTTCTCTCTGTGGGAGCCTCTTTCTCCGTCACCCACCCCATCTAACCAAGGAAGGCTGCCTGTTGCCCCACCACAGGCGCCCTACTGAGGCTCCATCCATTTGTTTTCACATCTACTGGATGCAAAGGATCCTGCATCACCATCTCAAGGAATCATCCCCGGGGCCGTGGGGAGTCTGAACCCTCTGTTTTCAGCGGCAGAGTCCACGTCCTTTTCTCTCCCAGCCCCCTCACAATTGTAGTGTATAGCGACCCCTGAGTCCTCTCTGGGCTGTGTCTGTCTATCTGTAATGAGAACAGGCCCCAGTGCGGGGAGGGCCTGTCTGTGATCGTGCTTACCCTCCAGGCCTGCCATGTCACAAGTACACAGCAAATTATCATTGAGGAAATAAACACTGAGCTCCCAGATCAGGCCCAGACTGTACCTAATAGTCTGCACTTCTGCCTCGAAACACTTTGAGGTTGGTCTTCCCCACAGACTGTTAGCTCCCTGAAGGCAGGGACCATGTCTTTCTGATTCATTTCTGCATCCTTAGTGATTAACACAGTACCTGGCCCATAGCAGGCAACCAGTAAATCTTCATGGAAGGGAATATGTGAGTGGGTGGATGGATAGATACATAAATGGGTGAATAATCTAGGCAGGAGATTTTTATCCTCTTATTAATGGGGAACTGAGACTCAGAAAAGATGGACACGAGGAAAAGTCTTCCCAGATGTTAAGTGGTAGAGTCAGGATTTTAATGCAGGAAAAGCTGACCCAGGAGGCTTGGAGCTACTGGCCGGGGGTAGGTGAAAGGAGCGGGGTAGGGTGGGGAGTTGAATGGGGAAGGCTTAGGGCTGCGGCCCAGGCAGTGGAGCCTCTGCCTGGGAGGAAGGACTCTCCTGGAATTATCCTGCCTCCAGGTGGAGAAGCAGGGAAGCCTAAGTGGTTTTTCAGATCCTGGAGCTGGGTCCATAAATCATGGCTCCATTTAAGACATGGGTGCCTCCTCTCTAGAGACCAGGTATGACTTGATACACATTCCCAGTGACATGGGGAGGCTTGCAGCCTCCATATGCAGGTGCCTGTGCCACCCTCGCTCAGAATAGAAGGTGCCACACAATAGGGTCTGACAGTCCTCTGAGGTGTGTGAGGTGTGCGGGGGGGCCCAGGGGAGGTGCAAGTGGGGGAGGGGAACCCAGAAAGGCAGTGAGCCAAAAGCGGGAGGGCAGGAGAATGGCGACAGCCCAAATAACCTTCCTTTGGTGAGTTCAATCCCATTCACTATTTATCGAGCACCTACCTTGTGACAGATGCTGTGCTGGGCGCCGGGGCCCCCGACATAGCTCAGACGCAGGAGAGAGAGAGGGAGAGACAGCTACAGAGACAATAATCGCAGCACGGGTGATAAGTGCTTGAGAGGGGTGTACAAAGTGCTCTGGGAGCTCAGAGCACCAGGCCATTAATTCTTCCCGTGTGGAGAAGGATTTGGAAGACTTCATCGGGGAGGAGGCGGTTCATCTGAGTTAGGTTGGTTCAGAGGCTGGGAGAGGGAGGGAAGGGCCTTTCAGGCAGAGGTGAACATGTGCAAAGGCGGGGGTGTGAAAGAAGAGCGAGAAAACTTCTGTATGGCTGGAGCAGAGGGGAGGCAGGAGAAGAAACTGGACAGGGAGCCTTGGGCCAGAATTTGCAAGGCTATGAATGGTCCTACTAGAGAGTTTGGACTTGATCCAGTCGTGGACAAAGGGGAGCCATTGAAGAATTTCAAGCAGGGGTGTGACAGGACCAGATTTGTGTTTTAGAAAGCCTTCTCGGGGCGGAGGGGAGAGAGAATGAACCTGGACTGTGGCCAAAGGGCAGAGAAAAAGAAGTGGATTCTGGGGACATTTTGCAAGGAAAATGGACAGGACTTTTTCCTTCCTAAGTAATTATTTTGGACCTTCTTGCCTTTCTACCCAGGCTCCGAGTTCCGCTGGGTAGGGAGCTGCTCCTTCCTTTCTCTGTCTGTTGCAGGCTTCTGCATTCACGGAGCTGAATTACAAGGTCTGATTGACTGATGAGAACAGAGTAGCAGAACTGGCTCCCAGTGGTCAGGGAGTTCTGCTCTGAAGAGGAGCTGGTGACTTCTTTCCAATTCAGTCCACAAACCCCAGAGCAGGGCAAAGCTTAGCCCAGGCCTGTGGGGAAGGCCCACTTGGCCCTCTCCTCCCTCCTTCCTTCTTTCCTTCTCCTCCCTCCTTCTCCTCCCCAGAGCCCAAGCTTCCTTGCTGGGATCCTCTCAGAGCCAGCAGAGCTGTGGATGAAATGGTTCGGTGGCTCCAGCCCAGCTGCTACCATGGCAACCAGGCTGCCTGCCAGACCCACAGTCTGGGAGCAGACCCAGCTTTCCTGCTCTAGAACTACAATTCCCAGAATGCAAAGCATCTGGGGTCTCTGAGAGAAACCCAACTCCAAATGGATAGGTAGCCAGAGCCCTCCAGCTTGGAAGAGGACACAAATGGACACCCCCAGGGGAACATGGTACAGAATGTGGGAACCTGGAGCGGGGGGACAAGGCAGGGGATACTTCTGGGGGAGGCCTGGGAACCCCTTCTGATGGTGGCCCAGTGGACATCCCAGAAGGAGGTCAATGGTTACAAGAACGTGCAAAGGATCAGGATGGGTGCTAGTCCTGGTTTTGCCACCAGCCTGTGGTGTGGCTTGAAAACTTTCTCTCAAGAACTGTCCACTACCCTCAATCTCCACCAGCACATTCCTGGTCTGAGCCCAGATGGCTGCAACACTTATTGGTCTCTGCCTCTGCTCAAGCCCCTCCCTTTCTTCTTCGACTGAAGCCTGAATGACCTTTTCAAAATGTAATTCTGATTATGTCACTGCTGCCTAAGCCCGCCCCCCTGCTCTTTCAGCTCTTCAGTGTTTAAACCTTTTGTTCTTAGATGAAGAAATAAATTCCTTACCTCACCTGACAAGGCCCTGCATGGTCTGGCTTCTGCCTGCTTTCCAGCCTCCCCATTCACCCCACACACTTCAGACCTTCTGGACTTTTAGTACCATGTAGAAGCCATGCTCCTTCCTGCCACAGGCCTTTGCACATGCTGTTCTATCTCTTCAGAACACTCTTTCCTCCACTGTTGCTCTACACAACCCTCTGTATCTCAGAGAAATATTTTCTACTCAGGAAACTTCCCTGACCTACTGAACTTGACCAAATCCCCCTTTTATGTACTCTTATTGGCACTACGAGCCTCTAAAGTGCTTGTCATGGTTGCAATTTTATAGTAATTTGTATGATTATTTGACAACTATCTGTCTCACCACCAGATTGCAGCCTCTGTGAAGAGGGAGAGTGCCTTTTTGCCTGCCTCTGCATCCTCAGGGTCCAGCACCATGCCTGATGCTCAAGAACCATTCACTGAAATAAATGACTCTGTCTAAGCCAAAGTCTTCCTGGCTGAGTGCCCACCACGTGCCATGCACTGTGGATGGTGGTGCCAGAGACACAGCAGTGGACAAGACACACAGGTGTGGGCCCTCCTGCTGTGGAGCTCACAGTCTAATGAGGAAGATAGACACTGAATATATAATGACCAGAGGGCTGAGTGTTGCAAACAGTGAGGAATGTAGGGCCCTGGTAGCACAGAGACAGAGGATCTGGAAAGACCCACCAAGGAAGAGAAGTAGGAGTTACGAGATAAACAGGGTGAAAGAGTGTAAAAGAACATTGCAGGCAGAAGGGGCAGCATGAGCGAGGGTGCTACTGAGGCAGAAGAGAGCATGCGGTGTTTGAGGCATGAAGGAAGGCCAGAGTTGCTGGAGCGTAGAGGGAATGGGAGGTGGTGTTAGCTTCATCTATGTGCTTTGATTTTACTGGGTAGAAAGTGGCATTACATGAGCTATCTTTTTAAACCAGCTGGCCCTTGTTTCCATCCTCCTCCCCCCTGTTCCAGGCCCAGATGGAGATCCAGCATGAACACACCCAGGCTGTCCCACTGCTCAGGCACACTGTCCTTCACCTCTGAGCACCCACTGCTGTATTTCAGGTGTCCTGTGCGGGCCCTGTCTGTGTCTTGTATGATGGGGCTGTGACATCTGGGGTGTGTGTGTGTGTGTGTGTGTGTGTGTGTGTGTGTGTGTGTGTAGGGGGGCATGTGCTGGGGGAGCAGTCAGTCAATTGTGGAGCATACATTGTTGACAAGTTGGGGGGATGGGATGCCTGAAGAGGCAGAGAGGCTGGCCTGGGGCTTGGGGGTGGGCACACAGCTTGCCTGGGAAATGAGGCATGACTTACCAGCTGCAGACTTCCCTGGGTAGGGAGCAGGGGCCCCTGGGCACAGAGCGGGGAGGGCTCTTCCTCCTCCTCACATCTGGTGCTGTCCTCCTCTTCCTTTAGGGTCCTGGGTCAGGCGGGGGAACGATCCCTAGCTGGTTGAGCCCTTCCTTTCCTTCCTTTGAATTTGGGGGCTCCCTCACAAGTAGCTCCCAGTGGCACATGGCTGGAAATAATGGGTGTTAGCTTGTTCATTCCACTGTAGGTATTCCAACCACTACCCTTCCAACACACACAGAGACATGCACTGAGCAGCCAAGATCTCCGGTTCTGTTGAGATCTCCCCGGAGCAGAAGCCCTCGGCTCACCCATTCCCCAGAACAGTGTTTCTCACAATGTGAACTTCAGACCCACTGCATCAGAATCATGTGGAATGCCCGTGAACATGCAGGTTTCTGGGGAACTCTGATGCAGAGGTTCATGGACCACATTTTAAAAAGCTTCATCTGGAGGATACCTAATTCTGTCCACAGAACTGCCAAAGCATTCCTTTCCCCGGAAATGTCTCCTCAAATCCAGCCAGTGATGGTATACTTGGCAATTCGACCCTGGACCCTGGACCCATCCCTTCACATCCAGACCTCTGCCAGAAGGGCAAGCCATCCTGCCCCTTCAGACCTGCCACATCATGCAGTCAATAAACATGCACCAAGGACCTACTAGGTGGTAGGTGCTAGAGTCCTGACAACAATATGGTGCCCATGACCCCTGCCCTCGTGGGTTTTCTAACTTAGGAGTGAGGACAATTATTATAGAAGCAAATAAATAAATAAGCAAGATAATAGTGGCAAGTGCTATGAAGAAAATAAAATATAGTTATCTGAAAAAATTTCCCAGAGGACCTGCTTAATTCCAGGTTCAGGGAAGGTGGCTACCTTGGTGCTTATGGAGAGTAAGGTTCTGGAAATGAAAGAAAGAACCCTTCCTCTCCCTTTGCTCCTGTCTTTGTCTCTCTTCTTTCTTTCTTTTCTTTACCTTGGCTTGGCTCTCTGTTTTTCTGGTTAAATTCCCTCTTTGTCTCGTTTCTTCTCTCCTCCTCTTCCCTCCCTCCCGCTCCCGTCGCCTCCCTCTTCTTCCCACCCGCCTCCCTCTCTTCTGCTCCCTCCGGAGAAACAGAAGAAACCAGATCCCTCTGCCTCTCAGGCTAGCCAGCAATAACTGAGCTGTGGGCTTGCTCAGCAGCTGGACCTGAGAGCAGGGCTAGAGGAGGAGAGCAAGGAGGTCAGAGGGGAGCTGGAGGTGGAGGGGAGCTGGAGGTGGAGGAGAGCTGGAGGGACGGGAGCAGGGAGGGGCCTCGGGAGGGTCAGGACACTCTCAGAGGGACTGGAGGTGGCTGCTGTGCCAGGTAATCTAATCAGGGGTGAGTCATAAAGATCACTCACTCCTGTGCACCGGACTGGCCTAGGAGATCACATTAATTTCAAGAGGGTGTAAAATCTACGGAGAATTCCCCCTCTTCACCACACACATGAAGATAAACTGTGTTCGGCTTCCAGTATGATCTTACGACAGCTTGTCAGTGACAAAACAGCCTCAAATCCGCCCATTTATCAAACGGCCAATCCTGTTAACAGCTTAAAAGAGACATAATTACCTGCGGCCTATTGTGTGATTCTTTATACTAACGCCGCTTCCTTCTTCCTGGCAGAGTTCCAGAACGTGAGCTCAGAATTCATTCCTGGTGACTGGGGAGATCGTCGGAGATGTTAAAGTTGGGGACAAGAGGGAATGGTTGAGGTGAGAAGTTCGCACTGTGGGCGGGTATGTGGGTCAGCACCACGGACAGAGGCAGGGCCGGGCGCCTGGGAGTGGTGGCCTGGATGGTGGGGGGAGGAGCCAGGCCCAATTCCTGCGGGCAGAGCGAGGGCCCGCAAGGGGCCTGGCAGGCCTCTCAAGGGCTAGGTTCCAGCTGCCTGTATAGAGGATGCAGTGGAGCTTCAGCCCATGGTGCATCAGCACTGACAAGTAGGGACAGTATAGAGCACGGCTTGACCTGTAGATCAGCAATTTGGGTAGAATTGTCCACCCTCAGGCAGAGCCAGGAGTCCCTTCTCTTGACTTCAGGATGGCTGACACACTTTGGGTTTTCATGGCTTCAGAATCTGCCATGCTGCTACCTGGGTGAGTAATAATGCTGGTTAGTAAAAGCTAACATTTACTGAATGCTTGCTATGGGCCAGGCTGTTCTAAGCTCTTTAAAGATATAATCTTAATCAGTATAAACCTTATGCAAATCTATTATATGATCCAATTTTATAGATGAAAACATGGGTGAGGCTAAGTTACATGTCCAAAGTCACCCAGAGCTGATTTAGACTTGTGGTCTGTGAGCTGGGCTGCCTCCAAGGCCTCCTCTGGCCATGATGGGAAATCAGTTTTGCAGCTCTGGTTTGGTCTCTCTCCCTCTCTGCGCTTCTTGCTATTCCTCAGGGAGCCCAGTCAAGGCAGGTCTCTGCTCTCACAGCTTTGGGGAGAAGGATGGGAGAACAACATGACATGACCTTTTCCTCCATGAGAAATAAGACACCCTGGAAACTGGCGTCTCTCTAGCCAGGGCTGCTCTATTAATGTATCTTCATTCCCTATCCCCTCCCTCTCTCTGCTGGCCCTAGGTACCTCTCCTCCACCCATTCCAAGAGGCCACCACACCCCTCTTCTCCTACTTCCCAGTACCAAACCCCCTACTTGCTACTAGTTTTCCCCACACTCCTTTCCATTTTCCAGCAGGTCCACGGGAATCCTCTCCTGGGAGGAAACCATCAGAGTCCATTTGGAAGCCAGATAAAGAGGCAGACAATGAGACAGACAGCAAGAGACAGAAAACAGACAGACTGAAAATGAATTTTGAAGCACTGTTGAGTTAATGATTGTGGTCAAATCCTATTGAGAGACAAGGCCAGGATTAGCTATCTGGGACTGTCTCACAGAATTTCTAGAACTCAGCTTTAACTCTGCTGGCTCCCTCTGCCCACCAGCCCTCCAGCCTCACCACTCTCCTTCCCTGGGCTGCCCCCCAACCTAGCATCCTTTCTCCCACCCCACCCAGCCTCAGGGCATTCATCACTTGGGTTAGTGATTTATCAAAGTCTCCGACAGTTGCTGCTTGGCAAAAATCAATCTGTGAAGAATGGGACCAACCCAGGGCCCCCTGTTCTCCCAAGCCCCCACCATCAATCTGCCCCAAAGGAACTCAGCAGCTCCAACCTCAGTACTGCCTCCCTGACCTCACCCTCACCCCAGCCTTGGTGGGGGGGGTGTGGTCTCTGGATCCCTTCCTGTTGTTAGAGAGAAGGGAGTGAGTGAAGGAGGACAGAGAGAGAGAGAGGTGTGAATTAGTGCCTTTCTTAAACGTTTATTTTGTTGTTTTTAAGTGAGAAAGTCCGAGCTCTATTAAATGCAATCAATACTTGGCCCAAGAGAAGCTTCCCTTCTCTGAGACATTTGAAATCTGGTCAAATCATTTTGCCCGAATACAAAGTAATTTATCAATTTCAAAACCCTTCTAATCAGTAGAGGCTATGGAGTCCCCATGCCTGCCATCTTCTGCGGCAGACACACACACACACACACACACACACACACACACAGCTGTGCACAGACTCCTCCCTCCCCCCCTCCCACCTCCCAAGGACTGCAGAATGTCTTCCCCTCAGCTCAGCCTCCAGGCTGGGTGCCTTCCTCAATGTCCCCAGCCCAGCCTATGTGCTTCTGGCCCAGAGAGGCTGCGGGGCCCCTGCAAGTCTGTGGCGCTCAGCCCTGGGGAAGTGGAGGTGGGCATGGGCCCAGCCACAGTGCACTGCTGAGTGCACTCCTCTTCACCCAGTGAAACAGCCAAGTGGGGATGATTCCTGTTCATAGACAGAACCCAGAACTGGAGCCAAGGGGCTGGAAGGGGCTCAGAGCCACAAAAATCATCCCCTAGGACCTTGGCCCTAGTCTCCAAGGGGAAAGCAGGATCAGCTGGTTGGAGAGGGGTTTGCTGGCTGAACCTGGGGATGATGTCACAATACTCTCCTGCCTCTGAAGCTGCTATTTTTGCCCTCGAGGACAGCCTGTGTCTAAAGGGAGACTGCGACAGCAGCGAAATCACCTTGCAACTCACCTGCCCGCTCCCAGGAAGGGTAGCTGGAGCCTTTGCCATGCCATTAGATTGGATTCTCAGCAAGCCTTTTGTGGCCACAAGCTGCGGTGGCCAGACAGGCCACTGACCTTGGGGAGGGGCCACCCCCTGAGTGGCTGATTCAAATGCTCTCCCCACAATGGACTCTGCAAATTCCTCCCTCAGAGAGTGGCTGAGGAAAGTGACTCAGCAAGCCAGAGGCCACCCCACAAGGGAACTCAGGAGCATAGATGGCATAGGAGCTTTCTTTCTTTCTTTTTTTTTTTTTCTTTGCTGTACGCGGGCCTCTCACTGCTGTGGCCTCTCCCGCTGCAGACCACAGGCTCCGGACGCGCAGGCTCAGCGGCCATGGCTCACGGGCCCAGCCGCTCCGCAGCATGTGGGATCCTCCCAGACCGGGGCACGAACCCTCATCCCCTGCATCGGCAGGTGGACTCTCAACCACTGCGCCACCAGGGAAGCCCCATAGGAGCTTTCTGAGACCTCCACCCACAGAACAGTCAATCCAAGGGTCTTACCTTGACCTCCAAGGCCCTGCCATGAGGCCTAACCTAAAACCTCCAATAGACCTATGAAAGCATGCCTAGTCCTCTGTAAATATGTGTGCAGTCAATGAATGAGTGAAACTCTCTGTGTAGCTCTGTGCCCTGCTTTGTGCATTCTCCCCCCAAATCCATCACAGCTCCTCTAGGGCTAGGTCTAAGGATTTTGCATATCTTGGGAGCCCTCATAGTTTTTACCCGAGGGTTCTGCACAAAGTAATATTAAACTAGAGTGAGCACTGTGCCCTACAGTTTATTAGGTATTTTAATATTAACTATCTATTCTGAAATAATGCTGGGGGGTAGGTATTATCCTAGTTTTTACTGAGAGAAACCAAGTTTCAGAGAGGTGAAGTCACGTGTCCCAAATCACGCGGAAAGTGCTAAACCTGGGTTGCCAATCCAAGTTCTCTGAATCCAAATCCTAAAATCTTTCTACAACGTTCACTCCTTCTTTTATCATATAAATATTGAGCCTCCTTCTTATGTCGAAAGATTTTTTCATGGCAGTCTAAAGTTAGGTGACATGATCCCCTTTCTATAGACTGGGAAATAGAAACTCCACGGTGAAGTGATTTGCCCAGGTAGCACAGTGTAAGTATGAGATGGAAGTAGATGAAACCCAGGTCTTCGGATCTCAAATCTGGAGTCCTTCCCATTGCACCACACAAAATGTTCATGGCCATGCAGCATATTAAAGAGATATCAGTGTAAAGGGGCCATGTTTCTCCTTGATCCTGTAGCCCATCTGAGGGCAGCCACTCCAGTCCAGCCCCCCACCATGACTGCTTGTGGGAATTATGTACGTCATTCCCCGAGGAATTTGAGAAAAAAGTAGGAGTATGGCACCAAGAGCCACACTAGCTGGAGGTGGTCCCCAGTGCTAAGCAGAGAGGAGAGGCATGTAGATCCAGGGCTGAACCCTTCTGGGAGACAGGTGGAAGCAGAGAATCATTGAGGAGGTGACTGGAAAAGCAGATGACTTCTGGGAACGACAGTGCCCATTACTGTCTTGGATCTCCCAACCCCATGCCCCCCCAGCCCTGAGGACTGCCCAAGCCTCCTCCAGGAGGGGACGTCCCCCACAAAGAATGGCTGCAGTACCAACCAGCTCCTCACTTACCCCGATTGCTTCCCACATTGATGGATGAAAGCGCCTCTGCAAATTAGAAAAATAACTAATGTGCTACTCCCAGACCCTGCTGCCTATGAGTGGAGGGGGCTTTTCTGGGTTAACCCAAGAAGTGGGAGGAATCAATCCCCTGAATAACAACCTGAAGCAGCAGCAGGGAGAGGCTCCTAGCCTGGTGGGGGTGGAATTACATTTCCTACGGGGTATTCTCGATGTCGCCTCTCATCACCATAATATTTACATCAAATGCAAAAGGCCTCCTTGGAATAGAACCCTGAGGTTGTAGATGCCAAATCCAAGAATGTCAGCAAAGGCAAAAGAGCAAGTTCTTTGAGCAGCAGTCTCTCCCTCCCTGCCAGGCGATGCGTGCCACAATCCCCCCGGGGGAGGCGGGTGGGCCCCTGAGCAGCCCTGAACCTCACCCAAGATCTGGAATGGCTGGGAGCTTGCAGGGAGCTCAAGCTCCCAGAAGGGCACTCTTCTCTGGTCCTGGCATGCCAGGAGGTCTTGTCCCTTCCTCCAGGCTTTACACAAAGTCTGAGGAAATGTGTCCACATTTACTCCCTGTGAAGAAAGCACACCTCATGGACAGAAAGACAGGCGAACTCTCTTCTATGAACCCCAGAGCCTCCGTGATCAGGCCTCAGTATGGTCAGCAATCCAGTTCTCAGCCCAAGTGTGCCCCTCCCTTTTCTAGCTCCACCCTTGGGGAAACTTTTCCGAGGTCCTTTGTCCATCGAACATTTATTGTGCACTTACTAAGCACCAGGCCCTGGGAATACAATGGTGAACACCCTGCACAGCTTATGTTCTCAAGGGCAAAACACAATGCCCTTGTGTTTTAGTAATCAGTCAATATTGCTCAACAAATAACTTCAGATGGTATTAAGTGCTGTGAAGGAAAGAAATTGGGATGAAGGGATAGAGAGGGAAGGATGGAGGCCACTGGTGCCTGGGTAGTCATGGAAAGCCTCTCCAGAGAGGTGGCACTTGACCTGAAGAATGAGAAGGAGCCGCTCCTTGAAGATTAGGTGGAAAAGCGTTCCAAACAGGGAGTCACAGCAAGTGCAGGAGCCTTGAGAAGAGAATGAGCACATGTGCAAGGGGAACAGAGAGCAAGCCAGGCAGCTGGGGCGGAGTGAGTGATGAGGAGTGGGAGATGAGGTTAGATGTGCAGGGTCTCACCAACCACAGAACGGAAATGGATATCTTTTTTTTTTTTTGGAAACGGATTTCATACTGGAGACACTGGGAAGTCGTGGGAGTGACTTAAGCAGGGAATGACACTATCTGATGTACTTTTTTTTTTTTTTTTTGCGGTACGTGGGCCTCTCACTGTTGTGGCCTCTCCCGTTGTGGAGCACAGGCTCCGGACGCGCAGGCTCAGCGGCCATGGCTCACGGGCCCAGCCGCTCCGCGGCATGTGGGATCTTCCCGGACCGGGGCACGAACCCGTGTCCCCTGCATCGGCAGGCGGACTCTCAACCACTGTGCCACCAGGGAAGCCCCCTGATGTACATTTTTAAGTTTTGCTCAGATTATAAAAGTCTCAGTCTAGTTCCGGCTTCCCAACTTACTCACTGTGTGATCTTGGGCCAAGTGCCTGCATTAGTAAACCTCAGTTTTCTTAAGAACTTCTTGGGGAGTCAGAAAGATGACATGAGTTAACATGCTTAGTGTGTCTAGTTCAGGATCTGGTGTCAGTAGGTGCACAATTAATGCCCCATATTGTGTCTCTCCCACTCTGTGTGTCCTCTGAGTCACAGCCTAGGCCCCATCTCTCCCCAGGTGTCACACACTAAGTGCACCCAGGGCCTAGCTGGGGTCACAGAGCAGGGGGAGGGGCCTTGTCCACTGGCATCCAGACCAGCTGAGGTGGAGCCAGTGTTCCCTTCACCCAGCGTCCCAGGATTTGTGGTCCCCACCCCTTGGGCCACAAGAGATCAGACTTCATGGGACTCCCCAGGGACCATCAGTGGAGTGGTGCCCAGGATGCTTGGGCACATTTGCCTGCAGACGCTCTGCATTTCCATGTCACTTGCTGCACCAGTAGGGCAGACGCAGCATCCAGGGGAAAGGTTATTGCTGCTATCAAAGGCTGTGCTCCTCTATACTCATCTGCATTCCTCCCCAAGTCCTTTGCGCCAGAAGTTGCCTGGAGAAGATTGGGGGAAAGGGTGGAAGCAACTGGAGGGAGAAGATTATAAAGGCTTTTGTCAGGCTGTGTGGAAACTGAACCAGGGCTGAGAGCAGATGGGTGACCCCACTTCTCCCTGGAGCTGGCCTCACTCTGCAGCCAGCTCCCAAGTGGGGAGAGGGTGGCAGCTCTGAGAGCGAATCCTCCCAGCAGCTGCCTGGGTCCACAGGTCCCCTTGACTGTCCTCAAGCATAAGGTAGTTCTCCTCCCTCCCTCCCTGTACTGGGCTCCACAGAAAGGATATGATGAGGTTAATTAATTGCTCATAGAAAGTTCTTTGGAAAGAAGAGAAGAGGCAAGAGAGCCATCACATCTGGAAGCCAGAGGGTCCTCAACACGGTGCTAGTAGTGAAGTCCTGCCAGACACAACAGGGAGTAAGGTGGGGGGTAAGGGGGTTGTGGTGGCTGCAGGCAGGCACGGGAGAGGAGAGGGGCAGCAGAGGAAAGGGATGTGAGAGAGGCCTCAGATAACAGCCTCACGGAAGCCCCCAACCCTGGAATGTTTGGGAAGCCCACAGGAGGAAGAAAGTTTGGTTGGGCAGGGATGGCAAAGCCCAGATTGGCTCAGCCCAGTTCCTCAGGCGAGGAGGACTAGGAACACAATGCAAGCCACAGGCACTTCCTCACCCTCCTCCCCCCAACTCTAGTTACCCACGAGGGGCCCTCCTTCTCCCCATCCAACTTCTTAGAAACCCCTGTAGCCGCAGTGAGGCCCCCAACTCTATCTTGAACTTTACACGTAGGGCCACTGTACTTAGCATCTCCACCAAACCCAGAGGTATTAACATGGAGCAGGCTGGAAACAAGCAGAGAGAGCGGGTGCCGCTGGAACCTGGAGGGTACTGACCAAGGTCCTGAACAGCCCAGTTCCTTCTGCAGAACCTTCACAGTTCTTCCTATTCACCCTCTCCTCCCATCCCCACCCACACATCTACCCTGCTGCACTTCCAAGGCTTCATCTTGAAAGTGAACCCTCGAAGGGCTGGTTAGTCATGGAGCTGATCTCAAGAAGCTCCTCTAGGTTTCAAACCTCCTCCCGAAAGCAGTCGCCTCCCCCCCTCCCTTCCTCTCCCTAACACTGGCTCCGTCTGTTCTATCAGCCCCGTCAAGGACAGCCCCCTGTGTTCTGACCATGGCAGCAGCTGGCAGGGCCTCAGGCTGCACTTGACATCCTGATCTAACCATATTCTTGGAGAGGAAGCAGGTTGGGAGTTCCGCATGCTTGCACACACCTGCACCCTCAATGTCAGCCTGGACTAGAGAAGTGGTTCTTAGATTTCCTGGGTCAGAGACCCTATGTCTGTGATGGAAGCCAGGCACCCTCTCTCTGGAAAAATACACACATACACAACCTTTTGTGTGTCCTATCAGGAGGGCCTAGAATAGGGGTAGCCCTTCCCCTGATTCCTGCTCTCAGCAACAATCCTTATCCAGGGGTTGGGGTTCCCCTAAGAAGACGTTTTCCAGGCAGATGGGGATTTGGCCAAATCACAGGGTGCCCTTTCATGGTTTGACTCTTGAGGAATTGCCAGAAATAGTGCCAGTGGGGCTGGGCTAAGTGGGGCAAGAGGAGTCTGAACAATCTCCAGTGCCACCTCCATTTCTCAAACTCAAGGACTCCGTAGTTCTGTCCCACACATGCCTTTTGCTAGCCAGTGAAGTCCAGGCATTACCCTCCCTGCCTGTGGAGGTTCTTTTTGAACCAGGACAAGTAAGCTCTGAGCTCCTGGTGTCTCCTTGGGTCATTGCACAGTCTGACCAGGTTTTTGCCATCCACAGTGAGCATCAACCATGTAGACAAGAAACCTGAGCTCTGTGTGGCTTCAAAGCTCTCTCTGACCAGGCACGAACCCACTGCCTTGGGTTCGGTGCACACCTGTAGACCATCCACACACAGGCACTGACACACAAAGCATGCACACACAAACTGTGCGAGAGCATAGAAAAGCACACAAACCACAAAAGCAGGAGGAAGCATGTAAAACTCCAAAAGGCACATACATGAGCACACTAACTATTCATATACACATAATCACAGTCATGTAAACCATATGTGTGCACATACATGCTCTAATGTGTAACTTCCCATTCCCACCTCCTGGGGAACATTCCAGCCCTACTAAACTTTCTATTTCTCTCTGCCATACTTTTGTGTAGTCTGTTCCTTGTGATGGAATCACTCTTCCCTCCTTTTCCTTACATGGTAAATTCCTAGTTAGCCTGGTAAACCTTCGTATTAGGGTTTTCCTAGGGATGCCATAGCAAAGCACCACATGATGCATGGCTCATAACAACAGAAATTTATTCTCTCACAGTTCTGGAGGCCAGAGGTCTGAAATCAAGGTGTCGGCAGGATCGATTCCTTCTTGGGAGCTCAGAGTGAGAATCTATTCATGCCTCTCCCCTAATTTCTGGTGGTTGCAACACTTGGCACCCCTTGACTTGTAGACACATGACCCCAATTTCTGCCTCTGTAGTCACACAGTGTTCTTCCCATGTCTGTGTCCACATTTCCCTCTTCTTTTAAGGATGGCAGTCATGGTATTAGGGCTACCCCAACCCAGTATGACTTCATCTTAGCTTGATAACATCAACAGAGACTCAGTTTCCAAGTTAGGTCACATCCACATGAACTGGGAGTTAGGACTTGAGCATATCTTTTCGAGAGATGTAATTCAACCCTCAACAGACTCTAAGTCTTAGCCAACCTTTTCCTTTCTCCATGAGTCCTTCCCTGACCTGTCTCTCTAGACTGGCTAAAGTGAGCACCCCTGCCACGTGCTCCCCCTTCATGACACTTAGCTCACATTATTGGTATTGCTTCTTTAAAGGTCTCTCTTCCCAGCTCCAAGGGGCTGGGGCAGTCTATTTCTGTATTCACATTTGTAACCCTAGCACCTGGTACAGTGCCCAGTTGTGACAGGGTCTCAGTAATGGTTATTGAGTGAATTAAACCATGTATACGTGTGGTACATATATGTGAATCCTATTTATATGCATGAACACACACCCTACATATGTGTACAAACATGTAAAACAAGCATACACATAGACACATGAAAACTATACACACATGCAAATCCAGCAGGTTCCAATTAGCGAACCACTAATGGCTGAGTTCCAAAAAAGTCTAACCCTTCTCTAGTGCACTGGGAGAGGCAAACAGGGGTCAATTATGGTCTCCCGTCCTCAAAGGACTGACAGGATAATTGGAAAAACAAGACTAATACGTGATGAGGGATACTATAGAATTTAGTTCTGTTTTGTGAGCTATGAGGACTCAGAGGAAGGAGCTCTTGTGGGCTGGAGTAGTCAAGGGAGGCTCCCTGGGGGAGGTGGAGGTTGAGCTTGGCCCTCTGGCGTGGACAGGATTTAGACAGAGAAGAGAGAGGGGAGGGGAAATGAGAGGAGAGGAGAGCATAGGAGGGGACACAGCATGTGTAAAGGCCCAGGGGCCTGTTCATGGGACCAGTTTGAGGGGAGGAACCCATGCTGGTAGGTTGGAATATGGAGGGGAGACCAAGATGCCAGCAGCCCTCAGTGTCAGGCTAAGATCTCCAGTTTGCCATGGCACCAGTCTCTTCCTGCCAAGTGATCTCTCTAGAGTCTTGTGACCCAGGCCTCAGGGGGCTGGGGATAGGCAGGGGTGTGCTGATTCTGTACCCCAAGCTGTGGGAACACGGGGGCAGCCCCTGTTAGGGCTCCTCTCCTTCCTCGTGGGTAGCAGCAGTACCTGCTGGAAGGGCAGGGTCAAGCTCAACCACTGGTCCCTCCACCCACTCCTTCCCTGGGAGAGGTAAGTGACAAGCTGGCAGAAAGCTTCGCTGACACCTTTGTTGGCAAAGCGGCCCCTGTTGGCCACCGATAACAGGGTGGGGGCCGTGGCCAATGGGTAAAATGAAATGGTGCCTCTGGCTCTCAAAGCTCCTTCCCATCCCCCGAGGCCTGGCACCCAAGGGCCCTGAGGAAATGGCCAAGCAGTGGTGAGGGGAGGCTCAGCCAGGAAGAGGGGGGAGCAGTGCCTGCCCTCACCGGGGAGGGTGCAGAGACGGGGAGCTCTTTTCTGGGTACTGAGAGAAATGATCATTTGTTCTCTCATCCTGCAGTGACAAGGAAGGACTGAGTCTGGGGCTAGAGAAGCAAATATAAGGCCTCTGTCACCCTACAGGCCTCCTCCGTCACTTGCCATCTCCTAGGGATGTGGGGCTAGGAAGTAGCTGCTATGACGGGAGTTCGGAGAATCCACTAAGAAGAAGGTGGAGACCGCCAGGAAGAGGAGGGGGGCTGGGGGGTTCAAGGATGGGAAATTTGGCCTGAGCACCTTCCAACAGTAGACACCCTGTCCCTGTCCCTACAGGTCCTGCTTGGAAAGGCCCCCAGAGTTAAGGAGGAAACAGTAGGACAAGCTCTGTGTTTGGAAGATGAAGTGATTTTCTTGAATCTGCAAGATAGGGTTCTGGAAAACCATTCCCCTTGGGCACCTGGGTGAGTCACTGGCAAGCAGCTGGGCAAGCAGGTGGAGCTGGAGCCGGGAGCCAAGGAGGCATGAACACTCACAGGCTCCCGGGTACCATCTGCAGCTGCTTGCTCTGCAGTGACCCTGGATACAGCTCTCCTGCAGGAAGAAGGAGTGTGCTGTGGATCATCCAGCCCAAGTGAGGGCTACAGTGTGAGACAAGATGAGCACCCCTGATGGAGGACTGGATGACCAAGCAGGCTCCACGGAGAGAGATGGGCCAGAGGAAGCTCACAACTGGACAAAAAGGACAGAAGTAGGTGGCAGCACGAAGGGGGCCAGAGGGCAAGGGAGGGGAGTTTGAGGAGCCAGGCAGTCAGGAGAAAGCTCTGGCAAGCTGTCATGGGGCCATCTCCCCGCCACAAGGTCTCAGGGGTCCCCCAGTCATGCCCATCTGGGAGCCCAATGACAGCCTCCTAATGGGGCAACCAGGTCTTTCTCGGCAGCCCCCTGTCCAGCTCTTCACGAGGACTTGGTTTGCTAACTTGACACCATTCGCTCAAGTTTACCCCACCGCCAGCCACAGATCATGGCCAACTGGGGAGTCTGAGGCCAGTTTTCTGGGCTTGCCTTAAGGTGGAGCAGGGTACTCAGACCCCTGGATAGCCGAGCTCCTAGAAGAACTCTTCTCAGAGTCACCCACAAGCCCAGGGTTGTCAGCGCCCACGTTCTACCTTCCCCCCCACCCCAAGATCAGTCTCCCAATTCACAGCCGAGATTGGTGGGGGTCGGGCAGAGGCTGACCCAGATGCTGCCTTCTCTCCTCTTGCTCTTTGTCTGGGCCCCCGCCCTGCCATGGCCGCGGGGCCCTACACGCCTCTGTGAAACCCCATTTCCTCTCCATTCAATGACACAGTCTCTCCCTCAGACTCTGACTTCCGTCCCACATCCTGAGCATTTCTAGGCCAGAACCCCTAGCCGGCAGGATCACAGAAGGCTGCTGGCCCGCAGCAGCCAGCAGGCAGGAGCGCTGATTGGTATTAACAGAGACCAGGCCACCAGATCACAAAAGACTCTCTCTTCCTGACCAGAGCCATGCCTGGGGCACAGCCTGCTTCTGGTGTCTGCTCTGGGGAGGAGGGGGCCCCTTTGGGGGCAGGGGAACAAAGGCGGAGGGCGGGGGCAGGGTGCCCGCTGGGACCCTCCTCCTGGTGCTCATATACACTCAGCAAGGGGCTGGCCCTTCTCACTGACCCGCAACACAAGTCCTTGGGTAGCACAGAGCACACCAGGGACCTTGTCCCCTCAAAGCCCACCCTGTAGGCTCATTTAAATCTAATCTCACCTGGAACAAAAAGCTCCAAGTTCAGAATGCCTGCACTAATATTCCAGACTACACTAATGTGTGTGACCTTGGACCAAAAAACGGTGCCTCTGGTTTCTCATCTGTGAAAGGGAATAACACTACCTACCTCACTGGGTTGTCATGCAGATTAAATGCTGTTCATAAAAAGCTCCTAGCATTGTCCCCAGCATGTAGTATGCACTTCCTCAATAAATGGTAATTGCAGTTATAGGATTATGATTTCCTGGATTCAGTTCCCTTTATTGTAAGAAGTTCCCATTTCAGGACTTCAACACTGAGCATAGAGAATGGAATAGAGAGGCATCCCAGAGAAGTTTGTTGAATAGATAGATGGAAGGAAGGCACAGAGAGAGGGAAGGAGGAAGGAAATCGGATGTATTTATCACAGGTCAAATCAATTTTATGGGTAGACAAGAAAGACCCCTATTTAATAATACACCTGATAGACAGACTGTCACTTCCTAAAATTTCACCAATGTTGATTCATTCCTTTGACTGAAGCACTGCCCTCTTCCCATTGGTCCCCTATAAGATGCAGAGAATCACACTTTAGTTTGAATGAGTTATAAGACTAACTGATGAGAGGAGGTGGTTGGAGAGCACTAGCGCCTCAGTGGGGAGAAAGGGAATTTTGACGTGAAAAGTGAAGGGATCATACAGCTGTGCAGGAGGCTGGCTGTAAGAAAATTGAGTGCAGGACACTGCAATTTGCCTTAGTAACAGTTCAGATGTGACTGAACCTTATATTCAAGAATGTCTTCCTTGTCTTTGTCCCAGATCCTTCATGCTATGGATTATAGAACAAAACGGTCATCTATTTCTCCACGTTATGGGCCCAGCACAGAATGTATGACTGTATTTGTTCCTGAAGATTTTCTTTTTCTCGTGGTAGGAACTATCCATATGCAATCTCAATCCTAAAGTGACTTTCATTTGCTGGGGGAATTTGAAGACTATCTTTTGCCAGTCTGAGGTTAAACACAGAGGGAAATCTAAATGCAATCTTCCTGTTTGCAAAGCAATTACAATATTTTTAAACAATTGAAGCTTCAAAATTTCAAATTCAACATACAGTTAGGCCTCTACCACAGGAACTACAGATTTTGCAAAGTTTACAAAACAGTGAAATAGCTCCATGGCTTTTCCCTGAGTGCTGAGTTTTTAAGTATTTCACAAATGAAGATGTTCTAGGAGACTAGGTGCAGTTTTCTTGGTGTTTGGCTTTTGGCTGGGGCCTTTTAAAGTAAGTGTTACATGGGGAAAAATTAAGAGGAAAGATGGTATAACAAAGTATCAGAACAACAATACATTTTTTTAAATTAATTAATTTATTTATATTTCTTTTTGGCTGTGTTGGGTCTTCGTTTCTGTGCGAGGGCTTTCTCCAGTTGTGGCGAGCGGGGGCCACTCTTCATCGTGGTGCGTGGGCCTCTCACTATGGCGGCCTCTTTCGTTGCGGAGCATGGGCTCCAGACACGCAGGCTCAGTAGTTGTGGCTCACGGGCCTAGTTGCTCCGTGGCATGTGGGATCCTCCCAGACCAGGGCACGAACCCGTGTCCCCTTCACTAGCAGGCAGAGTCTCAACCACTGCGCCACCAGGGAAGCCCAACAACAGTACTTTTTTTTTTTTTTTTGCGGTACGCGGGCCTCTCACTGCCGCGGCCTCTCCCGTTGCGGAGCACAGGCTCCGGACGCACAAGCTCAGTGGCCATGGCTCACGGGCCCAGCCGCTCCGCGGCATGCGGGATACTCCCAGACCGGGGCACGAACCCGTGTCCCCCGCACCGGCAGGCGGACCCTCAACCACTGAGCCACCAGGTAAGCCCAACAGTACATTTTTAATAGCATTATTTATCAACATTTACTGGCGTTTGGACTTAACAAACACTCTGGTCCATCCCCATTGAGCATCTGAGTAAATTTAAAGAACTTGCCTTGCCTTTGACGCAGTGAAGATTACCCAAGTAGGGTCCTTGTGACATTTTGCAGAGACAGACTTTTGGATGCTGGGCCAGAGAGGATAGATACAGGGACCATAGCCAGTCCCTACCTTTTCCCTGGTCCATTTCCCAGGCCTGGAGAACTCAGTCTGCTTTGTGAGTTCCCCCCAGGCTTTCTCATAAACCCCACCCACTACAGCAGGTGGACAGAGGGTTCTGAGGACGCGTGAATCATGCTGTCATCCTGCCCACCAAGACTACCAAAGGGGCAGCCATAAAAGACCTGCCTCTGTTGCCACAGCTGATTTATCATTATCAGGAATTTGGCAGATGATCCACAGGCGACGAACCCCATCTGGGATCTGGTGGGTGGAAAAAAGTGAGATGGGTTAGTCAGAGTTTCTCTTCAAGGAGTCTAAATAGGGAAGCATAAGGACCATGATGGACAGGTACTCTTTCTGTCTGCCCAGCACTCATTTCACATTTATCTAATAATAACACCTCCATATTCTTTGCAGGAGCAACTGCTCTACCTCTTTCAGTCCCTAGAGTTTAGGTAAGCTGGTCCCACCCCTAGATTCAGGGATAGAGCCCCAAACCCAAGTCCGACCAGTCAGCAGATTTTATCCCCTGACCACAATGGTGGGTTCAAGAGGGGAAAATGAATAAATTAAGGTATTGGTCTGGCTACTGTAACAAAGAGACCCATATAGCCATCGCTTAAACAAGACAGAAGTTTGTTTCTTTTTCATGTAAAAGCCCACGTGAGTGCAGTAGCTCTGCTCCATGGAAGTCCTCAGGAACCCAGGACTTCTGCTGCACTTCTTCTGTCTTCTGCTCTGTCCCTCTGGGGTTTACTCTCATCACCGCCATGACCACATGGCACCCAGAGGCAGGAAAAAAGGAAGGGGAAGCGTGACCTTTCCTTTTAAGGGCACAGCCCGGAAGTTGCACATGTCACTGTTGCTTACAACACACTAGCCAGAATTTAGCCCCAAACCACACCTAGTTGCAAAGGAAGCCTTACGGCCAGCTAAAAACTTCTACCAAGTTGGAAGAAGAAGAGAATGACAGCTGTGAGACAACAAGAGGCCCTGCCCTAGCAGCCATCCTGTCACCATGATGGGAGAGTCTGTTCAAAAATGGAGTTAACACAGAGGAAAGAAGAGATGACTGGTGGCAAGAACATCACTGAGGTCCACAGATCCAGCCATGCTGAAGGCCAGCTCTACCTCTGATTTTTCAGTTATGTGACCCAATAAACTCCTTTCCTTTTTTTCTGCTTTCTTTCCTCGTTTTTGTTTTTGATTAAACTAGTTTGATTTGGGTTTCTGGCACCAGAACCCAAAGAGCTCCAGCTAATCCATGGCAACATTAGAAGATACATGGTCGTAAGGAAGAAAGAGGTCAAAGAGACCATGATGAGAAAGCCAAAGGCATGAGGAAACAGGACCCTCACAAGACAAAGAAAAGGAGCAGAGAGTCAAGGATGGTGAGAGGGGAAGAGGTGGACACACAGAGGGAAGATAAGCTTTCATCTCCTTCTGTAAATGTCCCTCCTGCCAAGCCACTCTGAGGTTCAAGTTACCTTCTAGTTCAGTTACAATGTAGGGAAAGTTGTTTTATTGTTCAAAATATTTGCTGCCTCTCCCTTGGGTGCCCTTTCTGAAGGAGGAATAGACTTACCATTGATGTCAGCCTTGGCCATGTGATTTACTTTGGCCAATAAAATGTGAAGGGGAGCTTTAAGCCCCAGTGTGCTCCTCTGTCCGCCTGGGCTCCAGAGTGAAGAAAACATGTAGCAGAGCTGCAGCTGACCCACAGCAGACATGTAATATAAAGGAGAAAAAAAATTTGTCATAAGCCTCTGAGATTTGGGGATTGTTTGTCAGTGCAGCATAACCTAATGTAAGCTGACTGATGCACGTCTTTAAGGCCTATATTTCCTGCAGTTCCTGCTGATCTTGAAGCTTGATTGTTCATCTTTCCATGGGTTCCCAAGCACATATTTCCTTACAGTATTCCCTCTCCTCTACTTGTAACCGACAGGGAGTATGCCTTGGAGAATCATCCTGATGTCTAGGAAATTTGGAGAGTTCTATCCATTAAGTCAGGAATGACAGGCCTATGCTTCATGAGCAAGTACCCCTTATTACCAAGTCCTTTTCCAATTCCTTCTCCCCAGTTCCACCTGTAGCCCCAAGAGGACACGGAACAGATCTGATTATTATAAAACTGAGTAACTGCATGATTAAGTAGTTTCATATTTGCAAATCTTACAGAATTTCTGTAAGACAAAATCAGAAATGGATCATTTTACCGATGCTGACTTATCGAACTTGAGGATGTTTCACATTAGCGTATGTGCTGCACTAACAACTATAATGATGATGGACAAATTCATGCAGTGCCTTCTATTTGCAAAGCATGTCACATACTTGCTTGCTTTAAATTCACAATAGCCTGCAAATATTATCCCCATTTTACATACAGGGAGACCGGGGAAGAGAAAGTTGAAGAGACCTTACAAATTTTGGAGCTCTGGCTCTTTGTCCTGCTTCTTCTCCCTTCCTTCTACCTGAATCACAGCAGGAAGAGAACACCTCCTCCATGACAGGAACTTGGGAAGGGCAATCAGAGACACCCTGATTTAAATAAATAAGTGAATGCATGAATGTATGACTAAATGGATGGCTAGATAGATAGGTGGATGGATGGATGATGGATAACTGGACAAGTGGATTGATGGACAGATGAATGGCTGGATGCCTGGCTGGCTGGATCCCTTTTGTATGGGTGGGTAATTGGTAGGTGGATTGGGGTGGCTGCTGTGGTAGGAGAGAAAAGGCAGTGGTGTTCTCTCAGAGTCTGGAAAGTGTGCACAATAACTCTAATACTCTGCCACCCAGAATGCCCTATACTTGGCCAATATCTTAACCTTACCTGCCCAAGTATTCTAATTCCCCCTCACCCCCTAGAAAATAGAATGTGTTTTACCCAAAAGGTTGCCTACTGTTACTCTACAACTTATAAGCCATGTTCACTACACCTCTCCATGCCTCAGTTTCTTCATTTATGAAATGGAAATAGCACCTCCCTCTTAGGGTTGTTGTGGGAATACATAATATATATAGATCATTTAGTAAAGTGCTCAATGTATCGTAAGTTCTCCATAAATAATAACTATTAAAATGATTATTTCCTAAAGTTCAGGATGGTTGCCTGTGGAAATCAAGTTAAGTCCCCACTAAGCATACCCAATTGTGATTACCGTCTTTAGCCCTTTTTCATTAGTGGTGGAATCTGTAATAATACAATAACCTTTATTTTATTACACAGCCCTTGGAAATTGAGGGTTTCATCCATGTCAATTAATTCCTTCGCAGCCCACGTTGGCAGCGACAGTCAGAATGTCAAAATGTCTCAGAGGATTCCTAGGAAATCTGAGGCCCTTCACGACGAGCCTGCCTGGGTGAGAGCCCAGCCGGAGTGAATCGTTAATGTACTTCACAGGAAGGGGACTCTTCCAAAATGCTAATACAATCAACCTGAAAGGCAAATTAAGCGTCCTGCTCAGTGATCACAGAGGCGCTCCCGGAGCTGGGGCGCTGTCCGCTGAGGAGGCCAGAGGCCCTGCTTCCCGCCTAGCCTTCCGGGGAGGAGCAGCCCGTCAACGAGGCTGCAGCTGCCTCGTGCAAGGTCAGCAGGCACTTCCTGCCACAAACAGCCGGGCAGCGCCCTCACCGACTCTGGCCACATGGACCTGGGTCCGCCCCAAGGAAACAGCACATTCTGGAGGAGGCTTAGCCAGGAAACCCACATGGAGCGAGAAAGGAGATATCTGGATGAAGGAGGAACTGCCTAATTCCCAGCGTTTGCTCCTGGGACCCTGTTTGCCGCATCCTCTGGAGCCAGACTGCTTCAGTTCAAACCCTGGCTCCCCCGCTCCGCTTCCTAGGTGTGTAGCCTCGGGTACATTACTTAATCTCGTGCGCCTTACTTTTCTCATTTGTAAAGTGCAGATAATAACAATATCCACCTCCTAGGGTTGTGTGAGGATTTAATGATTTAATAACTATAAAGCACTTAGAGCAAGGCCTGGTGCGTGGAAAGCACTGTATACACGTCTGCTATTATTATTCATTGTTTCTTTTTTTTTTTTTTTTTTTTTGCGGTACACGGGCCTCTCACTGTTGTGGCCTCTCCCGTTGCGGAGCACAGGCTCCGGACGCACAGGCTCAGCAGCCATGGCTCACGGGCCCAGCCGCTCCGCGGCATGTGGGATCTTCCTGGACCGGGGCACGAACCCATGTCCCCTGCATCGGCAGATGGACTCTCAACCACTGTGCCACCAGGGAAGCCCCTCATTCTTTCTTAAATCCCTTCCTTCATGCCTGCATTAATTCTTCCACCCATCCATTTATTCCTGCACTCGTGCATTCATCTATCCAACCTGCCTATCTGAACCTCTGACGAGGTCATGTTAAAAATGAATAAATAACAAGGTTAGGTTTGAGAGACAAAGAGCTGCCCTGGGTAGCTGGGGAAGGTATCCTAAATCCTCAGTTCCTGAGGCAACGTTCCACACAATCAACAACTGTATGCCTTCGCTCATGGTTGTCTCTCTTTGGATGCCTGCCTCCCTCCCTCTTCTCCCCTCAGAAAACTCTTACTCATCCTTCAAGGCTCAGTTCAAGGATCACCTTTTCTAACTCCCAGGCATAACTGTTCCCCATCTCCTCAATGAATGCTTATTTTAATGAGTGAATGAGTGACCGAATGAATAAAGGCTCCCAATGCTTTGTTCATATTAGTATTATAGCCAGTATCACCTTGTGTCACAATTAGTCATTAGTACTCTCCCTTGTGCCTGGAACACTCTTTCCCCTTCTAGTAGGTCATTCCTATTTGTCACTCAGGTCTTGGTTTGGAAGTCACTTCCTCCAGGAAGCCTTCTTTGACTTACCAGATGGAATCTTGAAGCGTCTCCTGTAAACTCTTGCAGCCCCTGCTCCTCCCCATCACCTCACTGGCCACACTGTGAGATAATTCCTAGTTCATCTGACTGTCACCCCTATGGGATGGCATCTTCTGTGAGGTTAGGGGCCAGGTCAGGCATTCCCAGCACCCAGTAAGGTGTCAGGTACACATGTCCACAGAATGGACAGCAACCCAAAAGGTTGGGCACTGCACAACTGTGGATGGCAGCCCTGCCCTGGAACGGTAAATTCATAGATGGTGGCAAAGCCTAGCACTCCAGGTCCCTGTGCCTGGTGTCTCTCCTCTGCCACTCCAGGCCCCTTCTGGGTGCCACAGAGGTGTTGTGGCTTCTCTCCTTCTCCTCTGTCAGGAGGTTTTCTGTGTTTGTGAACCTCTCAGTGTACCTGGAGAGAAGTGGATGGTGGAATGGAATGGGATGGAGAGAGGCGGGTTCCCTGAGCCTGAAAGAAAGGAGGCTGTGGCTCTCACCTTGATAACAGTAAATACTGAGCGTTTTCTGGGGATAACGTAGGCCCTGCCTGAACACCTCCCTCCAGCTCTGACAAAGGGTGCCTGGAGCCCCTCCTTCTCAAAACTTTTAGGCATTGCCGGACTCTCCCCACAGAGGGCAGGTTGGGGGAGTGGTTAAGAGCAGACCACATTGCAAATTCCAACCCACTTCCTACTGGCTGTGTGGCTTTTGGCAGGTTGCTCAGCCTTTCTGAGCTTCATTCTCTCACCTGTTTAAGGATCATAACTCACAGGAGAAATGTGAGAATTAAATGAAATGGCACATGTAATATGCCCAGCCCAGAGTAAATGTTTCACGAGTGTTTGCTAAGATTATTATTGTTGTTGTTATTAATCATCTTGTCAGAATCAGATGCGAGCTCAGAACAGATGAGTAATGTGGTGTTGATCTATCCCCACCTCAGTGCAGTCCCTCACTGAGTCCTGGAGGCAAATGACGATTTGTCAGAATCACAATAGGCAGCAGAACCAGAACCTTCCCATCAGTGTTCTCCCCACCACATTGTCAGTGAAATGTCACTTACTTCATTCCTTTCCTCAGCGTCTGGAGGCTACCTATACAGTGGAGGGTGAGACGGGACCCTGGATTGAAATTCTGCGTTTAGCACCTACCAGCCACATGAACTTGGGTGAGTTACCCTCTCTGACCTTCGGTTTCCTCATCTATAAGATGGGAATAATCATAATAGTTCCTGCCTTAGTGAGAAGCATCAGTAGATTATCAGAAGTTAATCAGGAAATTCAAGGAGAGTACTCAGTACACTGTCTGGCACAGAGTAATAGAGTAATAACTGTTCATTATTATTATTATCTTATTTTATTAGTAAGTCTTAGGGTAGATGGCTGTTGGGGGAGGGAGGATTTCAACTGTGTCCTTGAAGGAGGCTTTTATTCTCCCTGGAAGTCCAGGCTACGGTGCTCCTGACCTGGGCACACCATTCCCATCTCAGGCCTGGGGACCACCCCCCATGCCCCATTATGCGATTCCTCCCCACTCCCTTCCATACTGCACCTCGCACTCCACCCAGGCAAGCTGTGGCCTGCTTCTCCTTTCCTGGTGACCTCACCAGGGGACACTAATCTCAGATGCTTCTTTCTGCGAAATGCAATCCATGTCTGATGACAGAGGGACCCAGGCTCCCCCAGGCTGGGTTGGCTGCTGGGATCGCTCTGTCTCGTAAGGCAGACAGAAACCTCTACTAACCACGGGGGATCCGGCTGCTGGCTGCCTTCTGTGTGCTCTGGTCCACCTGTCTGCAGCCGGAGCCACTGGCTGGTCCTTGAGGACGGGCAACTGACCTGGGGTTTGTTCCTAAGCTGGCATCACCGCCCTCACTCCAGTGGCATCCAAAGAGCTATTTGTCCCCCTAGGTCTCAGAGCAACCTAGATGTCTGGGGGCCCCTCTACTCTGTTGTACCCGGAAGCTGTGGGATTCTGGGGAGGGGAGAACCCCTGGCCCCATCCCGCCCTCGCATCTCCCACCAGCTTCTTTTCTGGGAGCAGATCTACGGGGCCCCTACCTGCAGGCGCCGAGAGGCCTGAGGAGTTGTCGAAACCACTGAACCTGACATGTATAATCATAGGAGATGCCAGCCGTCTCCTCCAGATGTGGACTAAAAATACAGAGGAGCAAGGCCCCTTGGTAATGGAGACTTTAAGAGCCTGTGACATGCGGCAATGGCTGCGCAGTCGCTAATGAGCTCTGAGCCGGTCGATGCCTGAGCCCGGAGTGAGCGCGTGGGCTGGGAGCAGGGATGGGAGTGTCACTCAGCATTTGTCCATCCTGGCTCAGAAACCTGGAACGCTGGTGTGCGTCAGGGACTTGGGGACCAGCGTGAGCGACCCCTGGACAACCAGATGGGGAGACTGAGGCCAAGTGACAGGAGGTAGGAAGACATCCAGGGCCCCCAGACAGAGCTCAGCACACAACCTGCACAGGGACAAATGGGTGACGACTGACCAACTGAGTAAATGATTGAATGAGTGAATGAAGAAATATCTTCCTCACTGCAATGTGAGCTCCCCAATGACGGGGACTGTAACTTAGTCCCCTGTTACTCTAGGAGCGCCTGGCACGGAGCAGGCACTCAGACACTGCTTGCTGGCTGAATGAACACGTGATCTGCTTCTTCATCTACCCTCTTCCTGAGTGCAGAGAGAAGGAAGCCTGTGCAAACTGTTCCTGGGGTCTCTTTCCATGGGTCCTGCCGCTCAAAGAGCCAAGGTGTAGTCCCACCTACCAGAGAGAAAAACCACCACGACACAGCAGACGTCTCTTAAACCCTCCTAAGAACGTGGCACAGATTATCTCATTTAGTCTTCATGTCAACCTTATGAGTTAAACGCCATGTTTACACGCATTTTGCACAGGAGGAAGCTGAAGGGCTCAGAGGGGTTGTGTGACTTGCCCTGGGTCACGCCTCGAGGAAGAACTGGGGCCAGGATTAAAACCGGACCAGCCTGCCCGCCTCGCTCCTGAACCACTGTGCGACCCTGCCTCCCCTAAAGTACAGCAGGAGAGGAGAGGAGAGGAGAATTGCGGGCCAGAGAGAGCCAGCAGCATGGAGGCAAAAAAAAATACCTCCAGGGCTCATAAAGTGTTTGATAAATTCCAGGAGAAGAATAGGAAGAAATAATGAGCATTTGTCAGAGTCTTTTATAGCATATAATACGCTTTCCCCTGCATTCTCTCATGTGATCTTCACCACAGGCCTGGGGGGAAGGTATTATCATTATCTACATTTTACTGGGGAGGAAAGGAAGGCTCCCACGCGTCCCTGCTCAGGCTGGGCAGGCTGCATACCTTTGGGGGTGGAGGTCTGGGGAGACGGTGATGTGGTGATGGGGACTTGCTTCCCATCTCATGGACGTTGTCATAAACTCTTCCCAAACTGTCACTGGCTCAAAGGCTAAATCCAGGCTGAGGCCCATGACATTTCTGAGCTCCCTATCACCACAGGAGAAAGGCCAGAAGAGGGCAGAGGGCGGACCAAATGCCACCTCCGCCAAGGAGCCTGCCTGGACCTGCCCAGGCCTGCAGGCCCCCAGGAATCTCACTCTTCTCTGAGCTGTTCATCTCCTCCATTTCTTTGGCAGCCCCTCCCAAAGTAGGGCCGAGCTTGCTATTTCTGCATCATCACAATAGGTATTAGCCAACAAATAGTTACTCTCAGACAGTGGGAAAGTAAACACCTGAGCAAGTTTGCTGGTGCACTGGTATGTGATGGTTTCAGGGCTGAAAGTATGTGTGGAATGAAGCCAGAGGCCCTCACCCTCTCTTTGCCCCTCTGGCTCCCCAGCTCCTCTGTCAGCTTCTCAACCATCAGAGCTTGTGGCTGAGGTTGGGCACAAAATGGGTGTGGTGAGACCTTTTCTGAGGCTCCGCATGAGAAATGAAATTCAGATATTACATGATGGAGGGCTGGTGTAAGGTTCCTGTCCTACGCCCAGTCACTGTGCTCCAAAGTGAATGAGGGTGTCAGGAAGTGACTGCCCTGTGATTATTTGGAACTCCCTCAGCTCAGTATAGGGTCAGTTGTGTTCAGCATAAGTCATCATCATTACTTTTTGTGCCAGTTCAGATGGATGGAAAAAAATATTGTTTCTCACCAACCCTACAAAAATGAGAACCCAGGGGCTTCCCTGGTTGCACAGTGGTTAAGAATCCACCTGCCAATGCAGGGAACACGGGTTCAAGCCCTGGTCTGGGAAGATCCCACATGCCGCGGAGCAACTAAGCCCGTGTGCCACAACTACTGAGCCTGCGCTCTAGAGCCCGCGAGCCACAGCTACTGAAGCCCGCATGCCTAGAGCCCGTGCTCTGCAACAAGAGAAGCCACTGCAATGAGAAGGCCGTGCACCACAACCAAGAGTAGCCCCCGCTCACCGCAACTAGAGAAAGCCCACACGCAGCAGCGAAGACCCAACACAGCCAAAAAAATAAATAAATAAAATTTAAAAAAATAAATGAGAACCGAGGTTTTATGCGATTGAATTTCTTGGACCCCAGTTAATGCATATGGTGGAGTTTTACAGTCCTTGTGATTGAAAGGGGGAACCAGAGCAGGAATGTGCCTGAGCAGGATACAGGCAGACAGTCCACAAATGTATATGGAGCCCCTGCTGCATGCCCCTCACTGTGCTAGGCTTGGAGGACACAGTGGTGAACCAGGTAGACACTCCCTGTTGTCAGGAGTTTCCAGTCCAGTGGGGGATGGGCAAGCAAACTTCACAGGGCAGTAGGTGCTCCTAGGGGTGGGGAGGGGGTGGGTGTTTCGTGTACAGAGAGCATGAAAGCCCGCAGGAAGCTCCTGACACAATTAAGGAAAGAGGAGACCTCTGGGAAGAGGTTGAACCTGGGCTGAGTCCTAAAGGATGTGTCGTGATAATGAACGCCTGACCTGGAACCTGGGCTCTGCTACTTCTAGGGGGTGACCTTGGGCATGTCACTTGAACACTCTGTGCCTCGGTTTCCTCATGTATAAAATAGGGATAATAACGGTAACTTATCCCATGCGGTTGTGAGGATCAAGTGAGTTCACACATATAAAGCACTTAGAATAGTGCCCAGCAAATGGTTAGCATCTACCACATGTCAACTATGATTATTTTTACCTCTTAGGTTGTTGTGAGGATGAAATAAGATAACACTGAAGCACTCAGCACAGAGAGTAAATGTCAGCTGCTATTATTTTTGTTATGAAGTAGGCACTTGCCAATGCTGGCCAGGTGGACGAGAGGGCCGGGGAGAAGAGCAATCCAAGGCGGACACAACAGCATATGCAGAGGAAGGCCTGGAGGCCACAGAAAGCCCGGTGCATTTGGCAAAGTTTAGACATTCAATTAGACTGGCACATACCTAGCTTCCAGGAGTCAGGCAGGACCGGGCTGGAGAGGTAGAGGTAGGGGCTGGATGGGGAGGTGTGGGGAATACTGAGCCTCCCGCCCCTTCCTGACAGCCCAGCTGAGAGTGCCTAGGCGTTAAAGGCTTGCCTGGGGTGGGGGGCTGCTTGGCTCCATGACCCACCCTGCCCAGTGCCACTCTGCGTGGAGCTGCTGGCTGTCAATTAGGCAGCCTCAGTGCAAGAGGCTCTCTTTCCTCATGCGATACATGTCACATCCGGGAAGGATCAAAACAGCTTTGCTTTGGCAAAACGTCTTGTGCTGCATGTTTGTTCTTTGGTGTCTGAGTGTAACTCCTGTTGTTCCTGAGACACCTGTGATTTGCTGGTCCCTGACAGCCATTACCTGCTCATAGTCTCTGCCTGCCACACACCACGCCTGGTGGCACCACCATTCCTTTCTCTGCCATCCCCAGAGCACTAAATGCCTCTCCAGGCCGCAGGGGTTGAGGCTTGCATGGAATCAGACATAGCTGGCAAGAATGGCCAATTTTAGGGCTTCCCTGGTGGCTCAGTGGTTAAGAATCCACCTGCCAATGAAGGGGACATGGGTTCGAGCCCTGGTCCGGGAAGATCCCACATGCCGTAGAGCAAGTAAGCCCGTGCGCCACAACTACTGAGCCTGCGCTCTAGAGCCCACGAGCCACAACTACTGAGCTCGCATGCCACAACTACTGAGACCGCACGCCACAACTACGGAAGCCCGCGTGCCTAGAGCCCCTGCTCCGCAACAAGAAAAGCCACCACAATGAGAAGCCCGCACACCACAACGAAGAGTAGCTCCCACTTGCTGCAACTAGAGAAAGCCCGTGTGCAACAACGAACACCCAACCAAGCCAAAAAAAAAAAAAAAAAAAAAGGATGGCCAATTTTAGTAATCACCTCTGCTATTGGGGAATACCTACTGTGTGCCGGGTGCTTTAAATGCCTTATTACTCTGCCCAACAACTCCACAGTTCAGGTTTATTATCTTTATTTAACTGAGGCACAGTAAAGCTAAGAAACTGGCCGAAGTCCACCCAGTTCATGAGTCCAAGGCAGCATTTGAACCCAGATCTCTTGGCCGCCACAGCCTGCACACCTGCAATGACACCAGGCTGCCTCTCTCCAGCTCACTTCCTCCACAGCCCGCTGCTTCTGAAAGGAGGGTCTTGGGGATGGCTGGATTCAACATAGGCAGGAGATCAACAGATGAGAAGTCAACTCCTCTGGCCCCAGGGCCCCTCAGCCCCTGAGGACAGGCCCCCTCGCAGGTAGCAGGCCCCCAGTGCTTGTCTCCAGAGCTCAGGCCCTGACCAGCTCTTCCTGCAGGCAGCCCCTCCCCTGTCTCTTTCGGCTCCTGGACCCATCCTTTGGCCTCCACCATCTACCCACCAAATCTCCCTTTGAGTTCATACATGTCAAGCATTCAATTCAAGCTAACTGTTGTTAGTACTATAATGGGTTCAATCATAGCCTTATGTAAGGCTTGAGGGCCCTGCCTTTTTCCCTACGTTTCCCCCTTTCCGGGACCAAAGGAGGTACAGGTGCTCCATTTTGTGATAAGCTCCTTGAGGGCAGAGCCCTGTCTGATTCACCCTTATTTTCGCAGTGCCTTGAATCACAGTAGGTACTCAGAAAGTATTTGTTGAATAGTCATCTCCACAGTTGCTATAATTGAGCTGCCCTGAGCATTTCACTTACATGACCCCGTTTAGCTGTGATAGTAACCATATAAAGTGGGTATTATCTTCCCCTCAGATGAGGAAACGGAGGCTCTGAAAGATGGAGCGATGTGTCATCAACCACCGTTAGGAGGTGGTGGAGCCAGGATTCAAAGCGCAGGGCCGCCGGGCCCCGAGCCCGCGTTTCTTACCCTCCATCCTCTACTACCTGTTAATGTAATCAGTCAATGAATAGCCAGTCAGTGAGTGAATGGAGGAGTCTCACGTGCCCTCTGCAGTTAGCTGCACCCGGCCTGAGCCCTCCCCCCATCTCCTAGGACACTGGAGTCCCCTACCCATCCTGCCCCTCCCCTGGCCATGGGCTCAGAGCAAAGCCTCTTCCAACAAGGCTTATTATTTCTAATCTTAGGAGAGAAGCCTCAGTTCAAAGGCATTTCAATTCCATTCGAGACATGGAACACTTGGCCTCTCTGACCCCCTTCCACCTCTACCTCCTCCTCCACCTGGCGCCAATAACACAAGATAAATCTTTCCTCAGAAATATAATAGTTGTTCTTCCTCTTCCCGTTGAAGTCTCTGCCAGGTAATTAGCATACGCTGACACCCTGATAGATGAAAAGAAAGGCATGAGATAATTCCCTTTTTCTTTAACCATTATAGTATGAAGCAGCCTCTCAGTTTGCCAGTTACCCAATCCAGCTTTCCTGAACGCAGCCCACTGTGTGACATGTTATTCTAGCTGATCCTACCATCTCCGGTAATCATCAGCAACCCCAGGTCACACTTGATAGAGCAAATTCTCCCTCTTCACGCTGACACCTCTCTAGTAGGAGGGGCAGCCAGGGTTCAGATGGTCTGGAAGTTGTAGGGATGATGCCATCACACTTGGTTGGGCACCCCCAGCTGGCACCCTGAGGCCTTCCAAGGGCCACATACCTCCAGGGGCACTTTCAGAATCCCTCCCCTCTTCCCCTTTCCTGCTCCCCAAAGAAGCTGGCCTTTGGCCAGGGCTCTGGAATCCCTGCATTTGATGCAGCAGGAGCTTCAGCTTGCAACTGGCGGTTTTTCTTTCTCCTCACCGACACACACAACACACACACAACATACATATACACACACGCCACACACCCCCCCCCCCCCCACACACACACACTCACTCTCTGGGCTCATGGGCCTGGCATCTTGGGGTGGCGCCCAGCCTCTTTAGAGGGACTGTTCCTCCATGGTCATATGTATGTTTACATGTACATGATTTCTCCTTGTCCTTTTGGGGGGTGAGGGATAGGAGAATGAATTCACTTAATTCATTTTACTAAATGAAATAAATAATTTATTAACTGTTTATTAAGTGTTTACTATGTGCTAGGCAGACAGGGGATGAACAAGACAGGTTAGAGTCCCCGCCTCATGGAGTTTATAATTCAGTCCAAGGAAGCATACAAGGAATTATTAATAAACCAGTAAAAGGTGTCATTTCAGATGGTGATATATGCTGTTTAGGGAAACAAAACAAAACAAGTGAGGGCATAGGGAGGGCGTGGGAGGACTCTCTTGAGCCGGGATGGCCAGAGGGGGCCTGAGATGTAAATTGATAAATGATGAAGGTGAACAAGCCAGCTGTGTATGAGCTCGGGGGAAACATTCCTGGAAGTGGGAACAAATACTCACCACTCACAAACCGGTTTGAGAATGCGTCATCCTGCAGCTGGGACCATCACTTTGGAGGGGTCTGTCCCACCCTGACACAGTTTGACTTTCCCTGGGACCGCAGAGGGTGGGGCAGGGTTGGGCGAGCAGCTTGCTCCTCCGTTGGCAGATGATGAGAAACAGCTCCCTGGGTCTACCAGTCACCCAGGCCAGCTGCAAGGCTGGGGACCAGGCACCCCACACCCGAGCAGAAACCGAAAGCAGATCAACCCTATCATCCCCACAAAGGCTGCCCAAAGAAATCTAGCCCCCCTGCCTCAACCCTCTTCCACTCCAGGCAGGAGGCTCAGCTGCCCCTACCTTTCCCTCCCTTGTTTGCCCATTGGCTCCTCCTGTTGGATGGGACAGGCTCCTGACACCCTCACACTGGGCCCAGGGGCTGGGGGCTGGGGAATGAGAGCCTGCCAGCTGCCTGCATCAGCACAGACACTACTCTTGTCAGTCAGCTAAGAGAAAGTATGAATTTTCTTTAAAGGAAACTCATCTAGTAAAAAGAGGAAAAAATAAAAGAGAAAGAAGTCGGGGCGGGGGTGGCGGGGGATGCAGAAGCTGGGAAACAGGTATCCACAGAGCTGGGGTTCTGGACTCAAGAAATTCAAACCTAGCCACAGCTCACTTGGCCTCCTGCAGACTTCACCCTACCACCATCTTGTGGCTCAAGATGCAGGATGGCCTTGGGACAGCGCTCAGGTTGCCAGGTGACTTGTCAGCCATTCTGTTGCAGGGGGAGGAGCACAGGCCCAGAGCCCAACTGGGCCACGTGGAGCCTCTCCTTCCCCTGCTTCACAGGGGACCTGCTGGCGCTCCCAGCCGCCTCAGCCTCTAAACCTGTCTCCCTACCTCACCCTGTGCCCTCCCCCCATCTATTCTCCATACATGAAAACCAGTGATTCTTTTTAAAAACAGTATATATGAACCAGATGACATCATTGATGGATAAAACCCTCTACTGAATAAACACTAGGATGGGCAAAAGAGAAAGGCCTGGATACATGGGATGAACAACATGAACTGCCAGCCAGACCTCCCACCTCCCTTCAGGGAAGGGCCGGTTGCCCCAGGTGCTGGAGTGCTGTGGGCAGACAGCTGCCAGCTCTCAGCCCCTCCAGGGACTGCCTCAGCTGCAGAGAACACGGTTCAAGGCCACGGCCCTTCCTGGGGTCTCCGAATCCTAGAACTGACTGATGTAGGACACGAAGGACAAGCCATCAGCTCAGCTCCGAAGGGCCGTGCCAACTGTAGAGCTCCCCATCAGGTTGGCCAAGGCTGTCCTTGGCCTATATCCCAGCTCCACCTCTCCCTCTGCCCTGGCCAGCCTCCTTCCACAGGTGCTGATCCCAAAGGAACACCTTAATAAAATCTTGCCCACTAAAGCAAAATCAAAAACAGAAACAGAAAAATTCCACTGACCTCCCATAGTATTTTCAATAAAAAAATCATTTCTTTTTACGAGGGCCAATAGACCTTGCATGCATGCTCTTAACCCAGCCTGCCTTTCTCACCTCGTGTCACTGAGGTCCTCCCTGGCCACCTTGTCTAAAATGTCAACCTCATATAGCCATTACTTTTTTTCTCTTTACCATTTATCACTATCTATCATACTATACATATTTTTTAAACTTATTTATCTAGTTTATTTTCTGTCTCCATACTAAAATATAAGCTCTAGGGGGGCAGGGGTTTTGGTCTTTTTGTTCCTATTGTGTCTCCACAGCTTAGCACAGTGTCTGGCACATAGTAGGTTGTTCAGTGAGATAATCAATGAATCTCCTACCTACTGCTATCTCACACAGCACCTGGAACATAGTAGGCATGAAATAAATATTTGTAGACCAAATGAATGAAAGAAAGAATGAAGCTGTGTCCACCAAGTGGGCCTCTCTCCAAAATCCTCCATTTGTTCTCAAGGGCTCCTGCCCCCCCAGTTCCTTAAGTTCTCTCTGGTAACCCTTCCAGGAGCCCAAGGTCACAGGGATCTGGTGACAGAGTTGTATGCCTGTCCCCCACCACCTGTAAGCCTCTGATCATAGACTCTCTGACCACGGGCTGTGTGGTCAGTGCTAACAAACCAGGGCTCTGGAACCAAACTGCCCAGATTCAAGTTCTGGTCCAACCGCTTATCAATTGGGTGGCCTTAATATCTGTGAGCCTTTCATCTGCAAAGTAAGGAGGATGAGTGTGCCCACCTCATGGGGTTCTGGCATGTGCCTACTGGACGCTCGTCCCCTACTACATCCTGAATGCTCAGAGGGCAGGACCAAAAATACAAGGTCACAGCTGACCCCTCAGCACTTAATAGGTACATGATAAATTGGAGAAGGAAATTCCGTGTTTCCCACTGTCCATGGCTCCCCAGATGTGCATGAGTGAGCAAAACTGGTCGGATGGCACGGCAGAGGCAGATCCCTAATGGCCGCACTCGGGGGTCTCTGCCCGATCAGCCAGGGTTTGCTTTCTCCTTCCTTTGCCTGAGGACTGCCTCTATACTCTTATTTGGAGGTGGAGGTGGGGAGGAGGAAGTCCAGGGGTGGTCATCCTATGCCCAGGGGTCCCTGTGTACCCCCAGATGACCACGCTACCCTGCAGCTTCTCTGCTCATGGGCCTCTGACCGAACCCCAATCTCTTCTCGGGCACCCCCCTCCTTACTCCAGGATCCAGCCGAGTCCTCCTCCAAACAGCCTCCGACAGCTCAGGCCACAATATTCTCTCTCCTTCCTGACCACCCACTGCATCTATCGACTGAATCGTGCTTGCTGGCATTTGCTTCCACCTAGGTCGGCATTTGATTAGGTTCTGCTGCAGTTTCCCATCTCACTTGCCTGTTAGATCTCTCCAAATCGACTTTAATAATAATAATAATGCTCCCACACATCTGGGAACCCACTGGGCACTCATACAAAAGGCTTCAATTGCTTTTATCTCTGTCTCCACAACCACCCCAGAAAGGAGAAAGTGGGGATGTAGAATCTTCCCCACTCTGCAAGTAAGGCAACCGAGGCTCAGATAGGCTCACATCAAAAACTCCTCACCCCGACCCATTCCCCTTTCACCAGCTCAGTCACTGGCACCACTGTCCACCAAGATGCCCAAGCCAGAAATGGGGGTGACATCACCATGCTTCACCTCATCCTTTCTCTCACAGCCAGACAGTCCCCAAGCCCTGCCCAGGTCACCTAAGTCTCTCCCCCGACCACTCTCCAGCTCTGCCGTCTTGGCCATGTGAGCTGGCCATCCCCTTCCCTAGAGGATTGCAAAGGTCTCCCTCCTCACCTCCATTATTGTCCCACCCCACCCCATCCTTCTGTACACTGCATCAGAGTGGTCTTTCTCTGCTGCATACTCATTTATGTATTTATTCATTCATTCACTCATTCAATAGTTTTGAGAGCTTACTCTGTGCCATGCCACTGTTCTAGATGCTGGAGATTCAGCGATGAACTAAACAAAGCCCTTGTTCTCACGGAGCTTATATTTCAATGGAGAGGTGGGGGACCAATAAGAAATAATCGAGTAAATATATAGCTTCTAGAGAGTGTTAACTTTCTTTCATGGAAAGAAAAAAAGCAGAGGGAAACAAGGAAGTGCTTGGGCAGGAGAGAGGCTTGGGATTATACAAGATAGGGAGGGAAGCAGACTTCTGGAACAGACTTCTGGAAGAAGTGAGGGAGTGAGCCTCATTGACACCTGGGGCTGTTCCAAGCAGATGGAACAGCAAGTGCAAAATCCTCAGGTGGGATTGTGCTCGGCCAATTCATGTTTGAGGAAGTGCACAGCAACCAGCAAGGCTAGGGGAGTAAGAGAAGAGGGAGGGATTTGGCAGGAGGCCACACCTTGCAGGGTTTGTAGGTCATCTTCAAGATTTTGGCTTTGACCCTGAGTGAGATGTGGAGCCATTGGAGGGTTTGAGCAGAGGATCGACACGATTCGTTGGACATTTTAACAGGATCCCGCTAGCCGCTCGATAGAGAACAGACGACAGGGGGACAAGAGTAGAAGCAGGGAGACCAGTTAGGAGGCCGCTGCGGCAACGAGGGGAGAGATAATGATGGCCTGGACCAGGGAGGTGTCTGTGGAAGTGGTAAGAAGTGGTCAGGAGTCATACGATTTACAAAGGTAGAGCTGACAATATTCTCTAATGAATTGGATATGGAGTGTGAAAGAGAGGACGCAGGAATGACACCAAGGACGACTGCAGATTTGATCTTGTCACACTCCACTACTTCCCCACTGCTCTCTGGTTTGTCCAAACCCCTTAACAAGGATTATAAGGTCCTCATGATCTGAAGCCCCCCTTTACAGAAGAGGAAACTGATGGTTCCAGTTTAAGAGGTTAAATAGCATGACCAAGGTCACACAGCTAGTAAACAGCAGACTCAGGATTTGAATCTAGGCATCCGATTCCAATGCTCCTTCTTTAACGAGAGACTGAAATTTCAGTTCCACAACCAGCCATGAGCTCATTCCCCTAAACTCTGTGACTCCCAACAGGCAGCTCCACGTGTCGAGAACATTCTCCCTCCCACCACTCACACACCCCTAACCCCCCACCCACACACACTTTTGTCTGGCTAAATTGCCTTCCTCTGGGAAGCCAGTTAGGGTGAGGCACCCCTGCTCTAAGCAACCATGGCTGCCTGTGCTTGCTGTGTGACAGTCTGCCACGCTGCCTACCTAAGAGCCTGTTTATCTACCTACTAGATGATCTCTGTGTGCACACAGGCCAGTATCCACAGAGCAGGAACGAGGGCCTGGCATCTGTAATTATCTGTAACGGATGAAGGAGACAGAGCTTAGACTCAGACATTCTACCTCTAAGAAGGATGCACTTTGTATCCCCCCTCTAATAAACTCTAGGTCTGTGCCCCTCCACTTGGCCTTCTCACAGCCCCTACACTGCTACCTATGTAGTAGATAATAATAATAGCTGACATTTACTGAGTGCTTACTTTGGACCAGGCACAGTACTAAGCAGTTACATGCACTATCTCACTTAATCCTCCCAACACATCTATGAGATAAACATGCTTATTATCTCCATTTTACATGTGAGGTAACTGTGGCTCTCGGAGGTTAAGTAAACTCCCCCAGGGTCAAAAGTACTTGGAGGCTAAACTAATAGCTGATGAACTGAACTGATGACATTCGCAGTAACCTGTGCCTGCTTTCTTCGGGTCCACGGCTCTCAGCCCAAGACCTGGCACAGAGTGGACAATCGACTCAACCAGTGAACTGATCCGCAGCCCAGCTTTCAGGCCACAGAGGAAGGCCTCCCTCCTCTCTTCCAGAGCTTCCCTCTCCTCATTCATCTCCCTCTTCACACCCTTAATAAAAGCCCTGAGAGTGACCAACCGAAGGCTGTGATTTCCTCCGGAGAGCAGCACCATTTACGTGGGAACATTCAAACAGGAACAGAATTCTTCCGCGAAGGCATGGGCTTCAGAAGACAGCTGTGGATGGACAGTTGTTGCGGAGGAGGGGGCTGCCCGAGGGATGGGGAACGATCCTTTATTTATTTCCCTCTCAGAGCCTTCACCTTTCATTAAAACAGCCTCCGGATGTGGGTGCAATCAAACATTCATTAGACAAGCAAGGTACATTTAAAAAAAAACTAACAACGCCCAAACGCGCACGCGCACAGAGCAATAATCTGCGCAATGAAACCAGTCCTTCAGGCGAGAAAAGCAGGCTGTGAGCCTCCGCACGGTGCTCCCGGGGCCTTCGGTCTACCCCTGGTGACCGTGGCTCCCTCCCTGGCTGCGTGCCCGTCGCGGTCCCTTAGCTGTCCGCCCCGAAGCTACGACCCTGGGATATGGCACCTGTGGGATACTGCACCTGCGGAGCAGTCCGTTCCCCCAGCAGCGGGTCTGACACAAGGGGGTCCTTCCTGGTGCTCCCACTCCCCACCTCGACAGGTTTGCCCACCGGTCTCAGACACACAGAGTTCTCACTTGCATCTGTTCGCACATCCTGACCCAGGCTCAGACCTTGGCCCCGGGGGGGGGGGGGGTCGTCTGCACAGAGCAGTGGCATTTCCCCAAAGCCCGGGGGTTGGGGGAGTGGGGGATGAAAGGCAGTTGTCCGGAGACCTCGGCTCTCCTCCCCTCAATCACGACCGGCTTCCCGCAGGAGACGGCGGCGGAGCCCGGAACGGGGCAAGGAAGTGGCTCGACAGATGGGGAGTGGGAGGCTCTTCCCAGCATATGGGGTTGCGTGGGCGTAAGGAGTCTGGGCTGGGCATGGGGGAGGGGGCACAGGGCTGCGGAGACGGTCCCCGGAGTCGGGACCCGCGCTGGAGTGGGGGTGGGCGTGTGAACTGGACGGAGAGGGGAGGAGGTAACTCCTCAAAGGTGGGGGCGGGGGAGTGGGGGAGGCCTTGGATGCGCTCATCCCAGAGCCTTCGGAGTGCGCAGCACGCCGAGCGCCTTGCACAAGAGCGCCCCCTGATGGCGCTTCTCGCGTCAGACACGGTTTCCATTTTCTTCTCTTATCAGTTTAACAAAATCCTTCATGGAGAGCTCCTTAGGAGCCAGGCGCTGGGCTGAGATCTTTGGAGGATCCTACCATGTCCATTTTTCAGCTAGGAGAATGGAGACGCAGCGAGGTTATACCGCTAGACCTGGGTGGCAGGAGGCAGGATTCCAACCCGTGCACTCATTCATTTCACAGTCATTAAGAAGTCCCTCCTGTGTGCTGGGGGCTAGGGATACTGTAGTACACAAGACCAACGGGTCCCTGGCCTCGTGGGGCTTATGGTCTAGGTGAGGAGACAGACAGTACACAAGTGAACAAATAAATGAGCAAGATAATTTCAGTGCTGCAGAGGAAATAAACCAGGGTGTGGAGCTAGGCAGCAACTGTTCTCGGCTTCCCCCAGCCGGCCTCCGCCTCACTGCTCCATGGGGGACAGGGATTTGTCAGCCTTAGCTTCTAGGCAGGCAGCAAAGGAAGGTGGCTCTGGGGGTGAAACTGAGGTGCAGGGGTGTGCAGATTCCCAAGGCCAGGAGCTGATCCCCTCCCTGGCACCCCCTCCCACGTGCCACCACCAGCACCTGCAGCCCAGGCTTTCCCACTGTGGCCAGCAGGCTGAATTATCTTCTCATCTCGACCCGATGAGTTTTTAATCTGTCTTTACACAGGAACCTGGCTGCCTGCGCCGGGCTTATTACTGAGTTCTCTGCACATCGCTCCTGCCTCCCCTGGCTGTTCTGACCAAGTGAGGCTCTGAGATGGAGGCTGGAGGAGTCTCCGCTCCAGAAAGATCTAGGGGAGCACTAGTGCTTGCTGTAGGCAGGGCCCTGAAGCATTCAGGAAGCAGATGCTCAGGAGTTCAGGGACACTGTCCCGCAAGATGGGGTGCAGCCAGGGTGTAGAGGTGTGGGGAGGAAGGGGCAAAGTTCACCATTTGAGCTCAGGAGACGGGGCTGTTCCTGTAGTACCAGGTGACTTGGCAGCTCCAAGGGGAGAGATGAAAGGAGGCAGGAGAGGCTGGGGCGGCCTAGGAAGGGACAGGAGATCAGGAGAACAGGGTTCTGGTCCCACCTCTGCTATTTACAAGCCATGTGCCCTTGGGCAATTCTTTTTTCTGTAAAATGGAGGTGAGGAAAATATTCTGATGATATTTAATGAGGTGGTGTACGCACACGGTATTCACACAGTAAACACACGGTCGTGTCAGCTGTGGTTTTTAATATCTTTATCTGTAAAATGGGAGTAGGAGTGCTGGCTCTGCTTGCTGGACAGATCTCTTGTGAAACTCAAGTGGACAGAGGCACCAGGCACACGTGAAGACTACTGTTGATCTGCGGCCAGCTCACCGAGGCTAGTAAAGGTGTGAGGAGGTGTGAGGCAGACACACGTAGTCAGTCACTTCCACACTGGGTCAGTGACAGACACACGCTGACAGCTGTTTATTAGACATGCAGCCTGGATAACCCCATCCCCACGCCGCACCCTGCCTTCGCACTAGGCCTAATAGCAGGCACTGTGGAACGGAAGCTCCCACACGCGACTTTGTGTCTGCCCTGGTGCCAGTGGGTACTTGAGAGTGGACTTTCAAGCACGCAAATCTGAGCATCTCATTCATTGCCCTGGGATAAGCCCCCGATGCCCTCCGTGGTCTGAGTATGTCTTCTGTTCCCACCTTGCCGCTCACCTCTCCTGCCCCTAGCACACCGAGCTCCTTGGGGCTCCTATGGTATACTTGGCCTCTCTTATCTCTTCCCCCACACATGCAGTTCCTTCTTCCTGGGACACTTTTCCCTTCAAACTCTAACCCCCCCCCCCCCCCCCATAACAGAGACTTGGTCTATTGGCTAATCCAAAGTGGATGGTCAGTAACTATTGGTTGAATTGAATTGAATCCACCCCCATCCCAGCTGACTCCTTCCGGCCTCAGCTCAAACCTCAGTTCTCAGGAAGAGCCTTGCTGCTGTGGAGGCTGGATAGAGCCTCTTGTTTCCCCTCAGAAAACCACCTGTACCTCCCCTGGGAAGTGGACTAAACTCCACAAGGGCAGGGATAGCTCTTTCTCGTTTACTTTTCTGTCTTCAGTAACCCAGCATGTGGTAGGTGCTCAGGAAATATTTTGAATGAGCAAATAAATGGATGGATGGTACCAGGACACCCTGCTTCCTGTTTTAGTCCCTCCCACTCACCCTCCTTCCCCATCTTCAGAGGAATGACTTCGGTATCTCAGGACCAGGTCTTTATTCTCCAGCCCCTTTTCCTTCTGTCTCCTTCTTCCATACCCATTCACTTCTAGGCCACGCCCTGGCTCCTGGGCACACCCCTCTGGCTGGGCCCTCTCAGCTTTGGTGGCCCCTCCGTGATGAAGAGTAGGGTCTGCTCTGAGCTCCTGGGGCAGGCCTGGCCCTGGGCTCCCTGGGCCCACCTCCCTTCCCCGCTCCAGAGATCACGGCTCTGAGCCTGCAGACACAGTGAGCCTGGGCGCCTCTCTCCCCTCACCAGCCAGCCCCGCCTAGCAAATGCCGAGTCATCGGCTGCTGCTTGTCTCCAGCTCCTCCAGCCTGAGGAGCTGCCAGGAGCAAACCCAGAAGAGCCGCCCCTGGCCCCTGGCAGCATCTGAAGCGCTTCACACCTGGAGCCAAGGAACCTCTGCTCCCTTTGTGCAGACTCCCACTTCTGCAAGGTAGGTGGAGGCCCAAAGCTGGGTGGGACCACTGACCCATCTCAGTGCCGCCTCCCCAACCCAACCTCCACTGCCAAGGGCCTCTGGATACACGCTGACAACCGGCCTCAGTTTCTCCACGGGGTCCTTTCCATTAAGGAGCTACCAAGGGAACTGTGCCAAAGCTTTGGTGCCTATGAATGCAGACTAATAATTAAGCCCCTACAAACTGCCTGTAGTTAAACATAATCCCTGCATTTATACAGCCCTGCACGAATTTCAAAGCCTTTTCACATATACTATCTCATATGATCTCCCACAATAATCCTATTGGGTAGTTACTGGGAAGAAAATTAATGTCCTTATTTTGTAGAGGAGAAAAACAAGACTCAGAGAGGGAAGAGTCTTGTCCGAGGTCACACAGCTTGTGGGGGGCCAGGGTCGGGCCCAGGACACAGGTTCCTAATAGTCCGTGGCTCATAATTATCCCCTTGTTTGGGATCCTGGAGTAGCCTCTACAGCACAAACCCTCTCAGCTCTTCTGCCCATGTTATAGATGAGGTGGTCAAAACTTAGAGAAGTTAAGTAATAGCCTAAAGTCACACAGGCTCTTTAGATCCAGGACATAATGCTCATCAGTTTGACCAATCTGACTTTAATCCCTATCCTTAGGCTCTTTCTGGCTTAACTGAGGCTCCTTCTCAGACCCCAAACCTTCAGAACCTCTTCCTTGAAGTCTGGGACTATTAGACTTCCTTGACGTCTGGGACGTGCACTCCCACGTCCTCATTCACCCACACGTTCATTTGACAAACATTCACTGAGGCCCTCCTCTGTGCCTGGCATTATGAATACCACAGTGGACAGTGGGCCAATCTCCTGCTCTGGAGGAGCTAGCCCAGGCCGGGGAAACCTGGGAAGGCTTCCTGGAGGAAGGGGCACCCAAGATGAATCTTGAAATCTGATTAGGGGGCAGGCAGCAGAGAAAGAAGGAAGAATGTTCCAAGCAGAAAGAGCCAGAGGTAAGAGAGAGCAGCACCTGTTCAGAGATGCCATAAGTGAGGCGGTTTGGCTGGAGGAGAGAAGAGAGGTAAAGCTCATGCAGTGCTGAAGAGGGGCATGTGGCAGGGTCGTCATCCCGTCAGGCCTGTGTTAAGGATGCTGTGGAGGCTGTGTAGAGGGTGGGGCCGGCACTGGGGACACCGTGTTCCCAGTCCTTTCTTGTCCAGGACCCTTGGAGCCAGCCTTGCAGGCTGTGGGGATGTGGGAGGGGCCTTCCAGGGCACTCTTGGCTGAGCTTGGGGGAGACTTTGGAGGCCAGGGGTGGGGGGTGGTTTGCGGATGGGGTAAGATGTGAGAGCCAAAGCTTCCCACCAGTGGTCCCCAGTGAGGTACCCATTTGAGAGCAAGCAGAAGGAAGGGCATTCTAGACAATGGGAACACCATGTGCAGAGGCCCAGAGGCAAAAGAGAGAAAAGCCAGCTGTGGAGCTAGAGCTGTTCAATATGGCTGAAGAGGGGGGTTTGAGCTGGGTGGAGCCCCTACTGTGCAGTAGGAGTGAACTCCGACTTTAATGGGTGAGAGTCCAGGGCTTCTGAAGATGGTACACTGCAGGTTCCAGCCCCAGCTCCTACTACCCAGGTGTCCTGGGGCAAATTATGTCATTTCTCTGGTTCTCAGTTTTCTCCTCTATAAAATGGGTTTGTTGTGAGGATTATACAAAACAATACATGAAACACTTAGCATATAATAAACACTTAATAAATGCAACCTATGTCATTATCGCTCTCATTAGTATTACCATTATTAGCAGTTTTGCAGTGAGAAATCCAAAGTGGAGTACCAGGGGAGGAATCTCATTTTAAAAAGTAAAAACAAGTTGCAACGTGTGCTTATCTGTAATCTCCACATTCACAGATATGTGTGAAATTTCATCTGCAACTGTTTTCTCACCGTGTCATCCCATCCCAAATCAAATGATGATGTTGGGTGTTGGATGTTGTCACAGGAATAGTAGGGGCATCACAGCAACTGGTAACAGGCTTGAGGCTGGGAGTGGGTGCAGGGGAGGGGATGGGGCCTCTCTCAGTCCCCGGAAGGGTGACAAGCCGCATGTTTCTGAGCTGGGATGATGGGGGACACTTTGAGGACTGGGAGTGAATCTACCTGCCCCAGTTAGGATGAGAGAATCAGCCACACTTTTCTGGAGTGAATGCTGTGAGCAGAGTCTGGGACACAGCCCCTGCCTCCAGAAGTTTATCATTTTGTAGAGTTATGAATTAATCTCATAGAATCTGCATTGTTTAAGCACGGGGATTAAGATTTTCAGGTGTTAACCGCGAGACCCCATAGCTCCAACATGGTCAGACAGGCCAACGAGGACCAAGAAGCCTGTGCTCCAGAGTCCTGCCTGGCTGGAATCCTGCCTCCATCTGTGCACCCATGAGCCTTAGACAAGCTACTTGTCTAGGTTTTGGTTTCCTTCCCTATACAACTGAACCAATAATTAGACCTACCTGAAGGTTTGTGTTAAGATTCAAAGAAATAACGCCTGTACAGTGCTTGACATGGGGCCTCCCACGTGATCAGGTCTCAAAAACTAGCAGTGGTAATTGCTGATGTGATGTGGTCATTGCCAACATGATGTGCTTCTCTTTCTGGGAAGCTTGATGACCAATCGTGGAGCTCCAGGTAGACTGCCCATGGAGAGGGGCAACAGGAACCTCTAAAAGCAACTGGGGAACAAATTGGGCCTTGGCCTCAGCAGTGAGAACAGGGAAGGAGGTCAAATCAGCCACAGGGCTGGCTGGACAAGGACCTCTAACCAGCACACGGGGTGCAGAGCCTGGGGCAGGGCGAGGTCTGCATCAGGAGTGCTGGTCTACGTCTTGGTGGAGGTAGGGAGCAAGGCCAATCATTTTCCAGGCCTTCTGAAATTCAGAAACATGAAGCTTTAAAAAACAGCACACACACAAAGAAATGGTTTTTTGCAGCTGTTTTGGCATTTGGGGAGTAATTTACCAACTTGGAGTTCAACTTAATGAAGTCGGGGGTAGGCAGCTTCCATCGGAGTTCTGCTTCCTAGCAATCTGTGTTCGCCCAGCCGGCAAAGAGGGCCAAGCGGGTGGTCGGTGGGGAGCATTAACAGTAACATGTTGTGTATTTGTCATCAGAATGGAGCCCCCAGGCACTGGGGTAGTGCCCATGGCTGCTCAATGATGCATTTGTCATGTGGCCACTGACACAATCAATTGACCCCCTTACACACCGGTGTTTACTAGCCATTGTATAAATATTTCACCCCTCCCCGGCTGACACATAATCTCTTCTTTGCTGCCTCTGACAAATGAACGTTTCTCTGTAGACTCTTAAATGACTATGTGTCACAGCTATGTCACTGATTAATTTTTTTTACCACCACGAACAACGATGCATAGAAATGTAACTTATATTCATTTCCCGGCTTGAGCCTAGCTGTCTAAAAAATTCCACCAGCAGATACGACTGACAGACAGCTATCCTAGCGCTTGGGCGTGCTGACATGTGGTTGTGTGAGTGCCAGCTTGTTAATTACGGGCTTTCTCTTCCGGCCTGGCTGCGGAGTAACCAGCCACAAGGACCTTAATCACTGTTGGGGCCGGGAAGGGCCTGCTTCAGAAGGCTCTGGGGGCTGGCTCCCCAGCCCAGCCTAACCACACACATTTTCTTCCTGCAAGCGTTGGCCGCATTTGCCTCTGGGCCTTGGTTTGGGAATGCCCCTGAAGTCACCCTGGTAACACTCATTGCCACCTTGAACTCTTCACCCACTGATCTGTGAGATCATGAGGGTAGGGACTGGGTCTTATTTGCTAAGCACAGGGTGGATGCTCCCAAAATATTTGCAGACATTAAATGAGCCATGGTGTAATTATTGAACAATGTACCAGCCACTTGACATGTATTGTTCATTTCATCTTTTCAATGAATATTCTTGGAGCCCCTACTATGCAGACCTAAAGACCTGGGGCCAGAGGAAAAGGTGACCATTGCTTGGAGAAAAAAATGGAGTGCGTGGTTAGACTGTGGTGGGAAGTCACTCCCGGGAGTCTTCAGAAGCTGCCATTCCTGGGCTCAACAGCGATTAAGGTCCCTGTGAGGGTTACTTGGCCGCTGGGCCAAAATGAAGTTCAGGTTCTAGTGGTGCAGGACTAGAGGTTCTTGGAGTAGGCACAGTTTGTACCCTGGTTTGCAGCTGAGAAAACTAAAGGGCAGTTCTTGCCATTGGAGTCTGGCTAAGAGCCTGTGTCATCGACACCAGAGCCTGCACACCTAACCATCCTCTGTCAATCTCCCCACATCCACAATCCTTTCCTGGGCCTGCCTTAGTGTCCCCCCACTGCAGCTCACCTCCCCGCCTGTCCTTTCCTCTCCTTCACATTTTCCTCTTCCTGGCAGATTCCAGACTCACCTTGGGCTTCAGAGCCGACTCAGCATCCCTGCCCCAACCCCGACCCTGTCCATCTGCTGCTTACCCCTCCCTACCCACCCAGCCACTGGCACAGGACTGAGCCTGCAGCAGGTGTCTAGGCTGCTCCCACCCCACCCCCTACCTCCATGCACCTGTGTCCCATGCACCTGTGTGCCTTCTCTGATGGCATGTAACCACTGGCTGGGAGCCAAGTCCAAGACACCTGGGGGCACTTCCAATAGATTAACTAACTCACACCAGCTCCACTGTCGCCCGCAAGGCTCTCAAGAGACTGACCTGAGGGAATTCCCGGGCGGTCCAGTGGTTAGGACTCAACATTTTCACTGCCGAGGGCCCGGGTTCGATCCTGGTTGGGGAACTAAGATCCCACAAGCCTTGCAGCGTGGCCAAAAAAATTAAAAAGGGAGATTGACCTGAGATATAGGGATCCTTCCCCTGCCTAATGTCGTGTCCCTGGAGTCCACACAAATCAGTCAAAACCACTGTTGTATGTAGTAAGGTAGAGAGCCTGGAATGGGAGGCAGTCTGAATCCCAGTTTCTCTATTTATGCACTGTGTATCCTTGGGCAAGTCACCCATTTTCTTCTTGTCTTTGACACTGGGGATGCTGATACCCCTTTCACAGGGCTGTTATAAGGGTGAAAAGAGCTCACGTGGAGCAGCACCAGGCATGGTGCCTAGCACACAGTAGGTACACAGTAAATGGCAGACATTTCAAGGAAAGGACTTTCAAGACTCCTTCCCGTCTTGACCAATCATCTCCCAGTCAGAGAAGAAAAGCTGATCGAACCCATCTCCTGAGACACACGCAGGTGCCTGTTGATACCCAGCCCACACGGACCTAGGAGGTAGCCCTCAGAGACCCCACGTATCAGGTGGCACTGCCCGCCTTCTCCCCTCCTGGCCTGAGTGGTGCAGGAAGAGGGCCAGCTCTAGGGAATGAGATGAAACTGCTGGGGGTGGAGCTGCCCAGAGGATCTGCTCTCACCTTCAATAAGCATCATCCAAAATGATGGACACATATGAACATTCAGTCCAGGCAGCACTGAATGAAGGACATGTTTATGTGCATTATCCCCCCGAAAAGTCCCCCAAACCCTCTGAGTTAGGTATGATCGACCTCCTTCTACTGGTAAAGACATTGAGACCCAAAGAGATTAGGGAAACTATAAAAGGTCACACAGAGCCAGGACTCACTTGAACTTGGGTCTAACTCCTTCTCAATTAAATGCTCTTAACTACCATATGTCACCTCCTTCAGATCTCCTTCCCCACTATGCCTACCAAGTGTGCTCCAGGGGGCAGGTACCACCTGCCCGATGATGTCATCCAGGGCCTGTGCTGTGACGTCACAGCCCCAGTGGGCCTGCCTTGCCCCACCCATGGGGACTTAGTGGTGCTGAGGGCAAGATCAGGGGAAAGAAAAGCCCAGATGATGCAGTACTGGGTCAGAACCAGGATGACAGCAGGTCCGGGGAGGGGGCTGATGCAAGAGAGGGGCCCACACAACTGGCCCTTCAGTTGCAGGCTTGGCTGTGCCATCCCCCATACATTTCCTTGTTCGAAATGGAGCGTGGAGCCCCGGAAATCAGGACAAAAGCACCACCCACAGCTCTGGTCTCGATGACTCAGATTCCACCTCCCACAGCCTCTTCCTGTGTGTGTTTCTGAATGTGTGCATACCCGAGCGTGCACCCCGCCAGTGCATGAGGCTGTCAGCTGTGCGTGCACGTGTGTGCACATGCACACACAGGGATGAGTCCACATGTTTACCTGTGTCCATCTGCAGACCTATTTCCAAGCCCGAGCCTGCAGGATATGACAACCAGCAGGGTCAGTGATAATCATAATGTTAGTAGCAGACGCACTTCCTCTGTTCAAAAGCACTGTGCTAAGCACTTTACATGTAGCATCATGTGGAATCCTTACAACAGCCTTATGAGATAGGTACTATCATTATTCCCATTCTACTTATGATGCAACCAAGGCTCAGAGAAGTTACACTACTTTTCCAAGGCCACACAGCCAGGAAATGGTGTAATCTTCAGATGCCAAAGCCTGTGCCCAATAAGATGTGCTTTCCTCCTTGCCCCCCTCTAGGGGGTTTGGAGAGAAGACCCCAAGGGTCCTTTGTATGCAGAAAGCAGCCAGGGTCCCTGAAGGAAAGGGGACCAGAAGCCGGAGTCTTGGAGGAGAAGGGGGCAAATAGCACATAGATGCCTGAGCAGGAGGGGGCAGGGCAGCTGTCTCTCAGAACAGGTGTTAGAGAAGCTGTGACAGCCACTTAGAACCATAGTGGCAAGCCTCCTTTACATGCCTATTTGCATATATTTGCATGTATTTGCATCACGAAATCCGTGGAATCGGCCTTAATGGTCCCTTCCTCGGAAGACTGGCAGAAGCTAAAAGGGTAGGAGTGACAGGAAGGGCCTGGGGAATTCGGGAAGGGAAGGAGGGAAGAGGCAGTACTGTGGAGGCACTGGGAGGTGCTGGGCACTGCTAAGAGACAGTTTCTAGGGGAAAGCAGCAAGATTCTTCCCCCTGTGTCCTGAGTCCATCTCCTGAGGGCAGCGGGGAAGAGCGGGGTGGAGGTGGGGGGAAGGGAAGGGGGGTGGATTCAGAAACCGGGGAGAGCGGAGTGGGGTGTGGGACCTGAGTCAGGGGGTAGGACTCGACAGGAAGGCCGAGGTTGAGTCGGGAGCCCCCAGCCCCGGGTCCTGGGAAGACTGGCAGGAGGACAGGGGCGGGCCTTGCACGGCTTGTCCCCGCTGGGCGGCCGCCCACTCAGCCGCTGGAGCTCAGTGGCTCGGTGTTGGGCGCCATCTAGTGGACATATGCGGGAACGCTCCTTCTTCCTGCCTACTCTGGCGCAGCCCCTTCCTCTGCCTGACTGAAGAAAATGGGTATCTGCTTTGCCCCTGCGGAGGAAGCACATCGTGGACCACGGTCCTGCAGCCCGCCGTCTGAATGGGCCTGGGAATTGCGACTTCCCGGAGGATCACCAGCAAGGAGCTTCCTACAGGGCTCAGGTCAGGCTAAGATAGGCTAGTATAGCTAAGTGATGAAGAGCTTAGGCCTTAAAGTCAGAAAAACATGGCTGTGCCAGTTACTAACACTGTGACTTTGGCAAATTAACCTCTGAATCAGTTTCCTCATCCGTCATAGGGGGGTGATAATAGTTATTTGTGGGACTGAAAGGAGCAAATATATGTTAAGAGCTTATTAGTAGGATCAGGATTAGGGAAAGGCAAGTGAGGTGACTGGGATGCAAAATTTAAGGACTTGGGACTTACAGGACACAGAGACCTCTTTAAAATTTGTGTCCTAGGCCCCACATTCTTTTCCCTCTAGTCCTGGCCTTGCTTATTAGCACATTACCTGGCACCGAAGGAGCTATTGTTGGTGTTATTATCACAGCGTTACTGCTGCGAGGATGCTAAGCCTTGGAAGGCAGCCCTACCCCCAAGGCCCAGAAGGCAGTAACACCCCAGGTCCCATCTGGCCTGGTCTGGCAAGGGTGTGAAGCGAAACTGGAACCCAGAGAGGTGAAGGGTCACTTCCCAATGAGTCAGGAATAGAGAGGAAGTCACAGGCAGATAAGATCTAGGGGGATATTGGGTCACAAACTTTGTGTGGCTTCTTAGATTCCCCGTGCCCAACTGATAGACAAGGATGGGACTCGGGCCTGTTTCACAGAGGGTCAGTGTGATATGTTGGTGAGAGATGGAATTGGACTGTGGCCACATTACGGCCCTCTCAGGATGACCCTAAAGGGCATCAGTGAGGGGAAGTCCCACCCAGTGTGCAAAGCTTTGAGCGGTACTCTGGGTCCAAAAGAAGAGATGGACTGAGGTGTGGATACTCCCTGACTCCTGGGAAGTAGTGAATGTCTTGGCTGGTTGGTCAGGAGCCTGGAATGAACAAGACCAGTGTCAGTGGCAAAGAGGACTAGGGAAAGGTAGATGGACAGACTCCTGGGAGTGGGCACCAAGTGTGCAAACTTCCGGTCTCAGGTAAACACCCCGCAGGGCGTCCACTGCCAGGTGGCTCTGAACCAGGAAAATAAAGTGATTCATCAGGTGGGTGAATCTCTTCCTGTCCACCAAAAATGCCTGCAGCATAGCCCTTGAACAGAGCGGTCATGGTGCCAGGGATGGGGATGATGCATGGGCCCGACAGCCTGGGCTCCCCTCACCAAGGCTGAGCTGGTCTACCACTCTGCGGGCTCAACCCACCTACTGCGAGACCTACCCTGAGTGTGTGATGACTCTTCCTCAGAAGACCAGCCAAGCCCCTGGTGGCAGGTGGATTGCACTGAACCCCTTCCTTTCACCCTGGAGGGAACAGTGACTCATCCTTCCTGGAACTAGTGAAGGCTCAGGATTCAGGCTTGTCTTCCTTGTCCACAGAGCCTCTGCAAAGAAGGTACAAAAAAGGGGTCATCTAAGACTTTTATGCTTTCAGCTCTTACATTTAGGTCTTTGATTATTTTGAGTTAATTTTTATATATGGTATGAGGTAATCATGGGACAGTGATCAGCAGATTCATCTCTCTCACTCCCTTGTACCTCATCACCCACAAGCAATCAGCCTGTCAGAACAGTGGAGTGGCCTGCTGAATGCTCAGAAGATGCCGGAAGGGGTACACCTGTGGGTTTGGGCCCTGACCTCTTTGACAGGGTATTTGTTTTCAACAGCACTGTGTTCCCTATACCTAGAAATTACAGGTCCCAGAATCAATGTGGCAGTGGAAGTGGCCCATCTCACTCTCAGATTTGCACAACTTTTGCTTCCTGTCCCCCAAACTTTAGGCTGTGCCAGTTAGAGATCCTAGCTCCCAGAGAGGGAGAACTTATACCAGGGAACTCAGTAATGTTTCCACTAAACTGAAAGCTGTGACTGCCACCTGGCCACCTTAAGCTCCTCATACCAGGGGACCAATAGCCAAAAAGGGCATCACTGTACTGTTCAAGGTCATTGGGGCTTCCCTGGCGGTCCAGTGGTTAAGACTCCACTCTTCCAATGCAGGGGGCGTGGGTTCGATCCCTGGTCAGGGAACTAAGATCCCACATGCTGTGTGGCGTGGCCAAAAAGTTAAAAAACATTAAACAACAACAACAACAACAAGTCATTGATCTTGGTTGCCAGGAGGAACCAGGGCTGTAGCATGTAGATACAATGAAGGCAGGGCAGGGTAGATCTGGACCCAGTCAGGAGATTCATGGGGCATCTCCTAGAACCTCCTACCCAGTGCTAATTTACAATGGACAACCTCAACAATGCCAGTCCCAAAAGGGCAGACAATCAAAGAATCAGACCTTTCCAGGATGAAAGTCTGTATGATCTTATCAGGTTAGTAGCCCAGATCTGCAAAGGGCTACTTGAGGGGAGGCGGGGAGGGAGATAACATCATCAGTTATGGACTCAGGACCAGCTACAGCGGTGGGTCCTGGGCTTGCTTCATTAACTCTCTTGCCTATATCTTCCTTGAGATCCCATCAGGCACTGTCTTAAAGGGGATTTGTTGACAGTGGACTGTGCCTCCCCTTGAGGAAAAAGTGGTAACAACTTTGTTCTCACGGAAGAAAACGGAGGTCCCGTGGTGTGGAATGGAAGTCAGGTATAATGGGAGGGCTCTAGGGGATCTCAGTGGCTCGAGCGGTGGGCCGTATGGAGACACAAACCTTCCTTCTCAAATGCCTTAGCTACCTCCTCGCTTCTTCTGACGCTGCCCCTCTGCTTTCAGGCCTAGACGAAAGACCGCACTGTGCAGTGTGGGATCTGGTTTCCGAGTGCCACCAGGGGCTGGATGACAGAACCCAGAAGTTTGGGGTGCACTTGACACCCCGGGCTAGGTTTTGGGTGGGAGCTGTGGGCCCCTCCAAGGTGTGATCCTCCTCACAGCCTTCGGCAGAAGCCCCCCTACCACACGCTGCGAGCACACCGGCTGAGCCCTGCAGCGCCTCTCTGTGGCCAGTTTGAAGAACAGCCAGGACAGCAGGGCATCATTGCCCCAACTGGCCTTGCAGCTTCCCCGCCCTCATTTCCCTTTGCCTCACCCTCGGCCCCCTGGTTTTCACCTGCATCCTAGCCACAAGCTCTGCTTCTAGAGGACCCAAGACAAGGGGTGTCTGAGAGCCGTCACCCCCGTGTGTCCCACTTCGTGGCCACTGCCGGAGCCCGTCTGACCAACCAGCCCTGCTGCCAAAGCCAAAGAAATGGAGACCTCGGGGTGAGGCGGGGGCAGGAACCAGCCAAGGACTTTCCAGATGGGGGACAGAGAGGGTGGGCATCTGAGAGATGAAGGAGGAAGCGCAGAGCAGAGGGTAGAAAGTTAAGTCCCAGTGAAAGTTGTCTCCTGTAAATGGGTCTATGCAGGGAGCTTTGGGGAGGGAGTGGCTGGAGCCTGGAGGTGAGAAGGGGGGACAGTATTTCCTCCCCACATCGGGTGGACATGCCCATTCTCGCAGGGCCAAAGGCAAGTTCCTCTGAACCCCCTCAGACCTCCATATTCCTGGGTTGGGGAATGTCTGATTCACAGATGATGTGGACGGTGAAAACGGCAGGCGTGAGTGAGTGGTGCCGGGGGCAGGAGGAGGCGGCATCAGGCAGAAGGTCTGGAGCACCAAACAGCTCCCTTTTCTAGTGCAAGGAGGCCAAGAGGGGCTGGACAGGGGCTGAGCAACCCCCCTCCTGGCCGAGGTCTCCCCGCCTCCTCTGGCTACTCCAAATCCCCCAGTTCATAAACACTGCAGGCTTCTGGCATGACCCCATCTCTAGAGCACAGCTTCACACTACAGTGGAGTTGTGTGCCCCAAGAGGGACCGTACCAATGGCAGTCTGGTGGTTTTCAGGGAGGCCGGGCAGGAGGAAGTCCAAGCAGACACTGAGAACAAATGTCCCTAATGTCATCCCTGCCCCCATCCTGCCTTTCTTTAGATGTATGGGAAGTACTCCAGGCTGGGGGCAGAAGTCCTGGCTTAAAACTGTTCTGCTTGGAATATAGCCAATGTTTTATAATAACTATAATTGGAGTATAACCTTTAAAAATTACGAATCGGGCTTCCCTGGTGGCGCAGTGGTTGGGAGTCTGCCTGCCGACGCAGGGGACACAGGTTCGTGCCCTGGTCCAGGAAGATCCCAGAGTGGCTGGGCCCGTGAGCCATAGCCGCTGAGCCTGCGCGTCTGGAGCCTGTGCTCTGCAACGGGAGAGGCCACAACAGTGAGAGGCCCACGTACTGCAAAAAAAAAAAAAAAAAAAATTACGAATCACTACGTTGTATACCTGTAACTTATATAATATCCCTCATCAACTATGCTTCTATTTAAAAAAAAAAAAAAAGACTGTGTTCTGCTAGTTCCTAGGTTCTTCCCAGTCATTCTTCTACCTCCAGGGCAGACCCCACTTTTCTGCATTTTTAAGGCAGAAAGAGGGGCAGGTAGACCAGGGACCTGAGCCCCAGGCAGGAGACCCTGCCTGCTTGGGCCACATAAATGGGACTGGAGGGGGCCATCTATGATAGAGTGCGTGAGAAGGGGTCCATAACTGTCATTGGAATTCTCATAAAAGTTTTGCCCCGCCATGCAGCTTGCAGGATCTTAGTCCCCCGACCAGGGATTGAACCCGGGCCACGACAGTGAATATGCTTTCCTGGCTAGGAAAGCCAGTGGTTAGTGGCTTTCCTAATCACTAGGCCACCAGGGAACTCCCTAAAAGTTTAAGATCTGCATGTGCTGTCCAGTATGGTGGCCACTAGCTACATGTGGCTATTTAAGTTTAAATTAATTACAATAGAATAAAACAAAATAAACTCATTCAGCTCCTCCAGCTCACCAGCCACACAATGTCTCAATGGCCACATGTGGCTAGTGGCCACCATGCTGGAAAGCACAGATATAGAACATGTCCGTCATTGCAGAAAATTCTACTGGACAGCACTGCCCACTAACTTTAAAACAATTTTTCCCACCTTTATTGAGGTACAATTGACAAATAAAACTATGAATTTCAAGCATATGTTCAGTGCAATGTACATATATATATTGTGAAATGATTATCACAATGAAGTTAGTTAACACATTCACCACCTCACATAGTTACCATTTTTTTGTGTGGGGAGAGCATTCAAGGTCTACTCCCTTAGCAAATTTCATATATATATTTTTAAATTTATTTAGGCTGCGCCAGGTCTTAGTTGCAGCACACAGGATCTTCACTGCGGCGTGCGGACTCTTAGTGGTGGCATGCAGACTTTTAGTTGCAGCATGCATGCATACAGGGTCTAGTTCCCCGACCAGGGATCGAACCTGGCCCCCCTGCATTGGGAGCGCAGAGTCTTACCCACTGGGCCACCAGGGAAGTCCCTCCCTTAGAAAATTTCAAGTATGCAGTACAGTATGGTTAACTGTAGTCACCATGCTGAACATTAGATCCCTGCTCACTAACTTTACACACCGAGAAACTGAGACCTGTGGAGGGGGTGACCTGCCCAAGGTCCCAAAGGGAGTCTAGTGGTAGCTGCAGGACTAGATGCTCTTCATAAAATGTCTTGCAGTGAAATTGCATTAAAATATCTCCTTATAGATACAGCTCACATCAACAGCCTGGGGTGGAAGGGACAGGGCTCTAGTTTCAGGGGTGGGGATGGGGGGAAGGGAGGTGTTCTGTGTCTGTTCCTCCCCTCCCCGCTCCCAGGGGTGCCCCAGCCCTCCAAGATAAAGGAGGCTTAGAGGCCTGGCACTCCTTCTCCTCCCCCACGATGACCTCATCCTCACAAAAATGTGCAAAGGGCACTGGGGAGGGGCTGCATGGAGGGGAGTGTATGGGTGGGGGAGATGGCACAGTCTTCAGGCCAGAGAAACTGGGGGTGGGGAGAGCTGTGAGGACCCTAACCGGTCTTCTGTGCAGGCATCTTCCTAAAAATGCAAGGATGGGGGCTTCCCTGGTGGCGCAGTGGTTGAGAATCTGCCTGCCAATGCAGGGGACACAGGTTCAAGCCCTGGTCCGGGAAGATCCCACATGCTGCGGAGCAACTAAGCCCATGAGCCACAACTACTGGGCCTGCGCGTCTGGAGCCTGTGCTCCGCAACAAGAGAGGCCGTGACAGTGAGAGACCCATGCACCTCGATGAAGAGTGGCCCCCACTCGCCGCAACTAGAGAAAGCCCTCACACAGAAACGAAGACCCAACACAGCATAAATAAATAAATAAATAAATAAAATTTTTTTAAAAATGCAAGGATGAACCTATCACTTGTTTGAACTCTTCTTGGAATGGAGACCATATCCCAACCAAGAACAACAAGGGTCTTCATGGCCTGGTCCCTGAAGTCCCTTAATCTTGGGTGGCCTCAAACTCCCAGCCTCTTTGATCTGTCTTTATTCCTCACCAGGCCTGTGTCCCCCTCGGGACCTTTGCCTGGAAGACCCTCCTTCCCACCCCTAATTAACTCCTAACCATCTTTCTGGTTGCAGCTTAAGCACGGCTTCCAGGAAAAGCTTTCCCAGACCCCCAGGCCAGGTTGGCTTCCTCTGTTTCATGTTCTTATAGTGCTTCCCTTCAGAACACTCATTTTGGTGTGTAATTATACATTTATTTGGGGTACTTTTTTTTTTTTTTTTTTAGCAGTACGCGGGCCTCTCACTGTTGTGGCCTCTCCCGTTGCGGAGCACAGGCTCTGGACGCGCAGGCTCAGCGGCCATCGCTCACGGACCCAGCCGCTCCGCGGCATGTGGGATCTTCCCGGACCGGGGCATGAACCCGTGTCCCCTGCATCGGCAGGCGGACTCTCAACCACTGCACCACCAGGGAAGCCCCTATTTGGGGTACTTTGATAAATGTCTCACTCCCCTAGTAGACCATACTCTCCACAGTCTGTTTCTGCTCATTGTTGTACCTTGTTGGGAAGGGGGGGAGTTTCCCCCTCTACCCCTCTTAAGCTCTTGTGGCTAGACTACTAATAAAATTGACACAGAGAGATTAACAGATTAACAGAGAAAAAGAAGTTTTAATTCATGTGCATGGAGGTCTCATAGAAGTGGGACCTAAGAAGTGGCCAAAGCAGGCAGCTTTTAGCGTTTTTAGACAAAGAAACAATAAATGTGAGAGAAATTGACAGGACAAAGAAACATGGGTTTTGGGTGCCCAATTAGTGAAAAATTTAAACAGTTTGGGCTTGGGGCAGTACATTTAAGAAGGAACAAGGTTTGTTTATGTAGGCTTCTTGGCCTGACTTCCTATCTTTGGTGATAAGGGCATCCTTCTACCTCCAGATGCAGGGAGTGCATCTGTCACGTGAGAGATTGATTTCCTGCTTTCAGGGAGACAGAAAGGAAAGTCAGGGTGTCCCTCTTGCTTTGGCTGTTTCTTAAGTCACTTTAATTCAAAACAATCAATATGTCATTGAGGCACATTTTGGGGTGGCCAACCACGGACCCCAACACTCTCTAAACCCTTGAGCAGCGGTTGGTCCATAAGAGACAGTAAAAATATGAGAGATGTCTAAACATGGGGAGAAATATGAGAAATAAATGAAATGATCGAATGGGAGTATTCCTTCCTGCAAGAAACGTGCCCCTCAGAGCCCACCCCCACCCCAGCTGGCCCAAATGTGGGTGACGGTTGTGCCCTCTACCACACAGAAGGGGAGTGAGACCTGGAGGCCACTGGAGACAATGGAGGTGATCAGGAGTCACAGGGGTGACAGGAAATTAGATGAGGAATAACAAAATTGGTGGAACGGACAAGATGACAACCAGGGACCTTGGGGGATGGTAGAAATAGCACAAGTGCAACGTGGTCTAATTTAACAATAGGATGCCATGGGATGATTGATTAAAACAAGATCAGGGAGGCTTCCCTGGTGGCACAGTGGTTGAGAGTCCACCTGCCGATGCAGGGGACACGGGTTCGTGCCCTGGTCCGGGAAGATCCCACATGCCGCGGAGCGGCTGGGCCCGTGAGCCTGCGTGTCCGGAGCCTGTGCTCCGCAACGGGAGAGGCCACAAGAGTGAGAGGCTCGCGTACCACACACATAAAAAAAAAAAACAAAAAAAACAAAACAAGATCAGGGGATGTACCAGGGCGATGGGGTAACAGGCAAGCTGGTTGTAGTCTAAAGTCACCATGGAAGTGACTGGTGAAAATAGTAACAAAGAACGGGAAATGTTTATGAGCACTTGCTGTGTTTCAGGCCCTTTGCCCATATTATCCATATATCTCTATGGATTAATCTTTACAACAACCCTGTGAGGTAGGCACTATTATTATCTCCACTTTGAAGAAAAGGAAACTGAGGCACCAAGATTTAAGTAACTTGCTCAGGTCCCAGCACTGGTAGAGGTGGGGGTCAGGGTTTGACTTTAGAGATTTGCTTTTAATTACTACATCATACCATCCCCTTCCAGTGAGCAAAATGGTATTCTAAGTGACAGGGGCTGTAGCAGTCAGTCTATGGTGCAGGTGGGGAAGGGGAGGACAGAGCCATGCAAAGGGGTCCAGGAAAATTCCCTTCCACACCCACCCCTTGTTTGGTTTTGTCCCTTCCTCTGCTCACTAGTGCCCCTTTGTCCCATGTGTTAGGGTTAAGATGTACTAATGTCACATTTCATTCTTACTCTTCTCTCCCTGCAAAATGCCAGAGAGGCTGAGTCCAACCGCACAACAGAGACCATGGGAGACAGAAAGGCAGGGCTGGCTATGGGAAGGTCTTTGGGGAGATGGAGTATCAAGGAGTGAGAAGACCCAGACAACTGAGGTTTGTGAAGCACACAGAAGTGTTGCTGTAGGTTATAAGGTCTTTTGAGAGATGAAACATTGCAGAACCTGTCCATCGTTTTTGGTTTCTGGACTGTACCTTATTGTTAAACCATGGCTCCATGCATACTCTGGGTCATGTGAGCCCTGCAGCTTATGTTTGGATTAGACCAGAGCAGGCAGATCAGACGATGATGGTCAGTAATGCAGTCTCTCTTGCCAGGGTGAACTGGTAGGGGTCCAGGGTTAAGGTTTGAAGAGGGACCCTTCTAAGGGGTACCTTTTGCACACGTGGTACCACTGAAGGAGCCACAGACGATAACCCCAAAAGGAAAAGGCAGCTCAGCTCAGATTACCAGCCATGGCTGTCCATGGAGTAAAGTGAGTTCCCTCGCTCAGCCTGGCATTGCTGATCTTGCTGTAGGTGGACTCCTTGGGCAGTGAGAATGAAGGAGGTCTGGTTAAGGAACAGGGATCCAAGACAGCCCCCCAGGGAAAGAGCCCCTTCAAGGGACATGAGCCACCGACCCAGTCTCCCTCTCATTCCTTTAAGCTGGTTCCCCCTGCTCTCTTCTCCTAGGATGCCTTCAGCTCTTTCAGGACATGCTGTGACCGCTCTCTACCCCCAATTTCTGAGACCAACAGCCCTCCCCTGGTCCAAATCATCTTGGGAGGCATACACCCCAACAAGGGAAGAGCTGATTTGGTACTCCACCCCATTCTTAACTATTCAGAGAAAAGATCAACCCCAGAACTCCATGCTCCCCTTCCTTGAGGCCACTGACCTCCCTTCAGCCCATCCATTAGGGGCCAGGGCTGACATCTGCTGTAGGCTTACTCCAGAGCCCCTGTGCCCTCAACCCAGACCTGGTCAGTTGCTCAGTGCTCTCTTGGAGGCCTGGAGGAGGGCAGAGGACAGCCTCGACCTCTGGATTCCTGGACTGCAGCTCCACGGAGTGAAGTTCAGGGAAAGATCCCTTGGACCCAAGTCCAGGATCACAGAGGCTTCAGCCCTTGTCTTCTGGAGTCTGGGATGCCTCCATTCCCTGCCTTTGTTCTCACTCATCTCTGTCTTGGCCTGTTTCTGCCCCTAAGAAGGCTGAGAATGGAAGAGGGGGTGGGGAAGGAAAGACCTGCATCTCCCCACAGAGCCCAAGGCTCAGGGACATTCCCTCTTCCAGCTCCCAGCGACCCTAGAATTACAGAGTTCTCCTTGCCCCACTGTGCCCAGGCTACAGGAATCCCTTGAGTCTGCCCTGTTCCCTCAGTGAAAGATTATGGGGACACAGAGAGAGACACAGACAGAGGCACATAGAGACAGAGACAGAGATTAGAGAAACTGGGAAAAACAGCCAGGGAGAAAGAGGGAAGGAAGATACCAGCCAAGGACCAGTTGCTCCACCAGCCCCAAAGGGTTGAGTCAGAGAGGGGAAGTAGGGTCGGAGGGAAGGAACTAGGTCTCCTTCTCTGTGGCTCTGCCCTGACCCTCTGACTCAGGTGTCCTTATCTTGGAGTCACTGAACTTGGATGGGAAAAAAATTACATTGTTTTCACTAATCTCTAGCTGAAATGTAGCGTGTCCTTCAATTATGACAGCAGCAACAAACCAGTCACATTAGCCATAACTATGGCTTTGTCACCAATAGAAATCATATATATATTTGTATCATATTATTACAGTATTGCAGATAGTTTGAAATATCATGCATGCTCATCACTGCTTCAAAATTATGTGAGGCATCAACCTACTGCTAGATCTTATTTAAAGCATTAATAAAGAAGTACATATATTACTACATCACTTAAAATAGTTTTATAACAGTATTGCAATATAAGTGGTTTCCTTTGTAATCCTACGTATTTCATTTTATGCATGTTTAAAACATTATTCTGAGATCGGGACCATATACTTTACCTGATTGCCAAAGAGGAACCTGACACAAAAAAGGATTCAGAACTCCTGCATCTGGGTCCTGACCAGGACCCCCCGGCGCTCATCCCTGCAAGCTCCCCCTGCCCTCTACTAGTTTACCCAACTCTCCTCTCTTGCTGGGTTACTCTGTGTCCTCCAAGAAGAAGCTGCCAAGGTAGGATGAAACGTGCAAGGATCTGATTAAAGCAAAGCAAGGGAGCCAGGAGCTGGGAGAGCTATGAAAGAGAGAGGGAAGGAAGGAAGGGTGAGAGGAAATATCCTAGACCACTTATGCAGAAGAAGGAAAGTTCAGCAAGCCCATGGGGGAATTCTCAAGTCAATGTCAGCTGTGAGAGGAGCCCCCTGTCTCCCAGGGCTAAGCCTGCCTTAGGATCTCTGCTGAGCTTGGTCATTGGCTGGGGGCAGCCCAGTGGGAAGCTGGCCTTAGAGTAGGAGCTGATGGATTTCAGAGAGAAGCAGTTGAGGCCCTTGGTCAATTTTCATTCCTTATAGCTGGAGGTCTATGAGGAGCATTCTCCTGCCCCGCACCCCCCAGTTAACCATCCAGAACAAAGACATCCAGGAAACTGTCTCCGTATCTGTAAAATGGAGGTGATAAATTTCCCTATCTTAAGGGTTGCCCCGAGAATGAATCAAACTTTGCAAAGCAATGTTTGCACAGGGCCTGGGACATAGTCAACTTTCAATAACTAGTAGCCATTATTATGGCCATTTGAAGTATTAATTATTATCATTCTCTTTATCAGCTAGAAGGGCTCCAGGAGGCTGAAAATGGCAGTCCCCTTCCAAGCTGGGGCAGCTGGGAGAGGCGGGGACCACTTCCCCACATTCCCTTCACCTTCCCCTCAGGCAGGGGTCTTCCCCTAGCTACTGACAGTTCCTGAGTCTGCTGACTCACAGCCAACTTCCTCTCATACAAACCGGAAAGCACAGCCCGGCCAGCGGCCAGCGGGCACCCCTACCCCGCCCCCCAACGCCACACACAGCTAAAGGCCAGCCCCACTCGGAGGGGGAAGCGCCTCAGGCTCTGGGGGGCAGGCTCTAAGATTAGGGCTCCAGGCAAGATCTCGAGAGGGGAGAGGAGCCGTTTCTCCTCAGGGACCCCTCTCCCGCGCCCCCTCACCACACACACACACACACACACACACACACGCACACAAACTGCAGTGGGAGGGTGAGGAGAAGGGGCTTCGCCCCAGGATGCAAAGGCTGCTCGCCGGGTCACCGTGCTTACAGGGCACCAGCCTTATCTTCAAAAAGGCAGCCCCGAAACCTGACCTTCATCTCTGGGAAGAAACCTAGACCAGGCCCTTGGAGAGGGAGAAACAGTCGGGGACTCCTCCGCTGGGCCTCTGCCTCTTTCCCCCAGGTCATACGGCTGGGATCCTGAAGGTTCGCCAGCTTGGAAGGCTGTGGATATCCGTGACTTGTGGATATCAGCTTCTGTTCCCCCATTAACTGGGTACCAGAGTCCAGCCACCCTGCGGGGCGTGGGAGAGATGCCCTGGGAACTTAAGGCCCTATTCTTTTCCCTCCCCTTTCGGCCGGACGGGGAGGGGACAGCGGAGGGCATGCAAAGCTGTCCCCTGCAGCACTCTCCTTCTCTCCCTGGTTCTACCCCTGTCCCCATCTCCGCCTGGTCTCTGCCTTTTTGTCCTGCTCTCTAAGGCTGTCTCGGCCTCCAACCCTGTTCCGGTCCCCCCCTTTCTTGGCCCCTAAAGGGGCTGAGCTAGCCAGGCTGCGAGATAAGCGCAGCGGTTGGGTAAGGAGCCCAAACCTCTTGGAGGCCGCCGCTTGCACAAGGAGTGGCGGGGGCCCCGCCGAGGGAACCGACGAGCGGGGCGGGGCTGGGCCCCGTCGGGGGAGGGCTGAGGGGAGGCGGGGCCGGCGCGGCAGGACCCGGAGCCTCCGGCAGCGCGTCGGGCACCTGGGAGCCGACTGCAGCCGCTTAGTGAGGTGAGGACCCCCGCGCCCCCGGGCTCCTGCCTCCCAGACTCCTCCCCATCACCTCCTCGAGAGCGTTCGTGGGATCCCCGGCCCACTCCGCGCCCGGGGCCCTCCCCTCTCCCCCTCCCCGCCGCGACCGCCCCTCCCTCGGGTTGCCGGCCTCTGCCCCCTCCCTCCTTGCCCCCTCCCTCGTCGTAGCCGGAGCTGCTCCGCGCGGCCTGGCCCGCCCCCCCGCACTCCTGCCCGGCGCACCTCCTAGTTCCCAGTCCCATGCCCTCGAGTCGGGCCTGAGTCACCGGGAAACTGGACTCTGAGTCAGGGCGGGAGGCGCTAGGTCCCGGCCCTAGCTTGGGGAGGGGGCTCGGCCACAGAGAGGCAGAGAGGCCAGCGCTGATGCTGGGGCGAGAGGGAGTCCTGGCCGGGACCCCGCAGGAGAGAAACTGTGAGAGAGCCGTCAGGGCAGAGGCAGAGACAGAAACCTAGAGCCAGTTTCATGTGGCCAGAGACACAGATGAAACTGAAGATCTAGTTAAAATTGGAGGCGGAGGCAGGGAGAGGCTTAATGACAGAGAACAGAACAAGGAGAGGGACCAAGATGGATTTAGAGGTAGAGATGGAGATGGAGATGGAGTGGGGTAGGGACAGGGACAGGGTAGAGGTAAAACTCAGGGAGACAGAATCCAAGGTAGGTCTAGGCAGTAGAGCAGGGTCAGGGTCAGGCTGGTGGAATGGGACAGAGCCTCAGAGACCTGAGTCCAAACGCATGAGCAGGGCAGAGGAAGGCTCAGAGAAGGAAGACTTGGAGAAAGCAGAGGTAGGGGGTTGTCATGTCACATTGTGAGTTCCTGCAGGGTGGGTGCTCCTGTTTGCACGCAACGTATGTGAGAAGATGCTGCAGAGTGAAGACCCTGGGGTACCCCTGGTCCCTCATCTCTCTGACTCAGTTCTCTGCCCCATCCTCACTCCCCAAGTGGCCTCTGCTCAGATGCTGGTACTGCTTAGAGCTCTCTGGGCAGCCTGACCAAGGGAGGCAGGATGTGGGGGCAGCCAGAGCCGGAGGGACAGGAAGGAAGTCTGAGCAGAGACAATAGGTGGAAGGGGAGGGGGAACTGGGAACGTCCAGGATTAGGATGGCCCGAGCCTGTACCTCAGCTCTGGAAACCAGTGGGAGTGGGATCTGCATCTCCCCTCTCCTCTTGTGCCACAGCTGCCCTCTCCCCACTCTGTGCCACAGCAGGATTAGGGCACATCATGGGCCCTTCCTCCCCACCATCCCCCCTCCACCCTGCAGGGGCAGGGTTCTGGCCTCTTGTCCCAGACTTACTTAGTTGAACATGCAGTAATGCAGAGGCAGAGCTTTGACCCAGACACAGGGTGGGCAGGCGCTAAGGGATCAACACTGCCATCGATAAGCCAACTTGCTGTGAGCCCTGGGCAAGCCTCTTCCCCTCCCTGGGCCTCAGTTTCCTCATCTGCAAATGAAGGGGTTCACCTGCCATGAGAAAGCATGTTCTGGGATGGCTCTGCCCCCGGATTACAGGCCTCTGGTCATTCTTCTTTGGAGGAAGACTGGAGTCTGGTACCCCTGTCCAGGCCTCAGACTTTGGCACAGGGAGGGGGAATCTCAGCCTGAGCCCTCCCTTCACCCTGCCCCTCCCCCCAGCAATGGCCTGAGCCCCCATGGCTGCCCCTCAGGACCTGGACATCGCTGTGTGGCTGGCCACGGTGCACCTGGAGCAGTATGCAGACGTGTTCCGGCGGCATGGCCTGGCTACAGCGGGTGCAGCCCGGGGCCTGGGCCACGAGGAGCTGAGGCAATTGGGCATCAACGCCACAGGGCATCGGAAACGCATTCTGCGCCTGCTGCAGGCGGGCACGGCAGAGGGCTCCCCGGATCCCCAACTGGAAAGTGCCATGGAGCCATCGCCCAGCCCAGCCCCCCAAGCACAGCCCCCCAAGCCTGTGCCTAAACCCAGGACGGTATTTGGTGGGCTCAGTGGCTCCACCACCACCCAGAGGCCTGGGTTGAGTTCAGCTCTCTGGAGACCAGAAGCATCCAAGAGCCCAGAGCCCAGCCCGAGGTCCCCTCCTGTCCCTCAGAGGTCCTCCTCTGAGCAGCCTTCAGCCTTGAATACTGTGGAGATGATGCCCAATGCCATCTACTTCGGCTTGGACTTAAGAGGCGGGGCACAGACAGCTCAGGATATGTGAGTGGAGTTGGCTCCCTGGGGATCCCATGCTGGGGGCAGGGAGGAACAGGGCATGAGGGCTTGTCCTTCCTTCTCTTTCCTTTGATGACACTAGACCTTTCCCCTAAGGGCCCCAGACAGCTCCCAGACAACTGCCCCCACTCCTGCCCTCAGGCCCGCAACGGGCACAGGTAGGTGGGTTATCATGGGTTGGGGGAAGAGGGGCAGTGCCCTTCAGGACCTCAGACACTCTCACCTGACCTCTTCCCTGTCTCCCCTTTTTTTCCTCCTGCCAGTGCACATCATGGACCCTGGTTGCCTGTACTATGGTGTCCAGACTGTGGGGGTCCCAGGGGTCCCCGACAGAAGAGAAGGCAGAGTTATCTGTCAGGAAAGGGCTGAACACAGGTGAGTGGTCCATAGCATGAAGATGGCAGGAAGAGGGGCAGCTTGAGGAGCGGTTGAGCTTGTGGTGGCCGTGTTTCCCGTTATTTGCCAAATGTGCATTGAGTGTCCACTGTGTGCCAGCCAGGTTCTTGAGCTACAGGATGAATATGACAGACCCAGTCCCCCATTAGGGAGCTTGTGACTCAGTGGGGACAGACAGGAAATAAAACAGGTAGACAAAGAAATGGATATATGATTTAAAATAGGGAGAAGTCGGGCTTCCCTGGTGGCGCAGTGGTTGAGAGTCCGCCTGCCGATGCAGGGGACACGGGTTCGTGCCCCGGTCCGGGAAGATCCCACATGCTGTGGAGCGGCTGGGCCCGTGAGCCATGGCCGCTGAGCCTGCGCGTCCGGAGCCTGTGCTCCGCAACGGGAGAGGCCACGACAGTGAGAGGCCCATGTACCACACACACACACACACACACACACACACACACACACACACACACACACACACACACACACACAAAAAGGGAGAAGTGCCTTTCATTCCTTCATTTAACTATCTTTATTGAGCACCTACTGAATGCCAGGTATCGTTGTAGATACTTGGGATAGATCAGAAATCCCTGCCCTTGTGGGGAGATAGTTAATTAACAACCGATATAATAAATGAGCTACACCATACATTAAAAGGTGATAAGTGCCATGGAAAAAATCGAACCCGGTAAGAGGGCTGGGATGGAGTGAGGGGGGAGTGGACTGCAGTTTTTCATTAAGAGTTGCCATTATTAAGAGGATGACATTCAAGCCAAAACTTGAAGGAGCGGACGGAGTTAGCCCTCTTCTAGGAGAAGAGTGTTGCAGGCGGGAAGAGTGGCCAGAATAGAGGCTTTAAGGAGGCCAGTTGCCCAGGGGGATCCAGGAGCGATGACAGGGTTGGCCGGGCTGGGGCAGAGTGGGGCAGGGTGGGAAGAGTTGGGGGAGATGCTGCTGTCAGAGTGGTAAAAGGAGCCAGATGGGTAGGACCTTGCTTTTACTCTAAGTGAAATGGGAAGGCAGCCCTCGGAAGGTTTTTTTTTTTTTTCTTTTTTTTTTTGCGGTATGCGTGCCTCTCACTGTTGTGGCCTCTCCCGTTGCGGAGCACAGGCTCCGGACGCGCAGGCTCAGCGGCCATGGCTCATGGGCCCAGCTGCTCCGCGGCATGTGGGATCTTCCCGAGCCGGGGCACGAACCCGTGTCCCCTGCATCGGCAGGCAGACTCTCAACCATTGCGCCACCAGGGAAACCCCAGAAGGGTTTTGACTTACGTTTTAAGAATCCCTCTGGTTGGGAATGGTCTGTAGGAGGCAAAAGCAGAAGCAGAGAGACTAGTTAGGAGGTTCTTGCAGTGATCTAGGTGAGACATCTCAGGCTAGCGTGATGGGAGTGGAGATGGTGAGAAGTGGTTGGTTTGGGTTGTATTTTGAAGGCGAACTGTCCTGGTGAATTGAGGTGTAAGAGAAAAGAGCAGTCAAGAATGACTTCAGGGGTTTCGGTCTGAGCCTGCACTGTCCGTTGTGGTGGCCAGTAACCAAGTGTGGCTGCTGAACGCATGAAACGTGGCTAGTCTGGTGTGAGCTGTGCTGTAACTATGAAACAACCACATTTCAAAGAGTTAGTTCCACAGCACTGTTCTGAGCAACTGAAAGTCCCTCGAGTTGCCATGGTCGGACATGGGGAAGACTGGGCATAAAGCAGAGGTAGGTGGGGAGCAGATTAGGAGTTCAGTTTTAGATGTGTTGAATTTGAGGTGTGTCCTATACACCCAAGAAGAGGTGGCAAATAGGCCACTGGATATACAAGTCTGGAGTTTGGGGAAGAGGTCCGAGCTGCAGATCCAGATTTGTGAGTTGTCAGCATTTAGATGGGTATATGTAGCTGTGAGTGAGTGTTGATAGAGCAGAGAACCAAGCACACTCCAGTATCAAGAGGTTTGGGAGAAGAAGAGCAATCAGCAAAACAGGCTGAAAAGAAATGGTTAGTGAAGCAGAGGGAAAATCAGGAGAAGTTGATGCCACAGGAGCTAAGTGAAGAACATGTACAAGGAGGAGGGAGAGGTCAGCTATGTCAAATGCTGCTGAGAGGTTGGGTAAGTTGAGGACTGAGAATTGACCTCTGGAACTGGCAACATGGAGGTCACTCGGGACCTTGACAAGTGCTGAGGGTGAAAGCTTGATCAGAGTGGGCTCAAGAGGGAACGGAAGGAGAGGAGTTGGAAATGTGAAGACATTTTTGAGGAGTTTTTCTGCAAAGAAGAGCAGAGAGTTGGAGTGGTTACTGAGAGTAGAAGTGGAGTCAAGAAGGGGGTTTTTATAGCATAGAATGCTACGTTTGTTCATAGGTGAATAGGGATGACCTGGTAGAGAGGGAAAACTAGCTGATGTAGGGGAGAGAAAAGGGAGAGAGTCTGGAGCGATGTCCTTGTGTAGGTGAGTGGACTAGGATCAAATGCTCAGAGGACGGACCGGCTTTAGACAGGGCTATTTATTACAGTACCAGGAGGAAGGCAGTGTGTGAGTGGAATGGGGCAGATGAGGCGCTGGGAGTCTGCGGGGGTTCTCGTCTGATTGCTTCAGTTTCTCAGTGAAGTAGGAAACAAATGGGGTAGAGGTTCTCAACCTCAGCTGCACTACATCGTGGGGAACTTTTAAAACAAAGATGCCTGGGCCTCATTCCCAGAGACTTAAATTTAAGTGTCTGGTGTGGGGCTCATATACAGGTATTTTTAAGTTTCCCAGGTGATTCTGTCTAGCTGAGGTAAGGAACCACTGGAAAGTGATAGAGAATAATAGAGGACTTTCTGAGAAGGAACACTTGAAGGATGAGAAGAAGCAGCCCAGGGAAGCGTGCTCTAGGCAGAGGGAACACCATGTGCAAAGGCTCCAAACTGGGGAAGAGAATGTGGCTGGACTGTAGTAAGCAAGGTGAGGGCGATACAGGGTGAGATCAGGGGAGTTGCCATGGGTCTCACTGTACAAAGTCTTGCAGCCCCTGGTAAGGAATTTCAGTTTATCCTAAGTGCAAATGGGAAGTCATTGTAGAGGTTCATGCTGGTGAGTGAAATGCTGTCATGTGCATTCTTTTTTGTTTGTTTGTTTAATTTATTATTTTTGGCTGTGTTGGGTCTTTGTTGCTGTGCGCAGGCTTTCTCTAGTTGCGGCGAGCGGGGGCTACTCTTCATTGCGGTGCGCAGGCTTCTCATTGCGGTGGCTTCTCTTGTTGCAGAGCACAGGCTCTAGGCACATGGGCTTCAGTAGTTGTGTCTTGCGGGCTCTAGAGCACAGGCTCAGTAGTTGTGGCGCACGAGTTTCATTGCTCTGCGGCATGTGGGATCTTCCCGGACCAGGGCTCGAACCTGTGTCCCCTGCATTGGCAGGCGGATTCTTAACCACTGCACCACCAGGGAAGCTCCTGTCATGTGCATTCTTAAAAGAGCACTCTGGTGTCAGTGGGAGAACGGATGTTTGGTGGGAGGGTGCGAGTGGAAGCAGGTGACCAGTTAGGCGATTCCCTTCACCTCGGTGAGAACTGATGGGAGCTTGGTCCCTGGAGAGAGAGGCAAGAACTTTCTGGAGCAAGAACCAGTCAGGCTTATTGATGAGATATGGGCAACTGTGGCAGAAAGCCATCTACTCAGCCCTTCCCCAAATTTTCTGCCAAGTAATCCTAATGGCAGAGGCGAAGGACTGAAATTTTTCAAATGCAAAGTCCAAGAGTGCTCGGGGAAGAAGCTCCATGCTAGTGTTTTGGGTTCTCAACCTCCCTGTTCCCCTGTTTGAAAAGCAGATCCAGTACCTGCCAGGCATTCCACTAGGCGCTGAGGGTGGGGCTGTCCAGGGAACTGGGTCTAATGTGTGTCCCTCTCTGTCTTGGCCCCCACAAGGCTCAGCAGGCAGGATCTGGAGGCACGAGAGGACGCTGGCTATGCCAGCCTTGAGCTGCCGGGGGATTCCACCCTCTCACTGCCCGCCCTGGACACGGAGACCAACGATGACCTCATTTCACCCTATGCCAGCTTCTCCTCCACGGCAGACCGCCCCACGCCCCTGCTCAGTGGCTGGCTAGACAAGCTCTCCCCTCAGGGGTGGGGCTGCTGGGAAGGGAAGGGGAGTGGGGCGCGGGAGGCTGCGTGGTGGTGGTGGAGGTCAGGTCCCAAGTGCTCCCAGCTCCTAGGACGCCCCGGGATGCAGCTTCCACCACTTACTGATCTCGGCCCCTGCCTTCCCCAGAAACTACGTCTTCCAGAGGCGCTTTGTGCAGTTCAATGGGAGGAGTCTGATGTACTTTGGCAGTGATAAGGTAGGTCCGGGAGATGCTACATGGGGCCTGGGGAAAGGGAGAGGGAGAGGGAGGGCTGATGGAGGCTCAGGATTGGAAGGCCAATCCCCCCCTGGTGGAGAGGCAGGTACCCCATGACTGGTGTCAGCATCTAAAGGAGGTAGGTTAGCAGCTGTACCCCACTGCTTGCGGAATGAGTGCTGATCTCATTAAAAGTTGGCACTGGCCCCCCTGGGGTCAGCGCATGTGGCTGAGTTCCTGTCCCCATGGGCCAATGGTCTGTCCCTCCAGGACCCCTTCCCCAAGGGTGTGATCCCTCTGACAGCCATCGAGATGACCCGCAGCAGCAAGGACAACAAGTTCCAGGTCGTCACCGGCCAGAGGGTATTCGTGTTCCGCACAGAAAGCGAGGGTGAGGGCCAGGGCCTCCCGGGCCAGGGCAGGGCTGGGGAGGCCAGGTGAGCACGCAGCCGGCTGACCCGCTTCCCCGTCCCCCGCCAGCTCAGCGGGACACGTGGTGCTCCACGGTGCAATCCTGCTTGAAGGAGCAGCGCCTCCTGGGCCAACCCCGGCCCCCGCAGCCACCCCGACCCCTTCGCACGGGCATGCTGGAGCTACGTGGGCACAAGGCCAAGGTGTTTGCTGCGTTGAGCCCCGGAGAGCTGGCCCTGTACAAGAGTGAGCAGGTGAGGAGGGCCGGGCTGGGGCCCAGGGGCCTGACCTAGCCCATTCTGGCCTCACTGTGCCCACCTCCGACCCTGCCAGGCCTTCTCTCTGGGCATCGGGATCTGCTTCATTGAACTGCAAGGCTGCAGTGTCCGGGAGACCAAGAGTCGCAGCTTCGACCTGCTCACACCGCATCGCTGCTTCAGGTGGGGCCCAGACTGGCAGGAGGCAAGGCTCGGGGAGAGACGTTGATGGAGGCACAGGGGTGCAGAGGACCCGGGACCTCCTCAGTAGGATTCAGTGGGTGTGCACTGACAGGAGGCCAGTGAACAGGGTCCAGGATGTCAGGAGGGTCTGGGCTGGCCCACATGTGGCCGGTGGTGGCCCACATGTGGCCAGGGGGATGGAACAGGTCGGGGGGTGTGTCCATGCCCACGGACTGGCTGTCCACCCCTCAGCTTCACAGCCGAGTCTGGGGGGGCTCGGCAGAGCTGGGCGGCCGCTCTGCAGGAAGCAGTAACCGAGACCCTGTCTGACTACGAGGTGGCTGAGAAGATCTGGTCCAATCGGGCAAACCGGCACTGTGCGGACTGTGAGGCCTCCCGCCCGGACTGGGCCGCTGTCAACCTGGGGGTGGTCATCTGCAAGCAGTGCGCAGGTCAGGGCTGGAGCCTGTAGCTGAAATGGGGAGAAGGAGGGAGTTGGGGGCAGGAGGGCTCAGGGTGCCCCTGCCACATGCCCTTCACACCCTAACAGGTCAGCACCGGGCCCTGGGTTCTGGGATCTCCAAGGTGCAGAGCCTGAAGCTGGACACAAGTGTCTGGAGTAATGAGATAGTGCAGGTGAGGAATCTGAAGAGGAAGAAAGTTTGTGTGGGGGGCCGGGGTTGGGGATGGAAGGAGAGCATGCAGAAAACGCCTTGGGTCCTGCATGGGGCAGGATTGGACAGTCTGGGGACTCTTGAGTTCCTGTCACTTGCCTCTGCCCCTTGTCATCCTACAGTTGTTCATTGTCCTGGGAAATGATCGTGCCAACCGCTTCTGGGCAGGAGCACTACCCCCAGGTGAAGGGCTGCATCCAGATACCACCCCTGGCCCTCGGGGAGAGTTCATCTCCCGGAAGTACCGGCTAGGTCTCTTCCGGAAACCCCACCCTCAGTATCCAGATCATAGCCAGCTTCTCCAGGTAGGAGGGAGGGCCGGGGCTGATGGGGAGGGGGGAAAGCAGTCTCTGAGTTGAAATGCCTAAACTTGCAGTGTGGGCTGTTTTAGGTGACAGGAGGACTGAGCCCAGGGCTCTCAGGTTGCGTCTTGGGGTTTCTCCCTGTAGGCACTATGTGCAGCTGTGGCAGGACCCAACCTGCTAAAGAACATGACCCAGCTCCTCTGTGTCGAGGCTTTTGAGGGAGAGGAGCCCTGGTCCCCCCCAGCCCTCGATGGCAGCTTCCCTGGTCTCTTGCCCGCAGGTAATCCCCACAAATGCCTCCTCTCTCTCCCTGCAAGAACTCTCAGCCCCACCTGAGCCTTGGCTCTACCGGGGGGGCGGGGGGAGGGGCAATTACCTCTCACCCAGCCCATCACAATGGTCCAGCCTGGGCAGTTTCCCAACCCTCCAGGTCCTCCAGGTCCTATTTCTTTCTTTCTTTCTTTCTTTTTTTTTTTTTACATCTTTATTGGAGTATAATTGCTTTACAATGGTGTGTTAGTTTCTGCTTTATAACAAAGTGAATCAGTTATACGTATACATATGTTCCCATATCTCTTCCCTCTTGCGTCTCCCTCCCTCCCACCCCTCTAGGCGGTCACAAAGCACCGAGCTGATCTCCCTGTGCTATGCGGCTGCTTCCCACTAGCTATCTACCTTACGTTTGGTAGTGTATATATGTCCACGCCTCTCTCTCGCTTTGTCACAGCTTACCCTTCCCCCTCCCCATATCCTCAAGTCCCTGCTCTAGTAGGTCTGTGTCTTTATTCCTGTCTTACCCCTAGGTTCTTCATGACATTTCTTTTTTCTTAAATTCCATATATATGTGTTAGCATATGGTATTTGTCTTTCTCTTTCTGACTTACTTCACTCTGTATGACAGACTCTAGGTCTATCCACCTCATTACAAATAGCTCAATTTCGTTTCTTTTTATGGCTGAGTAATATTCCATTGTATTTATGTGCCACATCTTCTTTATCCATTCATCCGATGATGGACACTTAGGTTGTTTCCATCTCCGGGCTATTGTAAATAGAGCTGCAATGGTCCTATTTCTTGATGTTATGAAATGACCACTGTCTGGAGTGGATCTGGAGGTTTGAGGTGTTAGTGCTGGCCAACCCCTGATGGGATCAACCAGTAGGCCGGGTCACACCTCCCCAGGGGTAGTCTGATCATAGAAATGGTCATGTTATAGAGGCTGGTCTCCAGTAGTCATGCCAAAGGGGCCAAGACACTTACAGGATGGCCCATGCTCTGAGGCCTCCACCCAGAGCTGACTTGTTGTTGACTGGCTGATGGGGACAGACAGTGGGCAAGGCCTGGCTTAGAAGCCTCGTCACTCCCTGCCACCCTCTTTTCTAATCTAGGTGGTGAGACATCCCCACTGGGCTCTACTTGGCCATGCTGCCAGTGGAGTTGGGTCCCACTGTCTTGCTTGATTCAATCCCTTCCCAAGGAGGTCAGGCCGTCCCATTACACTGGCTTGACCTGACCACTTCTCCTTCCCCTTGCAGACCCCTCCCCTGGTGTGTACAATGAGGTGGTGGTGCCTGCCACTTACAGCAGCTTCCTGTACTGTGGTCCCATTAGCAACAAAGCTGGACCGCCACCCCCTCGCAGGGGCCGAGATGGTGAGAAGGGAGCCAAGGGATGCGAGGAGATGGGCAGAAACCAGGATGGGCACGGGTGTTCCACAGAGGGACAGGGAGGAGAGTACGGGGATGGGACATGCCTTGGAGTGGGCTGGGTGCTGAGAGTCAGAGAGGGACCATGGCAGGTGGCAGCATTGGGTGATGGTTGAGAGGCTGTGCTTTGAAGTCAGACTGTGGAGGTCAAATCCCAACTCTGCTACTTTCTACCCATGTGACTTGGGCAAGCTACTCAAATTCTGAGCCTCAGTTTCTCCTTCTGCAAAATAGGAGTGAATGTAAAACCCACCTCATAGAGCCGTGAAGATTAGGTGAGATCATACACAGGCAGAGGGCTTGGCATAGAATAAATATCTGGTAAATGGGAATTCTGACAGTGGGGACAGAGGTCAGCTACCTGCTGACCATCAGTTTCCTTCTTAGCTCCCCCCCGACTGTGGTGCGTGCTGGGTGCGGCTCTGGAAATGTTTGTGTCAGAAAGCAGCCCTGAACCCCTCAACCTCATCCATCCCCAGGATGTCGTATGTCTGGGTGTGAACCCCCCACCCACTGACCCAGGTGACCTCGACAGGTAACACCCGCCATGTTCCCTGAACTCCCCTTTTCCCTTCCTGAGCCTGAGCCTGCCAGCCCCCTCACTCACCCCCATTCTCCTCCCGGACCTCATCTTCTCTCCAGGTTCCCCTTTTCCTTTGAGCTCATCCTCACTGGGGGGAGGATCCAGCATTTTGGCACAGATGGAGCTGACAGTCTGGAGGCCTGGACCAGCGCCATGGGCAAGGTGAGATAGCCGAGACACCCTCCCTGACAGCTCACGGTTTCCCTGTCCCCACCTGCCCCCGTCCTGTTCTCTCTTATTCCTACAGCCGCTCCTACCCCTTCCACTAACAGCTAAGGTTGACTGAGCGCTTATTCTGTACCAGGCCCTGTGTTAAACGCTGCCCACTCAATGTCTCAGTTAAATTTCACAACAACCCTCAGAGGTAAGGATTATTAATACTTCACACCTAAAGAGCTCAGAGGTTATGAAGTCACGTGGTCAAGGTCACAGAGCTAGGAGGCAGCAGAGCACAGGACGAAAATCAGGCCTCTGTCTCCAAAACTCATGGGCCAAACCTCACTGTGCTGGGCCTCTTCCCACAGAGAGGCTGCCTCTGACTCCCACTCCCTTCCCCCAACCCTCAGATCTCCAAGTCCACAGGCAAAGCTGCCTTCATCTGTTCCACCTTCTCCATTCCCAGGCAAGCCACTGTCTCTCCACCCTGCATCCCCTCTGTGGCATTAAAAGTTCAGGCACGAGAGTCAGATATCCTGGGATTTGAGTCCTCCAACTCTCAACATGTGAGCTCTTCCATATGAGTAGAGTGGTGTAAAAGACCCCACCCCCTAGTGTTCAGGATTAAGTGACACGCGAGGCCTACACTGCCCAGCACGCAGCAAGCCCTCCACCTGTGGGTGTTGAAGTAGTAATGGCAATGATGATGACAATCGCTCCCATCCTTAAAGTTGTGTGCTCTGGCAGCCTGCAGTTCCTCCTTAACCCCTTGTGGCTGCCCCCCTCTGCCATACTCTTCTGAGCTGCTACCCTACAGGTGGCTGGTGACTTGCCCTTGGTAAAGTCCAAGGGCCTCCTTCTGGCCTCACCAGGTAGTCTCTGCATCTCACACTCCTCTGTGGGAAATGCTCCCCTGCTTTGGCTTCTGACCCCACTCTCCTGGTTTGCCTGTAACTCCTCACACCAAGAAGTTATCTCCATATCCTTCCTCTAAGGGCTCTGTCATGGCCCTCCCAGCCAGGTCCAAGTCTCTTCGTATTATCTACTCTCCAAAAATCTAGCCCATCCTTTAAGGCAGTGCTGCCCCAAGTGTGGTCTGTTAACCCATCCTGGCCCAGGGACTCTGTTATGGCCCATGACAGCTTAAGTACAGGGCTTGAGTCAGCATTTACAGTCTTTCATAGCAATTTGACAGAGAGATTTTATGTGTGCAATCTAATTTTTAAAACTGGGGGCTTATTTTGTATGTCTTTCTCTTCTCATTTCATTTTTCTAATAATTCATTTTGTTGCTTTTTAATGAAAGGGTTGGTTAGTGACAGATTGGAAAAATTTTTTAAAACTCCCTGTTCCTTCACCGCAAGTAGCTTGAGAAGCACTGCTTATTTATTTATTTATTTATTTATTTATTTATTTATTAGTTTCTGCTTTATAACAAAGTGAATCAGTTATACATATACATCTGTTCCCATATCCCTTCCCTCTTGCATCTCCCTCCCTCCCACCCTCCCTATCCCACCCCTCCAGGCGATCACAAAGCACCGAGCTGATCTCCCTGGAGAAGCACTGCTTTGAGTTTCACCTCGAATAGTCCTTTCTCCATGAAGCCTCTGCCTGGCCCCAAGAGGGTGGGACTTCCCAGGGCCTCGTGACTCTTCGGTTACAGCATGTAGACTCCCATTCTGTCTTCCCCTACATCCCAATTAAGGGCATAAGGCTGCCTGCCACACAGGGGTCTTCTCTGGGTTGGCTGGAGCAAATCAAATTGAATTGCATTTCTTTCTTGTTTTTCTCCATCCATCTCCTGTCTCCTTCACCGGTCTTTCCTTCACTCTCTCCCCATTCCTTTCGTTCCTCTGTTTCCTTGGCTTTCTCTCCATGTCTTTCTCTGCCTTTCCCTATCCTTCTCACTCTTACTTCTCTCCCCCACCCCTTGTCTCTTTCCCCATTTTCCTCTCTCCCCTTGTCCTCCTCCCGCCTCACAGTGGTTCTCCCCACTGAGCTGTCACCAGCTGCTGGGCCCTGGGCTGCTGCGGCTGGGCCGCCTGTGGCTGCGGTCCCCTTCCCATACTGCCCTGGCCCCTGGCCTCTGGCTGTCTGGGTTCGGACTTCTTCGTGGAGATCACCTCTTCCTGTGCCCAGCATCGGGCCCTGGCCCCCCAGCCCCCGAGGACATGGTTCATCTGCGCCGGCTGCAGGAGATCAGTGAGCAGGGCTGGGGGCAGGGATGAAGGGTGGCTATGGGGAGTTAGGGTGGGTAGTGGACCTTCATCTATTTGGGGGTCCCTATGGGAGACAGCAGGAATAGTGGATTCAGGCACAAGTTCTGGACTCAAATTGCCCAGATTTAGACCCCCACCTCCATCACTTCCTGGCTGTGTGACATTGGACAAGTTACTTAACCTCTCTGTGCTTTAGTTGCCTCATCTTCACAACAGGCACAATATTAGGGTTGTAATGAGTTTCAAATAAGGCAATGCATGTAAAACACTTATCACAGAGCCTGCCAGGAGGCATCTTGTAGGTGTTCAATAAATGTTATTTGTTATAAATGTTATTGTTATTATCATTATTTGGAGTTGCTTTCTTTTTGGGAACTGGGAGAAGGGACTGGGAATTCTCATTTCCTCCTAAAAGAGGAACAGTGTAGGATAGTGTTTTGAGGTTTTGGAGACAAACTTGAGTTCTATTTTATAGCAGGTAATCTGAGGCAAGTTACTTAACCTCTCTGAGCTTCTGTGTCACCTGTAAAATGGGGATAACAATATGTAACTCACAGGATTTATTATAGTATTGTTTGTAAGGCTCCTGGCGTGGAACCTACATACCTTAAACACTTAATAAATATTAGTCACTATGATGAAGACGACGATGATGATAATGTCCAATGATTCTCCTCCCAGGTGTGGTCTCAGCCACTGACACCCCAGACAAGAAAGAGCATTTGGTTCTGGTGGAGACAGGAAGGTAAGTCTTGCCCCTACCCTTGACTCTGGGCCCCCCTTTCTAGAGCGCAGCTCACACCCTCCACCCTGGCCTGCTGGACCACTGCCCACTTCCTCAAAGTCACTTCCCTAGTTCAGGGGCCCTGTCTGGGTTGGGTGTTGTTGCCCCCTGCTGGTGTCTCTGGGAGGTCTGGTCCTTGTGCTCCTGGGCCTCTTAGTCTGAGGACTCCTCTGGAGCTGGCTCTGACTCAGGTCTCTTGGGTCTCAGGACACTGTATCTGCAGGCAGAGGGCCGGCTAGACTTCTCAGCATGGAACGCGGCCATTGCCGGGGCAGCTGGCGGGGGAGGCACAGGGCTGCAGGAGCAGCAGATGAGCCGGGGTGACATCCCCATCATTGTGGATGCCTGCATCAGTTTTGTCACTCAGCATGGTGAGTGGGTACTGGCTGACACCGAGTGGGGGATGGGGAACATGGGTGCAGCGGCGGGGTGGGGGGGGCGGGTATTTGCCCTGTGTGTGTGTGATTTGCCTTCAAAAGCTTTGCCTCCAGAGACTGCAGCCTGACAGCAACGACTGTATGACCCTTGGCAAGCTGCTTTGCTTTTGTGAGCCTCAGTTCCCTCATCTTTAAAATGGGGCTACTAACAGTCTCATCTTCCAAGATAGTGTGATAGTGAGATAACACATGTAAAGCATTTAGCGCAGGACCTGACAGGTAGTGAAGTGTTCCAAGGCAGCTGTTACTAGGGTGTGGGCATGGAATGAGGGTGGCACTGAGTTGTGACTGGAGATGCAGAGCCATGGAGAACAAAGAGGGGGCAGCTACAAGGCAAGAGCCACGCTGTGCAGCAAAATCCTTGGGGCTCTGAGCAGAATTATTCTGTGTGGGAGGTTCTCCAGCCATAAAGGATCAGCTATGCAAGGGGTTCCCAGAATTCTTTGTGAGTTTTTGGCCTCCGTTTTATTTTCTTTCCCAAGTAAGGACTAAGTTGAATCTTTTTTCCCTGCAAACCCTCTTTAGAAGGCTGGGCTCTTGAGAAGGAAAATTCACAGAAAACTAAGGAGGACAGTCAAGGGGAAAAAGGCACATCCATACACTGACAAGTAGTTGTGCTTACTACATGGACAATGGATAGTCAGTGGCTAAAGACATTCTCCACGCCTTGGCAGTAGCCTCTTGCACTGACTTTGCCCACTCACTAGACCCCTATCCCCTTCCCAGCCTCCCTCTTGTTCATAAGAGGATTGAAGTAGGAGGCCCAGTGAAAAAGCCCTGGGGAGAGTGTGGGTGTTCTTCCCTGCTCCTCCACAGTTCCTACACTGCCACTCTTTGTTCAACAAATGTTTAATGAGCTGCTCCCCTGTGCCAGACACGGGGGATATGGCAGTGAACGAGGAAGGTTATATGAAGCTCAGAGACTGGTGGGAGAGATGGGTAATAATTAAGAAAACAAATACAGTCAGTTCTCGTGATTCACGGTAGTTATATTCTATAAAGTCACTGAAAGGACTGGATCAATGAATGCTGAACCATTGCCCCAGTGGAAATACAGGGTTAGGTTCCTGGGAAACTGGTCATATTTTCATTAATTGATCAATATGTAACTTTGTTTTATGTGTGTTTCTGTTTAAAGACTTTTTTTTAAGCTTCCATCTTTTTTTTCTTCTTTTTTTTAAAAGTGAAGTATAGTTAATTCATAATGTTGAATGTGTTAGTTTCAAGTATATGGCAAAGTGATTCAGTTATATATATATATATTTATATATATTCTTTTCCATTATAGTTATTATAAGATATTGAGTATAGTTCCAAGTTTTCATCTTTAAAAAAATTTTTTTAATTTTTATTATTATTATTATTATTTTCCTGTACGCGGGCCTCTCACCGCTGCGGCCTCTCCCGTTACGGAGCACAGGCTCCGGAAGCGCAGGCCCAGCGGCCACGGCTCACGGGCCCAGCCGCTCCGCGGCACGTGGGATCCTCCCGGACCAGGGCACGAACCTGCGTCCCCTGCATCAGCAGGCGGACTCTCAACCACTGCGCCACCAGGAAAGCCCTAAAAAAAATTTTTTATTGAAGTATAATATTAGATAAATTACAAGGGTACAATATAGTGATGCACAATTTTTGAAGTTTATAGTCCATTTATAATTATTCTAAAATATTTGCTGTCTTCCTTATGTTGTACAATATATTCTTATAGCTTATTTTATACCAAATAGTTTGTATCTCTTAGTCCCCTACCCCTATACTGCCCCTCCCCCATTCCTTCTCTTCACTGGTAACCACTAGTTTGTTCTCTGTATCTGTGAGTCTGCTTTAAAGATACTTTATTTAATATAAATTGTTGATTCGTTAATTTTCACCTCACAGCCAGCAATACTCAGCAACTCATGCCTGAACAAAGTTTATCTGACACATGTATTTTCTCAACAAGGCACATGACAGCCTTCTTGTGCTTAGGAACACTAGACAGCACTTCAGCACTACACTTGGGGGCTAGTTTAAACAGTGAAATCCCCCCCAGAAAAGAAGCACAAGATGCAAAAAATGTGACTTTAACTATACCACGAAATGATACTCGTTTACCATATGAGGCCTTAGCTAGAAACATGTCCATCAGGCAACTCAAAATTTTCTCCATTTGGGCATGTTCACAAGTGACTGCAAAGTGCCACAAGTATTGATTTGGGGGTTCCAAATAAACTTTAGCAAGTAGATGAATTCATAAGTATAGAACCTGTGAATAACGAGGCCTGAGTGTAATGTGATTTCAGAGAGTGCTATTTAAAGATCAAAGTGGGAGGGGAGAGAAAAAGAGAGAGAGTGAAGGGGGCTGCTGTGTGATTAGGCAAGGACCTTCTGATGATGAGGGCTGGAGCAGGCACCTGAGAAGCACGACCACAGAGGCCGATTTTTTCCTCTCTGACCCTCCTACCTCCAATAGCCACGTACCATGAGGGGTGATGGACAGGATGCTGGGTGGGTGGTGGCGGGTCTTTGGGCAGCAGTGAGCTGAGATGATGGCTGTTCTCAGGGCTCCGGCTGGAGGGCGTATACCGGAAAGGGGGTGCCCGCGCCCGCAGCCTGCGGCTCCTGGCTGAGTTTCGGCGGGATGCCCGGTCAGTGAAGCTCCGACCAGGGGAGCACTTTGTGGAGGATGTCACTGACACGCTCAAACGCTTCTTTCGAGAGCTTGATGACCCTGTGACCTCTGCTCGATTGCTGCCTCGCTGGAGGGAGGCTGCCGGTAGGTGCTCCCAAGATCCCTAAGAAGTTCTTACCGACAACCAAGACCCAACCAGGAACTCCACCCACCCCACCAGAATCCCTGAGCCTCCCTTGTGGGATTGGGCAGCCCCCCTCCCCAATACTCCCCCACTGGAAGATCACCCAGGGACTCGGCTCAAGGCAAGGTGGGAAGGGGGCAGAAACACATCCATCCTGGGTTTGTTTCTCTAAAACTCCCTCTACTCTTTCTTCCCTGACCCTCTCCAACCCTTCCCCATCCCATCCCCAGAGCTGCCCCAGAAGAACCAGCGCCTGGAGAAATACAAAGAAGTGATTGGCTGCCTGCCACGGGTCAACCGCCGCACGCTGGCCACCCTCATTGGGCATCTCTATCGGTCAGTACAGCCAGACCCCCTGCAGGCTTCCTCCCTGACCCTTCATCACCTCTGTCCAACCCCCTGGCTTACATTCACATATTCATCCCACAGATAATTGTTAAGTGAAGGTATCACAACATAAAGGTTCACAGCGTGGACTTTGGAGTCAGACAGACCTAGGCCTTAATCCAGCTCCACTATTCTAGTGCATGACTTTATTTTTTTATTTATTTTGGCCACACTGCACGGCCTGCGGGATTTTAGTTCCCCAACCAGGGACTGAACCCAGGCCCTTGGCGGTGAAAGCTCAGAGTCCTAACCACTGGACCGCCAGGAAATTCCCTAGCATGTGGCTTTAGAGAAGTTATTTGCTGTCTCTGAGCCTCGGTTTCCTCATTTGTAACAGGAAGATGGTATAAGGAATAGTATCCACCTCATAGGTTATACGAGATTTAAATGAGATGATCCTTGTAAGCTTCTTACTACAGCACCTGGCATGTATGTAGTAAGCATTCAGAAATGGTGAGCAATCAGTATTATTTTGTTTTATTTATTATTCTATGCCAGGCAAAGATTAGATGTTGAAGACACAAAGAAGAATAAGATGCACATCTACCTTTACCAGTCTATTGGGGAGACAGACTTTTAAATGATTCCAGGGTGAGCCTCAGCTCTGTTGTACTGATTACACTATATCACAGGGACTGGACAACTATGGCCTTTGGGCCAGATCCAGCCCATTACTTGTTTTTGTAAATAAAGTTTTGTACATAAAATATAAAGTCATGCCCATTCATTTATTTATTTTCAATGGTTCCTTTCACCCTACACAGCAGACTGTATAGCCTGAAAGCCTAAAATATTTACTCTCTGTCCCCTTACATAAAGAGTTTGCTGACCCCTATTTATAAGTCTGTCTCTCCCCTAGACCAGGAGCTCTTACAGCCAGGGTTTTGTCTAACTCACTGCCGTATCCCAAGTGCTTAGCTCAGGGCCTGGCATACAGTAGAGACTCAATAACCTATTGCTGAATGAAGGGAGGGGTCGATGAACGAGTGAGCGGAAGCTCACTGCATTCCTCATGACCCTCACACCCCTCTGCAGGGTTCAAAAGTGTGCGGCTCTAAACCAGATGTGCACGCGGAACCTGGCCCTGCTATTTGCACCCAGCGTGTTCCAGACGGATGGACGGGGGGAGCACGAGGTGCGGGTGCTGCAGGAACTCATCGATGGCTACATCTCTGTGTTTGATGTAAGCTTTCCCAACCCCTGACCTACAGTCCCTCTTCCTGGACTCTGGATCCTGCTCACCCTAACAAAGGCCCAGCCTAGCCCTCTGAAGGCCTTCCGCATCAGGGACCACCTCCCAGAGCCCTGGGCCCTAATCTCCTGTAACCATGCTCCTAACATGCTTGCCCCATTGGTTCTTAGCTCTTCTGGCCTCTAACCCTCTCCTACAGGTGCTCCGGTCTTGCACATCTCTCCCTGCTTCGCTCCTTTCCCGGCAGCCCCCCCCCCCAATGCGCGCGCGCGCGCGCACACACACACACACACACACACACACACACACACACACACACACACACACACACACACACACACACACACACACACACACACACACACACACACACACACACACACACACACACACACACACACACACACACACACACACACACACACACACACACACACACACACACACCCTTTTGGCTCTTCCACAGATCGACCCTGACCAGGTAGCTCAGATTGACTTGGAGGTCAGTCTTATCACCACTTGGAAGGATGTGCAGGTAACTTGTCCTGACCCTAGACTCCCGAGTGGGCCAGGAGGGGACATCAGGACAGGAAGGTGACCTTCTGCTTCTGGACACTGGACCTCAGCTCTTTGGGACACAGGAAACCCAAGGAGAGGAGTGCTTTGGGGAGGGGTTTTGGTTTAGAATTTGCTCCATTTATTCCACCATGAGGATTCTTTACAAAAGGGTGGCAGGAGCACTTCAGTTTCATGTGTAAGAGATCCAAGGAAGGGTTAGCTAAGTTAGACAAATAGGTGAGAATAATAACAAATACAGTAGCAAACAGCTGAGGACTAATTATATTCCAAGCACCTGTAATCTCACTTTAGCATCACCCAACTCCAGGAGGTACGTAGTCCCATTTTTTTCAAAGAAACTGAGATTTGGAGGGTCACTTACTCTAGGTTATACTGTAGCAAGTGGCAGAGTTGGAACCCAGACAGTCTGACTCCTAACCTGTCTTCCCAAGCACAACTGCACTTCCTTGGGAAGCTCTGTGCACAGTTCCGCCATGCCTGGAGTTTTTTCTCTTTGAAGGACCTGAGCGATGTTTGGAGTGAGGGTGGGGACGAGGCTTCTGTGGGGCGGGGAGGCACTCATGAGGCAACCTGAGGAGTCCTCTGACCTTGATTCTTTGCACTGTCTGGGTCCTCCTGATTTCTTTACCCCTCCCCTCAGCTGTCCCAGGCTGGAGACCTCATCATGGAGGTTTTTATAGAGCAGCAGCTCCCAGACAACTGTGTCACCCTGAAGGTCAGTCCTGAGGGGACAGGAGGGGAGATGAGAGGATGGTGGGGGGCAGGGGCAATGGCCTGACCGGCACGGGTCCTCTGCTCTTGCCCTGACCCCAGGTGTCCCCGACACTGACTGCCGAGGAGCTGACTAACCAGGTACTGGAGATTCGGGGGACGGCAGCCGGGATGGACTTGTGGGTGACGTTTGAGATTCGAGAGCGTGGGGAGCTTGGTGAGTATGACCGTGCATGTGCGCGTGCACGTGTGGTGCAGGGTGAAAGTCACCAAGACTTCTGTGTTACCAGATATGCAGTTGTCCACTTGCTCTTTCTCGGTACTCTCTGCTCTCTTGGCTTTCGTGGACCCCACAAAACCTTGGTTTCCCTTCCACCTCAAAGGAGGCTTCTCTTTCTCCTTTGCCCAGACTCCAAATGCTGGAGGGACCCAGGGCTCAGTCCTCAACCCTCTTCTTTTCTCTATCTACATTTTTCCCTTGGATGAGCTCATCCATTCCCGTGGCTCTAAATGCCATTAATAAGCTGGCCCCCAAATGTTTATGTGTTATGTTTACCTCTCCTCTGAGCTCCGGACTCACATATCCAGCTGGCTACTTGACACATCCACTTGTACATCTTATAGCATCTCACGTTTAAAACGTCTAAGACCAGGACTTCCCTGGCAGTCCAGTGGTTAAGACTCCATGCCTCCACTGGAGGGGCTGCAGGTTCGATCCCTGGTTGGGGAACTGAGATCCCACAAGCCGCATGGCACAGCCAAAAAAAAAAAAAGAAAGAAAAAAGTCTAAGACCAAACTCAATTCCCAGTCCCCTCCCCTAACAAAATGCCCAAGCCATTTCCTAGTTTCTCTAACTCAGTCAGTGCACCAGCATTCACCCAGTTATCAAGGACAGACACTTGGGAGTCTGCTGGGACTCCTTCCTTTCCTTCATCTTCATACCCAATGGGCAACTAGTCCTCTTGAGTCTTTTCAAATCTATCACCTCTCCATCTCCATCGTTACCACCAACCTAGTTGAAGTCACCATGATCTTTCTGCTCCCCAGCATTAACCACTAAAATGTACAGCCTGGGAAAGGGCATAGCCGGCCAGTGTTCCCTTCTCGCCCCCCAACAATCCATTTTCCGCACAGCAGTCAATGAGCATTTCAAGCATAAATCATCATGCTATTCTCATGGTTAAACCCTTCCAATGGCTTCCCATTGAACTTAAAATAAAATTCAAACCCTTTATTATAGCCCACAAGACGCTGATGAATGTCTGGCCCTCACTTATTTCTCAGACCTCGTCTCACATAACGTATTCTCTTTGATTGAGCCACACTGACTGTTTTGCTTCTCAAGCACATCTTTCCTAACTCGGGCCCTTTGGTGTTGCATTTTGTCACGCCTGAAGTCTTCTTCCCCCGATCTCAGCGTGGCTTGTTCTTCCCAATCCTTAGGGCCTCTGAGTCTCATCTTCAAATGCCTCATCTGAAAGGCTTTGCCTGGTCACCCTATCTCAGTAGCTGCCCTGTTACTCTCTCTCAGCTTCTTATTGCTTCTTTCAGAATAATGGTTTGTCTTTAGTTACCTCATTTACTTATCTGTTATTCTCTGCTCCCTCGCCAGGCTGTGGGCTTTGTGAAGGCAGGCCGTGTGTTTCATGCTCCCCACTGTATCCCCAGGGCAGCCCAGCACCTGGCACAGTCAGTGCTAAATAATGTCTGTGGCTGGATGGTGGAATGGACGAATGAATGAATGAGTGACTGGTGGGCGAGGTGGGGGGGCTCCAGGCTGTGGATCGATATCTGGTTGATACCTGCCCTCATCTTGCCCCTTAGAGCGGCCACTGCACCCCAAGGAAAGGGTCCTAGAGCAGGCCCTACAATGGTGCCAGCTCCCAGAGCCCTGCTCGGCCTCCCTGCTCTTGAGAAAAGTCTCCCTGGCCCATGCCGGCTGCCTCTTCACAGGTGAGCCTCCTGCTTCAGCCCAGCACCTCCCAGGCCTCTTTCAGGGACCGTCCACCTAGCCCTGCCCATCTGTGCCCAGGTATCCGGCGTGAGAGCCCACGGGTGGGCCTGTTGCGGTGTCGGGAAGAACCGCCCCGCTTGCTGGGAAACCGCTTCCAGGAGAGATTCTTTCTGCTGCGTGGCCGCTGCCTGCTGCTGCTCAAGGAGAAGAAGGTGGGCCCTAGGCGAGCAGGGAGGGAGGCTGGGTGGCCGTGTGGGAGGAGCCCTGACTGCACTGACCCTGTCACTCCACAGCCCATGTTCTCATCAATCTCATTGCTTCCCTGGCCCTTTGACTTCTGTGACCCTTTGACCTCACACAACCCCAGTGCTTCCATGACTTCTTGACCTCCTTAACCTCGATCCTTCTCTCTCACCTCTCAACCTCACTGACTGCCTTCATGTTGTCAGAGCTCTAAACCAGAACGGGAGTGGCCTTTGGAAGGTGCCAAGGTCTACCTGGGAATCCGCAAGAAGTTCAAGCCCCCCACCCCGTGAGTTTTTTTCCCAAGTCCACACTTCTAGAGCCTTCCTGCTGCCACCCTTCTGGCCTTTCCGATCACCCATCACTGTTCTCCTTTGCCTCTCAGGTGGGGCTTCACGTTGATCCTGGAGAAGATGCACCTGTGAGTACCTCCCAGCCTGGCTTCTCCTGTGGCCCGGTCAGGCTCCCTGTCCTCTACCTCCTCGCTTTTTCTATCTTCCATCCCTCTAGTTGCGACCCCTTCCCCTCCTGCTGATTCCCCTCTGATCACCCCCAGCTACCTGTGCTGCACAGACGAGGATGAGATGTGGGACTGGGCCACCAGCATCCTCAAAGCCCAGGTGAGGGGAAGGAGAGAGCTGAGGGGCAGGTCTGTGGGCTCAGCACTAACCCTCAGCACCTCCCATGCCCACCAGTGCCACCCCCGCACCCTCTCTCCAGCATGATGACCAGCAGCCAGTGGTCTTACGACGCCGTTCCTCCTCTGACCTCGCCCGTCAGAAGTTTGGCACCATGCCTTTGCTGCCCATCCGTGGGGATGACAGTGGGGCCACCCTCCTGTCTGCCAATCAGACCCTGGTGAGGTCCCCCTAGCCTGCCCCAACCCCTCCGGGTCCCTGCTCATGCCTTTGCCACACTGCAGAAGGGAGTGGCCTGCCTGCCAGCCTGGTGCCCCCTCTGCCTTCTCTGTGCCCCAGTCTCTACCCCTGCCTCCTGTTGCCAGGCCTCACTGTGTCTCTGTGTCTCTCCCTCCCTGCCTCCCCACCCCACCTGTGCCCAGCGGCGACTTCACAACCGGAGGACCCTGTCCATGTTCTTTGTGAGTACTGTGCCTGCTCCACCTGTGTGCCTGTCAACCCTGTGTTCCTCTGTGCTGCCTGAGCCGATGTGCTCTCTGTATTTATCCTGATGCAGGCCATCATTGAGTGTGTGTGTGTGTGTGTGTGTGTGTGTGAGAGAGAGAGAGAGAGAGAGAGAGGGAGTGTATTGGGACCAAAAGGAATGAGGAAAACAAGGGATGGTAGGATGCGGTGAGGAAAGGGGGAAGTGGTCACCGGATCTGAGAAATAGAAGGGAAGTGGTTACGTGAATGCATTTTGGAGTCAGACAGACCTGGGTTCAAGCCCCAGCACCACCTTTTACTTAACTGTGTGATCTTGGGCAACTTATTTAACCCCTCTGTACCTCAGCTCACTCACCTGCAGTGTAACCATTCATACAGGGCTGTTTTTGACATCATACATGCAGAGTATTTTGCAGCATCTGGTAAAGAGGAAGAGCTCAATAAATGTTAGTGATTAATAATCTGGTAACTCTAACTCTGTGCCTGCCTCTGGTTACCCCCATTCCCATCCAGCCGATGAAGTCATCCCAGGGGTCTGTGGAGGAGCAAGAGGAACTGGAGGAGCCTGTGTACGAGGAGCCAGTGTATGAGGAAGTGGGGGCCTTCCCCGAGCTGACCGAAGACACCTCCACCTCCTTCTCCATCACACCGGAGCAGACAGCCAAGCCAGAGACCCCACTGGCCAGCCAGAGGTCCTCTGATCAGTCTCCTCTGCCCAAAGCAGGCCCCCTGGGCTGGGAGGAGAGACCACCTGAGCCCCCTCCGGGGCCCCCGTCAAAGATCAGCCCCCAGTCACATGGGTCCCTGGAGGAGCAGCTGCTCCAGGAGCTCAGCAGCCTCATCCTGAGGAAGGGAGAGACCACCGTAGGCCTGGGCAGCCCCTCTCAGCCCTCCAGCCCCCAGCCCCCGAGCCCCAATGGCCTTCCAACACAGACACCTGGCTTCCCCACCCAAGCTCCCTGCACTTCCAGTCCATCCCCCAGCCAGCCCCTCACATGACCCTGGGACCAGCAGTCTGAGGGGTAGGTAACCAAAGACCCAAGCTCTCCCCATGGCAGACACTGCTGGGAGCATCCTTTGCCCTGGTTGATAAGACTCTAGAAGCCAGTATGGTGCTATGGAAGGAGAACGGGGCCGAGAGCTCCCGAGGCTGCGTCCTGCTCAGAGAAAGGCAGGTCGTGGTGCCTCTCTGGGCCTCCGCTGACTTACCTGTACCATGAAGTAACTGATACAAGGAGAATGGTGAATCTCAAACTGTTTCTCAGAGCTGTAAGCCCCACATAGTTTCCCTCGAGAAGGGCAACTTCCGCTTTATGTATTTGATATGTAGGGGTTCTATGAGAGATTTTGGGTTTGAAAAGAATGGTTTTATGCATTAACAAAAAAATATTTGGAAGGCACAGATTTGAATGATCTCCGAGTTTATCCTACCCCACGTTCAACATTCAGAGACTACAGTGAAGCCCCAGAGTGGGGAGGTTGATTAGGGCTGGGAACTGGGGCAAAGAGCCAAAAAGGATGGGTCACTGTTAATAAACCTTGGAACAAAAACACTGCCATTTTTTACTTCATTCATTCATTCAATTATTCAACAGATATATGTTGAACATCTAATTGGTGCCAGCTATTGAGGATATAGTGTGAACAAAAGGGATGGGGGTCCTTGCTTTAAGGGGAACAGAAAATGCGCACACAAACAAAGTCAGGGCTGTGAAGAAACTAAACCAAAGTGATGTGCTTGTGGAGGTGACATTTGGGCTGGGTGGAAGGTAAAGGTAAGAAGCCAGGCATGTGGAGTGCTGGGAGAAGGGGCTCTCCAGAAGGAAAGGGAAGGCAGTAGGCATGAAGGCTCTGCAACGGGAAGGGAGTTGGCATGTTGGGGGAAGAGCAAGGAGGCTGGAGTGGCTGGAGCACAGTGAGTGAGGAGCTGGAGAAGAGTATGGGCTGAAGGGGGAAAGACTGGCAGGGACCCAATGATGAACAGCCTTGTAGGCCATGATTTTATTCTGAAGCAACCGAGGAGTCTTAGGGAAGAGAGGGATGAGATTTTGCTTCCTTTAAAAAAAAGATTGACCACTCTGGCTGTTTTCTGAACAATGGGTTGTAGGGGGAAGACTGGAAGCAAGGAGGCCAGATATCAGACCCGGAGACTGATAATGGGGGCTTGGACCAGGTTGGTGGTTCTGGAAATTGAGGGAAGTTGATCAATGGGAGATAGAACCTATAGGACTTGCTGATGGATGGAAGGTGGGGGTAGGAGGAAGGGTACATAGACTCTGGCTTTCTGACTCTCCTAACTGGATGGAGAATGGTTCCATTTAGTATGTTACCTGGGGGAGGTGACTGGGGAAGGATCAGGTAGAAGGAGCCGTTTGAAAGTTTGAGGTACCTATTTAGATAAAGTGGTGGTGTCAGGTGAGCTGTTGGAAATGTGAATCTGGAGTTTGGGCCACAGATACCTGCCTTTTCCAAGTCGGGGGTGTGGTGAGGAGGTGTGGGCCATGGATAGGTGAGGAGGATGAGGAAAGTGTGTGTGCAGATCCTCAGAAAGCAGTGCCAGGGCGGGGATAGGGGTTATGTCCTGGGGTGTAGAACCTTAAGGGCAGGCCCTAAAGGCGATAGGGGCTTTCTGGGTTGCAAGTCCCCACTCTCATCTCCCAGCTCTCATCTCCCAGCTCTCATCTCCCAGCTCACGCCCACTCCATTGGCCCTGTCTTTTCCTCTGGTACTGGTTCCTTCCTGGCTCCAGGCGTCTTTCTCACCCTCACTCACGCCGGCTTTTCCAGTCCAGTGGGAATTAGGAAAAGGTCTGAGATCAGCCCTGTTTCTCTCATCACACGCATCTGCGCTCGGGCATCCAGTGATTCAGTTTCTCTGGTTACAGATTGAGTTCCTCACCATCCTTCACCCGTCGCGTCGGGATGGGAGATCTGCATATGTAAATGAATGATTAGAAATAATTACGAGCTAAGTCAGCAGCTCTCCACCAGAAATAGAACCCAGGCGTCTTGACACAGAAACCTGGGGTTCCCCCTACCGCCCAGCGGACGCGGCGTCCACAGGGCGGCGCGGACCCTTTCCGGGGTATTCTCAGCAGCAACAGAGGTTTAGTTCCTGCCGCTCTTGGCTCTTCCAGGCCCAGCTAAGAGACTGATCAGGCGTGGGCGGGGCGAGGGCGGAGCTGGGCCAGATCCTGGGCGGGGCTTAGATGTGGGCGGGGCTTCCTCGAGTTCCGGAGTCGAGTTGCTGCCTGGGCCGGAGCGGAGATGCAGCCGCCGCCCCGAAAAGTGAGCTTGGCCTGGGGACGGGGACTCCTGGCGGGCTGGGGGAGTGATGCGGCCCAAAGGGGCACCAGACCTGCGGTGGGGGAAGAAGAGTAGGAAGGGGTTCAAAGGCCAACCCAGAAGTAACCGAGGAAACAGCCCAGCTCCTCCCTGGCCCCGCCCCCTCACCGCTCCCTGCGCGGAGTGTTTTTCAGGTCCCTGCGCCAGGGGTCTTCATCCTCTTCTCACCCATACAGGTGAAGCCATCCCAGGAGGTGAAGCTGCGCTTCCTGGAGCAGCTGAGCATCCTTCAGACCCGGCAGCAGACAGAGGCGGACCTACTGGAGGATATCAGGTAGCCCTGACCCCCTCCACGTACCCTGACTTTCTCTGTCACACGCTCCGCCTCTTCTCTAACATACTACAGCTGTCGGGGTGGGCGGGGGTGAAGAGCTCTCCAACCTGCCCATTCAAGGCCGTCATCCTAGGCCTCCCTCTCCAGATGCTGGATACGAATGATCTTTCCGCGCACCCCAACACACAAACACACAGGGACCCTCCCTCAAACCCCTTCACTCCACACCGCCCCCTCCACACCCACAGTCAAGCTTAGGACAGAATCCCCCCTCCCTCTTCTAGACCTGTTGGAAGGCTGGCACACACTGTACTCAGCTGACCCCCATCAGTCCTCACCTCCAAGCACACAGATGGTTCTCCAGGGGTGGGGAGGATCCTGCTGAGGCTCTGAGCATTGAGGTGAGGTTGTCCTTTGCTGCGGCTGCCCGAGGTGATCTCAAGGACTCTCCCTTCAGTCTCAGGCCCTCCTGGTATAGTCACACTCCAGGCCTGGCTCCCCTCTCCCTCCTGCCCAGGCTAAGGAGAGGGTCGAGGGTGGGAGAAAAGGACCAAACAGTAACACCACCCCATCCCCCTAATCTCCACAGATCCTACAGCAAGCAGAGGGCAGCCATTGAACGGGAGTATGGGCAGGTATGGGACTCCTTTCTCTGGACCTTCCCTTTTGTTCTAGCCTCCTTTACACTACCAGCAGTGTGCCTCCACACATACTCCTGTTCTGGTCAAGAGCAAATGCCTAGAACCAGGCAAATTTGGGTCAAATCCCTGCTGTGGTACTTTTTAGCTGTGTGACCTTGGACAAGTTACTTAACGTTTCTTGGCCTCAATTTCTTTCTCTGTAAAATGGGAATAATAATAACTGTACCTTCACGCAAGGTTGTTGTAAGGACGGAATAAGTTAATGCATGTAAAGCACTTAGCAAAGTGGGTGGCATTATTATACTCTGATCATATGTTCTCCCAAGTGGGGAGAGTCTTTGAAAGGGGACTGGGTCTGTGATGACTTTCCCACCAGGCACTCCAGAAACTGGCTGGGCCATTTCTGAAGAGGGAAGGACACCGGAGTGGGGAGATGGACAGCAGGTGAGTCCCATGGTGGGGTGGCAGGGAGGCCAGGGAGCCAAGAAGGGATGAGGAGCTCAACCCCAGGAACCTATGAGGAGGGCACGTGAGCGGCAGGTAGAGCTGACACTGCAGCGGGATAGCAGCTGACCCAGCAAGGACACTGGATGGGGGCGGAGGGCATAAGTGATCCTTGTGGCCGAGCTAATGGGCTGATCGATTGATGGGCTCCCAGACGAGGGGGATGGAAAAGCAGTCTTGTCTCCCATGGTGTTGGGGGGGGCATCTCGTGAAGCTTTGGAGTGTCCCCTCCTCAATGCAGACTTTCTCTGGGGAGAGGCAGGATGGTGTTTGGTGCCTGGCGCTGCCTGCTGGATGCCACCATGGCTGGGGGCCAAGCCCGGCTCCAGGCATCTGACCGATACCGTGACCTGGCAGGAGGCACAGGGCGGAGCGCTAAGGAGCAGGTGCTTAGGAAGGTATGGCTCAGTGGATGGGGTGAAGGAAGGGCTGACTCGGGGATGGAGGTGATCTGGATCAGGACTTGTGTGTCCATGCCCCTAGGGAGCAGAGAACCTCCAGAGGGCGCAGGCCGAGGTGCTGCAGTCTGTCCGGGAGCTGAGCCGAAGTCGAAAGCTGTATGGGCAGCGTGAACGGGTGTGGGCCTTGGCACAGGAGAAGGCGGCTGATGTCCAGGCCAGGTGGAGTCATGGGGAGTTAGGAAGCCTGTGGCGTCAGGGGATGGAGCCAAGGTGCCATGGCTGGGCCTGACCTCCGCTCCTCTCCCTTGCCTGCACAGGCTTAACCGAAGTGACCATGGCCTCTTCCACACTCGGACCAGTCTCCAGAAACTCAGCACCAAGGTTCAGAGGATGTGGGCATGAGTCAGGGCAGGGAGAGGTGGGCAGATTAGTCTAGTGGTTTGGAACCGGGGGGCATAAGTCAGAGAGACTGGGATGAATCCAGACTACCCTACTTCATGCACCAAGGTGCATGACCTTGGTAAACTTGATCTCTCTGAGCCTCATTTTCTTCATCTATAAAATGGAAATAGTACCTTTGTTTTTCATTCCTTTAGTATGCAGTTATTGAGGACTTCTATGTACTTGGCATTGTTTGAAACACTGGGGATATGGTGGGGAACACTACCAGCAGAGCTCCTGCCTCCACAGCCTGGTTAGGGGAGACAGATAGTAAATAAACAAAGACTCAGAATAAATGAAAAGAAGGTGATATGATAAAGCATAACAGGGGAGTGTAATTTAGAGGGAAAGCCTCTCTGAATAGGTGGCCTGAGTGTCAAGGAGGAGGCAGCCATGCAGAGATGTAGGGGAAGAACATTCCAGGGAGAGGCAACGGTGAGTGCAAAGGCTCTGAGGTGGGAATAACTTTGTAGGCTCGAGGAACTGAGAGAAGGCCAGTGTGGCTGGAGCATTGTGAGCAAGGGGACGAGCACTGTGGAAAGACTCAGAGAGGGTGCTGGGGCCAGCTCATGTTGGACCTGGTAGACCACAGTAAGGAGCAGTTCGGATTTTATCCTAAATGTATGCAGTTGCCACTAGAGGATTTTGAGCAGGAATTGTGAGTATGTAAAATTTTTAGTATGGTTTGCCAGTTATCTCAGTAATGTGAGAATCCATTCTGGATCTGGGTTGGCCGTGGAAGGACCCCAAGGGTCCAGGGCTCCCAGTTGACACCTATGTTCCTCTCCTAGCTGTCTGTCCAGTCGGCCCAGTACTCCCAGCAGCTGAGAGCGGCCCGCAATGAGTACCTGCTCAACTTGGTGGCCACCAATGCCCACCTTGACCACTACTACCAGGAAGAACTGCCGGCCGTGCTCAAGGCCAGTCTCAGCCTAGATACCCCTGCCTCTCAGCAGGGAGGGCGTCTCCCTGCTTCCCACCACCATCAGGCTGGGTGGGGCTGGGGACCTAGTCTGCTCAGAGTGGGCAGAAGATACATACCTGGCTTCTGCTTCTGCTTCTAGCTGGCTGCATGACACTGTGCAGAACACTTACCCCTCTGAACCCCAGTTTCTTCATCAGGACTAGCCCCTGCTCTGCCTACTTTATAAGACTAATGGGGCTCAAGGGAGAGAATAAATGTGAAAATGCTTTTTAAACTGTTAAGTGCTGTGCACACATGAGGGCCTATTATTAGAAGCAATAACAATGTCTTATTCCTTCTCAATTTCCCATACCTTATACCCATCACCCATTCAAACCTGGACAGAGAGCCTGCTTGGGGGAAGGGTGGTGTCAGCATCTTGGGGTTCTCTCCAGGCCCTGGTCAGTGAGCTGTTGGAACACCTGAGGGACCCGCTGACTTCACTGAGCCGCACTGAGCTGGAAGCTGCAGAGATGGCTCTGGAGCATGCCCACCGTGGGGGGCAGGCGACCTCCCAGGTAAGCTCCCCAGAGATCCTCTTTACCCTTCTCTCCCAGGACAGCGCCCCCTCCACCACTGCATGTCTGCCCCTTTCCTTCTCACCTTGTCCTCTCTCTACCAAGAAGGGCTGGGGACAGGCTTGGAGAGGGAGCCAGTGAGTGGCCGACTTTGATTTTTTCCAACTCCCAGGTAAGCTGGGAGCAGGATCTGGAGCTTTTTCTTCAGGAGCCCGGAGTATTCTCCCCCACCCCAGCTCAGCAGTTTCAGCCAGCAGGGAATGATCAGGTAAGACCTCTCTGCTAGGTGGAATCAGGCCACTTGGAAAGGGGACTGTGGTGTAGGCCTCTTCCCCATTATCCTTGTCCTGGTTTTAACTTAGAGACTATTAAACCATGGAGAGAGGGTTTCAGAGCCCCAGTTCACCTCCCTCCCACCAGGACACAAATTAACTCCCTTCCTCCCACCCTTCTGTCCCTTCACTGCACTATCTTCTTCATTCTACCTCTGTCCCTCAACCTGGATCCCACTTCTGGGACTCTCTGTGTGTCCACATGAATGCACACCTGTGTCCACAGTCATAGGTGTGTGCTCCCACCTATTTGTCCCTGACCCTGGGGGTCAGGAGACAGGGCAGAAAGGAGGGAACTGGAGGGAGGGGGAATGAAGAAGGAGCAGCATCAGGGCATCCTCCCAGCTCCCCATTCATTCAGGTGTGTGTCCTGGAGCTGGAGCGGGGCACAGGAGGTGTGGCCGGGGAGAGTGGCCTGGAGAAAGAAGTTCAACGCTGGACGAGCCGAGCTGCCCGAGACTACAAGATCCAGAACCATGGGCAGCGGGTGAGGTGGGGAGTGCAGGTGTCGGGGGTGGGCAAGAAGAGCTGAGAGATGGGGATACTGGCTTCACTGGGGATGTCATGGGGCTGCAGGCAGGAGGGGAGGGAAGGGTAATTTAAGCCGACAGTGTGGCACAGTAATTTAAGAGCGTAACCTTTGGGACTAGACTCACCTGGGCTCAAATCTTGCTCTGTTGCTTCCGAGTTATGTAACCCTGAGTAAGGGAGTGACTTAAGGTCTCTGGACCTCAGTTTCCTCATCATTAAAGTGGGGCTAATGATAGCACCCACGTCACAGGGAAGATGAGATGACATAATGCATGTGAAACAACTAGGAAACTACCAGGTTATTAGTAAGTTGTGCCCCATAGTATCTCTACCCACTCCTGTCCTCTGCATCCCCAACCAGGTGCTGCAGCGGCTGGAGCAGAGGCGGCAGCAGGCTTCAGAGCGGGAGGCTCCAGGCATAGAACAGCGGCTGCAGGAAGTGAGGGAGAGCATCCGGCGGGCACAGGTGAGGCACAGCCCTGGGGTTAGAGCCACTGAGACCGCACCTCCTCCGGCAACACCCTCCTCCACTCCTTTATCTGATGGTGGGGAGACTGGAGGCAGGAGGTAGAGGGTGGACATATCTGGGGAGGAGGCTCCACTCACCTCCCAAGGGAAGGCCCAGCCACAGCCTTGACTGAGCCCCTCTTCCCTGTGTCAGGTGAGCCAGGTGAAGGGGGCTGCCCGGCTGGCCCTGCTGCAGGGGGCTGGCCTGGATGTGCAGCGCTGGCTGAAGCCGGCCATGACCCAGGCCCAGGATGAGGTAGAGCAGGAGCGACGGCTCAGCGAGGCCCGGCTGTCCCAGAGGGACCTCTCTCCCACGGTGAGCTCCCTCCACTCCCTCCCCGTACACACCAGGAGGGTAAAGAGCCCCAGTGGAAAGCAGAGCTTACAAAGTGGGAATCACACTAGTAACTAACTCAAAGCGTTGTTGTGAGGCTTAAATGAAATCACTTAAGTATGACTCTTGGCACAGTTTGTAACAGAGAGAGCTCTCAATGAACTTTTATTATGGAGTATAGGATGGTGGTTATGAGAGGTCCTGAGAGCAGACTATAAGCAGTTTGAGTACCAGCCACTCCACTTACTAGCTGTGTGATCTTGGAAAGTGACGTAGCCTTTCTGAGCCTCAGTTTCCCATTAAGTAAAGTGAGGTTGATAGTTTCGCAAAATAACGCTGGCTTATTAGGAAGTTTAAACAAGACAATGTACACGAGATACTTAGCATTGTGCTTGGCACACATAAGCGCTCAACACTCTAACTCTGTGATTATTGCTAGTGTTGTCTTGCTCTGTGGTGGTTCTGCCTGTGACCCAGGGTGAACGGATGGGTGGTACTACCTTGGAGGAGGATCCACAGTGTTAAGTGTAGGATGGGGTAGGAGGGAGGTGCAAGAGGGAGGGGATATGGGGATATATGTATACATGTAGCTGATTCACTTTGTCATACAGCAGAAACTAATACAACATTGTAAAGCAATTATACTCCAATAAAGATGTTAAAAAAAAAAGGTAGAATGGAGGAGTGAGAGATATAGTGGATGGTACTTGAGACTGGGCCTCACAATGATGTCCGTTCTCTGTCCCCCCAGGCTGAGGATGCTGAGCTGTCTGACTTTGAGGAATGTGAGGAGACTGGGGAGCTCTTTGAGGAGCCCGCCCCGCCAGCCCTGGCCACCAGGCCCCTCCCCTGCCCTGTCCATGTGGTGTTTGGCTATCAGGTGTGAATGGAGGCGGGGACCTCAGACAGGCAGGGATGGGGAACAGCCAGTCCTGAATCCTTCTTTGTGGGGCCCAGGCAGGACATGAGGACGAGCTGACCATCACAGAGGGCGAGTGGCTGGAGGTCATAGAGGAGGGAGATGCCGACGAATGGGTCAAGGTGGGTATGGACCCGGGGCTCTGACCTTGCCAAGGGGGCAGTGGGAGGGACTTCTCTGTGGCCCGTAAAGACCCAGCCAGGCAAAGCTGGAAGCCCGAGTGGAGGAGGGCCAGGGCCGTGGACTGCTGAGGCGAGCCTGCTTTCTGTTCACTTTGCTGGGTGAGCAGGCTCGGAACCAGCACGGTGAGGTAGGCTTTGTCCCTGAGCGGTATCTCAACTTCCCGGACCTCTCCTTCCCTGAGAGCAGCCACGACAGCGACAATCCTTCGGGGGCAGAGCCCACAGGTAAGAAAGGGAGAAGAGTTACTGAGTGGTTGTGGCCCTGTTCTGGGGGCACTGCTGCCCGCCTCTTCCCCTCACCATCTCTCCTGGGCTTCCGCAGCGTTCCTGGCCCGCGCCCTGTACAGCTACACGGGACAGAGCGCAGAGGAACTGAGCTTCCCCGAGGGGGCGCTTATCCGCCTGCTGCCCCGGGCCCAGGATGGAGTGGATGATGGCTTCTGGAGGGGAGAATTTGGGGGCCATGTTGGGGTCTTCCCCTCCCTGCTGGTGGAGGAGCTACTTGGCCCCCCAGGGCCATCTGAACTTTCAGACCCTGAACAGGTGAGGCTTCCTTTTCCCTGGGTCCCCAGGCACCAATGGGTTGACTCTCCCATGCCAGGGAGATCCCATATTCGTCTTAATGCCCCCTCCCCCCCTATAGTGGCTTGGGACTCCGCATCTCCTTTGGCACAGAGAAAAGGGAAACCAAGGCAATCTTCATTAGAGTTTGGTTGTCCTGCTTTAGAGCTGGATCTTAGTTCAGATTCCTATTCTGTTACTTTAGGCAGTGATTATACCTCTCTGAGCTTGTTTCTTCACATGCATGTAAAAGGGGGACAATAATGCCTCTTTCAGGAGGCTAACTATCCTGATTAGAGATAATGGAAGTAAAGCGCTTAGCACAATGGCCCATAGGTGCTTTGATATATGGTACCTGTTGTTCTAGCAAGAAGAGCATAGGAGTAGGAGTCAGGAGTTCTAGCCAGGACTTGGTCACTAACTAGCTCTGTGATTTTGGGTAGATGGATTAACCTGAGTCTCACCTCTGACATAGGAATCATCAAATCCTTACCTCATGGGGTGGTGGTGAGGACTGAATGAATTAGTGCATGCGAAGTGCTAGCAAAATGCCTGGGACATATTAAGTGTCAATATATATTGGCTGTTGAAATGTGTATCACCTACAAGCCCCACCCAGATACAAGCATTTGGTCACTCTCTGGACTGGGGAGTGACGGGACAGGAACTGAAGATGGGATGGGAGGAAGAGCTGGTGAAACCTTCCCACATGCCAGGAATAACTCTTTGCCCCCTCATCCCCAGATGCTGCCATCCCCTTCCCCTCCCAGCTTCTCCCCTCCTGCACCCACCTCTGCCTTGGATGGGTCGCCTGCACCTGTCCTGCCCGGTGGTGAGTAGAAGGAGCTGGGGCCCTGGGAGGGTGAGAGACAGGAAGAAGGAGGAGGTCTGGAGCTCCTGGGTTACACTCAGCCCCTCTGCCTGCCCAGGAACCTCCTCCATCAGGCTCTCTGATGTATGATGGTAGCAGAGCTTGGGCTTTGGAGCTGGGCCCACTGTTCAAACTCTGCTCTATGACTTCCTAGTGTGTGATTTAACATGTCTGGGCCTTTACAGAGTGAGGAGGAAGGTCCCTCCCTCACTGAGTTGTGAGAGTTAAAGGGATGTCTATAGAGTGCCCAGCGTTGTGCTGGGCACATAGCAAGCATGCAATTAGTAGCTGTTTTCTCATTATTATTATTTTAAAAATTAGCCAGTTTCTCCCACGATGTTTTCCCAATACACATCCTCTGCCCTTAGTGTTCTTGAATCCTGTAAACACCTGGTTTGCATCATAATTTTCCTCATCCATCTTTTGTTTTTTTTTTTTTCCTTGTCCTTGTTGTTACCTCATCCATCTTTCCTAAAACCATCTTTTCTAAAAGGCACTTTCACTTTCTTCACTGCAACCCCCCCCACCGCGACCCTGGAACCCCTATGAGCATTTTCTGCACCCCGCTTCTCCAGCACCCGTCGTTCACTTTGAATGATTTAGTACTCATTCATTGTGTCTGTTGGTGTTTCACTATGCAGTTCCTGGCAGCCATTGGGGTAGGGGCGGTGTGGATCCCTCCTGCCCCCGGGTACCTTTAGCAGGCCCGATTATACAGCAGGTGCTCAATAAGTGTTGAGGTTGGATGGATTGATAGATATTATGACCTAGGTTAGTGACTATTTGTTAATTCAACAAATATTTACAGAGTGCCACTGTCCTAAGTGCTGGAGATACAGAAGCGAACAAAACAAAGTCATAAGACTGACTTGTGGTTCTTATTTCCAGACCAAGACCTGGACTGCCCTGGACCCCTGGACGTGATGGCGCCTCGACTCAGGCCGGTAAGGACCCCACCCTTGGAGGAGAGTGTTTGGAGAGGGGTCACTCCAACTTGTCCTGTTTTATCTGCAGGACAGAGGGAATGGACAGGGATATCCCCAAGGGAGGCCTCTGGTGCACTGACTGTGTGTTCCCTACAGATGCGTCCACCGCCTCCCCCGCCAGCTAAAGCCCCGGATCCTGGCCACCCAGATCCTCTCACCTGAAGCCAGGGGGAATCACTTTCCCCCAGTGATGCTGCTGCCCCTATCTCCGTGCTATCAGAGACCACCCCTCCCCACGGTGATCCAGAGTGACACAGCCAAAAGCTGGAATCTCCCTGATTTCCGTTCTCACCTTCACGGGTAGAAATTTCTTCTCTCCCCATTTCTGGGGCTGGAACCCACTCCTTTTTTGCCATCATCCTCCAGCCATCTCTAAGGGCTGAAACTACTCCTTTGTCTTCTGTTACCACCCCATCTCTAGGGTGGTGAAATACCCTGAAATCTCTGGGACTGGAATTCATCCCCCAAAGTCTCGAGTGGCTCTGGCTTATTTGTGTCTCCACCCTGGTTCTGTGAATCACCCCACTCCAGATGCCAGAGCCACTGGGGTTGGGGGCTGGGATGGGGGCAGGCCTGTCAGAAGGAGCTGGAGCCAGTATGCGAAGCAGCTGTAATCGTCTGAGCGGATTTATTGACAGTGAATAAAGGGCACAAAGCCCAAGCCAGGGCCTGGGCCTCTTGTGCCAAGAGGGCAGGGGTCTAAGGTGCTATTGCTTTAAGGGCCCACCAAGGGCAGGGGCCTGCTCCCAGCCGCACGCTCTAGCATATGGAGTGAGGTGATGGGGAAAGCAGGTCAGGTGGCCTCTTGGCAGGCAGGGGAAGGGGAAGAGACTGAGGACCGGAGGTGGGACTTCTCCCAAGGTCCCCCAGCCTGAGACCGTGCAGTTCCAGGTGGAAGTAAGGCTGGTCCCTCAGCTGGGGGGCAGTGCTGTCCAGTGGAGAGGAGGGGCTTCATGCCCACCCACCCCCTGGCTCTGCCAGCTGGTAGTCCATCAGCGCAATGAAGGAGAGGAAGAGTAACAGTGTTGCCTCCTCTTCAGCTGTGTCCCCGCTTTTCCCCAGGTGCTGCAGGACCTTCCCTATCCCCTGGAGCACAAGCCCACTCCCCACCACCAAACCAAGGAATATGTACCAAAGGCTAAGCCTGCAGTTTAGCTTGGGGGTTCAGGGAACCAATGGGCTTAGGTAGTTTAAAGTAGGGGGTGGGAGGATAAGATTATCTGACTTAGGGCCCAGGCAGACTCACCTCACACACCCCCTGCCCCCCGTGGTGGGGACACCTGAGAGAGAGAGGAGGGGTCAACAGTGGGAGAACAGGAGGTGGGTCATATCAGTGCCCCCTAGAGTAGGGGCAATAAGAGCTGAGCCCACTGCAGCCCACCACATGTCTTCATACCTGGTGATCTGAGGTGTCCGGTTTGCTTGGCTGTCCATTTGCCTCTTGACTGGCCAGCCCTGGGCTTGGGCCCCTCCCTCCAGCCCCCAGCATCGACTCTGCAGAGGCTCCAGGGCTCCTCTCAAGTGCACGAGGGACTAGGCTGCTGTCCCTGAGTCCTCCATTCCGCACTGTGGGGCTGGCAAGCGCCTGGGGCTGCGGCCTCTCAGGGGGAAGGCTCTCAGTGGCAGGCATCCCTGTCCTGGGCTGCCCTTCCCCAGACCCCTGGCCACCCCCTGGGTCCTGCCCCCCACCAGATCCCCAGCTTCTGTCTGTGGGGGAGCCATCACGATGCTCATGCAGCCCATAGCGCTTCTCAATGTGTGTCACCCGGAACCTGGGAGGGGAGGGAACACTGGGGCTTAGGACCACCACTCAGAGGCTGCTTGGCCCTTCCCTCCGATCAGGGACATCCTGGGTTTGGTAGGCACTTCCCTCTGGCCTAGGGCAGGGGAGAACAGATTGTGGGGCACATTGTGCAGCCTGGCTTCTGCTGTGGCTCACAGTCCACAAAGAAAGAGCCAGGGCCTACCTTTGGAGGCAGGTGCCTGACCGTTGGGGTCCCCACCTCAACCTCCCTTTCCCTGGGGCACTCTATACCCACCTGCCCACAGAGAACACAGTGGTCTCCCCAGGCCGGGGGCGACTCTTTCCTTCCTTGGAGCGTCCCTGACGGAGAAGTGGGGGTCTCTTGTTGCGGCTGCAGTGGATGCAGTGGGCTGCGGAGCCCAGGTGCACTGTGTGATGATGGGAGGGGGCTCCGTCCTGCAAGCTGGAGGTGGCATCCACACTGGACGGTAGGGAGGAAGGGACCAGGGGTGACATTCCCAGTTTTCTTCCTGTTCCACTTGCTCCTGTTCTTTCAGCGTGCTCCTTAAACCCCAGATGCCCCACTTGCCCCAGGCCCCACCATTCGTTTCTTGTCTTTATCTAATAAACTCAATATGAAGATATTAGTGACCACGTGTTCTCCCTCCCGGGGCTAAAAAGCGAGCAATGCTTAATGCAGAGGAGTGGCATAAGGGGTGAAGGTTAGGCTTGATGATATCCAGAGGAGAGATGTGGTTTGAAGGACTCAGGATTTCTACAAAACATCCTTCTTCCTGTATGTCAACCAGCCTTACTCTCCCCTGTCAACCCAAACATGCAAGGAGACTGGGAGAGGAATGTGCAGGAGGAGAGGGTACTCTCCAAGGCAAGCTCAGTCGTGCTGCCCTTGTTCTCAGCTCACCTGGACAGCTGCATTGTCCCTTCTCCTTCACTGTCCCCCAGCATCTCCTTCAAGGCCTCAGCATTGGCTGAGAGAAGGAAAAGAGGGGGTCAGTGGAGGCAAAGGCCAGGGCAAGGGAAAGTTGAGGAGGTGGGGAACAAGGGGCCAGCATACACCCACCTTCATTTTGGATGATGCATCGAACAATCCTCTCTACTGTGTCCTCATTCATTTCATCGTCCTCAGCTGAAGGATGAAAGAGGTTGGTAAGGAAGCAGTAAATGAGTCAGCTTTGGGGGTACATTACCTGGTGGCTTCTGTGGCTTCTTGCTCAAGACCTACCCCTTTAGCAAATTGCCGTCATGCTGTACCTTAGCATTTCAAGGGCCAGGGCAGAAAAGATGGGGAAATCAATGGGAGTCCAAGACTCATCAGTGGGCCCTTCCCACCCATGCTGCCTACTCTAGCTCTGCTTTCGGGGTGGTGGCAACCCAATTGCTCTTGCAGAGTCAAGAAAGCATTACTAGACCTCCTGAAAGCTTGGTCGGGATTTGGTCTGGGTCTGTTGACCAGGAAGAGGTGTGGGGAGAAGGGTCAGGGAGAAAGGTGACTGAGCCAGGTTCTAGGCTGTTCACTCACGGGGCTGGAGCTGAGTGTCGTCAGGCTCCGAGCCCCTCGAGGTGCGGCAGCGGTAGCCTTTCTTCTTGAGCACGTGGCAGATCATGAAGCCTACCAGGCCCATGAGGAAGAAGACCAGCACAAGCAGGAAGAGCATGTACAGCCCATGTTGGGGCGGCTCCAGGTCAGGCTGTGGTTCCGACATGAGGCCCTGGGGGGCGAGCGCGGGCCAGGGCGCCTCCTGGGGTTAGGGGGCTGCAGCTAGAGACGGGGGGAGGGATAGGAATGCCTTCTTCAGGATCCGAGACAGGCAAGCCTCTGAGGTCTGGCCCCACCCCCTACCCAACCAGGGAGCTGTCCGTGCCAGGGGTGCTGGTCCGGGCCAGGGGTGCCAGACGGCAGCTGCGCAAGCTGTGTCTTCCACGACCCTGGTCCGCTTCCCCGACGCCCAGAACGTTCCCCTTTCCAGCTTGTCCTGAGCTTCCGTCCCTCCCAAGGACACTGCAGAGCGAGATGGGACGGAATTCTCAGGCGGCCTGCACAAGGATCGTGCCTGAGTCAGCGTCCACACCTCCTCTGCGCCGGCCTGAGCCAGCGTCCACACCTCTTCTGCGCCGGCCTGAGCCAGGCCTCCACAGCCCCCTCCCCTTCCTGTACTCTCGCGCACACACCCCCTCCCGCCTTTCTGTTCCTCCCATCCTGACCACCTGGCCCACCGGTACCGGTGGTTTAGCTCTGGCTCCGGCTCCGGCTCGGGTTCCGGTTCCAGGGGCGTCCTAGTCCGGCTCAGGGCCCCCGACGCCCTCCCGGCGCTCATCCCTTGCTTTCTTCCCCTCCCCCCTTCGCCGCCTCAAGGGCTCCGGGCTGCGGCCGCAGATACCCGTGCCGCGGCAGGCGGGGGGAGGGAAGGATGGAGAGGGATGCGGGCTGGTTGGGACCGGGGAGAGGCTCCGGACAACTCCAGCCCTGGGAAGGGAAGGAGAAGGGGGACGCCGCCGCCGCCGCCCTGGGTTCCCAAAAGCCTTCGACCGTCGCCGGCCCGGGACCAGGGGGCGGAGCGCAGGTGTGCCGGGCGGAGAGCAAGAGCCTTGCGCGCTTGTGAGCGCAAGAGTGATGCGCGCGTGACTGCGCCGCTCCCCCCCTTCCCCGACCCCGCGTCGGAGGAGTGTGCGGTGCCGAGTCTGGGTCCGGTGAGGAGGACAGGCAGTCAGGCGAGAGTGCTCTCTACTGGTCTATCGGGCACGGCTGGCTTGGCTCCTGCCCTCAGATGCCCCGGCCGGATGTGTAGCAGGGAATCTTCCCAGCGGGCCGGGGGGAGCCGGCTTTCTGCACCCGAAAGGGACGGCGTGGCCGGTTCTCCGGAGCCTCCTAGAGAGGTGACATGGCCTGCGCCCCGTTTGGGACAGGTAGCTGGACGGGATGGCTCGGCTTCCCGAGGATTTGACCCCCGCCCGGAAGGAAATGGCCCTCTCATCCTAGGACCGACGCTACCGTCCTCCGGCCAAGGCCAGATGCTCACGCCCCAGAACCTAGAAGGGCGTAGCAAGGCGAGGGAGGAACTCCGCAGGGGGCGTGGCCTGGGCGTGGTCTAAGGGAGGCCGGATTAGGTCTCCCGGTTCCGCAGAGGCAGGCTGCGTGCTTACGCAGCACGCAAGACCGGGGGTGGGGCAGGCGGCCAGGCTGGCGGCGGAGGCGCGGGGCCTGGTCCCGCCGGCACCATGGCCAAGACTGTGGCCTATTTCTACGACCCCGACGTGGGCAACTTCCACTACGGTGAGGGAACAAGGTTGTAGGCGAGGGATTTCGGGACGCGGAGGTTTCGAGGTCGGGACTACAACTCCAGAGATGCGTGCTGACGAACTCTCTTCTCTCACCCCCAGGGGCTGGTCACCCTATGAAGCCCCATCGCTTGGCATTGACCCATAGTCTGGTCCTGCACTACGGTCTCTATAAGAAGATGATCGTGAGTCTCGCGGCTTCTGCTGGGGATTGAGGGTGGGGAGGAGCTGCGCCTCAAGGGATGGGTAGGCTGCACTGAATGCACCAAGAGCGACCCACCCCTGGAGTGTGGGGAGGTGGTAGAAGGAACCAGGAGCACCCCCATATGCAGAGTGTTGGTGGGTGCATCCACTGACTTAATGAGAGATACTTTTTCACCTTAGGTCGGCCACCTTTTGACCTCAAGTGGACCAACTCTTGGCCTAGGGTTAGGGTGGAGTGGGGCTGGTTTGAAGACAGTTTTTCCCTCCCCAGCATCTTAAGGCAGTTCTGTGGCCTCAAAGAAGGGAAGGCGACTGGATCACTGTATCTGATGTGAGGTTTACCCTCATTCCCATCCCTTCTCTGCCACCTCTTTCCACCTCCAAGCTAGAGCTCCAGGGAGGACTTTGCAGCCCTCTGTGTAAATGTGTATGTGTGTGTTGGACAGAAGGGGATGTCTTGGGTATTCCCTTTTCAACCTAGAATACCACCGCCCCCCCCCCCCCCCCCAGTTATACTTAATTACTACCTATTCCTCCATCTCCTGGATATACACATGCTGTCTGTCCCTGGCCTGGAATTTATAGCAGTGATATGTGATTATAACATATTGCTCAGCCCTGATGCATTGCAAGGGGAATTAGTCAACAGTATGAATGAGTGTCCACTGCTTATGCTAAGGCACAGACAAGTTAATTGGTCGTAGAAAAGACTGAGGTGATGTTAGTGCATGAATCCCTGACTCTCTTGAAATTGTTTGCCAGTATGTGCCTCTGAGCATTTTCTGGGGAGAGAAAAACTTTTTGCTCTTGTCCAATTTCTAAAGAAGTGTGTGAACCCCTCAAAAGATAATAAATCTCTGGCTTAGCACCTGGGCATCTTGGGTTTTAATTAGAAGGTTGTCGTCAAGAGCCCAGGGGAGATGAGTATGAAGAGAATCAGGAAGAGGAGATCCAAGGAACAGGGCAGGTGGAAGGGGGTTAAGGTTTGAGAAGGTAGGAAAGGCTGGGCTGGAGGTGGGATGAAAAAGGCAAGCCCAGTGGTCTTTAGGGGGCTTGATCATAATAAACCACCAAGCTAATCAGAGTCTCTCTTCACTGACGTTTGTCTCATAGAATAACAAGGATTGGGGGGCGAGGGGACTGCTGTGTGTGGTTTTGGACAGTCCCCAAGTCTGGGCTCAGTGTGGGCAGTCTCAGCCGAGTGAGTGGGACTGACCCTGCCTGAGTTCACCTTGTGTTTCCATCCGAGGTCTTCAAGCCATACCAGGCCTCCCAGCATGACATGTGCCGCTTCCACTCTGAGGACTACATCGACTTCCTGCAGAGAGTCAGCCCCACCAATATGCAAGGCTTCACCAAGAGCCTTAATGCCTTCAACGTGGGCGATGACTGGTGAGGGGAGGACTGGGACCTTTGATGCCAGACACCTTGTTGCCAGGCATTTCAATGAGAGTACTTGAGTGAGGTCTTGTGGCAGCAGTGGGAAGATATGATGGAGGGGGGATACTTGTCAATGAATCATCATTTACTCACTTGTTTATTCAACAAATATTTATTGGTCATTGGCTCTAGGCCAGGACCTGTGCTAAATGCTAGGGACGCAATGATCAACAACAAAACAATTTTAATATTGCACTTGTGCTAAGGCCTCTGAAGGAGAGGTACATGACAGACTATGAGAGTGTATACATGGGAGAACTCTCTAGCCTGGGCAGGGGCTGGTCAGTGGAGGCTTCCTAGAGGAAATAATAAAGATTGAGCTGAGATCTAAAGAAAGTAGGAGGTAATTAGAGGAAAGGTAGTTGAGAGGATGGAGGGTGAGGGGAAGGGTGTCTTGGGCAGTAGGGACAACATGTGCTAAGGGTCTGTGGTAGGACAGAGTGAGACTTATTTGAGGAACAGAAAAAAGGCTGCCCACAGAATCTGAGAGTGATCTGAATCGAGGCTAAAGAGATAGGTAGGGCCTTTGAAAAGTAAACAGCCCTATTATGAATTGGGGTTTTTAACCTCTTGAGTAGGGGGAAGTCATCAAAGGGTTTTAAAAAGCAAGACACTTTTGTGAGACTAGACACTAGACACTACCACATTTACGTTGAACTCATATCATAAGAAGTAGACTCAGAGTTAGGCCCTGTGGGAAGAAGGTGGACAATAAAGATAAGCCATGATCCTTGCTTCCATTCTAGTCTACATCCACAAAAATATAGTGACTACAACAGCTGCCATCTACTCAATTCATTTTTAAACTTTTTGTTAGGGAAAATTTCAAACATTTCTGAAAGTACAGTGAACCCACATACATCTATCACTGAGCTACAACACTTAGAGCAAATGGCTAATCTTACTTCGTCTGTATCCTCCCATGTTAGATTATTTTAAAGCAAATTCCAGATGTCACACCCTTTTGTCCATAAATACTTTACTATATATCTCCGAATGATACTGTTTAAAAAAAGTGAACAGTATCATCACACCTGAAAAATTAACAGTAATTCCTTCATATCAAATATGCAATCAGTACTTAAATTTCTCCAATCATCTCACATTTTTTCCTTTTTGCAGTTGAATTACTTTAATCAGGATTTAAACAAGGTCCACATATTATATTTGGTTGCTACGTCTCTTAAGACTTTTAACCTATAATGTTTCCTTTTCTCCTTTGAATTTATTTTTTGAAGAAACACGGCTGTTGATCCTATAGTTTCCTACGACAGCTACAGTTTATTGAGTACTTATTCTGCTATGCCGAGGATTACTGGTATATCCACCTAATTCTCACACCACCCGTGAGATGTAATAGCCCTTTTCCTGATGGTAGGCATAAGTACATAAACTGCAATTTGAGGAGATTTTGGTAACTTAGCCTGAGTCACATAACTGGTCAGTGGAGGTGGCAGGATTCAGATCCAGAGCATAGGTTTTTAAACACTACACTAATCGTTTCCCTGAAAGATCCTCCCAATAGAAGCAGCCTGGGCGGGAGGATAGAGGTCCTGAGCACCTTCCCAACCTTATCCCCACACCCCTGCTGCACAGGGTGTCTTCCTGGAATACCCTTTGTTCCCCATTCAGCCTCTCCAAGGCCTTCTCAGCCTTCACACCACCATGAAGCTTCGTGCCATGAAGCCTTTCCTGACCACACCAGTCACAGTGGTCTGTCCTGCACACACTGCCCTGCCCGTTGGGTTTTTCAGTTACATGCGTCTTGGGAGGTTTCTTGTTTTTTGTGTTATTGCTGCTGCTATTTCTGAGTTCACTTTATAGATCTGGGAATGCAGAGTCAGCCCTCAGGCCACAGCTGGGGCCTGTAAATGCTCTTTGTGCAGCTAGGGAATACTACCACTGGGCTTCTCTACTTCCCATCCAGTGCCTCGCAAAAGGCTCGGTACATGGTTTGGTCTAATATTTGTCAGATAAATTTGCAGATAACTCAGGTATGTAGGAGGGGCAGGGGGATTATTGAAGCATGGAGATCAGAGGGCTCCGGGGTAGGGAGAGAGGTGTAGGAAGGGAGTGGACAAAGGTAAAAGGGCTCCAACTTGCTCTTCTTCCTGCAGCCCAGTGTTTCCCGGGCTCTTTGAGTTCTGCTCCCGTTACACAGGCGCATCTCTGCAAGGAGCAACCCAGCTGAACAACAAGGTGACCATAGCCCCGAGTCCTATTTCCCCCTTCCTGTGGGTCCCTGAATCCAAGGCCTTAACCCTGGTCCTGAGCTCCCAGCTTTGGCGGTGGGCAGGAGAAGGACTGTGAGTTGGGTGTTTGTCTTTCAGATCTGTGATATTGCCATTAACTGGGCTGGTGGTCTGCACCATGCCAAGAAGTTTGAGGTGAGTGAGGGAGGAGATGGGGGAGACGACAGCTACTGTAGGGTAGGAGGTCAGGATGACACTAGGGGGCAGCTGGGTGGAGGAGTATTTCCTCTCTTTGTAAGACCACTCTCTTACCATAGGCTTCTGGCTTCTGCTATGTCAATGACATTGTGATTGGCATCCTGGAGCTGCTCAAGTAAGTAGCCTGGGAGGAGATGGGGGGACTTAAGAGGCTCTTGGCTGAGGAGGTCTTAGACTGCCCTGGCCCTGACCCTGACCTCCACCCCACACTAGCTTTTCCCAAGTTCTTGATGCTTTTCTCAGGCTGCCTCTTCCTGTGCTCTGCTGCAGATTCCCCGCTGCCTGCTCACATTTCAGCCTTCTCTGCACATCCCTCTCCTGTCCCTGCCTCCAGGCTGGAGCCCCAGGGTTGCCCTTAGGGAACTGGTGGTATTAGGTTTCAGGTGACTTGGGCCAAAGTAGACTCTTCATAATTCCAGACCTTGTGTTTGGGAGGAGTGGGTTGGGGGGTTTTCCTCCTGGGGTTCACCTCTGCCTCAGACCCTGGCTTTGCCCTCACCCCAGGTACCACCCTCGGGTGCTCTACATTGATATTGACATCCACCACGGTGACGGGGTTCAGGAAGCCTTCTACCTCACTGACCGGGTCATGACAGTGTCCTTCCACAAATATGGAAACTACTTCTTCCCTGGCACAGGTATGGGAATAGGAATGTCTGTCCCCTTCATACTCTTCAGCTCTTACCATGACTTTCTCCTCCTCAGCCTCAGGTCTCAGCTCAGATGGCCCCCTCCTTGGAGAAAACCTTTCCTGATCACCCCGTTACTCTGTCACGTCACTCGGCTTGTTTTTTTCAGAGCACTCACTGCTGTTTGAATTTATTGTGGTGTTTTGTTTTGTTTACTGCCTTCCACCTTGTCATGTCTACCTCCCAAGAACATAAACTTGGTGGGATTTCAGTCATTTCGTCAGTTCTCTTTACTGCTGTATCCCCAGTGCCTAGCTCCCAGCTTGGCTCCTGGTAGGCCCTCCAAAAGTATCTGTTGAATGAATGCAAGCTGCAAGGGACTTAGTGGTTCGAGAGAGTGAGTGGCGAGCGCACATAGATGGAGTGAGAGGCCCTCGGAGTACAGTTGGGGTTGAAGCGGCTGAGTTGTGGATACCTCCTGGGTACCGCTGCCACTCCCACCCCCCACTTCCCTACAGGTGACATGTATGAAGTTGGAGCAGAGAGTGGCCGCTACTACTGCCTCAATGTGCCCCTACGGGATGGCATTGATGACCAGAGTATGTACTGAAGTCTTCTCCCCGCTCACTAGGCTCCTTCCCTCTCTCCTTGAGTTAACTTCTTCTGCCTGCTGTTGTCTACTGTTGGGCCAGGTGTCCTTAAGGATGAATGGCCTTCAGAGGGACCGTGAACTCCCTGGAAATTGTATGCAACATATTGTATGTGCATTTTTCTGGGAAAAGGGTCATTAGCTTCCATCAGTCACTCCAGAAGTTCATCAGACCCCACCTAGAAGTTCAGAACCAATGGTTGCCCCTTTGGGTTACCCCATTCCTGGGCTCCACGCTCTCTGAACCCCCTTTTTCCTTTTGTTCCCTGTCTCCCCATCCCCTTGGGGTGCCAGGTGCCCATCTTTGGCCCTCTCCCAGGTTACAAGCACCTTTTCCAGCCGGTTATCAACCAGGTGGTGGACTTCTACCAACCCACGTGCATTGTGCTCCAGGTAATACTGTCAGTGCCTCCTCAGACCCTGGGCTTGAGGGAAGAGAGCAGGAAAGAGGAGAGTCCCTAGGCTGGTGGGGGAAGGGAAGTGAAGGACATCTGTGACATTCTGAGCAGTTATCTCACTGTAGCCACCTTGGGTTTTGCTTTTTGCAGTGTGGAGCTGACTCTCTGGGCTGTGATCGATTGGGCTGCTTCAACCTCAGCATTCGAGGACATGGGTGAGACCTGCCCTCCTTCCACTCCCCCAGGTTTTCACGTGGCCTTGGGCCTCAATACATGGAATGGGAGTAGTTGGGGAATGGACCTCACCTCCTTTTGGGACTCAAAAATAGGTACATGTTGTACTTTGAACCAGAAATGTCACCTTAAACAGTGTTCCCCAGTTGGTCATTCATTCACAGTAGGTTTTTATTAAGCACCTATTATGTTCCAGGCATTGTACTAGGAGATGGGGAGGCAGTGGGGAAACTCCCATGGAGTTTACAGTTTAGCCTAGGAAACAGACAAAAAATAAGTAAGCAAACAAGACAGGTAGATAGTTATAAATTCTATGAAGGAAAAAGATAGAAAGCTAAGACACAGGATAACAATGGAGAACCTACTTTAGATAGCACGATTTGGAAAGAATTTCCCAAAATTCTGAGCTGAGACCTGGAGGCTAAAAGGAGCGAGCCATAAAAGGAGGAGAGGGAGGTCTATCCCAAGCAGTGAGAAGGACCCATGCAGAGGCTCTGAGACAGGGCAGAGCTGGTATAGTGGAGGAGATGAAGTAAAACCAGCAAGGTAGGGACAGGGAGAGCAGGCTGCAGGTGGTTTGAGATGAGGTCTGAGAAGTCGGCAGTGGTGGGGTTGTGCAGAGCCTTTAGACCCTGGTAAGGAGTCTGGATTATATTTCAGATGTGATGGGAAACTTTAGACAGGTTTTAAATGGGGAAGTGATATGATCTGGCTTGTATTTTATTTTATTTTATTTTTTATTTTTTTGCGGTACGCGGGCCTCTCACTGTTATGGCCTCTCCCGTTGTGGAGCACAGGCTCCGGACGCACAGGCTCAGCGGCCATGGCTCACGGGCCCAGCCGCTCCGCGGCATGTGGGATCTTGCCGGACCGGGGCACGAACCCGCGTCCCCTGCATCGGCAGGCAGACTCTCAACCACTGCGCCACCAGGGAAGCGCTTGGCTTATATTTTAAAGTGACTGCTCTGAGTGCTGAATGGAGAAAGGTTTGGGGTGGCCATGGGGGTACACAGGAGTGGAAGTGGGAAGACCAGTTAGGAAGCTATTGGTGTTGTGTAGGCAGGATGCTAAGTTGGAGGAGGTGGTTGATGGAGAGAAGCAGATGATTTGAGTTATATTTTGGTGGCTAAACTGACAGCACTTGCTGGTGCCTTGGTGAGAACAGTTGATTAACAGGTCCGGTGCCAGGGTGGGTGCTGAGCAGGACAGAGGTAGGAGTGCACCCTATTTTAAAGTTTTTATTGAGACACAACATGTGGATACTAAAGTGCGCAGATCTCAGGGATATATCTCAGTGATTTTCACTGCCTAGATCAAGATAGAGAACATTTCTAGTTTCCTTGTGCACCTTTCCAGGCAATATCTAGAAGCGTATACTTTGGCTTTTGGTAACTTCTGCCACCCGTTCCTCTGGTTCCTTTTAACAGGGAGTGCGTTGAATATGTCAAGAGCTTCAACATCCCTCTGCTGGTGCTAGGTGGTGGTGGCTATACTGTCCGGAACGTTGCCCGCTGCTGGTGAGCACGCCCCCATTTTTCCTCCTCCCCCTTGTCCAGTGTGAGCTAGGGGCTCCCTGAGAGATGGCCAGGTGGGCCCTTTAGCCCACTTGCTCAGCCCGCCCCCCTCTGCTGGTTTGTTTCAGGACGTACGAGACATCGCTGCTAGTAGAAGAGGCCATTAGTGAGGAGCTTCCCTACAGTGGTAAGGACCGATGCCCCCAGAACAGGAGGGCCATTTTCACAAGACCCCAAAATGGCCTGGTTTGAAAGCAGGTGGAAAGTTTGACTTTCTCAGAGCTCTGCAGACTAAACCCCTGGACCCAGGTCAGGGAAAAGGTTGGGCAGTTATTATGTAGGGGTTTTGGATGGAAAGGAAAGAGAGTGACAAGTCTTGGGACCTGCCTGCCTCTATCTGAGCCATAACATCTCCTCCTAATCTCCTTTTCCCCCAAGAATACTTTGAGTACTTTGCCCCGGACTTCACGCTCCATCCAGATGTCAGCACCCGCATCGAGAATCAGAACTCACGCCAGGTCAGCAGCTCGGAGAAGCTGAGCACCAGGGCGGGGGAGTCCAGGAGAGGTCCAAGATGTGGGAAGTCAGAGAAACCAGGGAAGAAAAGAAAGTTCTCAGCCATCACTGTCACTGTTATCAGCTAGGAGGCAGCCCAGGTGAAAGCAGAAGCAGTCAGGGTTGGGAGGAGGGACAGTTAACAGCTGGGAGACTCAAACTAAGGTGCAAGGTGGGATTGAAACTAGGACAGTAGGGGCAAAAGGCAGTTAGAAGCATAGATGCCCTGGGAATCACTGGGAGCTGCTCACTGTCTATTCCTCATCCCCAACCAGTATCTGGACCAGATCCGCCAGACAATCTTTGAAAACCTGAAGATGCTGAACCATGCACCTAGTGTCCAGATTCACGATGTGCCGGCAGACCTCCTAACCTATGACAGGACTGATGAGGCTGACGCAGAGGAGAGGGGTCCCGAGGAGAATTACAGCAGGTCTGGGGCAGGGACTTGAGAGCAAGGGATTCCCTCAAGCTTTTTGGGGAGGTTAAGAGGGAAAAAGTACATTAGAGGGCATTAGCCTAATTGTCCTTGGCTTCTCTCCTTTGATATGTGGCAATCCCACACTTTTCTGCCCTGCTTCTATGACATAAGTAACATGTTTGTTGTAAAAATTTTAAACAGTACCAAAATATGTTCAGTTTGCTTTTACACGATCCCAGACCCATTTCACAAAGTAACCAATGTTAATAGTTTGATTTCTATGTTTTCAGATTTTTTCTGTAGATTACAACTGTACTATTCAACATTCACATATAAACACAAGGGCACACATACACTCATTTTCAGAGTTGTGCAGTCTTTTTTTTTTAATACAAGTTGGATTACTCTATACATGTTCTACAATTTCCAACTTTTTTTTTTAACATAACAGTGTATCTTTCCATGCCAATATATATAAAAATCTGCTTCATTTTATTAGCTGTATAACATTCCATTGTGTGGATGTAGCATATAATCAAGTGCCATTGACGGGTATTTACATTATTTCCCATTTTATCCATATTACAAAGAGTATGGAAGTGAATCCCTGTACATATACATCTTTGCATGCTTGTTTGAGTGGGTGAGATTCCTGGAATTGTTGTTGCTAGGTCAAAGGCTGTGTGCACTAAAATTTTTTTTATTTGTTGCCAAATTGCCTTCCATAGTCTGTAACAGTTTATATTCTTGCCAGCATTTTACTCACTCCTTCCAGATTCTAAGCTGGACAGGTCACTGCCCATGTACTGCTCTTGAAAGGCCCTTAGATTTCTTTCCTCTGTTAATTTTCTCAGTTGTATTGTGTATGTGTGTGTGTTTTTATGTCTTTACCTTTCTGAGATACATATTAAAATATTTACAGATGCACTGAATTAGGGGGGAAAAAAGACTAGAATAGACTTTTTAAAAAACCCCAAACCAGGCTTTTCTGAAAAATGAAGGGAAAAGACAGCAGAACCCAGAAGTGCAGAAACAAGATGCACTTAATAGAGTACAGATTTCCTTACGTGACTGGGGGATAACCACAGCTGGACGCTTGTAGGACACCTGGTCCTGCTCCCATGCACTGTTAGATGTTGGAGCTGGCTCTGCTGCAGAGTCTGATGGGCTTCTCAGTCCCTTCCAGAATCTTCTCTGTTTCTTAGAGTTCAGGCTTCCAGATCTCTCCTCTGGACCTGGGCTCTACTGCTTAGACCCTTGGGACCACTCCAACCCTTCTCCTCCGTGAGTAACCCCTTATTTTCTCTCTTGGTTGAGGAAGTATCTGAACATCTGGCCTCAGGGATCCTTTTTGACCCCTCATCTCCTTCTCAACTTCTCCAGGTCTCTGGGGCTTGACCTTTGGAAATTGATTTTCTTAAAAATCTGTTTTTAAGTTCTTCCTTTTGGCAAAGTTTGTTTTATTTTCATCTGTAGTTCCAGGCTGGTATCTGGGCCTTGTCTCTGCATTATACAGCCTGCTCTCAACAGCCGACAGAAGCCTCAGGCCTCTTCCTGTCCTAAGCCCCACCATCAGACCACCCACTGAGCTCCTTTTCTTTGATGCCTATAGCTCCAGCTTGCATATCATTTGCAGAGTAGTAATAAGTTTTACCACTTTTTGTGGGTTTGCTAAGCAGCAGACTGAGTGCTTTATATTAAAACATACATGATACAATGTCATCCTGTCATCAGTCTCTTGCCATCACACAACCCTAAGAGGCGCTATTCTTAAATTACCAGAAGAGGAATCTAAGGCTCAGAGAGGCTAAGTAACTTTCTGAAAGTCCCACAACTAGTTAAATATCAGGGCTGAGAGTCAAACTCGAGTCTCTGACTCCTCCTCACCTTTATTTAACCCGTGTGCACTTAGAGGTAACTGAGACATTGCTTTCCAGGCAGAGGGGCCTTTCCTGACTTTGTTTCCCGGCTTCTCTTTGATGACTTTCTTCCTTCTTTCTCAGTTATCAGCCGTGGGCAGGATAATTCAGTTACACATACTCTCCCAGAGAATAGTTTTCCAAAAAGAAAGAGAGCAGTATTGAGTACTTATTGGACCTTGCGTTGTTTTCACATCCTTTTGCTCACTGCAGGTTTATAGTATATCACTCCTCTGCTAAAAATGCTCCTTTCCATTGCACTTAGAAGAAAATCCAAATTTCTGACGGTGGCTTTAAAAGGCCCTGCATGCTTTAAAAGGCCCTTACCTGTGTCCCTGGTCTCATCTCTAATGACCCTCCTCTGTGCACACTTCCCCTAGCCATCTTGACCTCCTTTTCTCACTGGACTACATCAGTCTCCGTCCACCTTATAACTTCTGTACTTGGTTTTCTTGCAGCTTGGAATGGTCTTCCTGATATCTTTCCCTGTCCAGCTTCTTCTCAGACTTCAGGTCTTACCTTGTTAGAACAGCCTTTCCTGATAATCCTGTCTGAAATTTTACCTGTTTCCTCCCATCACGCTCAGTCACATCCCTTTATTTCATTTTATTCGTAGTGCTTTCCACCATCTGAAATGACCATATTTATGTTTTTACTTTGTTAGTTATTGTCAGTCTCATTTATGCAGTGAGTTTTTTGAGGATAGGCAGAAATTTTGTCTGATTGATTCTCTATTGTTAAGGCTTATGACAGTGTCTGGCACAGAGTAGTCTGTCAGGAAATGTTTATTGACTATATGAATGCATGAATGAATAGCAATCAGTCTCTACCAGCAGAAGGAGAGGAGTGGTTCCCTGACAATGGGGGCCTGAGAAATGGCTCCAGAGAGGGTGCCTACGTGGGAGAAGATTGGAACTTGGAGAGTGGGAGCCTGACCTCTCTTTCTCTCTTTCCTTGCTTTGTAGGCCAGAGGCACCCAATGAATTCTATGATGGAGACCATGACAATGACAAGGAAAGCGACGTGGAGATTTAAGAGTGGCTGGGCTTGCTATGTCCCCAGATATTCCTTTTTACCTCTTGGTTGGGTGGGAGGGAAAAGGTGTGGCTCTTCCACCCCTGGTCAGGTTACTCTCAGGGCTTTTACCAACGCTGGGGGAGGGTTTGGAGACCACATCTTGTTCTGGAACCAACTATCCCCTCTCTTCTCCCTCCCAAGGTCTGAGAATGGTACCTATTAGGGATTGGATGGGGACAAGGATAGCCATCTCTAGGACATCTTGGGCGGTGAGCCCTAGAGGCCAGTCCCAGCCCTTCTGGCTCACTTATTCCTTCCCTACTTCCCTCTAACCCAGAGACTTTAGGGGTGAGGGGGCAGACAGGAGTAAGGTTGCCTTTGACTTCCTCCTGGGTTCTCCTAATGCAGGCCTTGTTTCCAGTGCAGGTGAAGAGTAAGGAATTTTAGGGGGCTCTGGCTCCCTAACACCTTAACCCAGATGATGGGAAGTGCAGTTTTGAGATGGGGAAGGATGTGAAAATGTCCTGTTCTAACTTCTGGCTTTATGTCCATTTTACCACCCTTTTTATTCAATAAACCAAGTTGGTATTTTTTGTACCTTTTGCCTTTCTGGGAATATTCTTAATTCTTGCTAGCTGCCTGTGTTATGAAGAGAGAGGAAATGGGGTGATGATGTATATAATAAAAATCGTAGCTAACATTCATTCAGCAGTCACCTTACATTAGAACCTGTATATATGTATTCTACATGGATTCTCTTACTCATATATAGGGAGTTAAGAGAGCATTTTAGTTAAGAGTTAGACAAACCTGAGCAAATTACTAGCTTGAGAGAGGGAGTAGAAGATGACTTCAGGTTTTTGAACCTGGGTGTTGGGATTGGTGATGCTAGTTGGTGAGGATACACTGAGATAAAACGGTGACTGACATAAGCAGTTGCTTCTTATCTTCATTGTCTGTGTGAAGAATGATGCTAGATATTGTAGTAGCCACAAGCGTGGACTCTTCCCCGGAGGAGTTTATAGTCCAGTAGGGAGTAAGATAAATGCTATAGTAGATGTAGACAGTGGTTCAAGAAAGAAGAGTAATACATGGATCATTCCTTCCATGCTCTGATCCTGTCGTTTCTCAACACTAGCATAGAAAGTAAGTAGCTTTTGAACTGTTTTGGACAAATTGATTTTGAAGTGTGGGCTGGACAACTCTGTGCAACTGTCCATCAGGCAATTAGAAAGTGGAAGGTAAGAGATGAAGGTCAGATTTAGGAGCCAGCCAGCTTGGCAGAGTCTTTGTAATATAAGAGACCCTAGCACTGGGCTTCCTAGTGAGTGAGTCACTGACTGCCCTCCAGGAACATGCAGTTGAAATCTTTTGCCAGTTGTGGGAAAGATAAGTCTAGACTTTGAGGGCTTACTGGGTACCACAGGCTTTTCACACAAGGGACAGATGTAGCTATTCATGAGAATAGATGAAATTACTGAGGGAGGAATCAAGCTAGTAGAGCAAAGAACACACTTTTGGAGAATGCCTGCTCTTTTCACTCAGGTTTGGTTTATGTCAGTAGGGAATCCTGGTTAAACATAGGGCTTGGCAGTCAGACCAACCTGGTTTTAATTTTTTTGTTACTTCATTATGTGTCCTTGGGCAAGTCACTTCAATTGTCGATGTCCAAGTTTCCTATCTTTAAAATGGTGAGAGTAGTGGAATCTATCACATGGCATTGTGAGGATTCAGTGAGAAAATAGGTGTAGAGTGTTTTTGCATAGAGTCTGGCATAGAACAAGTGTATGGTAAATGGTTAACTGTTATTAAGCTTCAGGCACACTGTAGCAATAACTAGTTTTTCCAGATTAGAAACACGGAAAGTAGTAGACCTGGGATTTAGAACTAGGTAATCTAACTCCAGAGCTAGTCGACTTCAGTCTAGCGCTGGCCCTGGACCAAGCTCTGTTCTTGGTACATAGCTTTCAATAAATGGTAGCTATCACTTTATTTTTTCATGTGCTCCATGGGTATTGCACACATAAAAACTATATTATCCTGGAAAGCCCGGCACTAAATTTTCTGCAAAGATAACAGTCTGTCTTATGAGATGTTTGGTTCAGATAATAATATCCTGGTCTGGAGTTTGAGAGGGTCCAGGCTTTACAGCCACGTGGGCACTGCGTGGGAGCAGGGAGGCCTGCGCCGCTCCAACCGCCAGGGGGCGCTGTCCGGGAGTTGCACCGCCCACTCACCATCACCCCCCCCAACGTGGGTCCGAATGGTTAGGCCCGCCAGGCAGGTAGTGCGCTTCCGCGGCTTTCCTCCACCCCCCCTCCCTTCCCCCGTTGGTAGGGGCTGCGTGTCCGGGCGGAAGTGGGGCAGGCGGGCGGGAGCGAGGCGTCGCGGTTGTATATTCATGAGGCGCGCGCAGCCCGGCATGCTAATGAGGCGGGGCGCGGCGGCTGGCTGAGGAGCTGCTGGGCGGCGGCGGCGGCGGGCTTGGAGCTGCCGGGCGGGAGCGGCGTAGGCTCGGGGTCACTAGCAGCGCGAACCTGGACATGGAGCCGCCCGGCGGGGGCCCGGGGCCCGGCCGCGGGACCCGGGACAAGAAGAAGGGCCGGAGCCCGGACGAGCTGCCTTCGGCGGGCGGCGACGGCGGCAAATCCAAGAAATTTGTGAGTGTCCCTCCCACCCGGTTCCCTCAGCCTGGCCCCGTAACCGCCCTCCGGACCCCGGAGACCTCCGCAGCCGGCCCCAGGGGTGTACGCCCGTCTCTAGGGAGCCGACCCCCCGCCTCCCTTCCTCGTTTTGCTCGGTCCTGGGCTCCGAAGCCCAACCTCCGACTGCTCCGGGACCTCCCGGAGCCCCGGAGTCCCAACCGGCTCTTGCCCCGGCAACCTCAGGGCTTCCTCATCCCCCAGCCTGCGCGCTCTGCTCTTAGCCCCCGTAGCCCTGGCCGGTCGCGGCCCCATCTGTTCCCTCGCAGCCCCACTTCCTTTCTTCTTTCTCCGTTACCCGAACACGCCTTCTCTATCTCGATCCTGTGTGCTTTTCGGGGTCCATTTTCTCTTGTTACCCTTCCCCCTGTTTTTCGTATCCTCCTATTTGCTTCTCCAAAGGTCACTTCCTTCCCCAAGATTGATCTCTTTCACCTGCTAACTTTCCTCCCGCCCAGTCTCCTCTCTGGGCCCTCAGCCCAGTGTCACCTGATAATCCTTCCCCTCAGGAATGTTACCTGACTTGGGCCCTGCCTTCCCTCCTCCCTTGGACATTTGTCCTTGCGACTGCAGGAATGGGTACCTGCCCAGTTACTCTGGTCATTGGGCATGACGGTAGTTGGCTTCCCAGTATTTCCTTATCCAGAGAACCTGTCTCTTTGCCCTGTTGCTTATCACTTATCAAGGGGTTCGAACTTCTCTCATGAATATGCCCTTCTTAGGACGGTGATCACCCTCCCCCATGGGGAGGAAGTTAGACTAAAAGGCCAAGAAGTTTGTGAGTACCTAAGGGAATTGCCTTTTGTACGTTTCCCATGATAACTATCTCTTCAGCTCTTCTGCCACATCCTGTGCCCCAAGGCTACTGACAACCCTTTTCCAACCTGTAGAAGAGTCTGACTTTCATCAGGTGCCAATTCCAATCTGAAAGAATATTGATATTCGTGTAACACTGTGGTATCTCATTACCTTTGCACACACTGTATCTTCTTTTTTACTCCTCTCTCCAGGGAGTTGTTTGCTTTTTACTGTAGAAGCTTTGAAAGATAGGGGGCGCTGTCCAAGAGAGGGAGTTTTGGATCTTAATAACCATTTGCTAGTTTTAACTGTAATGTAGTCTTCTCTCCCAGGTAATTACTCTGCCACTCCAGTATCTCTTTCTACTAACCAAAAGGTTTCTAACTTTTTCCTCTTTCTTTCTCTTTTCTCTTATCCCCACCCCTTAGCATTCTGACCCAACTCCACAAGTCTGGGAAGAAAACTGAGAAAATAATGAAAAAGGAGGATAATGTTGCTTTGGGACCTAGAGGGTTGGAATATGGAGAGTACTAAACAGAATTAAAATAGTGACTCATCTCTTCCTACCTATTTCTAGCAAGACAGGTGCTTCTGGATGTCCTTTCCTGTGACTGTAGGCTGTCAGTCACTGCCTGTGTTTTTATCTGGTGAACATCTTTTTTCCCCCAGAAATGTAGGTTTAATAGTAGTGACAGTTTTCGCCCTATGGTGACCAAAGCAACATTCCCCTATGTTTCTTTAGGATAAGCATGAACTTCTAGTTAGGGAGCTTTCCTTCTAAGCCTTAAGTTTTAAGGCCCATATTTTTTCTATTTATGTATCATTTTGTTTTGCTTTTGTTTCCATGGTTACCCTTTGACCTTCCTCACCCAAATTCCAGCTGTTTTTGCTGATTTATAGTGACCTCTGTGACTTGTAAATGTTTTTCAGGTTCTAAATGGAATTTTACATGTGCTTTTGTTTTATCTAACACTTACGTGTTTCACAGATTTGTAAATTCTACTAAGTGTGTGGGGCTGAAAGGTGAGATACCTGAGGAAATTTAACTTGTTTTCACCTGTTTTGGGGAATGTCCGTGGAGTCCTGTGTATGCTGAGTGGATTTGGCTCACAGTTGTTAGTATTTGCTTTAGAGAGGGTGCAGCTGAACCAAGTTCTCTTTTTCTTTCTGAGGTGTTGGTCTTAACTCTTAATCTGCTGAATTTTTAAAAAATATGTAGCACACAGGTAGTGAGGAGAATTGCATTCCTGGCTAGGGAATTGGAAAGTTTCCAGGAAAGTAGAGCTGCTTAACCCCTTTATTGCCAGCTATACCATACCTCAAGGCTTCAGGATATTCTTTCTCATTGCTCTTTATATAAGAACTCTGTGGAAATGAGAGCCTAGGAGGAGCATTGCAATCCACTTCTCTTTGTGTCTGTGTATGTATATGGGGGTGGGTAGAGCCGGCGAGATTGCTGGTTTGCTTTTGTTACCCACGGCGTAGTTTTCTTGAACTACAGGCTAAAAGTGAACTCAAAGCTGTTTCGCCTACTCCACCTTTCCTACAGTGTGTGTCCTCGGGAGCTCCATTAAGAACGCATTTTATAAAACTACACTGGTTTGGACCTAGTGTACCTGAAGGTATTTGTTTGCATCTGAGGGGTTACTAATCCCTTTAGCTGCTACATACCTTTCCAAGCCGATGCAGGTTCTAATTACAGATCAACTGATGAAAACACAGAGCTCACAAATTGCCTAAGATCTGCTCTTTACCCTTAGAGGCATCTTGTGTGGAAAGGACACAAGGAGTCTAAGTTTAAATAGTGGTAGGGCTCATCTTTTTAAAACATGTGGTGGTTCGAGATGCTAATGTGTGTGGTGAAGCCAGACTGTCTGGTGTTCCATTCCCCTTGGTTCTTCTTGAGTCTGTCGTCTCCTGGACCATGAGCTTATCCCCTTGTCCAGCATTATACCAGTTCCTTTTGGAAGCCCTTAAGATGAAGGGAAATAAAAATGCTAAATGAACAGAGTGTTTTCTGCCTTTTCAGCAGTAATGAATGTGGGTGTCAGAGAGACTGATTTCTGAAATATGTGTAAGGGGAGTAAGTATAACCAGGATGTTAGGAAGCTGCAGAGTATTCCTGCATTTTACAGACTCCATGTCTTCTCATACAATCGAGAACTGATCCATTTTAAGAAAGACTATCGCATCTTGATTCAACTAGGAGCCTAACTTTGTAAAACATGAATTTTAGTGTGGGATTAGAAATAATAGAAGATACTTAATTTTTAAAATCTTGTTTAGTTTTGGATGCCTATGTAAAATTATTGCTGTGTTGCAGTTTCATGCCCTTCTAAAAGCAAAGTGAGGGATTTCCCTGGTGGCGCAGTGGTTAAGAATCTGCCTCCTAATGCAGGGGACACAGGTTTGAGCCCTGGTCTGGGAAGATCCCACATGCCATGGAGCAACTAAGCCCGTGTGCCACAGCTACTGAGCCTGCACTCTAGAGCCTGTGAGCCACAACTACTGAGCCCGTGTGCCTAGAGCCTGTGAAGCCACCACAATGAGAAGCCCTCGCACCACAATGAAGAGTAGCTCCCGCTTGCTGCAACTAGAGAAAGCCCATGCGCTGCAACTAGAGAAAGCCCGTGCGCAGCAACGAACACCCAACACAGCCAAAAATAAAAAATTATTAAAAAAAAAATAAAAGCAAAGTGAGAGTGAAAGTATATTTAGTTGTAGACCCTTGTTCATCCAAAATGAGAGCAAAGATGAAGGATGCCAGGCAGAATTTTAAACAAATATTAAGAAAGGTAGAGATTATGAAAGAAGTGGAGTTGTTCATGCAGATACCTGCTTCTTTAATTTTGATCCAAAAGGTCGCTGAAAACCAAGGAGTATGCATAGAACTTTATACAAGTCATTTGTGTTTTTTGAAGTTGATAAACACAGGGATTACTTAGTTTGGAAAGGGGGAGGGGAGCCTACAGGAATGTTATTGAGAGTTTGAGATGACAGAATGATACCTTAAAAATTTGCCCTCTGCCTGCCTGGTCTTTAAAGAGACAGCACAAGGATCCACTGGATAATGTTACATTTACTTGTCTCAAAGGAAATCCTCCCTCACAGGAGGTGAAACTGAGGGAATGCCTCAATTAAAATCTCTGCCTTGAGAGAGTTGTTAAATGTTGGGATATTTTTATAAAAAGAGTTGAAATTTTTATGACCTGTAAATTGTTTATTTAAAAAGCTAAGAAAATAATAATAAGTGAGAAGTGATTTAACTTTGTTGATGGACATATGGGTCAGAGTAGACTAATTTTATTTCCTGTGTGATAAAATCACCTTTTGTTATCCCCTGGGATGTTCAGTGTAATTTATAAATGGATTGCCACGTTATTCTTGGAGAGTGTTATATTTTCAGTGAAATGTAATAGAGGCTTAAAAGATAAGGTTATACCACATATGAATTAGAAGAACAGCTTAAAATCATGTTTTTTAACAAGAAATATTAGGTATTATAGAGAAACAAAGAGTTTGTGTATGCAGGTGGTGTTTTCTCTCATTTTATGTCTCAGCTGAAATCATGACTACAAAAAGCATCCCCATATTGAAACAAATCTTGTGTTTTTTTTTTTTATTATGTTGAGCCTTTTATTCTCAATCACTTTTGTCTGAAAGCAGTAGGAAAAAATTCACCTCTTGCTAACCAGCAAAGCAGCATTGGGTGTTTGCCCCTAGTTTGGGTTAGATGAGACAATGCCAACCCTCTCCCTGTGCCTAGCTGTCTTATCATTCCCTCCCTCTTTGTTTTTACTACTGCCCTGCTGCTATAAGGACTGGTTCTAGTCCCTTGGATAAGCCAGGCCTTTGGGGAATCAGGAGCAGTAAAAGATGCTTATTCTAAAATTTCTTAAAACCTTGAAGCTAAAATTGAAAAGTAAAGAATATTTTAATCACTATGAACATATCTTACCTTATTTTCCACCTGTCTTTTTTTTTTTTTTTTTAACAAACACAGTTTTTCTAATCAAAGAACCTTTTTTAAGAAAGTAAGAGAATAACTGTAGGAAAAGGGAAATTGAGACCAGTATTTTAAGGAATTTTACCACTGATTACAGGATAACTCTGGGTGAATCATTGTTCTTTCAACTTTGAGATTCTTACTTCCATTCATTAGTAAAGCTTGCTGTGAATGGGAGTCTTAAAATTTTAGAGTTCGAAGGGACTTTAAATGTCATCAAGCCCAAACACCCGCTCAGTGCAGCATCCCTTCTTATTACAGTTGTAGGTTGGAAATTGGATAAATAAATGGAGGAAGCAAAAGCATAAAATTTTGGATTCTACATTTCCTTTAGTAAATTTCAGGATCTTGGAGGAAAGGGATTATATAAAAGGAACAGATACGCTAGAAGCTATGAAACTGAAAGGGAAAAGATTGAAGAAATTGACTCTGTTGCTTGGCTCTGTGACAATTAGAGAGTGTCAATTGGTCCTTTAAATATTTGCTTAAATTTCTTCCCTCCAAGAAGGGGGATGAAACAGAGAAGGGGACACAAAAGAGAAAAATCATAAAGAACTTAATTAAGAGAAACACAGCATTCCTATGTGGAAGCATTGTTATATGGAAGATGGGAAATTCCATCCTTGATTGTGGTTATAAGTGGTCTTTAGGCAGTAGCTACTTTGTCATTTTGTTAGGTAGCAGATACAGGTAGCGTTTATGGTGTCCTCGATTATTTTTCTGGATTTCTGATTCTGTGACTTATTCCCTGTTTTAGGAATAGTACTGTTTGAAAGCATTAGGATTTGCATTTTCTTTGAAGACTTAGCATACCTCAAGGATCCAACAGAGGTTGCTTTATAAACCATCTTTGATCCTAAAGGTCACAGAAAAAACCAAGGTAGTGGGCTTATATCTCAGATATAGCTGCTTTTTTTTTTTTTTTTTTAAATGTTAGAACTTGAGGATCAAGTAGAAAGATAACACACACTTGCTTTTTTTTTTCACCTAGAGTAGCTCATACTTTATTCAGGGGTCTTCACCTGTTTGTTTTGCCACAGATCCTTTGGACATCTTTTTTTTTAAACAGCTTTATTGGTGTATAATTAACATACAATAAACTGCATATATTTAGTGCACAATTTGTGAACCCATTGCCACAGACAAGATAACGAATATATCCATCACCCTCAACAGGTTTTTCCTGCCCCATTGTATTCTCTCCGTCTCATTTCTCCTTGTGCCCCAATCCCCAGGTAACTAACCACTGATTTGCTTTCTATAACTATAGGTTCGTTTGTATTTTCTAGAAGTTTATATAAATGGACTTACACACAACATGAACCCTTTCTTTTGGTTTCTTTCAGCATAATGTATGTTAGCTATATTAATAGATCATTCTTTTTTATTGCTAAGTAATATTACATTGTATGGGCTTACTATAATTTATTTACTTGTTGATGGGCATTTGGATTGTTTCCAGTTTTGGTTCTTTTTTGTTTTGCTGTGAACATTCATGTACAAGTTTTTGTCTGGACATATGCCTTCATCTCTCTTTTGTAAATACCTAGGAATGGAATGACTAGGCTATATGGTAGGGCTATGTTTAACTTTTAAAGAAGTTGCCAAACTGCTTCCAAAGTGGTTATACCATTTTATGTTCTCACAAGCAATATATGGATTCTGGTTCCTTGTCAGCTCTTGGTATGATCAGTCTTAAATTTTAGCCATTCTAGTGGGTGTGTAGTGAGTGGACAAAGAATGTCGCTTGCCATTTCAGTAAACAAAGGGTGTTCTGGCTATAAAGTCATCAGCCGCTGTAGGAGTCCCTGTTGGTGCACCCTGAGGGGAATTCAGGAAGGAGAAAAACAGGTTGCCAGCCACCAAGCCATCGGTCACTGTAGCTGTCCAGACTATGCACCCTGAGGGGAATTCAGAATGGAGAAAAACAGGATACTGGCCTTAGGTAGTTAAGATGCATATCAAAGGAATGATTTCAGTAAGCCCAGACTCTTTTTTTTTTTTTTTTTTTTTTTTTTTTGCGTTACGGGCCTCTCGCTGTTGTGGCCTCTCCCGTTGCAGAGCACAGGACGCAGGCTCAGCCGCTCTGAGGCATGTGGGATCTTCCCGGACCGGGGCACGAACCCGTGTCCCCTGCATCGGGAGGCGGACTCTCAACCACTGCGCCACCAGGGAAGCCCAAGCCCAGACTCTTATATCTTCCCATATACGGAAAAGCACTAAAAATCATTAACTTGAGATGTCTGTTTTTTTGTGAGTAGCAGTAATCTTTTGATGTTCAACTTCATGGGTTTTTTTTTCCAGCAAGAATTCCTGTATATCCCGGCTCCTCTCTTAAATCTTTGGAGTATTCCCTCAGAGCTATCTGAGAGGCTGCCATCCCGTGCTTTAGCCCTCAGTAAGGCCTCTGAATAAAACATAATTTTCAACTTTTAGGTTGTGCATTTTTTTTTCAGTCTACAAACGGTATCTCAGTGTGGCTTTAATTTGCATTTCCTTAATGATGTTGAGCATTTTTTCATGTGTTTATTTGCTGTATATCTTCCTTGAAGTGTCTGTTCAAAAATTTTGCCCACTTAAAATTTTTTTATTACAGTCTAAATACAAGTCCTTTGTTGGATATATGTTTTACAGATGTTTTCTTCCTCCTGTGACTTGCCTTTTCATTTTCTTAACAGTATATTTTGAAGAACAAAAATGTTTAATTTTGATGAAGTCCATCCAATTAATTGTTTTTGCTTTTTGTATCATATTTCAAAAATCTTTGCTAAAATCACAGTCACTAAGATTTTTCTCCTAAAAGTTTTATAGATTTAGCTCTTAAATTCTCCTCTTATCACTGTGGAAATGTCAGTTATATTCCACATGTTCTCTTTGGGGTGTAAATTTTCACCTGTAGACAAGACAGACCATTTCTGATACTCTTGGGATTGGGGACCTTTGAGATTCTATTTATAGTGAAAGCATTTTCATCTCTTATGTGGTGTTAGAAACCTTTTGTTTACCTGTACTCAGTGTGCTACAGGTTGTATAATGCCAGTCTTCCTATCTATAGATATTAACGAATGCTCAGCATCTTTATAGATAGGAAGATTACTTCATTGCAGACTGGAAAGACAGGAAGTAATAATAATAATAACAGTAACAGTAATAATAGCACTTGTTTGTTGCATACTTGCTATAGCCCTAGTGCTATAGCCCTAGGTACTATTGTTATTCCTGCTTTCTAGGTAATTAAACTAAAACTCAGTGAGATCAGCAACATGCTTTAGGTCATAGAACTGGAATTCAAACCTAGGTCTGGCTGATTTAAACAAACACACACACTCACACACAGCCATCTTCTTATTCACTGCATTGTATTGACAGTTTACAAATGTCCAGTTTTTGCACTTGTTGTATCAAAGGGTATTCACTGTTAGGAATTTCATAGAAAATTTTGATGGTATATCTTTAGAGCCCTTTGACTACTGCAGTCTATAAAACTGGACTCTTTTTCAGTTCAGTTAGTGGGGAAAGAAGTGTTGGGTCTAGATGAACAAAGTGCAGTGGCTAAATGCCTAACTGCGTTTTGCATTTAATAATTTAGACTTTGAGACCATTGCAGGAATCTTAATTAAACCTTTCTTAGGCATGTAAAAGTAGCTGTTATAGTGCATGCAAAATCAGCCTTTTTCCTGGCTCATACGTTATTAAGAAGTTGTCTAAATTATTATTATTTTTTAATGCAACCTTATCTCCTTTGTAAATAGAACAGCTCTAACAGCATCACCTGGCAGGAATTTTAGTTGTTTAAATTGCTGCGAGCAGCAAGTAGTGGTGACGTATAGGAAGGAGGAAGCTGTTGCTAGACCAGCTCCATAGTTATCTTTTCTATATTTTATTTTATTTATTTATTTATTTTTTTTGCGGTATGTGGGCCTCTCACTGCTGTGGCCTCTCCCGTTGCAGAGCACAGGCTCCGGACGCACAGGCCCAGCGGCCATGGCTCACGGGCCCAGCCGCTCCGCGGCACGTGGGACCCTCCCAGACCGGGGCACGAACCCGCCTCCCCTGCATCGGCAGGCGGACTCCCAACCACTGCGCCACCAGGGAAGCCCTCTTTTCTATATTTTAGAATTGGCCCTGAAACAAATAAGGATTGCAAATGGTTACTAACTCTAGGGTCTCTCCTGAGTCTGGGGACTGCTGAAGTTTATTCTTTAGACCTGGCAGTTATTTGCTTGTGGTTAATAATTAAGGCATTGCCACAGAGGTCCAGGTACCTGGAACTAGGATATTCTGTATGATTGGTGGCAAAGAGTAGAGAATAGAGTTTCTCTTGTTTGTGTGAATCTACCCTAGATCCAAAAGGCTGAAGATCAAGAACCGTGTGGTTGACCTATCAGGTTCAGTCCATGCTTTTTAAAGAGATTGTAATCTCAGCTGTGTCTGTAGAAGAATAGGTAGGAAAAGCTTAAAGGCCATGAGCATAAACTTCAAAAGCTGTAGAAATTCAGAGAATTTAAGGAATTATGTGGAAAGATTACTGATCTGAGAGTCAGAAGACCTGTTTCAGAATCAGAATGCTGGAGGTGAAAAGGATGCTAAAAGTTATTTAATCAAATCCGTTATTTTATAGATGAAGGAATGTGGGCCTAGAGAAGTGATCTGTCCAAATTTACAACTAGACCTAGGACTAGAACCCCCATCTCTCACTCTTACTGAAATATTCTTTCCATATATTGCTACTTAGTTTGACCTTGCTACTAATTAACTGTGTGAACTCTGGGCAAGTCACTCTTCTTTTCTTGGTCTTTCCTTGTAAAATGAGAGAGTTGGCATGAATGATTTCAAAGGTCTATACTAATGTCCCAAATTCTACATAAATGATCTAGAATACAATTGTGGGCAATGCTAGTTAGCTTCATAGAAGATGAAGGCCCTGGAACATGAAGGAACATGATAGGCCCTGGAAGTAAATCCAGGGATTGATAGAGGAGAGGGGTAAGGGGTTTCGTGGGATGGGGAACAATGTGAACAGAGGCTCAGAGGTTTGAATGTGTGGCTGTAGTAAAAAGAAATGGCCCGGTTATAGCAGTCAAGAGGATCAGTGGGAGATGAATCATTTAAGAAAGCCACTTCATAGAGATTATTTTATCCCTGGGGAAGGCTTTTAGGTTCTCTTTCTGTAGAAGCCCACGGAAAGCAGAATGGAAAAATTTGCATTTTGTAACATGTCATGATGCATGTTGATGCAGTTTTTGGCCTTGTGAATATGTGGTGGTGAAGAACATGAATAGATTAGTGTTAAGGTTCCAGCAAATCACTTCTGCTATCTAGATGGAGTTTATAGGTAGTTAAGTTTGTTTGATTTCCATTCCTTATCCATTGTAATAATCCATCTTCTCAGACTTTCACGGATCATTCTAGATTTTAAAAGATGTGACTGTCTTCATCTGAATCTCAGCACTGTGTAGTCAAATTGTGGGATCAGAGACTTCCCTGGTGGTCCAGTGGTTAAGACTTCACACTTCCAATGCAAGGGGTGCAGGTTCAATCCCTGGTCGGGGAACTAGGATCCCACATGCCATGTGGTGCGGCCAAAGAAAAAAAAAATTGTGGGCTCAGGTGGGGAATTGGGGGAATAATCTGAGCCTGTCTCTGGGACCTGTCATTTTCTTCTAAACATACTTTAGCACTGCAGTATTGGTTTTGATTGCATGCTTATTTGAAGTGTTCTTTAGTCTTTCATGAATGCACTATATATATATATATATATATATATATATATATATATAGTGTGTGTGTGTGTGTGTATATATATATATGTATATATAAAGAGACAGAGAGAGAGAGACAGAATGATATCGAGATCTCTTGAGGAGGGTGGGTCTTATCTCCCATCTAGCTTGTAAGGTATCTAAGAGTGGAGGTGTTTAACTCACATTAGCAATAACCTGTTATGTATTTTAGTTTTGCTGTGAGTCTTGTGACTCTTGGGATTACTCTCAAGCCTCTCCATTTCTGTGGTCTAATGTAGGAGATTGACAGTTTTGAAAACATTAGTCCTCTCACCAAGGTAACTGTGAGGCAAAGAGAACCACTGATATGACTATACCAGACCAGAAGAACTCTGTTGAGAAAAGATTTTTATTTTTCTCTAGAGATAGTGTCTTAGGTTTTGTCTTGTATCAATATTTAATGAAGGAACATGTCTGTCGGATTTAAAATCTGCATTATTTTACATAGCACAGGGCTGCCAACTTTTATCGTTATAAATGAGAGCAGTATTTGACCCACTGCTCTAGGGATTGATAACATACATTTAAAGTGAATAATTGCTAAGTTCCTATATTATTTGAATCAGTACCACAGTCTTTCATGGCTACAGAGAGGTTTACACAGAATATTAAATAAAGGAGACCAAGATGAGTCTTCAGGTCCTCAGGATATGTCTGGATCTCCACAAAAAATGCTGCTGGCTAAGGATTGCCTTAGTTATTTCTCAAAGTCACATATTTCTGTCCATAGCTATGGAGTTCCTTTGATTCCTTCATTTGGCCGTAGAAGCAAAGTAGTTTTAAGGACTCTTCTAAAATTATTTCATCATGCTTTCATGGGGCCTAAAGAGACATTTTTAGTTTTGTTAGTTGTTGTGAAAGATGTGTGTCAGGCTCCCCAGGCATAGAGGTTTCTAGTGATTTCTTGATTCTGGTATTTGAAAAAGATGGGAGTTGGCCTTAGTTGGCAGCTCTTTGCATCCGCCAGGGCTTGTTCGTTACTTACTTCTAGGCCCATGGGTGACGTCTGTTTCCTGTGATTGAAACCACAAGAAGAAGTGGTGAGAAGTCTCTGTAGGATATGTCCTATCAAGCAAGCAGCAGGCATTGGGATGCCCTCAAAAGAGCAGTAGTAACTAAGCACTGTCTTTAAGGGTCCCTGAAGAGACCCTAGAAATGATCTGACTCAGCCTCCTCATCTTAACATGAGAAAGAAGGCCACTGAGGCCTAGAGGTATTAAGTTGCTCAAGGTCATGTAATTAGGTAAGCTAGCTTTTAAACTCCACTAACTGTTCATTATTCTCTCACATTGCATTGTCATCCCTAAATTTTGTAACTGTGCCCTGCCAGGGTGTTGCCTTAAGCAAAGTACTACTGGAAAAGAGTAAGTGCTGGTGGGCATTTTGAATATGAAAATTGGATGATATTTTGCTTTTCGATGCTGTGCTAATTTTTATACTCTTTTAAAATAATTTTTTATACTCTTTTTGAAAAGACATATACATACATTTTCAAAATAGCAAAATCTAAGAACCCCCAATTTTTATTTTTTATTTTTATTTCACTTAGTATTTGAATATTCTAGTCATCTCTATGCACAGTTATTTTTACAACATTGCAATTACAGTTGCTACACATTTTCTGCTTTTAAAACAATGTGTCATAAACATTTTTCAGCTTTCTAATCTTTGAAAATTGGTACTTTTGTTTGAAATGGAAATTTTGTTTTATTTTGCTTTGGCCGCACCGCACGGCTTGTGGGATCTTAGTGCCCCGACCAGGGATCGAACCCCAGCTGTCAGTGAAAGCATGGAATCCTAACCACTGGACCACCAGGTAATTCCCTGGAAATGTATTTGTATTATAAAAGTGATACACGTTTTTCTAAGAAAATGTAGATGTGTATAAAAATAGAGTAAAACAATATTCTAACTCGTTTTCCAGAAATTTTAGTTACTTTTCAGTAGTTAGAACCAAAGAGAAAAATACATGGTACATGGAAGTCTCTTTGGAGCCTAAGTACTTTGGCATGAAATTCTTTAATGTGTTTGCATTAGAACATAGTTCCACACAAGTACGGTTGCTAGAAGTATCGGAAGTTTCTTGTTTTAACTCTTGCTTATATTTCTGGTTATAGAGGAGTAATGAGATTTCACCTCATGCTGTCTCCCACCTCCCTTCCCCAAATTTTCTCAAAATAAAATCTTAATTCTAGATTTGTAAGAGGCCAGTAAATGTTTACTGTGGTTTCATAAGGTCAAGTCTGGCTTTTTGAGTAGTAGTATAATTTTCGGATCAGTTAAGCTATTATCAGTAGGTCGTGATTACTTCTTGTATTCAGGAATGATGTGAGGGTAGAAGTGTAACCATCATTTAGAAATGAAGGGTTTGAGAATGGGATTTAAAACAAGGTGGCCTCATGCTTGGTGCCTGTATGTAGAAGCAATATCAGCTGCAGGAACTTCCTGTCTGTCAGGCCTTTGGGTGTGTCATTCATGTGCTCACCCTTGAGAAAGAGTAGATGTCCTGCTACTCACATCACAACAAGGGAGGAGAAGACAGTTGCTACGGAGATTGGGAAACAGCATTCCTGAGTCATTGACTGTTTCCGAATGAATGAACAACACCCCTTTTTTCTTAGCTTCTCTAAGCTAAGGCAGTGAAGAGAGAGGCCTAATAAGAAAGTAAAGAACAAGTATCAGTATTTGGAGCTTGAGAAGTATGTCAAAACTTTGGAAAAGTAGGTTAACGTTATTTACTGTTTTCTATATATGTGTTTGAAAGTTTTATTAGAACCTTTGGATGTTTGAAAGGGAGGAAGCTTTGCTTACTCTGCCCTCTCACCAGATGACAGAATGTGTGTGCGCCTCCTTCCAGACAGCAAAGGAGAGGGGCGTGTCTGCCACACCATGTGGTACTTGATAGGAAACTAGGACTTGTAGAATCTGAGCACTTTCTCTAGTGGCAGCTTGTTTTCCCGGCCCTTGAGTGCTTTGTAGTGCAGGGGGCTGGCAGTTTGTTTGCATGGACATAGAGGAAGAATGCAATGTTCCCAGCCTGGTTTCCACCTGTTCTGCTGAGCTGGAATAGTGAAACCTGAGTGGACTGTCCTTCTTCCTCTAGGCTATCAGCTATCTAGGATGCAGGCTCTGCCAGTCCCAGGCTTCAGGATGAGCTAAGCTGGAGGCAAAAAGTTGCCTTCTCCTTTTCCCCAAGAGACTTGCCTTCTTGGATTATTAGAGAACTGTTCGAACATACTGGACCTGTCTCTCGGAGGATTGAATTCTAATATTAGGATAGTTTTTTCCCCTCATTTTAACTATAGTCGGGAAATGTGGTTTATTGGAAAGCAGACTCTAAACAGTTTTAGACAGTCGTGAGGGAAATTGAGTTTGTTGCTTTGAATTTATAAGCAAATTGCTTCAAGTTTATAATTATTGAAACAGGAAATGGAGTACAGTTACCTAATAATGTTCTTTACATGGCCTTTAAAATATATATATATATATTTTTTTGGCTGCGTTGGGTCTTAGTTGCAGCACACGGATCTTTCGTTGCAGCAGGCGGGCTTCTCTCTAGTTGTGGCACACAGGCTCCAGAGCATGTGGGCTCTGTAGTTGCAGCACACGGGCTCTGTAGTTGTGGCGTATGGGCTTAGTTGCCCCATGGCATGTGGGATCTTAGTTCCCCAGCCAGGGATCGAACCCACTTCCCCTGCTTTGGAAGGCAGATTCTTAACCACTGGTCCACCAGGGAAGTCCCCTATATGGCATTTCTAACTTGTGCTTCACATGGCCCACTGCCTGGAATCTTTCTGGACTCCCTGGGTTGTATCAGGATAAAGATACTGATTCTGGATGGCAGGGGTAGATTGAAAGACGTCTTTTAATTAGGAATAAAAGATCTTAGGGGGCTTCCCTGGTGGCGCAGTGGTTGAGAGTCCGCCTGCCGATGCAGGGGACACGGGTTCGTGCCCCGGTCCGGGAAGATCCCACATGCCGCGGAGCCTGCACGTCTGGAGCCTGTGCTCTGCAGCGGGAGAGGCCACAACAGTGAGAGGCCCACGTACCGCAAAAAAAAAAAAAAAAAAAAAAAAAGATCTTGGACTCTCCTCTACTGTGTTTCCTGTGTTGTCTCTTGTGTGAGTTGTCACAAATTTAACTCTCCAATACTGAGTTTAGCTGTGGGGCTGCTGAGGCAGTGTGGAACTAAGTGGATGAGCTGCTAGAGTCTTACCTGTTCCTTTAGCACTTTTTCCTTAGCAGTCATGGAGAACATGAGTGTGCCATCTCATTTCTGGGGGTTGCTAGATAATCTTCAGTTTTCTTTCCCTTAAGTGCATTTAACTTTATAATGGTAAATTAGCTTTAGAGTTCATATTTTTCAATTTCTCGTCATTTGGTGCTCTTGTTTTAGAATTCCTTTCCTCTGATATACCTTTTTTCTTTGATTTTCTTTTTTGAAGTGGGTACTCCAGTTCTACACAACTCCTGTTGAGGCTGTTGGCACTAATAAGTAGTGATGTCAGAATCTAGTTTGTTTCTCTGTAAATGGTATATGAGGTATTGACTCATTCCATGCCATCCTTGGGCCATTATTTTAAAATGGGAGGGAAAGTTTCCTACATTTGAAGGTATCCATTATTTCCTTCTCTCTAGTTCTAATTGACTTCTCTATAAGGAGTGGGAATTGAAGGGAGTTTCAGTGGTTCCATCATCATATATTATTTACCTTTTACAAAACACTTTGCAAAACAAAGTGCTTTACGTCTATTTTATTTATTCTTCACACAAGCCCTGTGAGACAACATAGTCCTAAAGATAGGAAGGCTGAAACTGTGGTGGATAAAAAGAAGAGCTTGGGACTTCCCTGGTGGTGCAGTGGTTAAGAATCCTCTTGCCAATGCAGGGGACACGGGTTCGATCCCTGGTCCGGGAAGATCCCACATGCCGCAGGGCAACTTAGCCTGTGCGCCACAACTACTGAGCCTGTGCTCTAGAGCCCACGAGCCGCAACTACTGAGCCCACACGCCTAGAGCCTGTGCTCTGCAAGAAGAGAAGCCACTGCAGTGAGAAGCCTGCACACTGCAACAAAGAGTAGCCCCCATGCGCAGCAACGAAGACCCAGCACACCGCCCCCCCCCCAAAAAAAGCTTACCCTGCCTTTACTGTCCTTTAGTGGAAATGTAGCAAATCTTGTGGCAAAGCTGGAATAGGGCTTGTTGGTAACTGAATTCACATCCATGTTATGACCCTCTGTTGCCTCACTATCCTAAGAAACTGAATGTCAGTCCTGTGCTAGAATAAAAAAATGAATCAGAGCCAGACCCTGCTCTTTGTTCTTTTTGATTCTGAATGACAGATACCTTACCTGTTCCTTCCTGGGTAGGTATATTAGGACTTGAAAGGAAACTGTTGTTGGCTGCAGTGAGACTTATTTCCCATTTTACCCATAGGTAGCCTATGTCTTTACTGAAGGCTTATTGCTTTTCACAGGTGGTGGAAGACTCCCTAGGTGACATGTGTGCCATAATTGGATATTTTCCCCAAGGACAACTAACAAATATGTCACGTGGGCTGAAGCACCACTCAGGGTCCCCTGGCCTCATTCATAGGGAAAGACATTATTCTTGAAGGTTTGGTCTGAGCTGTCTATAACAATCGTACTGTACTGTCATAAACCTTAACTTGAAACTTTTCTTTAGCTTGTTCAATTTGCATGAAGTAATGAATAAATGAATATACTGTGCTTAGGATGATGTTCTTAAACCTAGAGTGATGATAATTTTTAAAATATTTATTAAATATTGGACATATCCAATGAACAAAGCATGGGTTCTTGCCCCCAAGCAACTTACAATCTGGTCCACAGAAACAGCTACAATAACGGTCTGAAGAAGGATCTGATATAAAATATTTAGAGCCTGGCTTGGCTGAGTCCTTTAGATCTTTTTGTGAAATGATTGGCTATGGCTAAGTATACAATTTACAGGTGAGGAATAACTTTTTCCTTATGCCATGTTGTAGGAGTACCGTGTCAACTAGTACACGTGTATATTTTACGAGAAGTTTTTCTGTAGTAATAAGAGCACAATTGCTTTTATAGAATGCTCTCTCACTCCATTTTATGATCTTAGTGGTCCCAGGAAGTGTGTGTCTGGTTTTGTTTTGTTTTTTAATAAATAGGGGAACTGAAGCATGAAGAATTAACGTGATTTGCTCAGAATCATACTTGCAGTTGTTTAGCATGCCATAAATAAAAATTAGGACTCAAAGTTCTAGATAAATTTTGTCAGTTTGCTTAATGTATTAGTTGCCTACTTTTACTGACAAACTCAATAGCTTAAAATAAAACCCACTTATTAGCTCACAGTTCCATTGGTCAGAAGTCCAGCAAGGATAGTTTGGCTGGGTTCTCAGAGTATCACAGGGCTGAAATCAAGGTGTCAGCTGGGCCTTTTCTCATCTGTAGGTGCTGGAGGAAAACCTTCCAAGCGCATTCAAGTTGGAAGAATTCAGCCTCTTGCAGTTGTAGCACTGAGATCCCTGTTTCTTTGCTGGCTCTCAGCTCCTAGATGCTGCCTGTAATCCCTGCCATTTGGCTTCTTTTATGCTCAAGCCAGAAATGGCATGTTGGATCCTTGTGTTTCTGACCTCTTACCCTAGGTTTAAAGGGCTTGGGTGATTGCGTCAGACCCACATGGATAATTTCCCCTTCTTAAAAGTCAGTTGTGCTAAATAATATAACCTAATCACAAGAGTGATATCCTATAATATTTATAGTCCTGGTGATTGTACAGCATATGTACGTCAGGTTGGGAATCTTGGAGGATGTCCTAGAATTCTACCTACCACACTAAATATTTCCCTCACGCTGAATTAGCCCATGAGCAAGTGTGGATGTCAGAAGAGGGAGAGGTGGGAATTGAGTATATTGAGGCAGTGAATTGCATTGTGATTATAGGTGTTATGAGAAAAACCTGGGCCTTCTAGAATCATCACAGAGCAGGGGCCAAATGGTGTTCTCCCTTAGCCAAGAGCTCAGATATAGTTGTCCCCTATAAGTTAGCCTGAACAAAATCTTTAGAAAGTACCGAAATATGGGCTTGCTCTAATAGGTTTATATTACCCGTATGCTAGCCACATGGTTCATGAGGTAAAAGTCCATGATTAACTGTTCCTGTGAAGCACATTGGTAGGAATTAGAAACACTTTTTGCTATGTAAAGTACTCTGTGATCAGAGTAATGGTTAATCATATTCTCTTATTAGATCTCTCCTAACCTCTCTTCTGCTAAGGACACTACCTAATTACCTTTTGTTAGGCTACATGAGTATCCTGTTCCAAGAGACTGTCCTTAGTTGTCTGAGAATTCTATGCCCTTTTTGTGACTAGATGGAAAAGTTAAATATTCAGGGAATTCGGTAGAAGTGAATCAGTGCCTTGGATGAATTTTCTTATATCCTTGAATTTATAATAAGACCAATTCTGTTACTAGGCAAACAGAGGGAACCTCTGTCCAAAAAGACTGCCAAGTTTAGTCCGACTGGCCCACTTTTAAAAAGCTGAAGTGCTAATAGATGCAGCCACCACCACCACAACAAATCCAGCTATGGAAAAGGAGTTTTAGATTTCATTTGCATTTATTATGATAATAATTGATCAGAGTATGTTTCAGACTCATTCGGTCATAAATTTATTTTAATTAGCTTGGCCTCATAGGGCATACCTTGGGATCTTGACTTTAATTTTTGGTTTCTTAGAGAAACCAAACTGTAAAGTCTCTAGGAAGTTTCTTATTTCCTGTAGATGGTAACCAAAAGATTTATCTTACCACATATTACTTTAGGATGTGGTGACTGAATCAGAGCTTTGAATTACACTCTGGAAGGAGAGCGAAGGGACAGCTTTTCATTTTTATGTTGATTGATGGTCTTAATGCAGAGCAGTGCCCAGCCAAGTATTTTTATTCTGATGCTATTACTTTTGATGCAGTGTACCTTTGAGCAATTTGTGTTCATTTAAGTAAGATTTGATAATACTGAGAACCTTTTAGAGGAAATGAATCTTATTTTAATAAATGCAGTTTTGTTAAGCTCTTTTCCTGTACCAGCTAATGACCTTCAGAAATTTATTTACCCACCTAATTCTATTGAATAAAAAATTCCTATAGAATAAATGTTTTTCTGCCCCTTTAAAAAATATTTTGTGCTCTATCTATAATTGTTTGCATATAACTGAAAGATTATTATAAAAATTGAGTAAGAAGCAAAAATCTAGACTATGTGTAAATGACGATATTGCCACCCTGAGAAGGAGGCTCCCAAGTGTTGGAGTCGTAGTCTGACTTTAGATTCTCTGTGTGTTTACAAGGGCTCCTTCTGAGGGTATCTGTGGGTTGAGCCATGAGGAATGTAGGGAATCACCACAAAGATCCTGGAATCTTTGTCCTAGGGATTTCTGTTACCTCTTTCATGTGTTAGATCTCCTGTTTCCTGTATTTCAGGCCTTTAACTTTTTTGGTTTGCTCCCTCATTTTGGTGGAGCGTATCCTACAATTGCTTCCTAAGGTGCACGGGGATAAATTTTTTGAAAGCTTCAGTGTCTGAAAATATCTATTTTGAACTCACATTTGATGAGTAATTTGGTTGGGTATAGAATTCTAAGTTAGAAGGTTTTTTTTTTTCAGATTTTAAAAAGGCCTTTTTTCATTGTTTAGTGGTTTTTTGTTTTTTTTTTTAAGTGACTCAAAACAACGTAAATTTATTACCTTACAAGTCTGACATTGGTCTCAATTGAGTAAAGTAAAAGTGTTGGCAGGATCGACAGATGAATGGATAAAGCTGTGGCACATACATACAACGGAATATCACCCAGCCACAAAAAGAAACGAAACCGAGTCACTTGCAGTGAGGTGGATTGACCCAGAAACCGCCACACAGAGTGAAGCAAGTCAGAAGGAGAAAAACAAACACCGCATGCTAACACATATATATGGAATCCAAGAAAAAGAAAATATGGTTATGAAGAACCTAGGGGGCAGGGCAGGAACAAAGACACAGCCATAGAGTGGATTTGTGGACACAGGGATGGGGAAGGGCAATCTGGGACAAAGCGAGAGAGTGGCATGGACATATACACACCACCAAACGTAAAATAGATAGCTAGTGGGAAGCAGCCGCAAAGCACAGGGAGATCAGCTCTGTGCCTTGTGTCCACCTAGAGGGGTGGGATAGGGAAGGGAGGGTGGTAGGGAGACGCAAGAGGGAGGAGACACGAGGACACATGCATACGCATAGCTGATTCACCCTGCCATGAAGCAGAAACCAACACACCATTGCAAAGCAACCATACTCCAACAAAGATGGTTGAAAAAGAAAAAAGAAGTGTTGGCAGAGCTACATTCTTTTCTGGAGGCTTTTAGGGGTGTTTCTGTTCCCTGGACTTTATCCGCTTTTCAAGCGGTCACTTGTAGTCCTTGACTCAGAGTCCCCTTTCTCCACCTACAAAACCCAAAATGTTGCATCGCTCTGATTCTGCTTCTATTAGGACATCTCTCTCTTTCTCTTTCTCCGTTGTTTAGCTTTTTGTATGTAGTTTAAAAAATCCAAATCTTCTCTGATTCCTTTGTATATGACCATGTATATGTATTTTCCTCCCTTCTTCCCCGCTCCCGCTTGCCCCAGCCGCACTGCATGGCATGCGGGATCTTAGTTCCATGACCAGGGATTGAACTTGCTCCCCCAGCAGTGAAATTGTGGAGTCTTAACCACTGGACCGCCAGGGAAGTCCCCCTTCTTTCAAACTGTAGGATTTTCTTTGTTTTCCCAGTGTTTTGGAATTTCACCATGATATGCCTTTGTGTGGTGATCTGTTTCTGTCTTTTGTGATGGGAACTTATCCTTCAGTACTGGAAAATTTTTTTAAAAATTGACCTGTAGTTGATTTACAATGTTGTTAGTTTCTGCTATACCCCAAAGTGATTCAGATATACATGTGTATATCTTTTTTATATTCTTTTCCTTTATGGTTTATCACAGGATTTTTTTTTTTTTTTTTTTTTTTTTTTTTTGGCTGTGTCGGGTCTTCGTTGCTGCACGCAGGCTTTCTCTAGTTGTGGTGAGCGGGGGCTATTCTTCCTTGCACTGCACAGGCTTCTCATGGCGGTGGCTTCTCTTGTTGCGGAGCATGGTCTCTAGGTGCTTGGACTCAGTAGTTGTGGCTCGTGGGCTCTAGAGTGCAGGCTCAGTAGTTGTGGCACACGGGCTTAGTTGCTCCGCGGCATGCGGGATCTTCCCAGACCAGGGATCAAACCTGTGTCCTCTGCATTGGCAGGAGGATTCCTAACCACTGCACCACCAGGGAAGCCCTGTGCCATATTTTAGATGCCACATATAAGTGATATCATATGGTATTTGTCTTTCTCTTTCTGACTTACTTTACTTAGTATGATAATCTCTCAGTACATCCACGTTGCTGCAAATGGCATTATTTCATTCTTTCTTATGGCTGCGTAGTATTCCATTGTATATATAAACCACATCTTCTTTATCCGCTCATCTGTTGATGGACATTTAGGTTGTTTCCATGTCTTGGCTATTGTGAATAGTGCTGCTATGAACATAGGGTTGCATGTATCTTTTTAAATTATAGTTTTTTTCTGGATATATGCCCAGGAGTGGGATTGCTGGATCATATGGCAACTCTATTTTTAGTCTTTTGAGGAACCTCCATACTGTTTTCCAGAGTGGCTTCACCAGCTTACATTCAGTACTGGGAAATATTCTTGAATTATTTCTTTGATAGCTTCCTCCTCTGTTCTCCTGTTATTTGGATATTGGACCTCCCAAACTGATCTAATTTTCTTATCTTTACTCTCTTATTTTTCCATCTCTGTCTTTTTGCTCTAATTTTAGGAGATATCCTCAAATTCTTATCTTCCAGCCCTTCTATTGAGTTTTCTCTTGAGTTTCTGTTCTCATGTGTTCAGTTTCTCAGGGTTCTTTTTCCTCTGAATGTTTCTTTTTAAAATGGCATTATAGGGACTTCCCTGGCAGTCCAGTGGTTAAGACTCCGCACTTCCACTGCAGGGGGTGTGGGTTTGATCCCTGGTCAGGGGACTAAGATTCCGCATGCTGCACAGCATGGCCAAAACTTTAAAAAAAACAATTATAAAAAATGGCATTATGTTCTCCCTTGTGGATATTAATTTTTTTCCCTAATCTTTCTTTTTCTTGCGTAGTCTCTGTATAATGAGTTGCTTTTTCCCCCTCTCTTATTAGGATTTTTCCTCATTTGTTTGGTAATCCTTGGTTGTCTGTTAATGTTTAAAAATGAGGCGCTAAAAAACTCATTGGAAACTCTGGATGCATGGGTAGGGTTTGTTAGCTGTGCGGTTTATTGCAGGCTAGCCCTGTCCAATAGAAATATAATGTGAGTCACATATGTAATTTTAGATTTTCTAGTAGCCACAGAAAAAGACAGAAAGAAAAAAGTGAAAAGAAACATGTGAAATTAACTTTAATAATAAAATTTTTAATCCAGTATATCTAAAACATTATTTTAACATGTAATAGATATAACAATTATTAATGTGATGTTTTACCTTCTGTTTTGTATATGAAGTTATTGAACTCTAGTTTTTATTTTACATTTGTAGCACATCTCAATTTGGATGCTAAATTTTCTTGAAGATACTTGATGTGTATTTAGATTTGAAAAAATTTCCAAGTGAAAGGTAGATTCACATACCTAGCGTGTTCCAAACATATTGATACTTAAGTTTAACAATAACAATAAAATATTAGCTTTTAATTTTAAATTTTGATAAAATTAAATAAAATGAAAAATTCCTTTTTCAGTTGCACTAGGCACATTAGAAGTGCTTAATAGTTACCTGTGTCTGGTAGCTACCATATTGGATGGCACGGTTCATCTGCTTGGACTATGTCAGTAGCTTAATGTTGTTTTTCAATTCCCCAGAGAAGGCTCTTCCAACCTTCTGCCTCAAGGGTAAGGGTTTTGGGGTGCTGGGGTCCTGAGAAACTAGAAGGGGGAAGGTGCTGGGTGTCTCAGCTTATAGTATGCATAGATTAACTTACTCTTCTTTTTGGTATAGGATCTCTGCCCACAACTGTGCCTGGCATCCCCTGATCCAGAGATGTGTGTTTTATCCTCTTCTAAGAATAAATTTCCAGACTTCTGCTGGAGTAAGGGAGGGTAGTCTCCCGATGGCATGGGGGGAGGGGTGTTGGGGGGTAACAGAGGATCTACCTGTCCAACTGCTTCTTGAACAGCTTTCAAACCAATCTTATTTTTGGGCCTCCCCCTCCCTCCAACTGCCCATTTCTATAGATAGGTACCTGGTGCTGCTAATTCCTGAGCCTGTTGAGGATCCTTAAGTACAATTTGGATTGGTCATTAGCTTTTCCTACGGCAGGTTTAGGACTCAGTTTTCTTAGGTCTGTTGGGTCTTAGTCCCAGCTTCAAAAATTGATTGCAATTACGCTTTTCTTGTTCTTCCCAACCTTGTAGGCTCCTTCCCTCTATCATTTTTTTCTTCCTAAAAATTCCTTTTCTGTAGATGTAGAAGGGTTTCAAAAAGCGGGGAAATTTGATTCAGTCTACCGTCTTTTATCTGGAAGTTCCTATTAATCTGTATTCATGAGCAGATTTTGATATGCTAAAAAATTTCATTAGGTGTTTATGCTTCCTTCAGTATCTATATTTGTAGTTAAAGGTTTTAGTATAGTTTTAGTGGAAGACTCAGTAGGAGGGACAGGACGATGAAGTATTTAGTGAATATAAGTAAGGGTTTATAGTTTGGGGGCAGAAAATAATTGATAGCAAACAAGGAGAAAGGTGAGTGTAGAAGCATTTAGAAAGAAGTAGGTGGGATCATTAGAGACTATATTAAAAAGCTTGAACCTCTGGGGCATAAGGCATAAATATAGCTCCAGTAGCATTTATCTTCAAGGTCTCCACTATTTTTAGTCCTTCTTACTTTTCATGAGATAGGAACCTCTTGTTGCATATCTCAGAGAATCCACAAAACAGTTAATGATACAGTTAAAAAAAAAAACTTAACAAAGCTGTTTGTAAACTGTATGTTCAAGATCTGCAAGGAAAGCACACATAGTATTAAATAAGTAAATTAATACACCCTCAGTATACTGTAGCAGCAGGTTCCATTTCAGTAATGGAATTGAGCTTGCTGTTTGGGTGTTCTGTTGGGTTCTGAAACAGAATTTTGCCTGTAGTACTGTGATTCACTTTGCTGGTAGATGCTGCCCTCTGTTGGAGTTGTTGAGGAAACGCATGGATCATTTGTACTGTCCTTACTCAAACTGAGCAGTAAAGCATGGATAATTTTTTTAAGGAATAAATCTGTTTCTAATGATGCACCAAGGAAAGCAAGGGAGACTGGTTTCCTCCTTTTTAAGAAAAGAGATGTTTACTTTTGTATGTAAAGGCAACAGTTAGTGGGCATTAAATGGGAACAAGACAAGAATCTGGGGAATGCAAAGATATAGGGCTTTGGGCCTCCCTGGTGGCGCAGTGGTTGAGAGTCCGCCTGCCGATGCAGGGGATACGGGTTCGTGCCCCGGTCTGGGAGGATCCCATATGCCGCGGAGCGGCTGGGCCCGTGAGCCATGGCTGCTGAGCCTGTGCGTCCGGAGCCTGTGCTCCGCAACGGGAGAGGCCACAACAGTGAGAGGCCCGCGTACCACAAAAAAAAAAAAAAAAAAAAGATATAGGGCTTTGGAATCTAGAGACCAGAGTTCCATACCCAGCTTGCCCTTATTCATGTGACCTCAGTGATTTACTCCACCTGTCTGGGCTTCAGTTTCTTCACTCATGCAGTGAAGAGGTGGAATAGATTTGAGGCCTTTTGTAGGGGTTGGTATTTTAGGAGAGCAGCCCCAGATTATGGTATTTGTTCGTAGGAGATATAATGACTAAGTCTTAGGCTCTACCTTGAAGGAACGTAGTCTGGAAATGGCTAGAGGAGGCAATCAAAAGAGAGTTGTAATCCACTTCTAGCGCTGTGAGACAGGCAAGTACCTATTTCTATATACACACAAGGAGAGGTACCCATCCAATTAGAGGAGGTATCATCCTGTAGGGCCTGTTGGAGCTAGCCTTGAAAGCAGAATCTAGTCTGAGGGAAGCAGCAGCCTAGAGAAAGTCTGGGGTTGTGAGACAGCAAGATCTATTTGTGGGCCTGCAACTAGTTAAGATGCCCAGAAGATAGAGTTTGAAATGGAGGGTTTGTTGAGAGATGAGTCAAGGGAGAGAAGCCAGAAGTGTCATATGCCATGCTAAGGAATTTGGATGTTAACCTGAGGGCAGTAGGGAACTATTGCAGGGTTTTAAATGGGAAATAACATGGACAGCTTGGCATTTTAGAACGATTACTCTTGGATATCGTATATAGAATGGATATTGTGTTGGGCAGATGGGATTGAAGGCAAGGAGATCAGTTAGGAGGCTATTACAGTAAATCAAACAGGAGATCATAATAGCGTGAACTTCAGTAGTGGGGATGGAGGGAAGAGAAATAAGAGTCTGCAGACAGAAAGAACAAGTTGCTGGTTTGTTGTTCTTTAACTTAACCTGCAGCTGAGATGGATTCATTAGACCCAGGTTCTGTTACCTACGTTATATCCATCCCAGAATTGTTTGGGTTGCTGCTTGGTTCTGAGGGAACATTTTGAGTTTGGAGGACAAGGTTCTGGAAGCACTTGCTGTAGGAGCAAATAAGTTTAACCTTGGCAATGGCAACCTAACTATAAACATTCATCCTTTTTGTGGCTTGTTTCACCTCTGTGTGTCAGGTGACTTAGGGTGGTGACAAAAGGAACTGTGAGTCTCCTTGGGTGTTGCTGTCTCTGCTTCATCATCCTTGTGCCTTTGCTGCCCTTCTCCTTTACTTTGTGTAAACAGCACACACAAAGTAACTTTAGATTCCATTGACACTGAGCAAGGATCCTATGGTTTCGGGTGAGTGATTAGCATTCCATCAGTAGAAGGTTGCCCTCCTCTGGACCGTGGAGGGCAAAGTTAAGATTCACAGTTCACACTGGATTTAACCGAACTCTGACATGGGGCACATGAACATAAGGACATAGATTTTTCTCGTCTGTGAAAAGGTTGGTAAAGTAGCTTTGTGGCAGTGTCAGAAATAGTTTTTCATTAGTTGAGAAAGGTTCATCAAGAGGCATTTACTATACTCTTCTAAGGACATTAGCAAAAATAGATATGGTTTAAAACTAAGTATTAGAATGAAGAATTCCTGCTTTCCTGGAATACCTGCTTGTTCAGATTTTTTTGGGGTAAAGTGTAGCACATATACAGAAGAGAATATAAAACATACAGAATAATTATAAACAGAACATCCATGTAACCATCATCCATATCGAGAAATAGAATATTATTGTAAGCACCCCTGAAGCCCCCTGTCCCCTTCTGCAGTCATTACTCTTCCACCCACTTCAGGTAACCACTGTTTTGCCATTTGTGGTAATCATTCCCTTTATAATTGTACACCCTAAATAATATAATTTAGTCTTGCATGTTTTTAATCTCAGTGTAAAAGAAATAATACATTCACTTTTATGTTTGTGAGTAGCTATAAGTTCATTCACTTTCTTTGTGTAATTGTTTTCCACTCTACCATTATACGAGTTTATCCATTCTATTCTTGATAGCTATTTGGATTGTTCTCTGTTTTATTGATAGATATTACAGTGTTGCTGTGAACATTCTTGTTATACACAACCTGCTACATATGTGCAAGTTTCTGAAGGGTAGATTTATAGGAACTGATATGTTGAGTTGTAATATATCTGCATATTTTAACTTTACTAGATCTTGCCATACTGTTTTCCAAAGTGGCCATAGCAATTTACATTCACACCAACAGTGTGTGAGAGCTCCCGCTGCTCTGTGACTAGACAGACATACATGAAAATTTTTGCCAGTCTTGAGTGTGAAATGGTATCTCGTTGTGGTTTTAGTTTGCATTTCCTTGTTTACTAATGCAGTTGAACACATTTCATAGGTTTATCCCATTTAGAGTTTTTTCAGTTCTCCACCTTTTTTTCCCCAAAGGGTTATTATATTTTAGTGACCTTAAAACTCCTGCCCCTTACCTAAGGGAATGTGCTAAGGAATAGTCTGGCAGAAATCTAGCATGTGGGAAGGAGCCTAGATCCTTTCAACTTATTTTCTCCTCTTTTTTTCCCCAACCCATCTGGTATTTGGGAGGTTTCCTGGCATTTCACTGATCTCTCTTCCCTTTCTTCTCCTTCGTTCTTCCTGTTCCTAGACTCTGAAGCGGCTCATGGCAGATGAGGTAAGGAAATTTTGTTCAGCATGTGCATGGCTCATTTCCCACACTATGATATTTACCAGTTGCAATAACTTTGACTTTCTATAACTTATAAACGTGATATGGGTTCTATTCTCAGATCATCCTAAAGCTTTTTCCTAACTCTTTGCTCTGTTTGACCCATTGCATGCATTTCCCTGGCACATTCATTGGCTTCCAAGTTTAGGCATGTTCTTTAAACTCCAAGCTGACTTGCTGTCTGGATGCCACTCTTATCATTTGAAGCCCCAGAATGCTTGCAGATATTTACTGTTATTTTCAATCAGGTAGTGCCGATAAGCTGCAGCTTATCGGTAGCTCTTTTTGAATTGAACGCTTGTCCTTGCGGTTTGAAGAGTGGTTCATAAGCATTTGGTTGACAGAGAGATGACATATATACCCCTGAAGTAGATTATATTCTTTGCAAAGGGGATTTTGGAGAATATGTACTGAACTTTTGCTGCTTACATAACACAAGTGCTATGGAGCGTACAGAAGAAAGAAAAAGGAATGGTTCCTGGTTTTAGGGCATTTCCTTGTTTCTTGTATATGACTTATATCTATTAAAATCTATGGTCATACTTACCTCTTGAAGGAAGTGATCCTCTGAGGGCCTGGCCATATTTATTATTGGATAGCTAGAGGGAAACAAAAGGCATTTTACTGAGCACTCTGCACATGAGGTGCTTTCAGTTCTGTGCTGCTAGAGGGCTTAGAAATGACAGGGGAGCTAAAGAGCAAAGTTTTCTCTTTTTAGAGACTTTCCAGTTCTTAATACTTCATTCCTCTTATCTTTGGATGAAGGTGAGAGTACAGAGTCTGTGTAGTAAATTAGGTACAAGGAAGACTGGTTTCTCTTTTTCATGTCAGAAGAGCCTTGAACTGGCCACAAACCAGAGGAGCCATGCATGTATAAGAGGTTAGAAGCTATTTGATGTGTGCTTTGTTGTGTAAACGAAAATGGATCACTGCTAATACTTTTTTTTCTTTCTCAGCTGGAGAGATTTACCAGCATGAGAATTAAGAAGGAGAAAGAAAAGCCTAATTCTGCTCATAGAAATTCTTCTGCATCATATGGGGATGATCCCACAGCACAGTCATTGCAGGATGTTTCAGATGAGCAAGTTCTAGTACTCTTTGAACAGATGCTGGTAAGTTTCCCACCCAAAAGCATTGCTTCTTCTTGAAAATGCTTTTACGAGCATGATGGGCCCTTTTTTGTGTACAGTCCCCCTTAACTATCCTTTAATTACAAAAAATTCTAGGCTTAACAGAGAACTTCTTAATAGCAGTCCCATTAATGAAGGGGCTACATATACAAGCGCCAGTCTGTAAGATTGGAATCTGTGAATTAGGCTTGGAAATATCTGATCACTGACCGCCTTGTTAATGTCCTTCAGCCCAGCAACACTTTAGCCACAAAGATATAAAATGAGTGGGCCACCTCTTGTGGTAGTGTGATGACCACCTTTGGGTTAGCCAGAGTAGATAGTTTTAAAACATTCACAACAAAATCTATACAAAGAAGAAGCTGAGCGACTTCCCTGGTGGCGCGGGGAATCCGCCTGCCAATGCAGGGGACACGGGTTTGATCCCTGGTCTGGGAAGATCCCACATGCTGCCAAGCAACTAAGCCCGTGCGCCACAACTACTGAGCCTGCGCTCTAGAGCCCGTGAGCCACAACTACTGAGCCCACGTGCCACAACTACTGAAGCCCGTGAGCCTAGAGCCCGTGCTCCGCAACAAGAGAAGCCACTGCAATGAGAAGCCTGCGCACCGCAACGAAGAGTAGCTGCCGCTCGCCACAACTAGAGAAAGCTCGCGCGCAGCAATGAAGACCCAACGCGGCCAAAAATAAATAAATAAAAGGAAGGGAGGGAGGGAGGGAAAGAAGAAGCTGAGGATTGGAAAGGCATCGTTTGCCCGAGATCTTCTACTTAGTGGTGAATCTGGAAAGAGAATTCTGATGTTACAATCACTAGAAGACCTTTAAAGGTTGGGGCTGAGGTCAGTTCAATAATGAGCTGTGCATGGATGTGACTGACTTTGCTGTCTTCAGTGAGGACCATTGCGTGGGGAGGACACTGAGTGAATGTCCGCTAGTGCTAAGTCTTGCAAAGTTTTGAGTACGTGCTTATAAGGTTTCATAAGACCTATATATTAACTTGGATTTATGATCTCAGATTCAACTAGAGATTAGTGGCAGGCCTAACTTAATTAAAAGCACGTGCTTAAAACCCTTAAAACTGAGGCCTGGTACCTGTGGTAGTCACCACTCAACCAGTACTACTATTATTACTTTTCCTTGAAGCTCTCAGTTTGTCTCATAATAATCCAAGTATGTTAAGAGTCCAAGAGTATGATCTATCAAGACAGTCTCTTGGCCTTGGATTGCAAATTTAAATGTCTTTAGGGCCAAGGGAGGAAGCATAAATAAGTTAAGCAGGCTACATAGAAAGTGATAAAAAGGAGAAGGGACTGCAGTAAAATGAAGGACTTTTGGCATTTTTGATAAACTCCAACCACAATTCAGTCCCAGTAGGTTTTGTAGCATTCCAGTTGGGAATGCTAGCCCAGTAGTGCCAGATATTTCTGTTTTTCAAAAGAAACCAGAAATCTCTATTTTTAAAAAAAAACAAAAATCATGGCCAGCATTCAGATTTCCCAAATTAGGTCATTTTAAAAATAACAATTTGTTTGTTCAAATCACAATTCCAGGTAAGGTCCATTGTGATATTCTACTAAGTTTCATTTGAACTATAGGTTTTCCTCCCTCTCTTTAATCCTTGCTCTTGTTATAAAAAATTTGTTGAAGAAACTGTTTGACCTGTAGAGTTTTCCATAATCTTAAATTTGCTGATTGCATCCCTTGGTGCTGTAAATTCATATTTTTATATGAAGTCTCTCAAATTTAAAATGTTGAGCTAGCCAGACAAAACATACTTTATCTTTGGGTCTGATTCAACCTGAGGGCCAGTATTTTGCAACTTCTTTGTTCAACTTATCTGTAAAAGGAGGAAGAAAGCACCAGGAATTGAGTCAGAAAGAAGTCAAATTATTACTGTGACAATTTGGTGGTGGTGATTCCTTCACACATCACACACATACACAAACACACACATGGGGAAGAAATTGAATATATCCTTTTTTTTCTCCTATACTTTCCCCGTTTCAAATAATATTCTGGACTTTTTAAGGTTAAACTTATGCTCACAGAAATAGGAGGCTCAGACACATGGTTATATATGTAACAGGGTCAAGCAGAGCCTTTCCCCCAATAACACACTCCAGGTTATGTCTGTTGAGGGAATTTGTCACAGTTTCCAGTTCTTTCTTCATGGGAAAGGAGTTTGTACAGGGACTTAGTTAACCAGGGGTAATGGGTGTTTAGGCCCTAGAATGGTGCAGATTTTGCTGGTGTTTGCATGATGCCAGTCATCCAGTGCTTCAGTCTGAAGAGATTATTAAGGTCCATCCTAAGTGCAGAAAATACTATGTTTGCTTTTCTTTCAATAATGCAAAATAAGTTTTCCCTCTATATTGAGAGTCCACTTTTGTTAGGGAAAAATTTAGTGTATGTGTATAAAAATGTCTGTTGGGATTTATAATAAAATGTTAACCATATTTATCCCTAAGGAATTCCCATCATCTATAATGGATTAAGTCTCTAAGGATCAGGAAAATTTATTTATTCAATAAGCATTTAGTGTGTTCATCTCTTTACTAAGTATACTAAACATTAAACACTGAAAACTTGTAAGGAATTCAAGGCAATTTTCCCCCCTTTTTTCCTCCCGTTTCTAGTTGGATATGAACCTGAACGAGGAAAAACAGCAACCTTTGAGGGAGAAGGACATTATCATCAAGAGAGAGATGGTGTCCCAGTACTTGCACACCTCCAAGGCTGTGAGTCCTGGGACAGGTACCCATGACGTGGGAGACTGTGCCCTTATCTTGGACCTGTTTGTTTTGCTACTTTAATAGAACATTTCATGTCCACATCAGTTCTATTTCATTCTTTTATATAAACCTACTCATTTTTTACTCTCATTTGAGTTACTTTTCTACATACTTTTGCCTGATTCGATCTTCATGAAGTATGTATGGGTAATGGGAAGGAAATTCTGAGTCTCACATAGTTTGGTGGTATGTATAATGGGTGTTTGCCCTCATGTTGTTTAAACTGTATTAACTAATTCTGGTCCAATTTATGACTGAGTCCAGTGTTTACTAATCTCTGTATGCTCCTTTCCAGGGCATGAGTCAAAAGGAGAGCTCTAGGTCAGCCATGATGTACATTCAGGAGCTGAGGTCGGGCTTGCGGGATATGCCTCTGCTCAGCTGCCTGGAGTCCCTTCGTGTCTCCCTCAACAACAACCCTGTCAGGTGAGGATTCTGAGGTAGTAACAGGAGTGAGAGCCCAATGTTGGAGCTCACTGGTGGGGATTAGAGATCAAAGGAGTCAGGGAAGTATGAGAATGTTTTGGATTGGGAGTAAAGAGTTGCCAGGATACACTTTATTTTGGTGGATATTTATTGATTTGATTTGATATTGCATCATCTTTGTCTCTTCCTTACAGTTGGGTGCAAACATTTGGTGCTGAGGGCCTGGCTTCCTTATTGGACATCCTTAAACGACTTCATGATGAGAAAGAGGAGACTGCTGGGTGAGGACTTCCGAGTCTTGGCATCTTCTAGGTGGAGGGTAGTAGAGGACTTGGCTGTTTGCTCTAAAGGAGAAAATGGCAGTTAACTGGAAAGTTATGGACTAGGATATTATGCTGTTAGCTGAGAATGGGGTTTATCATAGGGGTGACTGGAGAATGAAGGGTGATTATAGGTACAGAGAAAGGAGGAACTTAAATTTCACAGTGAATAACACAAGATACATACCACATAAGATTGTGAGTCTCCCAGCACAGGTTCTTATCCAGTCTGGAAATAGGGTCTGATTTAGTCTAAAGCTCTCCTGTGATCTGGTCTGGGTCATATCTCATTTGGAAGTCTTATAATACACTTGATCAGTTTGGGACTAGCTTTATGATAGTCTTCAGGATTGGAATAATTCTGCGGGTACCTTGCACTGTCTTAGGTTAGGCTACCTTGAAGCCAGCCTGACCCAAAATGATTTCTCTACTTCCTGGGATCTTTCCAAAACAAAACACAGGACGTCTACCTCCTGAACGTACAGACTTGAAACCTCTGACGCAGTGAGGCAAGCAGTAATAGGTGGGATGTTATCCTGATAGAATTTAGCCCTTAGGAGCCTACAGGGAGTTAAAGGGAAGATTTTAATGTAATACTGAATTCTTGGTTTATGAGAGAATTACCAATGGTTCTTTCTTCAGCTACCTCTTTTTGCCAGTGTTTTAGGGTAGAGTGCTATGTGCTAGACTTTACTCAGCTGCTAGTTGGGAGTGTTCCTAAGACCCTTGTTTACAAGATTGAAAAGTCAAATGGGGAGGGGTGTAGAATGAAGGGACTTCACTGATTATGTCTTCTACATGCAGAAGCTACGATAGCCGTAACAAGCATGAGATCATCCGCTGCTTGAAAGCTTTTATGAACAACAAGGTAAGATATTTCCCATTCTCATTCAACCCCCATCGTGACCGCTGTTTTTTCTCTTCTGTTGGCAAACTCAAAAAAGGACCTAGGAATATGAGGTTCAAGGCTTCTAGCTTTTCCTTTTAGTACCATAACGTTTTGATCGCCACATACACATACTTTTATGGATCTTTTCCCTCAGTTGTAATGTCTGTTTCAGAGGATATGCTTAATTTTCTTCTTCTGTTTATACTTTTTTTTCCTAATTCTTAAATTTCCTGACCTGTAGTTATTATTTTTGGAAGGTTTACTTTATTTTCTGCTTATTTGTTGTTGTTTTTTCCCCAGTCTATTCCTACTGTATCTTTTCTTCCTTCCTTCCTTCCTTTTTCTTTCTCACTTTCTTTCTCTTTCTCGCTCTCTCTTTCTTTTTTTGTCTGTTTAGTATTTAAACTTAGGGAACCTACAGTTATTTGTTCCTGAGTGCAAATCTGTCTTCCTCACTATTTAATTTTGTTATAATTATTCCACTGGCTTAGGGGGAGCATTGAAAAGAAACATAAGAATCAAAGTTTTTATTCTTGGAAGACATAGAATTCTGTTGTGTCTGCTAGAAAATTATTTTGCTATGCTCATATCTGTTTAGCTATATTGGAAAAAGTTTTCTACCCTATATTAGTTTTCTAGGGTTGCTATAACAAAGTACTACAAACTGGGTGTCTTAAACAACAGAAGTTCATTTATCTCACAGTTCTAGAGGCGATAAGTCCAAGATAAGGTGTTGTTGATAGGGTTGGTTCCTTCTGAAGGCTGTGAGAGAGGGTATGTCCCATGCCTCTTTCCTAGCTTCTGGTGTCTTGCTGGCAATCTTTGACATTCCTTGGCTTGTAGATGCATCACCCCAATCTCTGCTTTTGTGTTCACATGGCGTTCTCCCTGTGTGCAAGTCTGTGTCCAAATTTCCCCTTTTTATAAAGATAACAGTTATATGGGATTAAGGGCCCACCCTACTCTAGTCTGACCTCATGGTAATCTAATTACGTCTGCCAATGACACTATTTCCAAATAATGTTACATCCTGAGGTAATGGGGGTTAGGACTTAAACATACGAATTTTGGGAGGAGCACCATTCAATCCATAAGAACCCATAAACTTGTCCTTGGTTAGATGCTCTTATCTTTAAGCCTCCCTTTTCTCTTTTTGTCCTACCAGTTTGGAATCAAGACCATGTTGGAGACAGAAGAAGGAATTCTGCTGCTGGTCAGAGCCATGGATCCTGCTGTTCCCAACATGATGATTGATGCAGCTAAGCTGCTTTCTGCTCTTTGTATCCTACCACAGCCAGAAGACATGTATGTGACTGGAATTATTTCTCTTCTCTATTCTTTTTTATCGTCTTCCTTAGTCTAGAGGAATATTAAGTTGCTTGGGTGTCCACTTAGTCTTAAATACTAGGTAAGACTATATTTCTTACATGAACACTGTATCTTAATATTTAAGAAAGATTGTTAAGAGATGGAAGCTGTTCTGCATGTACCACTGGTTATCAAAGGTACAGCAGGATCTCCTAGATCTCCATTAATGTCTGTATTGTCTAGGACAAGGGTTTCTTTTTACATTTTTTTAAAATTCAGAAGTAACACAACATTATTTTTAAAATTCAAACAACATAGAAGTATATGAAGTACAATTTAACAACGTCATCCCTTTGGCAAACCCTATTCTGCAGAGGTAACCACTGTTAATGGTGTGGTGCAGTCTCATAGATCATTTTCTAGCACAGACAAATATTTACTAAATTCTAACACACCTGCCACTCCAAAAGATGGTTTCTTAGAATTAAGGAAAGATGGCTTACGCCTATAAAACCAATCTCATGTATAGGATAGATTTTTATTTTTGTGGAGGGGTTTGGTTTAACAAAAGCTAAATCATACCACCATTCTTTTCAACTTGTTTCTTTTTATTTAACAGTAGCTCTTGGACATTTTTCTCTGGCAGTACTTCTAGATCTATCTTATTATCTTTAGTGGCTGTTTAGCATTTCATACTCTGTACGTCCCATAATTTAATGATTCCTTCATTGCTAGACTTTTAGGTAGAATTTTTTTTTAGCACATTCTGACCCCTGCTCTAGATGATAAAAAATTTTATTATCAATTCTTGTGCATATATTCTTTGTACATATATTATTTCATATTTATGTGTTTATGTTGGATAGATTTTCTAGAAGTAGGCCAATGTTATGTGCATTAAAAAATTGGTACTGTTAAATGCCCCTCCGAAAGTTGTACCAATTTATATGCCATAGAACAGGGGTCTTAATTTGGTAAATATAGGTAGGAGTCTGGGGAGGATTTTAGGGAGTGCATTTTTCTGAAGAGATGGTCCTTAGTTTCCTGTTGATCTGGCCTCTGCTCCAGGTGATGAGAAGAATAATGTGAGAAATCCAGAACATTGATAATGTCTGTTTCCTAACTGATCTGTGCCTCTGTATAATATACCTGTTGTGTACCTGTCTGTGTAAGAGCACCCAACCAGTTCTCTCCCTTTCCTTACTCTCTGGCAGGAATGAAAGAGTTTTGGAGGCGATGACAGAAAGAGCTGAAATGGATGAGGTGGAACGTTTCCAGCCACTGCTGGATGGATTAAAAAGTGGGACCTCCATTGCTCTCAAGGCATGTATACCTATGAAACTTGTTCCAAAAGTAGAATTCAAGATAGAAAGACTTAAGTTCATTTGACCTTTTAAGAGAACACATGAGTTGTTACCAATGATATATATTTCAAAGTTCTTTCTGAAGGAAAAATGATTACCCTTTTCTCCAAGAAGGCAGAGAAAGAACTGTTTTCCTCATTATGAGATGGGAAAAAGTCATGGTATTTATTTACAAGCTAGAAAAATCAAGGCCTAGAACAAATTATACCATAGAATCCCTGGAATCCTTTAGACCTCTGAACTCTCCAGACCTGTGTTTAAACCAAGTTATATTGCTATATATAAGGAAGTTATTCTTGTAGTTTTTGTACTGAATCTTCTAGGTTATATTTGGGGGCCTCAGAATGCATGTAAAGAGAATGGAATCTTGATCTCTAGGAGTTAACATTGACACAGCTGCTGAATTTTCTTATTTTAGGTGGGATGCCTACAGCTGATCAATGCTCTCATCACACCAGCTGAAGAACTTGACTTCCGAGTTCACATCCGAAGCGAACTGATGCGCTTGGGGCTGCATCAAGTGTTGCAGGTGAGATGCAACACTTCATTCGAAAGGCTGGGCTGGTTCCTTCCTGCTCTTACAACCCCGTCATCCCTGGGAAGACTTCGGTTTTCAGTTTAAAAACCAGGTTGAGGGAGTGCCCTGGTGGTCTAGTGGTTAGGATTCAGCACTTTCACTGCCGTGGGCCAGGTTCAATCCCTGGTTGGGGAACTGAGATCCCGCAAGCCATGCGGCACGCCAAAATTTAAAAAATTAAAAAAAAAAAAACAGGTTGAAATGTTTGGGTTTTTAACCAGCATAGGACACTTTTGGGTTCCCTGGCCTATACTTTTGCTGTTGACAGGACCTTCGAGAGATTGAAAATGATGATATGAGAGTGCAACTAAATGTGTTTGATGAACAAGGAGAAGAAGATTCCTATGACCTGAAGGGACGGCTGGATGACATTCGAATGGAGATGGAATATCCTTTTACTGATTGGGTTGAAGACACAAGACATTCAGTTGCATTCAGTTGTAGATCCCTGTAAGGAATGGTGTGGAGTTGATGACTTACACGAGGGCATTAGCCCTGTCTTCTTTGTAGATTAGGTAGGTGCCTTTTGATTGCCATTGGATATATTTACATCATTGTGGACCAGAGAAGTTGGGAAGGGTGATCTGAGGGTTGCTCAACATGGAAGCAGCCATCAAAATTAGTATAGACCTCCTAGAACATGATAGCTTAGCTCATTAAGATGTAGAGCTGGTTTTTGGAGAACATAGACAAGTCAGGGAGTGAGGTTGTAATTTGCTCTCTTGTATGTTTCCATGAGACTGACAGGGGGAATAATTTGGTTACCTATTGATACTTGCCACAAGTGACTTTGAGGCAGTTACCTTTTTGTGTCTGTCTACTGCTCGATTTTCAAGCCAAGTACTAGGAGTTTTCTATCTCTGTGTATAGTACCCCCTGACTCACTGGTCCCCTGGCCAAAGAAAGTTTATAGAGCTTAAAGTTTAGGGCAGGGTTTACAGGAGGAACAGCTGTTAGAATAGAAGTGGCATCTTGCTACTTCTCCCGAGAGTTGGGCAAGCTACCTGTCAAACATAGTTTCTAAATATATGCTTTCCTTAGCCTCTTCTCTTTTTCCACTGACTTCAGTGAAGTCTTCCAGATTCTCTTAAACACAGTGAAGGATTCAAAGGCAGAGCAACACTTCCTCTCCATCCTGCAGCACCTACTCTTAGTCCGAAATGACTATGAGGCCAGGTAAGATGGTATACCTGTGGGAAGTTTTGAATTTGAGCCTAAGTGGAGAGTGCAAACTTCTTAAATTCAAAGATTGTCTGTAGAGAGAAAAGGAAAAGACAAAGACATGGATTAGAGTTCATTTTTAGTTTCAGACATAAAGGGAGTTGCCAGTTGTCCCTTTAGTCCAACTGAAAGACATCTCTATGGAAGAGATGAGAGTGTATAAGGTGAACTGCCTCCCTCTTTTGGAATGGGGTGGTGGGGTGGAGTGAAGATGATAGCAAAGGAAGGCAGCCATTTAAAGTTGATTCATGTTGGAACATGAGATTTAAGCAGTAGAGTAGAGATTCAGCAATAGTAGTATCCATCACAGGCAGGATCAAGCTCGAATTTTAGATGGAAAAGGATTTGAACTCAGAGGCAGATGGCAAGAAGTTTTGACTATCTGAAGTAGATGGGTTAGCTGATGTGGAAGAGGGGGATTTCTTAGCATGGCAGCCATACTCTGTTAATTTTATGAAAAGGTCTTTTCCAGAACATTTGTCCTCAGGTCCTTCTGCTGTCAAAGCAGTTACCTTTCTTGATCCTGAATACCAAAATTATATTTTGGTTTTCCTTTAATAACCTTATTTTGTTTCTTCTGTAGACCGCAGTACTATAAGTTGATTGAAGAATGTATTTCTCAGATAGTTCTGCACAAGAATGGGGCTGATCCTGACTTCAAGTGCCGGCACCTCCAGATTGATATTGAGGGATTGATTGGTAAGCATATTTGTCTGTCTGGTTCCATAAAACATTGCTTCTGTCTTTCATTTTGCATCTTTCTTTCAGTGAAAATTTCAGAGAAGATACTTTTCTAGCCCCCAGTATTCCCATTTTCACCCTTTCTTAGGTGATATAACCAATATCTGTGCTAGGAATATACAGGCCTTGAGTTTATTTCTACATAATTCTAAAAATTTATCCTGTCTCATACACCCACCTTTTGAAGGGACTTCAGCTATTGTCTGCTACTCCTGCTGGTCCCAGAGATTCATAAGTATTACTTGTAGGCATTCTCTGTGCCACCCGGCATGGTGGCCTTACTGCATAACAGGCACTCAGAAATTATATGTTGAACTTAACTGAAAGCTCCATTTCTTTGTCTAGTACAGAACATTAAGAAGGATAAGAAAAATAAACAAAAAGAACAAAGACTGCCCTTTGGTTATGTAGAAGGGCTTAGGCAGTGAGAGGGGAATACGAGAATTGGAAACTTGACTTCCTGACTGTTCGCCTTCTTTTTAGATCAAATGATTGATAAAACAAAGGTGGAGAAATCTGAAGCCAAAGCTACAGAGCTGGAAAAAAAGGTATGTATGAGAGATCAAAAATAATTGGAGTATATCTTTATCTAAGGATTTTGATTTTTCTGACATGTGAAACAGTTACCTGTGATATATTCAGTGTTCAGCACACAGTAGCAGTTCCTAGGGGAACCCTTTCTGCTGTAGGTTACTCAGTGGAGAAAGTGGTGTGGATGTGATCATGAGGAGCTAGTCAGTCGTGAGTCTGCACAGTTCTTGGGCCCCTGAGCAGGAGGAAAGACAGGTGACACTCTCATATAACATTGACAGCACTTGGGTTTGCTTGGCGACTCAGGCCTTTTATCCATAGAACAACAGGAACTGGAATATGTCTGAATTCTCTTTGATTAAGGACTCCTATTGTTGATAGGTTTTTGATCCTTGAGACTGCTGGGATTGTGCACCTTAGCTGTCCTGGTTAAATGTCTTTAAAATCTTAGTTGTTGCTGTTTTTTAAAATAACTCCAAGTATAGATAGACTATGGAGATAATCCCTGGCTTCCCCCTCCTTTAACCTTGATTTTAAGGTCGAAATCATGGTGGCCTTTTTTCCAGGCATCCCTTGGGTCAGTGAGCTCAACAGATCAAGGATTAACACAAAACAGTAAATTATGGGGAATAACACCCGGCCTTTGCTGAGTTGGAGAGCTTACCGGGAGCCTGATTTCTTCCTCCTCTAGCTGGACTCAGAGTTAACAGCCCGACATGAGCTACAGGTGGAAATGAAAAAGATGGAAAGTGACTTTGAGCAGAAGCTCCAGGATCTTCAGGGAGAAAAGGATGCATTGGATTCTGAAAAGGAAAAAGTTGCCACAGAGAAACAGAACCTGGAAGCAGAAGTGTCTCAGCTCACAGGAGAGGTAATATCTGAACAGGGAAGGCAGAGTGACCTGTAACTGCCATCAGCAGCCTCAGAGTGAGCTTGCGTTGGAGCAGGACTCTGTCATCTTACTCTCAGGGAGGGTTCAGATACTAATAGGTAATCTAGTTAGATGGCGCATATTTTTAAAATCATAAGCTGTTTTGTTTTGGGAGTAAGTAATACATAAGATGGAAAATTTGGAAAATACAGAACAACACAAAGAATAAATGAGTCACAGTACTACCCAGAAATAAAGATAATAGCCTTCTAATAAATTTAGGAGTAAATACTAAATACACTGTTCTCATATTTGCTATTTTTCTCTTATTTTAGTCATCTCTGGACAGATTTATGCCCACACACTCTCTCTGCAGTTATAGATATTTATATGATCTGTGATACTTGATAACTTGATCACCTAGGTGGTTATATAATTACCTGTATAGCACCTGTATAACACCTGTATAGCACGTAATTACCTGTATATGTTAATTACGTACCTAGAATATTTGATTTACTTGATCTTTGCATTTTCTTTCTTTTTTAAAAAATTAATTAATTTTATTTTTGGCTGCGTTGGGTCTTTGTTGCTCACGTGGGCTTTCTCGTTGCAGTGAGCAGGGGCTACTCTTCGTTGCTGTGTGCAGGCTTCTCATTGCGGTGGCTTCTCTTGTTGCAGAGCATGGGCTCTAGGCACGCGGGCTTCAGTAGTTGCAGCACGCAGGCTCAGTAGTTGTGGCTCTCAGGCTCTAGAGCTCAGGCTCAGTAGTTGTGCTGCACAGGCTTAGTTGCTCTGCGGCATGTGGGATCTTCCCGGACCAGGGATTGAACCCATGTCCCCTGAGTTGGCAGGCGGATTCTTAACCACTGCGCCACCAGGGAAGTCCCAATCTTTGCATTTTCTAATCAAAGGGAGAGTTTAACATAAACTTTGAAGTTGCCTTTTTAATGCAAAGCATACTGAACTAGGAACATGAAGACCTGAATTCTAGTTTTGTCTCTGTCACTAAATAGCTATGTGACTTTAGGTGGAGCCTTTCAACTGTCTGACTCCTTTCACTCTCTTCATGTGTAAAGTGAGAAGTTTGGATTAAGTAACTTCTTAGGTCCTTTCCAGCCCCAGTGGTCCCTGAAGTGGAGTGAGAAGTACTCCCATTGGTGTTATTTCTGTAGGTTGCCAAGCTGTCCAAGGAACTGGAAGATGCCAAGAAAGAAGTGGCTTCACTCTCCACTGCAGTTACTGCTGCAGCCCCTCCTAGCAGTGCTACTTTGCCCCCTGCCCCTCCTTTACCTGGTGACTCTGGGCCTGTCAGTCCCCCCTCACCCCCTTTACCAGGAGAGGTTAGCACAGCCTCTGCACCCCCTCTTCCTGGGGGTGGGGCCATTCCTCCTCCACCACCTCCTCCTCCTCCTCTGCCTGGGGGTGCCTACATCCCCCCACCCCCCCCTCTGCCTGGGGGTGTCTGCGTCCCCCCACCCCCTCCTCTGCCTGGGGGTACCTGCATCCCCCCACCTCCCCCTTTGCCTGGGGGTGTCTGCATCCCCCCACCCCCTCCTCTGCCTGGGGGTGTCTGCATCCCCCCACCTCCCCCTTTGCCTGGGGGTGCCTGCATCCCCCCACCCCCCCCTTTGCCTGGGGGTGCCTGCATCCCCCCACCCCCGCCTCTGCCTGGGGGTGCCGGCATCCCCCCACCTCCTCCTCCCTTGCCTGGAGGACCAGGAATGCTACCTCCCCCTCCCCCTCTTCCTGGTGGAATCCCTCCACCCCCTCCATGTCCTGGAGGCCCTGGTATTCCTCCACCTCTCCCTTTTGGAGTTCCTGCAGCCCCAGTTCTGCCATTTGGATTAACCCCAAAGAAACTTTACAAGCCAGAGGTACAGCTCCGGAGGCCAAACTGGTCCAAGGTGAGAATTTCTGTCCATCTCTTCATCAGTAGATTTTAAGAGACCACTTCAGTTTCCTACTTTGTGTTTTGTGCATGGTTGGGCTTCCCTTTCTTATGGCTCACATCTGTCTGTCTTCAAGTTCCACTCGTGTATGTTTATTTAGCAGATAATAGGCATATCCTATATGCTGGATATCACTCGGGAGAGTTCTTCGAGCCCTATACTCTGCTACAAAACCTAAACTTATCCTTAAGTTAATGTTTTTGCCCTTTTCTCTGAGGATATGAGTGCCATGGGATACCACACTGTTTGATATTAGTCATTTCACCAATCCGCAAGGTACTGATAAATTTTGCTGATCCAAAAGTCATGGATTTATGGATACAACTCCCTACCACTTCCACCCACCCCTACCCCTGGTAAATAAGTTACACAGGATATGTTTGCATGGCACAGTATGTGTTTGAGAGCGCTGTGATTCTGCTTCAGCCTTTTGCTTCTGGAAACCAAGTTAAAATAAAGGAGCCTAGGGATTTGTTCATAAAATGAACAAATTTGGTACAGTTCACCACCCTGATGGGAAAAGTGTAATGTAGAGCAAGGGAAGATGTGAAATAAAGCCTTAATGCTTCTAAAAGTAGAGGATTTGGGGTTAGAAGGAGGATAAGCAGCATAACTGATTCTAGTTGTTGAATAATCACCAATAAACACATAACCTGGAATCATCGTCTCCTGGTCCCACCACAAAGAGCATAGCTGTTCTCTGTGTCTCAGGTTAGTCTTATTCTAGTATGATGTTGACAATAACCAGCCAGCTGCTTCTTGTGCATCTTAATCCGTTTTCTAGGATGGAAAGTACAGAGCTCAGTTTAGTAACTCTTAACACCTGCCTGTATCCACAGTTTGTTGCTGAGGACCTTTCCCAAGACTGCTTCTGGACAAAGGTGAAGGAGGACCGATTTGAGAACAATGAACTTTTCGCCAAACTTACCCTTACCTTTTCTGCCCAGACCAAGAGTGAGTCCTTTCCTCTTTCATGCAAAGGGCCAGTGTAGGACTTAGAACATTTGTTAAGGGGGTCTCCCATTTCTTTCCCTTCCCTGGGTGAGGGTTGAAGAGAGCTGGGAGTTCCTATTCAGAAGAAAATAAGCTGGTTTTGTATTCTGGGGATGCTGGAGTTGGCAAAGAGAACTGTTGCATGTACGTATTTTTCCCCCCAGTTTTTTTGCATGTAGGTATTTTACATGCATGTAGGTATTTTACACAAGTGTAACTTGTGGGGATATGAGGTTAGTGTGACACAGCTCAGGCTGGGCTGAGAGTATCATTTTAATGATACTGTTGAATGGATTCTGGCACTGCCTTTAAGGTGCCATCTTTAGACCTACATATGTAATTGATAAGAGCTGAGCAGAGTCTTTAGTAGGTGAGGTGGCTGAACAACTGTCTTTGTACAATAACGAAGAACCATATGTGATCCCTTTTCTTTTTTCCATTTCTTTCCAATATCTGATGCTTTCTCCTTCCTGGCACCTGCAGCTTCAAAAGGTAAGAATACAGAAGAGCCTTGTAGTTGGGTCTCTTGAATATTAGAGAAAAAAATGAAACAGATGTAAAGGGATTTCTCTTTAGAAAACTAAGACTAGAAATTGGGGATTGATTTCTCTTGTGCTAGTTTTTTTTTTAAGAGTCCAGAAGGACCAGTAGCTCTGATGTTAGCTGACAGGGCAGAAAATTATTTTAAGTTGAAGCTACAATATACTTGCTCTTTCTTTGGAAGGTGAGGGACAACTTAAATAATAATACTTTTACTTTACATTTGTGTTGTATTTTACAAATTTCAAAGTGCTTTAACATATTCTACCCTATTAGGACTGCAAAGAAACCTTATGAGATAGGTTGGGTGTATATTATCTCCGTTCCATAGCTTACATAGCCTGATTAGTTAGGTAGCTTGCCCAAGGTTTTATATGACCAGATCCAGGGGTCTTGACTTCTGGTCTGTCTTTTCATATAAATTCTTGCTTTTCTTCTTCACCTTCATATCTTCCCCTTTATTTTAGAAGAGCTGATCTATTTTGCCCTTTTCTTTCTTCACTTCCTAATTCTTGTGGTTTCGTGCTGTCTTGTGATGGGACACTTACAGTTATTTCCCCAGAGGGGTGCAGTATTTGAAAGATATTGTCATGTACCTAATGACAGTTATAACCTAATAATTTTGTATTTCCATCTTCTTCCAGCTTTTTTGTTTATGTAGAGTTTTATTATGACCCTAGTGATGACAATTAAATGCAACTTCAGAGCACTCCTCCCTCCCCCTGCCAGTAAATAAGCATTTTTAAAGACAGTTGCTACTTTTTTCCTTAAGTGATCTGATGGGACTAGGCTGCACTTCATTCTAATAAGATACCTAACAGAGGGAGTTTTCTGGTGGCCTAGTGGTTAGGATTCGGTGCTTTCACTGCAGAGGCCTGGGTTTGATCCCTAGTCAGGGAATCATCCCGCATGCTGCATGGCATGACACAGCCAAAATACAAAAAAAAAAAAAATAAATAAATAAAAGAAAAAAAGAAAGAAAAGAAACCTGTGCCTCTGGCAGCCCCTAGTTACACATATATATCTAGGAGTCAAAGATCACAGTGCTCAGGCCTGCCCTGTTGCCCTAGCATTCTGGGCAAAGTTGCCTTTTCCTCTAAGAGATATATCACCTTCTGAACTAAAGTTCAGCTTGGAGAATTACTTCTACCTGCTATTAAAAATGCTGTCATGGGCTTCCCTGGTGGCGCAGTTGTTGAGAGTCCGCCTGCCGATGCAGGGGACACGGGTTCGTGCCCCGGTCCGGGAAGATCCCACGTGCCGCGGAGCGACTGGGCCCGTGAGCCATGGCCGCTGAGCCTGCGCGTCCGGAGCCTGTGCTCCACAACGGGGGAGGCCACAACAGTGAGAGGCCCGCGTACCGCAAAAAAAAAAAAAAAAAAAAAAAAATGCTGTCATAATGACCACTTATACTACTCTAGAATATCAACAAAGACTAGTTGACAATGAAAATCAAAATCAAATTTGCTAATTTGTAAGTTCACAGAATATATCCCTGTGTTGGCCTCTGGTGTCATTTTCTTTCTGGTGGCTGCATTCTGAGTGCCACTGCAAACGTACACTGACTGGGTCCCTTTTCCTCCCTGCTTTGTCACCATCCTTCTTTTATCCTGTACATTTGTATTGCTGTTGATTGCAGTGGAGTTTTCTGCAGTTTAGTGGTTTGCCTCGGCATTATATTCCCACTGTGAATTGGTATGTAGTGTGTGTGTGTGTGTTTTGGCTGTGTTGGGTCTTCACTGCTGTGCAAGGGCTTTTCTCTCTAGTTGTGGCGAGCGGGAGCCACTCTTCATTGCGGTGCTCGGGCTTCTCATTGCGGTGGCTTCTTGTTGCCGAGCATGGGCTCTAGGCGTGCAGGCTTCAGTAGTTGTGGTTCGCGGGCTTAGTTGCTCCACGGCATGTGAGATCTTTCCAGACCAGGGCTTGAACCCATGTCCCCTGCATTGGCAGGCAGATTCTTAACCAATGCGCCACCAGGGAAGTCTGGTATGTAGTATTTTTTTTTAATTAATTAATTTTTGGCTGTTTTGGATCTTCGTTTCTGTGCGTGGGCTTTCTCTAGTTGCGGCGAGCGGGGACCACTCTTCATCGCGGTGCGTGGGCCTCTCACTGTTGCTGCCTCTCTTGTTGCAGAGCACAGGCTCCAGACACGCAGGCTCAGTAGTTGTGGCTCACAGGCCTAGTTGCTCCGCGGCATGTGGGATCTTCCCAGACCAGGGCTGGAACCCGTGTCCCTGCATTGGCAGGCATTCTCAACCACTGCGCCACCAGGGAAGCCCTGTAGTATTTTTTAAATACCTAAGCAAGACCTTATCTCATTGTTTGTTATTTTCAACAGTGTAACCAAACTTTTTAATGTTCCTTTAGCCTTCAGTTTCTGCCCTGGAAACTATTTTCTGTTCATTGATGATTCTAACTTCCTGACAGCTTTGGCTCCCGCCCCCCCACCCCCGACTTAAATTATTCTTAGAAATCTCTGTATCTTAATCTGAAAGGAATAAGTATGAATTAGTCAATTTAGTTTAGTTTAGTGTCAGTACTGATTTTCATGTAATAATAATCATCATTAGTAGTTTGCTGCTACTTTGACGAAGGACATTTCTAGCTAGTCTTTAAGTATCTTTACTTTAGTTAGGACTTTCAGGTGTTAAATTGGCACCCTGTCTTAATTTCCCAGTCTTTTCATTAGGAAGCACTAGAGAAGGTGTTCTTGAAAATTATTAAATCATGAACAATTTTCCAAACATGCTAAATCTTAATCATTTTAAGAAATTCCTGGGAGAGATTTTTTTTTCCTATCAAACAAGTACTCATGGTTTACCCAACTCTAACAGTTATCACATGCAACGAAACCTTCCTGCTTGTCATCAACCACACTACATCTGTATGTTTCCAGTCATCTTCTCCCAAGAAACAAATGCTGCTCCCTTTAAAAATTATTTCTTCCTTGAATTTTCAGTGTTTTACTGACTTTAATGTTTGGTTTATTTTCTTCTTCTACATTTTCTTGCTTTCTTTTCCTTTGAGTTACTCTGCAAATCTGTGGTGATGCAAGCAGTATTTGAATGTCAGTGCTTATTCTAATGTGTATTTCTTGGTGACAGAATAGTTGCTTTGATATCGTGTACCTGGGCATCAAGTAGCAGATGGAGGTGCTGCATGTGGAACCAGTGCCACAGTACCCACCCTGATCAGGGTAACTCATCTGCTCTGCCTTTCCTGATGCCGTTTTGAGCCTCCCTCTCTTGGTGCTCTGGTTGGCAGACTTAATACAGACTCCTCCCAAGTAGCCCCTTTCTTTCAACATGGCCCCCCAAAAACACTTTAGTAAAGAAGACTTTAGGCTTCTTAGAGTTTAGGTTTTTATCAGGTAAGGAATTTCAAGCTAAGGAAACTTCAGAGGTGAGGACTCAGAGGATCTAGAGCTCCTCAGTATGAAGGCAAGGTTTACTTTGCTTTTGGTGCTTTGAACATCTTTAGTATAACATTTCTGAATGCCTTCATTCTTAATCCTTTTTTCAAGTAGGTAACCAGTTTCAGTTACCAAGTCTCTCATTCATAGCCTTAATATTGATGGTATAATTAAATGATAGATAAATACTCATTACCACTCTATGACTATTTCGTCTTCCAGATGAAGTAGAGATATGGGTTAAATAATTTTTTCAAGGCCTTATAATAAGTGCCAGAGGCAGGATTCAGACTCCAGACTGTGACTCCAAAGTCCTGCTCTAACCCCCTGCTTCCCAGATGTGTATGTCCCTGCCCTAAGAGCTTCTGAGAGCTTAGATCCAGACAGAAGCTTGAAGAAGGAGATAGATATGCTGGCTTCTGCTACCACCTCATTCATTCTGTCACAAATATTCTTAAATTGGAAGTGACTCTTATGAGTACAAAAAAGGAACAACATTAGATTAGGGAAAGTAAGATACCAGATATTTAGGGTTGAAGAAGAGAAGCCATGTTCTGATTACAGTATATTCAACTCTAGCGAAACTAATACAGCTGGAGAAGCACGACATGCATATCTAGTACAGTAGACATCTTGCTTAAATGATTTCAGCCCAGTAGTTGCCAGTCTTGATGCAGAAGTTATCTGGACACAAGGTTTTCATAATATTGCATTGTTGCATCTCTCACTTGCTAAACACAACTCTCTGCTGTTTGTTAAGCATAGCTGTATCCCCCTTATATTTTAGTGGTACCTGAAACCTCCCATATACTGACGGCTCCTCCAGGAATGAACATCAAAGAAAACATCCGCCTTACTCTTGACATCTGCCTCCTGTGGTCAAAGGTCTCAAGCCACTGCTTCATTAAGGTTCAGGAAGATGTGTGCCTTTTACTAAGAAGAGCTAAGAGAGAGGAAGTGGTTCTCAAATTTATACTACAGATTCTTTTATGCATTTTTCTCTCTTAAGGATTATTCTCTTATTTCTGATCTCTTGACTTTCTGTAAATAAGGAATTTACTTAGTTGATTTATTCCTTGACAGAGAATATTTTGAATTTTGATTTGATAGGCAGTGCTGTAAAACTTGTAGTCCTTTTTCACTCTCATGCTTATGGTTATCAGCCAGGAGTCTTTTTTTTTTTTTTTTTTGGCGGTACGCAGGCCTCTCACCGTTGCGGCCTCTCCCGCTGCGGAGCACAGGCTCCGGACGTGCAGGCTCAGCGGCCATGGCTCATGGGCCCAGCCGCTCCGCGGCATGTGGGATCTTCCCGGACCGGGGCATGAACCCGTGTCCCCTGCATCCGCAGGCGGACTCTCCACCACTGCGCCACCAGGGAAGCCCTCAGGAGTCTTTAATCATGGTTTCTTTGTTGAATCTGCTTCTTGAATTCCTTGGGAACATGTTCAGTAGTTAAATTTTATTCTTTTTCATCTTCTCCTAGGGAGCATTTTCATCGCTGTGGTGGCCTCAGGTCATTATTTGTATGTACAAAATAACTAGTTTTTCATTCTGCTTTCCTTCTCTTACTCTCTTTTGTTGATATCATGATCCCATTAGAAGTATCACCTCTTAAAACATAGGGTGGTAAGTGATAACTGATGTCCTAAGTACATGATGTTTTTCTTTTTAGGTTTATTCCTTCCTTCCAAAAAAACTTCTGCACTTACAAGATCCACAAGCTAATTGTCCTTAATAGGTGTGTGGCGGTGGACAATATGTAGCATTAGGCCCTCTCCCTGTTAAAGTATGAGGTGCATTTCAGGAATTACGAGCATCAGAGCAGTTCTACAAGTGGTTAATAGCAGTAATGTTGAAAGCACTCTGGCTAAAAAGTAAGATCCTGGCAAAAAGCTGAGAATTTCATAAACAATAACAGTATTCTAATTAGGATTTGACTGTCGGCCCAGATTCCAAGGTTTGTGCTGTAGTCGCGCAGGTCAGAACTATTGGTGACAAGCGGTAGGTTTACCTGTCTACTGCTGTCCCAGAACCTTCTTGCTTAAGGCTTCAGTCTACAACAGGAGCCTGTGTTGGGGAAGCAATCCCATCTTTCCCAAAAGGGATCTAAGGGTCTTTTTCCTTTTCCCTGTGATCCTTTTCTGTCCACTAGGTGGCACCCACCCAGTTGGATCTTTATCAGGAAACACCTTAGTGAATCTTTACAGCGTCTGCAACTTTAACCTCTAGAAATAAGATTTTCTAAGAGCTCCTCATGCTCCACCTTAGTCAGTGATTCTTTTGGCAGAAGGGTGTCTGTTTCATTAGTTCCCTACCCTTTCAAGTGTATAGGATTAGGACCAGAAGTGCTGCTCAAGTGAACATTTGTCTTTTAATTACTTACTACTCTTGGATTTTGAGCAGAGTCAGGCTGTTAGCTCAAAGCAGTTGGGAAATTCTGTAATATCAGATAGTACTCCCTTGTGATTTAAAAACATAAATCTACCTGTATCACCTGGGGTTATGAGGACTCCTGCATGTGGAATAAGTACCACACTTCCTCTGGGTTGTGATCTCCCATCATCAGTGGTATAAAAGAACTGCAACTACCCCCTCACATATCCTCTAAACTCCAAACCTTGCCATCACTATTTGCCTTGAACCCACTGGATCTAATATTGTGTCATTTATCTAGGTTTATGTCACTCACCACAGGAAGGCCCAGACTCCCAGGTTACCCTCATCTCCCACACTCGAATCCCCATAGGTTCTGTGTGTCTCCTATTCTGCCTCCTCCTCCCATCCCACCTGAGCTCTTGAAACCTGTCCACTGTGCCCTCAGGAATTCATGGTCCATTACTAACAAAATCTCCTGTATCATCGACTTCACTTTGTTGCTCTAACAGAAACTGGGCTTCCTGGAACTTTTGCCCTCTCATGTGTTGTTTTTTTTTCCTCTCATAAACCTCACCCCAATGGACCTGAAGATGGGGTAGATGTCCTCTTTGTTCTTCATTGCCACTTTCAGATCAGTCCACCTTTTTCTTTCCTAAAAACCCATAATTTTGAATCTCATGACATCAAGTCATAATCACCCAATTTCTCTCTTTGTGCTGTTGTCTACTAACACCCCAATTTATTCCTCTGTAGTACTCCCGTACTCCTTCTTAATTCTTAGCAATTTCTGTATAAAAGGGTCATGATCCTCCCAATATTCTGGCCTCACATTTCCTGGCACTCTTCTTTTCTAGTGATGATCTGTCCTTCACCCCATCTCACCCATCTGTCTTATGGTCATCACCAGAACTGCAGCCCCTCCACGATCTCAATTTCATACCACTCACCTTCCTTTTTTTTTTCTTGTGAAAGATATAGTTTATGTCCAAAAATATGTATGCATTGTTGCTGTAAAAACTAGATGTAATGCTAAGTGAAGAGAAATTGAACCATAGTAGCAGCACAAAATAAAATGCTGAAATAGTTTCATTCTAGAGAACATAAGATATGGTCCCAAGATTCAAAACAGGGTGCTATGGATGTGAGTTTAGAAACAGAAAAAAGATGAGAGGGCATTTCTTAATAGTACCACCTTCTTCTATCTTTTTACCTTGCTGTCTTTGGTACCCTGACCCCAACAATCCTCCAGCCCTACTGAGACGCCACTCCATTTATCCTTCAGTTTTCACTGTCCTTCACCCCCTTGAAGACTTCACTTCTTCAGGTAAAATTATCATTAATAATTATAATAACCCTTCCCTGGATTTTTTTTTTTTCTTTCCCCATTTCTCTCTCATTTCATCTTACTTGGTTCGCAAGATCACAGTCCTGGTTAATTCCATCTCTATCCACCCTGCACCTGTAGCTGTGCAAATGGACACACTGGAGAAAAGGATACAACTTACTCTCCTTGATACACTTTCTTCTCTTGGCTTCCAGGACAGCAGGGTCTCTTTCTCCTGCCTCACTGGTTGTTTTTTCTCCTGTCTCTCCTCTGCTCAGTTGGTAATGTTGCTTGGCCTTGCCAGGCAACAGATATTAAATATTTCTAGTCCATTCAGTTTCCTACTCTCCTAAATGATTATTTCGCACCTTTTTTCTCCTTAAAGGCCCAACACCTCCCTCATCCTCATTCTCAGTTGAGGATGTTTTCTTTCTACTTCACTGAGAAAATTGAATCAGAAGAGGAGCTTCTACAGACTCCCACCATTACTTTTACCTACTTTCTGTGTCTTCCTCTGTGACCATGTTCCTGTCTAAAGCCAGTTTCTGGGCCAACATGATATCCTCATTTCAACAAATGTATAGAATACACTGAAAGTATAAAATCTCCTTCTCTCCTCTCGACCATGGTTAACCATACCTTTCATATGCATATGTTATTCTAATAAAGGAATAGGTAAAATCCTTTTCTCCTTTAGTTCAGGGAAGAAAATGTGGGAAATTTTCAAATAGAACCTTACTGGAAAATTAAGGAGCAGGTGAATTAAAAGATAAAATTATAGAAATGTGAGGGTATATACATATTTTTAATGTAATGTGTGTGATCCCATTTGGTATCCACTGCTCTGCCTTTTGCTTGACATGTTTTAGCATCTCTTGATATCATTAGATATAGATTACCTCATTTCTTTTTTCTTCTTTTTCTTAAATTGAAGTATAGTTGATTTACAATGCTGTGTTTCTGGTGTACAGCACAATGATTCAATTATACATATATATATTCTTTTCCATATTCTGCCTCATTTTTAATGGATAGTTGAATTCTGTCAGATAAATAGTACAACACGATCCCTTATTGAGAATTTAAATTACTGATTTTTTATATAACAACAACAATGCTGCCAGAAATATTTTATATTTATCCCTGCATACTTGTATTTCTGCACGGTAAATTCTTAAAAGTAAAATTTCTGGGCCCAAATTACTAGGTGTAGGATTGTACCACTTTACACTTCCACCAGGAATAAGAAACTCATAATTTCTGATGGGGCAAAAGTGTTACCTTGTTTTAATCTGACCACTAATGAGACTGAACCAAAGGTTATCCTTCATTCCTTGACTCTTTCCTCATCTGTAAAATGAGATAGAGAAACCTAAAGATAACTTGCAGTTCTAAACATATGGTTCTCTTACTGTATTTTTCTTTTTTCCTTGAATAAGCTGTCTTCGGTGTTATCTGACTACATCTCACTCTTGTTTTGACAGCCTTCTAAGTTCTTGTGTTGGTTTGCTTGTTTTGGTCTGAGTTTCATGCATCTTATCCCATGCACTGGGGCCAGGCATTAGGGACTTCCTCCTTGCTTACAACCAGTATTTGGGGATAGAGAGCTAAACTGGTGTAAAACTTTAAAACTTTTGCATGAAGGCTGCTGGTACAGATTCCACGGAAGACTTACTGGTGGAGATTTAAGGGAGGGTGTCATCAGATAAAGGTAATTAAACTTTAATTCCTTCTAAACTAGAGGAATTTGATATATTTTATCTGCAGTGTGCTCTTCTCCTTTTTCACCACCAGATGGCACATGGAGCTCTTCTATTTTAGATGTGTCATTGTTACGTCTGGTAGTGACGCAGTCACGTTAGAGAGAGGCAACCTCTGTTGTTTTCAGATACACACTGCCTGGTATGCTGCCCTCTACCTGTCAGGAAATTCACTTGGAGGACTGATAAGTAAAACGGAGACGGGAAGCTATAGCTTGCCCTTTAACGAAAGGATCTTGTCCTGTTGCAGCTTGTATTTTTATAGGAGCAATATTAGTGCTCTTTTGGGGGCCCAGAGGCTGGAGAATGCTTTTGAGTTTGTTTTTGTTTCAGTCTGATATTTTCATGAAAGCATAGCCTTCATTTCAGAGGGCTTAAAGAAGGGCTTAAATTTTACCAGCTTGGTAGTTCATTTTGTAATCCCATTATATACACATTCCTAACACCATCTTTGTCTCAATTTCTACTGAATAGCTACTTTAGGCACACAATAGAACTACCCACTGATTATATACTGATAATTTCCCAGGGATACTATACTGAATTAATTTCCTTCAGGGAATTCCCCTAGCCTATCTTGGGTAGAATTTGCTGCTGTAGAAAGGCTTTTACAGTCAACCCTTCTGTCATTTGTTAACTCCTGATTATCTTAAAATAACCCCAGTTTTAGAGCCTCTTTCTAGCTATTCAGTCTTTAGTTTGTGCCTCTGTTACTATTCTAGACATACACAGACTGAAACTGTATCTTTTAAACCCAAGGTCCTATCTCCCATTACCTACAGATTCCAGATTTTATTTCTGACAAAATGTTCTTTTATATGGCATTGGCTGAGACTCAGGCCATCTAGTATGGGATGAGTATAGCCTAAATTTCTATCATCTTAGTGCAGTTAGTCCTTATCCTTAAATATCTATTTCTACCAGTGATTCCCAAATTTGAGTGTGCATAAGGATTACATAAGGAGTTTGTTAAAGGTATAAATTCCTGGGCTCCACCTCCAGAGATTCCAGGTTACAAGGACTGTAGAAGGGTATGTTTTTAACAAGCTCCTCATGTAATACACTAATATGGCTTGGTCCATTGCTTCAGTATTTATTTCTTTTTCCATTTTCTGCTCGCTGTCTTCCCACTATCTGCCGTAGTCTAGCAGCTGATTTCTACTTTTTCTTGTAATAACATTTTGATGTGTCTATCAGAGTGAGTGTTGTACAATTATCCTTGTTTTTATGGAGGTCATGCATGATCAATTAGGAAACAATCTGACATTTTCTGTTAACTGGTACCACACTTGCTTTTACAAAATTCTTTTCTTGTCATCCTCCCAGCCAGCTCTCGATAGGCATCTTAGAAGGATGGTTCTGAAGAAGTTCTCTGGAGTCAGTGAAGTAGCTGGGAAACACTTCGAGACTGACTAGCCTGGAGAGGGTGGATGGAGGGCAGATGATGAGAGGTCTCTCAGGCCCACACAGCAAGGATGGAGCTGTGAGGAACTGGAGGAAGTCCAGATCATGGTGGAAGATGTTGCAGCTGTGCAGCTATAACTCTTATTCAAGTTTGGTTGTTCTCTCACCATGGAGACCTGGAGTTGGTAGGGATTAGAGACATGTGTAGGAAGAGGAATGGGATCTCAGGGAAATGTGAGAGCAGAGCTGGGCTTCGGATGGGTTTTGCAGAAGAGTGATCCAGTGCTCTTGGGCTCCTACTGGAGCCCAACAGTGCCGCCTCAAAGAAAAAGCACTGTTCTGAGGATCCCTTTTACTCTTTGGGAATCATTCAGTCTGAACTTGCTTTTCTGTTGGTATGGGACAAATCTGCCTCCTAACATGAGGTTGGGCAGACTAGTTTTCAGGGAGTACAGAGGATGTCTCCACTATAGAATGTTTCCTCTGGGGCTTTTTTTTCTGCATCTCTATTATCTATTTTTTTATGTAGGTAACATAGGTAGTTCAGAAGTAAAGATGATATTTTTAAAAAGTCTGAATTCCCTTCCTAGTATTTATGCATCCCAACCTTCTCCCTCCCTGGCTGTGCCATGTAGCTTGCGGGATCTTAGTTCCCCGGCCAGGGATTGAACCCGGGCCACAGCAGTGAAAGCACTGAGTCCTAACCACTGGACTGCCAGGGAACTCCCTAGAAGTAATAACCATTTTTATTAATTTCTTTTAGAGTTTTTGAAAAATGCAATTGTAGCAAATACTAATATAGATTCTTATCCTCCCTCCCCTTACCAAAAGTACTGTCTGTACTGTTCTATACCTTGCTTCTATATCCTGGAGATTTTTCTTATTAGTACATAGAGATCTTTCTCATTTAAAAAAAATTCTAAATTAAAATTTTTTTTAATTATCACTTTTATAATGAACACTGCGATAAAACAGAAATACATATAGTAATGAAGTAATCTGTCCTTTTTTTGGATACAGTCCCTGCAGTAACCCATTTGATCTGATTACATCTTAGTGTACACGTGTCCTTGTGTTCTCCCTGCTTTCCTTGCAAACTCTTTCATGTAACGACTAAACAGTTAGTTACCAACACCAACTCTAAACGTACAGCAATTCATACTAGAGCCTTACAGCCACTGTGGTATGGGGAAGAGAGACTTGAGAATTTCTGCTAAGGGGCCTTCCAGACCTCCAGCTACTTCCCTGGAGTAGGAGCAGAGCTTTGTGTCACTAGCAGAGGGACACTACCCATAAAAGGGTATGGCCTTCCTACTTAGTTTTTGTTCTGGAGATAGTTGCTGTAGAACTTAATACCCTGTAACTATCTCATTTTATGACTCTGGTCCCTTGCCTTTGGAGCAACATGGAAGAATGCTCAGATACAGTGTTAGGTGGGAAAATGCAGGAAACAATTATGTTCAACCCTTATTGCAATTGTGTTTTACAGAAAAAAAATGCAGAAGTAAAAGTCTGAAAGGGAATATACCAGAATATTATAACAGATTTTGTTAGGGTGCTAGATTTTTTTTTCCTTCAACTTTTCTATACTGTGGTCTCTTATTTTTATAATGGGAAAGGCAAAAGGGTTAAGAAGGAAATTTGCTAGTGCCCAGAATGCTTGAAAAGGGGGTTTCTAGAGTATTTGGACCTAATAAATTGATTTCTGCAAGGCAGAGTGCTAATACCCAGTTCTGTAGAGCAGGTAACAGCATTTTTTACTTCATTCTCCCTAATGATCCTAGCCTGCTTCTCTTTGAAAAGTCAGATTACAACTTAAAAGGCTATCTGTTCTTTTTTCCGCTACCCTGGGTAAGGGAGCCCCAGTTATACAACAAAAGGGCATTGGTAGCCCCATGTCTGCAAGATGGGATGGAATCATTCATCCCGCCTGATCCTTCAGCAATCCCAACTCTGTTCTTAAAGTCAGTGATTTTTTCTCTTGGATCTGTTAGATGAAAAGATAAGGCACTCTCCTGTCTGTCTGTGTGTGTTTAAATTTCCTCTTTGCAAGAAAAACTCCTAAAATTCTTCCAAGAAGAATGTCCCCCTTTTCCTGTTCTCCTTGCATTCCTGTTCTGCTTGCATTTTTCTTTTCAGCCACGGGGCGTGCGCAGTTGAGCCATTTTGGCTCAGGTTCCAGATTGTGAGGTCAGAGACCAGGGATTGGAGGAGACTATCAGGTGACTTTCTGTAACAGTGATGATGGTCCAGCCCTCATCCCCACCCCTTCCCCCCCCCACCCCTCCGCCCACCCTTTCCTGGCTTCCACCTTAGGAACAAAGAAAGGAAAAAAACAGCAGTGTGACGAAAACCAGCAGCTGCAGCTGCATCTGCAGACTCAGGCTGGGGGCTGGGTGTTTATTCCATCTGTTCTCTTTGTTATACTTTTACCCTGTCACTTCCCCTCTCAAAACCCAGAATAAAACGGAGGGTATTTCTAGGATCCTTTTTACAGAGAATGGCTTAGAATTCTGCAGTTTACTCCGTGTTTAGGTTGGGGGTGAGGGAGGTAGGCTGAGCAGAGATTAAAACTGTTCCCAGCACCTAGGAAAAGATGAACGTATTTTGTCTTCTCATTCCATTTTGTCCCAGAATTCCTATTTAATGTCAGATACAGTGACAGAGGCTTATCACCCATTCTTTATAATTATTAAAACAATGCTGCCTAATAGGTATTATCTTCATTTTATAACCGACAGATATGAAGTATAGAATAGTTAACATGTCCTTTGCTTACTGAGAGCTTATAGCAAGTAAATACCAAGCCAGGATTTGACCCCAGGTCTGTTGGGCTCAGAACCCAGCATTATTGAAGGGAGTGGCAAGAAGGCAGGAATGTCAGAAAAACCTGAGATGCTAGCTGCTGGGGACTGTCCTGGCACTGTGGCAGTGTTCTTTGCTTTTCACCAGTGGCGAGTGTCCTGATTTCTTCCACAAGTAAATCTCAAGGGATAAAAGGAGATGGAAGGGAACATATAGGTTAAAAGAGAATCTAAAAATACGTCAACCCTTATTCAGATCCTGATTCATTTTTTTAAGGAAGGAAAAATCTTTATTCCCAGCACCTTATTTTGATGCCTTTTCTCCTGCCCTCTCATGCGGCTGTTCCCTTACATAAACCTGTCCTACCCTTTTGCTGACCTGCTTGGGGCAGTGCCTGTCCTTCTAGCCCCTACCCACCCACATCTCTGAAGCTGATCTCCGAAGTTGGCATTCCCTTATTGAGTCACCATCCTGGGTGTGCTGGGAAAGTATCTGTGAGAAGCTCAATGACTGTATTGTCTGAATGAGCAAATGCTTGTGAAGTGCCCAGATTCTGAATGCTGCTTTTCTGCCACCCTTTCACACTTCTGTTTGCTCCCTTCTTGCTAACTCAGCACTTGGTTCTTGTAGATTTGGAATTCTTTCTGGCTTTGTTCTTGACCTTCAGATTTATCCCTCTCTGCCACTTTGCTCCATCCTTCCTTACAGCTTGCACATCCATGATGGCCCAGTTCTGTTGGATTTAGCAGATAGGTATTTATTTTGGCCAAGAGGTCAGTGATAGAAATCTGGTTACCTTTGGGCAGGAATAACAGCTGTTCACCTGGCATGCTGTTTATCTGTCCCCGCCACCACCTCCCACCGAGGTGTATACCTACGAGTGGCTTTGAGGTACTGAGTTCCCCCCCGCACCCCGTGCATATTACAGCTATGGGGAGTATAAAGTAGAAATCCCCCACATGGGCTGCTTCTTACATTAGCACATGATAGGGCCCTCTTGCTCTGTCCCCTTCCCAGAATCAAAGAGTTAGTGTGGAGCTTAATAGACATGATTTATTGTATGCTGGGTGGACTTGGTGATTCTATAACTATGTTATCCTCACAGAAAGTTTGTTGTTATTTCCTAGAGGTCTAACTAAGTATTCTAATCTTTCAGATATGCTAGGGAGACCTAGGCCTCTTCCACAAAGACCCTGTTTTTTTAGAACTGTAGTGGTACCAGAATCCACTTTTTTTTTTAACTTCCTATTATGATTCTGTGCTCATGTGTGTTGTATGTATTGCCATTATCTCACTTTATGGACATTGGATAAACTCACATGTTTGTGCTGCCTCATTTAAGTAGTGGAAACCGTTCGTGCCTTAGATCCACAGATTTTTCAACATATTTCTGCTTTTTCCATCTTTCTCGTGTGTTCTCTTTTAGTCCTAAAGTATTTGGTTTACTCAGGGGAGCTGTAGCATAAGACTATGGAGGGTGTTCCCTGTAGAATAGGGACAAATGCCGCAGGCTTCATCCTGGGCAGAGCAAGTAGTGTGTGGTCCTGAGACAATAAGTGAGAATTAAGGATAGGTGGAGCTGTTTTATAGATTGGCCTGAATCTTTCATCCCTTCAGGTGTAACTGGCTTTAGAGCCAGTCTGTGTTCTCAGCAGTATGTCACCAAAGTCCTTTTTAGTATCCCACTTAGTCACTCCCACCTGTGATTCTTAGCAACTTAGTTGCCAGGATGTCAGGCAACTCCCCACTCCTCCATTTCCTGTTTGTGGTCTTCATTGAGAGAAGCCTGGGACAGGAATTCCTGGGGAAGTGATGGCTATAGCTGTGGGACTCCGGGGGTCATTAGCTCTTGCTTAAGTTGGGGAATACTGTGCTGAGATGGACCTCCCTTCCGTTCTGCAGGCTCTTAGAAACTGTTAATAATCATAACCAAGTATGACTGGGACTCTGGCTGCTGTTGTGCCTTGACTCTGCTCTGTCTTTAGAAACGGAGAATTATTTTCCTTTCTTAGCCTCAATTTCTACTCTCTGAAATTTAGAATTAAAACATAATTTTCAAGATTCATGACAGAGTTGCTTGGACTCTGTAGGATTGATTCTTTTGACATATGCAAAAATAGCAAAAAAAAAAAAAAAAAAGAAAAATAGGGTCTGTGTTGGACAGCAGGGGGCGCCCTTTCCCTTCGCTTTATTGCCTGGCACTCCCTGCTGCATTCAGCCATTTTAGATAGATTGTTTTTGCTCCCAGCTAACTCCATTTTGTGTTTGTGACGCAGGAAAAAAAAAATTCTGCAAGGGAGGAGCCTGGCTGGGGGAGGGAGTGAGACAGGCTGAGGCAGGGCTCCAGATCTTTACTCAGCACTTGTTCATCAGGGACTTACCTTGCTGCAGGCTGCCTGCATCCTGAGCAATAGATGCAGCAAGTCCCTGCCAGCTGAGCAAAGAACAGAGTGATGCCTGGCTACTGGACACCTACTAACCATGGCAGGGTGCTGGTTTTGAGACAGCATGCAGGGCATCCCCTTTGCCTTATGAAGAATCTAAGCCTGGCTTCGGTGGTTTTTACCACAAAGATATTTAGGCTGGTATCCTCAATTAAAGAATTGGCTAAGAAGAAAAGATACCCTTTTCTCTGAGTTGTCTGAGAAGAATCAGATGCCCTAATGACTTCAGGGAAACAATCCAAGTTAAAAAAAAAAAACTTTAATTTTTGAAAATGTAACCTCTCCCCACACACATATATAATACGTACACACACACACACACACACACACACACACACACGCGCGCGCGCGAAGAGAATAGTATGAATACCTGTCTCCATCACCCAGTTTCAAAACTTAACTCATGGCCAGTCTTGTTTCATTACCTGCATCAGCCTCTTCACCACCCCAGTTATTGTAAAGCATATATCATTTAATATCCTTAAGTGGTTGAGAATGTATGAAAAAATAAGGACTTTTTAAAAAAAGAGAGAATTGTATTATCACATCTGAAAAATTCTTAAATATCACATATCCACTCAGCGTTCTTAAAGTAGTATTTTTTAAAGTTTGTTCATCTGAATCAGAGCCACACACAGTCTATACATTACAATTGGTTGATGTCTCTATAGGTTCCCTCTCTAGCTTGCCTTGTCTCTTATTTTTTTATCTTGCAGTTTGTGTATAGACTTAATTTCTTAAGGAGAGAGGGAGGATCTCTCAGGTTAGGATTGAGAAGATTCAGAGCCAAACTTCTCTTCTTCACACAGCGGAGCCTCCCGTCTTCAGGATTTCCCCAGAGGTGATGGGAGAGGAGGTGAAGGCACAGTGCTCTGCAGCCTTCAGAGGGAGAAGTGACTGGAGTCTTTTACTAGGAGAGTGGCTTGTTTCTCCTGACACGATAGCCTGTTACCTACCCAAAGTCTTTAGAAAAGTTTGCAGACTGCTCTCAACAGAGAGCGTGGTCAAAGTGGACCATGCTGTTTCCTGGGAATTAAAGGAGAGGTTTTAAGCTTTGGGACACCAAATTTACCTGTTCTTTAATAGCTGCATCTCTAGAGTGATTCCAGGTCCTCAGCTTTATCTCCCAAACCTTTCTTTTTACTTAATTGGCAGCCTTTCTCCCTGATCAGACTTAATTAGTTAGTAATACTGCATAGACTGTTCTACAGAAAGAAAAAATATCATGTTGTGTGGGGAATGGGCACATGTGAAAATTCTTTCATGGCTTCAGGATTTAACATCCCCATGACCTTGTTGGAGATAACCCCAGGGACGGACCTAGATGCAGATGATGAGATGAAAGCTCTTGATGTTCTTTCTCCCCTTTTGGAAATGGGTCAGTGACTCTGACTTTCAGCAGCTGCAGCAGGCGGTCTATTCCCTTGCTTTGTGGGAGAGCACAGGTTACAGAAGGGAAGTTGCAGTAGCTGACTTCTTGGCAAGGCTGGCAGGGCAGTGGTAAAGTCTGGTCCTTGGAGACTAGGTTGGCCAAGTGCCTAGTTTGGAAGCTGTAGTTCCCATTAACCAAAGTGCTAATTTTTAGGTTGTCTCTTCATGTTTAAACTTTTTATGGTTAAATATAATAAAAATATAGAAAGTACATAAAACAGATGTGCAACTTAGTGAATTATTATAAGGTGAATACCCTTGAAATGTCACATGTCAGAAGATAGAAACTTTCCAGGAGACTCCTAGGAACATCCATGTGCCTCTTCTCCTCTAAAAGAAACCAAAATCCCAACTAAAGGTATGGTCTCCATTTTTTGAAAAAGCTTTATGATCACCCAAATTTATATTCCTGAACACTGTAGTTTAGTTCTACCCATGTTTTTTAATGTCTTCTCTTTTTTTCTTTAAATTTTATTTATTTATTTATGATCTTCGGCTGCATTGGGTCTTTGTTGCTGCGCATGGGGTTTCTCTAGTTGCAGCGAGTGGGGGCTACTCTTCGTTGTGGTGCACAGGCTTCTAATTGTGGTGGCTTCTCTTGTTGTGGAGCACGGGCTCTAGGTGCGTGGGCTTCATTAGTTGCGCATGCAGGCTCAGTAGTTGTGGCTCACAGGCTCTAGAGCACAGGCTCAGTGGTTGTGGTGCACGGGCTTAGTTGCTCCGCGGCATGTGGCATCTTCCTGGACCAGGGCTCGAACCCGTGTCTCCTGCATTGGCAGGTGGATTCTTAACCACTGCGCCACCAGGGAAGCCCCTTAATGTCTTCTTTATGTCTGAAATCTATTGGCTTTTTCCTCTTTCTTTTTTTTCCCCTTGCAGTTAATTTGTTGTAAAAAACTATCATTTGTCTGTAGAGTTTCCCATAATATCAACTTTGCGATTGTATTCGCATAGTGTAGTGTGTAATTTCTGTCCTGTGTATTTAGTGTAAATTGGTAATTGGATCTAGAGGCTTAATCAGAACCAGGCTCCATTTGTTTGTCGTTCACCAAGACTTCTTCGTGATAGGTGTTAGGTTCCTCTTCAGAAGGCACATAATATGTGGCTGTCCCCTCTGTGATGTTAGCAGCTGTTGATTCTCAGTACATAGATCTGTTCGTTCATTACGATTGTAAAACGATGCTATGCCAAACAAAAGGAATTCCTTATATATCCTAGATATAAGTCCTTTGTCACAAACATCTTCTCTGACTTTGTGGCTTTTCACTTTTTTTAAAAAAAATAAATTTATTTATTTATTTTTGGCTGCATTTGGTCTTCATTGCTGCGTGCGGGCTTTCTCTAGTTGCGGCAAGCAGGGGCTACTCTTCATTGCGGTGTGCAGGCTTCTCATGGTGATGGCTTCTCGTTGCAGAGCATGGGCTCTAGGCGCGTGGGCTTAAGTAGTTGTGGCACGTGGGCTCAGTAGTTGTGGCTCACGGGCTTAGTTGCTCCACAGCATATGGGATCTTCCCGGACCAGGGCTTGAACCCGTGTCCCCTACATTGGCAGGCGGATTCTAAACCACTGACCCACAAGAGAAACCTACTTTTTTTTTTTTATAACAGTGTCTCAATGAACAGAAGTTCTTTATATAAAGTGCTTAGATTTACCAGTGTTTTCCTTTATGAGTAATGTGTCTTGTGGCTTATTTAAGAAATCCTTTAGTCATCAAGATAATTAATCCTATAGCTTTTCCATTCACATTAAGGTTTTTAATTGACCTGTAGTTGATTTATTTGCATATGGGTACAATTCCTTTTTTTCATACGGACACTTAGTTCCAGTCCCATTTATTGGGAAGTCTGACATGCTCAGTCTGTTATACCAAGTGCTCTTTTATGCCTGGGTCTGTTTTCTGGACTGTGCTCTCCTTCTTGTTGATCATTTTGTCTATCCCAATGCCGTACCATACGATCTTGATTTATTACGGTTATAAAGTGTATTAATCTCCTATCTTTTGCTGCTTTTCCAAGAATGTCTTAGCTCTTCTTCTTTGTATTTCCATATAAATTTTAGAATCAGCTTGTCAACTTAAAAAAAGAACCCTGTTGGGATTTTTATTCTACTGACTCTATAAATCAATCTGGGAAGAATTGGTATCTTGTTATCAAGTCTTTTAATCTATGGATCTTAAAATCTACATTCACTTATTTATCATTTTTAATGTTTTTCAGAAAAGCTATATTGTTTCTCCTAGAGGTCTTACACAACTTTTATGAAATTTATTCGTAGGTACTTCATATTTTTATATGATATTTAAAATTTCTTTATCTATAGATTCTTTTGGATTTTTTATACTGATAATCAGTATCTTCAGATGAGAGTGTTATTTCTTCTTTTCTAATGCTTAAGATTTTTTTCTTGCCTTACTGCACTGGCTCAGACCTCCAGCCAGTGTTGTTGAATGAAGTGGTAATGATGAATTTTCTTCTCTTGCTCCTAATCACAAAGACAAAGTTTTCACCATTTTACCTTTAAGCATGGTTTTTGCCTTCAACTTTTGATAACTACTCTGTCAAATTAAGGAAGTTCTCTTGTATTCCTAGTTTGCTGAGCATATTTTTCATGAATGCATACTGAATTTGATCAAATGCTTTTTTGTACTGTTAGGATTATCACATAATTTTTCTCCTTCAATCTGTATTTGTGGTGAAGCATAATAATTGGCTTCTGTTACACTAATCTTGCATTCCTAAAATAAATCCAATTTGGGCATTATTTATTATCCTTTTTATTTTATATTGTTTAATTCAGTTTGTTGGTATTTCAAGAATTTTATGCTTATGTTTATGAGTAAAAGTAACCTATGATTTTTTGTTCTTTTACATTTTGCTATTAAGATTATACTAGCCTCATAGTGTGACTTGAGGAATATTTCCATTTTCTATACTGTGGGAGAATTTTTACATAAGATTAGGGGAATTATTTATTCCTTGACTGTTTGAAATAATTGGCTGGCAAAGTCATCTGGGTCTCCTAGGAAATACTGACTACCAATTTAATAGCTTTCATAGTTATAGGGACTGATCAGGTTTTCTCTTATTGAGTCAGTTTTGGTAAGTTACATTTTTCTAGAAATTTGTCCATTTCATATAAATTCTCACATATATTTTGTGTGAAATTATTTACTTTAATGCCTGAAGCATATTTATTCATTTCCGTTTTTGTTTTTGTTTTTTGTGGTGCTTGTTCCCGACGTTGGATGCCTAATTGCTCTCTCCCATTTTTAAATACTGATCAGTCTCACCAGAGGTTTTCTGAATTTACGAGTCTTAAAAAAAAAAAAACAAAACTATTGGCTTTGTTAATCTCTGTTATAGATCATTAATTTCTGCTTTTACCTGTATTTTCTTTTAAATATTTTCTTTAGGGTTTATTTTACTGTTCTAATTCTAATTTCTCTTTTTTTTCTCATTTCTTGAAATAAGTAGTTAACTCATTAGTTTTTGGTCTTTTTTTTTTTTCCATATATGTGTTTGACACTAAGTTTCTGTTTTAGGTGTAGCCCTTAAGTTTTAATAGGAAGTGTATTAGCTTATTAAGGCTGCCATAGTGTACCACGGACATGGTGGCTTAAAAAACAGATATTTATTTCTCACAGGTCTGGAGGGTAGAAGTCATAGATTTAGGTGTCAGCAGGTCTGGTTTCTTCTGAGGTGTTTTCCCTTGGGTTGCATATGCTGCCTTCTTGCCATGTCTTCACATGGTCTTTTCCTACGTGCCTGCATTCCTGGTGTCTCCTTGTCTGTCCAGATTTTTCTTCTTCTAGGGACGCCAGTCAGATTAAGCAGGATCCACCCTAAGAGCCTCCTTTTAACTTAGTCACCTCTTTAAAGACCCTGTCTCCAAATACAGCCATATTCTGAAGCACCAGGTGGTGGGGGGTGCAGGCAGGGGGCCGTGGGGCGTGTTAGGGCTTCAACATATGAATTTGGAAGGAACACAACTCAGTCCATAACAGGAAGCATTTTTATTATTCAGTCCAATAAATTTTTATTTTCATTATGATTTCTTTTCATGGGTTATTTAGAAGTGCTTTATTTCTAAATATATGGAATGTATTTCCAATTGCTGCTATAACAAATGACCACAGATTTAGTGACTTAACAGGAATATAAATTTATTTGGAGTCCACAGTCCTAATATCAAGGTTTTGACAGAGCTGTGTTTCCTTTGGAGGCTTTAGGGGAGAATCCGTTTCCTTGCCTTTTCCAGCTTCTAGAGGCTGCCTGCATTCCTTGGCTTAGGGCCCCTTCTCCATCTTCAAAGTTAGCATCATAGCATCTTCATATCTCTATCTCTGTCTCTCTCTTTCTCTCCTCTGCTTCTGTCATCATGTCTCTTCTCTCTCTGTGACCCTCCTACCTCCTTCTTATAAGGATCCTTGTAATTACATGGGATCAACCAGGTAATCCAGAATAATCCTCCCATCTCAAGATCAACTTTACTACACCTGCAATGTACTTTTTGTATGTAAGGTTGAATTAGGATGTGGATATCTTTGGGGAACCATTATTCTGTCTACCACTGTGAGTTCTCAGGATTTTTTAAAAATGTCTTATTAATTTCTAGCTAGTTGTGTTTTGGTCAGTGCTCTTGTTTTTTGGGTTTTTTTTTTGCTTTGCTTTTCTTTTATATATGAAATCAGCAAGCCACAAAGAAAAAAAGATTTTAAAAAAAGAGAAGAGGTGGGGGAAACAAAAAGGAAAATAATTGCTGAGCTGATTTCATACCTTGAGGTAGTTTACTTCGCACAGCATTACCTGATGGACTCCACCCACATGTCATGGTTGTCTGGTTGTTACTGTTATTGTTGCAATGTCAGAAGAAGGGGAGTCCAAACATGGGCTCTTCCACATGCAGAGAGGGCTTCCTCCCTTCCCAGCATACTTGATAGCATTGTCCAAGGTAGCTAAAGTGCACCACCTGGCTAATATGCACTGACAATCAGTACTTTAGGAGGGGAGGCCTAACTGGTCACTGCTCTTGTGATTTCAGTCTTAAGAAATTTGTGGAGTTTTCCTTTATGACTCTGAATATTGTTAAATATTATAAATGTTCTATGTGCACTTGAAATTCATGTATTTGTTCTTCAGTTGCATGAAGTGTTGTATATATATCTCCATTAGGTCCTGTTTGTTAATTGTGTTGCTTACATTTTCTGTATCTTTACTTTTTGTTTGCTTGTTTTATCAGTTACTTAGAGAAATGGTTGAAACATCCCACTTTGTGGATTTAGCATTGTAATTCTGTCAGTTTTTGCTTTATATTTCTTCTTTTAATTTTTTTTTTCAAAATATTTATTCTCCTGAATTTGTGACAGGCTTTAATTTTTCACTTGCATCTTTTAGGATGACAGTGTAATGGAATACTAGTCTAATATATTAATCAACATGTTTTGTTTTGGGTTTTTAAAATATTTATTTATTTATTTTTGGCTGTGCTGGGTCTTCGTTTCTGTGCGTGGGCCCTCTCTAGTTGCGGCGAGCGGGGGCCACTCTTCATCGCGGTGCGCAGGCCTCTCACTGTCGCGGCCTCTCTCGCTGCGGAGCACAAGCTCCAGACGCGGAGGCTCAGGAGTTGTGGCTCACGAGCCCAGTCGCTCCGCGGCATGTGGGATTCTCCCAGACCAGGGCTTGAACCCTTGTCCCCTGCACTGGCAGGCAGACCTTCAACCACTGCGCCACCAGGGAAGCCCCTTTTAATTTTTTATATCAACTTTTTATATCAATTTCAGACTTACAGAAAAATTGCTAGAATAAAGCAAAAAAATTCCTGCACATACTTTACCATCATTCCTGAGATGTTAACATTTTACCACATTTGCCTTACCCTTCTGTGTGTGTGTTATTTTTTTTTCTGAAGCATACAGATCAGTTGCCTCTTTATCCTTTGGTGTGCATGTGCTAATAGTAGATCCATAGCCACATATCAAAATTAGGAAATTAACATTAATGTAATAATGTTATTTAATCTGACCTTTAGATTTTGCCAATTGTCCCAGTGACATCCTTTGCAGAAAAAATACTGGATCATGCATTGCATTCAGTTGTCCCGTAGTATTCTTTAATTGGGAATAATTTCTGTTATGGTCACCTGCAAAGGCATATGGACCCCTACTCAAAATTTGGTTTGGATGTCAAGAATGATGATGCCCCACACACACCAAGAGGGTGTGAAAAGGTTTATTAATTTAAACGATTGAGGTCTCTGGGAAGAGGAGAATAGTCCTCTTAAGCAGGTTTGAAATGGCTTGAAAGGGCAAGGAAAGGAGACTGGCCTAAGTTTTTATTGTGCTTAGGGTAGGACCTTGCATAGTCTGAATCTCCACTGGCACCAAGGAGGGAGCACTGAGGCCTCTGTGTTCCTTTGCCCAGATGTGAGGCACAAGGTGAAGTGGGAGAGGTGAGGCTTAACAGCTGTCAACTGTTAAACCAGAAATGGAGCCAGACTCCTCATTGTAGTTCCTTGGTCTTTATCTTTTAATACCTTGACATTTTTTAAAGAGTATAGACCAGTTAGTTTGTAGAATGTCCCTCAGTATGGATTTGCCTAATGTATCCTCATGATTAGATTAAGCTTATCCTTTTTTGGTGCTTTATATATCTTAATACGTAAATATGTATTATCAGGTGCATACAAATTCAAAATTCTTCTATTTTCCTGACAAACTAAAACTTTTATTGTTATAGTGTGTCCCTATTTATCTTTTTAATGCTTTTTGTTGCCTGGAAAACTGTCTAATATTAATGTACCTTCATCATCTACAATGTTGGTCTTAAGTGGAACATATAGTCTGTCTGCACTTAACATAATTACTGAAATATTTGGATTTAAATCTACCATCTTATTTTGTGTTTTCTATTAGTTCTATCTGTTCTATGTAATACGTTGATTTCATTCTGTTAAAAATATTTTCTAATTTCTTTTGTGATTTCTTCACTGCCTCCAGAGTTATTTGGATATTTATTCAGTATCCAAATAATTGGGAACTTTGTCGTTATCCTTTTACTGATTTCCAACTTAATGCAATGCTAGTGTGATCAGAGAAAATACTTTGAATGATTTCTATCCTTTGAAATTTGTTGGTTTGCCCAGCATATGGTAAATTTTGGTAAATGTGCTGTGTGTGTATGAAAAAAAAGGTGTAATTTGTCATTGTTGCATGCATTGTTCTAATGTATCGATTAGGTCAAGTTTGTTAGATGTGTTCATATTTTCTATATCCCTTCCAAGTTTTTGTCTGCTTGTTTTATTAGTTACTGTACAAAGGGTGTTAATTCTTCTGTAGTTATGGATTTACCCTTTTCTTTTAGTTCAGTCAATTTTTACTTTATATATTTTGAAACTAAATTATTGGATGTATTTAGATTTAGAATGATCATATTTTCCTTGTGGATTGACCCTTTATCACTATGAAATGTGTCTATTCAAGGCAGTAGTATTATTACAGATAAAATCTTTATCTGATATTAGTACAGCTACATCAGCTTTATTTTGGTTAGTATATTTTCTTCCACTATTTTGTCCTAAGACTTCTGTCTTTATTTAAGGTGTGTCCCTTGTAAGAAGTACATATTTAGTGTGTGTGTTTTGTAAATCCAGTCTGATGATCTTAGTCTTTTCATTGCAAAGTATTTAATCCACTTGAATTGATATATACCAAATTGCTGTTTGTTTTCTGTTTGATTTTTCCAATTTACATCCTTTTTTTCTGTTCTTCTTACTGATTCATTTAAAACTTTATTATTTCACATTTCCCCTATTCTTAGTTACACTTTTTTTTTTTTTACTATCCTTTTAGTGTATACCTTAGAAATTACAACATGCATGCTTGACTTATTACAACCTAATAAATATTAGAACTTTTACCACCTTCCAGGTAATGTTAGAACTTTACAATATTTTAATCCTATGTACTACACATCTTTTGAATCATGGATTTCATGCATTTTAATTCTACATATTTTTTAAACCCTACAAACATTTTTACTCTTATTTTATAATATCAGTATTCACTTAAAAACTCCTTTCTGTTGTTTTTCCTTCCTACCTTCATTTCTGTGTTTCCTTTTGGGATACTTTATTTTCTGCTTGAATAAATAAATACCCCCTTTACTATTTATTTTAGTTCAGGTCTACTTGTAATGAATTCTCTGTTTTTGTCTGGATATATCTTTATTTCACTTACATTTTTGAAGGATATTTTTTGTTTTCCCTTAAGAAACAAACAAACAAACCAAACCCTCCACTGTCAGTTATTGTTATTCATTTGAAGATATGTTCCACCTCCTGCTACTTTGAGAATTTTTTTTCTACTCTGGCTTTTAGCAGTTTTACTGTGATAATGTGCTATGGTGTGGTTTTCTTTGTATTCATACTTGGGGTTTTCTGAGCTTTTGATTCTGTGTGTTGAAGTCTTCATCACTTTTAAAACAAATATTTTCTCTTCAAATATTGCTCCTGTCTAGTTTTTCTTGTTTTTTGTTTTAATTATTGGCATTTTATTTTGCTTTCAAATTCAGTGCCAGTGAATATCACATTTAGCATTCCATTTTACGTGTGTGTGTCATGGGGCTTTTTTGTTTTGTTGTTTTTAATATTTTACTTTCTCTGAGTACCTGTCTAAAGCTTCTGTTTGATACTGAAATCCTGGGACTTTTCCCATGCTCCAAGTCACATTTCTCCCCCTTCTCCAGCCTTCAGCTTTATTCTGGTATATTTAATATACAAAAAATTGCACATACTTAATGTATACATTTTGATGAATTTGGACACATGCATATACCTGTGATACCATCACTGCAATCAAGGTAGTAAACATATCCATCACCTCCAAAAGATTTCTTAAGTCCCCTTGTTTTCATTTTCATTTTTGTTGGAAGAACACTTAACATGAGATCTATCCTCTTAACGAGTTTTTACATGTACAGCACCATATTGTTAATTGCTCTGTCCAATTTTTTCTTCTCTTTCTGGGCCTCCAGTTACACACATGTCCCTTGCACTCTTTTTGTTACTTTCCATCTTTTATCCCTCTGCTGTAGTTTGTATCTTTTTTATTGATCTGTCTTGCAATTCACTAACTTCTATTGTGTCTCCAGTTAAACCCATCTGTAGATCTCTTAATTTCATTTAGTTCTAGAATGTCCATTTATTTATTTTTTTAAATAAATTCTAGTTCTCTGGTAAACTTCTCCATCTTCATCTATTTTTATTTTTCCCTCAATATTCTTGAACATGTTAGCTATCATTACTTTAAAGCTCCAATGTCTGGATCATGCATAAGTCTGTTCCTATTGTGTTTTCCTCTCTAGGCAGATAAGTGCGTGGGCTGATCACCTTCATGCAGTCAGGGAGTGAGCTATGCCAAGGTTTGGTTGTGGTTTTGGAAAGGCTTGATCTACCTCTGGTTCACCCTCTTCCTAGAGTGTAGGCTTTCTAGGGCTCCCAAGTGCAAGCCTGTTGTGATCACTTTTATCTCTGAGGATGTAGCCTTTTGGGTTCCCAGCTAAAGAGGAGAGAGTCTCGTATGAGATTTCCCACATTAGGCAGAAACTGGATCTTGATCCCTGTGTACCCTTGCTGCACAAAGCCCTCAAACTGATATTGGAACAATGCTCCAGTGTTTTGCTCACTGTTTCTCTGGAGCAATTCATCATCTTCTCAGCTCTTCTGTGCTTCAAGGTGATTTTTTAAAATACCATAACAGGGCTTCCCTGGTGGCGCAGTGGTTGCGAGTCCGCCTGCCGATGCAGGGGAAATGAGTTCGTGCCCCGGTCTGGGAGGATCCCACATGCCGCGGAGCGGCTGGGCCCGTGAGCCATGGCTGCTGAGCCTGCGCGTCCGGAGCCTGTGCTCCGCAACGGGAGAGGCCACAGCAGTGAGAGGCCCGCGTACCGCAAAAAAAAAAAAAAAAAAAAAACCATAACAGCATTTTTAGATGTTTTTCCATGGGAGACTTGACCCCCAATACTGGAAATGGAAATTTTCATTTCTTTTCATATATTTTATGATGATTTTCACATTGAAAAACAAAAATTTTATGTACTCAAATCAGTCTGTCTTTTCCTTTATACCATCTTTATTTTGTGTTATTCTTAGGAAAGTTTTCATTTATTCAAAATAATAGTGTATTTTGGTTTTTAACATTTAGCTGTTTAATGTATCTGGAATTTATTTTTGTGAATAGTGTAAAGTTAGGATCTAACTATTTTCCTTTAATATGGAGAGCCAGTTATTCCAACACTATTGATTAGATCAGGAGTCAGAAAACTGACCAACCCATTTTTGTTAATAAAGTTTTATTGGAATGTGGCCATGCCCATTTGATTACATATTGGCTATGACTTCTTTAATATTACACCAGCAGAGTTGAGTAGTTCCAACAGAAACTGTGTGGCCCACAGAGTTGGATATTTACTTTCTGGTCATTTAAGAAAGTTTACCAACTCCTGTGTTAGACTATACTTTTTTAAATTAATCTGAGTTTTTACTTTAGCATATAAATGTGTTTCATATCTATTTCTAGAATCTCTTCTATTTATTATTATTTATTATTAAGAACTTCATTTGTTCTTCTTTCATTATCACTCTTAGAGTTACTATAGCTTTATACTAATATATTTTATTGGCCTTGAAGATACAGTGTGTTTAGTCAGGTTTATTGAGGCATAATTTGCATACAGTAAGATTCACCCTTTTTATGTGTACATTTCTGTGAATTTTGACAAATGTATACAGCCATGTAAAGATAGAGAACATTTTCATCACTCTTAAAGTTTCCTCCTCCCCATTTGTCCATCCCCTCTGCTCACCACTAGGCCCTGGCAGGGGCTGATATGTTTTCTTGTCCCTACAGTTTTTGTCTTTTTCAGAATGTCATATAAATGGAATCATACACTGAGGAGTCTTTGAAGTCTGGATTCTTTCACCAAGCATCATGTGTTTGAGATCTGTCCATGTTGTTTGCATGCATGGTCATTCCTTTTTATAGCTGAGTAGTATTTCCTTGTGTCCATTCACTGGTTGATGGACATTTGGGTTGAATCCAGTTTTTGGCATTTATGAATAAAGCCAATAGAAACATTTGCATACAAGATATTGTCTGGACATACATGTTTTTCTTTTTCTTGGACAGATACCTAGGAATGGGATTGTTGGGTCATGTGTTACAATAAATACATGTTTAACTGTATAAGAAACTGCCAAACTGTTTTCACTTTACTTTCCAAAGTGGCTGTACCATTTTTTTCATTTCCACCATCAATGTATGAGAGTTGCAGGTGCTTTGCATACTCACCAGCACTTAGTATCATCAGTTTTGTTTTTCCATTTTAGTGATTCTAGTGGGTTGGGCATTATAGTTTGTTTGTTTTTTTTTTCCTCGGTGCGCGGGCCTCTCACTGTTGTGGCCTCTCCCGTTGCGGAGCACAGGCTCCGGATGTGCAGGCTCAGCGGCCATGGCTCACGGGCCTAGCTGCTCTGTGGCATGTGGGATCCTCCTGGACCAGGGCACGAACACATGTCCCCTGCATTGGCAGGCAGACTCTCAACCACTGCACCATCAGGGAAGCCCCAGGCATTATAGTTTTAATTCCTAATTAATTTAATTCTTAGTTCATATTCCTAATGACTTAATGATGTTGAGCATCCTTCTCTGTGCTTATGTACCATCTGTGTATCTTCTCTGGTGAAGTGTCCAAATGTCTTTTGCCTGTTTTAAAAAATTGGGTTGTTTTCTTATGACTCATGAGACTTTTTTTATATGTTCTGAATGCTAGTCCTTTATCAAAAATGTGTTTTGCAGGCATTTTCTCCCAGTGTGTGGCTTGTCTTTTTATTTCTTAACAGTGTCTCTGAAGAATAAAACTTTAAAATTTTTATAGAGTCCACTTTATCAATTTTTTCTTTTATGTTTTGTTATCTTCTATTGCCGTGAACAAATTACCACAAACTTAGCAGTTTAAAATAACCTAGATTTATTATCTCACAGTTTGCATGGGTCTGGAATCCAAGTTAGCTAGATCCTCTGCCCATGGTCACACCAAACTTAAGTCAAGGTTATGGCTGGGCTGCATTGCCTTCTGGAGCTCAGTGTCCTTTGCCATGCTCATGTGGTATTTGGCTGAATCCAGTTCCTTATAATTGTAGGACACAGGTTCCTCTTTTCTGGCTGGTCATCAGCCAGTGGCTGTTCTCAGCTCCTAGAGGCTGCCCATCATTTCCTGCCACATGGCCTTCTCCACAACATGGTGGTTGCTTCTTCAAGAAAAACAAGAGGGCTTCCCTGGTGGCGCAGTGGTTGGGAGTCCACCTGCCGATGCATGGGGGGCAGGTTCGTGCCCCGGTCTGGGAGGATCCCACGTGCCGCGGAGCGGCTGGGCCCGTGAGCCATGGCTGCTGGGCCTGTGCGTCTGGAGCCTGTGCTCCGTGGCGGGAGGGGCCACAACAGTGAGAGGCCCACATACCGCAAAAAAAAAAAAAAAAAAAGAAAAACAAGAGAGCATCTGCTTCAGTTTCAAATCTCTCTGACTTCTCTTGTCTCTGAGCTCTAAACCCTTGTTTAAAAGGGCTCACCAGAATAAGTCAAGCCCACTCACATTCAAGGGAAAGGATTATACAAGGTATGTGCACTAGGAGGGAAACTCCTAGTTTCCTAGAACTCCAAGAAAATCCCAGGATCCCAACTTAGGATTCTTCCTACCACATGGTTTGTACTTTTTTATTTCTGAGAGATCTTTGCCTACTCCAAAGTGGTGAAAATTTTTCTGATGTCTTTTTTTTTCTTTCTGGCTGTGCTGCACAGCTTGTGAGAGCTTAGTTCCCCGACTAGGGATTGAGCCTGGGCCATGGCAGTGAAAGCACCAAGTCCTAACCACTGGACCACCAGGGAATTCCATATGATTTCTTTTAGAAGGTTAATAGTTTTAGGGTTTCTGTCTAGACCTGTGGTTCATTGTTTGCATGTATGTATTTATTTATGTATTAAGATAAATTCACCCTTAATGTGTACAATTCCATGGTCTTTTGTATATCACAAAGTGGTGCAGCCACTGAATTAATTCTAGAACATTCTCATTACACACAAAAGAAACCCTCAGTTCATTAGCAGTCACTCTCCACTTCTTTTTCCCGCAACTTGGCAACCACTGATCTACTTTCGGTCTCTGAATTTGCCTATCCTAGATGTTTTGTATCAGTGTACTCATACAATATGTACACTTTTGTGTCTGACTTTTTCACTAATCCTGATGTTTGCAAGGTTCACCTGGGTTTTAGCATGTATTAGCACTTCATTCCTTTTTATGGCTGAATACTACTCTACTGTATAGATATACCACATTTTGTCTTTCCATTTGTCAGTTGGTGGACATTGGGTTGTTTCTATGTTTTGGCTATTATGAATAATGCTGCTGTGAATATTCTCTCTTCTTCTTTTTTAACTGAACTGTTTGAGATAAAGTACCAACTTCATGGCACTTTACCTCTAAGTTCTTCTGCATGCCTTTCCCAAGTATAAGGACTTTCTTTTTCGTAACTACAGTGTAATGATCACATTTAGGAAATTTATCACTGATATAATACTGTTATCTAATATACAATCCATATTCAAATTTCACTGATTTAATTAGTGATTTTAAATATCTTAAACAGATGTTTAAAAATTACAGACTTTTTTATTAAGGTGAAATTCACTTAACATAAAATTAACCATTTAAAGTGGATAATTTGGCATTCATAAAATGAAGTAGAAAGTATTTCTTCCTTTTTTATTTTTTGGAGGAGATTGGCATTAATTTTTCTTGAAATGTTTGGTAGAATTCTCTAGTGAAACCTTTTGGCCAGGAGATTTTCTGTTCAGGAGACTTTTAGTTATGAATTCAGTTTTTTAAATGATTTCAGTAGTACTCAAGTTATCTGTCTCATCTTGGTTGAGTTTCAGTAATTTGTGGGTTTTGAGGAATTGGTCCATTTTTTGGTTAAATTGTTCAGTTTATGAGTACTAAGTTGTTTGTGTTATTCCCTTGTTACCCTTTTGATGGCTGCAGGACCTAAAGTGATATTGTTTCATTCCTGATGTTGGAGAGATAGGACTTCTCTCTTTTTATCTTTGTCAGTCTTTCTAGAGGTATATCTATTTTATTAATTTATTTTTTAAACCAGCTTTATGTGTCGTTGATTTTTTTTTTTTCTGTTGTTTTCATTGGTACTGATTTCTGTTCTTTTATATTTCCTTCCTTCTGCTTGCTTTGGGTTTTTTTTTCTTCTTCTTTTTCTACTTTGTTGAAGTAGGAAATTAGATTACTGATTTGAGCTCTTTCTTCTTTTGTAATATAAACTTAGCACTGTCAGTTTCCCTCTCAGCATTGCTTCAGCTATGCCCCATATATTTTGATATGTTGTACTTTCATTTTCATTCATTTCTAATGTATTTTTAAAATTTATTGTGAGATTTCCTCTTTGACCCACAAATTATTTAGAAGTGGTTCTTTAGTTTCCAAGTGTTTGGATGTTTTCCTGTTATCTTTCTGTTATTGATTTATAGTTTGATTCCATTATGGTCAGAGAACACGCTCTATGATTTTAATCCTTTAAATTTGTTGAGGTTTATTTTATGGCCCAGGTGGATATTCTTCTTGGTGGGTATTCAGTGAGCACTTTAAAAAAATTTATTCTGCTGTTGTTGGGTGAAGTGTTCTATATATGTATATATCAATTAGACCCTGTTGGTTGATTGTACTGTTCACTTCTGTATCCTTGTTGATTTTTTGTATAGAGTTCCACCCATTACTGAGATAGGGTATTAATGCCTTGAAGTATTATTGTGGCTTGGCTATGCTGGTTTCCTCATTTCATCTCTATCAGTTTTTGTTTCTTATATTTAAGGCTCTGTTGTTTGGTGCATACACATTTAGAATTGTTATGTCGTCCTGGTGGATTGATCCTTTAATCATCATGTAATGTCCCTCTTTGTCTCCCTTCTTTGCTCTGAAGTCTACTCACTGGATAGAATATAGCCACTCTGCTTTCTTTTTTTAATTGATGTTTGCACGGTATATCTGTTTTCAGCCTTTTACATTCAGCCTTTGTGTTTGAAGAAAGTTTCTTACAGACAGCCTATTGTTGGGTCTTTTGTTAATCCACTCTGTCCTATTTTGTGTAGGTCTCAGCCTACTAATACTGTTGCCTGGGAATGCCTGGGGGCACTCACCTGGGCCAGTGTTGTGGCTGGACCAGCCCTTGTGGTTCTTATTAGGATTGCAAGATGCACCTCAGCAACAAGCATCAGAGAACAAGCAAGGTTTTATTGCTCACAGGTCCTGACATGACATGTCTCAGGTCACACATGGAGGTCACAGGAAGAGAGATGGGTAGGGGGCTCTAGGTCATCCCTGGGCTTCTTCCTTTATTGGGGTTGAGGGTGAGGTGCCTAGGGTTTCATGGGTTCACTCTTTATTGGTGAATTTAAAACATGAGAGCAGGAATTAAAGTGCACAAAAGGAAAAGCAGGGTCACTCTAATGATCAGTTATGTAGGTCACCCACGGCTTTCTAAAAGGGGAACTTCATGGATGGTGGCCTGGTTCTTTATCTAGTTGTGTAGCTGGCAATATGTTTATTCAAGATGGATGTCTTTGAAGTGGATGCCTCAGCAATCAAAAGCTTATTATCAGGTACTTATATTACAATTTAAAAAAAACCAAACTGTCAGGTAGTTACACTACAGCCAATCTCAGTTAGTTGGTATATTTAGACCATTTATATTAAAGGTAACTACTGATATTTTAGGGCTTAAGTCTGCCACTGTTATTTGTTTTCTGTATGCTTCTTCCTTTTTTCTTACTTTTCTGTGTTTTTTTGGAATATTTTTTATTCCATTTTTATTTATTTATAATGCCTGAGTATATCACTTTATACAGTTTGCTTAGGTGTTGCTCTAGGTATTACATTATACACACGTAACTTTTCCCAGTCTAATGATATCAGTGTTTTACCAGTCCACGTGAAGTGTACAAACTGTATTTCCATTTAGGTCCCTTTACCTTCCCCAATTTCTAAATATAATAGTATTTCCTCCACATGGGACTACTCCATTTTGGTGAAACTGAAAGCCCATATGCTTGTCTTTTATCTGTCATCTTTACTGAATTATTCATTAGTAGTTCTTTATTACTTCTAGTAGTTGTCTTGAATTCTACATCTAGTTATATCTTCCACAGAAATGACATTTTCATCCCTTCCTTTCTTGTATTTATACTTTTCATTTATTTTATCTTATTGCCAGGCAAAAAGTTGAATCTGTTTTTTCTATTTTTCAACATCAGCAGTGACTCTGTATCTTTTCACTTTATCTATATAAAATGAGAGATTTACTTGTACTTTGCCCCTCTGCTTCTAAGGTTTTGTGATACAGTCTGGATGTTTTAAGTCTAAATTTTTATCTGACTACCCATAGTTTTCATTTTTTTATATGATCTGTCTTTAGGGCCTCTCTGACTTCAGCTCCAGCTCTCCCCCTCATTCCATCTATTCCACCAATAATGACCTTTTTGCTTTTCCTTTAGCACATCAGGGCCTGCTTCTGTCTCAGGCCTTTGCATTTGTTGTTCTCTCTGCCTGAATTGCTTTGCTTTCTCACCTTCTAAAAGGTCTTTACTGTCATGTCACATTCTCACCAAGACCTTCCCTGGTCATCCCACTAAAGTTATAATCCGTCCCCTCATCAAATCCCTCCAGTTCTCTTCCTTACTTGGTTTTCTTTTCATAGCACTTATGACCATCTAATGTACTATTTTATCTATTAGCTGGCTTATTGTCTATTTCTCTTTATTAGAATATAAGTTCCATGAAGGCAGGAGTTTTTCTCTGTTTTTCTATTTTCTATTTTGTTTTATTCCTGGTACCCAGAACAGAGCCTGGTACATGCACATACTCAATAAGTCTTTATTAAAATAACTAATCTTCATCTATTTAGCATTTTCCTTCTTCAAGTTAAAACTCTCAGGCCAAAGGATGTTTTTTTTATTAATAGTTCTTTGTACCTTTTGCCATATAACTTCCTTTTTTGTTCGCTTTCTTATTTATTTGTACCAGGTAATACTTTTCATATAGTTTAAAATTCAACCAGTATAACAGGGTTTGTGTTGAACAGTATTCCTCCCTCTTCCATAGTCAAGCACCCCATTCCTCTCCTCAAAAGCAACTAGCTTTGTCACTTTCCTGATACTTCTTAAAGAGATAGTCCCATAAGCCTTTCTGAAAAGTTGACAAAATATTTTACAATTGTCTATCCAGAACAGTTCCTGTTTCTCTTTCTATCTGCTGCTGAATCCTTCTCAATAGGCAGTGTAAATCATTTTTGAGAGAATGTTACTGTCATGTTAGGTGCTGAGGGAATGATATAGTGAAGAATTATTTTGCCCATGCTCTTGAAGTTCAAAATCCAAATGGGGTGGGAAGGTATCCACACTGAAAAAGTAACATAGGATTTAGAAAGATAAAGATGATATATATGAAATGTCATGAACATTGAATTATTAATTGTTGAATGAAATCTAAGTAACAGATACCACGAAAATTAGTTCATCAAAGCAGAGAGTGACTACATTTATCAGAGAAGAATACATTGGTTTTGGATAATCTGAGAAGAGTGTAGAAGGAAAGGAGTATATTATACCTTCTGTGTGTGTACCAACATGATATTTGTATACTAGGAATATATTTTTATGCCATGAGATTTTTCAAAGAGGAATAACAAAGTCCTTATCTTGTAGAGAAGAGATTATATGTGATTATGACAAAGTCAGTGAGAGGACTTGCTGTAAAAAAGTATCACATTCAGTGGGGATTCAGAGAGAGATCATAACCATTTGGGGAAATCAAGAAAATGTTTATAGGGAATTCATGATCAAGACAGAGCTTGAAAGATAAGTAGTAATAAGCACAAAAGGATAACACAGTGGAAGACTCTAGTACAGGGGTTGGCAAGCTATAGCCCTTAGGCTGACCACCTGTTTTTGTAAGTAAAGTTTCATTGGAACATAGTCATGCTCATTGGTTTATGTATTGTCTGTGACAGCTTTCACGCTGTAGTGGCAGAGTTAAGCAGTTGAGACAGACCACATAGTCTGCAAAGCCTAAAATATTTACTATTTGGTCCTTTACAGAAAGAAAGTTTGCTGTTCCCTACAAGTAGATAGGCTATGAGTGGGAAAGTATTATTGCTAACTATTAAAGAAATGAAAATGATATATTTACTATAGCTGGAGGGGGAAGTCAGTAATAGAAGGGTGGGTGGCTAAAGAGGAGGTTATCCTTGAAGAAATTTAATAGGAAGACCATTACTAATAGAGAGGAAGTGAAGAGTATCTCTAGGCTGGGACATTTAGTAGTTCATTTAGACATAGATGTGGTTTGTCCTTAATCATACTTTTCTAATCTTTCCCTTGCTAGCCAAGAAGGATCAGGAAGGTGGAGAAGAAAAGAAATCTGTGCAAAAGAAAAAAGTGAAAGAGTTAAAGGTGTTGGATTCAAAGACAGCCCAGAATCTCTGTGAGTAACTCTGTGATCTCAGCAATTTTAAATATGAAGGAGTTTTTCTAAGAGCTTAATTCTGGTGGATCCAGGGTCCCTTGATATGAAACTTCCATTTGTTAGTTCTTGGCATTGCATAGTAAATACCTGATATCTGATCCCTTCAATAGCACTGCAAGCTTGTTAGCATCTAGCTTTACGGCAAGAAAATAAAGGCTAATAGGACTTTTAGGAATTTGCCTAGTCACGTAACGGGTAAGAGGCAGGTCTGGGAGTTGAACCTCATATTTTTTATTTCAAAGCCATTACTATTTCCATTGCATCCACAGAAAATCTAACACAAATGTTCTAGCCACTGCACATGTCCTTCTTTCTCATTTTCTTTTAAGTATTTCCTTTAAAGGTGGGCACTGGCTTGACTTCCATTAAATCTAAAGTAACTTTGTGGTTTAGAATAAATAATGTAAATCCTGTACTTCTCAGAGTAGGATCAATAACTTCAAAGAGTTCTGTTCTGAACTTGCTACTTATACTCATAACTCTGATTGGTGGCAAATTTCAGATCAGAAACTCCTCTGCAGAGTTGATATAGGTAGTATTTAATGATCAGGATGAATGTTCCTTTTTTTGTTCATTTCAACTGTTGATATCCCTACTTTATGTTGCATAATGAAGATTTAAATATTTGTTCAACAAATATTTGAAGGTCTGCCAGGTTTCAGGCTCTATTAGGCACATACGAGGTGTGTGTTCCAGAGATGAAAGGGTATGTATTCCATAAAGCCCACTCATGATCCAGTGACATGGCTGTTGTCCCCATTTTACCAAGTGAGAAAACTAAAGTTCAGATGTTATGACTTGGCCAAGATCACACAGGTAATGAGGACACATACCCACAAGTAAAGTCAGTGATATAATGAGAACAGTAAGCCTTTACATTATGCTTGACTATATAATCTTAGATCATTGGCAACAGATATTACTAAATAGTGTCTGTAGGTAAGTCCTTTTATGGAAATTAAAGTGATGTGAGATAGTTCCTCTTCTCAAGATTATCTCTAGCAACATTAAAATGAGCAATTGTTATTTTAGAAAATGATAAAAGACTGTGGGGTAGTACATTGTTATTTGAAGTTGAATGATATCAATATGGGAAACAGAATTTAGGAAGAGAATTGAGATTAGGAGGGCCTAGGTGTTATTTAGTGATTCAGTGATTACTAAGTGCCTCTTATATGGTGAGGGTGCAAAACTAAGTAAGGTATTCCCTATCCTCACAAGCCATATGTCTGGTAGAGACAGAAAAATAAATAATGGTTCTAGCACAAGTTGGTAAGTGCTATGATGGAGGTGTGCTAGGAAGCTTATGAGAGCACTGGGCAAGGGGGCATCTGAATCAAGTGGGAGGAGTATTGGAGAGAGCTCAGTCATTCTAAATGAAGTACTGCTTAAAACTATTGACAACAAACTAAGTGAAGGGTGAGGGCTGGCTTGTTTCAGGCAGAGGGATCAGCATGTATGAAGGCACAGAGGCATGTGTGCAGTTCAAGAACTGCAAGTAGTTGAGTACAGCTGAGTAAAGGCCATATGTGGGGGAGTGGTGGTTGAAGAAGCTTTCAAGAAATAGACATAGAGGCTAGATCATAAAGAAGTCTGGTAGGCTTAGGCTGAGAAGTATGTATTTTATCCTGAAAACTGTGAAAGTTATTGGAGGGATTTTAATCAGGAAAGTGAGTGATACAACCCTATGTAATTTGGGGGAGGGCTACTTCAGCAGTGATTATGAGGCCGGATTGCTAGGGTAGGGGAAGACTCTAGGCAGAGAGATGTGTTACGTTATGGCTTTAAACTAGACGAGAGGTGATCAAGGCCTGAAACTAAGTTGTAAGAATGAATAGGAAGGCAGAAGATATTAAGAAGATAGAATTAATGGAACTTAGTGATTGATAGAGGGGATAAAGGAGATGTTTTCTTGGGTTAAGATCACTCTATAGAGAGTGGTACCACTTACTGAAATAGGAAAATCCAGCAGGAGCAGGATTTTGTGGGAGAAATGGTGGACATGAGTGAGAGATGGCAGAGTGGTAGGTAGGAATGATTGACTTAATTTTAGGATAGAATTTAAGGTTCCTGTGGGAATCCTCCAGCAGGATGGGTGTATTAGGCATTTGGGTATAGAAATCAGGAGGAATGTCTGGCTGGAGATAAGAATTTAAGAGATAGTATATGAGTCATAGTTGAAGCCAATAATTTGCTTTGAAGGTCATTAATATTTGGGGGGGCAAGTAACAAAAAGGGGAGACCTCAAAGGAGGCTGGAAAGGAACAGCAAGAAAAATAGTCTGACATAGTCTAAGAAGTGGGAGTAGTCGTCAAGTAAAACCGGGACAGGACAAGTGTCTTTTGGATCTGGCATTAGGAAAGTCAGTGACCTAGGGAAGAATAATTTTAGTATAGCGTAAGTGTTAAGAACAGCAGCTGTGGAATCCGTTTGTATTTAAATCCTGGCTCCAACCCTTACTAGCAGTGTGACCTTGGACGGGTAGCTTAACTTCTTTAAGTATGTTTCCTTTTCTGTCAAATGTGGTTAATAATACAAACTTATACATTATTATAAATAGGGTTAAATGAGATCATATATGTAGATTGTGTTTAAGATACTAGGTCTTACATGGAGTATACACTCGACAAATGACTGTCATCTTTTCACTGACTTTGTGGGGACAGAAGAATTAATGAGAATGTGGAAGCAAGAATAGACTGTTATATTTTTAGAACGTTATAAAGTGAAGGAAAGAAGGAAGTTGGTAATTAAGAATGTTGAATCAGGGAGGATTTTTTTTTTTTTAAATAGGAAAAACTTGAACGTGTATATCATTGTCCCTCGGTATCTGTGGGGGATAGGTTCCAGAACCCCCCTCGTATACCGAAATCCATGGGTGCTCAAGTCCTTTATATAAAATGGTGTAGTATAGTTGGCCCTCTGTATCCACAGATGGGGAAGGCCCACTGTATATGCTGAAGGAAAAGGTCCTTAGGGCTACCTGTTCTATTGAAACACGAGAAAAGGATAAGTATATGGATATAGTTCTGCTAAGCTTACGTAAAGAAGTGTCGGCACAAGTTTCCTTCTAGATGATTCCAAAATAGCCCTTACTCGAGCCTTTTCTAGTCTGGTTCCAACTGAGGGCCCCCATTGCTCAGTTTATAAGTGGCATGAGAGAAAGCTTAGCAAGTAATTTGACCGATGGCTTCAATTTTTCTCAGTAAAAAGCAGCAAGGCCTTTTTGGAACAAATGGGGAAGTGGCAGGACATTTGGGAGAATGGGGATATTTTATATGGAGGAGCTGCCAAGAGAGCCGGGAGAGCGTGGACTAGGGACACACAGAAGGATTCCCCACCATCACCGGTGCCACTTCAGATTCGTAGAATCTGATCTGCAGTGTTCATCAGCCCAGGTGTAAGAGGAGAGATATGAGATGGCTGGGTTAACTAAGGACTGGAAGGAGAAGGAAACAAGAGAATAAGAATAGTAGTAATAATAGAGTGGGAGTGAAAGGGTAGACTACAGGGTCTAGGTTAAACAGAGAAAGCAAAGTAGAACTGAGACATTCAGAGAAAATGGAATGGTCATCTCCCTCGTGGGAGAGAGAGAGCACGCAAGAGAGCACTCTGATGAGGTTGAAGAGTCAATTTAGGGATTAGTGAGAGAGCTGAAAGGATGGGAAGTGTTTGTTGGGGAATGGGATGTGGCAATTTAAGAATCAGAGCATTTCAAGGCAGTGGCAGCTTTGAGGATGGAGTCAAGGGAGTGAGGAACTAAAATAGAACAGGGTGAACATTTCTGATGTATATAGAGAGAGATCAAAGACTTCCTGTGTGAGCAAAGACAAGGTGTTTGTAGAATGTGGTGCTTGGAACAGTGTGGCCGGCGTGTGACATAAATGTGGGGATTTGTGGGAGGGAAAGCTGGGAGGTGGGAACCTTAAACACTGGGCTCAGGAGCTTGGATCTTAACTATACAGGCATTGGGGAGCTGGTGGAGGTTTCAGATCATGACTTTGAGAGAGCACTCCTAGGAAAGTTGTCCAGCGTAGGTTTGTAGGGTGGGCTGGAAGGGGGAAGAGACTGAGAAGAACATGTCTTTTATCTCATTTTCTGGCAGCAATCTTTCTGGGTTCCTTCCGCATGCCCTATCAAGAGATTAAGAATGTCATCCTGGAGGTGAATGAGGCTGTTCTGACTGAGTCTATGATCCAGGTAAGGAGCAAGGTCATTCTGGAGCTGGCTCTTTGCATTGCTATACACTAGCTCTGTCTCCTCTCTGCCTAGACGATGAGGACTCTGTAAGCATCGTTGACTTAAAGAATGCTGGCTTTATATAAGCTTCCATCTCTCTGGTGATCAGGTTATTTCTGGTATATTTTTCAAAAGTCCTGCCATCTCACTAGCTGCCTCCCCCACCTCCCCCTATCCCAGCCCGTGTCTCCTTCTTAGTGGTCCTTGGGCAGAGCGAGGGACTGACAGGAGGCTCAAGTTGTCAGCTCATCCCCCTCAAACTTAGACAGTCCCTTCTGTCTTGCAGAATCTCATTAAGCAGATGCCAGAGCCAGAACAGTTAAAAATGCTTTCTGAACTGAAGGACGAATATGATGATCTGGCCGAGTCAGAGCAGTTCGGCGTGGTGGTGAGTGAGGCCTGTGGCACAGACTCTTCTCTGACCCCCTCCTCCCCGAGAGCATCCGGTGCACTTGCTCCTGGCCTCTTGTCTATTCTGAACCCATCTTTCTCTCTTTCTTCTCCCTACTTTGGAACTCAGATTCTGCCATAGGAGGCTTAAGACTGTATCTTCTTCTTCCTTTCCTCTCTCTCTGCTGGCTATAATGGAACTGCTTGTCTCTCCCCAGATGGGCGCTGTGCCCCGCCTGCGGCCTCGCCTCAATGCCATCCTCTTCAAGCTGCAGTTCAGTGAGCAAGTGGAGAATATCAAGCCAGAGATTGTTTCTGTCACTGCCGCATGCGAGGAGTTGCGAAAGAGCGAGAACTTCGCTAGCCTCCTAGAGATTACCTTGCTTGTTGGAAACTATATGAATGCTGGTTCCAGGAATGCTGGTGCTTTCGGCTTCAGTATCAGCTTCCTCTGTAAGGTGAGCCAGGGGGTTAGAGCAGGACGATGGAAGGGAAGGCTGTGGCCTCTAGGAGCCCAGTGTGGCAAACTGCTGTCGGCCTGAGGTGATCGTGGGCGTGTCAGGACTCACCATTTCTCCTCTTCCCCCAAGCTTCGAGACACCAAGTCCACAGATCAGAAGATGACGTTGTTGCACTTCTTGGCTGAGTTGTGTGAGAGTAACTATCCCGAGGTCCTCAAGTTTCCAGATGAGCTTGCCCACGTGGAGAAAGCCAGCCGAGGTGAGGCAGATTGGGGTGAAGCTAGAAGGTGCTTCCAAGCCCCAGAAATCTCTGCACGGGGTAGGGAAAGAAGACTCAGTCTAGATTTTAGATCATTTTCAGTTCAGACAATTTTAAGGAATGGGAGAGCGCATAGGCATGATGTCTAAGCCACAGGGAGGAGTATCGGGCAGAAGAGAGGTCTCCATGTACAGAAGTGGGAAGGACTCTTTCCCTTCTTAGGGAAACACCAGACACCAAAAAACAACTAGGAGAAAGGCAGGTATTTTTAGTTTAAGTCAACAGTTTTTCTCATTCAGAAAGCGTAGACTGGATTAGCAAAAACCAGGCCTCACCGTCCTGGGACTAGGCAAAGAAAAAGCAGCATTCAGTAGAAACGGGAACAGATTTCTGCCCACCCTCTATATTTCTGTGTAATGTCTCCTTCCTCCCAAACCCTGTTCTCTAAAATAAATGAGACCAAGATCCCGGGGGATTTCATAGATTCTTGTTAAATTAAATGAAGCCTCTCTTCTCTTCTTAGTATTGTACAGCTTATGGAGGCTGGAGGTTTAATCATCAAGTAATTTATACTTTCACTGAAAAGCTGTGTGAAACAGTTAGAGAGTACGTAAGAGGACTAAAATAATTAAGTACCAGCTGGATGTACAGACGAGCAGTGCCCTGAGGAACAGAATAGGGTATTGAGACTGGAGGTAGTAAGCTCTTGCTGTCTCTTTTTGTGTCTACTTTAGTTTCTGCTGAAAACTTGCAAAAGAACCTAGATCAGATGAAGAAACAAATTTCTGATGTAGAACGTGATATTCAGAATTTTCCAGCTGCCACAGATGAGAAAGACAAGTTCGTTGAAAAAATGACCATATCCTTTCTTGAAAGGAGGGAGTTGCCCCCTAGGAAAAAAAGGAACTTCCCATGGGGGGACAACAGGATAGATATGATGATGTACAATTTTTCCTTAAAAAATGCTTTTTCATTAAAAAATGCTTTTTCATTAAATGCATAGTTCTTGAAAACATTCTCATTGTTGTGGTTTGCATCAAACCATGCAGATAAAGTAAGTCTCCCTTGAGACCTTGCCCTCTGCCCCACCTGCCAGACACACACACCCCATACTACACACACATACATATTCCCTTCTCCCTCCCCTTCCCAAAGATAACCACTGCCACTGGCCTTCTCTCTGATTTGCACCCTAATGAATTTATTTTAGTAAGAACTGCACTGTATTGCTTTAGCACTGAATATGTTTGGCCCTGTTTCCATAGCAGTATATGCAGAACAGTCTCTTTTTAAACTGCCAGTTTGTATTCTTTAGGAATACCATAGTTTATGGTTTACCATTCCCGTTTGGATGTTTAGATTGCTTCTGGGTTTTGCTAATATGAACAGCGCTGTGTTGCGCATCCTTGTGCATGCCAGTACACATCTGTGAGTCGTCCTCAGGGCTAGAGAAGTGGGCCTGCTTCCTGGTGTTGGCTCTTTACTCTTTGGCTGCACAGCTTTGTGAAGGATGCACAGGAACAGTATAACAAGCTGCGGATGATGCACTCTAACATGGAGACGCTCTATAAGGAGCTGGGCGAGTACTTCCTCTTTGACCCCAAGAAGGTGTCTGTGGAAGAATTCTTCATGGATCTGCACAACTTTAAGAATATGTTTGTGGTAAGCAGGGTATACCTGCCGACTGAAGCTTTCATGGACCTTTCTCACTTTCCACTGGGTTCATGTTGGTTGGTGGTGGGTGTGTACATGTGTGAGTGCATACATGCCCACGTGTTCATTTTTTCCCCCACAGCAAGCAGTCAAGGAGAACCAGAAGCGGCGGGAGACAGAGGAGAAGATGCGGCGAGCAAAACTGGCCAAGGAGAAGGCAGAGAAGGAGCGGCTGGAGAAGCAGCAGAAGAGAGAGCAGCTCATAGACATGAATGCTGGTAAGAAGCGAAGGCGAAGGGCCGATGGGTTGAGACAGGAACATTTGGAAGGCTTCTCTGTCTAGAGTCTAGAGGCCAGAGAACAGCTCATGTCTGAGCTCAACTCCTGGCAAATGATTTTTGGCAGCCTTCTTCCTCCAGGATCCTGATGCTGGACTTTAACCCCGACTCCGTTACATGCACGTTCCAGTGCTCGACTCTCAGTTTTTTCCCTCCTTTGCTAGTTCTGCATTACGTCTCATCTCCCCAGTGATTTAGTATTGCTGTAACATGTACTCTTGCCTTCTGCCTGTCCAGAAATCCCCCCGTCCGGTTTTCATACCCTCCAGTACATCTTTTGTTCTTTTTCCCAAACTGTTTTCCTGGCCCTGCTCCTGTCTTTTAATGGCTTGCCTTCTCTTTCTGCTTATTTCACTAAGTATTGTGTCCCCAGTACCTCAGCACAGTTGTACACGCCTATCAGATTGTAAATGGATTGAACTTCTGGAAAGGGGGCAGGGGAGCTGGCCACCCTCTTCTTTCTTCAGCAGAATCTCGATTTCACTCTCAGAAGCATGTCTTTGTTGAAACATATGGCCTCAATTACTGGCCCTCTGTTTCCTGTTTCTGCTGCTTTCCTGCTGCCGACTCCCTGCCCCTCTCTGGCTGCTCTCTCTGTGGGCAGCGGAAATCCAGCTCCATTGCACACAGCCCTGAGCTGGTGCCACCCTTCTTGAACCTGAGGGGCTACGAGCCATCTAAGTAAAGAGGTTCTCTGGGCTGCTGGGTCTGGCAAGAATCCACGCTTTGCTGAGCACGAGAGGCGAGGGCTGCTCTGACACTCCAGCTCCCGGGGACTTCTCTCTGTGGCACAATCAGGGACCTGAAGCAGAACTGCCTGCATTTCTGTCTTTTCTTTATACTTTTTTGGGAAGCAGTTCCCCTGCCCTTACTCCAGTTGTATATAAGCCACAAACTTTGCTCTAGTCATGCCATTAAAAAAGCCCACACCAAGTATCCTTCTCCTTCCCCCATTCTCCCCAAGCCTCTAGGCTTTGTCCCCAGTTACTGTTTAGGATGTAATAGGGAAAGGTGGAGTCCAGCTGATTTGTGGGACGAAGGCTGCACACAGTCGTCAGGCAGCACAGGGGACCCTGCCCTGGTCCATGTCCCCAAGGGCAAGCAAATGAGGTGGGAATGTAGGGCAGCTGCACTGGCTGTGTTTGGCCAGCAGGCGGCACTGGGAGCAGTGAGCCCAGCCTTGTGGCTGGCAGCCTGCGGGCTCCTAGGGATTTCACAGTTTAAGATTTCACCACCCTTAGCTGTTGTCATGGAAACGGAGTGGGCTGGAATAAGGATTCTACATTAACTCTTTGTATTCCAACCAGAAGCTCCTCTTAGATGCAGAGCTGACTTCCGGAAGATGCAGCCACTGGGGGCAGTACTTAAGTGAAATACACTCTTGATCAGTGGTCTCTCATCTTTCCTCAGCCCTGCTCTGAAACTGGAAGCAGGCTTTCCGTGAGAGGTTTATGTAAATTGGAGTGAAACACTTCAGGATAAATAGAGAGTGATACAGTTCCTTATTAATGTCATAATCCCGGTCTCTGTACGTATCCCAGTCTTGCAGTCAGGCAGGTCTACACTTCTCTGTGCTAGTTCTGATGGGGGTGGGAAGGGAGGAGGGCACTGCAGGAAAATTATCCAAGGTTTGCAGTGGTTGGTAACCAGTGAAACCTTTTGTTTTAACCATTTTCAAACAGACACAAGTAAACATGGGCTGTGAGACTTGAGGTTGAGCCCTCCGTGTGCTCTGAGCCCCGAGAAACTGGGCGGGGGCAAGCAATTCAGTAGCAGTGCATTTTCTGTGGGGCTCAACACGTGAGTGCTGCTGGGGCTGAAGAGCTTACATCTCTGTCTTTGTTCATGACAGAGGGCGATGAGACAGGTGTGATGGACAGTCTTCTGGAAGCCCTGCAGTCAGGCGCAGCATTCCGGCGGAAGAGAGGACCCCGTCAGGGTAAGTCAGCAAACGGAGCCCAGCCTGTGTGTTGAAGGAAGGCAGTGAGGCCTCGCTGCTCCTGGTCCTGCTTGTCTTGGGCTAATGAGCAGGTAATGATGTTCTGAGGGTTTAGAAACTTCCCCACAATAGTCCCTGCATCTAGAGTGGATTACCTAGTCCTCTTCCAACCATGTTAGAAAGTGCTGACTTGGAGAACTAGGACTTGAGGGACTGACAACAGATATTACGTTTGATTATTCTTGTACCTCTCCTCATTCTTGAAGCAGAAACATAGCATAAGCAAACCACTGTGCAGGACACAGAGATCTGAGTAGGCGTTTGTGTATATGAACAAAAAAAATTTATGTAAATTCAAAACTGTACATTAGATGTAGGAATACAAAGAAAATAAGTCCTTACTTATAAAATAAGAGTCCTTACTCTCAGCTTCACAAGCAGAAGAGATAGAATAATAGAAAGTATAGAATCCTATAGAGAGAAGGCTAGGCATCATTCTCCCCAGATGTAAGAATGTAGCGGAGCATCTCAACCGAAGGATTGTGCTATGTCTGAAAGCCGCCTTTTTCTTGGGTGTAATTGGCCTCCACTGTACTTGCCTTCCCCGTTTACTCCCCCGCAGCCTCCTCTCCCGACCTTCAGAAGATTTAAGTGGATTATGTTGAGCCAGAGCCTCTAAGAAGAATTATGGGGATAGGAGGACAAATGATCCAGGCATTAGTATGGGGAAGGATCAACGGTTAAATTGCCTTTGAGGGAAGTATATGGTGGCCAAGAGCCTGGTCCAGAAGAAGGTATGGCCAAAGCTACTCCTCGTTACCTGCACCACTGAGTCTGGTGAAGACCCTTTGGGGCTAGGCATGATGGCTTCTTTCCTAGGTTGAAGGGTAGGCATTACAGAAAAGGCAGCATTAAGAGTTTGTACTTCTGAGGTGGTTTAAGCTATGTTCCCTGTTCCCTGGCTGGTGCATTCTGTAGGCCTGTGTGATAGGAGCTTCACTTCAAGGTTATTGTACAGATGTGTTGTGTGGTTTGCTTTGGACACTGCTTAGCTATTAACAGTGGCATCTGTAGGACCTATAGTACCTGTCACAGCCTGTAAAGGTGACCTTACGATCAAGGGTACGGAGCATGTTAGCCCACACAGAGTCAGTGTCCTGGCCCAAACATTGTAGATCACTATGAGTTTCTTCGTGAATGGCTGACTGCCTGTTTCTGCCAATACTCTGAATACCCAGAGGGAAATTCCCTCTGAGGGCTCTTCTGTAGGACTTCAGAACCTGCCCTAAACAGAAGAATCCCTCATTACAACTCTTACCTATTTCCTGGCATCCTCTGAGTACAGGCTTTCTGGAGGGGAAGACAGGTGAGTGTGATGGACTTAGGTCTTTCTGGGATAGCATGTTTAGTCGTATAGATCTAGGTTTGGACAGAGTATGAAGCTAGTGGTATTTTGGTGTGTTTAGTCTTTAGAGATTCTTGCGACATTGTTTCCTCCCCACCATATAAGGTGATGTGGCCTGACATTAAGCGTTTCTAGATAAACAAAAATACATTGCCTCTCCCTATTTTCCTCTATCCTCTCAGCTAAGTGCCAACCTTCACCAGACTTTTGGTGGGGAATTCCCTTTTAAGCTTCTTCCTCTGGAACTAAACCAAAATCCCAGATGCTTCCTGGACACAGGCAGCCAGACATTAGTGGCTTCCCTCTACTGGAGAGGCCCCATTCTCCACTTCTTCCCAAGTGAGAAACCAGGACTTACAGGCCGAGGAAGCAGGGATTTTGTTAGAACCTAACCTTTCAGCAGAGGACCTGGATCAGTCAAAGTGCTGTTTCCCAGTGCAAGAAGGACTAGGAGATTCTGAAGCAAAAAGGTGGTGAAAATGAGAACTACGTACTTTTAAAATTGGCTCCATCTTGTATCCTTATCTTTCTGGGGTCACTAAACACACCGAACATATCTGGGAGAATCAGGGGAGACATTTCTAGTTACCCTGGTAACCCCTGTAGACACTGGTACATTCATTTCCGAGAAAGTGACATGGCCTTCCATTAAACATAAACAGAAGTCCAGGCATCACAGTAGAGTGCAAAGAGCATAAGACTAGGTAGGCATCAGAAGACCCAATGTCAAATCCAATTGATGCTGTCTAGATTTCCTGAGACAAGTTTCTGGGACTCAGTTTCTTCACGTCTAAAATGAGAGTTGGGCTAGAATGGTCTCCAGGGCCCTTTACAGCTTTAGTATTTTTTTTTGTACGGTGACAGTAGGATTAAGAGGAGAAGAAAAGAAAGAGGCTGGACCCAGAAGGCCACATTGTAAAACTATAAAGGTTTCTCTCACTGGCTGCCGGCCTTAGCTGGTCCACCCAGTGCTTGGCCATCTCTGACTCTTCCTGCTGACTGACTGATTTGAGCTAAAAAACCGAAGGTCTGCCTCACAGCCCTCCTCAGTCCCAGAAAGGCAGCTGTCTATATTGAAAGACACAGCCTTTGCCCTGGGATTTAAAGGAATGTTTAAAAAACATCTTCTGGTCTCTGGAGACCTGAGGGAGTGACCAGTATACAAAGACCCATTGAGGAGTTGGAAGAGGAGCATTACTATCAGGGCTGGTTCATTAAAAGTGACATGTAAACTGCTGTGATCTGCAGGGTGTGGGAGAACAATGCTTTGAGTGTCAAGGGGAAGAATCCATGTGATTGTATTACAGCTACTATTTCAGGCTGATGATTGAGTCAGCTTGTGGTTTTAATGACTCAACTTTATCTCCATGTCTGAATTGTGGCTGCTTATATACAGGCCATCTGCTCACTGGGATAAAAGTCAAGGAAAGAAAGAAATTCATCTCCCTCTCCCTTTCCTTCCCTCTGCCACTTCCCAGCTTCCAGCTAAGCTCTCCCTACACTGATAGAACCTTAGAGTTGGGACCAGCGCTGAAGACCTCCAGTGATTAGCATCTCACCTTCTCGTAGGTAACAGGACTTGAGACCCAGATAAGGTCTTGCCAAGATCTACAGAACTGGCTAATGATAGAGCCAGAACTGTAACCCACTGTTGTGAATCCAAGTCCAGGAATATTTCCACTAAGCCTGTGTGAGGAGCAGGAGATGACAGCGAGCCCTCTGTGTAGGCCAGAAATACTCTTTCATACCTTCCAGCAAGGAGAGCCCTGGACATGGTGAAATTGCTTCAGGGAGTTTTCCAGTGACCACCTGTCTAGAGAGGTTAAGAGTATATCCTCTACCACCACTGTCTCTCCCTCCACTTTTGTAAAAATAGGACAGGAATTATAATTAGGAGTGTTGTAGACAATAATGAGTTCTTTAGGCTGGTAATGATTGCCCCATCTGTCCTAGTTTCCTCTTCCCTAAGGAAGCTTATTAACAAGAGTACTTCCTCCTTAGTAGTAGTTCCTAGCCTGTGTGTTATAAATATCTTTTTTCCAAATCATTAACCTTTTTCTAATTCATCTATACTAGTGTTACATGTCTGATTTCGTTGGTGTTTTTATCTAGCTCACCCCTAACTTCTAGAAATCTGGCCTCAGAGAGCTTTGGCCAATGTCTCAAGATTGTTCCCTTTTCCCCACAGTCTGTGGGACTACTAGGAGTTAATAATCCTCCCTGGTCCCGTAGGGTCAAAATATGTATCTGCTTCTGTGGCTACTTTTCAATCGTCTTAACAAGTACCAAGTTAGGGAAAGGCTGGGAGAGGTTGTCTTCTGGACAGTCAAGCTGTTCAGCGTAACTGTGGCCCTAAAGCCAGAGTGGCAGCCAGGATTCCTCGATTCTGTTCCCAGTTCCAACAAGAGTTTTTCTCCTTTCTGATTCTGACCTTAGGCCACATCAGGTCCATGCCTAGTATACCTACCTTCTAGGCTTAAAAGGGAAATTTTGGTCTTTCCTGACTTACCATCCACTCAGTTTTTATGCAGTCTGCAATGCCTCAGAAGCTTTTTGAATCTAGGAAAATATAGAGATGTGCTTGATTAGGTACAACTGGTATCTTCTTAGTTTTAGAGGAAGAAACCAAAGAGAGAAACAGCTGAAGATACTTCACACTTGTACTTTGACTTTTCCCATGTTGTCCAGGATAGGTGTTCCTTTTCCCTGGGTCCAGAGTCAGAAATTATTTTAACATGTACTTACCCCTTGAGTCACACACACACAAATATAGTTGGAATATTTTCTCAACTGCTCCTGACTGAATTCAAAGGAGCAGCAAAGTGATATCAAGCCACTGCCTTTTCTGGACATGACAAGTAGGGTCCTAGCGAAGGGAGTATTCCAAAAACAGAGCAGAAACTCAGCAGGTCTGAGGAAGATTTTGCTGGAGACAGGAGACCATCCTAGTCGCACTCCTACGGGCCCCTTTCCTCCCCCGTCCGCCGCTGAGGCATCATTACATGTTCATAATCCGAGGAGTAGTTTGTGTGAAACCCTGGAGTCTTGGTCACACACCTTCCCCTGTAACCAGATGAGCCCTGTGCCTGCCACCCAGGGTCTTCACTATTCTTTCTCCTCTTGGTAGACAATCCTGCGCGTCCCTGGGAGGAGGAGGAGGAGGAGACCTGTAAATTGGTAACCTGTGGGCATGCTGTGTGCTCCCAGCTGACCCGTGGGTAGCCTCTGCCGTGTGAACACAGTGGCTCTGGGTCATGTTTCTGCAGAGGCTGACAGCCCTGGTGAAGACCTGGGCCCTCTGACCCTGTTTGGCTTCCGTCCCACCTAAAGCTTTTTGCTGGTCTCAAGAAGGCAAAGTGGACACTTTGTTCACTGACTCTTCTGGACCTCTTCCTTCCTGCTCGTGCCCTGCCACTGCCCTGTCCTGCATTTAGGAGTGCTGGCCTTCTCTCCTCTGTCTCTGCTTCTTTAAGGTTTAGGCACTGCTTTCTCCACCCAGCTTTCCCATGACCCAGCAAGCTGTTTTGTTTTTTGTTATTTAATTGGATATAAATCACATACCTAAAATTCACCCTTCTAAAGTGTACAATTTAGTGTTTTTTAGCATATTCACAAGGTTGTACAACCAGCACCACTAATTCCAGAACATTTCATGACCCCAAAAAGAAACCCCATACCCATTCTCCCCACGCCTAGGCCCTGGCAACCACAGACCTACTTTCTGTCTCTGGATTTGCCCATTCTAGAGATTTTACAGAAATGGAATTATAGCATCTGTGGCCTTTGTGTCCGGCTTCTTTCACCCCTGGCAGGCAGCTCTTTGGGACCTGCAGTCTCTCTGTGCTCCTTGTAGGGCATGCGAAGAGGCAGACAACATGAGATGGGCATTGTCCCAAGGAATGGCTTTCTTGTTGAGGATACTGGGACCATAAATGTGGATTCCATGAATGAATGTGAGTCTTGGGGATGACGCCCAGGAGTTAGGACAGTTAGGACAGAAGCTCATGGATTGACTGGTTCTTCTCTTCCTATTTAGGGTGGCAACTGAAGCTTCACTATCCCTTAGCCCATTGGGCTAAGATTTCTTTGTAGGGTTCGTCCTGGCCATCCTTGACCCCAGGTCTGCTTTCCCTGACATACCTTTCACTACCCCTCCCCCTACACACACCCACACACACACATTGCACACCTTGTAGAGCCCTTGGCATTTGGATCATCGCTGCTGCCCTTGAAGAGGTGGAAAAGAGCTCAGCGTGTGGGCACGGCGAGAGAGAGGGAGGGTTGGTGGAACCCAGGCGAGTGTGGCATCATGTGACGTCAGTGCATGGCTGCTGCTCCTCTTTGCGGGAGTCCCTCTGGCCGCCTGCTAAAGGCCTTCCTCTGCTTGGGACAACCCTGCCCAGGGCTGACTGAAAGTGATTTTGGCCTAGGAGCTTCCTGAGAACTGCCAAGAAAACAAAAACAATACTGTTTACTAAGCTTGAGTCTGTTTACTTCCAAGAACCCTCTGATGAGAAAACAGATTTTGAGTACTTCTCTCTCCTTACATTACACTGCTGATACTTGAACTCCATTGTGTCTGTCTAGCTGTATTCAAACTTTTTACTGCTTTTCACACAGGAACTCAAGAGCTTGCTCTCCTACCTGTACTGTACTCTCATATTCCCTGCGTGCCCCCTCCCCACCGCAAAGGTATCCTCCATGTGTTCCTGGCTTTCTTCCCCTCCTTCTTCAAAAGAAGGGCCTCTGAACTGGACAGGGCCGCCATGTGTGCATGGCTTCTGGCCGAGTATCTGCCGTAGAGATCGATAGGGATTCGAAACTGGCCTTCCATGGACGAGATCTCTCATGTCTTCTCTTGCAGGAAACAGGAAGGTCGGGTGTGCAGCCATATCTCAGCTAGAATCAGTGCTGACCAGGGATGATGCCATGACCTGTGTTCCTGCCAAGATGTCCAAGAAGAGCGAGGAAGTCCCCACCATCCTTGAGGAGGCCAAGGAGTTGCTCGGCCGTGCAAGCTAAGCCAGGTCCTGGGGCCATGGCAGCTCCTCAGTGGAGCTCCAGACTGTCCCTGCTCTGCAGCATGTGCCTGAAGGGTCACAGAGATATTCCTCTGCGGTGGCCACTCGCATCACCTTGACCCCATCTTTGTCTCCAGCCTGCTGCTCTCTGTACATCACACACAGCTTCAGCTGCCTGGAGGCCAGAAGGAAAGGGCAGCGTGGGGAGGCCTGAAGCCAACCTGGCCAGCCCTGGCTCTCGTATTACCAAAGCAGGCTCTGTGTTTGCTGCCTTAACCCCAAGTGTCTCCTCCGTTCTCCGTGGCCTCACCTCAGACAAGGCCCCACCTGCTTTCTCAGCCCCTACCTTTCCCGTGGGCTTTTGCCTAGGTCAGTCTTGCTGGGTTTGTGCTTTCTTTTGTGTTTTCTCTGGCCCTGAGAACAGCATGGGCTGATGAACCTTTGGGCTCTGTCCTTCCTTTCATTGCTGTCACCACCACCCCGCCCCCCTGCTCTTCCTGCCCCTGGCTCTTGTTATTACTAGGGGTGGGGCATTGGGAGCTGCTTCCAAGGAAGTGGGGAGCAAATCCCCCTTAACCCACTTTTTGGGAAAGCCCTCCCAAAACAAAAAGAACCTGGACCACTTTTATCTGTTCTCCTGTGGCCTAGGCCAGAGCCTAGGGCAAGCAGGCATGGCACAGGTGGGACCTGCCCCCAGCCTGCTGCCATGCTCTGTGCCCTTGCCTCTCTGGACCCTCTGCACCAGCCCTAGGCCCTTCTCACGCCCTCCCTAGAGCTTTGGTGCATCTCATCCCAACACCTTATCCTCTGTCTCCAGGGAAATGGGAGGTGGAGCCTCCTGGCTGAGAAATTGTTTTGCAAAAGGATCTATTTTTATATGCATTTTTTTTTTTTTTTTTAAGAAAAATAACTCTTCCTTCCTCCTTTCCCTTCCATAATGTAAGAGGCTTTTATGGCAGGTTCCAGAGTCCCTGGGATTTCTCCCCACAAGCCTCAATTCTGAACAAGCCCCTGGACCTCCATCTCAGCCCTCAAGCCTCTGGGCCCTTGAGGCCAGTGCAGACTCTCTCTCCCAGCATCTGACTCTGGGGCAAGGCGAAGCTCTTCTCTTGTTGAGCTGGACCAGGCCTAGGAGTAGTGGGAGCTCTGAAACGACAGAGTTTTTATAAATTTAATATATTTATCAAGCCAAATGTGCAAATGCTAACTGGCCACTCTGGAGCAGTGTGCACAGCCTGTGCCCCACCCTGCTCTCTTCTCTGCAGTGGGCAGGCCAGACTCTTTGGCGGTCCCAGCCACAGGAAGCTCAGATTCTCCGGTCAAGGTGACACTTTGCCCTCCTGTGCTCCTTTCGGCTTCCCACCCCTGGGAGAGAGAATGGCACTGGTAGGGCCTGGCGCAAAAGTATAGTTATTAGAGCAAGGGGGAGCTTAGGAGACCTAAGGGCGCCTGCAGGGAAGCCTTGAGGCCCGGAAGGAGGGTTCTGGTTGTTAGGGCCTGTGTGTGGAGGGGCAACAGCAGCTCCTTTGCACTATTTCTGGGAGGACCGTGGTGCAGGGGCCTGCTGCTCCCCTAGGTCCCTCCTCCCTGCTGACATCTGGGGCTTTGACCCTTTCTTTTTTAATCTACTTTTGCTAAGATGCATTTAATAATAATAATAAAAAAGGGACAAAATGCAAACCTGTTCCCCTTACCTCTTGGGCTTCTGGGATGTCATCACCTCCAGTTTGTTGGGTTTGTTTTCAACTGTTAATAAAGCATCGAAACAGTACTGCCTTACAGCTTCCTTTGTGAATTTCTGAACTATTTGTCTTCTCTCTCATCCAGGCTTCTCCACTCTCATCCAGGCTTCTCCACTTTTGTCCTGCCTCAAGCCCGATTGACCTAACAAAATCATCAAAAGGGTGCCGGCACCTTCATGTGCCAGACACCACGGTTGGGCGCAGGGCTAGAGCTGATTCGTACATAGTGGCTTCTGTCCCACCATTTGCCCTCTGTAAAGGAGGAGGCCCCAGTTCAGCCCCCTACCTTCCACAGTGCTGCCTCTTGGCTTGGAACCCTTTTCTTGGATTCAGTTCTGGGACCCCCACCTCCCCATGACCCCAGACTTCACTTGCAGTTTCCTGGCAGTACCTGTGCCTCTTTTGCTAAGGGAAACCTATGACTGCCATTCTGCCATTCTCCCGTATTCCCCTCCCACACTCACTTTTGGTGTCCACAGACCACATTCCAGGCTAGGGCTTACCCTGGGGTGGAAGCCTGAGCCTGCCCAGCAGAGGTCAAAAGACAGAGGTCATGCTCCAGGTGACTTGATGCTCAGGGCCAGACTTGTTTGAGCACATTGTGACCTGCACAAAGAAATCTTACAAACCAGGTCCAGAACAGACAGGGAAGGGCTTGGAGAGGAACCACAAACCCATTTGGGCAGGCTCTGGAACTGGAAATAAAAGCCTCTTAAGTAGCCCTGGAGCCTGTGCAGCTGCCTCCCTAGTATGGCTGGGGATGTGGAGGTGGGTTCCCTGCCTCCTTCTTCCCTACCCCCAGAGGCCACGCGTTTCTGGCTTAGAGCTGTAGTATAGGCACACATACCAATTAGGGGACCAACCAACCACATCTGCTCACGCGCTCTGCCAGTCTCCTGCCGTGCCTGGAATAGAACCCAGGCAACCGGCACCCCACCCTCTGCAGCCTGGCTCTCGGAAACAAAACCCTGCTTCCATCTCAGCAGCCACGCACACCACCCCTCCTCCCACGCAAGAAAGCCGCCCCCAGACACCTACCTAGTTGGAAGGCTTGGTTTCCATGACAACAGACTTCAGAAGGTGGCAGACCGCTTGACTGGCTCTGGGAGAGTACAGAGGACGCCCACAGACAGCCACCCCCAACCCTGCGGGTGGGCATGCCCTTGCCCTCACCGACCCTCCTGAAAACCCCAATGGGTCGGTCTTTATGTCCTTCCGCCCCTTCCTCCCACTCTGTTGCCTGCAGCTGCTTTGGCAGCAGCAACCTCGAATCCCTCCTTGCTTCCAGGAGGCTGGAGGAGGCGGGAGACGGGCTAGGCGAGAAGTGAATGGAAAGCACAGAGAGAGGGAGAGAGGAAGGAGGGAGGGCATCTGCGCCTGCGGGCAATCTTATGTCCGTCTTGCCCTTTCTGTCCCCTTGACACCGCCCGCCTCCCCCCACCCCACACATATGCATTCCAAGCCCCCTGGGAGGGAGGGTGGGGGAGGTGAGGGGTGTGGAGGAGGACTGGCAGAGGAGAGTCCACCCCCCTCCCGCGAAGCCTGGCAGGGCGCTCGGGGTGGTCATTTTAGCAGGGAAGGGGCGGAACTCAGGAAACGACCACGGCCCCTCTCCGGCTCCATTTGCCAGCCCGCGCCGCCCCCTCGCCCGGGTCTCCTCTTCTGCCTGGAGACAGCAGCGAACAGACAACGGAACCCGCGGCCGCACGCTGCCACGTCGCGCTCAGAAATCCCCTCCCCCACAGCGGACCCGCAAGCCGATTACACACACGGGGTACAGATCCACAAGCACCGTTACGGTCAACGCACACCATTATATATGCACGACGGTGTTGCCGCATTTAACAATAATACACAGACGCTCGGGCACTGACCCAAAACCAACACGCAACACAATAATCGCCTCCGATCCCACTCGTCTTCCAGCATACAACTCTGAGCTCATCATTTCATCCACACATGCCAGGAGCCCCCATCTCTTACATAGAAACGGTGAACCTTTCAGAAGAAATCTTTTAATTTTTTTCAAAGAAAAAAAGCCATATAAATATTAGAGTATAAAACTTGCGTGAGACACAGGAAGGGGGTGGGGTGGGGAGCTACGTGACTATGCAAAGAGAAGCGCTTAGAGGAGTCAGGACGCGGGAGGGGGTCGCCGCAGCGCGTGGACACAGCACAAAACACAGCACGGGCCGCCGCAGGCAGATTCGGGGACAGACGGCTGCGCGGAGCCCGCCGCCCGCGGCCCACTCGCCATTACAGAAAAGCACGCCGCACTATACTATTGGCTATTCTACACCAGCCGAAGGAGGGGGGGGCTCTACACCACTGCAAGGGCCGGGGTGGGGTTCTCGCGAAGCCCCGCTGCGTGAACTGGACGCCGGGGAGCAGAAGGGATGGGCAGAGGAAGGTTTATGCACAAGGAGGCACTGGGGGACTTTAACCAGGCTCTGGCCACGAGGGAGCGGACTGGGGGCCTGGGCAGTGGCCTTCACAGAGAAGAAATGGCACCTGGCGAGGTGAAGGACTGGGGCTGCTGGATGCAGGGACCCTGTAGAGAAGCAAGCCCTGATGCTGGGCTGACACTTTCCACTTGGTCCCTGCTCTAGCTCCTTTCCTTCCCAACCCAGGGACCAAAAATGGTCTAGCTGGCCCTCCCTTCCTGCTGGGGCCACACTGATCCTTCCACCAGCAGCACCTCTGGAGTACCCAGCACCCACAGAGGCCCCTCTGACCTCTCCAGGGGACCTGGTCCCAAACCTGCTCTGAGCTTCCTGGGACCATAATGCCAGTTTAAATCCATTGGTGCCCGTAGCTCAGCCCACCACTGGCTGCCTGGGCTGCCCTGTATATGACAGATGAGGGTCCAGCCTGGTGCTTGGCTTATGGCTGGAATTTGGGGATCTGGTCAGTACCCTGGGGGCATACAGAGCCTCCTGCAAGACCCTGTTAACTGATGGATCAAGCTTTGTCCATCCCCCCATACACACGCACGCACGCACACACACACACACACACACACACACACACGCGCCCTTCCCTTCTTTATCTTACCACCCCATACTGTCTTAGAACATGCAGTGAAGTCTCTTGTTTGGGGAGGGGGAAGTCACAGCATGCAGTGGGAACATCAAACAATGAAAACCAAAACAAAAGACTGGTCCCCAGGGTGCTGGGAAGAGGCATGGTAGCAAAATGCCCTCCCTAAATCCAGCAAGCATCAGTACCATGGGAATGGTGACCATATCTCCCAAAACTTGAGCTTGGTCTCAGTTCCTGGAAGGTGGTGAAAGGGATTGGCACCAAACCATGCTTTGGGGGAAGTTTGAGAATTGAAGGAGAGGCCAAGAGGTCATGATGCCCTTCCAACTCTTCAGAACTATGAGCCTTTTTAGGTCACCAGGTACCTCAACACCCCCAAACAACTTAAGAAAGAGGAGCTGTTGAGGAGGAGGGTGGGGGGGGTCGGGTAGGAGGGAGGCAGGGGATGGATGGGCCTGATTGAATCTGGAAGATGGAGGAGTTCAGCTGTAACTGAAGGGGGTGTGATAAATGGTGTCTACACTAACCCACTACCCCCATGGGCACAGCAATTGATTGGATGGGGGTTCCCAGCAGAACTCCCTTTGCATATTCAATCCCCTGGGGGCAGAGGGGGGTTGTTGACTGGGCACTTGTTTCTGTTTCCCAAGGGGAGCATGGCCTGGGCCCCTACCAGTATCCTGGGGGTGAGCCCTGAAAATCCAAGGCCTGGGCACAGCTAGGGAGAGGCTGGGCTGGTTGGGGAGGGAGGCTGCCCTGTGGCTCCAAGGCCTGGCCTCCGCGTTACTTCTTCTCCTTCTTGCCCGACTTCTTCTTGTTGCCGTTGCCACCTGCCGGGGCCTTGCCGTCTCGCTTGCCAGCTGCGTTGGTCAGAGTGGCATTGCTGCCGGGGATGTAGACGTTCTGGCGGTAGTCGGGCACGTGCTGCAGGGTGAACTGGGGTCCGTAGCGGGCACTCAAGCCCATGGTGCCGGCACCCCCTCCCAGGGTGGAGCTCCCATCAGCGGCTTCTGCAGAGACAAGGGAAGGTCAGGGGCTAAACTTCAGGGTCCCCAACAGTTACTCTCTTATAGCACAAGCAGTTATAGCACTGGACACACCATCCCACCCACAAGGGGTAGGGCTAAGAGGCTCTAGAGTGACCGCCTAGGTTTCATTCCTAGTTCTTTTACCTACTAACTGTGATCCTAGTCAAGTGTACCTAACCTCCCTATGTCTCCTCAGTTTCCTGAACTGCAAAATGGGGATAATAAGAGTACCTATCTCTTCCGGTTTTTGTGAAGGCTAACCAAGATTACATACGTAAAGCACACAGACTAGTGACTTCAAACATGCTAGCTGTCATTACTCTCAGGGCTGAGACACTGCTCTCAAGTCCTTGCCCTAGCCCTTCTCCAGGCAGCCTCTCTGGTCTCCACACTAGACCACAGACTCCTGGGGGGCCAAGACCATGGTTCGTGCAGGTTCCTATCCTGTTCCACCCAGTGCCAAGCACAGAGTGGGCACTGAGTCGTTCTCTTATGAGTTAGGAGTAGGTGCTTTTCCAGGGATTCACTTCGTAACAGCAACCAGTGCCTACTGTGTGCCAAGCACCTTGCTAGATGTTGCACATGCATGACAGCTTTTTACCTCAACTCAACACTCCAGGGACATGTGTGCTCTTATCCCCGCTTTACAGATGAGAGAAGCAAGGGTCAGAGAAGGTAAAAGACTAGCCCAAGGCCTACCAGCCAGGACAGGTGAGAGCAGGGGTGAGGCCTAAGTGCATCTTAAGTGTATGCTGTAGGGTATGGTCACCACTACCACCACCAGAGGCCTGCACCTCATCACTGCTCTGAGAATACAGCAGGGGGAGAGAGGCTGAGAAGATGATGATCCCAGGACCAGAGGTCTTAGGTACAATGTAGGCACAGGCTCACAATGTTAGAGTAGGTGACATCAGAGAGAGCCTGTAGCCCAACTTCCCGTCCTGCACAAGAAGAAACTGGGGTCCAGAGAAGTGCAAATTCTGACCCTGGCTCAGTGTCACCTGGGAGCTTGTGAGAATCACAGACTCAGAATCTGCATTTTAACAAGATCTCCAGGTGATGTGTATGCACATTAAAGGGAGAGAAGCACAGAAGTACCTACCTCATTGGGTTTTTGTGAGGATTCAGGGAGACGGTGCTTCATCCAGTGAAGCACTTGGTAAGAGCTCACTAAACGTCAGCTGCTGCCACAATCACCGCCACCATCACCATAAGGCGTGTCACTGCTTCAACCCTACATGCTCCCGCACTGCCTCCCCAGGGGGTAACAAACCAGGAGTTTTGATGACTCTGGCAGAGCTCATGAAGCCTTTTGCTGGAGTCCTCCCGCAGTTGGAGAGTTAAAGCCCCAGGAGTGCCCAGCCCAGCCCCCATCCAGCAGAAGAGGTTCCCCCCACCCTGGCCTCCCTCCACCCTCACTCCAGACCCTGGGAGTGGGTAGAGAGGGTGACTAAAGCCGGAGAGGCTGAGTAATCCTGGGACACCAACCAGGGATTGAGAAACAGACAGGAAATGTTTTCAAAGAACAGCACCAGAGGGGGAGGGGCATAAGAGAAAGCCGAGGAGAGATGAGCCCCGGCCTTTCCGTCTCCTCACTCCAGCGCTCAGGTTTCCACAGCCTCCATTTCAAGCCCCAAATCTCCGCAGTCCGAGGGCCTTCAGGGGGCGGGGAAGTAGGTTGGGTGGGAGGGAGCAGCGCCCACTTCCTCCTCTCCTTCCTCCGGCTGCGCCCCTCCCCCAGCCCTTTCATTGCACAGACGTTTCCTCCGTTTTCTCTAATTAACTCCAGGAGGGAGCGGGTCCTCGACCGCGCTGCTCCCTCCCCGCCCCCCGCAAATGGAAGCAATGGGGGAGGGAGCCAGATTCAGCTTCAAGAGCCAGGGTTCCAGAGTGATTTAGGGGTCTAGAGGGGAGACTGTCAGAGGCGCCAGAGAGAGAGACAGACGAGAGGGAGAGAGAAATGGGGAGAAACAGGGAGAAGGGAGGCAGAAAGAGAAAGCTAGGAAATAGCCTTGACTGGGTAACTGGAAGCCAGGCCCACCCACATCCTACATGCACCCACGATCTCTAAGGAGCACCCTAAGGGGCACCCGAGCAGATGAAATGACAAAGCGAGCCCCACCACCTCCACCCCAGAAACCCAGACCTGATGTTAGCCTGGGCCCTACGGGATGCAGTGAAGCTGGGCTGGACTGGGAGGGAGGAAGATGGGGAAACCCAGAGTGTCACAGAAACGGGCTGCCCTTGAGTTCTGTCCGGTCAGCTCTGCCACGAAGGAGCCAGCCGTGTGACCCTGACCGAGGCCCTGCCTGACCCCGACCTCGGTTGGATTGAAGGCTCTGACCTTCTGTGGAATCAAGTCTCCAATGGCCCCCCCACTTCTAACCCTGCAAGACCTACACTGGGCAGGAACCAGGATCTTCCCTGAGTCCAAGGAGAAACAGATTTTGAAGAGCAGCAAGAAAGAACCTGGGCATCCTCTGGCCTGGAGGAGGTGAGAGCGCTGCCAGCCTCCCTCCTCAGGGAAGCACCCCCCAGCCCCATCCTCCCCGCTCCTCCCGACCCCAGGGCTGAGGGCAGCAACTCCAAGCAGTCCAGGAGGCCTGGTGAGACTCAGCCAGGGCCAGCTGAGCCACAGGCTGCAGCCTCCTTGAGAGCACACCTTCCCCTCAAAGGTTTATTTAAAAAGCCTCCCAAGTGTACTTGCTCCCCCGCTTGCTTACTCCTCCTCAGCAGCCCCACAGGCCTGGCTGGGCTGGACTCCAGGAACCTCTCTGGCTCCAGGGCCACGAAGCGGGTGTGAAAGTGAGAGTCGGGCCTGACCCTGCCACTTCCACCCCCAAGGTCCATTCCCCCAGCTGACACCCGGCTCGGGCCCTGTGTGGGCCAGAGGGGTGGAGCCCTGACAGGGGAGCCAAACTGCGGGGACCCGGGGACCTTCTGGGAGGGTCTGGGGCTATAAATACTGACTCCATTTCTGTTTTTAAAATCTGGATTTAGGCTAAAAAGTCTGCTTCCTGGCCTTAGGGCTCAAAGCCACAACAGCTAAAATATACCTTACTGTCTGTTTACTTCCCTCAAGAACCCAACTTGGCACCTCCTCAGACCCAGCTAACTGCCTCTTTCCTACTCAGTATCTGGCCTCCCTAGAGCTACAGCAGCTCTCCCACTCCCACTCCCACTCCCACGCCAAACCCGGGGTCAGCTCTGTCCCAGAAGGCTGGCCCCCGTCCCTTCTCCCTTCCTCTTCACCACCCACGGCCTCGCCCCACTGGGCCTCACAGACATCCGGGGAAGGCTTGCCAGATTTAACAAATAAAAATAAAGGGTGCCCAGTTAAATCTGAATTTCATATAATTTTTTTTTTTAGTATAGTATGTCCCGGTCCTAACATTTGGAACCTACTTATGCTAAAATATGACTTGTTGTTTATCTGAAGTTACAATTAACGGGTCATCCTGTATTTTATCTGGAACCTTAATCTGGGAGAATAACGCAGCATTAAGAGAAGTTCAGCCTCTAAACTTATTCAGCTAAAAGGGAAACTGAGGCTGGATGGAAAGGCAAACACGGTCACTGGTGTACAAAGGGCGTGAGCTTAGGAGTCGGGCTGGCTTAGAATTGCCAGTCTGCAGCTCAAAATGGGGGCCTTGGAGCAAGCGACTTCTTGGTTCCCTCATCTGTCAAATGGAAGGAATTAGACCTGCCTTGCAGAGCTGGTGAGAGGATCCACTGACATGTGTGGCCCATCAAGTTTGCCTAGCATGTGCTGGGGCAGCACACAGGCACAACTATAGTGGTTACAATTCTGACTTTACCTGGTTCTCTACCCACCAGGCCTCCAGACACGCTGGACAGCCGGGCTCTCGGTTCACTATGTAAGGCCACTGCCGGCTTCCATATAAGCCCAGGACTGGCTGCTCCAGAAGCTAGCCCTTCTTAGCAGGCGTTATTCTAATTCTACCTTCTATCCCACCATGGGTCAAAAAAGATAATCGTTAATCAATTTTCACCATTGCATAGCATGCCCTTCCTCTCTGCCAATCCTATGCTGAGGCCTTACATTCTGCCCTCACGACGCCACAGTGAGATCTGTTATTATCGTACGGATTTTGTAGTCAGTGAAACTGCGGCCCAGAGGGGTTAGTCACTTGCCTGATGACTCACAGCTTAGTGGTAGCACCAGGATTTGAATCCAGGCTGGCCTGCCTCCAAAGCCTGTGTTCTTAAGTACTAATGATATTATTCCGTCCCCCTCTGTCCCCACCGGCTCAGGACTCTTCTTACTCTTCAGGGATGAAAACCATCACCTGAATCTCTATTGCTGAAGTTCTTTGTTAGCCTTGTGGGAAAACTAAAATCCTGCTCTGCAAGTGGGGGCAACCAAAAAAGAGAGTGGTACTCTGGACACTCCTGTCCAGAGTGTGTGCTCCCTGCTGGGGGTATCCACACCCACGTCCATGGATTGAGGGCATGTATGTGCCAGGCCCAGTACTATGTGCTTTACGGTATCATCTCACTGAATCCTTACAACAATCCTTTGAGGTCGCTGTCCCCATTTTCTTGGCTGAGGAAACTGAGGTTTAGAGAGATTAAGCAAACTGATCAAAGTCACAAAGGTAGTTAGCGGCAGAGCTAGGACCTGACCTACAGTTGTCCCTTCCAAGGCTAGACTTTTAACCACTACTCCCTACTTCTCCTGCAAGGATCTTTCCCTGTTCATTCCCCTCTGGGCATCCCAGGACCACCACCCCCATCCCTCAGCTATTCCCTAACCCGGCTTTATATCCTCGAATTATGGGCTGCCTCAGATCGGCTGAAAGGTCCAGAGGAACCACATAGGTGGAAAGCCAGTCTCAGGGCATGGTGCTGTGGGATGCACCCCAGAACCCCAGGTCTCCCACCCCACACATGCTGGCACAACTTACCACTGGCGGAGGCCAAGATCATGGCTTGCAGCATCTCTGTGTCAAACTGGTTGTTGGGCCAGGTGCCGGTTTCATCGCCATTTTGGGATCTGCGGAGAGAATGGGATGGTTAGCACGGTCTCCCAAGCCACCAGCTCATGCCCCTCCTGTCCTCTCCCAGGGCTCCCACATCCAGTGCCTATCCCCAGCCCATGCCCAAGACCTGCTCCCTTCCAGCAAGGTAGGAGGTGGATTATACAATCCTTCAGAAGCCAGACCGCCCCCCCCCATTTGCCAGTCCCCCAAACCAGCTTTCTACTGTTTCAGACACCATGGCCCTTCGAGGGAGAGGGCAGGACGCACTGAAGCTTGCCCCGCCTTGAGGGAGCAGTGGTTCACAGTGAGGGAGAGCAGACCCTCTCCCGAGGACAGTGAGGGTGGGAAACGGGAGAGAATGTACCAGAACTTGACAAAGGTGTGAGAACCTAGAGAGAACCTAGGGGGAGAGGTTGGGGGCCCCACGAGACAGGGAGAGAGGTTTCTAAAACTCAAGTCTGATCACTTCAGTGGCTCGCTGAGCCCTCAGGATAAAATCCACAGGCACACAAGGACCAGCCCCTCCTATTTCACAAGAACACCCCCAACCTCGCTCTCAAACATTCTATCAGAAACCTTTTCTGAGGCGCTTTCCCTAATTCCTCAAACTCTCTCTTGCAGCACATCTTGTGCAGATACCATTCCCTAGATTGCAAGTTCCCTACCTCTGCCTTGGTAACATGAATACGTTGCCAGAGGGGACCCCTAAGCCCACCCAGGCTGGGTTAGGTGCCTCCGCTGTGCTCCCACCCCCACTGTCTGCCCTGTGGCGGCTCTAGTCCCACTGTGACTGCCACTGTCCCCACCTGTCTGCTCCACCCCCAGACCCAGCTCCTTGAGCTCTGGGACCAGGACTGTGCCTGTTTTCTACTGAAGCACCTAGTTAAGAGCTTTAGATGCTCTAAACACTGAGAAAAACACTAGGTGATTCCTAATTGTTAAAAATGTTAACCTGTAAAAGAACTCTAATGAATGCTAGCCCAACTTGGATTTTTCCCATAGTAACTATTTCCATGCTTTCGGGGGGAATTTTCAGGGATCAAATTTTCAGGGAATTTTCAGACATCAAATTTTCAGGGATGAAATTTCCATTTTTGAGGGGAAGGGGAAGCAGCCTGACACACACGTCTATTAGTCGACCTTTGCACCATCTGGAACACTAAAGTTCCTCAATAAATGTTTGTTGCCTGAATGAATGGGGAAAGCCCTGCCCAGAAAGGTAGGCTCACCATGAGGTAAGAAGGGTTTGGCACCAGGGGAGGGGCTGCAGGGAAGGCCTTGAAGGCATGAAAGAGTGAGAGAGAGAGAGAGAGAGAGAGAGAGAGAGAGAGAGAGAGAGAGAGAGTGTGTGTGTGTGTGTGTGTGTGTGTGTGTGTGTGTGTGTGTGTGTGTGTGTGTGTGTATTCGTCACGGTGGCTAAGCACAGTCAAGAGCTGCTTTACAATTTTTCCAAGGTCTGTCCCTGCTTATGGTTTCCCCTGATCTGGAATTCCCATCCCCAGGCAGGTGGACTCAGTCTAAGGCTCAGACCAGCTGCTGTGTGGTGCCCTCTACGGTGTCACAGCAAATGTAGAGTTAGGGTTGGATGAGAAAGCAGGAATGTCATTTCTCCCTCCACAGAATGGGAAGAGCTGGGATTCTGGGTTCATTTATTCAATCAATATTTATTGAGCAAGTACTGTGTGCCAGACACGGGACTAGGTGCTGGGTTTGTAGCTGTGAACAGGACTGAAAAAGTCTGACTTCACGATGCTCGATCTCCATTGAGAGGCTGATATTAAATAATTACAAAATAATTGAATTGTAATTGTGACAAGCAAGTGCCATGGAGGCAAAGAGCAGGGGTACAGGAGAGTTCTGCCTAGTTGGGGTTAGGGAGCCAGTCAGTCCAGGCTTCCTCAAGGAAAAGATAGGGTATTTAAATCTGAAGAGGCTATCCAGGTGATCTGCAGGAGAATGCCAGCCAAACAAACGTAGGAGTGATAGAAAATCAACACTGTATAACTGCTGATGTAAAAACCGATTCAGGCAAGGATCATCAGTGAATACTAAAATACTAAAAGCAGCGAAAGGTTGCTGCACAGTCTCAAATATCACCCACAGATTACTTATTAATCACCAATATTTTAAAATATCTTTGTAACAGAGAGATCTGGGGATACCACTTTAACCCAGGGAACAAACTGAGCATCACTGACAATGGGACAAACTGACAGGAAATGATTTGCAGCAGAAAGTGTACAATGTCACCCACGCCGTATTCTTATCAGACTCTGTAAGCTGATCTCACCATGAGAAAATGATCAGCAAATCCAGACTGTGGGACATTTTGAAAGACAACTGGCCCGGACTCTTTAAAACATGTCTATGTCTTAAAAAAAATAACCCTCCAAAAGGTAAGGAGGCTGTTTTAGATTAAAGGAGATGAAAGAGAGGTAGCAAGCAAATGCAATTCGTGTTCCTTGATTGAATTCTGGAGTTAAAAGAAAAAAAATACAGGTTGAAAGGACATTTGGGGAACATTTATGAAAATCTGCTAGTAGACTGTATATTATTGCATTAATGTTAAATTATTCAAATGTGATCATTCTTTTGTGGTTATGTGTGAGAATGTTATTGTTATCAGGAGAGAGATACTGAAGTATTTCAAATGTTATGACGTCTGCAACTCTCAAATGGTCCAGAAAAAAAGTGTGTGAGGTGTGTGTGTGTGTGTGTGTGTGTGTGTGTGTGTGTGTGTGTGTTGAGAGACAGAGAGAGAGGAGAAAGTAAATGTGCAAAATATTAACGATTGATGAATCTAGGTTTAAAAGAGTATTTGGATGTTCATCATATGATTCTTTCAACTTTGAGAGGTTTGAAGCATTTCAAAGTAAAAAACTGAGGGGTAAAATTAAGTTAACTAGGAGAAGGGTAGTGTTGTGAAAGCTTTCCAAGCAGAGGGAGCAATACGCCCCCAGCCTCTGAGGCTGGGAGGACCTTGGTGAGTGCAAACCACTAAGAGAAAACCAGTGTGGCTGCCATAAGGCGCGGTGGTGTCAGGGCCTGGGGCTGCAGAGTATACACTAAAGATTTTGGTCTCATCCTAAGAGCTCTGGGAAACCACTAAAGTATATAAAAGGGGGGTTGTCGTGATCAGATTTAAGTATTTAAAGGTCATGGTTGCTCCTATGAGAAGACTGAGGGTTGGGGGTACCTCTGGGAGGACGGGAGCCCAGTGATGGAGCCTCAGCCACCTCTGTCTCCATGAAAATCCAGGAGTCCTTACTTGCAGGCAGACTGAGCTCTCTCTGGGCCTGCCTGGGGGCGCAGGGCTGAGGCAGGTGGCCTCAGGCCGAGGTGAAGGGCCTAATGGGGAAAGAGTGGGGAGAGCAGGTATGGGGGTGAGCAGCAGGGAGAAGAGCTTTGGGGCTGTGGGGTAGACAACAGGGTCAGACACCAGGTTAGGGTACCCTGTGGTGGTGGGTGATGGTGTTGAGGGAATAAAGGTGAGTGGAAGGGTGGGCCTGGAACCATGCCAGGCTGGGCGGAAAGGATTCTTGGGAAATGATTGAAGGCTGGAGGCCAAGCACGTGGGCAGGAGATGAGTAGAGAGACAGACTACTTTTTGAACCATTTACTCAGAGTTTCTTATTTCTGGGTAGTGGGCTGACTAAATTATATACATATTGTCTATTTCAGCCTCAGAACCACCTACAGATAAGTGTTATTATCCCTATTTCCCAGCAGATGAAACTGGGGCTCAGAGAGGTTGAGAGACTTTCCCAAAATCACACAGCTGGCAACAGGCAGAACTACAACCTGTACCCACTATGTGCCAGTGCCTGTGACAGGCCCTAGGATTTAAGAGGTGATATGATTCTTGCCCTAAGAAGTTTGTATTCTAGTGTGCTGTGTGTGTGTGTGTGTGAGGGGCAGTCCCAGAGGCTGGGTTGTAAAATTATGAGTGCTTTTTCTTTTAAACTGTTTTCTCTATTTCTCATGTTTCTATAATGAGCATGGATTATTTTATAAGCAGAAAAAAATAAGATGCTATTTGTTTAAATGACTGCCCAAACTGAGGGAGAGCAGGGATAGTGTCTCTCGGGGAGTTGGAACGGAAGGGGAAATGGCAGTGTGGAGCCATCCAAGGAGAACAGTGTGGGGACCAGGGAAAGCCAAATGGAGACCCTCCTCTGGGCAGAGGCTGGGAACAGCTGCAGGGCGGGGCCTGGGGTACAGCCTGAGAAAGGAGAACTGGCTTGCTGGGCTCAGGGCTTGAGACAACAGCTGTTGGGATCAGAAGCCAAAAGGAGGACCTGAGCAGGGGTAGCGGTGGGGAGGAGGAGCACCTGGCAGGCAGGGACTTCCTTTTGTCTAGGCAATGGGACAGGGCGCTGGCTTGAACTTGAACCAGGTTTACTGAAGAACTCGACGCTAGCCCTGCTCTGAACCTGGTGTCCCAGTAGCCAAGATAGGCCAGAGAAGCAGTGGGGAGCCAGAACCAGGGTTAGACTGAATAAGAGAAATCTCCCCTCTTCATCTTCTCACCCCCATTGACTCATCAGAATGGCAGCAAAGAAAACCTGCATCATTCTGCTGAGCCTGAGAGGCCTCACCACAGGGCCTTTGCAAATGCTCTTCCCTCCACCTGGAATGCTCTTCCCTGTTTCCTTCAGCTGGTTAACCCACAACCTCATTTCCTCCTGGATGTCCTCCTGCTCCCCGACCAGGTCAAATCCCTATTTTATACTCTCACCACCAGGAACTGCTCTTCACAGCACTTAGGGTAGCTGTAATCTTACAATTATTATTATTATTTTTTTTGCGGTACGCGGGCCTCTCGCTGTTGTGGCCTCTCCCGTTGCAGAGCACAGGCTCCAGGTGTGCAGGCTCAGCGGCCATGGCTCATGGGCCCAGCCGCTCCGTGGCATGTAGGATCTTCCCGGACCGGGGCACAAGCCCGTGTCCCCTGCATCGGCAGGCGGACTCTCAACCACTGCACCACCAGGGAAGCCCTACAATTTTTTTTGAGTCATTATTTGGTTAATATCTGTCTCCCTCAACACACTGTAAACTCCCTAAGGCAGAGGTTATGTCTATCTCCTACACCTAGAATACTACCTGTCCTACGGTAGGTGCTTATTAACTATTTATTGAATGAATGAAAGGGGGAAGTTATAGTTGCTGGACTGGGCCCCTAACATTTGACTTCATCTGGGCCCCTGTGCAGCTGAATCATAAATGCTTGTTCCATCCCCCTCAAGTTAACTAAGGAAGGGAGAGCCCTGCACCTTCTCCTCCATCTCCCCAAGAGCTCCCTCATGTACTTTAGGCCACCAAGTCTCTCATTTGATGAAAAGGGACTTGAGGCAGGGGTAAGGCGGCCAATCCAGAAGGCACGTAAGAGTCAAACGGCTAATAAGGACCTACTTGTATAGCACAGGGAACTCTACTCAATACTCTGTAATGACCTATATGGGAAAAGAATCTAAAAAAGAATGGATATGTGAATATGGGTAACTGATTCACTTTGCTGTGCACCTGAAACTAACACAATATTGTAAATCAACTATACTCCAATAAAAATTATTTTTAAAAAAAGAGTCAATTGGTGGGGCTCTCAAGTTCAGCAATGAATTCTGCTTCAGGGCCAGTATATGGCCTGGGGTGGCGTTGGGTAAAGGGAACATGAATTGCCCTGTACTTCTCATCACCTCAGCTCAAATGGCACTTCCTCCTGGAGGTCTTCTCTATCCCCCTCCCCCATTACACTCACATGACCCTCCTCCCAGAACTTGCTATGATTTGTAACTAGAAATTTTTTTAGCGTGATTTGTTGTCAATTTTCTGTCTTCCCTGCTAGCATGGCAGCCTATGAGTACAAGGATCGTGTCTGCTTGTTCACTCTTACAGGCCAATGTTTAGCACAGGGCCTGGCTCATAGTATATGCTCAATAAATATTTGTTGAATGAATAAATACATGAACGAATACATGAACGACCTAACGGATAAACCTGTGGGAAGGCTTGCAAGACTTGCAGGGAAAAGGAGAAAGCTGGGGTCAAGGGCGGGGCAAGGGCAGTCCAAGCCATCTGGTTTGCTGCCTTCTAGGGGCCTGCTAGGAACTAACTGCCTTGAGACCTCGATACCAGAGGCAGGACTCACATGCCCAGGAGCTGGAGTCTCCACCGTACACCAAGGTGTCCTGGGTTCTTGTGGCAGTGAGGGCTCAGCATCTGGGGAAATGTGGGCAGCAAGTGTCCAACCAGCGAGAAGGTGGGGAAGGCAGCCCAAGCTCTGCCCTCCCTCTGTCTCCTGGGCTTCTTGGACTCCACCAGTCTCCCGACTTCTAGCAGGGGGAGGCTTGGCCCAGAGCTGACCCCACTCCCCTCAGACCAACTGCAGGTCTTTTGCTTAAGTCCTCCTCCCCTCCACCCCACCCCCGCCCGCTTGCCCCAGGGAGTTCCTGTCTTAGCAGGAATTCATACCAGATTGATCTGAGCAGCTGGGGCAGCCTGGATGGGAGGGTGTATGGTGGAGAGCAGAGATCAAAGGCTCTGTGTGTGAGGGGCTGGGGAGGGAGAGAGCCTGGGGGGCGGGCATGTGTGTGCTGGCTTGCCCACATGTTTTAGGAAATGAGAGACAGAGAGAGGGACACAGAGTAAAAGACAGGATAGAAGAGAGAGAGAGAGAGAGAGATAAAGAAAGAGCAACAGAGAAAGAGACCCATTACGGCAAAAAGAGACAGACAAGAGACTTAGAGAGATATACAGAGAGAGACAGAGACAAAGACAAAGGAGACACAGAGAGACTGAGAACAGAGAAGAAAGGAGAAACAGAGGGAGAGAAAGAGACTGGAGACAGAAGAACATCAGGACACTAGGAAATGATGAAAGAAGGAGAAACAGAAGAGAGGTCAAGGACAGAGACAGGGAAGCAGAGACAGAGGGAAAAGGAGAAACAGAGACTGAGACTAAGGCAGAGTCACGTTTATTCATTGATTCCACATTTATTGAGCGCCTAGCCATAGCAGGCGCAGCAAGAGGCACAGATCAGTGCAAGGAGACACAAATGGTAGGGACCAAGATACAGCAGTAAAGACAGAAACTGAGATCGAGACGAGAAAGAGAGGGAGAGGCAGAGATTGCAAACTAACGTAGAGACTGAGCCTAGGACGGTGAGAGAGTGTCAGAGACAAAGGGCCTGCAGGCAGAGTGTCCCCAGCCCCACCTCCAGCTGCCTGACCGCCCTCCCCTCAGCCTCGGCTCTTTCCTGCCGGCTCTGGAGGAGGCTCTGGCTGCTGACAGCTCCTCCCCTCCTCCTCCCGTCCCAGATTCCTCTGCCTGAACCCCAGTCAGGACGGGAGGCCAGGCAAATCTGGAGCAGGGGGATGGAGCCGGTGGATAGGTATAAAAACTTTCCTCTCCACCCAGAGACCACCTTGAGACCATCCTTTGCTCCCACGGAGTCCCCAAGATACAGGAAGAGGTTTGTGTGGTGGGGCGAAGGGGAGGGATGAGTGTGTGAATTGCGTTTCCAAAATAGCCAGAGTAGGAGTCTCTTCCTTCTGGGGTTTGCGTACCAGCCCCCAACATACCAAAACCTTCCTGAAATCTGGAACTGAGGGAGGAAGCCATTTGTAGCAAATGCTGAGCCCTTCCCCCCATCTCCTCCCACATCATCACTGAGAAAAATGTCGCAGAGGAGAGGGTGGGCTGGAGAGGCAGTCACCTACCCGCTGGTGCCGGGTCTCTGGGCCTGGGAGAAACGCCAGTCCGTGTTGGGCGGGGCTTGCTGTGGAGAAAACAGAGGGAAAGGGGCTGAGTACCCAAATGGGGTAAGATGAGGGCGAGGTAGGCTCATTTTCAAAGACAAAATACACCTCAGGTCTCAGAGGTCTGAGGTAACAGAGACAAAGAGATAAAGTCACAGTTATCTGACCACAGTGAGCAAACCCAGATTCCTTTCCTAAGGAGCCGGCCCCCCTTCCTCCCTGCCCCCAGACTCAGAACTTCTGAGCAGAGATTCAAGGGCTGAAAGCATCTTCTGTGAAACCGGGGGGAGGGGTGCAGAGAAGGCACCCAAAAGTCGCAGAGGAGGTTTTTACATGAGAATTCCACCAGCCCTAGAAAGAATTTCATTCAGCTCCTCAGCGGGGAACAAAGCATCCTCTGCGGCAAGATGGCTGCTGCTCTGGGTAACCCTTTTCATGCCAGGTTGTGCCTTTACACATTCAGAAGGACACCTCCTTCAGACCGTTGGCTCTCAAGGATCCCTTCCCACAGCTAAATACATTATTAATTTAGGAGTTATGCCAGACTGGGCCTTTGGATGCCAGGGCATCCAAGCCCCAGGACACCTCCCACCCCCAGAACTCTGTGCCAGACAATGGCTTTGACTAAGGAGGAGAGAACAAGGCAGCTCTGTCTGGGACAGAGAGAACTGCTGGGATGGAGCCCGGCAGAGATCGAGCTCCCACAGGCTCCAAGGAGAGCCAACTCAATCTCCAGGGCTCCCAAGGGGCAGATCTGTAACCCTCTCCCACCTGGATGAAGGTTTGGGACTCTAGCCAGCCACTTCACTTCCAAGACACTCCCAGCCTGTCCAGAGGGTGTATTATCCCATCACACACTCTCATGGAGCACTCCTAGAGGCATTTCCTCTCCATTCTGGGGTGCTCTGGTAATTAATTCTCACACTCACTCCCAGGAGCAGAGAGGGAGGTGTGAGCACCTCCGATTACACTGGGGAGAAGGAAGACCCAAGGCTGCCAAATGACTCACTCTAAGTCTCACAGGTGGCAGTGATGTACGCAGAGCCCAGAAACTTAGCATCCCAGGTACCATAGGAGTTACAAGCACCATTCTGGAGCTGCCATGGGGAAGGGCATAGGGATATCCAGCTCTCAGTTACTATATTCTTAGACACAGCAGAATCTACATGGAGATGCAGGAACCATGACAGACTGGAGGACAGGAACTAGGCCAACTCACAACCTACATAAGGACAGCGGGTCCAAGTTTGTTCAATTAGGGCTGCTCAGGAATCAGGAGCCCCAGTAGACTTTTCTTCACGTGTTAGGCTCTAAAAGGGAAAGAATGCCCCCCTTTGCCTCATCCCAGCAGACACAAACCATCCCTCCTGTTCTCCAGTTTTACAAGTACCAAGTGATTGAAAGCACAAATTCTGGAGTTAAGACAGACCTAGATTAGATCTTTTTCGACCACTTACCCTGTGAACTTGAGCAAGTCACTTGAGCTCTGTGAAACTCAGTTATAAGAGGGAGAATTCTAGTACCTACCCAACAAGTGTGGGGAAGAGCAAAGGAGACGTTGTGGCTCTCTAAGAGGAAGTTGTAGTAAGGCTCTCTCAATTAGCTATCAGAATCACATGGGGGTGTTGTTCCAAACTATAATTCTGATTCGAGGGGCAGGATGGGGTACGGATATATTTTGAATAAAAGCTCCTGACGTTACAGAAATGTGTGCTTTTTACCATTATAGTTTCCCCATGTATGCAAGCACCCTGCTGGCTTCTGGCAGAGGCCATGGCTTTCCAACAACCAGGGAAAGAAAGACTTGCCAGAGTGTCAGATAATTTGGTCACTCCCAAAGCCCTGATCCTAGATCGCTGGGCACATGTGGTGACGACGGAGCCAAAAGCCTATGTCTTAGCGTCCAGAGCCCAGGTGTTCCAGGGTCCCACTTCCCACCAGAAGACAGGTCGGTGGTGCCACAGAGGGCCCAGGCTGCCTGTCCTATAGAGGCCTGTTCGCTCGTCCCAGGCCGGACCCCGCCGCCCCTTGGGCTACTGGGCAGCCTGGGCGACCCGAGCTAGGATTCTGGGCTGGAGGCACCTCCGGCCTCTCTGAGCCCCGGGCCCGGCGGGATCCGCCAGCCCGCGGGTCATAGAGTCCCGCCCGCCCCGCGCCTAGAGCGCCCAGAGTGGCTACACTGCGGGCGACTCTGGCTCGCCAGGAGGCGACCGGTCCAGGTCCGGGCGGGGGCGGGAGGAGGCTCCAGAGTCATCAGGGGCCGGGACGGCCACAACCTAGGCGCGCTCAGTCAGTACCTCTGAGGCGAGCAGCAGGGTGGGAGGGAAGCTGTGAGCGGGCCGGAACAGCCAGTGCACCTGGCAGCGAGCGGCTGGCAGTAAAAGGCGGTGTACGTGGAAGGCCGAGTGCGAGGGGGCGTGTGCGTGCGCGGGTGAGGCGTGGCGAGCCCGTGCGCGGTGCGTGGCTCGTGCGGGCCCTGCGGGCGCGCTTCTGCTCTGTCCACAGACGCTTTGGTTTGATGTAGGAATAAAGAGGGTTGTGAATAACAGCGAAGTCACAGGTCAAGGGAGTGGGCAGAAACCTAAGAAGAAACCTCAGGACCAGTGGAGCGTGCCCGCACCGGAGCCTCGGAGGCTGGCTGCAGGCGTGGATCTGTGACCGCCTCCACCCGGACCCCGGACCTGGCGGAAATCGCCAGAATGACCGCCAGACCCCAGGCTTTTCTGAATGTGGGGTCGGTCCTTTCCTCTCTCCCCCTCAACCACAATCACCATCACCTCCCCGGGCTCAGAGCCCCATCCCTGCCTCGGCCACATCTCTGGTTTCACACAATCCGTCCAAACAGTCCCGACATTCGGGCCGAGCCCGCACCAGAGGAGCGGATGCCAAGTTCAAAGTCCCTGATGTGGCTGGGCGGCTTCTCCACTGCCGCCCCCAGGGGTCGCGCCGAGCCCCTCACCTGGCTCCGCTCCCGCAGCGTGTTAGAGCGGGACCGGAAGGTGTCAGGCTCCTGTGCCAGAGCTGAGGGCTGCTGGACGCTGAGGGGCCTTAGAAAAGTGAAGTCACTGCCGTCCGAGGCTGGTGAAAAGCACGTCCTGTAGCAATGGCTGTGCGAGTCTGTGGGCCGCAGCGTCACCTCCATGTACTTGAGTGTGCCGTCTGAGCTCACCTGTAGGTTGGGGCCGGACTGCTTATAGAACTCCCGGGAGGGCGAGTCCTGGCGCCCACAGCACTCACCCCCACCCCCATCCCCTTCTGCGTGCCCCCGAAGGCACTTAGCTGACAGAAAGGTGAAGGTGACTAAGGATAAGAGACTGACGGCCACAAGAGCCACAATGAGATAAAGCGTAAGGTCTGAATGCTCAGGAGGGTGTGTGAGGAAGTCGCTGGATTTGGGCATTTCCTCAGGGTCCTTATCCTCCAGAATCAGAAGCACTGTGGCTGTAGAGGAGAGTGAAGGGTCACCATTGTCCCTCACCAGGACCACCACCTGCTGGGTGTCAGGGTCATCCTCCAGTAAGGCCCGGGCTGTTCGCACCTCACCAGTGTGTGCAGACACCAGGAACAGTCCTGGGGCTGTGGACTGTGGCAACAGTGAATACGAGAGCCAGGCATTGTGGCCTGCATCAGCATCTACGGCTGTCACCTTGGTGACGAAGGAGCCAGGAGGGGCAGAGCGAGGGAGACGCTGGGGGACTGAGAGATCCCGGCCTGGTCTGGGGTGCAGCACGGCTGGGGCATTATCATTCTGGTCCAGGACAAACACATGGAGAGTTGTGTTGGCATGCAATGGGGGAGAGCCAGAGTCTCGAACGCCCACCACAATCTGCAGCATCTGCAGCAATTCGTAGTCGAAAGTACGCTGGGCAAAGACCCGCCCATCTTCAGGGTTGACATACACAAAGGAGGAGGCTGGGGCTCCCTGAATCTGATTCCCTACAATGGAGTAGGTGAGGCGAGCATTATCCCCAGTGTCTGGATCAGAGGCAGCCACGGTGCAGAGAAGAGAGCCCGGAGGCCGGTTTTCTGGGATGTAAGCAGTGTAGAGCTGCTGGGTGAAGTAGGGTGCATTGTCGTTTACATCTGAAATGTTGAGCCTGACGGTGAGATGGGTGTGCAAGGGAGGTGAGCCCGCATCGCGGGCCAGCAGCTCAATGATATAGTGGGATGTGGCCTCACGGTCCAAAGGCTGGCTGGTTAGCAGTGAGTAGTGGTTCTCAGAAGGCTTAATCTGAAATGGCAGGCCCGAAGAGATATCAAGGCTCACTTCACCATTTCTCCCTGAGTCTCGGTCCCGCACATTAAATAATCCCACTACTATGCCCACTGGTGTGCTCTCCGGGACAGGGTTGACCAAAGAGGCCAATAGTACCTCTGGGGCGTTGTCATTTGCATCCCCCACATCCACTTGAATCACACAGTGGCCTTCCATGGCTGGCTGTCCTTGGTCACGGGCTCTTGCATGAATTTCATAGAAACTTGATTCCTCAAAGTCTATGGGACCCAACACATGGATTGCCCCACTGCTAGGGTCTAGGCCAAAGAGATTCTGCACTGCCTCAGATGTATGGTCTCCGAAAGAATAGTCTAGTTGGCCATTGGTGCCTTCATCTGGATCAGTGGCATTGAGGCGGAGCAGCAGTGTACCCACGGGTGCATTCTCTGGGAGTCCCACACGTAGAACTGAGGACTGGAAGGATGGAGCATTATCATTGATGTCCAGCACAGTGATGGAAATAAGGGTGGTCCCTGAGCGGGGTGGGATACCCCCATCCACAGCAGTGAGCACCAGCTGATGTCTTGCCTGGGCTTCACGGTCCAGCTGCTGCTCTAGCACCAGCTCTGGGAACAGCTTCCCATCTTTTAGGGTCTTCACATTCAGAGAGAAGTGGCTACTGGGGCTCAGAGTATAGAAGCTCACGGTATTGGCACCCACGTCTGGATCCTGGGCACTATCCAGTGGGAACAGTGCCCCAAGTGCAGCTGATTCTGAGATGCGTATCTCTCGCTCAGGGGTGGCAAAGCTAGGAGAGTTGTCATTGAGATCCAGGATTTCTACCTCTACACGGATTAGTTCCAGCGGGTGTTCGGTCACCACCTGTAGTGGCAGCAGGCAGCTGGTGCTGGCTCCACACAGGCTCTCTCGGTCAATTTTCTGATTCACTGCCAGAGCACCACTCATCAAGCTCAGGGAAAAATAATGCCCACTCTCCTCAGAGCCCAACCGCAGCCGGCGGCTCAACAGATCTGTCAGCTTTAAGCCTAGATCCTGAGCAACGTTCCCCACCAGCGTCCCTGGCTCAGACTCCTCCACCACTGAGTAACGAAGCTGCCCAGACACCCAGCCCCAGGAGCACAAGGACAACATGCACAGCACTTGCCATTTCCCAGCGAGCTGCGGGGGTGTCTTGGGCCCCATGACCCAGAAGTCCCTTCCTGGAGACAGACTCTGTGCTGTCCTGTCTCGAATGCAGACCCAGGGCTTGGAATGTAGCAGCTGAAATCTCTTATGTCTCCTTCCAGCCTCTTAAAAAACTGCTCCGAGGTTTCCCTGCCTGCAGCAGTTCTTCTTAGTCACCAAATGGCGGGGGTGGGTTGGGGGGGGAGGGGAATCGAATCTGAGTGGAGCTGGGGAGCTGGGGGAGGAGAGGCGGGCAGGAAGAGCAGATCCCCCACCTTGGCTCTGAGTCTGATTGGCCCAAAAGTCTGTGCTCCCAACCAATTATCAAGTCTCCTCAGTCCTGGAAACCTTAGGAACAGGCGCTGCAAATCTGTGTCACAGAAGCCTCCTACCTCCCCACTCATTTCATGCTGCAGGTTGATTCAGCCCCCTTGGCACCTCAGATGGTGCTCAACAGGGAAGACAAAGTGGTACAAAACTTCTCAGTGTTCTGTCCCAGCAACTTCCTGCATGACTTCAGAAGCTCCCACTACTTTGCTTGAACCAACAAAATTTTGTCCTTCTCAGGGAGGCAAAGCCCATGTGTTATCCCCTCCCTACCCCATCCTACCAAACACTGCCAAGGTGAGAGAAAAGATTTGTTAGGACCCTTTAGAGTCTTGCTCGGACTCTCCAGCAGTACTTTGAGGAATCTCAGTGTCAGCTGATGGCTATAAGGATTCAATTTTTCTGAGATCCCAGACTTTAGCTATGGAATGGGCATCACAGCTTGTGGTAGGGGGAACATTTCTAGGATTGATCCAGGTCACCCAAGGAAGGTGACTAGAGTCTACGCATGGCCTCTAGGCTTTATGGTTTCATCAATTCAGAAGAAACTACTTAAAGACTCCCATAGTGGCTGTCTCTATGAATTCCTCAGCAGTAAAACAGGTTTTGATATTTAGTGATTTCACTTATTGCCTTTTCCCCCCAAAGAGGTAATGTTTCCCTGCCCCAATCTACTGAATCGAGCTCAAATCCCAGTGGGGACTTGACTGGGAGTCCTGAAGACCTGGACAAAAAGATCCCTGCTTCCACCTTGATGCCTCTCTACTCCCTTGGCTCTTTCTTCTTTTTGCTCTCTGCTATGTTTCAAGCAGAGAGTCCCTTTCACCGCAGATTAGGGAGTAGATGATACTGTGGGGCAAAGACATTAGCTCCCCTTAACCTAGAGTTAAGGTGTTCCAGACCCTGGCCCCCTCATTCAGGAAGAGTAGAGAAAGCAGCCACATGGGTTTAGGCACACCTTGCGCACAAGAGCCTTCCATATGATCCACATTCCAGTAGTGTGTTTCCACAATACCCTGGCTCTTGATCACTTACTTTCAATTCTTACTCTCAGATAAGGGCATAACCCACCTCAAGTACTAATCCGTGAAAACTCCCTGGTTAATTCACAAAACACTTCTAAAGCATAGCATCTACCACATAGTTACCACTCACAGAAGTGGTGACATCACTACAGGCTCTTACAGAGAGACCAGTACTCTCTGGGACATGGCCCAGCCACATGCCTGCCTCAGAATAACCCTCAAGTATTGGCTGAGCCTGCAAAGGTCTCACCTCTAGCCCATAGAGAAGATCAGAGGGTGGGCAACTTGGGCGAACAGGTTCCCCTGCCATAGGTGCACTGGGTGACTTCACCATCATGAAGCTATCGCTCCGAGTGGGTGCAGAAGCCAAGGGTGTACAGCCATGAGAGTGGCCACCCACATCAACAAACTTGATAGGATCATCTGACCCTAGCTGGATTCGGAGGATCCCATTGGAAGGAGGAAGCCCCTCTCTCCTTCGAGATCGGGTGAGACAGGCACAGGTGCCAGCAGGAAAGCAGGTCACTCCACAGGCAGCCCCACGCAGGCACTTCGAGATTAGTGCCACGAATGAGCCAAAGGAGACAAAGCAAATTGCCACTAGAGATACAGCCAAGTACAGGGTCAAGTGGGATTCTCCTTCCCTTGGAGCTGAAGATTCTCGAAGATCAGGGACAACTGGATGAGTGTCTTCTTCCAAGGACACCAGGAGAGTAACGGAGGTAGAGAGTGGTGGACTACCACTATCCTTTACCACAATGACCAGCTTCTGTGGCGGGAGATCAGCTGGGATGGGAACGGCCGTCCGCACCTCCCCAGCATAGCGGGAGACTGCAAACAGGCTGGGATCTGGGGCCTCCAAGAGCTGATATGAAACCCAAGCATTGTAACCTGAATCCAAGTCCACAGCAGTCACCTTTGTAACTAGGTGTCCAGCACCAACTGATGGAGGCAGTGCTTGTGGACATAAGGAACCAGGTCGGGCTCTAGGGCGGAGCACAGCTGGTGCATTGTCATTGAGGTCCAGTACAAATAGACGAACTGTCACGGTGCTACTAAGGGGTGGGTTGCCCCGATCCCGGGCCTGCACCTCAAATTGCAGTGTCTGTGTTTGCTCATAGTCAAAGGATCGAGTAGCATGAACAGCTCCCGTCTGGGGGTTCAGAGAGATGAAGGAGGAAGCTGACACATCTCGATTTCTGGGCTCTAAGAGAGAGTAGGAGATAAGTGCATTCAAGCCAGAGTCTGGATCAGAGGCTGCAAGGGAGCAAAGCAGGTCCCCTGGGCGATTGTTCTCTGGAACAAATACTTCATGTGACCTCTGAAAGAAAGAGGGTGGGTTATCATTCACATCTGAAATATTGAGGAAAATGGTCCTGTGGGTACTCAGAGGAGGGCTCCCAGCATCAGAAGCAGTGACCATGATATCATAGCTGGATTTGGCCTCTCGGTCCAAGGGCCCAGCAGTCACCAGGGAGAACTGGTTCCTGAAGGCGGACTTGAGGGCAAAGGGCAAATGGTCTGGAATACGGAGGCTCACATCTCCATTTGAACCTGAGTCGGGGTCCTGCACACTGATGAGCGCCACCACGGTGCCAGGTTCTGCGCTCTCAGGGAGAGTCCCAAGCTCTGAGGTCACTGTGATGTGGGGGGCATTGTCATTTACATCCAGGAGATCCACCCGAAGGCTGCAATGTTGCTCCATGGCTGGAGAACCCCCATCTCGAGCCCGAACATCAAATTCATAGTAATTCTCACTCTCAAAGTCTAGGGGCCCCTGAAGAGTAAGCTTTCCATTAGTGGGGTGCAGGCTAAAGAGATTTCTCACACGATCAGGGGTGTGACCACTGAAAGAAAAGGTGACGTTACCGCTGGGACCCAGGTCTGGGTCAGAGGCATTGAGCTGGATGAGCAGCATGCCGGCTGGCGCGCTCTCCAAAACGCTAATCCTGTAGCTGGATTGCTGGAAGGCTGGGGCGTTGTCATTCACGTCCAGCACTGACACCCGGAGCTCCGCTGTGCCAGATCTCGGGGGGTTCCCTCCATCCACAGCAGTCAGCACTAGGCGGTAGTCTGATTGCTTTTCCCGATCCAAAGGCTTCTCCAGGAGCAGCTCTGGGACCAGGCTGCCATCGCTGCGCTTCTTGACATCCAGTGCAAAGTGTTCATTGGAGCTTAGTCTATAGCTGCTGATGGAGTTGCTTCCCACATCTGCATCCTGAGCCTTTTCCAAGGGGAAACGCTGTCCTGGAGGAGCTGCTTCCCCAATTTCCAAGTCCAGCTGCTGCCGAGGAAATCGGGGGGCGTGATCATTCACATCCACGATTTCTACCTCTGCTCGGTACATTTCCAAAGGCCCTTCTGTTACAAACTCCAGGGGCACGATGCAGCTGGCACTGAGCCCACACAGTGCCTCTCGATCGATTGGATTCTTGATGAGCAGAGCACCGCTGTCCAAATCCACACGGAAGTGTCTTTGGTTCACCTCTCCAGCGACCTGCAGCCTGCGAGCTGCTAAGCTCTCTGTATCCAGCAGGAAATCTTGGGCGACATTCCCTACAAAAGTCCCTTCCTGTGACTCCTCTGGGACCGGGTATCGGATCTGCCCACAAACGTAACCCAGGTGGCAAAAAAGGAACAAAAGGGTAGTCCCCCGGCAGATTTCTACCCAGTTTCTCACCTTGCGGAGCATTGCTGCCACCCACTAGCTCTCTATCTGGTCCTGAGAAGCCGAAGAAGCCGACCCGCCCCGAACGGCCACAGCAGCTGGAGACACCTATCTCCCTTTCCCCGTGCCAGCTCTGGCGCGGCTGGGCCGGCGCCGCAAGGGTTACGCGCCGTTTTTTTTGCTGGTGGCGGGGTAGATTTGTCTGCCTTCCTCCACCCGATTGGCAGACAGAGGCTCCTGGGCTCAGCCAATAGGCTAAGCAGAGAACGTCCCAATAGCAGCAGGGTAAATGCGTCGCAGCATTGGAAAAAGGAAAGAAAAAATAAAAAACAACCCACCTATCTTTTTGCCTTCCTGCTGTTCAACAGCATTTTTCCCCCACGGGTTATTACCTCTATGGAGAGGCAGACAACATACACATTTTTTTTTTCCCCTAACACACCAATTCCCAGCCCACAACACCCCGCCCCTTTTCGGTGGGGAAAACAGCGACAGCCTGAGCCCTAGCAACCTGCAGCCCAGAGAGTGAGTAGCCATTTGAGAATGGTCACTTTGTTCAAGCCAATGTTGTCACCCACCAATATTCTAAATGAGTAGCTTCTGCCTCAGTCTGATTGTATTAGAGCAACAGCTACTTAGAAGCACTGCCTTGTACTAAAAACTCTGCCCCTCTGCAGATTATTCAGAAATACATCCACCTCTTTGCAGAAAAGGCTTACACATTAAGGTAGCCTATTAAATTTATGCAGTACACATTTTTGTTATAACAGAAGGCGCAACAGAAACCAAACCTCTCTTATTCAGATACCCACTGGTGGTATACTAAATTGCCATTCATCGATTTCAAGGACAGTATGGAAGGAGGTGAAGGAGGGGGGAGGAAGCCAGGAGAGGGAGAGGTTCCAAATCAGTAAAGAATCAGTTTGTCTGGGAGACGCTAAGGACTACATCTCACTTCCTGGCAGAATGCTAATGTTCACAGATTTAATAGCTTCCTTGAATGATTGAGATCTGCTACCAAAAGCACAGTGCCTACAAATCTCCTTTATTTGACACCACTGTATGCTTGATATGTTGTTAATTACCAACAGTGACTGTTTCAAAAGACCAAGTTTTTCACTTAGCCCTAGGGGGCCTTCTGGCAAGGGAGACTCGATCTCACCCCACCCCCACCCTGATCCAGACCCTCCCTGGAGCCTGGCTACCACCTCGCACAAAGGCAGAAATATCGTTCAATTCACACTGTAGTTACCTGCAAACTGTAGTTCAAGTCTCAAACACACCAGAGCACAAAGAGAAAAATCCAGCCTGATTTGGACATGAGATTTTTGTAATTCGTCTGAATCCTCACCTAGGCTACCAAAACCAGTGGCCAAACCTGAGGTTATCCTCCCCAGGTGTTTTCCCAAGCCCTTGATCCTCAAGAATAATCTTTTGATGGTGAGGCCAGCAACCAACACTCTGGTCTCAAAGGGAGGTATCTGCTTTCTGGGTTCTTTTACTCCCAAACGCCTAACCCTCCTCCCATGGGAATGACGGAGATGTCAATCAATCTGACCTATCAGGTGGTTATGCCAGGATTCACTATCTCAGTGGAATGACACCATTAGCCACCCAAGCTGGGTCAGTCACAATGGAGAGGAGTAAGGAGGGTCATCCTTGACTCATTCCTCTCCCTCATTCCCTTTATCATGTCAATGAATGAGTGCTGATAATTTCACTATAGTTACCTCCATCTATACTGTCACTGTGCTGGTTCAAGCATTTATCAATCTTCTCAAATACTATAAGAGCCTTCTCATTTCTTTTTTGTCTACAGTCCCAATATCCCCAATCCATTTCATTTGTGGCTGCCAGAATAATCTCTCCAAAACAAACAAAAAACCCTGATGACATCACATTTATGTCAGTTCAAAATTCTGCAATGACCATCATGGATATAGAATAAAATAAAAACTCCTTGGCATGGCATAAAGGTAACTCAAGATTTAACTCCTGCCTAATTGCTTCACTTTATCTCCTGCAAAGATTGTTTTACAAACACACTTTAAGGTTCAGCAATAATGAAAAATCATAATCCTTCTGCATGGAATCTCCTGCAAGTCCCTCTCTACCCCCTTTTCCCCTTTATTATTTGACAAACTACTACTCAACCTTTTGTTCTCAGATCAAGCATCATCACCTCTATGAAGTCTCCCTGATTTCCCCAGGCTTAGGTGTTTCTTTTCCTTTGCTCCCATTGCTTCTTGTATTATACAGATCTCCATTATCGTTTTTGTGGATGTGTGTGCGTGTCTGTCTCCTACAGTACCCTGCATACCATAGCGGCAGGGACTGTGTCTTTTTCTCTTTTAAAGTGTCTGGTACATAGGGATGTTCAATAAATGGTGAAATGATAATATCACTAATTATTAGTTCAACAAATATCTTCTGAATACTTGTACTTTATATGAGTACTTTATATTGAGTATACATTTTATATGCATTACTTTTCACTCTTACACAATTTTGGAAGATTTTATAGATGAGAACACTGAAGATCAGAAAGGTTAGGAGACTTGTGTAAAGCTCAACTAGTAACTGCAGTACTAGGATCTCCCCACTGCCACCTCTGGTCTTTCTAGAAAGAAATAAAGCCTCTTTCTATAACATCTTTTTTTTTAATGTATTTATTTTTTATTTATTTTATTTTTGGCTGTGTTGGGTCTTCGTTGCTGCGCACGGGCTTTCTCTAGTTGCAGCGAGCGGGGGCTACTCTTCACTGTAGTGTGCGGGCTTCTCATTGCAGTGGCTTCTCTTGTTGCAGAGCATAGGCTCTAGGCACACCGGCTTTGGCAGTTGTGGCACGTGGGCTCTAGAGCGCAGGCTCAGTAGTTGTGGCTCACGGACTTAGTTGATCCACGGCATGTGGGATCTTCCTGGACCAGTGCTTGAACTTGTGTCCCCTGCACTGGCAGGTGGATTCTTAACCACTGCGCCACCAGGGAAGCCCCTCTTCCTATAACATCTTAAATCATTTTTCTACTAGTTTGTCATCCCTGTAACCATAAACTGGTCCTTTACTGATGCCTTTAATATCAAAGAACTAGACCTCTTATAGGTCTCAATCCCTTTTATTTGCAAGTTCACAGCAAAACAAACAGGCATACAATCTATATTACTAGAACTGGAAGATCATAAAGCCTAAATCCTACACATCCTAGACTTGACCTTTTTATGCCAGGCATGTGATTCTCCCCTCTCTAGATTTTTAAAACACCTTTATTGAGCTATATAAATAATATATAATTATTTATATATAAATAACTATATATTATTATATATAATTCATCCATTACAGCATGATTGATTCATCCCTTTAAAATGTACAATTCAATGGTTTTTAGTATATTCACATATACTAAAATGATGCAACCATCACCACAGTATAGTTATAGAAAAAAATTTTCATTCCCAAAAGAAACCCCATACCCATTGCCTAGCTCTAGATTTTTAAAGAAATAGTTGCCCAGGTGCCAGTCGTTGAGGAAGATTTTTTCTTCAGATGACTGAAATATCTTATGTCTTCCTTACAATGCTCTCCTAGAGCTATTCTATATAATATTTTAAGGTTGGGAAATAACATCACAGAATGTTTTAAAGTTCGGTTTGGCCCAGTAAGGCTGGCTGCTGGTTCTGTGAACACCAGAATAACACTTTGCTTCAAAAACATGCTAACTGATAGACTGGCAGGTCCTAGGGCAATGCTTTGCAAATTCGTCTTCACACTGAGATCACTTGGGGACCTTCAAAAAATACTGATGCCTGTGTCCCATCTCAAGAGATTATGCTTTAATCCATCTGGGATGTGGCCTGGGCTTCAGAATTTTTAAAAGGTCCCTAGGTAATTCTGGTGTGCAACCAAGTTTGAGAACATTGTCCATGGGAAAATGCCAGTTGTTTTCCAGTCTGACCAGAAAAGCAGCAGCTGCTTCTCTCTGGCTTTCATCCTTCCTTAGCCTTTCCATCTATGCCTCTACTTTGTCATCTTTGACTGTCTCCAGGTTTGTTCATTTCTAAAGTGTGTTTAATTAAGATTTGGAGTGGGTTAAGAACTAATAAAAAATGTTAGTCATAGCTAAGAATTTTTTAACACCTTTGATACACTAGGCACTGTGTGTATATTATATCATGCACTAATGTTATAAAACCCTTGTTACTCCCTTTTTGCATATGAAAAAGGGTCTAGAAAAGAGATTAACTTGGCCATGGACTCATAGATGGTAAGTGTCTAACTGCCAAACCCAAGGCTTGATAGCAATAATACACTTATTAGTAACAAAGTAACAGTTGTTCTCCCACAAATGGAAGTGTTTAATTTCACTCCAAAACAAAGACCTGCACACCATCCTGAATAAATGAAAGCTTTATCTTTTTCTCAGGATATGAATTTACCTACCTTTCACACTATGTGTATACCCAAGACAAATGATGAAAGGATAGGAAACAACACTTTGGGCAAGAAGAACTTTCATTTTGTACTTTATGTTCTTCCGGATTGTCTGGATTTATCTTCAAAATAAATGATGACTATGATTACTTTTACTTTGATAATGAATGGTGGTTACCTTTGGATCTGGAGAATATAATTTGTTTTAATTTTTTTCTTATACTTTTACATATTTTCCAAATTTTCTATAATGCACATGTATCACTATCATAAAATTTTTTGTGAGTAATGTCCACCTAATTTCCAGCACTGTGCTTGAAATAAAATTTAAAGGACCCTAGAATTTAATTTCTTTCATAGAAAGTCATCTGAGAATGAGGTACAGGATCTGTGTAGTCAAAGGAAAATTATCAGGAAACCATTAGCTTTAATGCAGATGTGGCAATCATTTGAAAGATGGACAGATGAGGTAGTTTTTATATTCCTAGCAGCTGCCACTGGTTAGAGGTATTCATCAGCTTGTACTCAATGCAGATGACACCAAGCTAAGCTCTTGAGTGCTGAGATGGTGAGTTATAGCTTAATGGCCCTTTAGCAGGATTGGTTAGTTGCTATGGCAAGTGAGTACTGAGGGTGTGAATTGTGTCCACAGATGAGTCAATTAACTCCACACTGTGTGGGACCACAAACCACACTCTAGCCGGGCCATCCCCTCCCCCAAAGGCATGACGTTTGATCTGGCAAAGGCCAAGTGAAAATGTGGATGCATCATTAGGAAAACATCTTGATCACTGAAAATAAAGGCGGCTACATACTTTCCTGAAACTGAGGCAGGAATCAAAAAGCATTAATATCATTCCAGGATGACTTGCTAACCCTTACCTGTCCGGGAGGGGAGCTCTCTGCACCCAACACTTGCCTATAGAACACTGGATCGAGGCTCCGCAGAGTGTTCTGGCGGCTGGCCAGTGGGCTGGCGGCACCAGGTTTCTTCAGCAGCGGGTCGCTGCGTCTCGAGTCAGTGGTGAGGTACACCTGATGGTAAAGGTGTGGAGGCATCAGGCCTCCCCGCACGGCGTCCGCGTGCAGAGAAGGCCCTGGTGTTCGGTACAGGGAGCTCACGGGCGCTCGGTATAGGTCCCTGGACTGCTTCCATTTGTAAACTTTGAATACGATCACTCCCAACACTGTGACTGCAAACCCCACTGAGACCAGGATTAAAGAGAGAAGTAGATAAAAGGTGAGATTTTTATTCTGCTCCCTGGGGGCAGAGCCGGAGGGGAACTCAGCTCGGGCTTCAGGAGATTCCTCGATTACTGACACAGTCAGGGTCGCGGTGGTGGACAGCGATGGCTCCCCATTGTCTTTGATCAAGACCGTGAGAGTCTGCCTGGGCGAATCTGTATCCTGGACTGGGCGGGCAGTGCTGACTTGACCCGTGTGAAGTCCCACAGCAAAAAGGCTCTGGTTGGGGGCTCCCAAGAGGCTGTAGGAGAGCCAGGCGTTGTGCCCTGCATCCGGGTCCCAGCCTACCACACGCGTGACCACGTGGCCTGCGGAGGTACCTCGAGGCAGCATCTCTACCGAGCTCTGGCCAGGCCGGGGGTATAGGACCTGGGGGGCATTGTCATTGCGATCAGTGACAAATATGTTCACGCTGATGTTGGTGGACAGGACAGGAGTGCCCCCATCGCTGATATGAGCTGTTAATTCGAACGCCCGCCGATCCTCATGGTCCAGGGGCACTACGGATGATACGACGCCACTGTCACGATTTATCGTGAAATAGCGACCCACTAGCCCTATTTCAGCTCCTTGCTCCAAGAGAAAGAAGGAAAGGCGAGCATTCTGCGGGGCGTCAGGGTCCCAGACACTTAGGTTTAGTATTGGAACACCGGGGAGGTTATTTTCCTCAACGTAAACATCGTAGGAAGACTGGGAAGATTGTGGAGGGTTGTCGTTGATGTCGGACACTTGCACCTGCACTGTCGTGAGGGCTGAGAGGGAAGGGGTTCCCGCGTCTCGAGCCGTGATGCTGAGGTTGTATTCTGGCACAGTCTCCCGATCCAGGGCTGCGCTGGTTTTCAAAGTAAAGTAATTCTTGAGGGAAGATGTAAGGCTAAAAGGGAGACCTGGTGGAACCTCGCAAGTCACCAGCCCGTTCTCCCCAGCATCCAGATCGGTAACACTGAGCAAAGCAATGACAGTTCCTAGGGGTGCATCCTCAGGGACTGGGCTGTACACGGAGGTGACTGTGATCTCTGGGGCATTGTCATTTACATCCACAACCTCTACCAAAACTTTACAATGTGCTCCCTCAGGATTGGCGCCCTTGTCTTTGGCCTGTATGTAAATCTCATGGAGTTTGGCGTCTTCGAAGTCCAGTCGACCCTTGACTGTCAGCACCCCAGTTACAAGGTCTAAGGAGAATAGTTCCCGCACGCCAGCGCGGTTGTGGCTGCCGAAGGAGTAAATGATTTCGCCGTTGGGGCCTTCATCCAGATCCGTTGCATGGACTTGCACAACGCGAGTGCCGGGGGGTGCATCCTCCAGGACGCGCGCCCGGTACAAGGACTGGTTGAAGGTGGGCGCATTGTCATTCGCGTCCAGCACGACGATTCGAATAGGAAGGCTGGCCGAGCGAGCCGGAGTTCCTCCGTCCAACGCTGTCAGCACCAGCTGGAGATCTGGTTCTCGCTCCCGGTCCAGGGCGCGCTCCAGCACCAGCTCCGCGTACTTGGTGCTGTCTTCCCGCGTCTGCACGCGAAGCGCAAAGTACTCATTTCGGCTCAGTTCATAGGTTTGTAAAGAGTTGCTTCCCACATCTGCATCGTGCGCGCTCTCGAGCGGAAAGCGCGTCCCCGGCGCCACAGCCTCGCTAATCTCCAATTTCATTTCCCGGGTAGGAAAAGAGGGATTGTTGTCGTTGATATCCTGGATCACCACTTCCGCGCTGAACAGCTCTAGCGGCCTCTCCACTACCAACTCCAGAGTTATGGTGCAGGAGGGCAGCGTCCCACATAGCTCCTCTCGATCCAGGCGGTCGTTCACGAACATCTCTCCCGTCTCCCAGTTCACCTCAAAGAACCTTCGGCTAGCTCCGGACACCACCCGGAGCCTGCGGGCTGACAGGCTGCCGAGATCCAAGCCAAGGTCCCTAACCACGTTTCCCACCGCGAAACCCTTCTCTCTTTCCTCCAGGATCTCATAGCGAATGACGGCGGCGGAAGCCTTATGCAAGGCACCAAGAAGAAGCAAAACTCCCACCACTCTCCCAGTGCTTACCAGTCCACTTCTCCAGGCCTCTGGGACCATCTCACTCAAAGGCAGTTCCTCTTAGCGGGGTCCAGATCGGCCCGGCTTCTTCCCTGAGAAACTTTCAGCGGGTTAACGCTCGGGCGCTGGGCTCCGAGTCGGACATGGCTTTCTGGATGCCGTGATTTGCTCACCGGCTATTCAGTCTCTGCCTCATCCCGCGGCGCCAAGAGGGGACGGGCCGGGGCCAGATCTCCAGCTTCTTCATTGGCCGACAGCGGCACGCAGAGTCCCAGCCAATAACTGCACGAAAAATGCGCCCGCGCCCGGCTCTCTTTGCGGGACCAGCGCTAGCGCCAGGAACTTCTTTCCTTTGGCTTCTTTCCAGAGTTTACAGCCAGAGCTCCTTGGCAGTATCCGCGCATCGGAAACCCACCTTAGCTGTAAAGCTAACTACAGGGTGATGGAGATGGCCTTTCTGCGAGTCTTCAAGCCGAACTAAGGCCTATTAAACACTTCAACCGCTGACTTTAATCCCAAGAAGGGGGTTCAAACCAAACCGAAAACGACACAACGTTATCTGGTTTGTCGGAGGACTAGGTAAAACTTACCTAGCTGGACCATATTGTGGCGAGGCATTTAGTATTTCTGTGGAGGTGTTGATAATTTCAGTTATATCTTTACCAAATGAGACTGTAGAACTGTGGGTCACTTCCTCAGTAGAGAAAATCTACAGGAGCTACCAGCTGTTTGGTTTAACTTTGTTTTATGAAATTTAAAAGTACAATTCAGATTTCTTTTTAAATTGGATGTTGTTGCTTAGTTCTTATTTCTTTTCTTTTTTTTTTTGCGGCACGCGGGCCTCTCACTGTTGTGGCCTCTCCCACTGCGGAGCACAGGCTCAGGACGCGCCGACTCAGCGGCCATGGCTCACGGGCCCAGCCGCTCCGCGGCACGTGGGGTCCTCCCGGACCGGGGCACGAACCCGTGCCCCCTGCATCGGCAAGCGGACTCTCAACCACTGCGCCACCAGGGAAGCCCAGTTCTTATTTCTTAACAACCAGGGAGCAATGTGAAATTTTTCTATTCTGTTTGTCCCAACAAAGCATAACCTCAATCAGAGAGCATCTCTAAAGTTTCCCTTTACTTGATCAATTTGCTTCTCAAGATCATATGGCATACCACAAAGAGAAGTTGCATTGCTAATAAAAGATAATACCCCCTCTTCACTCCCCTCCCCCCCAAAAAAAACATAAAAGAAAAAGAAAAAAGACCAGGTTTTATTTACCACCTGGGACCTTTATAAAATGATTGGGATGTCAGAAATACAAAGCCTTTAGCCACAGAATAAAGAGCCTGAAGTTTTCTGCATTTAGGATTGTAGTCAAACAAAATAGTAATGATTAGGATAATGAATAAGAGAGGCAGCTATGATATAAGTTAGAACTGAGTTGTACATCCTTAGACAAGAAACTACCCTCTAAGGGTTCCTGAGTTCCTGTCTTATTAAATGAATAAGGCAGATAACATCCTGGCACATAGTAAGTCTTAATTAATGATGCACATCACCCCATTAGATACTAGATGTAAAGACCCTCATACTATTTCTGTACGCTTATCTTGGACACCACTTTGGTTGCATACAGTCCTTTCTGAATTTTAACTGAACCTTGAGGAAGGGTGGTAGGCAGAGAGGTTAGATAGGTATATAGGAAGTAAGTATATATAGGATATTTATTGAAGAGATGAAAAGCCATATTTGACCTATGTCCTCAATACTTTCTCTCTTAAAACCTCCAGTTTTAAATACTCAAATTTGACAATTGTCCATACCACCAAGAAGGCTGATAGGTGTTAGAAGATTAGAATATAGAATTTAGAACATATATAGTAGCCCAGCCACTTGCTACTCAAAGTGTGAGCCAAGGACCAATGGCATGGGCATCACCTGGGAGCTGTTAGGAATGCAGAAATGCCCCACTCCAGACCTAGTGAATCAGAATTTGCATTTTAACAAAAAGCCAGGGTGGGGCCTCCCTGGTGGCGCAGTGGTTGAGAGTCCGCCTGCTGATGCAGGGGATACGGGTTCGTGCCCCGGTCTGGGAGGATCCCATATGCCGCGGAGCGGCTGGGCCCGTGAGCCATGGCTGCTGAGCCTGCGCGTCCGGGGCCTGTGCTCTGCAGCGGGAGAGGCCGCAGCAGTGAGAGGCCCGCGTACCACAAAAAAAAAAAAAAAAAAAAAAAAAAGCCAGGGTGATTTAAATGTACATTAAAGTTTGAGAAGCACTGATCTAGTAGGTTTTTCAGACATACCAATTTATCAATCATTTTTTTCCCTATTCACCATCACCTGATTGACATTCTGGTTTTCAAAAACTAGCTTTTAAAAGCTGAAGTAGTTTTCCCTTTAACAATAAGGCCCATAGTTTTCCTAAGACCTCTTCATAAGCTAGCAGAACCCTCCTTGGATCCATTGTTTACAGTAGCAAGAGTGATCTTAAAATTTTAATTGAATCAGACGATTCTCCAGCTCAAAACTTCTCAGCAGCATCTCACTCACTACTCTTGAAATAAAATACCAAATCCTTTGCATAGTATCCAAGTTCTCAAGCCTTCCCCTTCTCTCAATATTTTATTACACTGCTTTCAGTGTGGTCTGTCAACCAAGCTCTTCATGCTTTTTTCTCCTAGGAAAGCTTCTTTCCCTTCCTTCCCTTTGCTTTTGCTTATTTCTACAAATCTTTCAGTTCTCAGCTTAAATGTTGTTTCCTAATAGAGGTCTTCCTTAGGCCCCACTTAAAACCAGGATCCTTTGTTATGCTCCCACAGAGAACCTTATATTTTCCTTTATTGAACCTAGCACAATTTAAAATTTTATAATTATATTTTGTTTAAGCATAGTGCCTGCCTCTCCCACTAAAAAAATAAAGCTGCAAGAAGGCAGAGACCATGCCTGTTTTGATTATCACTTGCCTCCTCAGTGACTAGCACAGTAGGCACTTGATGCTTAATTTTTCCCAGCTTTATGGAAGTATGATTGACAAACAAAATTATATAAATTAAGGTGTACAACATGATGATTTAATATATGTATATATTGTGAGATGATCAACACAATATAGTTAACACATCCATCACCTCACCTAGTTACCATTTTTTAAGGTGTGTGGTAAGAACCTTTAAGACCTACTCTCTTAACAAATTTCAAGTTACACTACAATATTGTTAACTATAGTCACCATGTTGTACATCGGATTCCAGAGCTCATTCATTTTTATAACTGAAAATTTGTACCCTTTGACCAACATCTCCCCATACTTAAGGCTTATTAATATAGCAATCTTTATGCTAATGGCATAGTAATCATTAAATGCAGTAAGGACTATATATATTCGTGTGTATCCATTTTCCCTAGGAGAAAGCATTTTTGGAAGATACAGTCAGTCTTTTAAGCTACCAGTGGTGCTAGTGAAACTATTTCTTAACCTAAAGATTTGAAAGAGAAAACATAGTTTGCCAAAGAGCCAAGCAAGGTGTGGTAATATAACTCACACTGGACATAAAACTTGCTGTCACCTATATCCAGGGGAAATGGAAGTACCAGTGTACAGGATCAATGGAATTTTCCAGTCTCTATCTTCTTTCCTCTCTGTTTTATAATTCCAAGAGAGCCTTAGATCAACAAGATGCAGCAAGCAATTTTAAAACAGAAAGTGAATCTATTATAGTGTTCAACAGTGAGGCCTTAGTGTCAAAAAGACTTGACTTCCAATACTGGACATTATACTTAGTAGCTATGTAACCATTAAGCTTTTATTTTTAACTTTTATTTTCTTTAACTATAAAATGGGAATAATAATAGTACTCCTTGACATAATCACCAGTAGTATCTCAATCCTTTATTTTAATCTTTGAACAGCTTTGTACTTACCATACAGCTCACTTGGACAATCAATGATTTTTAGCAATTTTATACATTTACACAACCAATACCACAATCCAATTTTAGAATACTCCCATCAACCCCCAAAATCCTCCATGCCTGTCTGCAGTCAATCCTTGCTCTCACCCCCGGCTTCAGGTAGCCACTGATCGATTTTCTATATAGTTTTCCTTTTTCTAGAAATTTCACAAAAAAGGGATTTATAAAATGCATAGCCTTTTGGATGCTCAACATCACTAATTATTAGAGAAATGCAAATCAAAGCTGCAAATGAGGTACCACCTCACACCAGTCAGAACGACCATCATTTAAAAGTCTACAAATAACGCATGCTGGAGAGGGTGTGGAGAAAAGGGAACCCTCTTAAACTGTCGGTGGGAATGTAAGTTAGCGCAGCCACTATGGAAAACAGTTTGGAGGTTCCTCAGAAAACTAAAAATAGAATTACCATATGATCCAGCAATCCCAATCCTGGGCGTATATCTGTACAAAACTATAATTCAAAAAAGATACATGGGCTTCCCTGGTTGCACAGTGTAAGAATCTGCCTGCTAATGCATGGGACACGGGTTCGAGCACTGGTCTGGGAGGATCCCACATGCCGCGGAGCAACTAGGCCCGTGAGCCACAACTACTGAGCCTGCGCATCTGGAGTCTGTGCTCTGCAACAAGAGAGGCCACGATAGTGAGAGGCCCGCGCACCGCGATGAAGAGTTAGCCCCCGCTTGCCACAACTAGAGAAAGCCCACGCATGTAAATGAAGACCCAACACAGAAAAAATAAATAAATTAATAAACTGCAAAAAAAAAAAACCCATACAAACCAACTACCAAATAAATAAAAGCTTCACAGTCATTTGTCCCTAAGTAAACACCTCAACTTTGCTATATAAAAAAAAAAAAAAAAGAGGGGCTTCCCTGGTGGCGCAGTGGTTGAGAGTCCGCCTGCCGATGCAGGGGACACGGGTTCGTGCCCTGGTCCAGGAGGATCCCACATGCCGCGGAGCGGCTGGGCCCGTGAGCCATGGCCGCTGAGCCTGCGCGTCCAGAGCCTGTGCTCCGCAACGGGAGAGGCCCCAACAGTGAGAGGCCCGCCTACGGCAAAAAAAAAAAAAAAGATACATGCCTCCCTATATTCATAGCAGCACTATTCACAATAGCCAAGACATGGAAACAACCTAAATGTCCATTGACAGATGAATGGATAAAGAAGATGTGGTACATATATACAATGGAATATTACACAGTATAAAAAAGAACAGAATAATGCCATTTGCAGCAACATGGATGCAACTAGAGATTATCAAACTAAGTTAGAAAGAGAAAGACAAATACCATATGATATCCCTTATATGTGGAACCTAAAAAATGGCACAAATGAACTTATCTACAAAACAGAAGCAGACTCACAGACATAGAGAACAGACTTGTGGTTGCCAAGGGGTAGGGAGAGAGAGAAGGATGGACTGTGAGTTTGGGGTTGGTTGATGCAAACTACTACATATAGAATGGATAAACAACAAGGTCCTATTGTATAGCACAGGGAACTATACCCAATCTCCGGGAATAAACCAGGAGTGGAAAAGAATATAAAAAAGAATGTAGGGCCTCCCTGGTGGCGCAGTGGTTGAGAGTCCGCCTGCCGATGCAGGGGATACGGGTTCGTGCCCCGGTCTGGGAGGATCCCATATGCCGCGGAGCGGCTGGGCCCGTGAGCCATGGCTGCTGAGCCTGCGCATCCGGAGCCTGTGCTCCGCAACGGGAGAGGCCACGGCAGTGAGAGGCCCGCATACCACAAAAAAAAAAAAAAAAAAAAAAAAAAAAAAAAAAAGAATGTATAGGGCTTCCCTGGTGGCGCAGTGGTTGAGAGTCCGCCTGCCGATTCAGGGGACACGGGTTCGTGCCCCGGTTCGGGAAGATCCCACATGCCGCGGAGCAGCTGGGCCCGTGAGCCATGGCCGCTGAGCCTGCGCGTCCAGAGCCTGTGCTCTGTGGCGGGAGAGGTCACAACAGTGAGAGGCCAGCGTACCGCAAAAAAAAAAAAAAAAAAAAAAAAGAATGTATATGTGTGTAACTGAGTCACTCTGCTGCCACACTGTAAATCAACTATATTTCAATTAAAAAAATTGTTTTAAATGCATAGCCTTTTGTATCTGGCTTCTTTCACTTAGCATAATGTCACACCCAACTCTTAACCACACCCTCAAAAATGTTCTGTCTCCAATGTCCGCATCTAATAATGGGCACTTCTAGTCTAGTCAAAAATTCCCAGGTCATCCTTAACATCTTTTTCTACATTCCAACATTTAATTCATTACCAGTCATGTCAAAGCTTACTACCTCCAAAATATACTTTGAATCTATCAATTACTTTCCCCTCTACCGCTACCACCTGAGACAAAGTCACCTTAAATACTGTCAGCTTCCTCTCTGGTCTTCTTACTTCCTCTTTTGCTTTCCCTAAACTCCATTTCACATGTGGAAACCTGAAGAATCTTTCAAAAATATATATTAAATTATATACTCTCCTTGCTAAACACAGTGCTTGGTAGCAGGACTGGCTACATAATTTGCGGGACAAGCACAAAATGAAAACAGGGACTCCCTGTTAAAAAATTACTACAATTTCAAGATGATGACAGCAGAGTATTAAACCAAATGCAGGGCCCTTCTAAGGTTGGGAACCAGTATGACTGCACAGTTCACATGCCCATGAAAACGTCCTTGCCTGGCACAGAGAAGCTCTCCATAAGTACTGCCTAATATTATTTTTAAAATACTAGGTAATTACCTAATATTATTTATTCCAAGAGGATTAATAATATCAGAAAATCTTATTCATGATACTATTAAATTAATGAATTCAAGGAAAAACATATGTATTATCCCCTAAAAGCCTAAATATCATCTAGTAATCTTTGAATTCAATCTAATTTGCCGATTTGAGGAACATCCTAAGGTCAAATTAAGGGATAATTTAAGGAGAAATTATATAAAAACAGAAAATCAATAGATCAACATGTAACACAATTCAGAGAGGTGGGATATTCAAGGATTTGGTGGAAGCTGAATGGTTTAGCCTTAATATTTCCGTGAAGTTCATCTGAAGTTTATTTATGTGAGAAAATATTTTGCATACTTTGATTTGAAAAGATGATCTATGAACCTTAAGAATAAGAAATTATTTCATTAAAATATTTTGGAACTACAATCAGTGATTTAGATGTCAAAGTTTAAGCAAAAAAAAAAAAAAAAAGAGGTTTACTTCTCCCTTCCATTTGAGTGATAATCTCTTCTAGTCTTGATCACATCAGTACTATTACTGTTTATTATACCACAAAGCTTAAATATGCCAGGAAACTACCCACAAAAAATTGCTAAATTTGTCCATATGAAAATATCCCAAGAGATCTTAAGTCTCCTTAGACAGATGAAATTTGTTTAATTTTTCCCCAGCATGCTATTATATTGTTACCTAAATTATTATCAATTTTTTGAAACAGGTAGCCTTGTATGGCTGAGTTATATTTCTAAATGAAATAATTGCCTTCAATATATAATGAAAACTTTGAGTGAGAAAGAAGTGTGACTTTCTGATCTTTAAAACCTTCTGGCAATACAGAAGTTTAGTACATGATATAGATGCAATCTCAAATCACCGAGACAAGGATGAAGTTTTTAATAAACAGTACTGGGACAACTGGATAGCCACTTAGAAAAAAAAGATAAAATTAGTTCCATACCTCAGCACACACAAGAATAAAGTCCATATAGATCAGGGATCTAAATGTACAAACCAAAATACCATACAAGTACTAGAAGAAAACTGATGGATTTTTCTACAACCTGAGTGTGGGACAAGGCTTTCTAACTATGACTCAAAACCTAAGTGCAATATAGAAAAGGACTGATTCATTTGGCTACATAAAAATAAAGGGGGAAAAACATTGCAGTGCAAAAATACCATAAACAAAGTTGAAGGCAAATGACAAGCTAGGAGAAAATATTTGTAACTTATATCTTGGACAAAGGGCTAACATCTCTAAACATATAAATAACTTTCTAAAAGACAAAATACTATAAAAAATCTAGAAGATAGAAAATAGAATAATAAACATAAAACATGAACAATTTTTAGAAAGATAAACTGGCTCTTAAACATATGAAAGGGTATTTAACTTCAACAGTAATGAGAGAAATTTTAATTAAAATGATTTTGAGATTTAAAAAACTGATCAGATTGGCAAAAATTAAAAAGCTTGTCAACATATTCTATAGATGAAGCTATGGGAAAATAAACATTCTCATCTACTGGAATGCAAAATGGTACAATCTGTATATAGGGAAATAGTTATATCCAACAGAACTACATATGCACTTGCCCTATGACTTAGCAATCACACTTTTAGAAATTTACCCTAAATATACACCTCAAAAATTATGAAAATACATATATGAACCAGGTTATTCATTACAGCATTATTTGTAATTGCAAAAAGACTGAAAGCTACCTAAATGGAAAACTACAGTTGGTTGAATATACTATGATACGTACACATACAATGGAGTTCTATGAAGCTACAAAGAAAGATCTTTATAAAATGATATAGAATGATTTCCAGAATATATTGTTAGTGAAAAAAGCAAAGTGAAGGGCTTCCCTGGTGGTGCAGTGGTTGAGAGTCCACCTGCCGGTGCAGGGGACGCGGGTTCGTGCCCTGGTCCGGGAGGATCCCAAGTGCCGCGGAGCGACTGGGCCCGTGAGCCATGGCCGCTGAGCCTGTGCATCCGGAGCCTGTGCTCCACAGTGGGAGAGGCCACAGCAGTGAGAGGCCCGCGTACCGCAAAAAAAAAAAGCAAAGTGAAAACCTTTTCTTCTGACAATGTGGAACTAGCTGTACCACTATAAACAAATAGAAAATTGATGAAAATATGTAGAAAAATGCTTTTAGCCATTGGCTCAAAAGGAGTGCAAGACTGAGAGAAGGGAAGCAATGAGATGAGCCCCAGGATCTCTGTTATTTTACCTGGAGGCAATTTTCAGAGAAAAAAAGATTTTAAAAAAATGAACAGTGTTTCAGCAACCTGTGGGAAAATATCAAGTGGTCTAACATAAGTGAACTTGGAGTTCTCTAATTTTGTATGTGTGTGTGTGTGCATGTGATAAATAGTATTTGAATAAATTTAGCCTCAAACTTCCTAAATCCAAAGAAAATTATAGATCCACAGAATCAAGAAGTTCAAGTATGCTACCCCAAGTAGGATTAAACACACCACAAAGAAAATGCACCATAAAGAAAACACACAATAAAGAAAAATACGCCAAGGTCCATCATAAGCAAATTTCTGAAAACCATTGATAAAGAGAAAAATTTAGAAGCAGTCAGAGGAAACACAGGAGTACAAACATAAGAAAGATTGCAGACTTCGCATCAAAAATAATGCAAGGCAGAAGAAAGAGGAAGAATATCTTTAAAGTGCTGAAAGAAAAAAATTAGCAACCTAGAATTCTATATCCAGCAAAAGTACCTTTCAAAAATGAAATTAAAATAAAGATTTTTTTTCAGACAAACTAAAACCTAGAAAATATATAACCAGAAGATCTATACTACAAGAAACATTAAAGAAGGCTCTTTAGTCGAAAGGAAAAGTGACACCGATGGAAACTTGGGTCTGTGTAAGGAATCAGTGACAGAAATGATAAAAATGTAGGTTGCACATTAAAGACTTTTCATGTTTAAATTTCTTTAAAAGATAAATGATTACCTAAAGCAAAAATAATAACAACATATTGTGGGGCTTAAAATACTACAGTAGTAAAATGCGTGGCAACAATGGCACTAAAAAACAAAGGAGGGGAAATGGAAGTATACTGTTAAAGTGGTGTAATATTACTCAAATTCTATCACATTTATGATCATAAGTTAAAGATGCATAGTGTAAACATAGTGTAAACCCCAGAACACACACTTAAAAATCAAAGAGGATACTTAATAAACTAATATCAGAGACAAAACAGAATACTAAACAATAACCTAGAAGAAGGCAAGAAACGATAAAAGAAGAAATTAACAGTGGATGGAGAGCACACATGGGCGCTGGACACCAATTGCTGCCCCCACCGAACCAGAAGCGTGCGCGGGGCTGCTGCACCTACACACACCATATCAAGGGGATAACAGCCAGCACACACTGAGGAAAGAGGCAGCAAACACCCAAACTAAAAGCAACCCCTTGATTCTGGACAAATTGGTGGAGTAGAAAAACTTGAGCCCACTTCCTCTCACGAAAACACCAAAATCCCAACTGCTGAACAACCATCGACAAAAAAGACTGGAACAAACCAAAGAAGATATTTTACATCCAAAGACAAAGAAGAAGCCACAACAAGATGTTAGGAGTGGCACTTTCATGACAAAGAAATTCCATAGGGAGTTCCTTGGTGGCCTAGTGGTTAGGATTTGGTGCTTTCACTGCAATGGCCTGGGTTCAATCCCTGGTCAGGGAACTGATATCCTGCAAGCTGCATGGCGTGGCAAAAAAAAAAAAGGAAGAAGAAATCCCATGAGCACTGGGTAGGCAACTCACAAACTGGAAAAAAAATTATATCACAGAGGATCACCCAGAGGAGTGACAGTTCTGAGCCCCACGTCAGGCTCCCCAGTCTGAGGGTCTTGCATTGGGAGGAAAAGCCCCCAGAGAATTTGGCTTTTAAAGACAGTGGGGCTTGAGTGCAGGAGCTCCACAAGACTAGGGGAAATGAACATAGATGCAAAAATCCTCAACAAAATACTAGCAAACAGAATCCAACAGCACATTAAAAGGGTCATACAACATGATCAAGTGGGGTTTATTCCAGGAATGCAAGGTTCTTCAATATATGCAAATCAATCAACGTGATACACCATATTAACAAATTGAAGGAGAAAAACCATATGATCATCTCCATAGATGCAGAGAAAGCTTTCGACAAAATTCAACACCCATTTATGATAAAAACCCTGCAGAAAGTAGGCATAGAGGGAACTTTCCTCAACATAATAAAGGCCATATATGACAAACCTACAGCCAACATTGTCCTCAATGGTGAAAACTGAAACCATTTCCACTAAGATCAGGAACAAGACAAGGTTGCCCACTCTCACCACTCTTATTCAACATAGTTTTGGAAGTTTTAGCCACAGCAATCAGAAAAGAAAAGGAAATAAAAGGAATCCAAATTGGAAAAGAAGAAGTAAAGCTGTCACTGTTTGCAGATGACATGATACTATACATAGAGAATCCTAAAGATGCTACCAGAAAACTTCTAGAGCTAATCAATGAATTTGGTAAAGTAGCAGGATACAAAATTAATGCACAGAAATCTCTGGCATTCCTATACACTAATGATGAAAAATCTGAAAGTGACATCAAGAAAACACTCCCATTTACCACTGCAACAAAAAGAATAAAATATCTAGGAATAAACCTACCTAAGGAGACAAAAGACCTGTATGCAGAAAAGTATAAGACACTGATGAAAGAAATTAAAGATGATACAAATAGATGGAGAGATATACCATGTTCTTGGATTGGAAGAATCAACATTGTGAAAATGGCTCTACTACCCAAAGCAATCTACAGATTCAATGCAATCCCTATCAAACTACCACTGGCAGTTTTCACAGAACTGGAACAAAAAATTTCACAATTTGTATGGAAACACAAAAGACCCTGAATAGCCAAAGCAATCTTGAGAATGAAAAACAGAGCTGGAGGAATCAGGCTCCCTGACTTCAGACTATACTACAAAGCTACAGTAATCAAGACAGTATGGTACTGGAACAAAAACAGAAATATAGATCAATGGAACAGGATAGAAAGCCCAGAGATAAACCCACGCACATATGGTCAACTTATCTTTGATAAAGGAGGCAGGAATGTACAGTGGAGAAAGGACAGCCTCTTCAATAAGTGGTGCTGGGAAAACTGGACAGGGACATGTAAAAGTATGAGATTAGATCACTCCCTAACACCATACACAAAAATAAGCTCAAAATGGATTAAAGACCTAAATGTAAGGCCAGAAACTATCAAACTCTTAGAGGAAAACATAGGCAGAACACTCTATGACATAAATCACAGAAAGATCCTATTGGACCCACCTCCTTGAGAAATGGAAATAAAAACAAAAATAAACAAATGGGACCTAATGAAACTTAAAAGCTTTTGCACAGCAAAGGAAACCATAAACAAGACCAAAAGACAACCCTCAGAATGGGAGAAAATATTTGCAAATGAAGCAAGTGACAAAGGATTAATCTCCAAAATTTATAAGCAGCTTGTGCAGCTCAATAACAAAAAAACAAACAACCCAATCCAAAAATGGGCAGAAGACCTAAATAGACATTTCTCCAAAGAAGATATACAGATTGCCAACAAACACATGAAAGAATGCTCAACATCATTAATCATTAGAGAAATGCAAATCAAAACTACAATGAGATATCATCTCTCACCAGTCAGAATGGCCATCATCAAGAAATCTAGAAACAATAAATGCTGGAGAGGGTGTGGAGAAAAGGGAACACTCTTGCACTGCTGGTGGGAATGTGAATTGGTACAGCCGGTACGGAGAACAGTATGGAGGTTCCTGAAAAAACTAAAAATAGAACTACCATATGACCCAGCAATCCCACTACTGGGCATATACCCTGAGAAAACCATAATTCAAAGAGTCATGTACCAAAATGTTCACTGCAGCTCTATTTACAATAGCCAGGACATGGAAACAACCTAAGTGTCCATCATCAGATGAGTGGATAAAGAAGATGTGGCACATATATACAATGGAATATTACTCAGCCATAAAAAGAAACGAAATTGAGCTATTTATAATGAGGTGGATGGACCTAGAGTCTGTCATACAGAGTGAAGTAAGTCAGAAAGAGAAAGACAAATACCATATGCTAACACACATATACGGAATTTAAGAAAAAAATGTCATGAAGAACCTAGGGGTAAAACGGGAATAAAGACACAGACCTACTTGAGAATGGACTTGAGGATACGGGGAGGGGGAAGGGTAAGCTGTGACAAAGTGAGAGAGTGGCATGGACATATATACACTACCAAACGTAAAATAGATAGCTAGTGGGAAGCAGCCGCATAGCACAGGGAGATCAGCTCGGTGCTTTGTGACCACCTAGAGGGGTGGAATAGGGAGGGTGGGAGGGAGGGAGACACAAGAGGGAAGAGATATGGGAACATATGTATATGTATAACTGATTCACTTTGTTATAAAGCAGAAACTAATACCCCATTGTAAAGCAATTATACTCCAATAAAGATGTTAAAAAAAAAAAGACTAGGGGAAATGAAGACTCCACTCTTGGAAGATGCACACAGATTTCCCGTGCACTGGGACCCAGCACAAAGCAATGACTCCATAGAAGCCTGAGCTAGACCTACCTGCAGGTCTTGGAAGGTCTCCTGGGGAGGTGGGGTTGGCTGTGGCTCACTGTGGGGGTAAGTACACTGGTGGTGGAGGCCCCAGGGAATATTCATTGGCATGAGCTTTCCTGGAGTTCGTCATTTTGGCACTGAGACCTGGCCAAAAGCCTGCAGGCTCCAGTGCTGGGACGCCTCAGGCCAAAAAAACAGTGATGGGGAACACAGCTCCATCCATCAGCAGTCAGGCTGCCTAAAGTTGTACTGAGCTCACAGTCACCGCTAAACACACCCCTTGACATGGCCCTCCCCATCAGAGGGACAAGACCCAACTCCACCCACCAGCAGGCAGGCACCAGTCCCTCCCACAAGGAAGCCTGCACAAGCACGTGGACCAACTTCACCCACCAGGAGGCAGACACCAGAAGCAAGAAGAACTATGATCCTGCAGCCTGTGGAAAGGAGACCACTACCACAGAAAGTTAGACAAAATGAGACGGCAGAGAAATACATTCCAGATGAAGGAACAAGATAAAAGCCCAGAAGAACAACTAAGTGAAGTGGAGATAGGCAACCTACCTGAAAAAGAATTCAGAGATGATAGTAAAGATGATCCAAGATCTCAGAAAAAGAATGGAGGCACAGACCAAGAAGATACAAGAAATGTTTAACAGAGAGCTAGAATATCTAAAGAACAAGCAAACAGAGATGAACAATACAATAACTGAAATGAAAAATACACTAGAAGGAATAGCAGAATAAATGAGGCAGAAGAGCGAACAAGTGACCTGCAAGACAGATGGGTGGAAATCACTGCTGTGAAACAGAATAAAGAAAAAACAATGAAATGAGAACAGTCTCAGAGACCTCTGGGATAGCATTAAATGCACAAACATTCGCATTATAGGGGTCCCAGAAGGAGAAGAGAGAGAGAAAGGGACCGAGAAAATATTTGAAGAGATTATAGCTGAAAACTTCCCTAACAAGGGAAAGGAAACATTCACTCAAGTCCAGGAAGTGCAGAGAGTCCTATACAGCATAAACCCAAGGAGGAACACGCAGAGACACATATTAATCAAACTCACAAAAATAAAAGACAAAGAGAAAATAATAAAACCAACGAGCGTAAAGCAACAAATAACTTGCAAGGGAACCCCCATAACCTTATCAGCTGATTTTTCAGCAGAAACTCTGCAGGCCAGAAGGGAGTGGCATGATACATTTAAAGTGAGGAAAGGGGAAAACCTACAACCAAGGTTACTCTACCCAGCAAGGCTCTTATTCAGATTTGACAGAAAAATCAAAATCTTTACAGACAAGCAAAAGCTAAGAGAATTCAGCAACAACAAACCAACTTTAGAACAAATGCTAAAGGAACTTCTCTAGGTGGAAAAGAAAAGACCACAAATAGAAACAAGAAAATTACAAATGGGAAAGCTCACTGGTAAATGCAAGCATACAGTAAATGAAGGAAATCATCCACACACAAATATGCTATCAAAACCAGCAATCGTGAGAAAAGAAGAGCACAAATGCAGGATATTGAAAGTGCATTTGAAATTAAAAGACAAGCAACTTAAAACAATCCTGTATGTGTGTGTGTATAGATATATATATATATATATCAACCTCATGGATACATGTACCCCAAAGTTCATTGCAGCACTATTTACAATAGCCAGGACATGGAACCAACCTAAATCTCCACTGATGAAGGAATGGATAAGGAAGATGTGCAATTACACTTACACACACACACACACACACACACACACAGGAATATTACTCAGCCATAAAAAAGAATGAAATAATGCCATTTGCAGCAACATAGATGCACCTAGAGAATATTATACTAGGTGAAGTACATCAGACAGAGAAAGATAAACATAATATGATATCACTTATCTGTGGAATTTTTTAAAAAGTGATACAAAGAACTTATATACAAAACAGACTCAGAGACTTCAAAGACAAACTTATGGTTACTAAAGTAGAAACGTGGCAGGGAGGGATAAATTAGGAGTTTAGGATTAACATATACATACTACTATATATAAAATAGGTAATCAACATGGTCCTACTGTATAGCACAGGGAAATGTACCCAATATTCTGTAATAACCTATATGGGAAAAGAATCTGAAAAAGAATGGATATATGTATATGTATAACTGAATCACTTAGCTGTACACCTGAAACTAACACAAAACTGTAAATCAACTATACTCCAATACAAAATAAAAATTAAATTAATAAAAAGTTCCATAAGGAAAAAAAACAATGCATGGACAAGGAGAAAACAAAGAGCACAATGGTGGACATAATCATATCAATGTTACATTAAATGTAAGTGATCTGAATATGCCAATTAAAGATCAGTGGTGGATAAAAAAGCCTCAACTATGTCCTTTTACAGAAAAAATACTTTATATATAAAGAATTGAAAAAGATATACTATGCAGCATTAACTATAAGAAAGCTGGAGTAACCACATTAATATCAGAAAAAATTAGGCCTTAAGACAAGATATATTAGCAGAGATAAAGAGAGATATTACAAAATGACGAAAAGGTCAATGTATCAAGTATCAAGAATATTTAACAATCTCATGTCTATTTACCCAAAGAAAATTAAAACGGACAAAGAGGGACATTATATAATGATAAGAGCGTCAGTCCACCAGGAAGACATAGCCATCTTAAATGTGTATGTACTTAACAATAGAACTTTAAAATACATTAAGCAAAAACATACAACTGAAAGGTAAAATAGACGAATCCACCAAAATATAGGTGGAGACTTCAATTTGACAACAATTGACAGAACTAACAAA